>NW_024429186.1:18430612-19630612 GCF_017639785.1 Mesocricetus auratus
GTGCTTGTAAACCATGCGTGCTAGGATGCAGTGAGGACTGAACTTGTGGCCCCATCTCTTAAACCCAGGGCAGAAAAGCCCATAGGTTGGGGCTGTAGTGGGCTGCTAGTAAGGGTTCCCAGGACTGAGTTTGCTTGCTCTTGATATTAATGAAAGGAGCCATGGGACACGTGGGTAAAATGCTCACTGCGCAAGCATGAGAGCCCTATTTGATTCCCAGCACCCACATAAAAGCGTGGTCTGGCAATGCGTGCCTTTGATTCCAGTGCTGAGGAGGCAGAGGAAGAAAGATGGATCCCTGTGGCTCACTGGCCAGGCAGCCTAGTCATAGCTTTGAGCCCCAGGTTCAGGGAGAGACCAGGCCTTGAAGAAAAGAAAAGGAAAAAGAAAGTATGAAGAGCAATAGAACAGATACTTCTGTCCTCCAGATATGCAGTCATAGGCAAGCTTACCTGCACACACATGTGTACATACATACCACACACACAAGTAATAATAACAATTTTAGGTAAAATAAAAGAATTAGGAAAAGGGCAAATCCCAATTCTGAACACAATACAGCATTTGCCCAAACAGTGCCCAAGTTCATGGATTTGGCATGTTTTCTGGGTTACACATATTACATGTCCTTTTCTTTTCCCATGGCAGTCTGACAATTAACTAAAAGACCTATGTCTTTAGAAACCCTGGGCGAGTTGGCCACAAGTGGCTCCATAATGATCTGGTTTCTGTTTCATCTTGAAGTTGCTGTCTGCTGATGAATGTCCTTCCTTTGATCACAGAACGGTGTCAAAGCAGGGTGCTTGTTTGCTACCCGGGACCCAGTTTGTAATTAGTCTGCTCCAGGCTCCCTTTTATAGAAATTAAGTTTGTTTTTCTCTTCCTTCCAGATTGTTAAAAGCAGGTCTTATCCACAATCACATTTTGAATTGCTTCTGATGAAATGCATTAACTTCCACATAAAGCCGAAAAGGGTTACACTTACAGCCTGTTAGACAGCCAAAACAGCCTCTGTGTCCAGCAGCAAGGGCCAGTGAATGGAGCCAAGCCTAGTGTCCGACCATACTGTCACACAGCAGTTATAGGAACACAATTAGTGAGCTGCATGGGATTAGTGGAATCCTCAGAATGAATGGGTTCTTTCTTTTCCCCCTTCTGGTTCACAAAAGTCCAAACCTCATTTCATAAGCAAAGCTGGTCTTTGATTTTCATACTTTTTTTCTGAAACCCAGAAATTTGGATGAAGTAGCGTTAAGGCCACACCAAACTTAACCAAAGTAGCCATGGTCCAGCCATGGGTTTATATTGGAAAGGGGTGAATACTCTTTTGGGGCCCACAGCCTGTTAGTTGGCTTAACAATTACCCAAAATGACACTGGCATCTGTTCAGTCAAGGGGCAGCATCTTTTGGGGAGGCCAGACCTCAGAGCCTATGGATTCCCTGTCTCTGGGGCCCCTTCACAGAGTCTGGGAACCTCTACGGCCATTTTAGGTGTTGGACAAGAACCAAAACCATATTCCCATGATAGGTCTGTGTGTGGAGGATGTGTAACATTCGTTTGTGGTGTGGGGGAAGGGTTAAGAAAGAGATACACAAATCAGCAGGAAACGAAGCATTGATATCAACACGCAGACATCAAGGCAACCACTTGTGCTAGGGAAGCAAAAGTGGCCTAATGTTCTAATGGCGGTGAATCCCTTTTCAGGGCCCATAGTCTGTCACCTACAGATCATCAGGCCGCTTTCTACCTGGCTCTGCAGCTGGCCATCTCCAGACAGGTGAGTATCTGTAATGTTCCTTCTATCGGAGGCACTGTAAGACCTTCCTTACTCTATCCGGGGCTGGCTTGGAGCTAGGCACTGCTCTCAGAGGGAGCCAGCTCCTCCCAGAAAAGACCCTGGGGCTCAAGTCAGTTTGCACATGTGCTGTGAAGACAGAAGGCCTAGGCTGTACTCTTGAGAGTAAATCCACCAATCTGATCCAGCCTGGGCTCAGATGGCCACATGAGTGCAGGACGGAGCAATGTACTCAGGGGTCGCCAAAGAGCCTTTGTTGCTAACAGGAAGGGGGGGTGGAACCCAGTGCTGCGCTTAGTGGTGGAGATTTTGCCACTGGTTGGAACCTGATTGTCACAGGGTATCTATGCTTAACTGGAAAATGCCAGAAGGTATCAACAAGAGACACCAGATCCTTTAAAATGCATAAATGATATACATTACACCATTGCGTGTCCTTGCTGGAAGGCCAAGCCTTGATGGATTCCCTGTCTCTGGGCCCCTTCACAGAATCTGGGAACCTCTACAGCCATCTTCCCAGAGGCAGCTTAAGCTGCCTTTCACATTCTAGTATCCCCATTCCTCCCAGCTGTTCTAGAAACTGCAGCCATATGCTTGCCAGCCCACCAAGTGCAAGACACTGGTGGTGACCCCAGCACATTCCCCAGTGCAGCCTGGAAGGGTGAATTAGAGGTTGGCTCCCAAGATATGTCATTCCCTATAGGCTGGGCCCGGGTGTGCAGAACCCTTCCCAGTAGCTTCCATTGGCAACCTGGAAACGGAGCAAGCCAAGATGCCTGCCCTAGAAAGGATTGTTACCTGGTGGAGTGTGGCTCTCAGCTCCAGGGGATAGGAGCTGCCACTACTGCAGGGGTGGACTCAACACTGACCATCTGCTTTCCCTTCACCTCCTCATGAAGCCATCCCTCTTATATAATATCATCCTTCTCACTTGACGTTGCCTGCATTGCCATTGCCTTGCCTTGGCAATTTAACACTGCTGGTCTGTGTTTGACACCCAGTAAGACTTTTTTTAAATAAAGGAGCCAGCTCTGAACCCCTCAGTCCACTCCCTCTAAAGATATCATTTTGAGCCACATCCCTGGAACCCAGCACTGTGAGGATGGCTGCCTTTGCCTCCCTGCTTCAGGCTGAAGAGTGGTCACACAGGAGGTTGTTGTCCTATAGAGTGGGTAAGGGGATGGAGTCTTAGGGGTACAGCTCATCCGCAAGGATTGTAGGCATGTAGTGTTAAATCACCAGGACTCTAAGTGAGTATGTCCCTGCTCAGGGGGACAGAGGTTGCGACCCTCCTGGAGAGGGTGAAGGGGGATCAGAGTCACCCTCTTTCCATCACTTGTGGGATGATGTACTCAGGACTTCTTACTTCTCTGTGTGTCAGCTTTCTCCCTGCCAGTGGAGCATGAGGTTAGCTCTGACAGCCATGGCCTAGGGTTCCAAAGAAGAAAGTCTCCACTGCCAGCACCATGGAGAACTGCAGTTCAGAGTGGAAAATCCAGAGGCTTGGGAAAAGGAAGTCAGAGTCTCCTGAGGGCTGAAGATCTGGGAAGAGGCAGGAGAGCTGAAGGACAGAGTTGAGGCCCCACAGGAAGTAGTTCCCTGGGCGGGTTTGTTAGAATGCCTCTGCCCCCAGCTGTTTTCAAATCCGGCTTCAGTTTCTCCTTTCTATTAAGCCTGTGAGATATAACATGTTCAAATACCTACTGCACATGGAGCCCTGGGCTCCACGCCCCTTCCATTTTCTTCACTAAAGAACACGTGAGGCTGGTGAGGTTCTGCTCCCTGGCACTCATGTAACAGCCAGATACAGTACCATATCTGTGACCACAGCACTGTGGGCCAACACAGGTGGATCCTAGGAGTTCCGTGAGAGACTGCCTCAAAACCTGAAGGTGGAGAGTGATGGAGAAAACACCCCATTCCCAGCACAAATGTGTATACCACATACACACGAACATGTCGAGCAGCTGTTGTATTCATGGTTAAGGCTGTATCTGGATCTGCTTGAATTTGGATATATCTGCTTTGCAAGTGGCCCTGTAATTTGTTTCTTGTGTCCAATTATTTTGGGTTGTAGTTTAGAAAGGTGTGGGATTTTGTTTGTTTGTTTGCATATTTCCTTCATGTCCAGTGGAGATTCAGACATCTGGTCCTTAGAAAGCTCTGTTAAAGATTCCGTGGCTTATGAAGTATTTTTTTATTTCAGTAATACTATGAAAAGGGAGACTGGTTCAGCTAAAGCAGTTTAATCCCATTAAGAAGCCTTGGTAGCTTGCCTGTGTCTCCATTTACAGTGAAATCATAATCAAACGTACATCAGCTCTGTGGGGAAGAAATGAGAGTGTTTATTTAGAGAGATGGAAAGCGTGTGGGCAGTTAGGTGGAGAGGTGAGGTCCTGGGGCTGCCATGAAGATGCCCCTTAAAACGTGGATGCAGTACGATGTGAACCTTATGTAACCATGGCCTCTTTCAGTGTGACTGTTTAAACATTCTTTTTGGTCTTGTTTTAAACCAGATACCAGAAGCTCTAGGCTATGTCCGTCAGGCTCTTCAACTCCAAGGTGATGATGCCAACTCCCTGCACCTCCTCGCTCTCCTGTTGTCGGCCCAGAAGCATTACCACGATGCTCTCAACATCATCGACATGGCCCTGAGTGAATACCCAGAAAATTTTATGTAAGTAATCCCCCCATTGATCTTCCTGTACTCTGCAGTTACTGAATGAACTTCATACTCCTCCCTTCCAGTCTGTCAAATGTGAGACCTTCAAGAACATTCAAGGAGGGCAGAGGATCTCTGGTGCCCCTCTACCCCCCCACAACACACACACACACACACACACACACTTCGCAGTACTTGAAAGCAAGCTGTTTGCTAGTTATCCTAAGGTAGCTCAGGTCACCCTCATCTGTTCTCACCTTCTGTGTTCCCTGGAGCATACATGATTGTGTCAACATGGTAGGTGAATATGTTAATAGTTTTCAAGAAAAATATTGTTAAGTATTGTGACAAATATTCTGTTAAACTCCAGTGACTGTAATATGCGAAGTGTTGATTTAGAGACTGTCCTGTGTCCCTTGAGAGCTCCCACCAGCTCTGGATGATTATCCTGTAACTTGGTTCGGGGTGCTTCACCTCTCTGAGCCTAGGTTAATCTCTAGGAAATACAGTTCCTTGAATAAGTTAATCAATAAGTATACATACTGTAAGGATAGTCATCATAACCGGCTACAGGCTAGAACCAGCCTGTCCATCATCACATTTGTCCTCTGAGTCATTTTCTTTGAGTCCACGGATGTGGGATCCGTTGACTCCTGGTGGCTAGGCTTTGTGGAGAACAGTGTCTTCTGGGCTACTGGGTTACCGTTTTATCCTCGGGGGAGCTTAGTTACCAGTACACAGTGCAGAAATAGTAAACACCCCTGCCGGCTGGAAGGTTCTAATTGTCTACAGGGCTGCAGATCCAGTGACAGGGTAGGGACTGCTTGGGGGTCGGGGAGCTGGGGGGTGGGGAGGGAAGGACAGCTTGGGGTCTGGGAGCTGGGGAGAAGGGAAGGAATGTGGGAGCTGATCCTGCCTGCTCCCTGCTTCACAAACAAGTGCAGCAGCAGTAGCATATAAATGGGCCAGCTCTGGCTTCATCTCCCTGCCTCATTCCCCGCAGGCGCTTTTAATCAGTGCTTTTTCATCTCTCCTTGGAAATTTGGTTCACACATTTCCATTACAAACATGCTTTGTCTTCAAGGAAAGGGCGCTTTTCTTCTAGAGCTGTCTCCTTATAATCTAGGAAGCCTCTGACTGGAGTTTTCTTCTGTAGGCTCAGCTTTCTGCAGAATGAACTAAAAGTCTTTGCTACAGTCTTGCTTCTTGCACACCTGTGCATTTCTGGATTTTATCCCAAGATGTTTATCCCCATAGACTCTCAAAGTGTTTAGATTACTTTAAAAAGTATGTGGTCCTTTGTCCATCTTGATAAACTAGTGAAGTACAACGTGATACATTTGAATTTGATCTCTCTTGTCAGTATTTAAAACACACCTTCTATGATTCTTACCTCCAACACTCATGTGCCCCTGTGTGTGCACCCACCCCCCTCACTAGGTACTGCACACACCCACCCCCCTCACTAGGTACTGCACACACCCACCCACCCCCCTCATTAGGTACTGCACACACCCACCCCCCTCACTAGGTACTGCACACACCCACCCCCCCTCACTAGGTACTGCACACACACCCGCCCCCTCATTAGGTACTGCACACACCCGCCCCCCTCATTAGGTACTGCACACCAGCATGTGGCTCCTGTCTGAGTAGCTCACACCAGCAGTCTAGAGGCGCTTCCTAGACTACTAGCCACACTGCACACAGTAAGCAATAAACAATGATGGCCAACATGGTAATCCTCCGAGTGACAGCAGCTGACAGCTGGCTCAAGCAGTGGGAATAAGGAGCAGTGTGGAGATATTTGAGGAATGCAAGCCTGTTATTTTAATGTTAAGCTGGCAGCAGGTCTGAGACAGCCCATGCCTTGTTTGCTTTTCAAATGTTTGTATTTCATCCTTTGTGATGGGAACGTCTCCATAAGAATACTCACTAAAGTTGAGACCAGATGTGGGTCCCATGGTTCCCTGCTGGCCTGGGTAAAACCTTTAGCACCAACCTAAACAAGAGTGACTCCATCTTGTCCCAACAGCTAGGAATTATGTTTCTCATAAGTCTGTCCCAGGCAGAACTTTAGACTCTGAAGCCTAGGGTTGCCTCTAGTTTCTTTAATCCCTAAACCACAGATAGTACCATAGTTGATCGTATGTTCGGATTTCTTCCCTAGGAATGAAAATTCTTCCTCTAGGGTCAGCCCTGTCTGTTGTCGAACAGTTGCCAGATAAGATAGCTGAAGTTCTCATAGAAGCAGCTGGTCCTCCAGCATTATCCCATCTGCATTAGTTTGTTTTCCATTACTATAACAACAGCAACAACAAAATCTGAACCTAGGTTAACATTTGTGAAGAAAAGAGATTTATTTATGTGTTTGTCTAGAGGTCTGAGGGCTTGGTGTTAGATTTTGCTCATCTTTGATGATGGTCTTCTTGACTGTATCACGTGGTAGATGGTACATGGAGGGAACACATGAACATATGAGGAGTCATGGTGTGAACAGGAATCAAGAGAACAGGAACAGGCCAGCATTGCACTTTTATAGCAGTCTATTCACAAGAAAATTCCCTAGGGTCCCATAAGAATTACATCACTTACTTAGAAGGGCAGAATCCCTTCTCTTAAAGGTTCTACCACTTTTCAATGTCACCGCACTGAGGATCAAGCTTCCAACACCTGAACCCTTGGGGGACACACAAACTGTGACCACAGCATATGGCACATACGGACCCCTGTGCTCCAAGACTATTGCATTGAGGCTTGCTCCCCAAGGTGACACTTTGGGGAAGTACTTTGGATCTTAGGGTAGTATCTCAGCTACTTTTGTTGTGACAAAACACCATGACCAAGGTGATTTATTTTTAAAAAATCAAAAAACAAAATAGATTATTGGGGACTTACAGTTTCAGACCATCATGGTTAGGAGCGTGGCAGGCAAGCACTAGAGCAGTATCTGAAAGATTACATTTTGATCCACAAGCCTGAGGCAGGGAGAGAACTAACCTGGAATGATGTGTGCTGTTGGAATCTCAAAGCCTGCCCCAGTGACACACCTTCTCCAATGAGGCCACACCCCCTAATCCTTCTTTAAGGGTTCCACCAACAGGGACCAAGCATTTGAATATATGAGCCTATGGGGCCATTCTCGTTCAAACCATCAGAGGTGGTATGTATTTGATAGAAGTGTCTAGGTTATTGATTATTGTTATTACCACCTGTGGCTTATGGGTGAACATAAGACGCCCCTAGGCTCGAGTCTAATAGCTTGTCTTTTCCTCACTTTCTTTTTCTTTATGACTCACAAGCTAAGTTTGCTCCACTCTGAGTTCCTGCCAAGATGTTCTCTCTTTGTTAGAGGCCCAAAGTGATGCAGCACTTATTTGCAAATTGGAACCTCTAGAACCATTAGCCAGAGTTGGCCCTCTCTATGTATGAGGTGATTGCTGCAGGCCTTTCAGTACAGTGTCAGAGTGGACTATACAGCACCCTCATTCTCCATCATGTTTCAGTACCTTGAAAAAGCTTAAGATTTCATCATTCTAAGCAGAACTGTAAGGGAATAAAGGTTCAGCAACTATAGGACTTCTGAGAACCAGAACCCCCTTTTTATTTGGGGGTGGGGGAGGGCTCAGGTCTTATGTAACTCAGTCTAGCTTCATACTTACCTTGTATCTGAGTATGATCTTGAACTCCTGGTCCTCCTGCCTCACTTTCTGAATGCCAGGATCACAACTGTGTGCCATCATACCCAGTTTATGGCGTGTTCAGGGTGGGACCCAGGGCTTCATGCGTGTTAGGCAGGCACTGTAGCAATGGTGTTACATGGGTGACATCCTTGGCCTGAAATTCCTTCCTAAAGGAACTCCAAAAGTAAGTTCTGGAGAAGTTGGTGTTGTGGACTTAGCTCTGCACGGAAGGAAAGGAATGCAGATTCTTTTTATAAAATTAAGGGTTCAACTGTAGGAGTTGGGCAAAACTGGCCTCTGATCAATAAATCAGAACACAAGAAGAGTCTTCAACTTAAGCTGAGTTTGTTGAGAATATATAAGACAAATTTTATTGTTTTTTATTTTATGTGTATGAGTATTTGCCTGCTTGCATGTAAATGAACCATGTATAAGCCAGGTGTCCACACAGGCTATACAAGGGTGTCAGATCCCCAAAACTGTTGTTACAGATGGTTTTAAGCCCCCACGTGGATGCTGGGAACTTAACTGAAGAACAGCAAGTAGTCTCAACCACTGAGCCACCTTCCCAGACCCACTTTCCCTGTGCCTATTGCAGTGCGGTGTATGAATGTCAGGGCTCATCACTGCTCAGTAAATGACTGAGTCTGTGAATGTGTGTGTCCAGGTCTTTCACATAGTCTCCACTAGCATAAAAAGAAATATGACCACCTGACACCTTCCTCAGGTGTGAGGGTAGGGATCCTTGCAGAAGAAAGTGTTTTAGAAGAGCTGTGTCCTCTCCAGAGAGATGGGTGTTTTTAGTTGAAAACACACCTGTAGGTGTCCACACACCATAAAGATTCAAACTTGTGTTTGGAAATTTTGAATAGTCACTTTCTTGTATTTTGCCTAACATCTGATGGTTGCATAAAAGTACTCTCGATCTGATGACCTCACTAATAAATTGTACATGAGTGTGAGTATGTGCTCTGCTTAAACAGGAAAAAAAAATCAATTTTCAGATCAATGACAAAACTGCTGGAGAGTTGCATAACCATGTTTGTTTCAGGGCAAATGGGAGAGGGAATAAGGAACTTATTGTTTAAGGATGCAGAAAGTTTTGCAAAATGAAGAATTCTGAAGGCTGGAGAGAGAGTTCTGTCAGTAAAGTGCTTGCTGCAAAAACATAAGCACTTGAGTTTGATCTCTAGAACCCACATGGGAAATTATATGTGGGAGCTGGAGAGATAGCTCAGTGGTTAAGAGCTCTAGCTGCTCTCCTAGAGGACCAGGGTTCAACTCCCAGCATCCACATTGTGGCTCACAACTGTCTATAACTCCAGTTCCAGAGGATCCAAAACCCTTTCTTGCCTCTGCAAACATTAAACAAATGTGGGACATAGACATACACTCAGGCAAAACACGCATACACATAAACTATTTTACAAGGCCATATGTGATGGTATGTCTTTATAATCTGCATTGAAAAGGGGGAGATAGGCATCTGCCCACTGGCCAGTCAGCTCAATCAGTGAGTTCCAGGCCAGTGGCAGACCCTGTCTGAGGATGACCTCCAGCCTCTGTGTACACGTCTGGAGACGGATGATGGTGTGGTGGCACAGCATTGTGAATGTCCTCGAGTGCCACTGAACCAAATACTTAAAAGTAATCAAAATGGGGAGCTGGAGAGATGGCTCAGAGGTTAAGAGCACTGACTGCTCTTCCAGAGGTCCTGAGTTCAATTCCCTGCAGGAAGCAGCCAGCCCCAATGCCATGGATGGTGCTCCCCACACGTCCTTCTCCGAGTTCACCTAGCACTTCTGGTTTAAATTCCTCAAGTACCTTGTGCTGTTTCCAGAAAAGCCCCCCCTTAGGTAAATTTTAATTTCCTTCAAGATGGGCCAGGCTCCTTGTCAGCTCAGGGTCAGGTCTGTTCAGCACATCTGGGAAAAGTCAGACTGAGGCAAGAGGGTCCACACCAAAGCCACCCCTTTCTCGTCATTGCCCAGAAAGCTGACTTATTTTAATGTTTTCCTTTTCAAGATTGCTAAATTCTCCTAGTGTCAGTCAGTAATTCCAAGAATCACCTTCAGAATTCATGCAGAGTCCTCTCTGGAAACTGATTCTACAGTGCCTTGCCCAAACATGAGCATCGTGTGCTAGGAGCAGCTGGATCTCACAGCCCTGCACAGCAGAGCCTGGGGAGAGTCAAGCGTGTGTCCGCCTGTTCCTTCTGTCACCCACTTTTCTTTTCCCTTGGCACTCTCTGTGATTGCTGGGCTAAGAGCAGTGCTTACCATCCCTTTACAAAGCCTGAGGGCAGTGTCTCTGCCTCCCCTCTCACTTTGTCCCCATTTGATGCCTCATGCCATCAAGTCACAGAGCCCTTAAGAAGGAGTCCTGCCTGTACATGTAGACCCTGCTGTTAGGGGTAGCATAGCATTCAGTGGCTCCCTTCCTGAAAGCAGGAATTGAAGGTGGCTGAGATGATGGCAGTGTGATTGCAGAGGTGTTTTTCAGTCCAACCTGGGCAGGTCATTTCCAGCTTAGGTGCCCTGGCTCCTGAATACCAGTTCAAATGGAGATCAATTACCGAAACAGGAGCCAATAATGAAGCAAACTACAGTACCTTGGAGTGATTTATGTCAGTTGTTTGTTCTAAAACTACTTCTAGATGGCTAAAGGTGTGTTCCAGTTTGTTGTGTCTTTGAACTGAGAAGCAAATGGAGATAACATGGTCCATCATAAAAAGGAGTCAGGCTGCATCAGAAGGGTATAGCCACATCACCAGTCTTGGGTCTGTCCCTAGCCCTGTTCCTCCCAGAGCAGGATAAGAAGCAACTAAGCCCTGAAAACCCAGCTACTTGCATATTCTTGGCCCTAAGACTCTTTGTTTTACCAAATCAGTGTGGTCTTGATTTTCCGGGGCAGCTGACTTGAGAGTGTGGGGACATAGTGCAGCTCTGTCGCTTGCTGACGCCTGAGACCAGAGAGAGAAAGGCTATGGGCTTCCAGGTGTGCTGGCACACTACACCGCGTCTCCTGGAGCAACTGGGGGTGTCAAAATGGCCGTGTTTTTAGAACTTCACTAGCAGCTAAATAGCTCACATCTGTCAATGAGCCACCGGGTAGGCCCATCACCCAAGAAGCTGCCACAGTGAAGAGAATCTAGCCCTCAGACACACCTCCCCTGCTGGCAGCCAACCAGGAGGCAGAATGCATTTGGGTATAGGACCAAGTAACCAGATTAACCCCTTGAAAGCCAGAGAATAGCCTTTGAGCTGTTGTGTATCTGCAGAAAATTTGGGGCCTGAACACATTTAAAAACATTTAAGTTTGATGCCCATTTGGGTAGGCATGATGCCAGACTCTCCGAGCTATTGAGCCTGACTTTCTTTTACCTGTTCTGGAAATCATTTGATTCTTCATCCCTAAAAGAGGATTTACTAAGCCCATTCAGGATCCCACCATGTTCACATCCTAGTGGGACAGTTGCTCAGTGTTCTACGAACTCAAGGGAAGGACCATGAGATAGCGCCATTCTGAATGATGCCCCAGACTGGGAGACTGTGGCTGCCTAGTGCACCCTCACTATAGCTATGTGGGCAACTCTGGGCAGAGTTCTAGCTCACCCCTCGGAATGCTCAGAGGGTCACCCTGGAAGGGCAGCTACCAGGTGTTCCATACCACAGTTAGGGTGCCCACAATTGTGAGCTTAATGTGAGTGGATGTGCAGAATTCCCACCTAGCTTGGGAACTAAAGGCATGCTCTCAAGAGTCTCATTGGAGGTGAGTGTGGTGTGTACCAACAGTTCTTCTTCTCAGGAGCCAAGAGTTTGGAACCAGCCTGGACAACATAGCAAGCCCTCAATTCTAAAGGAATTAATTAATTTCTCCTGGGAACGAATAAGCACAGGAAGAATTTCTGAAGTGCAAGGACCATGGGAGCTCTTTCCTGGACAGTTGTTTTTCTTGTGTTTTGAAACAGACCACTGAAGGTCTGTCCTCCATCAGGGTGGAGGGCTATGAGCAGCAGGACCTCTTCAGGTTAGCTTTGTGCCCACATTACCCGGGAATTTGGCTGTCTGTGGATTCCGACTGGGGGCAGGTGGGTAGAAGGCAGACAGATTCCATTTTTTCACAAGAATCTTTCCAGTAGACTCTGCAGCTACATGTCTTGGTCTACACTCAGAGTAGCAAAGTATTCAGAGATCTGTTAAGGCCTTTTCTAGCTCTGCATTAAAAACTTGTATCTTCTTTTTCTACTGTGATCATAAATAAGAGATGATACATGTCAATACAGTAGTTAGGTAAGCCAGATGATCTATGAAATTATTTCCTGGTCAGCAAATGAATAACCAGATCATTTGAGTGTCGTTTACGGACTCTTTGTAATTAGTGAGGCCTCAAGGAGTATTTGATATTCACTGACAGCCACGTGACCTGACTGTCACCTCACTCCTTCCAGCTGTTGATGAAGGGGAATGAGAGGGCTGTGTGCGTCTCAGCATCACAGGCTGCCCTGGTAGGGACCAGTCACAGTGGCTAAACTCAGGGCCACAGGCTACTTGTTTGTTTGTTCTCTGGCATCTGTCCATTAAGAAGGTCCAGCCAGGCCAACTATAGCTCCAAGCAGCACATAGTAGGCCTAGAAATGTTGAAGACAGTCAACAGAGGTAGAGTTTGTTCAGGTTACATTGGAACCTTTAGAAGGGCTGTCTGGCTAAACTTGAAGACACTTCTCCTGGACAGGGCTGGCTGCACATGGCCTGCTTCTCCTTCAGAACACCTGTTTCCAAATGACTCATCTGGCTTTAAATCCTCATCTCGCTCCTCATCACCACATTGCTTTTCATTTCTCAGATCACTCGGATCAGCTGGGTCAGCTGCCAAACGTCTTCTCTATTTAAAATTTCTTTTGAGCACACTTGCCCCACCCACCCTCCACCCCCACTCTCTGCTGATCTAGTCTTCCCTTGCCGAGTGTCACGCGCACGCTTTCCTTCAGGTCCTTGGCAGGAGGCCTGCTCCGTCTCTCCAGCTGGGCTGCCCGGCCCTGAAAAGTGGGGGAGATGTCCAGGGCCCTGTGTACCTGTGCCCACCGCAGCACATCTGCCAGGACCCTGTGTGCCTGTGCCCCCCCGCAGCACATCTGCCAGGGCTCTGTGTACCTGTGCCCCCCCGCAGCACATCTGCCAGGCTGCTCTGCACTGCTGCTTCTGCACCCTGCCCACGTTGTTCTGTAGACATGCAAAGGAAGGTTCCCCACAGGCTCACAGAGCAGCACAGATCCCAAGTGTTCAGGTTCCTCTGGTCTTACTTCTGGTCCGCCGCCATGAGCATGGCTCTCACAGCTAGTTAGTGCAAGTTTTGATGATGATTACGCATGTTTCCTCCTTGGCTCCTTGGGCACTTAGCAAGCTAGAGGAAAGTAGAACCTCAGACTTTCTAGTTTTTTAGAGCCTGTGTGTGTGTGTGTGTGTGTGTGTGTATGAGAATGTAGGCTGTGTGGCTCAGTGCACATGTCAAGATCTGAGGACCATCTTAGATGCCAGTCCTTGGCTTTTATGTTGTATGAGACATGGTCTCGTTTCCCACTGCATACTCCAGCTAGCTGACCCGTGATCTTCTAGGAATCCTCCTGTCTCCGCCTCCTATCCCGGTCTAGGAGGACTGGATTACAGATAAATGCTATCAGGGCTGGCTTTAGGTGGGTGGGTCCTGGGGATCCAAACTCAGGTCCTCATGTTTACACAGCAAGTGCTTTACACCCCCCCCCAAGCCTCTCCCCAGTCCTCGATGAGCATTCTTGATCAGAAAGTTTTGAGGGCATATTACATTTCCAAATTTTGAAATATGCACCTTTTAGCTTTATCTTCCACGCTAGCCCAAGTTGGAACTTATGGGAGTGGGCCCAGGAGAAAGTTGAACAAGAGTCACATGCAGTGGGTGGGTCAGATTCCTGAGAGTCAGAAAGTCATCCTAGGGATGGTTATTGGTAGATGGATAGCCTGCCCTCATATGTGCCACTTAGACTCATTTCCTATGAAGAACAGTGAAATTTCACAGTACAACATGGCCTAGCTCCTCGTGGGGCAGTTGTATGTCCTTTCTAAGCCCTTCACTAAGCCAAACATAGTCTTTATTCCAAGAATTATCTTAGGATTCTTTGAAAACTTCTAAAGTAAGATAAAATATTATTTGATGAATTTTAATGAAAAGTAAAAGTTTATGTAACTGGGGCATTCAAATACCTAGAATTATATATGTATCAGATTTTGGAGTAAAGGGCAAATAAATCACAAACACCAACTTCTGCAGTTCAAGGCCACAGTGAGGTCCCCACTGGGCTGGAATTTCTCAGAGGACTAGGGACTAAGCCTTATGCCACATTGTATTCCCCCAATCCTACACTTGGGGGTTTAAAATGCTTGGCAGTAGACTGGACAGTGCTATACCCATCTCCTCATTGGTGGCATTATAAGATTTGAAATGGTCCTCTGCTTCTTGTTCAGATAGATTCAGTGTTAAGTGTCTGTGATTTGAGTTTGGGCAGATTAACTCTCCACCTAATTTGCAGGGTTGTTGTAGAATTAGTGATTCAATATTTCAAGCATCTTGCAGCTGCTGCTGTTGTTATTATGTTACTTGTCTTGGAAGCATATGTTTCCTGGCTTATAATTTGCTATCCTGCAGTCGTGAGCTCTTGTGGTTTGGGCAATTGTGTTGTCATTGGATGGGGGTTGCTCCTATTCTTTAAGGCTGAAGAGGTGCTGTTTGGCATGCACTCTGACGGATGAGTAGGTGCTTGAGAGGCCAAAATGCATGGCTTGAGAAGATATTTCTAACAACAGAGTACTCTGTGCAGAGATCTAGGGGCGTGAAGACTAGTGGTGTGAGGGGGGAGTTGGCCATGGCTTGAGCTAGGCTACAGATGATGGGCTGTGAACAAACCAAGGTAGCAAGAGCCAGCTCATAACAGGCATTGTAGAAGATTCTAAATTTTCATTATTAATAATGAAGTCTGTATTAGTTACTTTTCTCCTTGCTGTAGCCAGAGTACCTGACAGGAAGCAGCTCAAGCAAAGTGCAGAAGGCATATCTCTGTGAGCTCCAGGCCAGCCTGGTCTACATAGCAAGTTCCAGGACAGTCAGAGCTGTTACACAGAGAAGCCCTGTTTTGAACAACCCCCCACCAAAAAAAAAAAAAAAAAAGGAAAGAAGCAGGTAATGGAGAGAAAGCAGAAAGCAGGTGGTAGGAGCAGGAAGTTCTGGTTGGTCTATGCACTGGTCAGCACTTCCTCAAGGGACGAACATTCTCCACTTGCTTTCCCTGTTTATTCAGATAAGGACCCCAGCTTACAGGGTGGTGCCCCAATTTAGGATGGGTCTCCACACCACACTTAAACCAATCTAGAAACGCCCTCATGGACCTGCAGAGATTTGTCTTGTAGGTGATGCTATACCCTGTCAAGTTGGCCATTGAAATTAGCCATCACAGAACTGGATTGGTGTTTTCGTGTCTTCTGTTCTTCATTCATTTTAATAGGTTTTCAGTGGGTCTCTGAACAAACTGTGTTTTAAATAAGATTACTGGGATTTGAACCAGGTCTAGGAAGTATGTGGCTTCTGACATTACGTCGTGGCTGTTCTTGGTGACATGGCCAGCCTGGTCCCCTGTTCTACTTACTGCCTCTGGCTGACAGACATGTTGTGCTGTACCCAACACTGGTTTGTCCTAAGCTTTTTCGTTGCTTGTTTTGTTTTTCCTGCCTTGGGATCTCCACGGTGACTTGAATTTAGAATATCTTTGGATTCCGAAGCATCAAACTGATGCCAGTCACTGTGTAGTCTGTGTTTCTGTGCCAGCGTTACTTTCTTCCCGCCAGATGTGTTCAGCAGCCTTAAGATGTTCAAGCAGGTTGGGGAGATGACAGGCATCGGTTATTTCAACACCGCCTCCCCTGCCCCGATTGCGCATCCACAGCCAGCAAGGTGTGCACAGGCCCGCAGAGGGCTTGCTGCCTTCGTCTGGCTCCCAGGCTTCCCTCTGCCAGCTCCTGTCATGCTGTTCCCACCGCCTCACTCCCCGTGCCTTTCCCATCACGTGTGTTAGCAGTTCTGCCATTGTTCTTCCCGTCTACTTCTCTGAAAGCCAACCCACACCTTTCCAGCTCCGTATCCTGAGTCAAGTGTCTGAAAGCTGTTATTTCATGTTAATTAGAAGTTCTTTTCCCAGCCAGGAAACCTTCACAGAACTGCTCCCTCAAGCAAGGCTTCAAGATGCTCTCTGGCATTTGTACTTGGGGACAGTGGAAGGAATCATGGCTAATTGCTGCTTAACCAGGAAACATTCTCACTCACTCCTGGACCATTCTATGTGCCTGGCCAAGCCATAAGAACCTGGCCAACTATAGAATCTGAGAGGCCTGTAGGCTTCACAGTCCTAGGACAACTCCTAGCTTCAGTTGCTTGGCAGTCACCCTCACTGAGAAGATTCCATGGCCTCCAAGCGATCTCCCCCAAAGACTGACGGGACCAGAAGCTGCTTCTTTCCCCTAACATGTTGGATAGAAAATTATCCTAGCACATTCTCAACTCATGTAGGCTTCAGCAGGAGTTAGCTTCTAGGCCTTTTAAAAAACTCTTGAGGTCCCCTGAATAGCTGCCAGTCTCTATAGCTCTAGTAGGCTTCAGGGAAATTTCCATCTCTTCAGATGTCATGGGTCAGAGCCAAGCCCCATGCTTGCATCTGGCCTTCCTCTTTGTGCCCACTGGTTACAGGTCAGGGACCACAGCCTTCTCATCACCTGGCCATTGCTACCTCAGCTCAGGTTCTGTACTGCCAGCCAAGGCGTGAGAAGGAAGTTGCAGACCTAACACTTCCCTGAGAGCCACCAGCAAGCACCCTCAGGCTTCCTGTGCTGTTAGGAGAGCATGGCAGAGCCGAGTTTGGCTGGTGCTGGGGCAGGCTGTTCCTGTCCCATCTTTCACCAGCAGGGACTGCGCTGCTCTCGGTACACAAAGGTGGATATCACATCACAAGTGACTGAGGAACTCTCTCTCCTGTGTCTCATTTACACCACTTGAAATGAATGTCTTATCCCCCTGGGGTTACAGAGAAAACCACTGGTGAGCAGACGTGATGAAAGGTCTAACGAACAGAGAGCAGTCACAGCCACAGGCACTGTGGAGGGGAGGTCAGAGGCAGGGGAGTGGGAGCTCAATGCACTCACAGAAAATCACCTCCAAAAAGCAGCTGGCCAGAGGAGGCTTCAGTGTCCCCATTGTTAGAGAGAAATAAATGCTTCCTACCCAACAAGGTGATCACAGAGACGACACTTCCTGCGTCTGTAAGTGCTACATGCAGGCCTGGCCCAAGCAGGCCTCTAGCAATCTGTCCCCTCTCCTGTCTTTATTAGCAAACCACAGCGGCAGAGTGTGTGCTAAGTAAAGAAGATAAAGTCAGCAAGTGGTCAAGGAAAGACTTGACAGCGTCAGCTTAGCTGAGCTGTAGGAAAATCAACAAGTAGATAAATGCCAGAGGTTGGGATCCAGCACACACAGCTGCGGAAGCAGCAGCAACTGGTCAGCTCCATAGAAGTGCAGGGCCCGTGGCAGGTGACTGGACACAGGCGAGAGGTTCGAAGGACTGCCGAGGGGTTTTTGACTCACTGTTGGAGGTGACAGGAATGATGGCTATTTCTCTAGCTGGGACTACATATAATCATTAGAGGATCTATAATAAGGTTTCTGAGAGCTGAAGGAGTAGACAAAAAAATCTGGTCTGCATCCTTCTCAAGGATGGTGGTGATACATCCAGGTATTAAGAGAGCTGGGGTGTGCAGTCATTGTCTTATGTCCACAGAGCAATTTGGAGTAGGCTGAGTCTGAGGGCTAAAGGGAAATTCCTCATCTTAGCACTCAGGTCTAGATAGAGCCTGAAGACATGGGCGATGTCAAGAATGCGGAAATACTTCCATGATGGTGAAGGCACTCAGAGTCCGTAAGTCTAGCCACTAAATACAGGGGCTAGCCAGGCACGGGAGGAGGCCTGCACCATGGTCCTCTTGCCTGTGTGACTTCAGGAAGTCTTTTTTCAAAACAGGGTATTCCATAAGCTCAACTTGGCCTGCAGCTCAGTGTATAGTAACTAACAGTAATCCCCCTGCCTTAGACATGTGGGTTACCACGCCCAGATATGTAAGCTTTTAAAGCTCCTGAAAGGGTGGGCACTCTCCTGGTGGGTTCTCTGCAGATACTTATTATCACTGAGTCATATCTCCCATGTAATCTTATAAATAAACCAAGGTTCTCTTCTAATGAATTTCTGAAGTTTCATAAATAAATTGGTTTCGTTCTAAAAAGCATGCTTTTAATAAAATCTCTGTGTTCTGAATAAAATTGGCCACTCCAGTGCTTTTAACCTCACCACAATTCATCATCCCATGCTTGCATTTGCCTCCATGGGTGAGACATACACAAAGCCACAGTTGAGCAAGCTAAAGAGTCCTTGACTCTGCAGCCACTGCTTCCCCTAGATCCTGCAGGTGCATGGATGGATGGCCCGTTGTTCAGGGTCTACACAGGTCCAAGCCACCTGGGGTCCTGGTGCTGAGAGGGGAGGTGGACACAGCCTGGTACCTAACCCAGGAGCTATGTCCAATTGAGAATCACTCACAAAGAAAATTAGTTTCTCCAAGGGAGTCTTACTGGATATACAAGCCACACTTAGGGGCAGGCCCCAGGCCCAGCAGTAGATGCCAACATAAAATGAACTCAATGGGAATTTTAGAAGGTTTTTGTCTCTTAATGCATTGTCTGGGCTCTTTTTTTCCCTTACAGGTCTTTTGCTTATTTATTATAGTTTTAGTTTGTGTTTTTAATGGAATTTCTGTATGTGCAATTGTGTGTGTCTGCATCTATATATGTGTCTTGTACTTTCCTTTGACTTTTTTCCTGTTTGCTTGTTCTGTCCTATTCTGGTTTGTTTTTATTTTATTATTAAGTTTTTGGATACCTGTTTGTTTTCTAATGAGAGAGAAAAAGGAAGGGAATGGACCCAGGCAGGTGGGTAGGATCTAGGAGGAGCTAGAGGAGAGGAAACTGATTAGAATATATTGTATGGGAAAAATCTATTTTCAATAAAAATGAAAATGGGTGCAGCTGCCCCTGCCCTAGGCTGGGCCACTTCTCATCGATTTAAGAGCTGGGCTCTGGCTTGAGCTGTGTTTCCTCCCTTCTCTCTCACTGTAGACTACTGTTTTCCAAAGTGAAGTTGGAGTCACTCTGCCGGGGCCCGGATGAGGCGCTGCTCACCTGTAAGCATATGTTACAGATATGGAAATCCTGCTACAACCTCACCAACCCCAGGTAAGAGGCCAGCGGTGCCTGGTTTGTGTTTGCATTGGGTATCTGCAAATCAGAGCCTATGGGCATTTACCTGGCATTAACTGTCACTCCCCTGTACCCTAGGCCTCCATAAATTGTAGATAATAATGATGAAGTCTTCGTTGCTGTTCTATGGCTGTGAAGAGACACCAAGACAGCAGCTCTTAGAAAGGAAAACATTTAGTTGGGGCTGGTTTACAGGTCAGAGGTTTAATGTCGTGGTGGGGTGCATGGCAGCCTGCAGGCAGACATGGCGCTAGAGAAGGGGCTGGGTTCTGCATCTGAGTCCGCAGGCCACAGGAGGAGAGTGCTTAAGCATACGTAAGACTTCAGAGCCCACCCCACAGTGACACACTTCCTCCAGCAAGGCCACACCCACTCCAACAAGGCCACACCTCCCTGTAGTGCCCCTCCCTATGGGCCTGTGGAGGCCATTTTCATTTAACCACCTCGTGGAGCGCCATGCTTCTCCATGGCTGAAGTCTCTAAGTCACAGGGTTCTTTTGTCCCTCTCTCCTCCCCATTCCTACTCTATAATGACCCATGAATGTCCCATAATGATTCATTCACAAATGCTTTCTCTCTCCAGCCTGTGACAAGCCTTACCATCTTTCCAGAAATCGATGTAGAGATTGATCAGTGACATACTCCAAATGAGTTTCCTACAATAATATTTAAAGGATCTGGTTCAATAGCAGGTCACTGTGAACACAGTTAAAAATAATTTTGAAGAAGTTGAAACTATGATTCATACAAACATAAAATAAACACATACTGAGGGTTTTATGAACTTCACTCATTTGTGAAGGAGCCAGTACAAGATCCATTCTAAGAAGGATTAGAACATGTTTATAAGCAGATGCTGAAATGAATTTACAAAGATGAAAAGCTGTAACCTATAAGATGATGGAATATATATTGTGGGGTTGTGTTTTCAATTGTATACCCCACAGATAAATTTATCATACCCATTTTTTTATAGATTAACTTTGCCCTCAGAACTGTATAGTACCTAAGTTAACAGGAAGTCAATGATGCTACCCTTTGAACCAGCTGGTCACCAGCAAACACCCCATAGCCTATTTGCCCCAAGTCTGGGACACGGTGCAACAGGAATTTAGCAAAGAGTTATTTGATGATTCAAGTGACTGCCCACAGCTCTTAACACTTGAGATTTCTCAAATTCATGGCAAGGTGTATGGATGACTTATAGTAAGCCCTGAAGAGCCAGGAGGCAGATACGGTGTCATTTGGTGGTAACAGGAGTGTGGGAGGCATGACAGGTAGGCTGGTAACCATGGTCTACAGAAACCTGCAGAGAGGACGGGTGGGCTGTGAGTGAGGCTGTGGCAATGGGAAATGAGAACTTTGATTTTTTTTTTAACTAAAGTTTTTTTACTTGAATAGGTTGTGAGGGCTCACACTGTAATTCTAACTCTGGGACGCCAAGTCAGGAGGGCTGCTGAGAGTCCAAGACCAGATTAGATAGCATGAGTTCTAGACTAGCCTAGACATCAGGATTGGAGAGCCTTTGCCTTATAACCCACCTGCAACACACACTGCCTCAGCTAGCTACCTCCGTGCTGGAGCCCATAGCCCATCTTTTGCCTGTACCGCCTTTGGAAAGGAGAAAATAAACCATCCACTTTCTCTTTGCCAATTTCCCTCCGTTCTCCACACCTCTCCCACCTCCTCACATTCCCTCCCACTTAGCAACCAAGAATATTGAATGTGCGGAGAAAAAAAAATAGCAGAATTGGAAAGCCTTTAAAAATACCTAACCAAGTGCCTGGGCTGTGTCCATACTTTTCTTTCCTTGAAAGATCCTTTAGGGCCAAAGTAAAGTGTTCCTGCCCTGGGGTAGAGATGACCCCTTCCATAGCCTTGGGCCCGGGGCACAGGCAGAGCAGCCATTTACTGGAGTGTTCCCTGTGTGTTTGTTTCATTTTCTCGGGATATAAATAAATGTCTCTCGGCAGCCCTCACCAGTGCACAGATTTAGGCGTGCTTGGGCAGCTGGGGTGACAAGTGGCCCTGGCTAGGGAGCGCAGCATGCAGGAAAAGGGCTAGCTCTACAGAGCCCCCAGATACAGCAGCACAGGACCAGCAGCCTCCAGGCTGTCTTTAGGTAGCATGGGCTTAGCACAAGGCAGAATCGTGATGAGAAGTAGGTGAGGAGCATCCTTTACTAAAAATAAATGAGCTGGAAACTGAGCAGAAAGATCTTTACAGGAAGCAGTTGGTTTCTGTCCAAAGGAAGTGGGTCTATGCCACCTGCCTGAATCCACTGACCTTGCCCCTGCCAGCTCAGCTGTGGTGGCCCCTTGCGCCCCCTGTCTGGATTCCCCAGGCTTCCCCAGGCCCCAGCATATCCTTCCAGAGGCTCAGCACAGGCCCTGGGGCACTAAGAGGAAGAGGGGCCACATTGAGAATAACCACAGTGTTCTCAGCAACTCCTTCCGTCTTTATTTTTGCTTGAGGAAAATGGTAACAGAAGCCGGCTGCTGAGCTGAGCCTTGGACAACTGTACCAGCAGGGTTCCACCTGCCGTTGTAGGATGCAGTTCCTACTTTGAGCTAAGTGGGTGGACATTCTCTCCAGCGTACATTTGGTGAAGTGCTGCCATTTTAGGAGCTGACTTCTCCTTTCCTGGGTCTGAAATTTTTCCTTCGTGGAGGATAGTCTGTCTCTGGTTTTGTCTTTTCTCCCTTAGTAAAGAACAAAGCCCCCTCAATCCTCTGCAATGACAGCATGAATCTGACCAGAATCTTACCAGGAAGGTCCCCATGGGCTCCCCGCATTTGGAATCCCGGCATGTCAGCTAGGGTTCCTTTCACTGACATTTCCCCTGTACCAGCACCACACCGGGCCATTCATGCACTACCTTCGGTCCCTGCACTGGCCTGCAAGATAACTGCTGTTTGCTACTTCAAAGGAAATAAAGTTGAAGCTCAAGGAGACTGTACAACATGCCCAAGCTGTCCAACTCCAATGTACAGTAGAGCTACCATCTGACACCGAGGCTCCCTCCAGGACCAAATGCTGCCTCTGTTGATGACAACCAGTTTCCCGTCTTCTTATTTTTAATTGTCAGTCACTTCTTTTCCCCTTTGATTACTGCCACCTGAGCCATCTCTCTCATTAGCTGTAGGCTGGCATCTTCATGACTAGAAGAAGCTTGTTTTTTTTCCCATCTCTATTTCAGTCACTTACCACCAGATAGATTTGAAGCTGACATAGACAGATGCATAGTTTCCTTACTTCAGCCTCACTAGTAATCATCAGCGTTCTGGTAGGGCTTTTTTTTATTTTTCAGAACATGCTGTATCATGTGGACAAATGCCATGTCACATTGGACTCATTTTACTCTTGCAAAAAGTGAAACACTGAGGGCCTGTGTAATCATCATGACCCAGCCCTAAGAAGCTAGAGAGAGGCAGGGGTCCTGGCTTAGGGTTCTGTTGCTATGGAGATTCACCATGACCACAGCAAATCTTATAAAAGAAAGTATTCAGCCGGGCGGTAGTGGCGCATGCCTTTAATCCCAGCACTCAGGAGGCAGAGGCAGGCGAATCTCTGTGAGTTCGAGGCCAGGCTGGACCAACAGCCTCCAAAACAATACAGAGAAACCCTGTCTCGTAAAAACCAAAAAAAAAAAAAAAAAAAAAAAGAAAGTATTCAATTAGGGCTTGGCTTACAGTGTCAGAGTTTAGTCCATTGTCATCAAGGCCAGGGGTGGGGTGAGGTGCAGGCAGACATGGTAGCTGAGAGTTCTGCATCTGGATCCACAGGTAGCAGACTAGAGAGAGAGAGACTCTCCACTTCAGTTGGGCTTTTGAAACCCGAAAGCCCACCCCCAGCAACCCCCATCCTCCATCAAGGCCACACCTCCTAATCCCTCAATTCTGTAAGCCTATAGGAGCCATTCTGATTCAACCAGAACAAGACTGAAACCTCTCCTTACAGCCTTGGCTGTGGGTTTCTGTCGGCAGCCCCGCTATTAGATGTATATTGTGTGTCACACACTTTTCTAGGAGCTGGACAGAGGCAAGGCTGCGATAGGAGCTCAGGGTTCTGACTTCTGGTCCACTGCCGCCACCCCTTTTTGGTTAGCCTCTTGTGTTTAGCCTCTCTGCAGCTATGGAAAACAGGATGGCTTTCTAAGAGAACTTACAGTTACAATTTTAACCACTGTTTGCCAAACTCTGAATTCTCAGTCCTAACAGGGAATAGTAATTCCCTGGAGGTGCACATGTATGTGTGTAGACATTTCCAGCTTACACACCATGGACTTGGAGAGAAACTACCTCTTAGCACCACTCACCAGGAGTGGCTTTCCATCTCTCCTGCCATCCACAGTTCCTCGGAGATGTTCCTGGCAGCCTAAGAGCCAGGCTGAGAAGTGAAGTGAGGTGATAAGTGGTTCATGAGAAGTATCCAAGTAGACAGAATCCCAAAGGGAGAAAGGAAAGTGACTTCTAAGTCAGTGAGAGGGATGTCTCCAGAAGAAAACATTCAATATGGAAGTAAACATGCCAATTTTGAATGATCCACAGTTACACTTTGAGGGGACGATGGGAGGCAGACTGAGGGATATACCCAAATGTAGTTGCTCCGCCCATGAGGGGAGATGCTCTTGCATCACTACCAGTGATTACAGTTTCAATTGGGATTTCTAATGTTTGAAGTAGGAAGCCCTTAATTCCCCAGATCTCCCGTAGTTACACCAAAAGGCCACCGGTCATAGTAAACCAAGCAAATGTTTCTAGGGAGCTATGTTTCTGACCCTTGGCATGTGCCTGGACGTGATAACTCTCCAGGATGCTCCGTCTGCACACACTTTCCACCCTTAACCAGTTCTGTGTAGGAAGATAGCCTTTCCCTACGTCATCTGGCCAGAGAAATCACTGAGGTACAATGGCCTTGCCCAAAGTGATGACTCACTAGTGGCAGACATAGGATAAGAGCCCAGATCCCTATCTGGCTCCAGGACCCCAACTTTTGGGTCCTTCCAAAGCTTAGCACATGGCAGCCAAGCTCATGCTCTGACGCTTGGTGAGGTGGAATCCTGCAGCATTGTGGCTGCAGCACTTGCAGCATAGTCCACTGGATGCCCAGGCAGGTCCTTCCTTTGCACTATTAATACCTCACGTCTTCCAGAATCCATTATATATTGAGATGAAGCCTTCTGAAAACTTCCTGGATGCGGAACCATTGCAGCATTCAGAGCATTAACCCTCTGTGGTTGTTTATGCTAATACGCTGCATGGACAGACCAGTATTAGAAATAGTGATTGCCTGCCTGGGCTTTTGCATTGCCTTCTGCTAAGGGATTTTTTTTTTTTGTTTCCCAGTGTGGAAATAATTAATAGTGCAGCTCCCAGCAAGCCTGTATGGATGATGTAGTAAGTGCAGGCTGACAGTCTGCAGTGAGTGAAGCTTCCTCGGCTTCCTGTGTTTCTCTGACTACGTCTCTAGACATGGAAATTGCAGCCTGTAAACTGTGTTAAGGTTCATCACGACTCTTGTTTGCTACTTTTGAGCAGCAACAGCTGCGCACAGGAAGGAAACTGTGTTCCTTTATCATAGATTTCGAATGTCTTAACAGAAAAGAAGGCATCCTAACGCTCCAGACATTATTGTGATAGGAAAAGAACATGATAATTTCTACCTACTTCATAGATGGTGTCTTAGACTGTATGGGCTAAGGTCCTTTAACTGCTTCATCCCTGCTCATCCTGTAGGGGCTTCCATGTGCTAGTGAGTGATGACAAGCTAGAGAAATGGGCATCAGAAAGATGGGCGGTGCTGCAAGCTGGTGGGAGTGGCTGTCTGGAGGCAGACACCAAAACCCTGATATCCCCAAGTCCCCTCTGGCCAGCCTCCTAAGCTCAGGAGAGCCAGAGGGCCACAGCTCTGCTATGTCTGGCTCCTTGAAGCACCCACACCATCTTCTCCTCATGTGCTAAGTGGGAATATTATCCATGTAAGAGATTTCAAATTGATCTGGGGACACACTCAAGTTCATGACCATTCGCACTGGAAAGCAAGGACCAGGAACCCTCAAATCCAGCAGCTGCCCTGGGAACTATAGGATTCTTGAGAAATTGTAATTGTCCTAGAAAATTAAACATACTTTGTCTAGATGGGGCCTTGGCACTGTAGAATTTTGGAAATGTTTTGGGTAATTTCTCTCATGCCACTGCAGAGTTCAAAGCCCTGGTGTGCTTGGTTAAGACCTCTTGGAGGGTAGTGCGTTAGGAGCTGGATAAATTCATTCCTAAGTCTCATGTCACAAGATGCCAGCCATTCTCTCCCAGTCAAGAGGACAAAGGAACTAACTAGAACATTTCCTCTCATCTCCTCCCCTCTCTTCTCCTTTTCTCCCCTCCCCTCCGTTCCCCTCTTCTCTCCTTCCCTCTCCTTCCTCCCTCCTTTTCCCCCTCCCTTCCTCCCTCCTTCCTCCCCGCTCTTGCTCTCTTTCTTACTGTCTTTGTGTAAAAGACGCTGCACATGCGCCCAGCACACCTGTGGTGGTCAGAGGGCAGTTTTCAGGAGTTGGTTCTCTCCATCCTTGGCCTGGGGATCAAACTCACATGCCAGTCTGATCTTAGTCTTTTGGGTGACTGACATTTACAGTATGTTTTGCAGTGACTCTGGACGTGGGAGCAGCCTCTTAGATAGAACCATCGCTGACAGACGACAGCTTAATACAATCACATTGCCAGACTTCAGCGATCCTGAGACAGGTGAGAATCAAAGGCCAGAGTGGCGGATCCAAGAGCAGATGGTGGGATCGGGTGCTGAGTTGGGTATTTGAGACTGTCAGGCCCCAGGAGTAGGGTGTGGTGTGCGAGGGGTTGGGGAAGAGTGTGGGAGCAGGCCTCAGGCAGATAGCTGAACACTTAACTGTGGTGCACATCTTCAGTCTCGTTTTCCAGTGTTGGTTTACAGTGAGGAAATTAATATTAGACCAGATGGACTCTTCAGTCTGTTTCCCCTTGCTCTGGGAACTTAAACTTTGAAACTACAATTAGATGGTTCCCTCTCTGCTCTGTCTGCTGTAGGCTTCTGCTCAGGTTGAAATCAGCCATCTGACTTCCAGTCACATGCATAGGTAAACACACATGCTTCCAGCAGGAGGACCTGTGTGGGGGTGGCAGCAGTGGCTTCTCAGCTGCTAATTCTACTGTCCTCACGTGGTGGCCCATAGCACTTGCTGCCTCTGAGCAAATGTTTCTACTTGGCTGGTAAAGACCGCTGGGAGTAGTGTGCTCCGTGTTCATGTGCCCATGGCTCCCTGGGTGCAGGAAGTAAGCATTCCTCCCTAATTTTCATGTCTGTGAACAGGCAGGTCCAACAGCAATGCTGGGTCGTCACCGACAATCTGGGGACTCCACAGACCCACAAAGCATAATGAAATTCACTCAGTTTCCAGTCTTTAGAGGTCGTTCTGGAACACCATTAGCACCAGCTTTTACTGCTTCTCCCCCCAGCACCCAACAAGGGACACTGTAAGCCTTGGTCCCTATGTGGCTCGCTTCACGTTTTATGGGCTAACTTCACAGGAGCCTCAGGGTCTCTTTCCTGTCCCTGTGCCACATCCCAACTCCTGACAGCCTCTGGAAATTCCAACCTAGATGGGTGGTAGGAATGGGCCGGGGAGCCTGGTGGTGCTCCCAGAACCCATCTCATAGATTTCGCTGACTCATTCCTTCCAAGGCTCCCAGTTCAACGACAGCGTAAGAAGTTCTATCCAAAGACCCTGCCCTGTTTTAATGAATGTTAGACACAAGAAATGGATAGTTAACCTAGCTAACAAGTACTGTTTACAGGCAGACTGGTGTGACCACAGGCTAGCCCACCCAAGCTTGGTCAGCATTTGGGGGTGGGCACAGACTCCAAGGCACAGTCTTGTCTTGTGGATACAGTCATCCTAGAGGCCTTTTAAGGCCCTTGTAGAAAAGAAAGGTCAGACTGTACCCTCTAGTCAAAATGAGCTGAGGCTGGGACAAGGAGAGGGAAAGCCAGGGACACTATGGCCACTGTCACAATTCAAGCTGATTCCAAAGAGCTACTCTGGTTTCGAGGGCTGTCCTCACCTCAGGCCTCTCCTTCAGTATCCCATGAGAGCAGTCAAACTAAATCTAAGTCTCACTCTCTCTTTGGGTCCCGAGACTTGAATGCTATTTATCAATAACAGAGAGCCACAGAAAACGGATAAGGCCCTTTTTCATGCTGCCCTCTGCTCCTGGAAGAACATCTTCCCTGGGACTCCCAGGAATGCCTTCTACAGGATTAACCTCGGGTGCCATGTTGTCCAACATGTGGTCCGGGCTGTGTGGTGGCCCACTATTTTTTCTATTTTTTCTCCCTTCTCTACCTCAGTGCCACTCATGTGGCTGATAGAGGTCCCTTACTCCAAAAAAATCCAAGTGTCTGGAGTTTGAGTTCTGGTTCCTGTGTCCCTACCAAATGGCAATGGAGACTACCCCCTCCCAGACACAGGCCAGTAACTATCTTGTTGCACTATGTAAATAAACCCTCCAGGACCCGTTTTATCTGATCCTCTGAGGATTCCTGCTATTTACACAGCACCGTTTAACCAGTAAGCCAGGAATCAGAGAGCTAGGAAGCCTTCTCAGGGGAAGTCTTGCCATTGAGCATAAAACACTCTGAACTGATAGTATAAGTCAGAATTAGGAAGTTTTGCCCAGAAGGGAAAACAAGTGATGCCTCTGTATTGATGGACAGAAGCCAGTTTTCTTTAGTCTGGGTCCTTGTGAGGTATCTGGCAGCACAGTTGCCGTAGTCACATGCCTTTGTAGATGTCTACCTCAGCTGCCTGTAGATTTTATCTGTTCCCCCATTTCTATTTCATTTCAAGAGAAGACAGAACTTGCGATTCAAATTGCAAAGCTAAAAGTATGCCATGGAGAAGCTTTTGTTTTCAGGGTGCACCTCCATCACCATCATCACCCCTTCCAGAAGGCAGGCTCTAGCAGCCAACTGTTTACCCTGCGAATAAGCACATGCATTATTTCCTGCCCCTCACAGAGTAGTCACTGCTGTATGTGCTCTGCAGACCTGGTGTTCTTCACTTCCCAGCACGTCCCTAGACAGTGTCCTCACTCTGCTTCAGACCTCTGAAGTGTTCCATGACCCCATGTTTTCACAGTCTGGGTTCTCACCCAGCCAGCACTGTCTCAGGCATTTTTCTTCCTTTGCCGAAGTTTTTGGCTCATGTGGTGCTGGCGGAGGCTGGCTAATTTTCAACATCCACTGCAGCCTTGTTCGCTCAGGAAAGATGGGCCACCGAGAAAGGAAAGCCTGGAGGTCAGCGTGGCTTCAGTCTAACCAGGGTGGCTCTAAGATCACATTGTGTCTGGGAGAACCCAGCTGACAGGCGACTGTGTGTTTTCAGTCCATGCCGTGCCTGGTCCCAGGGCATCTGACACAAGCGGTTCACGCAGTGCTGACATCAGAAAGAGGCCATGGCTATAGCAATAGCAACTTTCCCTTGTCTTGGTCCTGCCACTCTGGGGCACAGAGCAGAAGCCCCCGCTGCACACAGCCTCCATGGAGAAACCATAGATCATCTTGGTCTACATTTTGGTTTTCTCTGGAATTTAAATGTACGAGACTAGAGATACTAATAATGAATTCCAAATGTATGACTGAGTTATACATTGTGTATGCATGTAAATATATATATGAATGATAACAAGTTTTAAAAGTATAAACCATAAGCCCTGATTATACATTCCTGGACATTACACAGTGTAGATTCAGTGTTCTTGATTCCAGAAATGGTTGATTAAATCGGGGTTTCCACCTCTGAAGTTATCCGTGTACAGATCTGTGGAAGAACATGAGAGGTATTGGCATACATAAGTTTTGGCCCAGACACATTTATCCCAGCTAGCAGAAAGGAGTTAAGTTTTACTAAGCAGACAGGTACTATGAAAGCCCCAGTTACAGAACATGAAATTCCTCTGTTGTTCCCCTGGCTTCACTTCTCCCACTAGGAGGACCGAGCCAGCAAAAAGGAGGAATCAATGCAGTGACCATTTTGAAATTCTGAGTCATTGTTTTTCATTTGGAAACAGTCCTGTAATAAGGGGGGGGGGGTTTCTTTCGTTTGCCTTTGAAATAGGATGTGGAGCTTATCTTTAATTGTTAGTAGATATTACCAGACACCTATCCAAAGCAAAATAGCTTTTAACCGAAAAGTCTGATGCCTTTTGTTTGGGGAGGTTTCTAGTTACAGCTGTGGTGTGGTCTTTGTGGTGCCCCGGACATCACCACCACCCCGTACCCCCCACACCCTGCCGTCAGGCCTGAGAGCTGCAATGCAAGCTTCCTTTCCTAAGGGCCAACCATTGCACACAAGAGACCTCCCGAAAAGTTTAAGCATTCTATTATCGCAAGACTGGGACCATGACTTGTCATTGCACTAAGCCCACTGTACCTTGGGAAACTTTGCTTTCAAGTGAACGTTATATAAGTGCTTCTTAGAAAAAAAAAAACAATCAAGGAAGGTCAAGAAGGGAAGAGTGCCATGCAGAAGGCAGCGCGTGCTGCAGGTAAAGATGGGTCGTTTTCGGCAGGTCGCTCTGCTGAATCTGTGCCCAGGTAAAGCAGAGTTATTTTTACTCTGTGATCTTGCAGAGCAATTAAATAACCAGTGGAAAACAGATTTGTTTTCTTAGAAAAGCACTTGTATCCTATTCAAGCAGAGGGATGACTGTATTATGTGACCTCATTTTCTTTGCAGCTTATGTGAGTATATTAAAAGCTAGTTTATTTTTTCTTTGTGTTTCTAAAGGCTTTTTTTTTTTTGCTTTCATTTGTTTTCTCTTTCACTTTTTAGTGTCAGACTCCTCCTCCTCCTCTCTCTCAAGAACCGAATCTCCTCTCCACCTGTTTGTGTCTTCTCCTCTTCATTCTCATCCCAAACCTGACATCTTTGTGTGGCCCCCTGCTGCTCATGCATTCAGTGACCCAGGTCCCCACCGGGAACCTTCACTCTGTAAACATGGTTTTTTCCTTTCTTCTTAGCCGCCCTTCATTTGCCTGGTGTGTTATTTCCTGATAATCTTCCAACTGATAAGCTGGCTAGGAAACCCCATCAAATGTGTCAGGGAAAGATCTTGATTAATTGAAAATCCAAAACTGTTGGGAACAGACAGAAGGAAAGCTAAGCTGCAGATAGTGACCACATTCTAACCTCCCCCTGAAAAATAAAGGACATGGGGTTCCCAGAAAAACAGGTGAAGGTCTTCCAGAGTGTCCCTTCCAGTCCCTGGGTCCTCGGTGCTTCCTCGAGCAGGCATAAAAGCATGAGAGCAAAGTCATGGGCTGGAAGACAGCCCTGTTGACAAAGATCTTAAGGCACAAGCAAGAAGACCCAAGTTTGGTTCCCAGCACCCACTTAAAGGCAGGGCCCAGCTGTAATCCCAGTGCTGGAGAGACTGGGGCAGCTAAGCTGAGGCTCAGTGTCCAGCCAGCCTACCAGTTTGATGAGTTCCAAACCAGTGCAAGACCCTGTCTTAAAAAGCTGGGTGGTGAGCCGGGCGGTGGTGGCGCACGCCTTTAATCCCAGCACTCGGGAGGCAGAGGCAGGCAGATGTCTGTGAGTTCGAGGCCAGCCTGGTCTACAGAGCTAGTTCCAGGACAGCCTCCAAAACAATACAGAGAAACCCTGTCTCGAAAAACAAAAAACAAAAAAACAAACAAAAAAAAAAACAAAACAAAACAAAAAGCTGGGTGGTGGTAATGCACACCTTTAATCCTAGAACTCTGGAGGCAGAGGCAGGCGTTCTCTTTGAAGTCTAAGACAGCCAGGGCTGCTACACAGAGAAACTGTCTCTGGGAAACAAACAAACAAAAAAGGTAGACACCTGACATGGTGGCACAAAGGGTGTGGCACACACCTTCAATCCTTGGGAGGCAGGCAGGTCTAGAGGCAGAGCTTGAGGCTAGCCTGGTCTACAAAGCACATTTTGGGGTAGCCAGGACTACTTAGTGAAACCCTGTCTCAAAACAAAAGAAAACCAAGATAGACAAGCGTGTACATACACACACACACACACACACACATATACACGCAGACACACACGCACACACATACGCACGTATAGGCACACACACACAAGAAAAAGCAAACTATAATTTTTTTTGGAAATAATTTAATCCTAAAAATGTCTACATTTCAATTTAGAAGTTAATTAATTCCAACTGCATATGACAGTGAAAGCCATAATCTAAAGATGACATTTGCCTGCCTGTCAACATGGAATAGAAAGCTTTGCTAGCTCTGCTTCCGGAACCTTGACCTCTGAGGCCAGAGCCAGCGGTCCCAGAGCACATTTGAGACAAGGGGTTGGAAAGAAGGAAGGTGCAGGGTTTCTGTCATGAAAATGTGTAGTGACTGGACAGCATCTTTGCCTAATCTTGCTTTTAAATAATATAGAAATTTTGAAAGTCCACTTTAGGAAGTTCCAGAACATGTCAGTTAAAAAAAAATCCCCATATTAAAATGAAATGCACTGGTTGGTGAAATCCTTAAAGGGACCTAAATATGGTGCTCACTGGGAGAGCCCATCCTTGCTTTCCAGTCGTTTATTTACTGTTCACTCTCCTGCCAGCAGTGCCGGCAGATCTAATCTGCGTCTGTGATTTATAAGGCTCATCTTTGTTCCAAATGCTGTTACATGCTGAACAAAAGCCCATAACAGGGCTGCTGCCAGGAAGAGCTACTTTGTGAGTGTGCTCTTTATTGGCTGGTGCTGTTATGTAAGCCTCCATGCAGGTCAGGGACAAAGGGTCATCCCAAGTCATGTTCACACCATCCCTGACTCTTGACCTCACTTGGCTGCACACGGCATATCCCCAGCTTTGCTGTCAGGGCAACCCCGGCTCTGTGAAGTGAAAGATAAAGGTGCTATTTATAAACTGTTTATGTTACCTTTTCATCTACCTCAGAGCAGCGGTCTCTGTTAATACAGTGCCTAGGGGCAATTGCCAACCTTGATTTTTCAAAGAAAAAAATGTTTTTTCTTTGGCGTTGGATTTTGTTGAGTTTTTTGTTTAAATGCAATCCTGTGGTTCTAGAATAATTGTTGTGTGTTTCTACTGCCCACTGTTTGTACAGCAAAACCACCAACTTCTGCACCCTGCCAGTTTTTATCATCCTTGGAACCCTGAGTTTCTTCTGAAGTTCTGGTTCTTCCAGTGCCCCCTTCAAATCAAACTAATTAGTAAGCCCCACTGGGGCTTTCTGCTATATGTGACATGTCCCGACCAGTGCTCTGTGGTTATTCTCCATGAAGCCATGAGCCATTGTCCCATCCTCAGGGAGAGCCTGGCTAGTAACCAGCTGTTCCCAGGGATCTTTCTTCCTTGTAGATGCTACTTGGTTAGTTTAAGAAATAAAACCATGGATAAGTAGTTTGTTGATCTAATTGTAAAGAACTCCCATCCTCTCTCAGAGCAATGAAAACCAACCCAGCCCTGCACTTTGATGGACATGGGGTTAGTGTTAATGTGGGGGGAGATCCAAAACCTGCTGGTTTCATTGTTTTCTCCTGCCTTTTGGTATTTCCTGCTCTGGAAACAAACACATGGCATGAACTGGTCAGTTTCCATGTGCTGGGTGAGCATGTCAGTGTGGAGGGGGATGTCTGATTGGCCTTTCTTTACTTGAAAACAAAAGTCATTGTTAGTGGAAAAATAAAATCTGATTCCAGCCAGCCAGACTTACAGTTGGAAGGTTATTAGAGCCTCCTTTGTTTTCTTAGCTTTAATTTTGAGTTTTCAACTGTTTTGTTTCTTGGTTTTAATTTTTGGTTTGCTCTGTTGTCCCAAGGCAACTCTCCAGAAGCACACTTTCATGGTTTTCCCTCCCTCTTTTCAGTTAGTAAGTAGCCTTCCGCTCTATTAACCCCGCGAGGGTCTCCAGAGCACACCTCCCTCCACTGTTGAGTGTGTATTGTGGTTTTCAAGTGTTGGGATGTTGGGATGGTGTGATCATCTATCTCACCGCTGCTGCTTGCCCACGCTGCCACCTGGGGCACACTCTGAGACTCCAGGGATAAACCTCGGGAGGCCGTGCTGCTCTGAGGACTACAGAGGGTAGACCAGTGCCTCTGGCACAGTGGTGTGGGTGCCTCTTCCCCCTAGGGGACTCAGTGTCACTCGGAGTGGCTCACAGTGGCCTGTAACACCAGCTGAAAAGGCTCTTACGCCCGCTTCCAGCCTCAGTAACCATGGAAACATGTGGCACACACACACACACACACACACACACACACACACGCTCGCCCCCCCACATCCTCGCCCACACACTCACACACACACTCGCCCACCCCTCCACACACCACACACTCACACACACACACTCACACACAGGCACACACGCACAAATAAATAGGAAACATGTGCATTTTGGTGTTTTCATTACATTAAAGCTCAAATGAAAAAGATTTTACTACCAGGTCCCTTTAACACCAAGCTTCTCTGAGAAAGTTTTTTAAAAAAATCTGATTTTCCACAAAACGAGACTAGATTAAAACCTTAAACGGTTGCTTCACTTGAGATTTGTTACATTTATACAAAAGTCCTAAATATTTTTCATAAAATACATCAAAATCTCCGAGAAGAGCCAGCTCTGCAGAGAAAGACTCCTCCTCATCTGTAAAAATGTAAAGTAATACTCTAATTACATCCACCTATGTTACTTGGCAGTAATTGATCCTGCGCTTAAGGCCCATCCACGTGCCTGGAGATGTAGCCCTGGAAGCAGAGACTCTCAAAGCAAGAGGCTCTCCAGATGGAAAGTCTGGAAGAGACAGGATGGGGCTGAGGGCCAGGGCTCCCTCCACACCACCCTCTCTCTGAACCCCAGAGACCCTGCTCTCAGGGACTCTGGATGTTGCTATTGGGGAGAAAAGAGTGTATGGAGTTTCATTCCCCTCTCCAAACACGTAATGAAGTCAACAGGGCTGACTGCGGCTCTTGGCTCCAACGTTCCATTGCCTGGTGGCGAAGGCTGCTGCTCTGTTTGGGAGTAAATCCCCTGGAGAGGAGAATAAACAGAATAATGAGAGAGCCTACTGTCAAATCGGATAGGAAAAGGGCTAAGATAGACATGGATTTTTACTTTCTATCATATCCAGAATTATCACTACTCCACGAAATTATCACTGTTCTATCAATAGTGGTAGTTTTACATCCTCAGACATTAATGAATATCACAATCTGAAAGTAACTAGTCAAATGGAATGTTTTACCCTCTGTTCCTCATTGATAAAGCAGATTTTTTTTAAAAAATGTATGTATGAAAACATTAAAAATAACCCCCCACTATTTTTGAGACGTTTACCTGATAGTCTTTTTCAAATATAACCAACCTTCCTCTGGTATTTACATTTAGTCAGTATTAATCTAACATAATTTTCCTTAGTTCTGCGGCTGAATGGGATTATAAGCAATTGGCAAAGCCAATATAGAAGTGGGTGTCCAGACAGGGCAACACCAAGCCTGGCATGTGTTCCCCATGGCGCTGCAGTCATGAGTAGCCATGCCAGGCTCAGAACAGCCTCCCAGGGAGAGGGCACTCAGTGACTGCGAGTCAATGCACAGTGGGTGGGTGAACCTCTGGGGATCATCTGCTCACTGTAGTCCTCCAGAAGGTACTGTCTCCAACCACAGCCACCCGTGTGGAACACCCCGACAGCTGGCATCCCCCATGCTTGTGAATGGCTTCCCTTCATGTTTCTATGTGACGCCTTGGCCCACCAACCTTGGCACGACTGCTTCAGCCATGCATGCCCCCTGGAGGTGACAGAGCCCTGTCCCTGCTTTGCGGGCTCCTGTTCCAAAGCTTTCCCCAGGAAAGAGCCTCTCCTTCGAGAGAAGACATTTTGTCTTTATTAACTGATTGGGACTGTTAAAGTGGCTGGAACACTGATTCATCTTGGAGCTGTGGGTGTGGCTGTCCTAATCTGTCTTCATTCAGGGTAAAATGGAAGTTCCACTGAGAACAGTAGCCTGAGTTTGTTAGAGGAACACAGTGGGAGGCAGTGTGGTCTGTGGGAATCAGTGAGAGGCAGCCCTGGCCTTGCTGTCACACTGACAGACATGCCACAGAGAGGGGAGATGGTGATGGTCACAGATAAGGAAGATGTACAGTCACACAGTAACACAGCCACGGTCTCAGAAAAGGCCACCAGACCAACCTTAACCCCTGGGGACTTTTAGAGTAAAGCAACTGTGCAGGTAATATGCCTGATTCGGTGGCGGAAATAGGAGTGGCCTCTCTCATCTCTTCTTCCTCCAAAAATTGGGAACTGTGGCTTATCTCATCAGAACATGCTGATGCAGAGGAGGCCACAGATGCCAGCAGGCTGCAGTGTTGGGCAGATGCACTCCCAAGCCCGGTCTGAAGAGACAGTCTTTCTCTAATAAAATGAGAATTACTTCAGCAGGCTGGCTGGTGGAATACTTAGTCATTCAGATTGCTGTTGAGGACTCAGGGTCTTCAGGGAGAAACTAAAAGCAAAGGGGAGTGTACTCTCTCTCTCACTCTCTCTCTCTCTCTACTCTGATTGTTTTAGGCTTAGCTTCCAGGTGATGGACAGAACAGTCTATTGACAGGTAACACTGAGTCATTAGGAGACAGAAGGTTGTGAGGAAGGCAGGTATGGGCTGCAGGAGCAAGAGGCAGAAGGAACGTGGGTGATGAGTGGGGCGTGGCCACCACATGTTCAGTCACTCTCCCACAGTCATCCCATGAAATAACCCAGCTAATCCTCCAGGGCCTCAGAGCAAAGAGCTCCCAAAGCCTGGCAGGTATGTGTCCTGTGTGTCAGCTGCTGTCTCTCTTTTGGTAGAGGATGTTTCTCACATGTAACATGACAACTGCCCATTGCTCCTAGCTCCTGGATAAGCACCAGGTCACTGGGTAGACGAGGTTTCGTCTTCTCCATCCTGAGGAGACAGTCACAGAGGGGAGCCAGAAAAGAACTGTGTGCCCCCATTTGTGAGTACGCAGGGTGACCACACCTAATAAACCTCCTGATTTTACCTAACAAAACTGTTGCTTGTAGGGCCCCTTTGAATGATGACCTCTGGTGGCTAAGAAGAGCTCATATGTGGTCACCACACTGAAAACTGTATGAAATCGACACAGGCAATTCTTCCCACAGGTGCCAAGGAGCTTGGCCAAGGTTTCAATTGAAGAGTAGTTGAAGCCAGTTGTTGCCAGTGTTCTACTTAAGACAGGGCTTCCGAGCTTTCCATTCGATAGGAAAGCTTAGGAGGGGTTCAGAGCCTGGGTTTGTCTGAGGCCTTAGTTCTCCACCATGGAGAGAGGTCTTTCCACCCTTGTTCCTGGTTTCTTCCATGCCAAGGTAGACCAGCAGAGCCTAGAACCTAGGTTAGGAACCAGTCAGTTCTTCAGATGGCACTTAACCTTTTCATCAGGTGTCCCAGACAGCCTTTTCAGGGCAGGAGGGAAACAAAACACATGCACCAGGAAGTTCAGGTTGCCCAGTTGCAGGGCATCTTATCCCTTTGGACCATTTGAGTGGTTAGCTCATTGAGTTGGGCCAGCTTTTAGGGCGTAGTCTCGCTGGCCTCCATCAACTCCAGTTGAGCTGATCCTGCAGTGGCTTTCCCAGCCACCAGTGTCCTAAGGGAAAGGAAGCTTTATCTCCTTGGCAGGGCATGGCAACTGCAGCACACAGCACTGTGCTCCCTGGGTTACAGCAAGTGATAAGAGCTTCTCAAGTTAGTGTGATAAATAAGAGATGCAGAGCTGCCTGGGCACGTTGCCTGGCTCATCTGTTGAACCTGATAACTTGGAAACATCTCTCCAGAGTCTTGGATTTCAAATCGGAAATAAGTCCATTAGTCTTCCTTCAGATTCCTTTTCCAAGACTGGCTCCATTTTCCCCTGGGTCAGGCACAATGTGCATTTGCTTTGGTGAGAAAAAGAGGAACTCCTTAAAAACAGATAGCCGAACACCAGCTTTTCCGACTGTGTGCCACTGAGTCGCAACCACATATATTCTCCTGCTCACCATTTTAGTTCTACCCAACAGGAGCATGGCTGCTGTTCTGCTCTGCGATTAGCTGCTCCTCCAAATTCTAACCCCATGGAAGATGTATTTATTACATCATTGCAAAGAACAGTGGGTGCTAACTGTTGTGGATTTTGGACACTGTTGTTTCTGCTTGCTATTAAAAGCCTCTGAATTCTCTAATATCTAGAATTCATCACAGCAAGGCTTTCTGCCCATGTGACACATCTAACAAGGAACGGACTGAGATGAGGAAGAGATTCCTGGTCACCCTCTCCAGCATCTCTGTCCAATGGATTAGCGGCATTAGAGGGAGAGAGTCACTAAATTACATCAGCCTTTAATTCTTGCCTGAGATTTCTAGAAGTATGTCAGACACACTGAAAAAACCCTAGGAAGCAGTGAAGACTAGAGTCTTTCACCCATCATTAGGAAGAACAGAGCACATCATCGTGTATCATCTGAATGTCAGTCTGAGGCCATACCATTCTGAACACACACACTCTCATCTGAATGTCATAAGGAGATCTGTCTGTCCACATTACTCTCTTAGTTATTCTATAAACACGTACTCAGTACCTAGGATAGGCTGGACATTGCTGTAATATACTTTAAAAAGGCCTAAGCAGAAGACACCTTTCTGTCTTTTAGAACCGCACAGTCAAGTATAGTACATCTACTTTGAAGCCTGTTGTCTGCCCAGTGATAATGACACTCGTGTGGGAGCTCTGAGGACCCAAGGCATCCCTTACTGCAGGGACAGTAGGAGGCTCACTGCAGCCTTCCTGCAGGAGGCAGCCCTTAAGCCTGGATGTAGAGGTTAGGGTTAAAATCAGACAGTGTTTGCACCCTGGTTTTAATACCAACTGACTGTATGGCTTTGGGTGGTGACAGGACATGTCATCTCTCAGTTCTGTCACTTAGTGAAAATGCTATCCACACAGCCTAAACTGTAACATGTTCTGTAAAACTGATGACCACCACTGCCGTCACCACCATCAGCACCACTCTCATCATCATCATCATCATCATTTCCCAGACTTTAATTCAGAGTGAAATTTGCTGTTACACTAAACATTAATTAATTCTGTCATGTTATAGGTATTGTAAAGAAAAAATATTTCGACAGGAATTCAGTAAGAACTGTGTAGTTCCTTTCTTGAGCAAAAGACAAAATAGCTAATCCCAAAATCAACATTAGCTCCTTCAAAAGCCACAGGTTCTTTAGCAAGGGATCCGTAGATTGTGGGACAAAGTTTGCATGGTTTTTCTATAGCCATGGTGCATTATTATCTTTAAATAATTAAATGAGTGAACATGTTAAGCATGCTTTAGTTCCTAATATGGCAATATCATTAGACAAAGCCCAATAAATCTCTTTGGGGAGTCCTCATAATTTTCTGTCATCTAACGGGGTTCTGAGACCAAAATGTCTGAGAACCTCTTCCAGAGACCTAAGCTAGTGAGAGGCAATGTCTCAAAAAGCAAGGTGGACAGCTCTAGGAGTGACAACCGAGGTTGCCCCCTGACTCTGCACACTCACATATGTGCATATATACCATCACACATATGAACATATATACACACACATACAAAAGGTTACAACAAAATGCAAGCAAAAATATCTGTAGCAGCTGAACTATTTTTGTATTTATAGTAAAATAATATCTCTAGACATACTTTTCTCAAGCAGGGTAGATTCATAGCTAGACTTCATGGGTTTCCACATGAAGTATCATCATGCCATCAGTTTCCTTATGCTTGGGCAGCAGCTTTCTCTGGAGAACACAAGGGCCCTCCAAAGCCTGTGTGCCTAGGGTTTATCCTTCCATAGACTTTGGATTCTGCCCACCAAACCCCCCTCAGAAATCTGAGCGTACCTAGAGGAATCCGTCTCTCTACCTTGGTGAAGCAGTTAAACAACGTGGATGGCCAGTTGTTGCTGTAGTGCCTCCTTTTGTTTTCTTTTTCCTTTTTGAGACAGTCTTACTATCTACCCCAGGCTCGACTTAAACTCACAGTCCTGTCTCAGTTTCCTGAGTGCTGGGATTAGAGACATGAAGCACTATGCCCAGCTTACCAAGCCTCTTAAAAAAGTAACCCATGAAAAATAATAGTAGTAATAATATTAATAATAATAATGTGACTAAGTAATAGCACATCCAAAAGTCCAACTGAGATATTTTTATGTATTACCCAATATATAATGAACTTCATTTATTTGCATAGTGAGCATTTATCTTTACATGTTTTTTCACTGTTGTAAATTTCATGAGTTGATAGTTGTTACCACTAACAATGTTGCAATGTTTGTCTCCATACTGAACTTCCTGATAGGTAATAAATTAGGAATGTTGTAGGTGAATATGTATATATGTACACACACACACACACACACACACACACACACGCGTGCGCGCGTAGTTGTAAATTGAAATAACAGAGAACTTTGCTCTCAATTCTGAACCATGCCTCTAAGAATGGATGTTGGGAAAAAGTGGGATACTGCTCCTGGTTAAGGATGTGGGCTCTAGTCATCAGGCCCCCATTCCATTTTTGGTTCATGAACCACACCTATGCCATTGCCTGGCACATGTGCCCTGTGGCCTTTCAAGAAAGCATGTTTTAGAAGATAGCTGTGTGTTCAAAGCTATCCAGGTCATCCTCCTGTGTCATTGTCAGCCTTAATGCCAGGCAACTGCTGTGTACAAAGCAAGCATGTACTTTCTCTGGGGTTAAGTCAAGTCATAGAATTTGGTTCTCCATCCATGGTATTGCCCATCCCTTGAAGGGCAGGATGCACTAATTAGTAGCAAGTTGGGTTGTCTTGAGAATTGCCAGCCATCTACTTTAGATACTACGCCAGGAAACAAGCATGGCCTTCCCCTGCTGCCACCCATACAGTTACTTGTTTTGGGCCCTAACCACAGGGTGCTTTGTAACATCCCCTTGTAGTCCATCACTGATGCTGTTTGTTAATCTGGAGTCCCTGGTGTGTGTGTGTGTGTGTGTGTGTGTGTGTGTGTGTGTGTGTGTGTGTGTGTGTGTTGAGCTGCACTCACATCACGCCAGGCTGACTGCTGGAGAGTGCTTAGCACAGCATGTGCCCTGTGTGTAGACTAAAGGGTCAGCGAGACAGGCTGAAACTAAAGCCCTGGGCCATCGTGGCCGACCCCCCTTTTCTGTAAGAGCAGTAACTCGCATCCTGGGGAAGGGGTGTGTATGTTCTCGTACTCGTGTTTGTGTTTGGGAGGGGGTCATTGGTTGGGTATGTGGTGTGTGGCCCCCCTTTAACTCCTAACACAGTCTTGAAACCTCCCACAGGCTCTGTCCATGCCACATCAGTAGCAGCCTCAAGAGTGGAGCAAGCGCTGTCAGAAGTGGCCTCGTCTCTGCAGAGCAGTGCCCCCAAACAGGGTCCTCTGCATCCCTGGATGACGCTGGCACAGATCTGGCTCCATGCAGGTACTGCTCTTACTTAGCCCTTGACCCCATGGACCTCCTCATCTGCCTGTCCTTTCCCACATCCTGCTGATGCGGCTGAGGCTGCTGACTTCTGCAGCTACCTGTTCAACTGCTTAGCCCAGAAACCTTCAGCCTTTGGGAGAACTCAAACCTTTTGTGACCAAGCACCAAACCGATACTGCATCCGTACAGGGACCGTGAACTACCCTGCATCCCTCATCCTTCCACAATGACTATACGTGACCCAGAGTAGGCATTTGGTAGAAAATTGGACTGAGGACCCCTGAGGAGTTTGCAGGATGGGGGATGGTTGTACTGTAGAGGGGCCAGTGTTGTACCCCATGCTGTCTCCCTAGGTGACAGAGTGAATTCCAGCTGTTCTGTTTCCCAGCTGGGTAGAATCCAGTTCTGCCTTACCTCTCAGCCTCAGTTTACTCATCTGCATGGTAGGGTTAGAATAGAACCTATCTCCTACGGTCAAGGAACACAGTGCTGGGCACATCTCACTCTTCAGTCTCTGAGACTCCAGGCAATTAGATAGGGAACATTGGTGGCACAGATGCATTTATCAAAGCCAGGGCAAGGCAATGTGTTTGTCCCTATGTCCCTCCAAAGGCATGCCTGGTAACCTGCAGAGAAGGAAACAGTAGCAGCAGCCCTGAGGAAGATGATCCCCTGTGCCCTGGTTTCATGTGGCAGTAACTGGCTGCCCACAGCTGCCCACAGCTGCAAATCCCAGAGTTCAGTATAGCATGTGAAGTTTAAGCAAGCCCATCTTACCTATCGAGCCCCCAAGAAAGTGATGCTGTTAGTATATATGTGTATTTCTATTTCTGTGCAAAGTAACCTTTCTCTTGCTTTACCACCTCATCTGCATGCCCCTGGTAGACCCTTCTCAGGTTCATCACCACCAAGGAACATGCTCAGAGCCCACAGGTTGTCCATCTATTCATGCCGTCATTCTCTGGGTGTAATGTCTTACCTTGTGTGTCCCCATTAGCAGATCCAGTGTGAAGGCATAGCTGATCTGGCTTACCAGCCCATCTGCATTGTCTGTGTCAGCATCCTTAATTGACCCATAATAACTGCTGTAAATTAGCAAATTATATTCTCCTAAGTACAAAAGAAGGCTGATTCATGCATGTCTGTGTGATCGTTCCTTCTCCTCCACCCACTCCCCAAAGAGGTCAAGACAGGCCGCCTCTGAGAGCCAGGGCCCAGCAGGAAGGCCATTCCCAGCATTTTCCACAACAGCCCAGTCTGATACTATCTTTCTCAGTCACCTGTGTTGACAGTAACCTCAGAGGATAGAGTGGGACAGAGTGTTGTTTAATGACCAGACCAGGAAAGTCTTTTTGGACACACAGGGCTGGCACTGGTCAGAGCTGTCTTTCCCGTTGGACTTGAAGTCTAGTTTTTGAAGAGCACATAGTCAGGCTTGCATGGAAAGCTCTTTTGCCCACTGAACCATCTTACCAGGTCTTTCTTAGAGCACTTAAAACTGGGCACTACAAAACGCCAGAAAGTTTGGGCCCAGGGGGTATTGACATCCCATCCCACCCCACTGCATCCCCACAACCACGCAGTTGCCCAGAGCTGTTGCCCCTGATCGCATGGCCCTCCTAGACTCCTGGGAAGCAAATTTTACAGCTGTTACTATAGTGAAGACCATGACGACAAAGGCTGCATTCAGAGCAACTTTTCAGTTTCGTTGCCGTGGCTCAGAATAATGACCTTGTTACTAGTTACTGGGTGTGGCTGCGGGGATGGAACCATGGAAAGCAGATGCTAATCTTGCCTTCCAGCCTCTGGGCAAATGCACATGGGTACCTGTGGTGAGCAGCGTGTGTCATGTGGGTGGATGAAGCCAAGGAGAGTCTCAGCATTTGTGCACTGCCGACTCTTTCCCCGTCTGCATAGTTCTGAAGGAGTGACAGTCAAGAATGGGCGGGCGGCCCCTCCTGAACTGTGGGGTTCAGCCTGCATGGCGTGTGCCTGACTGCTCTGAGAAGTAAAATAAGTCACCTCCCTTTTGACAGTTCATAGAGACCCGGTGACATCCATCATCAGCTCTAACAACTCCAGATCCTGTATGTTCTGCAGGGCCTAGAGAGCCAGTCAGGACCTGACTTCCAAAGCTGTGCTGTTTCTGTGGTGTTTGCAGGCCTGTTCTTGCCTTCTTGGTTTTCCCAGTGACAGTAGTGGACCTTGTGACTGGAGCCTGTGGTGGAGGTGGCCCTGCATTTGAGTCCCTCAGGAAAGAAAATTCTCTCTGAGGCAATACCAGGTTCCAGCCTTCTGTATCGGGGCTTCTGGGATGTATTTCTGATGGCAAGGGAACTGTGAGCATGACTTATGAGCCTCCAGGAACAGGCCAGCTGGGATGCAGAATGAGGGATGCTTGATTATAGAGGGCCCTTCTCTTCCTGGGTGGTGGGCACCCTCTCCTCCCACCACCTCCTTGTTCATCGTGGGAGCCCTGACCCCAGGGCCGCAGACTTCACTAGGACCCCTGATAGTCAACACAGCCTGGGCTGTGCATGTTTGTTCTTTTGTTGTTTAGACCAATGACACAAATTTATTTAAGTAATTTCAGGTAACACACTTGCATGGTACACACTGAACAGGTGGGAAATACGTAAAGTGGAAACGTTCCCCTTGTCCCTATGCCTCGGTCACCTGCTGTAGACACTGGTGCTAGTTCTGGAACCTTCCAGAGGTTTTACCAGTTCTATCCTTTGTCCCTGTAGCCCCTTTCCCCATGTCCTCCTCCAGTGTCTAAGAGGTCATTGTGTGTCAGACTGTGTAGTGCTGGCTTGCACATCTTACAGCTATGTGGTATAATTCCGTGGTAGGAAGCATCATGGTATCAGCAGTATACTGTGGATGAGTATCTTCATCATTCCTTACACTTTGCATTCAAGTGCAGTAAGTACACTGATATGCATTTTTGTGTGTGTGTGTCTTTAAGGTCAGCTCCAGAAAGTGGATCTGATAGGTCAAATGGTGTACACTCTTAAATTTGGATAAATGTACTCATATGACCTGCCACAGAGCTGTTCTGATTTCTATTCCAGTCAATGGCATGTGACCGTATTTCTTACCTCCTTGCCAATACCAAGCATTCTCAAAACCCTGGGTCTTTGCCAGTGGATGCATGAAAGGTGGTGCTTTCAGTGACTGCTCCAAGCTTTTGCCTACTTATCTTCTTAGTATCTATGAAGCATCTCCTTTTAACTCATAAGCCACTTGTTATGTGTTGAAGAAATTGTGGTGTGTGTGTGTGTGTGTGTGTGTGTGTGTGTGTGTGTGTGTATACATGGAAGCTAGAGAATAACCTTGGCTATCATTCTATATATAGACTCTACCTTGTTTCTCTGCTTGTTTGTTTGTTTGTTTGAGGCAGGCTCCCTCACAAGCCTGGACTCACTGAGTGAGGCCAGGGAATCCCAGGACTCTCCCTTTCTCTGCTTCCCAGTGCTGGGATGCTAGCAGCATGCTGCCATGTCTGGCTGTTTCATGGGAGCTCTGAGGATTAAACTCGGGCACTCAGGCTTATAAAACAAACACTTTGCCGATTGAGCCACCTCCCCTTCCTTCTGTTTTCTTGCATTTGGCCCCCCCCTCCCCGCATCCAAGGATTACACCTAATCACTTTTCTTACAGCATGTGAGCTTCCCATGATACTTAGAAAGCAGCGCCCCAGCTTTTGCTTTTTTCCTGAAAGTGTCAAGAATCTGATGGCATCGTTTGTACTCAGTCTCCCTCAGGGAAGGGCAGGAGGGAGGCACCCCCTTCCTTGCAGCAGGGAAACCCCCTAGACAGCTGCCAGTGTGGCACGGTCTCCCCAGGGCAGAAGCCACGAGAGCTAGAGAACAATGGTGATACCTCAGCGCAGACCCTCTGGATGAGCGAGCCTTGTCTTCTACACTCAGCAGGCCTCACTGTCCGTGGAAAGTCAGACAGCTCCAGGAATTCAGAGCACAGCCAGACCCCTTCCTAGCCAGCCAGCTTCTGGGTACCCACAGTGGGATGGCAGCTAAAAATGCCTTTGCGGTAGGTGGTTAATTTCTGCTTGTTACTTACTAATAATTATAGCTTTCACTTTGGCACCTCTCACAGCCGAAACCAGCAGCTATTCTTAGATGTGCAAGATCAGATTTTCTGATTTCTGCTGGGAATTTGAAGCTGTGATACTGTCACAATTTCCTGAGCCTGACCCCTTCCCCTCCTCAACTTCTCTCGACCACCATGAGATTGCATCAGCAGAATCTAGAGGCAACTGTGGTATGCCCGCCATGAGGAGATGAAGTGGGTTCCTAGACACGTGGTGTGTAGGCCATTACACAAGGGTGTCTTGGACACAGAGTACTGGGGACCAGCCCTGCCCCATCAGCCTCTGCTCCATCCCTGGGGGGTTGGTTAATCGCCTTTACTTTTCGTATAGCTGGCACTTACCAAGCACAATGTGTGGTTCAGATACTGTGCCAAGCTGTGACTTGTTGAGTTCCCGTCATAGCTGAGGCAGAGCTGCCAGGTCACTTGTCTCAGGTTGCAAGGCTCACATGTTGGGAGACCTAAATTCAGAACCAACCTGTGCAGCCCAGAGCCCTGCTCAGGCCTTCCGTTGTTCCATGCAGCATCGCCAAGTGTTTGGTTGTGTGCCAGGCTGCAGTGGCCATGGAGACAGACACTCAGTCCCTGCCTTCCTCGGGTCTGCAGATGCAGAACAGCAGTTGCAGAAGCCACTGACTCCCATGTGCCAAGTGTCAGGAACAAACAGTGCAACTCCTGGGACCCCTGGGGACAAAAGGTCTTGCCAAAGCAAGAAGCAGGAAGCAATAGAGCAGGCCTGCACATTGAGCAGACCAGAAGTTTGGTTAGCACTGGTCAGGAACACCACCACCCTGCACGGCACAGCTCCAGAGAGTCCTGCATGCAGCATGAGTTCTGAGAGGTGAAAGACTTTGGCATGAATCTTAAAGACAGTGCAGTTATAGGACCCAAGGGGAGGCACTGAGGTCTGTGGCCAGGGTCAGATCATGCAAATAGGCTGTTCCCAGTAGCCACATTAAATCTGTGCACTCCAACCTAGAAGCCCTGAAAAGCTAGAAGGTCCCAATAGGGTTTTAAGAGCTCCCCCAAGTAAGTGTGGAACAGACAGAAGGCAGCAAGGGTGGAGACCAAGAAGGGGAGTTCAGAGTGTGTGTTTGTCATTAATCTCATTGCTGAGGCAGTAACTGACAAAAGCAAATTCAGGCCTGTGAAGTTGGTTCAAAACCAACCTGGTGATTTAGTGAGACCCTAAAAAAAGGTAAGGTAAGGGTCGCAAGTGTAGCTCCATGATAGAGTATTTATTTACAGGTTTGTCCCCAGCACACACGTAATGACTCCCACTTCATGCTAGCAGTAGGACACAGGCAAGTTATTTCTCATCCTGCTGAGCAAATGAGGAAGTTGGAACAGTCACACTAGATCACACAGTGACATGCGCAGCCTGCAGCAAACACTAATCGCGTATGTATGTCTCTATGTGAGAGGGAGGGCTGTGTGTGCTGTGTATATGCATGTGTGTGCTGGTATGTGGAAGCTTCTGGTATCTTCTCTGTAGCTGTCTACTTTGCTTTCTTGACAGGGTCTCACCTGTCAAGTCCACCATTGTTGGTTAGGCTGGCAAGCCAGCAAGCCCCAGTCAGTGGTCTTTTTGACTCTAACCCACCCAAGAGCTGGGGCTATGGGTGTGCACAATCATACCTGACTTTTTACATGGGCCCTGGGGATCTGAATCAGGGTCTGCATGCTTGTGTAGCAAGCTCACCCACAGAACCATCTCCCCAGGTCAGGAAGAACTCTTCAGAAGAAGGCTGTGTGGGACACTAAAGACAAATTATCCAGGAGATCTGCAGGGAGGGAGTTGCTGGGAGGCCCAGACAAGATCAGTGCTAGTGGAGAGCTGGGCTGCAAACCATCTGCCAGGGGTGCAGATTGGATGACGGGAAGTGTAGGCAGCGAGAGTGTAGCATCCTTGCAAAAAGAATCCTGTAGATCAGCACAGGGGAGCTGAGGAGGCATGTGGGATGAGAAAGATCGGGGTGTGCAAAATGGCTGGCATAGATGTTGATGACAGTCTGGATAACCCAGTAAAGAACTTCAGCGTCCTAAAGACAGGAGTTGTGTGGAGGTACAGAATTCTTTAGACAGCCAGAGTTGGGTGGGGGGCTCAGACCCAGCACAGGGTGCAGAGTGGGTGGATGCAGAGAGCATAGCTTGTCAGTGTGGTAGCAGGAAGACGCTCTGCCTTGCAGCCTTCTGGCTCCTCATATTGATGAGTCAAGGTCTCCAAATGAGTGACTCCACACAAGAAAGTCCCTGAGTCAGAACAGCGGGGTCATGGCCTAGAAAGGGTGAAGTGTCTCACTGGTGGGATGAGGAGCGTGTCTCACTCTACCACTGAACCCCTGCAAAGGAATCGCTCTTGACAGACTGGCACTGCTAAGCAGAGACTCCGAGACAAATGGAAACTCTGTGGCTAAGGCCCTGGCAAAGACATTTATTTGGCTAGACCATCAATGAGGGCAGCGCCTGGCCTGTGCTCGGCTTGGGGACTGCAGGGCCCATCATTGGGGTCTGCCCCAGAAATGCACAGGTGAGGCAGTACTATGACAGAATCTCTTCATCCGCTCATGCTGACGCCTCACCAGACAGAGCAAAATGCTGGTGAAATGAGGGCTGAGGAAGATGAGGCTTCCTGGGCCCTGATGGCTTGAATTTTGTATGACAGAGAAAGTTCCAGGGGACACAACAGGCATGTGCTCAGCACCTTTTGCAGCCCAGACCCCTGTGTGCATCCTGCTAACACATCTCTGCCCTCTGTGGCGTCCCTCTCCAGGGAGTCTGAGGTAAAGGAAAATTTGGAGGGATCAGACACTCGACAGCCTACCTATCTGCCTATTGCTTGTCCCAAGTGACAAGGACTAGCCAGTGCTGTATTCTCTTCAAGTGCTGCCTGAAACATACAGGTGACTTGAAAGATTTATCTGCCAGCGCCTAATCCAAGTTCAGTTCTCGGGGATGCCTCTAACAGACTGCTCCTTTGAGTTTCATAAAGGAGACCCCTTCTGGATGTACCACACCCCAGAAAGCCCTTTTGTCATGCTTTTAGTCTCAGAAGAGCAAGATCCAGAGGGCAGAGCCTCTGCTCTGTGTGGGGGCTGTGTGTCTGTGGTCCCCTTGTGCTGTGCTCACGTCAGCCCTTTCTCTGCGATGAGCAGAGCCGAGCGCAGCTTCTGTCCTAGCCCTGAAGACCATGGCATGGGCCCTGGGATGACTGTCCTCAGAGGTTGGGACAGAGCCCAGACCGACCTCACTGTTGTCAATTTGTTAGTGACATATGTATGCCCTTCAAGGACCAAAGCACATGTGACCTAGGCACAAGTGGGTACAAAAGGCTGTTGGCCGGTGGCCATGTCCAGAGGGATAGGGGACAGCTAGCTGGCTGTGGGCCCTGCCAGAGTACCACTGCCACAGGGTCTCTGAGGGCAGTGGTCCAGGAGAGCGTCTGTTCTCTGCTCTTCCCCCACAGCTGAAGTCTACATCGGCATTGGAAAGCCTGCTGAAGCCACAGCCTGTACCCAAGAAGCTGCCAACCTCTTCCCAATGTCTCACAATGTGCTATACATGCGAGGCCAGGTTGCTGAGCTTCGAGGAAACTTCGATGAGGCCCGGCGGTGGTATGAAGAAGCCTTATCCATCAGCCCAACCCATGTGAAGAGCATGCAGAGACTGGTGAGTCTGAGGCCAAGGCCAGGGTTCCCATTTCCTGGACTGGGGCTCTCTTTGGAAGCAGCATGTAGCCTACAACCCTCATGCCCACTGGTTCCCAAGGCCAAATACAATTAGCCTATTGAAATACACCATGGCACAAAGCCAGGCAGTTCCTGTGATACCTTGGGAGGTGACAGTAACCAGCCACAACTATCTCACCTAAGGTCCTACTAGGTGCAGTGGGACAATTGGGTCAGCAATCCAAATCACCCTGTGGCAAGGACAATCTTAAGTGTTGGTCATTATCATTGCTGTCTACGCCTCTGCATTGCTTGCAGCAGTCACCTTAAGGAAATACACATATCAGAGACTTCAAAGGCCGCTTACACAGAGGAAGCTGGAGGCTCCAGTTTGTCCCAGGATACTGGCCAGTAGGGAGCATCCCATCATAGGAAAGGAGGGATACCCATGTTGCATAGAGAAGTACATTGCCCTGCTACCCTCTACCCCTGGGGATAAGCCATCTTTGAGAGGCCTTAGAGTAGGCCACTTTCCATCTTGGTATCATTCCAGAAAGTTGTTCCATCAAGGATGTGTATAGGTTGCCCTCTCCAACAGAGCATCCCATCTGCTTCTCCTTCCTGTGGGATTCTGACTGAACACAGGTCCGTGTTGTGTTCTGAGCTGGTGGAAGGCCACAGGGCCTCCTCTGCCAAGCTCGGGTTCTGAGTTCGTTTGGTTCTTAGCAGAGGACTTCTCTCATGTCATAGCCCACAGGAAAGAGGGCTGCCTTGCAGGAAAGGTGAGATAGGTGTCTTTCACATCGGTGGCCCTGAGGAGCTCATGGCCATTATCAGACAAACGTGTGGGGTGGGATCAAGGCACTGGACACAGAATCCAGGGACAGAGATCAGGTCCCAGTGCTGGGTGCCTCATTCTCTTTAACCCAAGAAGGGCCGAGAAGCTCTCTGTGTCTCCAAGTCCTTTTTGCAAGAAGTCCTGTTAGGCTGGCTGTGTGTCTAGACTGAGAGGGTGTGGTTTTATAACTGCTCAGTCAGATGTGCTCAGAAGGGTCCCAAAGCCTTTGCTCTGTCGCCGTTTCTCATCAGCCCTGTACAGTGGAGAGGACGAAGCTGTACAAATTCTGTGCATGAGGGAGCCTGCACCTGACGGTTAGTTCTGACCCTGAACCTGGAGCTTTGGCATTTCTGTGATCTGGGCTGTTGTTTACCCTGGTGTGCTGTGTGAGGTGAGAACTAAACAGAATGAGTTGTGTAACAAGCCCAGCAGAGTTCCTGGTGCCTCGTAGGTGTTCATTAAGTAGAAAACCAGCGGCCACCATTTTCAGTTTCCAAAACGAATCCCACCTTGTAATGATTGCAGTCACTTGCTTTTTTCCAAGATTCCCTTTATTAGCGCTCTAACTCGATGCGACTTTATAAATAATTTCACATATTAGCCAAACATTAGTCTGTTTGATTAAAGATATTACCTGGCTTTTAATTTTTGTCTCACTATTGAAGGAGGAATGTGTTAAGAGCTTTTCTGGTCTCCCAGCTTTTGGTAGATTGTTGCAGAAGAATTAATCACAAAGTGCCCAGTCTTATTAAAAAGAAGTAGCTGCTCCTACCTCAGGGCCTATGAATTATTCAGAGGAGTGCTTCTTGTTCATCCCCAGGGAGAACACTTGAGACAAAAGATCAGTAGGAAAGTCACCCCCGGAGAGGTTTCTGTTTCCCTAGAGCTCTTCAAGCCCCCTGCTCCTGACAGTGTTTTTCCCTTCTGAGGCCAGCCAGATGGCCAGCACAGGGGACATAAGACAGGCCTCTGAGTCTCACCAGGCCTGGAGACACCCTCCACCCTGGTGGTCTTGCCCGTGGGGACACGAAGTAATCACAGACCCATGAGACCTTTCTCTGTACATCCTAACTTCTTCAGAAACCACCCAGATTGAAGGCGGGCTGGGAGCAGCCAGCTTGCAGGTTTGGAGCAGTTCTGCCACTCCTGCTTGGTGGTTTTGCCCAGTGCCGGTGCTCAGGGACTCCCAAAGAGCTTCCAGGGCTCCTCCCTGGTTATCTGGTACATGATGCTCCCTGGCCTCATCCTGCCACAACCGAGGGCAGATCTTCCTTCTGGCATGCTGAGACTTCTAGTGCCAGCAGAGAATCCTTGGAAGCCATGGTTCTTCAGCACTGAAACATCAAGACCTTGCCCCATCTACTTAAAGCAAGGCAGCTTTTCTGTGTCTTAGAGATAAAGAAGCTGGCTCACAGTTTATTGCAAGGCCAGGGCTCAGGACAGGCCTGGGCTAGATTCCCAGTGCTGTTGCTCATTGCCTTTGGGCCTTTGAGGCAGACATTCCTCTCCTTGTGCCTCAGTTTCTTCATCTACATAACTAGGGAAAATGTTAGCACCAGTTGCTCTTAAAGGCTAACCACACAAGAGAGCCCAAACCCTTTTGTTGGCTCACAGATGTCTTCAGCATCACAGGAACCAGGCTAGTCTGTGAGTCCCTGAGCTCCTTGAAAGCAGAGAGCAGAAGTCTGGGGAGGAGATGAGGATCTGGGTTTGGGGGGCAGCAAGAGACAGAAACAATGATGAGTGCTGAGTTTTCTGGTGCCCAGAAAAGAATGAGAGCAGCCAGGAGGCCGGGTCACACCACTCCGTGCCACACCAGAGCCCAAAAAGATGAGAGGTGACAGTTGGAAGAGCACGGACCAAAAGCCATCAGGAAACGAACTGAGAAGGTCCCAGGAGAAGGAACCAGGAGAAGGAATCACAGGAGTCAGACCATGGTCACAGAGAAAACCTGAGGACAGAAAGTTTGTCCGCGGTAGCCCCAGTGCTCAGAAAGAAGAGCCCAACAACTGAAAGGGTGGTCTCCAGGAGTTGTCCAGAAGGCAGGATGCCATGCTGCCTGAACGGGCAGAGACTGGCAGCTGGTAAAGGCCTCAGAGAACTTCAGGGCACAAACAGGGGCCTGGGCTTACCCCCAGAACAATGCCTCCCTAACTTCTAGGGATGTGAGTGGCACATGGCCACATTATACAGAATGCAAATGTGTTTGCCGTGTTCAAAAGCAAAGATAAGGCACGTCCTATTGATAAGAGAAAGAGGGTAAATGCAAATTTCATCTGTTTCACTTCACATATGTGAGAAGGAGAAAAAACAAAGGTGTTGTCTGGTAGTCAGGAGGCAGGGACTGAGTGTGGACAGGTAATAAGCAAACAATAAGTTCAAGAGACAAGGAATTGCAAATCTGTGGAGGGATTCTCAGAGTGATCAGACTTTTCCCCAGAAAACCTAAAGGAATATTTTCAGTGTTAGACTGCATAAATATATAAATTTGCATTTATTTGCTGGCTATGTTAAAAGTCCTTTGACTCGCCGGACTGGCCGTGCATTAATGAAACATGGGCCAGCTTTTCCCAAAGCAGTCATTCCGTGTTTTGAGTGGAGGAAAGAGAAGAAGGTGAACAGTGCTGGCCAATGGTGGCCTCAGGGAGAAGACTGTCTGCCTGGGCTAGACTTTGCAGGCCAAGGACAGGCAGAGAGACTTGGTGCATCCAAGGACACAATTACCAGGACAGGAGCACGTTCTACAAATAGGGACATCTGGCTGCTCTCTGGCTGGGCTTTTGAGGGCAATGTCTAAGATGGAAAGGTAAGAGAGGAACGAGGGCTTTCTGAAGCAGAGGTGGAAGGCAGCCAGGAGGGCTGTGAGGAGGGGAGTCATTAAGACCAGAAGGGAAGGTGTTGCTGGGCAACAAGCAGGCACTGTGAGTGTCAACAGGAGGCTTGGGTCTGCCTCCGCTGAGCTTGACAGGTTGAGAAAAAGGTAGAAAACAGGAGCAGATGTGGGGCTCATCCAAGGTCTAGTGGAGTAGAAAGCGTGGGGGTTGGGGGAGGAGGGGAGCAGAGATGCCCGGAGCACAGGAAGGCATGGCAACCACAGCAGGGGCCAGCAGGGGTGACCCTGAGAGGAAACGTGGAGCCTGAGAGCAGCAAAGCCTCTCTCTCATCTCAGATGAGCATAACAGGATGCTAGAGCTCTCAACAAATCAACAGCCACCAAAGCACCAAGTCCTTTGTCTGGAACTCAGTGGCATTCACAGACAACAGGAGGGCAAGCTCTTCATGAGGCAGAGCTTCTGTATAGGAGTGAGTCCTGGAAAATGAGGTACCATAAATAAAGCTGCTTAGTCTGGGGCCTTGTGGAAGAAGCTGGGGTGAGGCGTGGAGAGATGAGCTGGTCTGTCTGCTCAGTCCACCAATGAGATGTCGGCTGCCTCTCAGCTCCAGCTACGTCCTCACAAACAGCTTCCAGGCAGGGGTGCTCATGTAGGTTATGCAGAAAGAAAGAAAGAAAGAAAGAAAGAAAGGAAGGAAGGAAGGAAGGAAGGAAGGAAGGAAGGAAGGAAGGAAGGAAGGAAGGAAGGAAGGAAAGAAAGAAAGAAAGAAAGAAAGAAAGAAAGAAAGAAAGAAAGAAAGAAAGAAACAGATAGGAACCAAATTCCCTCTGGCCAAGGCAGAAAGAAACAAGGCCATTCCCAGGCCCTAAGACTGCCTGGTCCGTTCTACCTCCCGTCCTCACCAACACCACTTCCACAGTTCTTCAGCTGGCAGAAACAGCAAACAGGGAGGACAAGCCTACCCTCCAGAGGGACGAGCAGTCCGAGACGGGTAAGGGATGGAATGAAGCCACCACCTACAGCTGCTTGCAGGTCGCTGCTCAGTGGAAGGGCACACTTTTGGGTCCCTTCAGGGGTGTGTCACAACTAGCTTTTGTCTGGAGCATGGCATACCATGTCTGTCTTCTGGGGATGGACTATGAGACGAGGAACCCTCTCAGTTGGACTAGGATGCCTTCAGGCTAATGGACTCATACACAGGCTGGCTCCCATAGTCTCTGAAGCATAGGCTCTGGACTGGCAGTGAGTGCATAAACTCTGGAGGGAGCCGGGCAGTGGTGGCGCACGCTTTTAATCCCGGCACTTAGGAGGCAGAGGCAGGCAGATCTCTGTGAGTTCAAGGCCAGTCTGGTCTACAAAGTTCCAGGACAGCTAGGACTATTACATAGAGAAACTGTCTCAAAAAACAAAACAAAACAAAACAAAAAAACCTCCAGAGGGAGTGTGTTAATGGCAGGAATTGATTAAGATGCCGGGAATATCCCATACTGTCCTACATGAATGGCAGGCTCTACTAACTACACAAAGTTTTCTGGGACATGTCATCTGCATTATACCTCCGTTTTCAGGTCTTTGAACAGTTCTTAAAATATTACATCAAAGCAAAACTGTCATGGCATCTCTCCTGATGTCAGAGCCCTCTTAAGGTGGCCTCAAGCTTGCAGGCCTAATTACTGTATGAAAGCACTTCCTCCCTTGGAGTGGCTGGGAGGCTGGGAAAGAGCTGAATGAAAGGAAAGGGGAAGACTCTATTGGTAAGGTAGCTGACATGGGTATCATGAAACTTGGGGTTTTGCCCCCTCCATCTTTGAAGGTGTCTGTCTGTTCCCTGAGCCAGAGGAAGTTGCTGTGTCGTATAGTTCATTAGGCAAAAGTGTGCCCACCAACATGTCCCTGGTGGGCATTAAGATGGCTTGAAGAGGACAGGACTGTAGGGGCTGGCAGCCTGTGCTCCTGCATTGCTCTGATTGCCCCATCAGCCTGCTGAGGGCCCTGTGACACTGACACAGCCCAGGGTCACCTTCTGACTCCCATTTCTCCTGGGGATACCTCCACTCCTTCCATTGGCCTCAGGAAGACGCAGGCACAGGTCTGCTGCTGAGAAAGAACTGGAAGGCCCCCTTCTGCCATCCAGTGTCAGCTTCCTTCCCATGCTCAGAAAGAATTACTAACACAGCAAAACGGCCCCCATCGTCCGCTCTGAAGGCCCTTCATCTCATAATTGTCCTTTGTCTTCTTTCAGAATTAGAGAGCTGCTTTGACAATTAGGGAGAGCACCTTTTTCTCTGCAGGCCTGTGCGCTGTCTAGACTGTCCAGAGAAGGGAGAGTGCTGGGTTTTAGCCGATGGCCATTGCTGTGTGCTGCATCTTCATTCTTTGTGGTCCCAAACCATCTTGTGCCTTTCCCAATACTGGGCTGACTGTAGTGAGAGATCCACCCAGCCTCACCTGTGGCGCTGATCTGTGCCACTACAGCTGACTCTAAACTCCCCACTGAGTGCTATGGGCTCTCTTCAGACCATGTCAGCTCCACTTCCTTTCGAGGCTTGCAAAAGAGACTTGAAACTTTTCGGCCCAAAGCTTTTGGGAGGATGTCTCTCTTGGGAAGGTCTCTTCTAATAGCAGATGTGAGTCCAGAATGGACAAGTGGCAGGTGTGTGCCGTCAGACCTGACCCTCTCCGGTGAGTTGAATGAGCTGCAGACTTAGCATCCCCATCACAGCTTCTAAATCTTAGCAGTGGCCAGGCAGGAACAAGGTGGATGAGGAGTGACGGCTGCATCACTTCCAATGGTACTATTGAATTATGAGTATGACATGCTCAAGCGGTTACAAGAAAACATCCTTAATGTTTAGAGAGTGCTTAGGGGTGAAATTTCACAATGCCTGCCATTTATAATTAATCTCACCCTCCCCCCAAATAGATGAGTTAAGCCAATATAGGAGAAAGTTAGCACACCAGTGAGATGGCTCAGGAGGTGCTTGTCACCAAGCCTCACGACCTGAGTTCAATCCTCAGGGCCCATATGCTTAATGGTGAAAAAGTTTAGTGCCTGTTAACTTTGGCTATTGGTGTGTTATATTAGCCTTTCTGCTTTCCGAAGGCTTAAAATTGTACAAGATAAAATTTAAACGGCTAAGCCAATATGCTAACATTTGCATTATGGAGAGACCACACTCTGGAAGCTATGGAGGGCAGGGGACTTAGACACAAAGAATCCCTAAGGACAGTTCAAGGTGAGAAGTACTGGACAGGGATGCCCAGTACAGCTCAGTGAGGGACCTAGAGAGTGCTGCACCGGCATTGGTACCTGCTCAGGAAGAGCTGCCTGCAATCATGGCAGGTCAGACACAACTGGGCTGGAACAGTGGCCTTGGGGGTTGGCAGCAGGCAATAGGTGGTATCTGAAGCTAAGGCATAAAGCCAGAGAGGAAGCAAGAGAGAGGCCTAAAGCACAATCCATAGAACGCCAACACTTACAGGGCAGGCGAGAAATAATACTTGGGAAATTTAGGCTCTGATCAGTCACAGAGTCTACTGCTCGTCCTGGCAGAAGGGATTTGGGCATAGCTGCACCAGATCCCAAGTCCTTGTGCCCACAGTCCTGTGTGCTATCCACGCAGGGATCCAGCCAGCCCTGTTCCCTGCCCTGTGCAGAAGGGGGAGCTCAGACAGCAAAGCTTCTCTTGGCTAAGTATCAGGAGCAAACATGGCTTGAATTAGACCCTAGTTTCCACGCCGAGGACCTGGGGCCCCTGAGCAAGCTGTCTTACTTCCCTGTGCCTCAGTTTCATCTTCTGTCCATGGGGATGGTGGTGATCACCCTGGCAGAAATGAGGTATAATCATATGTGTAAGCCTGAAGGACTTCAGCTGTATCTAATGATGGATGCTATACTTGGGTTCTTAGAAGTGTAAAGTGTCCCCTTTTCATGTCAGGGGACAAGTGAGTGACACCTAGCTAGTAACAACAGTGATTTGCTGAGGGAACTGAGGGGCGTGCACACACCCACTGGCCTGAGATCCTGTCTGGCTAAGAGTTGGCTGTTGATTAGATCCATAATTGAAATTCTGGCCAGTGTCCCTCTAAATGCATCAGAAGCTGCTGACCTAGCACAGGGAAGCCAATGACACCGGATGTGGTATCTTTCTTCGTAAGTAAAGAAACTCGGCCCCTCCCTTCAGAAGCCCAAGGCCCTGCAGGTTCTCCCTCATCCTCTGCACTAGGCTGCCAGATCTAGACCAGTGCATAGGGCTAGAACCACAGCTCGAGCGAAAGGTCCCTGCAGAAACCTCGCAGAACAAACTAGAAGCAAATCTGCTTCTTCCTAAGGACAACATGCGTGCTTCCAGGCCTTTCACAGCAAGGCAGGTCAAGCGAGTTATAATTGGCTCTCTAATTAGAACTCCCACAAGCTGTTAAGTTCTTTACCTGCCGATTGTGCCTTATTCAAAGGCCGCAAATACACTTCTGCCTTTGATTGAAGAGCCAGCTACAGTCACTAGCTTCCTGCTGGCAGCAGCCTCTCCCCCTCCAGTCACTCCCCCTCCAGTCACCGCTACCTCTGCATACCCACCAGCAAGCATAACAGGGCCGCAGCTGTCTGCTAAGAAGTAGCTATAGAGAAGTCAGACTCAGGTCATGTTGCTAGCAACCAGATGGAATCTGCATAGAGGAGTTAGCCATGTTTCCAGGGTGATACATTCCTGAGAAGACACCATAGAGCCTGGGGCCCCCTACAGGAGCTGCTCCTTGCTAGAGAAATTGCACCCTGGGCCCCTCTGTATTCTCAGTGCTGAAGAAAATTGGGTTTTTGTGTTGTTCCCCTCCAGCCTCAAGACAGCAGCATGGTTGGCTCTAGTGTCACCTAGAGGCAGGCTAGCAGTTTCAACTGCATTTGCACCCACTGCTGGGCCCTCTTGCAGCTCCTGCCGCAGTGCATGCTGGGCCCAACAAGCTTAGCCTTTTCCTCTAACTCCAAGCCACCGCAGCAAGTTCACGTGGGTGTGGCACGCAGTCAGTCTTAGTGGGAGGACTTAAGTCTGGGCTTTTTCTTCCTGAGAGTCGTTTTAGCTGGCATATCGCTTGCACTCGTGGGCCAGATGGGGAACGAGACATGAGAACAGTGGGTAGCGAAGAGCACGCAAGGCTCCGCCTGGGATGCGTGTGCAGAAGATGCTGCAGCGCAGAGCAGACAGCACGCCTGCCCTCTGAGTAGAGGTGGGGCTGAAGGAAGCCAGGGGGGGAACTGCAGGGCCACCAGAAAGAGTGGTGGTGCCTGGGAGTGCACAGTTTGGAGCAGAAGCAGCAGCATCTAGAGTCTAGCTCTGACACATACTAGAGATCCATGTGACCAGGACATGCCATCTTCCTTTGTAGTACAGAAACAATCGTGCCAACCTCTTGTCTGCCCTCATGGATATAGACACGGTCCTGGCCCAGCACATGTTCTTATTCCTCAGTACCTGCCCTTCCCCCAGACATGGCCATAATGGAAGTCACAGGGGAAGCAAGAGATTCCCCCAGACCCCAGAGAGCCAGGCACGAGGTCTCCCTGTGGACTTGCGTGTTCTTTAGGAAAGAGGGGGCTTGCTTCTAGCCAAGTGTCTACTCAGAGAATAAGAGTTGTCTGGCACAGGGAACTGATCCTGGATCCGCCGGTGCCCCTAGCAGGTCACCTATAACCATCCAGGTTAGAGCACGGAAGAGCCATTATCATCCCTGAATCTCCAAGCTGTACATGTCACAGTGAGCAGGATAGCCACAGCAGTGGTGGTGGATGCTTTAACTCATACTAATTTGCCAGACTCCCTCCAAGTCATTATTCAAGCGCCTGAGAAGTCAGACATGCTCAGTGTTGGCCACAGCCCATCCCATAGCAGGGACCACATACGAAGGAGCACGGTCCCTCGGCAGCAGGTGAGCAGTACCTCCCACGCCGGCTCGCAGCACTGCCTGGGAGCTCTCGAGGAGATGCCTCTGATCCTGATGCTGATGTACTCTGCACTCAAGTGGGGAGTGATAAGAGCTCAGTGTGTGGGGAAAGCAGGAGCCTGCTGGGTCTCCGTTCTCTCCAAGAGCTCTGCAGTAGAACCTTCTCTACTCTGCCCCACCGTCCTCACTAGGTCCCCACTAGGTCCCCAGCCTGGTCACTTCCACCCTTCCTCCACCCTGGGCCTAAGTTGGGAGCACTAGGAAACAAGTTCATTCAAACAAGCAGTGAAAGTCTGCTTCCAAACAGTCTATTTTTCCTTTCTTTGGTGAACTGCAGCTTTCCCTGCAGTGGTGGACCAGCAACGCAGGGCAAGCGTGTGGTGAGTGGAGCCTGGCACTGGCCAGTGAGGCCCAACCCTCCTTCCCACACAGATAAAAGATTATGAGTTGTCTTGTTATTTTAGGGACAATTTTTCCAAGGCTAATCATTCTCAGACCCCCGTTCATCGGAAAATATCTTATCATTTCTGTTTGTTCCTGTTTAAAAATGGAAAAATTATTCCTGCCAGACCCTGGCAGGGATGGGGAAGGTACTGGCCAAAGTGACCACATCCACCCTGGCAGGTAGTAAATCATCCCTGTGTTTGTATCCCAGTGAGTCAAATGATCCTGCATGGAACCAGCACCTGGAGCCCATCCTCTCTGGTTCCCCATCTATTGAAAAGGCTATGGGTCGTACTGAGGCTTTGTGTCACCTGGGCAGCCCTGTTGCAGCTGGCATTCTCCTTTTGAAGTCCATATGGGGCTCAGAGAAGTCTCCACACAACCTTCAGGGATGGGCGTGGAAGCTGCCTTCCTGGCTGAAGGAACCATCATCATCCCTACCTCCCACACAGCACACTGCACGGGACCCAGAGTACAGCTGACACAGAAGCTGGACAGGAGGTGTGATGGACAGGTCTAGGACATGGTACCCATTCCACAGTCATCTATGCAGTATTTGTAGTATACCAAAACTGTTGTAGGGGCTGGAAAGGCTTGGACTAACAGCTTGCATTATCTGGACACTGGAAAGGCAAGTAAACATGGCCTCTGCCTCCAAGAGGCCTGAGTCCAACAGCTGGTGGCTCTACTCTGTACTTTTGACTTCCTTGAGCTTTCCAAGTTTCCTATAAATCCTGGAACCTTCTGGCACTCAGTGAGCCCAGGCCCGCTCATCCACCTGTCCTGAGAAGGCAGAAAGCCCAGGAGCCCTTGGGCTGAGCTTAGCCAGCCTCACCCGTGGTATCTGTGTGTACGGAAGAGGAGCAGAACTGTCCCCTGCCCCCTGTCCCCTGTCCCATGTGGAGAGCTCAGCCCCCCAGGCTCTCCTGCAGTGCTCAGTTTTGCAGCTTCTCACTCAGCCGCTTTCTCTTTCCCAGTCTCTTCCTTGAGAAGCCTTCCTGGTCACGTTAGCCACTACTCCTTAAGCCCTGGGACAGCATACACTACGTAATGGTGCTCCCAAAATATGTTTTAAATAAGAGGCCTTACCAGTCATGTACTCTGCCCTTTGTTTTCTAGACTGAATAAGTGAGACTCGTAGAGAAACAAGACTCAGTCTAGGCTGGCAGTCAGTAGACGATCAGGCAGTAGATTGGAGAGAGGATGCCCAGCCACTGGGCTACTCCAGCACTGCCTTCTGCCCAGACATCTCATAAGTTTGCCAGAGCCAGGCTTTTGCTCCCGGTGTTCAGTGGAAAATGGTCGGACTGAGTCCAGAGAGCTCCACAAAGGCATGGCTCCCTCCCCACCTCTCTGAGAACAGGTTGGCACTGAGGGCAGGCACTACGGTTTGGCTCACTTGTTTGAATAGTCGGTTCTCAACTGATGACACTGTTGTGAGTGGAACCCTAAGGAGGAAGTAGGGCCTTGCTGTGGATGTGGGTCCCTGGGAACCAGGCTTTATGGCGGTCGCTCAGCCCTCTGCTTGCTAGTCCATCAAGATGTAAGCAAGCACCCTTATGCTTCTGCCTCCACAGCCAAGAGCCCCTGCCCGCAACCATGCCTTCCCTGATGCCAAAATAAGTCCTTCTTCCCTGAAGCTTCTTGTTTGGTTTATGGTCACATTATGAAGAAGGACCACACCAAGGGTCTGCCAGGCTACTGGGAAGTGATTCCATCGTGGGGGTTGGGGTCTCTCAGACTCCCACTCTCAGGCACTATGACCCTAGGAAACCCTTAGTACAGTTTTTCTGTTGTCTGGTTACATGTAAATTGTTGTGACTGTGGCAGACCCATAATTAGAAGTCCTCTGCCCTCCCCATCCAAAGCCCTGAGGTTATGCCGCCTATGCAAGGCCCCTCTGCTAGAGGAGTTGGGTCTCTTATGTGGAAACAGTGGTCCCAGACAGCCTCTGCACACTGCCTGGGATGGCACACCACCTTCCCAAACACAGGGACAGAAGCCTCCTGTGGGGGCAGGTAGGCCCGGCCCTCTGGGATGTAATTAGCATCACACTTTCCACTGTGTGGATAACTTGGGCCATGGGGAAGCGCTTGACTTCAGGGCTGTCCTGCCTTGTTGTTTTCTGTCTGGTTTGTTGTTGGTGAAGGTAGATATAAATAAATAAATAAGTCAACCAGGGAGATGTATAAATAAGTCAACATTAGTCTCCTGCCCATTGCCAATGGAAAAGTACCAGCGAGGGCAGCCAGGTAGCACCTACAGAATAGGACACACTGACTAGGGAATGGCAGTTGCCACAGCATCAGGACCAAAGCTGCAAATCAGGTCCAACCTATGAGCTCATCCCATTGCAGCAAAGCAGTTGCGGGGAAGGGGAAGCTAGAGGCTCAGTCTGGACCATTACCAGGAACTGCTTCCAACTTCAGAGTGAGGTAGATGCCCATCCCCACATCTTGCTAAGGACCCAAGGCTTCCTTGTCACTTCCTTCACGCCCCCATCAGTGTCCCTGGCTCTCTGCTCACTACTGTCCTTTGATGCTGCTTAGGATCTGCTGGCCTGATGCTTCCTCAATTAGGTCAGCACACCAGGCAGAGCTGCAGAGGCGCTGATGCAGTGCTTCTGTGGTGACTGGTGGTTGAATTTGTGAGCATTATGCCTCAGACTGCTGACAGCAGGAACTCCTCTGATGCTGGGATTCCCCCACAGCCCCTACCTGGCTTCCAGGGTCCCTGCCTGCAGCAATACCGAGCACCAGGTGTTCAGACACCAGGGCCAGGGGCAGCACTCAGACTGCCAGGGAATGAGTTTCCAAGGCAGCATGACCCCAGAGAGGAGCTGAGCCTTACAATGTCTTTTCCATAATAAAGGCCATATCTCCCTCTTGCTCGACTAGCAAAAATCATTGTGCAATAATCTCAAGGACAAGTCAAGGTGTCTGGGGCCAGGGCAGTGCGTCCGGGCAAAGTGCCTGCTTCTGACATTGTTGTAACAATGACACCCTGCTCCTCTGCTTCTCAGTGTCTTCTGATTGGGCTTTGACTGGTTAGAGAGCCAGGCACCTGCCTTGGGTTGATGATGTGTCCACAGGAGAAATTAGATATCGTTGAAGGCCTTCTGTCTCACAACCACACACAGTTAAGCAGTCATGGGCCCTAGGCTTCAGCTTCTCATCCATTTAGCAAGTGGATAAGAGAGTTGTAGCTTGTCATCTGGAGTGCTTCCTTCCCTCCTACAGACACTGGTTCTGCTCATTTAAGGGACAGCCCTGCTCTGCTCAGGACATCAGACCAGGGCAACACCCAGAGCAAGGTTGCTCTCCAGGCCCACCTGTGCTCTCCAGGCGATAGGAAGTATGGCCCTGTGCCCCTGAGTCTCAAACAAGCCACGCGGTACAGGCACACTGTCGCTGAGACACGCACAGCATTCCATTCACCTTTGTGGATGAAAGGGAAGAGCTAGAAATGTGGTTGTAGCAGAGTGGACAGAGCCCCACTCTGGGGACACAGATACCAGAATGTTCCACAGTTCACTTCTAAGTCCCAGCATAGGATAGTTGGCTTTCCATCTTTGTGAGTTCTATATCCATAGACTCATCCAACTGTGGACTAAAACTGTTTGGGGGGGGAGACATCTGTTCAAGATACATACTGACTTTTCCTTGTCATTGTAAGTACCTCAGGGTTGCAGCTAGCAAGAGCATTTCCACAGCAGTGGTTGCAATACATGGTATAGAAGTGACCTCCCTTCGGAACCCTGAAGATGGACCAGGGGTGGGAGTGAGGAGTTATTGGATCTCCTTGTTCCTCTTCCCAACCAACGAGACCACATTGAGTAAATCTCCTTTTTCTGCTTTTCTCTTCAAAACAAGAAAAAAGTATGTAGGTGGATAAGCAAATACTGTATTATCTGTACCAGGGATTTCAGTGGACTGTTTACTGGGGACCAATCCCCACACAGACCCTGAAGAAAGCCTAGCTTCCACCATCCCACCCCATCCATAAAATAAGGATGCTGGCCCTTGGGGTACTCCTGTACCCGACTCACCATGCCCCCTAACTGTATCCTGATCCTGAATACCTTCTGTGGGAGGGGGCAGTCTTTGGGGTACCTCAGGCCTTGGAAGGGGTTAGCCAATTGCTGTGGTCCCTCCCCAGACTGTCTCAATGGTCCCCAGTTCTCTGAAAACCACCGCAGCCTATAGATATTGGCACTAGTGCTGAGCACCCCCTTTCAAAGAAATTAGGCCAGAGGAAATTGAAGGCCTGGGCTGAATAGGCCCTTGGGCTTACAGCCAGACTTCTGGTACCCCCACTGCCAGTGTCAACTGCCTGAGACTCCAGCATTTCTAATTGCAGAACAGAGAAGAATTGCAGATAGAGAGCTCCTAGTCACAGGAAGATGCAAGAGGCTGCCTGCTGTGGAGAGAGCAGAACCCCAGAGCCCCTGGCAGCTGAGGGCTGCTGTTTCTATAGCTGGTTTGCCCCAGGCTGACAAGAGTTAGAGGTTTGTTTGCTTCTGAGTTAGTTTGATGCTGGAAGGCCTAGTCTCCAGAAGACAACATTTCTTCAAGCATTTGACCTGGAAAAGGAGCCCCATGGGAGAGCAACCTCCTGCCCTCAAATATCCCCCGTGAACAGAGGCCTGCAGCCTGTGTGGGGTAGTGGGGATCTTCAGGAGAGGCAGCAGGCCCTTTCCTGCTGGTGTCTGCAGCACTGGGCTGCAGGAAGAACTTCAAGGGTTTATGCTAAGTGCTGAGACCTCTGCACCCACCCCCTGTCCCAAGGCAGAAGCAGTCTCCTTCCTGCCTTGCTTACCATATGCCAGGTCTGACTAGGGGCTGACTACAAGTTGGAGTATTTGTTATAGTTAGCTTGGAGGAAAGAGAGAAGGAGGAGGCAGCTGGCATTCAAACAGTGCTGGGGTAGGGGAGGGCAGAGGCCAGAGGGATTAGAGGTTACCTTTAATGTCACCCTAGCCCTGTCCATCATCGGTGGAGCTCCAAGCTTGGCCTCACTCAGTAGTTACAGAGCTCTTTGCTCAACCCGCACTGACCTCTGGCAGAAGTCCCTCCCTGCAGTGCGACAGGGCTCTGGCAGCTGGCATTTCCCTCCTGTCGTTTGTCCCTGCAGCCTCCCCTCTGCTGCCCTTCAGCCCAGGTCCCCAGAGCAGAACTTGAGCTGCCCTTTGCTCTGTCCTCACTGAAGTGCCCGGAGGCTCCAGAGAGGGCTGCATGCAAACACGCTGGCGTGCCCACTGTCTCTGCATCTTAAATGGGCACAGGTTTGTCAGGAAGCCCTTTGGGTAAATGGGATCCAAGCTGTTTAAATTGACTCAAGCTGGAAAAGCAGCCCTGCTCTGTTCTGAAAGGTGATAGGGCCACCTGACCTCTGGGACCCTTCTCAGGGAGCCAAGTGGCAGTGTGTAAACCCCTCCTGCATTGTGCTCTGGTGGGCATGGGCGGAGGAATGCCCGAAGATGGCTGACCTGGACACACATGCTTGCCTGTCCTCTGCTCAGAGCAAACACAGGAAGCAGAAGACAGCCTACTGGAAACCAGGTCTCACCCATGACTGCTGGGATCAGATAGAGAAGCGGAGAGCAACCCCCTCCTCCACGGCCTACAGCTTCACTCCCTGTGCAGGAGGCAGCGGGAAGCAGTGTGGGCAGATCCAGTCCTCTGAGCTGCATCACCAAGTGCTCACACCCAGAACAGGCGGCTGCTCTGATGCTTCAGAGGGGGGCAGCTGTGGTGAGGCCCAGGGCAACCCTAAGCTCTGGGGCCGGTGCCACTACCCAGCTGTCCTGTCAAAGCCATCGCTCCCTGTAGGCTTCTGAGAGTAGCACTGGCTCAGTCAGGCTCTGGCTTGAAAGAAACATTCTTTTAAAACAGCCCCAGCTTTTTTCTTCTTTCTGAGCTGTGATGTGTGCTGGTTCTCCTCAGCCAAACTGCCATGAATGTAGACTTGGCCTATTTCCCTGTCCCATAAAGCCTGTGTTTGAGCCCCAACTGTCTCTGGAGCAAAATCTAACACTGCTTCGGTTGACCACCACAGCTGTACCAACTCGTGGGTACCAAAAAAGAAAGCCTTCACCCTTTCCCAGGCCTGTAAGAGGAGCGAGGGCAGGGCACTGGCGTGGGTCATTACTCACTTAATGGGTAAGTCATATTCTTGAATCCAAGATTTTTCAGGGGAGATGATGGGTCTCATCTGGTCCCTGTCCTGTCATCACCCCCAGGAAAGCCAGGTGAAAGCAGGGCTGGAGGGGATTCTCTCTCACAGGACAGCTAAGCTCATGCTTGTTCCCACCAACTCCTTGCACACTGAAAACTCACTCAAGCTGCTAACCCCAGATGTTTGTTCTCTTGCGGTTTTTGAGGGGCTACCAAACATCACTGCCTTAAGCCATTTGCCTTAACCCTGCCTCCTACAGGGTTGCAATGATGGCATTTCTGACCTAGAAGTGGGAACAAAGCTATTAAAAGTCCAGTGAGTGACAGACGGCTATCTGGAGACAGTGTGGGGAGTGATTCGGAGCAAGAGTCATCCATACCCTGTCTGGAGAGTGCCCAGTACTCATTCCCCAGACACTGCCTGGGAAAAGTACAGCCAGCTGGAGACGGGACACCTGGCCCTGACTACAGCTGAGCACATGAATTCTTAGCAGTGGGCTCTCTGAGAAGGGTGCTTTCATGGGTGTTACACACACACACACACACACACACACACACACACACACACACACACACACACACACACTGCTGTACCCCTGGGACAAGCAATAGACTGTGGCATGTCTTGAGCTCAGCAAATGGCTGCCCTTGCTCTTGGGCAGAGCACCGTGGAGATGTCCAAGATCCCCAGTGGAGCTTTGCCTTGAAGGCTTATGACTCCCAGAGCCGCAGCTTTCCCCGGGCTTGTGGCAAGGTGTTGAGTCTAGGGCAGTAATTACCACAACAAAAAGGCAGATGCTAATTGCCCTCAAACTAGCCAAGTCCATTTTATCACATTTGAAATAACAGGTTTAATTTAATCCTTTATTTCTAATTTGGTGCATCACCAAGATCTTATTTGTATAAAACACCTGATTAGAATAATTACAAGCTTGGGAAGCTGTCTGCATTTGTGTCTGATGAAAGGAACTAGTAGGGAGCTCCTGTTCCCCTCACACTCTGCAAGAATGAGGGGACCCGATGTGAGGGCATGCACATGCGCACACACACACACACACACACACACACACACACACACACACACACACACATCACCGTTTCAGTGTCAGCTCACAAGGCCTGGGCAGGTGCCCTGCCGATGGCACAGACCTGTAGTCATATCTACCCTGGCGGTGGTTGGGGATGGCGGGGGTGGGGCCAGCACTGGAAGGGGTTGGTGTCATTAGACATCTTCGCTGCCCCTTAAGACAGGCCCGCACCACACCCACCTGTGTCCCAGCACATCTGGACCATCACCCTTTGAAACTGAGGAATTGTGAGTTCTACGGCCATGTCGCCAGCTTCCCTCTCTCTTGCTTGTTGGAGAGCCGAGCGCCAGTGCCCTGACCTACCTTTGGGGAGCAGCGGGTCCTGGGCTCCTCAGGGAACAGGGAGACTCAGGACTTTGATGGCCTTGGAGTTCCAGCAGGAAGGGCTAGGCTGGCTGGGGTACGGGAGGTGAGAGGGTCTCAGCAATGTGTCCACTGGCAGCCATCCTGGATGAACCATGGGAAGGCTACAGCCAGCTGGCAGGGGGAGCAGCCAAACGCAAAGCCTGGAGCAGGCTTCTGGTCTCTGGAGAGAGCAGGCAGGGCCTGTGGGGCTGGAACAGGTGTTGGTGTTCTGATCAGAACTGCTCTTCAAGGCAGGGGAAGAAGGCCCTTACAGCATGGAAGGGCCTGGGTCACATGGCCAACTCCCAGCTACTTTTGGCCAACCTTTTACATATCAAGATCATACTACGGTGATTCCTACATTGTGACTGATTTCCCAGATGGCCTTGGCTCACTGGGGAAATAGGGAGAGGCCTATCTTTCATTCCTATGACAAGCCCACACTGGCAGCCCCCATAAGCCTCCAGCTTTAGGAATTAATTCCACAGAACACGTTTCCTGGGAAGCTCCAAGGTTACCTGAGAGTGGCAGTCTGTCTCCACCTCAGGCGTCAGGGCCAGGTCTATGAAGGGTCAAAACCAGGGAAGCAAAGAGACACCACCACCCGCCAGCTACCTAGCACTGAGGGTGTCGATCAATTGCACCCATGAGGGCTTTGCTTGTAGAATGTTAGCAGGGTACTGTCATCTGCTCTATACCCTGGAACCCTCACAGCAGGCTGCGCCCATGTTCGGTAGCTGCCACAGCAAGACAAAATCCCTAACCTAGGGACTGGGGGTCGGGCCTACTTTAGCAGAGGGAGACCAGTGGCCATTGGGAGAACAGGACCCTCCAGGAACACTTTTTGACTAACAGGACGTCCCAGCAAGCCCAAGCAGTGGGAGGGAGGCAAGGAGTCCTCCTGAGCCATGAATAGATGAGCAGGATGCTTCCAAGTCACAGGCTGAAGCTGAAGAATCCTGGACTTTGAATAGGAGCAGTTTCCCAATCATAGCACGTGAGGAGCAATGCAGTCACCCATTAGTGAGCAGAGAAACAAGAAAACACAGGATGGCCACTCGATGTTACCTGCATACACCAAGTGTCAGAGAACCCACAGAGCCCCTGCCATAGCCATGACCTCAACCTTGGGTCACCCCTGAAAGCCAGAGGAGCAGTAAGGACCCAGAGAGCAGAGCAGGCATCTTGTTACCAACCGCAGAGAAGTAAGCAGGGATGCCCTTGTGCCTTCCAAGGTGGCCTTTCCCTTGTCACTTGCCAAAGGCATGCAGTGTGCCTCCTCACCCAGAAAGGCACCCAGTACCCTTTTCTCGTGTGTTCAGAATCATGACACACTGGAATGCATCTTGAGAGACGAAATGGTTCCCATCCACACTGCTGCCACCTTCCAGACCCTGTCTGCACCCATCTCCTGTTGGCTACTTGGAGCTAGACTGATAGCACTTTCCAGAAGGAGCAGGCAGGAGCTCTTTAGCCTTGATGCGCTGCTTTCTGGCACTTGGGGCTGACAAGTGATGGCTGGTTGTCATGTTTCTTCTAGAAGAGCTCCACCCTAGACAGTGGGTGGGATGCCTGCTGTTGTCCTACTACCCACCGCTGCCCCTCCCCTCAGGCCAGGGAAGTTTGAACAGACCCAGGAGCTGGGAAAAGGGATTCTGCAGTGGTCCATTTGTACACCAGAGGCACGGTTGTCTGGAGGAGCTATTTTTACTCACCTGAAAAGTTAGAGCCACCTGATACAATGATAGTTGCCCACAGCTGGAGTTCACTGCCTTTTAAATAGTGTGAGTATCCCTCAGCCTGGTACGTGTTGGGCTCGGCCGTGCCTCCTGAGACAGCTGTGCTCTCCCCTAGGGGATCGCATGCATATAGGACAGTGCTGGGCATGTCGCAGACACTGAGCAAGCATTTGCTATCTGTACTGCAGTAGTACACATCCCTTCAGGAAGGCCAGCCCCAGTGCTGAATATCTTTCCCTGTTCCTACCCAGCTCCCTTGCTCTCTAAGAAGGGTGGAGAGGCAGAGCAGAAACCCAGTGCACTGGGACCATCTCTCTGTGATGGTCTACCGGCCACTGCCGTCTCCGTCAGCGCTCCTTACTCTTGCATTTCTTTTTCCTCTTCCTCTTCCTCCTCCTTCTCACCCACCAAGACTTCCTGAGCCCTGCCCCCCAGGGCTAGGCTTACCCCTTCTGTAACCCAGGGCAGAACCTCCACAAGGTCCCTTGGCTGTCGTCCCACTGACCACCAGCTCTTCCCAGCAGGTGACTTGGAAGTCAGTGCGGCTTTTTAGGCACCTGCAGGGCACATGTTCTGAGGAGGGGGTCAGCTGAAGTGACCCTCTGGGCCTAGATACTACCTGCTGCAGGCGCTGATTTCATGGGTGCTCTGAGAGAGAGCAACATGGGCCCCTGTTCTCATGGTGGCTCAGGCCACAGCTGCCACTGTGCCTGCCACGTTTGCTCCTGAGACTTGCCTGCTGGTAAAGTGCAATCGTGAGAGCAAGCTGTGTGTAGAAAGAACGGGGCTCATTGGGAGGGTTAGGGTCATGCCGAATGCTTGGGCAGGAAAATTTATCCATCATAGACATGTGAGCTTCTCCATGTACCCATGAATTTTCAATGTAAGTACAGTTTGGCTTCAAAGGAACTGACCAAAGGATTGTCACATTTGTCTGTAACCATTCAAGGCAAGATGGTCAGGAAATATTTAAAAGCAAAGGGTAGAGAGGAAAGCCTGTAATCATACCTATTAAGATATGACTCATAGGTGTGGAAATTCCAGCAGCATGATGTTGCTATGTGGCCCACTGGAACACAGTAAATGGCCCCGTTTCCTGCTCCTGCCTGCTGTCTGATAGATCCAGTGCCCCACAGAGTGAATGGCAGGCAGGGCTAGCCATTTTGTATCTTGCACAGCAGCAGAATTTTAGGCCTGCCTGCCAAGGCAAAGTAAACTGCTTAACTGGACAAGTCACAGTACACCGTGGACTGGTGTCAGTCCTGTGGAGGGTTAGCCCCCCTCCGGGTTTATAGCTATTCGTGAATTTATTAAATACCGAGAACGCTGGGGCTGGGCCATGACTCCACAGTTCAGGATGCTTATGGCTTTCACAGAGGACCAGGTTCTGTTCCCAGCATCCATATAGTGACTCACAAACAACTGTGTGTAACTTTAGTTCCAGGGGTTCTATGCCTTCTTCTGGCCTCGGTGGGCTGCTGGACACACATGGCACACATAAACTCACAAGGAACATGCACACACATGTACACAAAAATAATAAATGTAGGGGGAGGGGCTTGGTTCAAAGAAGATGACAGTGGTGTAGTCTCCTAACAAGCCCTAAAGGACACAGGGAACCCAGCTAGCCTCACTTATTAAAGAAATGCAGATCTCAACAGGGAGAACCATACTGAACTCATCTTACCACAAATAAAGAGCAGAGATGGAAAGAATGGGGGGGGTGGTACCTGCTGACCTCTGGAGCAAATCTGACCCTCACAGAAAATGAACAGCAGGCTTGAGAACTCTAAAAGGAGTCATGGCCTCTACTTGCCACTTGGGAAACATTTACCCTAGAAAGAGACTCTCCAGATGACCAAAGACCACCGTGAGGGATGCTGGAGACCCTGAACTTCCCAACCCTTCATCCTCCACACAGGTCAATCCCTCCTTGTCTGTTTATAAACAGATCACAAAGGTTTCTCAATTCATCTTACTAGAGGTTGTCGGAGGTAAAAAAGATTGACAGTCTAGTCAAGAAGAGCCTTTAGAAGGCCGAAGCAAGGGAATTGTCACAAATTAGAGGTCACCAAAGTGAAATCCCTCAAAGAGAAACACTTTCAGGAAAGATAGCCATTCAAGAGTAGACGTTGGCCATGACCTTAGTGTCTCTCCACATAGAGGTAAGGCTAGTTACATAAGAGTGTGGCCATTAGATAAAAAGGCACTTACTGACCTGGACAACTGAAAACGGATGTGGGCACCCTGACTTAAGCTGAGCAAGGCTGAGCACTGGACATTAACATAAGGTGCTTGATCAAGGCAAGGGACTGGAAAAAATTAAATGTCATAATTAGTGATGTCACAGATGACAGACACCCTTCCATATAAGCTGGTGTCAGCTAGGTCACAGCTGGTCAGCCACACTGGGTCTCTACAGACCTTTCCAGTCGGTTGATTCTTGATACATTTTTGGATGAACCATATAAAATTGCCTTTTGTTCAGTTTTTATTTGGGGGTGTAGTTGTTATTTTGGTTTGGTTTTTGTTTTGAATGGGAAGGGGCTGCTTTGTTTGGAGACAGGGTCTCACTGTAGCCCAAGATGGCTTCATGCTTACTACCATGCAAATGGCTGAAATTGCCATGTCTGGAGTTCAAAGGTCAATGGATTTCAGCAGTTTCATGTCATCAAACAATGTCTCTGATTCTTACCCCTGAGCCCAGGAGTTGGTGAGAACTTGCTGTGTGCTGTAGTAGGAGATAGATTCCTACCTCCAGGGTCCTTAGGCAGGTGCTCAGGTCAGGTAGGTACCTGGCACTCCCTGAGTGTCTGACTCTGTTCACAGGCCCTGGTCCTTCACCAGCTGGGCCGCTACAGTCTTGCTGAGAAGATCCTCCGGGATGCAGTGCAGGTGAACTCAACCGCCCATGAGGTCTGGAACGGGCTGGGCGAGGTCCTCCAAGCTCAGGGCAACGACGCAGCAGCCACCGAGTGCTTCCTGACGGCCTTGGAGCTGGAGGCCAGCAGCCCTGCTGTACCCTTCACCGTCATCCCCCGAGTGCTCTGAGAGGACCACCCACCTTACCTGCCACACGGGCCGGGGATGCTCCGTCCAGGCTGCCAGGAGTCGTCCTATCACCCAGTGAACAGATCTGCAGTACCAAGGCCCTGGATGGATGTCTGACCACAGTGGAGTAACCATGCCAACCCTGATCATCGCTCTCCCCTCTTGCATTCATTCGTTCTTGCTGTTTTTGCCAGATTCGTGGTCATTTTCTGAATCTACTGATGTCATTCAAAATGGATTATGTGCCATATTCAGTTAGTTGTCACCTGGGTTTTAAGTAAAATGATTATGGACTTAATCAGCGAATGTAGAAGAATATATTCCAGGTTAAAATTCAGTGGCAGAACAGATTATTTTTATCAGTGCTGTAATGAAAGCAACTGCCCTGTCCTCTGTCCCCTTCGCCACCTCTCCTGCCCCTACCTTGACCCAAAACCAAATGTGAATTTTCTGTTTTCCACCTCAGTACTCGTCCATGCCAGGACACCAGCCAACAGCTCCTCAGTTTTACTGTCAACACTTGTACCGTGTGGTGAATTACTGTTCTACTGTTCTCCTAGAGCAAAGCCTGAGTCTAAGAATATTTATATTTTACCAATATATGGCTGTTACAAGAGAAGGAAATATGAGTTATTTAAGTTTAACTTTTTTATGTGAATTCAGAGTTTATTTATCGATGGAAATATGTACAAAGAAGCTTCAAATGGAGTATTTACCGACATTCCTTATACATGACAGACACTTGGCTAAACAGGAAGATGATGTTAATAAAAAAATGATTTTTAAATGGACCCCTTGGCTTTTGTCTTTCACAAAGCTGGCCAACCAGGGAAAAGCTATCGACTCATCTGTGAGGTATAAAGCTCTCCCGTTCTGGGGCCTGCTATGAACAGTCTGCTGGGCACAGGGAGGGTCCTACACCGTCTCCACAGACAGCAGCTATAGGGAATGGCTTCAGGCCTGGGCTGGCTCCTCAGTCCATGTCTGAGCTGTGGGAGCTCTTTATACCGACCTGACCTCTAGCTCCTCATTTGCATCCATCTGTGTGTCAGGATTCCAGAGGCCCTGGGCTGTCTGGCCTGCTCTCTGACCTGCTGCGCCTCTCTCAACTAAGAGCATTCATTCGCTCATCCACTTATTCACTCATTCATTCATTCATGGATGAGGAGACATGGAAAGGTCAAGACACACACTTGGGTAACTACCTGGTTAAAAAAAAAAAGCCATTGAGATGTAAGGCAGATGTCAAGGTCTGCCCTGTGGAGAGAGGGCTTTGGGGACTGGGCCATGTGTGAGCTGCCCCAATTCCAGGATTGCTGACTGCGACCTAGACAAGTCCTGAGGAAAAACAGACAAGTGTATACATGGTAGAGGGTGACAACAAAGTAGGGTCATGGGCACAGTGAGGGGCCATGGTGCCATCTTAGAGGTGGTCAGCGTAGTTTTCTTACACAGCTGGGACAAGCCGGCTGGACCCATGAGGAAGGGACACCCCCAGACAGAAACCAGAGCAGCTGAAGCCAAGGCCAGAGCTCAGAGAACATCCTGCCCTCAGAGCCCACACTAGGCTGGAGACGGTGACACACGGGCTGAAGGCCTGGGGCTGAAGAAAGGCCCTCCTGAGAGGAGCTGGGTGTGTGACCTGCTGCCGCTCTCTGCCCTTCTCATGATGGGGTGCAGTCCAGGGACACTGCTTTCTAGACCAGCATCATCCCTGCCCAACCACCTCTCAAGGCCAGGCTGGAGGCTGCCGATGCGGGGCTGACCATCTTGTAGTATGGTCAGCGTCACCCTGGGGCGCTGTGTCAGGTGACCATGGCCTCTCCCTACACCTGCCCTGCTTCCCAGTCTTCTTCTGGCTCTTCTGCCTGCTCCAACAGTGTCCACACACTTGGCTCCAGTCCTTTCTGGGGACACCAGAAGTTGACTGGATGCATGGGGTCTCAGAGACCCTCACACCCAACATGTGACATGCACACACACACACACACACACACACACACACACACACGCAGGAGAGCCAGCCCCTCCACACTGCCTCTGCTCTTGCCAATTTTTCCACCCCACTGGTCACTCATTTCCTGCTATTCCCACCCACACGTCATTGTCACCGGATGGAACCAGGAAAAGGACATCCTGCAGACGTCTCATGCAGACACTGGAACTTCCAAAAAGCCAGGCTGTGGCCCCCTCTGCAGGGTCTTGCCCTAGGAGACTCCCATCATCCCTGCACCTCCCCAGTGATCCTGAGTCTGAACCTCTCAGGGCTTACTGCCAAATGGGGACGGTTATCCCTCCCCAACCTGCTTCCTGGTTAAGCCTTGCGTCAACAGGCAGCTATCAGGGTTGTGGGATACCAGACAGGAACAGTGAGGATTCAGGCACTTCAGCGGGCTTCCATCCAGATCTCCAGTGCTAGACCTGCAAGCAGGACTCCTCCCAGACACAGGCCCTGACTGGGGTTGGAGACTAGAGATGGCAAGAACCAGTGAGGTTTTCTCTAGTGTTTTCAAATTTCCTGGCACTCAGCTTCCAGAGAGATTTTACAGGTCTCACCTCCATTTTAAAATCTCCCTTGTCTGGCCCTCCGGTGTACATGCAGCAGACTGACTCCTGAGTGGGGATAAAGCTGGCCATGGTTTAAGCAGAGGACCTCTGGAGATCCCTGGCGTGCAAAGCATTATGGGAGGTGGTAAAACCTTTGGGGGAGGGGCCTAATCGAGGGCCTGCTGTCATTAATGGTGTGCCCAAGAGAAGTCACTCTGGTGGGCCTCCTGGGTTGTTCTCTTGAGAGGCTTGTTACAAGATCCCAAGTTTGGCCTCACCCAGAATTCTCCTCTTCCTGTTAGAGATGTGTTCACTCTGCTCCCTCCGTTGCTCCCAACATTGTGATGACTGTCACCAATAGGTCTGTCACTGGACCTGAGTCCATTCAGGTGCCATGCCCATGAGCCACCAAACCTGAGTCAAATAAACCTCTCTGTTACTGAGTTTGCCCCCACTGTTCCCATATAATCACCCTGAACTGAGTGAACACACTTGCCTGCCTTTATCTCTCTTTCTAATGGTGAGGGTTCTCCTTTATTATAAAGTATATGCCCACTAGAACAGGGGCCTCCTGCTGCTATAATCAAATGCTACAAAGCTGAGACAGCACCTTGAAACTGCACACATGTGTTACCTTGCAGCTCTGGAAAAGTCTGAAGTAGGTTCTACGGGGCAAAAACTAAGGCAGAGGCAAGGTACATTCCAGCTGAGTGTCACAGGGGAGAAGCTAGGTTGTCCTGCTTCTCCAGGCGGCCCTCATCCCATGCCTCCTTCCCTCTCCACAGCCAGAAGCAGCATGGCTCCTGCATTTGCAAGGTAATTGTCATGTCTCCTCCTGACTCGCCTGCTGCTCTCTTTCACGTATAAGAATCGGAGATTATGCTGGACTGCCTGGGTCACCCAGTCTCATCTCCCCATCTCAAGGTCCTTCTTTGGGTCATATCTGCAGAGTCCCTTTCATCATGCGTGGTCTCTGCATGCCCAGCTCCCAACACCACAAGCTCACTGGACAAGGGTGTGCAGAGAGGCAGAAGCAATATCATGTGCGTGCATACGGTATATAAAAGGGACTTGATAGAATGGCTTACACAGAAGGGTAGCCCAACAGTAGCCTCAGCATGCTGAGGTTGGCTAACAACACAGTCACTGATCAGTCCATGAAGCTGGGTACTTCAGCAGCCCCATTCTGGAAGCCTAGAAGATTCCTGAAGAGCCACTGGTGCCCAATCTACTTTGGAAAGTATGCATATAGGAGTAGACATTTTCAAAAGCACAGAATCATCCTACACATAACACTATTTTATAGACCTTTTTGCTGAATAGTCCTTTGTCATTAAAACTCCTTATGAACAGTATGTAGACAAGGAATATTGTCAGTTAATTAGACCCAAATAAGGGTCACCAATTAAGCCATTTCACATTGTGGTACTACGTGTGATGGGGTAATTAATGCTACCTCACACCTATTTGTGCTTGTTCGCAGAGCAGGTATCATTCCAAGTAGTGTTCATCCTCACAACAGCTGTCTCTCATCAGCCTTCATCGTCATGACGAATGTCTAAGATGAACTACAGAGAAGGTTTCAGAGGTTTGGGGCATGCTTCTGGTTAGTTGGGTCCATTGTCTCTGGGCCATAGGAAGGAATAGCATGACAACAGGGCTCAGAGAGGTAATGTGACTCAGCATCCAGGAAGTGGAAAGGGAGGGAGAAAGGAATGGGAACCTGGAGAAGGAGGGAAGGGGGAGTGTCCGCACTAAGGACCTTCCTTTTCTTGGAGCATGTCCTCCAGCCTTTGGAGGAGGCAGCCTACACTACACGGAGGTCTTTCTTGATATATTAGTTAATTCTGCTGCAACCAACACCTGACAGAAGGCGCTCGGGAAGGAAGGCTGAAGTTTGATTCCTGGTGTGAGACTGGGCAGAGAAGGCATGGCGGCAGGAACCAGAGGCAGGAAGGAAAGGATGACGTCACACCCACGCCGGACTTCCCGTCCAGAAACAGAGATGAATACGGGGGCTCAGGTGCTTTCTCCGTTTTCTTCAGTGCATGGGGTGGCGTCACCTACATTCAGAATGGGTCCTCCCACTTCAACTAACCCAATCTTGAAAATGACTTACAGACCTGCCCAGAGCTTTATCTCTGTGGTGACCCTAGACCACTTCAGAAAGGAGAAGACAAACCATCGAATCCCTTCATTCGTTTTTTTTTTTTTTTCAGGACTGTGCTTCAAGGGCCTTTCTCAAGCCAATCAAGTGGGCGCTGGCGACTACCCATCAGAGCAGTGTGGTGGGAGGAGTCCTGCTACCATGGACACTGGTGAAGAGAAAAGGCCTCTTCAGAGACGACAGGCTGGGCATTCCTATGTAAGATTCACGCCCAGGTTTCCTGACTCTAGAACCTCTGTTTTAGTCACTCACGGACACACTCTTCCCAGTACGTCGGGATTGCATGTTTCTGGATAGTCTTCCATGAGGAAAGCTAGTTCATTTGTTTGCATGTATTGAATGCTTATTCTCGGTGTTTTCCTCTCATTCTCTCACTTAGTCTCTGTGGCTCCATGCTATCTGCACACTGACCAGGGCTAAGCCGATTGGTTTGAAACTACTGATCTCCGTCTGCTGACTCTGGAGTGCCTGGTCACCATCAGTAGTGTGGGCAGTAGGCTCTTCCTTCACAAATTAACCTTGCCAGGTGGAGGGTATGTTCAAGTCACAGCACTCCCAAATCACACACCCTTAACACCACTAATTTAAATTAACCTTGCCAGGTGGAGGGTATGTTCAAGTCACAGCACTTCCAAAGCACACACCCTTAACACCACTAATTTAATGTATTACTCACACAAAGCAATTCACACTAACTTCACACACTTATCACACAAAGCACACACTCAAACCCTTTGGGCCAGATGTAGTAACTAGGCACAGGCTTCTCTCCCAGGAGCTTCTGAGTAGAAACATCCAGATGCCAAGTAACCAGCTCTGGAGTGTATACTTCTGATCAGGATTCCTTATATGTCACCAGACTTCACCAAGTGCACACAGGATGGGTTCACATACATGCTGCACTGTCCTTCCAGATGACCACTACAGGAATTAGACACAATACGAGAGGGAACACAGTGTCCTCTCCACGTCACAGATGGGAAACCCGAGGCTTGGAGCCATGAGCTGTATCCTGGAACAGCCTGCATTGCATCCAGAATGCACCTGACCCTGTAACCCATCCACAACCTCCCCGTGGAAATAGGGCAGAAACCACCAGCAATAACCATACCGTAAAATGCCCAATACCACTGGTCATGAAGAGAATGTAAATCCAAGCCACAGTGCAAGGGTACCTCACTCCCACCAGGATGTCTGAAAACACAGGACAGAGGCTTGGAGAGATGGCTCAGTCACTAAAGGTACATGTTGCCAAGTCTGATTATCCAATATCCCTGAGTTTGATTCCAGAGACCCTCGAGGTAGAAGGAGAGAAGGAGCTCTGATAAGTTGTCTCTGACTTCCACATGTACAGCGTGGCACATGCACATAAATAAAAATATTTTTTAATTAAAAAGGAAATATAGACAGCAGCAAGAACTGGTGAAAAGGCGTGCTGAAATTGGAGCCCTTACCCATTGCGGGTGGGAATGTGAAATAGTACGGCCATTTTGGAAAACAGTTGGGTGGTTTGTTAAAAACTCAAACCCAGGGACCCAAAAATTCCTTTACCATTTACCCCACAGGAAAGGAAATATATGGCCACCCAAGGACTGGTACATAGACCTCTAACACTCTGTGTATAACATCCCCAAATAGAAACACTCCAAATGCCTGCCAGCAGATAACCAGTAATGTTGTGGCTTTGGGATGAGATGACGCTTGGTAGTAAAGGGATGAATGATGAACGGATGCAAAGAAATGGCTGAATCTCAAAATGATGGTACCAGTCAGAGAAACCACACAGCTAGAGCATGCCATGTGACCCCACTGATTCAAGCTAACCACCATCACTGAGAGCACATCCAGGGTGGCCTGGGGCGGTGAGGCAGTTCAGAAAGAAGGGAAAGGAGACTGGGGGTGATGGGTGTGTCGACTGTCTTAATCACAGTGAGAACTTCACAGCAGTAGATGTATGTCAACACATGTTCCACTGGACACTGCAAATATGTACAGCTTACTTGATGCCAGTTATACCTTTACAATTATATTTTAATATTTATTATTAATTTTGCATATGTATCTCCGTGTAGGTATGTGCACATGAGCGCCAGTGCCCTCAGAGGCTAGAAGAGGGTGCTAGATGCTCTGGAGCTGGAGTTACTGGTGGTTGTGAGCTGCCTGGTATGGGTGCTGAGAATCAAAATACAGTTCTCTCAAAAAGCCATCAGTGCTCTTAACCATTGAGTTATCTCTCCAGCCCCAAAGGTTATATTTTAAAAACAATAAGGACTGACACAGAGATGGGAGTCAAGACTGTTCTTCAACCCCCCCCCACTTGAAATATGGACTGATCCCTATGTACCTTGTACTGCCCAGGCCAGGGTGGGGACCTCTGTGAACCCTGCCTCTAGCCAAAAGCCCTGAGCCCAGAAACCCCATGCTGGGCAGCTATAGGGACATTACTTGCTGGACTCCTGTGAGGCCAGATCTCTGTGAGACTCCTCTGAAGGATGCAAGCCACTTTGGGGAGGGTGTGGGAATCTCCTATTTTCCTTCTCAAAAAAGAAAACACATGATGCAGCATGCACTTGGGATTTTCAACACAATTGACTAAAAATAGCCTGGGCCACCTCAACCTGATTCCTTTTTAGGAAGGGTTCCAGCAGCTCTGCCTGTCCTGGCAGCCAGCTCAGGAAGTAGAGGCTCAGCTGGATGGTGCTTTAGTCAGGGACCAAGGACCAGGCTATGGAGACCCTTTGGTGGCTCTGGCCAGCCCGGTCTCCCAACTTACTGAAAGCCAGGCTTCGGGGAGCACAAGGTGGCATGGGCAGCAGCCTCCCCATCCTTGTCTCTCTGGTCCCTGCATTGTTGCCCGCCAGCTAGGGTCCTCTGCATTGCTCCTCACTACCTCGATTTCCCCATATGTAAAGGTTAGTGTCTATGGAGGGCCCATGGCAGTGACTGGAGATGTTGGTCAGCCTCCCTTGGGATAAAAAGGACATTTATGATGAAGGACTGGGGGACACTTCCCTACAGCCAAACTTCTGTCCTTTCCTGGCAAGCACTGGTATTCATGGCACGTCAGCACCATGCTGTCCAGTCTGGGGCCCCAGACCTAGACAACAAGATAAATGGACAGCAGCATGCAGGCCTGCCTCTTTGCCTGTGCCTCTGCAGACACACCCAGGCCCTGTGGAGCACACCAGATGGGGCTTGTCATGTGGCCTCCGTTTTCCCTAGGGAAAATGGTAGGTTCTGATCCAAGCAGAGGTCCTGAGCGCAGAGTGAAGACCTCTGTCTGCTGTTTCAGTGACCCCCTCAGGCAACCAGGTCACCCTGACAGGATAGGATGCCTGTGGGTGAGTTCGAGTACCTGTCCTGGGCACCTGTGGCGTACCTGGTGCTCTTCCAGTCCTGAAGGCCCAGTTTTTAATCTCTGAGAGTCCATGGGCCAGAAGAGAAAACTGCAGCAACTTAAATTTCAAAATGACTCAGGACCTCTGCATTCTCAAAAACTGGCCCCAGATACCTGCCCTGTCCCTTACTCTCTGGTCCCCAACTCAAGAAGCTGACTGGAGCCTTTACCCCTCCAGGAGAGCAGGAAAGAGAAACTGGCCTTCTGGTTTGGGGTTTTTGGTTTGGAAGAGATGTGGACACACCTTGTGCCTGTCATCACGGAAAACATATCTCCTCATTATCACAGTCACCATCAACCCACTTAAGAGTCAGAGAACCAAGGTAAGCCGCATGGCTGGCCTGAGGGCCCGTGTCTGAGATGTACAAATGGAGAGGCCCCCAATCTGTTTAATCCAACAGCCTGAGCCTTTCTTACTTCAAAAACCTTCACTGCAGCGGCTAGAGAGATGATTCAGTCATGACGCTCTTGCTTCATGAGTTCAAATCCCCAGAACCCATGTAAAAAAGCTGGGTGTGGTGGCATGTGTTTGTAACCCCAGCTCTGGGGAGGCCAAACCAGTAGGACTCCTGGGCTCACTGGCCCACCAGACTAGCCTCAGGCCCAGTGAAAGGCTCTTCCTCAAAAACCAAGTGTGTGGCTCCTGAGGATCAGTGCCCAAGGTTGGCCCCTAGCCTCCCCCTGTATGGAACACGCATGATATACATGCACGTGTACAAACATACACACACAAATAGTCTCCAGTGGCATCTTTGGCACACACTCAGACAAGTTGTCTCAGAAACCATCTAGGGTAGAGCCTCGCACACCTGCCTTCCTGTGGACAACTGAGGTAGGAATACCCCAGCCAACAATTCCCTTGACCAGGCCACAGGCTCTGGGACCAAGGGTTTCCTTGGGATGAGACTATGCACCTCTTAAGATAAGGTGATGACTACAATGTACATATATATGACCCTGAAGGTGGCCAGGCCCAAGCTTAGTGGCTGCACTTTTACAGTTAATTCACCCATTAAAGTCCTCACCCTCGATACCTCAGGCTTTTACAGAGCGATTAATTTAAAACGGATCACTAGAGCAGAATGTGGTGACCCACACCTTTGGTTGGGCCCAGCACTAGGGAGGCAGAGGCAGGAGGATCTTCAAGGTCAGCCTGGTCTACAGAGTGAGTTCCGAGACTACACAGAAAGCCCTGTCCTCAAAAACAAAACAAAAGACACCTGTCTCCCACACTGCTTCACTGAGGTCTCTGGGAAAGAGAGTACAGCTTTGCTGATGTTTGGTGTGTGCGTGTGTGCGCTCACTCACACACACACACACACACACACACACACACACACACCAGCTCCACACTCCCCCATTGGAGCAGAAAGGGAGGGGCTGAGCTGACTCCCCAGCACGCCAGTGTCCCGCCTCCTTTCCATTGCTAGGCCTCCTGCCATGGGCTGTTGTTGCCCTAGCAACCAACACAGGCTCGAAGCCTGAAGCATAGGCCTATCTCTTCTATCGCCCGCACCACGGTGCCCACGCTGAGTGGCCTCTCTGGTGATAGCTGGTTTCACCGAGGGTGGTAAGCAGCCAGCTGTGGCTTAATTAAGGACAGGAGGCAGGGTCTTGGCCTGCTCTGCCCCATCTCCCCCTCCCCAAGAGTTCCAGTGGCGAAAGACCACAGGGACAGGCAGCGTGACAGGCTTTCAGTGTTAGGCTCAAGAGGCTAGAGAAGGCCTGCAGCTGCGGGAGAGAGGAGGCCAGCAGGCCATGCTACAGACAGGGCGGCCCAGCCCTTTGGTCTCCACCACCCTCAGCTAGAGCCAAGTGTCTAGAGCAGCGGTTCTCAATCTTCCTAATGCTGTGACCTTTAATACCGCTCCTCGTGGTGTGGTGACCCCCAACCATAAAATTACTTCCATTGCTACCTCATAACTAACTTTGCTACTGTTATGAATCATAATCAAATATCCGTGTTTTGCAGTGGTCTTAGGTGACCCCTGTGAAAGAGTCATTTGACTTCCAAAGGGGTCATGACAGGTTGAGAACTACTGGTCCAGTAGAAGCACCACCACATGACTGCCAGACTGTGGCCTGACCTCCAGAACCTGTAGTCCATTTTTCTGACCGCTTTAGGCCACGCTGCCTTTGAAATCACCTCTATGGGCCCTGCGTCATGATCATCCATCCCCACATGCTCTCTGTGAACACCAGTTTCTCCCCTGGGCTCGCAGCCAGCGGGCCCTGTGTTAATATGATGCTGAGCCAGCCTGCCATTCAACTGAATGCCACGCCCACTGGGCATCTGCCCTCGTGCCAAGCACAACACAGAAGAACGCAGCGGGCAGTAGTCCTGTGCCCTTTCCCACCAGGCCCACAGGTGTGGGGAGTGAGCACGCCTCTGCCCGCCTCTCGTGCTCGCTGTAAGACACCGTCGTCAACACCAGAGTGAAGCGCCGGTGTTTGCGCGCTGGCTTCGCTGTGGATCTCTATGCGACAGGTGGCCTTGGGTCTGCCCTCGCCACCTCTGGGCCCGCCCTACTCTTCTGTGAGTGAGGGGGGATAAAAGCAATGCCACTGCTTCATTCACAGTGAAATCAAACCTGATCATGATGAAAGCGTGGCATTTGGTTCCTATCAGGCTATGGATTCTAGTCCCCACACTGTCTCAGAGGGGTCCCGTGCCCACCGGCGTTCCCACTTGGAGCCTCTGTTTCCTCAGCGAGGCAGTGAAGTGAGGCTCTCTGATGCTGTAACTGCAGGCCAGCTGTGGGACAGGCACAGGGAACCACAGAGAACTCAGGAAGAGCCAAGGTGCTTCCATTTCTGTCGTCAGTCAGTCCCTGCTTAGTCGCCTGCTTTATAGAGTCACGACTCCAACATACATGTGGCCCTGATAGCGGTCCCTCTCCAACACTGGTTAGCTATGACACACATCGGGAGCCAGGGGCACCATGCCAGACCTCTGTGGTATCCATCCCAAGAAGGTTATGGTCCCCCAAGGGGCTGGGTGTTTTTCAGTTCTCAGCAGGCATAAATCAAGCTCTGCACTCTACTGGTCAGCCTTAGAGCCACCCCAAACCACCTCTAGACACTTCAGCTCCTGACTGCACCTGTCCTGCCCCCATTCCCACCCTCCTGTGCTCCTGGGAGAGCTAAAGCCTGGGGGGTTACAGTGTTTGGCTTTCTCCAGCCAGAAGGGATATGTTCCCCCTCTCCTTGGCTGCTCTTTGTTTTAATGACTTTCTGGCTTAGGGCCCAGGCTGGATCAAAGCCTCCCTGGAGGGAGGACACTAGGCCAAGACAGTGGGTTTTCTGGGAACAGATGAGAAGATCGTGAAGGTGAGTGAAGCCTGTAGCTGGAAGGCTGGTGACCCCTGAGTCGGGTGTACCTCACACTACAGCCAGGGAGGTGGACTGGAGGATAAGATTAAAAGAAACAGTCCTGCAAGGTAAGTGAGGTTAGCACGTTGGCCAGCACTGGCCAATCAATGAGCCAGAGTTCCAGGTCCAGTGCGCCCTGTCCTCAGGGAAGCCAGGAGGCTCTGCTGTGACAGGGAAGGGGGTGGGGAGGGCAGGGCAAGCAGGGGGGTGCTAGGAGCCTGGGACTTCCTTCACCTCCCTGCTCCAGCAGGTCCCAGCCTAACTCCCCATGAGGCCAGCTGGAGACGCCTAGTGGATGCCGCATGGCTTGATGGGTATTGATTATCAGGCCTCACAGGAAGAGGAAGCCATTGGGAGGAGCAGCTGCATCACAACTACTTGCCCTGGAAGATGCTTGGAGGGCAAAGAGTCTGGATCCCAGAAAACACACCCACCAAAGGTGGGCTTAGCAACTGGGCAGGTCAGGCCAGGCTGGCTGCCAAAAGGGGAAGGGGGGGGCAGCTGCTGCCAGCACTGCTGCTAGTGGTGTTTTGAAGAAGGCAGCAGGAGGCAGCCTTGGGGACCATGCAGCCCTGGGGAGCATTGGGCTCTGAGGAATCAGAGGTGCTCAGGGAAGGCCTGTGGAGGCAGAGAAGTCTGGGAGCCTGGCATGCACAAGGTTCCTCCACACCACTAGGCACCCTCAAAACACAGTCTCTGGGGCTTGTCTCCACACTAGCTGAAATAACTGTATGCACATATACACACTCTTCAGGTGCACCCTCTCTCACATACGTGTGTTCACACACACACACTTGCACACACGCAAGTACCCCATACACAGACTCTGTAATATACCTGTATATGAACCTCTGCATAAATGTATACTCCTTGCACACAGGTTACTGCATGTGGTCTACATACTCTGCACGTGTGCCCTTGCATATACGCTTTTCACACACATACCTGTGTGTACACACAGGCCTTTGCATGTTAACACATCCTGCACACTCATGTATCAAATCCTGCATACACAAACACAACCCTGCATGTACACCTTTGCGTACACGTGCGCACGCACACACACACATACACACATACACATATACACATCTCTTCACATGTGCATACATACCTCTACACACTTATGCACAGTCCTGCCTATGTACCATGTGTATGCATTGCTGTACAAGCACACACTCAACTATGCACACTCATGCGTGCACACACGCAGTTATCCAACATACAGGTCACATGGTTTTTGGCATTTCCTGTTTCCCCATATGGAGCCAGTGTCTCACCCCCACCTCTGAGTATTGAACCCTCAGTGCTAGCTAACACCCTTGCCATCATTCTCAGCATACAATTAAGGGAGCTGCCTATCATCAAAGCAAAAGGAGTGCGGCCCACTTGCCTGAGTCAAGTGACACTTCCTGGACTTCAGTAACATTCTGACCCCAGAGGTCCTTGAGTGTAAATCACAGATCCAGCATCCATCCCCATGTACTCACATGAGTAAGCAACTTATACACACATGATGGTGGCAGCAGCCACTGTGTCCTGGGGACCCACTGTGTGCTAGGCACTGCTCCAGCTACTCATAGTAAGCACACCAATCCCAGCACTTCTCTGGTGTACAAATAACAGCCTTGACCTAAACCAGAGATAGAGCACAATTATCCATTTAACGAACTCTGGGCAGAGGCAGTCTCGGGATAATTTGAAAGGTTGGCGAGGTCACTCTTCCCATCATCTTCGGGGCTAAGCTGTAGACTGACTGCTGCTACACTAGACATTATGTCTGCATTCCATCATCAACACAGAGCATGGTAACCCAAGAAAACTCTCTTGCCAGACTCATATCCTTCAAAGAGAAGCAGAAACTCCCTATGGAGTAGTTGTCCGTCCTCCCTCCCCAGACTTTCCCTTATAATTCATTATCTGAAATGGTGCCAATGGCTTCCCCTAGCTGCAAAGGAGTCTGACAAACAAAAGAATCTGACAGAAGGCCACAGAGTGGTCATGACAGGAACAAACTGGCAACAACGAAAATCTGTCTTCCACTGTGTTGAATAAAATCCACTTTTGGAGGCTAGGGAGTAGAAAGCAAAGGGTATCAAAATGCCTACCACTTGTGCTCCTGAGCGCCATCCATCCTTCCTGGGTGGGGGGAGTCTGAAGGCAGGAGACACAGAAGGCCTGGAATGTGAACTCTCTGAGGAGTTGGGAGGGACCCTGAATTCCAGTGCAGCTGGGCCTCTAAAGTGGAAACCGTTCTCTGGAAGCAACGTGGGGGCTACTCTCCTGATCTGTACCCATCTCAGGAACATGAATGTGGGTCACACTGTCACTGTCCCCCAGACCTAGACACCTAGTGCTACTACAGATCTCAAGCTTTTGGTGGCTCTGTGACGTACCTAGCAGCTGCATTCCCAGTGGTCATTTTCCATGACTCTCACAAGCTAGTCTTCTGTACATGCTGTGGATGAATGCTCTGTCACAGCACAGTCTGTGTCCCCTTACAGGGACAGCAGAGGGGCACAGGACCCCATTCCTGGGACCTCACAGGGCAGATCAGCAGGAATTCACTTGGGAAGTTCCTTTGTTGAGAATGGGCTAGTGGTGATTCCTTTTAGAATGAAAATTCAAACGCTTTATCTTTCAGTTATCTAAGCCAGAGTAGAGGCAACTTGACTGGTCCTGAGCATGGAGCTGACTTTTTTGGGTCCAGCATCTCCTGTCTGGGAACAAGTGACAACCTTTCCCTCTAGAGAGGTGTCCCTTCTCTGGTGTGGTTGGAAAGTCCACTGGGGATTGCCATTGCCCAGGCTGGGAGTCTGTACAAGTTTGGAGTCCTTGACTCTGCAGATGCCTGGGGCTCCTTGGGTCCCTGCATGGAGAGCCCAAGCTGCATTGGAAACTGGTCTTCCAAGCAGCTCTGCCCCACATGGGTCATCCGCCAACCTCAAATGGCTTCTGCTTCAGGCTTGGTACTGCGAACAGCCTGCTGGTCCTTCCCTGAGCATGAGAGGCAGGCCCTCTTAAGTTCCCATCCTGGGAGTGTCCTTCTGCGAGAGGGGTTCCACAGAGGGGCAGTTGGGTGTTAATGTGCAGTCCTAGGATATGACTCAGTTAGAAGAGCGCTTGGCTAGCATGCACACAACACTGGGTTCGATACCCAGCACTGCATAAATTGAGTTCACTGATGAACACTGGTATTCCTAGCACTCAGAAGTCAGGCAGGAAGGTCAGACGTTCAATGTCATCTTCAGCTACATAGTGAGTTCAAGACTAGCCTGGGCTACATAACACTTCTGTCTTAAAATAATGTTAAAAATAATTTGCCACAAGTAGGTGGTAGCACACCCAGCACTTGGAAGGCAGAGGCAGGCAGATCTCTGTGAGTTTGAGACCAGCCTGGTCTACAGAGTGAGTTCCAAGACAGCCAGGTCTACACACAGAGAAACCCTGTCTCAAAAAAACAAAGCAAAACTACTACTGATAATAAGTTGCCATCCCTCCAGTAGCTCTGACCTGTGAGAGCATAGTGGCTGGGGGTGAGGGACATGGGAGCAGTGATTCCATGAGAATAAACCTCCCTCTGGTGGCATGTTGGCAGGGCTGTCATCCCTGTGTATAGGGAACAGGGGGCAACTATTAAGACAAATAAAGGTTTCACTGAGAAAATTGGGGCTCTTCACCCACCAGAACCAAGAGCTGGCAGAGGTACGGTCTCAGCTCATCTTCCTGGTCCAGGGCCAGCTGGGGTCACTGACAGGGGCTGAGTGTCCTGTGACCTCTCTTCCTTCTTCCATGGGCAGGGCATGCTCAGGGTGTGGAGACTCTGCCCAGGAGAGGGGGCTGATGGTCACAAAGATTACTGCAGAGCCAAAGTTCAGACCTAGAGTAATTGTGACTCCCCACCCCAGGAGTCATTTGGCAATAAATGTCTGGTGGCATTTGGGGTTGTCACAGCTGACAGGGGCTGTTACTAACTAAATATTACACAATGTAAAGGACAGCCCCCCAAAATCTGCCATCCATCTCTGGGCCATTGGCACAATGCTGGAGAGCTAGCTGTCTGCCTTCAGATAATGGGACACTGGCACTGTCAGGGTTACTACAGCACAGGAGAGTACCGTCCATTGTACAGTGCCACCTGGACAGCCCTCTGTGTGGAAGAGTTGGGCAGTTCGAGGAGTGGCATATGCCCATTGCTGATGGGGTGGCCACAGTCTGGTAGCCGTGTCTCCCAGCAGATACGGGAGACCGGCTTATGGGTCCCAGGGCAACCCAGGTTCTGGGTCCTGACCTAGTCATAGCCTCAGCCCCAGGAGGTCCCCAGAGGGGAGTCTGCTGCTCTTAGGGTATCCAGCTGCTCCCTTGGCCTGTCTCCTTGAGAAGACAGGCAAAGGGTTCACCCCACAACCCCTTCCCAGGTCCTCCCCAGGACTGTATCCAAATGCAAGCATCTAAATGCAGCAGGAGCCCCCGAGAAGAGGCCCGTCTCCACCCTGGCACTTCTGTTAACGTCTGCCCTGCGTCTAGCCACGTTTCCAGTCCAGGACCTTTCCTGTGACCTCTCCTGATGGATGGCACCCTCAACCTCCTCGCCCCATAGAGTTGACTGAGAATCTCCAGATTACACCCCACCTGCATCCCTGTTCTGGACCCAGAAACTGAGGTCAGAGGTTTCCAGTCAGTTCTAATGTGGGTGTGTGGGCATGCATGCATGTGGAGCCCACAGGACGTCCTCAGATGTCCTTCGGGAGTGCCAGCTGCCTTACTTTCTGAAACAGGGTTTCTCGGTGTTCTGGGTTCACTGACCACAGGTGTTCATTCGTGCTGCAGATTGAATTCAGGTCCTTATGTTTGTACAGCAAACACTTTGCCAACAGTTATCGCTCCAGCCTCGTGGTGATCCTTATATACAAAAGGAAATGACTTCCGGGAGCTTTTAAAAACAAACAACAAAAAACAATCTACACTAAAAAAAAAATAAAATGTTCAGGGGCGGATATGATGGCGCACGCCTTTAATCCCAGCACTCAGGAGGCAGAGGTAGGCGGATCTTTATAGTTCAAGGCCAGCCTGGTCTACAAAGTGAGTTCCAGGATGGCCAGGGCTACACAGTGAGGCTCTATTTCAAGACAAACAAAAGCAGCGTTTTAAACAGTAACAAAGAAATGGAAACAATCTTAAAGCGCTCTATGAAGAGAAGCCTTTCCCACATCCGGGGCCCCCTCCCCGGCACAGCCTGCACCCGGATACTTGTCTCACCACCCTGCAGAGATGCACCCCTCCTAAGTGGCTGCTTTCTTACCCATTACCATGATGTCAGCACAAGTACCCCTGCCTCCTCTGACTCTGGAGAGCGTCCCACTGCATAGACAAAATGGAATCATCCCCCCCCTCCTCGGGGATGTCACCCATTGTCATTCGTTTTAAGGATCAAGTTCCCTCCTTTGCTGCTCTGTCAGCTGTGATGTTTCCACACCCTGGGCTAGGGACCCCTAAAAACTGAGTGCCCAGCTCTTTGATGGCATTTAGCAAGGCTGCATTAATCTGACTTGCACTTCGAACAACCAGAACCATAAACGGAATCTACCTATATGGAATCCTTCAGCATACCTGACGCATCTTCAAGAGCTCAATTATAATTAAATTAACAACACAACCTCTGACCCTCTCCCCAGCATGAGAGGCAGGTGCTGTCACAGCCTGTTGGTCAAGCTAACTCCATTTCCTAGGATTTGTCGGCCATTCAAATTCCTTATTGTAGAAATCTATAAAATTTTCCCAGTCTTTTTCTGGTTTGCTTTAAAAAAAAAGTTTATTTTGTGTAGTGGCATGGATTGGGTGTGGGCATGGAGGGGAAGGTTCACACAAAGGTCAGAGGTCAAACTCAGAAACTGTCCTCTTATTTTTAGAGACAGGATCTGTCACTGGTTAGGAAGCCTACTGATCAGGTAAGGCACTGCCCTGCCTAGGCTTGTGTGGGTGCTGGGGAATCAGATTCTGGTCCTCATGCTTGTACACAAACCGTTAGCCAACTGAGCCGCTCCCAGTCCCTCCTGGGGTTTGACTTTGTTTTTATACATTCATCATTCTAGCGATCCGGAACAGCTTGTCACACCTCCACCTGCTGCATGGGTGCTGCTGGGAACCGGCACACTGGAAACACCCCTCACATTCTCTCATGGGCTGAGGAAGTGCCTAGTGCTCCGGGGAGGACTCCTCCATTGTTCTTGACTCCTGTCAGTTTTATCATCCCAGGCAAAACCCTCTCACAGCTCTGTTCATCTGAGGTCCACATGCCAGGAGATGCATGCAGGCTGTATCTACCTTTATTCCGTGGTGGGGGTGGGGCACGCTTGACATGCATGCCCAATGTAGGTCTCTTGAACAATACCGCCTCCTTGGTCTGAGATCACATGCTCCATGTCCAGCTGACAAGGCCCTGTCAGGCTCCTCTCTGAGCCTCAGTTTGCTAATCTGAAGAATGGGCCATTTCCTGCCTGTGCCTCAGAGCAAGCGCAGAGCAAGCCGTGCACACACCACCGCCTGTTCCCACCTGCCAGGCTGCTGCAGGCCAGGTCCCCTGCCTCTCGGAGAGCTTCCAGCTGGGCTGGGCTGGGGAGGGAGCCCAGGGAACAGAGGCACAAGGGCCCCTTTGTACCTGTTGCTAGGGCCCTGGCTGTATTTTCTCAGCCTGGGTAAACAGGAGGTGCCTGGAGGCCACTCTGTTATGACAACCTAAAGAGCCTTCTCTCTGCTTCCTGAGCTGTGGAGGCCGAGCGAGGTGATTCCCCGACGTGAGTGAGCGTGAGCGGCTTCCCCAGGGCCAGAGGCTTCCCCCAGGGCCAGAACGAAACTAAGCCTGAAAGGTCATTCTGTTTAACTTGAGGTTTAGGTCTTGAAACTGAGACTAGAGGGGGTCCTGGCCCCTAAAAGACACGTTAAGAAAGGCCAGGTTGGGCCTCTGCCCAGAGTGACTTGGAGCTGGAGGGCAGTCATCTGCCTGTCCCTCATGTGTTGACTGTCAGTGTTTGGCTAAGTTCCCAACTGTTCCCCAGAGTTAGGGACTTGGAGTCGGAGAACCAGCCCAACAATGCCACTTTCCAAGTCCTTAGTATCTTACTCAGCATAGGCCATCAGGTTGGGTCTATGTCAATAAGAACAAGCCTAGTGACATTGCTTAAGGCTTGCAATGGGCAAACTGCCACTCTGAAACCCCGGGAGTGATAGATTAGCGGTAGCCACAAGCCAGCTAGAGGACGTAGAGGACACAGGACGGAACTGATGAGGAAACCCTGTGTTAGCTGCAGACATCTCGGCAGTGTGGGACAGAGGCTATACCCTTCTTTGGAAAGCATGTCAAAGGTTACCTTTGAGGTATTCTTGGCACACCAGAGGCCACTGGTAATCAGCCCAGCCCAGCGTGGCAAGCAGCCAGCATTCCTGTGCGAATGTCAACCAGTGCCCACTCTCTGGCTCCCTTCCTCCACGGGCAGGGCAGGCTATGCCCTAGGCTCTGTGTGTCCCACCTTGATGACCCAGGAGCAATGGGCGGGGCCTCAGAAATGAATTGCTGAGCATGCCCAAGACCCAGGCAGGTGCCTCTCCCCCACCCCTGCCCCCACTGCTCCCTTCTGTGGTGAAGCCTGGGCTCCACAAACACATGTTCTGTGTATCTTGGCCCAGCCGTATCCCTGCAGGGAATCCTTTGGGGACCTAGCCACAATGTGAATTTCCTCAAAGGGGGGGAGGGCATCCTGGGGAGGCCTTCTGACCCCAAGGCCACTCTATCTTGGAAAACAGCCCACAGCTTGAGGCCAAACCCTGAGTTTCTGGTCCTGGCTGTCTAATGTACTGTGGCTTTCTTTCTGGCAGGGAGGTGTCAGGGGCACATAGGCCTTCCCTTGCCTGGGAAAAGGGTATCATAAGGCTGCCGCTCCAGTAGAGCCAACCCTGGTGTCCGTGGGCTCCTGTCTGGCCCTGTTCTAATCCCACCCCAACCTCAGCATATTGCTCCAGCCATATGGTGGGCAGCAGGCTGGGAGAACGACCATGTGGCTACCAGTGCCCTCAGCCGTGTGTCCCCCTTGACACTCCTCTGAAGATGCCATTATTGTCCATTTACCATTGAAACTGAAGCTCATGGGGTTCCCATGCAGAAGCAACAGCAAGATCAACTCAAAAGGGAGTCATAGTTCAGCCCAGAGTCGGGAGGGAACACCTGACATCCCTGCAGTCGAGATGACAAAGTGAAACTTTGGGACGTAAAGGGACCCGCTCAAGATCGCGGAGCTTGGAAGGGGGCAGAGCAAGGTTTGGAGGTTCACGTTGCTTGTCCCAGACTCAAAAGCCAGACTTCCATCTGTTTTCTCTTCTGGACCCATCTTTCTCCTTTGCTGAGGGGAAGGGAGCAGGGAGAGCTGGCCAAGACAGAGGGCAAGCTCTCATCTGCAAGATCAGGAGGACACTGTAACCAGCACCTCTGGAGCCAGCTGCTCCAGTCCCTGCTGGTGACTGGAATGGCCAGGCTCATTCTGGCTGGGAAGTCAGGGGCGCTGTGACCACCGAAGGTGAAGAGCAGAGGTGGAAGGAAGGGCAGCCAGAGCACCTGGGACTGGGGATGCTGAGATGCTTGCGCCCTGCCTGGAGGCATGGCTTCCACAGGTCACCTAACAGTAAGGACCACTGCTGTTCGTCCTGTGCTTGCTGTAAGCAAACACTGCGCCATGAACGTTCTTCATGTTGCCTCTTCAATCCTGTGGTAGCCCAGAAAGGGACCACTATCTTGGAGAGACTCAGAGAGGTTCATTGACTTGGCCAGGGTCACAGAACAGAAAGGAAACCTGGATTTGATTTACTCCGAAGCCCATTCACTGAGCTCTAGCCCTGTTATGTCCCCTCCCACACCTTACCCTACCAGAGAATGTGAGTGTGGGGGAACTTGCTGAGGCTAGTGGCCAGAGAGCTTTGGAGGGAGAAGTGGGCTGGATATTTCTATCCTAGAGAGCAATACTAAATAACCCAGGCCCCCAGGATACCCTCGTGCCAAGGTCAGAATGCTGAACTGCATCCCTCGTGGGACTTGGTTGAAGGACTCTGGTTGGCTCTGGATAGACTGGTGTTGCCAGTCTTCTTGGGGAGAAGGTCTGCAGAAGGGAATGTGTGGGGAGACTGCTCTCCCAACTCACACTTTGCCCTCTGTAAGTCTGCAGGGTGTTTTGATTTTTTTTTTCATGTGAGTTGTGTGGCAGTAGTGAATAGTTTCTGGGACAGCAGTATAGAGAACCGTGGCTAAGAAGCCAGCTCCTCAATGCAGAGAGGAGCATTCTGAGGCCTGAGGTGGATCTGTACCAGCTTCCCATAGAGAGGGTGACTCTCAACAGGCTCTGGGAGAGAGAGAAGTTTTCCCACTCCACACGGCCAGGCCAGCACTGAGGAGAAGTTCCCAGAGAGCATGGGGAGCAGGCAGCACCAGAGGAATGCACAGACACACTTAGGCTTGGCTGAGGGGAGGGGCAGCAAGGGAGCCTCTACCATGAGGCAGGGAAAGTGAGAATTACAAACACCGAATGCTCATTGTTCTCTAGACTGTGGGTAACCCAACATTTGCTGTGAAATAACCCTTCAGTCCACTGTGAAAGTGTGTTGCTCTCATTGTTAATAAAAAGCTGATTGGCCAATAGCTAGGCGGGATTTTTCAGGGCAGAGAGAATGCTGGGAAGAAGGGTGGAATCTGAGGGGTCTCAAGCCAGACTCAGATGCAGCAGGCATTGGAAGTTCATAGATAAGGTAAACAAGCCTCGGGACAGCACATAGATAAATAAAAATGGGTTAATATAGGTTATAAGAGCTAGCTGAGAACAAGCCTAAGCTATCAGCCCAGCATTTGTAACTAATATTAAGTCTCTGTGTGGTTATTTGGGAGTTGGCCAGTGGTTCCGACAAAAAAACTCCACCTACAAACATTTTAATTTTACCTTACCATATATCCCGCAGCTCTGTGGTCAAATGGATCTCACTCGGGGCCTCTAGTCCCTTGACAGTGCTGAGGGCATACCTTTGCAGACCTCACTCACCTGCCTATTGATTAAGCCCGGTGTCAGATGGGACTCAGCAGGCCTGCTGACTGGAACAGTGTGTGGAGAACTTGAAGTCAGCCCCTGCCCTTCCCTGGACTCCTCCCCCAGCATATACCTTCACCCCCCTGACATGGTCACAAACCTGCCAAGATTCTGGAGCACAGAGCTCCTGGACCTCTCAAAGAGAAGAGGCTAGCCTCAAGCTGTAAGAAGAGCAAGAGTGAAGGAAGCATGGTGAGGCTCTTTGGAAAGAAATTCACTTTCCATGATCAAGTGTTTCCTGTGTGCTCGCCATTTGCCAGGCACTCAGTGCTGAGGATCCAGGAGGAATTTCTTGTCGTGAATGAATATGGCCCCTTTTGTAACTGTCTCCCGCTCCAGCCAGCCTCCAGTGCATCCATCCCCAATCCTGCGATGTTTTAAGGGGAATTCCAGACTCTCCGAGTCTTTAGAGAGTCACACCGAACTCTTTTATCAACTCACAGAAGCCTCCACCTCTGGAACACTCTCCATGCTGGGCCATTTACATCTGTCCTTTTTCTAAATAAAAGGGTGACAAACAGTGGCCTGATAAGTCTGGTCTGGCCCACCACTTACTTTTATAAAACTCAACATGGCTTTCGTTTACTGTTAAGCATGGCTGCATTTTTGGCTACAGAGTCAGGTCACTACAAGCAAGGCTGCATGACCTACCGAAGTTTAAGATACTCACAGACCCTTCACAAAGTTTCCTGACCCCAGGCCTAGATACATATACATATACAAGCACACATTAAGGTTAGAGCCTGAGCCCTAGTTTTCTGTAATGTCTTCTGGGATGTGTCTGTGAGTGAGTACATACTCCTGTGTTTGCATGAATTGGGAACACCTGTGGGAACAGGGCAGGGTGGCAGCCCGAAGTGCGATTAGAAACCGCAGATCCTTAACTCTGGAGAACAACAGCATTCAAAACCACAGCTGGCCCGAGGCCCACAAGGGTTGAACATCTGTGGCTGGAGGCATGGACTGGCCAACTGTGTGGTGTGTGTGTGTGTGCGCGCGCGCGCGCGAACACAAAGAGGAGAAAGCCACACCCAGCAACCCCCACAGGCTGCCTCCTAGGAAACTTTGACTCTCCCTGACTTTAAAGCAGAGGGTTTTTTTCTGTTTTTTTTTTTTCTAGTCACCATAGTGACTAAGAATATTCAGGGTGAAGAGAGAAAAGGGAAACATGACAGCTTCAAAAATACATGCTTTGTCCTTGGCTTCATCCTCAGCTTCATACTTACAGAATGTGCGCTCACACACACACACACACACACACACACACACACACACACACACATACCTGCCTTGCAAACCTAGAGTAGGATGCCAAAAGATGGAATTCTCTTCTTTCCCTAACGACACCTTCCAGATTCTATGCCACTTGGTGCCTGAATTCTCTGGCCCTGGGTTCTGGATCCATGTCTATGTTGAAGAAACTCCAAGCTGCTTCCCTTTAGGCTGCTGGGACACTTGGTTAGGGGCGAGATGGATACCATGGTAAGTGGTAGGACTAGATGTCCCCCAAGGGTCCCTGAAGAAAGGGCAAGGGGAGTGTGGCAAGCAGCCCAAGCAGGGCTCTCCTGAGTCGCTACAAGGAAACGGAGCAGTAGGTACCATCTGAGCCAGCATCTGCCAGAAGCTTCGTTAAAGAGGTAGATGGGTGAAGAGTTAAGAAAGAAGACAACGAGGACCACTGTGGGAAGGAAACTCTTTGGACCCTGACCTCTACTGTGGGATGTAGGCAGGAGACAGACCCTCCACTCCTATGCCCTGCTCTGGGTTCCGTGAGGGGCCCCTGGGAGGTCTTCTGGGTAGCCAGACCTTGTCTGGGTCACGAGCCTGGTGATGGCACTGAGCCAGAGGCTCTTCCTCCCGTGCCCAGGGTCACATTCAGTGTGGAAATGCAACTGTTCCTGCCAGGTCTCCCCAGCCACACCCTAGGATGAGGTCACTTGCCTTCCTTGTTTGCTCTGTGACACTCTTCTGCAGGCCAGTGAGCAGAGCAAGCACTGCTCAGAGCGAGCCTCCAGGGAGAAGTGAGCAAGGGGAGACTGTGGAAGGCTGTCTCGGGAACTGGCTAAGACGGGCAGGCTGCTCTAAGCCCTCTGATCTCCAGGCTCCATCCAATCCTCTTGATCTTCAGATTTCTAGTCTCTATTAAAAATGAGGAGATGAATTAATATTTATGCTTTGGTGAAACGGAGAGATGGGCTCTTACTTTCTCTCCTGGTTTGTTTTTTTTTTGTTGTTGTTGTTTTGTTTTTCTGTCTTCCCCTCCTCCTTATTTTTTTCTTCTAGACATGGTCTCACTAAGGAGCTTGGGGTCCTTCTGCCTCCATCTTAGGAGGACTGGTAGGAATGTGTGTCACCACATCTGGGTTCCTCTTTTATCTTTTTGTTTATTTGTTCTTTTTGTTTCTTGTTTTGTTTTTTAGACAGGTTTCCTCTGTGTAACAATCCTGGTTGCCTGGAACTCAATTTGTAAACCAGGCTGGCCTCAAACTCACAGAGATCTGGCCTCCTCTGTCTCCTGAGTACTGGGATCAAAAGCATGTGCCACCACTGCCTGGCTCCTGTTTTATCTTAATAAACACAGATGGATGGTTCATTTACTGCCTAAGGCAAACTGTGCAAGCTGCATGCACAAAGTCAGGCAGCAGAAATGCCCTCAGAGGCTGCCCAGAGCCCTAGATGTCTTGTGAGAAAACTGTCCAGCTCCAGGAACACAAAAGGCGTCCTGCATCCATCCGTGCATGCAGCCAGCACAGCCTTCCTCCTGTCTTCTGTACCATTCTCCATGCCATGGACCCGCCCACCCATCATCCCATTTATTTCTTACAGTGTTGGTGACTGACTCTTGGGCTTCATGTATATGAGGCAAGGACTGTGCCAACGTAGCCACACCCCCAACCTCCTCCTCCTCTGCCAACGTAGCCACACCCCCAACCTCCTCCTCCTCTGCCAACGTAGCCACACCCCCAACCTCCTCCTCTGATTCTCTTCCATTTTTCCATTCAACACCACCCATCCATTCTTCTATCCATTCGTCCTGTCTCCCAACCTTTGTGATTTTCATTTTCCATCCTTTCAACTATGTAGACTGCACCCATCCATATATCCTTCCACTCAGTATATTCTTTTATCCTTCTCTTTAACTAGCCTCCTTCTTCAGTCATCTTTTTTTTTTTCTTTTTGGTATTTTGAGGCAGGATCTCACTACGCAGCCCAAGCTGGCCTTGAACTCACAGAGGTCTGCCTGCCTGGGGTTAAAGGCATCTGCCACCATGGTGGGCTCTTTCCTTCTTCCATCCTCATCCCTTCAATACATCTCTACATCCACCCATGCTTCCTGTCTCCTCACTCCCACCTACCCAACCTCCCTTTATTCAGTCTTATCTTTCTACTGGTTGGCTCGTCCATCCGCTCTACCCATCAATACGGTCACGGGCTGTATTTTTATAAACACCTACTTGAGCTAGACACTGCTTAGGTTTAAATAGTCGCATCTATATTCGTGTCTAAATTTGCTATCTGAATAAACCATGAGCCTATTCTAGAAATATCTCAGAGGGAAGAGGGGACTCCAAAACTCTAAGGTGCAGCTTGAGAACTATAATACAGTAATTATAGTGAGAAGTAGAAGGGCAGGGGTGACTGCCAGCCTTTGGGTGGTCAGAATGGGCTTCTCCAGGTGTCCTTGAGGGGTCTGAGGGGTGGAGGTGTATCGTGCAGATAACACAGGCCTTCCAGGCTGCAGGCATAAAAAGGTAAAGGCACACAGCACAGAAGGAACTGGGAGGTTCTAGAATGCTCAAGGAGGGCATTGAGTAGAAAGAGGTCAGATGTGTGGAGAGGAAAGAGACAAGGGAGTTAATCTGAAATCCAGTGTCAGGGCCAAGCTAGCCCTGCTGAGAAACCCAGGCTGAGCCCCGAGAATGAAAGTGGTCCTGGAATAAAAACCCCCAAGACTGCAGTAGGGGGGGGTTCACAATTGGAATATGTCACTGGAGGCAGAAGATTTTGGAAGGTCCCTCTGGTAAGTAGTCCGGGAGAGATGGTATGGTCTGGCCTGAACATCAGGGATCAGATGGAGAGGGTGAGAGGAACCGAGTGTCATTTAAGGGACAGAAAAACAGGTCGTGGACAAGTGGTGAGCATGGTGATGCTGAGGGTCCCACCATGGCTGGCCAAGTAAAGATGCTGGAGCTCCAGAGTTTGAGAGGACTCCGGGTGGGAGGATAGATGGTGTCTGGATCCAGTTATGGAGTCTGAGTTCTTGAGGCCTCTGGAGAGAGAGAACTGAACTGTTCTCCAACACCTACTAGATTATCTGCCCACCACTGCTCTTGGGTGAAGACTGGGCACTCATCCATTTACTTTCTTTGATTTGTTTTTCTTCTTATTTCGTTTCAAACAAGATCTTTCTATGTAACCCAAGTTGGCTTCAAACTCACCATGTTGCCCAAGTTGGCCTTGAACTAACTCACTGTCATCCTGCAGCCTCAGCCTCTTCAGTGTTGGGGTTATGCTGTGTGCTTCCATATCTCCCTTTCATTTACTTTCAAATTTTTCCATGAGCCAAGCTGGGGAGATGACTCAGTTGGCAAAGTGCTTGCCTTGCAAGGATGAGGACCTGAGCTTTAGACCCAGAGCCCAAGTAAAAATGCCAAGGGTGGTGTCCAGCATTCATAACCCAGTCTAGGAAGACACAGACAGCAGAGTCCTGGTGCTTATTGACCAGTCAGTCTAGCCTAAAGGATGAATGAGAGACCAGCGAGGGACCTAGTGTTAGAGGGTGCACAGTGTTGCCAAGGATAGCACCGATGTTGTCCTCTGGTCTCTGCAAGCATATGCATATGAATATTTACTGGTATACATGCATACATACACACACACACAGATGCATAAAAAGGAAAAATATATTCCTAAGCAATACATATAGCTCAACATAGGCCCTGGGATATATAACAAACAAACAAGTTGCCAAGGATCCTGACGTCCTCAGACCTTCATTCCAGTGAAGGCAATTCCCCTGGACAGTTCAAGCATCTGCATTATCCTAGAGTCATGAAGCAATCCACCCAAGCACACATGGTGGGGTGGCAGCCAGGTAGCAGAAGCTGGGCATGGAAATGCAGCTAAGTTGGGGGTTCAGGGAGCCTGAGAAAACCAGGCCAGATATAGGGTGACTAAGACAATGGCTTTTCTGCTGAAGTTCAGGCAGAAGGGGCCTGAGGGGGACCCAAAAGGATAGCTAGGTGTCTGTGGTTAGAATGTTCAGTGCCCTTCTGGAGGCTCTTGGGCTTCCCCTCTTCCTGCAGAACTACTCCCCCCCCATCTCCTACTGTATCCTGCTTGACCTCTGCCCCATCTCCTACTGTATCCTGCTTGACCTCTGCCCCATCTCCTACTGTATCCTTCTTGACCTCTGCTTCTAACATATCCTTGCACCTCATTACCAAAACTCTTGGCAGCAGCCTCTCTCCTGGGCTCTGGCTTTGAGCTCCAAGAACTGACACATGGTTTCTCAGAGTCGCTTCTGTTGCTGTCTTTATAACATGACGATGTCTAGGCGTGTGCATGTGGGGTGGGGGTGAGAGACGGGGCTCAGTGGGTAAGAGCCCTCACTTTGCAAACCTGAGCTGGGGTCCCTGGAACACACATGCAAAGCCAAATGTGGTACCAGACATTTGCAATCCCAACACTCCTATGGTAAGACAAGTGGTGGAGACAGCAGGATCCAGTAAGCCTGAGGTACATGGATCAGTGGCAGAAACAAGAAATCCTGCCTCAAAACAAGGTAGAAGGGAGACCGGCTCCTGAAAGTTGTCTTCTGATCCATCCATGTGCTGGGGCATGAAGCCGTTTCACTCACATGTACCCCTCCCTGCCCCTGTCCCTGTCCCTGTCCCTGTCCCTGTCCCTGTCCCTGTCCCTGTCCCTGTCCCTGTCCCTCTCCTTCTCCCTCTCCCTCTCCTTCCCTCCCTCCCTTCCTTCCTCCCTCCCTCCCTCTCTGTCTCTCTCTCTGTGTGTCTCTGTCTCTGTCTCTGTCTCTGTCTCTCTCTCTCTCTCTCTCTCTCTCTCTCTCTCTCTCTCACACACACACAATGAATGAATGCTTCCATCTGGCTCACAGATTGGAACAAGCTTTGGACCTGGACCTGTCAGGATTTGCTCATCTGACAGAAGCTAAAGTCACAGCAGCCACATCCTAACCATGACAAGAATGCTCATATTTCTTGAGAACTCACTGTGTCCAACCTTGACGGGCATTATGCCACGTAATCTCACAGCAGCTGTGTCTCTCCCTCCATAGAGGAGGAAGATGAAGCATTGAGGAATTAGTCAACCTGATGTCATGAAGGCTCACAGTAAGACTCCGGGAACACACATGTCTACACCCCCTCACTGTCTTGCTTGTCTTAAGGTCTGAAGCCACAGCATAGCCTGAGACCCCCAGTACAGAGGGCTTCTCAGTCAGAGTTGTTGAGACACACAAGAAGTGGCCTTAGCAAACAGTGTCGCCAACTCCTGGACCCAAACCAGTGAAAAGATGAGTGTGGGGAACAGTGTCTCAGCTTTTATGGGACCCTGACTCACACATCCTTAGGACCCACCTTGGAGTTGTAGAATCCAGAAATGCTTCCAGTGTGTCTGCAGGAATGTGCAAAGGGCATTACACAGAACATATCTGAAACTGAATTACCATTCTGTCCTCAAGCTTGCCCCCTCTGTGTGTGGGGGTATGGACGTGTGGAGGTGGAGGAGTACTTGTGTGTGTGTGTGTGTGTGTGTGTGTGTGTGTGTGTGTGTGTGTGTGTGTTCATTCATGTGGATGTCAGGGGTTAGCTTCCGGTGTTGTTCTTGGACATTGTCTTTTTCTTTTTTAGATAGAGTCTCTCATTGGTCTGGAGTTCACCAAGGAGGTAAGACTGAATGGACAATGAGCACTGGGGATCCTCCTGTCTCCCATAAGCCCACTCGCAGAAGCCAGATATCTATTACCCCCTTATTTCCTTGAGACAGGGTCTCTTGCTGCTAGAGATCCAAACCCAGATCTTTGTGCTTCAAAGCAAACACTTAATCAATTGAGCCATCTCCACGTTTCCCAAGTGTGCTCTTCTTGAAGCTGTTCCGGCTCAGCTGACAACAGCTCCATCCTTCCTCTCGCTCAGGCCAAAACCTGAGTCATGAGTGGCCCTTGGCTCCCTCCTCACCTTCTGTCCCATGTCTGATCATCTGAAGACTGTGCTGTCCCTGTCCCCAGGATCCACTGAGCCTCATTTGCCTCTCACTGCCCCACATTTCTCAACTGGATAACTAACTCCCCTTTGCCCCACAGTTTATCCTCAGCACAGGAGCTGCTATGGTTTGGATAGTGTACCCCAAAGTCTTACGGATTAAAGGCTGGGTCTGTTAGAAGATGGTCAGACTTTTAAGGCTTTACGGGGAGCTTCCTACCTTTGAGGCAGACGTTGGTACCCAGTCTTCTCATGTTCCTCTTCCACTCTAGATCAGGAGATGAGAAGCTTCCTCAGTCACACACTCTCACCATAATACACCATGTTGCTGCAGGCCCAAAGTAGCAGGGCCAGTTAGCCATGGACTAAAGCATCTGAAACTTTCTCTTCATAAGTTGATTCATCTTGGGTGTTTGTCATAGTAACAGAAAGCTGTCTAACATGAGAGCTTCCTACATACAACTCATATCATCCTTACTTTCGGATCAGAACCTTGCTATGATAACCTTGAACCCAGAGCAAAGTCTGCACAGTCAATGGGTCCCCGGGTACGGCTCCTCTGCCTGCCCTATTCTTTGGTCCTTCCTTGGCAGCCTCACTGGTCCCCTTGTTATTCTCCCTCTGTACAGCCGTATCCCCTCCTCACAACCTTCTCAAGCTGTTCACACACATTGTGTGGCCACGTGGCCCACCCTGACCTCTGTGGTTTTTCTTTTATGTGTATGAGTGTGTTGCCTACATGTGTGTCTGTTGCCACAAGCATGTTTGGCGCCTAGGAGAGGGCACTGAAGTCCCTGGAACTGGAGATACAGATGGAGATCACACCTGGGTACTCTGTGCCACAAGTGCACGCCTGAGCCATCTTTCCAGCCCCTGATCTGTGCATTTAGAATGGAGTTTCCCTCCTGGCCTTCTGCCCGTGGGCCCTTCCTGCTGCTCCAGCCCCCATTACCTTGCTAGGCCATTTCCTTTCATTGCACAGCACTTACTGATTTGAATGTAGCATAGGAATTGGAACTGATTGGTTCCTTTTTATCCACCTAACACTGTAATATAAGCTCCCCAGACATGTTGGCTTTATATTTCATACTCATTGATGAATCCTAAACAGTTATAGTGGACTCTGGGGTGCTCATAGTTACTAGTAAGTTCAGTAGGCTCCCCAGAACCTGGTTAGGGGTGGGTTCAGCTCAACTCTGCCTCTGCTATCTCTCTCTGCCTCACCCCTCTCTCACTCAGATTGCATTGTCCCCTGGAGGATGATTGGCTCTTAGCTATATCCATAGTATGCTCTGAGATTTTACAAGACTTGGAACCCTTTGTTTCTCAGGGAGAAGGGGCCATCTCTTTTTCCCACAGCAATATTCACCTGACACTTTACAATATGCTGATTTATTGTGTTGTGCTTATAAATGCATCATTCACAATGTACTCTATTTTTGAAGGGCTTTATGGTCTTTTGAAGGATTTATTTATTTATTCATTATATATACAGTGTTCTGTCTACATGAGTGTTAGCTGCTGTGTGGTTGCTGGGAATTGAACTCAGGACTTCAGGAGATCCAACCTCTGGATCATCTCTACAGCACAGGCCTTCTGGTCTTAAGTAGCAGAGAACCACTGTCTCAGTCAGCCCTCTGTTTCTGCGTGACTAGCAAAGTTCTTGGTTGTTGCACAGCAGACTCCCATTGGAAGACAGCAGTCGGTACCCTCAGCCTCAATCAGACTATCCTTGTCTGGTTCCTAGCCTGGTAGTTCCCCCACCTGCACAATCCTGCCCTGAATCTTCTGCTTAGCCTGAACTAAACCCCTTGGGGTTCATAGGCTCACAGAGCATTGGCTGAATGCAGCGCTCTCCATGGTCCTGAACTCTCTCCTCCTATCCCTGCTTAGTATGGGGTGGTTTCTTTGGGAAGCAAATGTTGAAGGAAGAAGACATATGTGGATCTAGAGAACCCTCCCTCTCTTCTTCCTGCACATGCTTCCGGGAACCCTACCAGGCTTCTTTTGCTGACTAATGTGATAATTAATGATAATTAATAACCTTGTTGTCGGAGTCTTGACTGAGCTGGGACCTTCTCAGGAAGTCTTGATTTCAAATCTGAGGATTGTCTCCTTCTTAGTGTTCTGAGTAGTGCCCCTGTGCACCTAAGTTCTAATGTGTGATGTCACATGTCAAGTCCCAACAGTGAGTTGGAAGCTTCTAGTCTGTCTACTCATTGCTGCATGCCCAGAACACAGGTGAAGGCAATATATTCTGGTTAAGTAAATGAATGACATGTGTCGGGTGGCTGGTCTTGGGGAAGGACTGTTCCTACTCTCTGATTCAATCAAGACCACTGTAGCAGAATACAGGGTAGGACCTTGAAAGAGTGGTCCTTCCTCTGAGGAGTGTAAAACTTGGTGGCTAGTGTTCTGCATCCTGTTTTAGAGGGGATAACTGAGGCTCGGGAGAATGGTGTGACCCTTCTGTGATTGCATAACTCAAGAGTGAACGTGAACCCACCCCTCGGCTCTTGTCCTTATGTTGCCTCCTGCTTTCATCATCCTTTTCCTTCTCTAGAGGAAGTCTGTACCCTTGTGTAAGGAAGACATTGGGATAAATCTAGAGGCAGCTGCCAAACTCGAGGGTTCCAGTGCAAATTAAGACCTAGGGGTTTAGACTCTGTTCTCGGGGAAATGGCTTTAGGAATCATGGATCAGGTACTGGAGAAAACCCTGTGCTCTTGATGAGGGACTTGTGGTATCTGAATTTCATCTTCAGAAACAGGATAGAAAGCTCCATCTCCAAGACATTTGTAATTCTGCAGGGACCACAAATGTCTCTACAGTTGAGTCCTGTGGGGACACTGTGGCATGAGTGACCCAGCCTGACCTCAGTGTGTCCATAGCCAGAGCTCCAGAGATAGTACAAGGCTCCTCCTCTTATTGGCATATGGGCCTGAGGAAAATTCCACAGCCCTGGAGCCTGGGAATCATCTTCTGCAGCAAGCAAGATAAGGGCAAGGGCCGGGCTAGAGACGGTGTCCAGTTTATGGCATTATCCCAATACCTAGCACACAGCCATATCAGGATGAGCAGTGTTTCATGTGTTTGAGTTCTACAGGTTTTGCGGCCAAAAGTGGGTCATTATGTGTGAAGTTACTGAACCAAGACTGCGCAGGGGACACAGCTTGGGCTGACCTAAAGGCTGTTGTGCATAGACTGGAGTGCTAATCAACATCTTACATCTCTGGAGTCTGGGAAGCCCAGGTTGAAGGTGCTGACAGATGCAGTTGCTGCTGAGGAACCACATTCTTATTGTGTCCTCACATGGTAGAAGGATCAAACAGCTCTTTGGAGTCCCATTACTAATAGCACCAAGGACTCTACAGATAACATAACCACCTCTCACAGGCTATGCCACCTAATATCATACAGCAGTGATTAGATTTCAACAATCCAGTGTTTAGAGTACGTAACTATTCAGTCCACAGCTCTCATCACTGCTGAGTCTGGGAGGAGGGGAAGCAAAGGTTGTGGTGGCTTCCCCAGAGCCCCGTTGTTTCCTGCATTTCCCTGACTCTCTGCAGCTAGCCTGTTCTTCATCTATGATGTCCTCAGATCTACCATGTTCACCAAACTCAAGTCTGGCCTGGGAGACAGAGAGAACCTTGGGGTCAGAAGCGTGGGCAGACCTGAACATGTCACTGTTCTTGCCTGGCTAAGTGTTCCTCCTGTAAAATGGGGCAGGCTACATGTTGTCTGAGAGCTCCCATCCTAGATTCCGTGGGAGCAGATCTGGGCCCCCATCAGAACTGTGCTGGCCTGGAATCCTGGCAGCAGCCATAGCTGGCCGCCCACGCACAGGCAGGCAGGAGGCAGGGTGCTACAGTCTCATTGCCAAGAGCACAGAGAACTTTCCACTGGGTCCAGATTTTTTCATCACCATGGCAACTGCCGGGGGATGGAAGCAGAATTCTTCAGAATGCTGGAGAGATTATATGGGAGAAGGAAGAACAAGACATTGAGTGTTGAGCCAGACTTCAAGTCAAAACCAGCACCCAGTGAGCCCCACATCACACACACACACACACACACACACACACACACACATTCTCCCTTCTCTTCTCCTCAAGCTCTCTCCCTCTTTCCGTGTTTCTCTGTTGGCTTTTCTCCTCTCACTGTGTCCCCCCTACCCATCCCCTTCCTGAGCTCTGGCTCTCAGTAGCTGGGCGGATGCCGTTATTCTTAGCACACGCTGTGTACCAGCCACCGTTGCCAGGGTTTTACACATATGATTCATTCCACCCTCCCAGCCCTGGGCAGCATGATGTCCCCACTTGACAGATGAAGACATGCAGGCCTATGGGATTCAGTGACTTGCTCAACAGGGTATAGTCACATTCCAGTGGTGACATCATCAGCCCCTGTGGCGTTGAGAAACTGAGAAGCTGCTAATGAGACGGAGTGACATAAGGGACAGACAGGGAACATCCTCCCCAACCCATTAGGAATGCCCGGTGGGGAAAGAGCCTGGCTCATGCCACACAAGGATCTTGGGAAGATCTTCAGAATTCCAGGGGACGTTCACTCAAGTCCTCAAGACACTAGTGAGGAGGTGTCAGGGGGCCACAGATACCGTGGATGCAGCAAAGATAAGAACACAGCCCTGCCAGTCACTCGGTGTGACCTAAAGGTGAGGACTCATTCAGAGGTGTGCGTAATGACCAGAACCCAATGAGGTCTGGGAAAGAGTGACTTCACCTCGAGGGACGGAGAACCGGCTTTGAAATTAGACGGGCTCCTCTCCAACTGTGTCCACCTCCTCTACCCGTCATTCCCTGGGCCCAGTTCCCTCTGCTCACTGCCGCCCTTGGTGCGACTTTCATCTCCAAGTCCCCCTACACATCACCACACATTTCTCCCGAATTTCCAGCTCCCATTTCCAAGAGATCCAGCATGTACTTGCTGGCACTGTAATGTTCAGAGCTCCCTCCCCATGTCACCCCACTAGCGGCTTGCTGGGCTTCTGATTGGCTGCTGCTGAGTCCAACAAGAACCCCTTGTCCAATCATCGCTGGCCAGAGAGGTGGAGCCTCAGGTTGCGGAACATGGCACCTGGGATGGCAGGTGCATTTTCTCCTAACTGAGCCCTTTGCAGTCGGGGTTGTTTTGTCTAAGCTGCCACCTCAGTGACCTAGTTGGACCTTCTAACCTGGTCATGAGCCAGAGACTTCTCTCTTCCAGTCAGGCCTCTTGAGTTGGGGTTTCTGTTACTTAGAGCCGGAGGCTCAGGGTTGGCACCCATTTCACGGGTTCGTTATGAGAGTGGATGAGTACGAAGCTGTTCCAAACTCAGTCGTGACCTTGCAGAACTAAGGTGGAGGGCCCCAGAACATTCCCAGAGCGGTCCCCCACCTGTGTTCACAGCCTTCTCCCACTGGCCTGTGGTTCGTGACTCCACCCATGGCATCGGGAGCTGCTCCCCACCTCCAAAATTTCCATGATAAAACAGACGAGATACAGCAACTCACCTGACCTCCTTCTTCCATTTTGGTCAGAGGAGGACTTGAAGGTAGAAGCCTCATCCTAGACTAAACCTCCTCCTGAGGAGTCAGGTTTTCCCCAACCCAGATTAGTTTTTTTCCCTCTTGCTGGAAAATAAAATAAAAGCAACCCATGGCAGGAAAGTCATGGCACCTCATGTGACAGCTGGTTGCATATCGCATCCAAAGTGGGGACCTCAGCCCATGGAATGATGCTGCTCGTGTTTAGGGTTTGGGTCTTCACACTTACTTAGTCTAATCTGGAAAACCCTTTGCAAGAATGTCCTGAGGTTCCTGTCACATTAGCAATTAGTGTTAACTCTCACAACCCCCAGTGGGAAGGATCTGCAGCCCTTGCCATCCTGAACCCACCAAAGGGTCCACTGGGGTTTCCAGTCATATATGTATCCCTGGTTCCTGGTGTCTCGTGATTAGAGGGACTGCAGCTGTGTCTCCAATAGGTCATTCATGCCTTTGCATGTGGGTGGGGCAAATCAACTCTGCCGGCACAGGGAAGGGTGGGAAAACACCATTGGAAGGCAAGACAGGAAGACAGGTAGTCCTTGGAGGTAGACCAGCTCTCCCAGTAGACTGAACACTGAAGAACATCCAGTCAATTCCCTGGTCCTCCAGCCTCCAGTGGTACCAAATCCATTTTTATAGAGTCTTCCCTTGACACCAGTAAAAACAAACTCCATGTAACTTTCCCCCCAGGGACCACTGAGTGGGGAGCCAGACCACATGAAGCCCCATCCAGGCCTGTCACCCATCCATACATGCCTTGACCTTAGAGCCCTCGCTGGACCCATCATTAATGTCAGGTCTTTTTCTAAAGTAGATGGCAGCCAAAATACCAAATTTGACCCACCACCTAATTTTGTCGATAAAGGTTTCCTGGAACCCGGACACACCCATTCATTTATCTTCTTGGCTTGTTCCACAAAGGCCAAGTAGACTGGTAGACACAGATGCCCGTGGTCCACAAAGTGTTTATCGGTGCCCCTTTACAGAAAGTGTGTGGCCTTTTTACTAAAGCACCATGGGTGACAGCTCAAGATGGACATTTCCCTGTCCTCCTGGAACCCTGTGTACCACTGGGAACAATGCCAGGGGCAACCTGGTGCTGAGAGGTTGCAGTAGCTGTGATCCAGTAATGAACCCAGAGAATGACAAAAAAAAAAGCGCCCACCCACGCCATCTGCACATGACCTGCAGCTAAATCTATTGCCAAGACAAGTTCTCCAGCCATTTGCATTTTGAAAGACTTGCATTTATCTTGGCCCCATTTACCTTTGTTGTCTGTGTGAAGCTCCTGTCTGACACTGTTTTGAACTCAGTCTCTTTCAAAGACTACATGTTACGTCACCAGAGACCTTCATGCCAGGTTGCAATTAACTAACCTGTGGTTGTTCTTTAGTCGTATTGATAACCTCACAGTGACTGTTCTGCACATACTGTGTCCCCTGAGATTCCATTTTACAAGGCAGTGTCTGGTCTGGGATCTGGATGGGTGGGTGAGGCTCCAGTCCAAGTCACCAAGGAGAGGGAGGCTAGAAGCCCCGAGCAGCTGATGCCTGTTCCATAGTCACGCAGCCAGAGCCGAGGGCACTGCCTCTCCCATTCGTGTCAGGAGGGAGCAGGAAGCAGCAGCTGGAAAGTTTGCAATTGGAGTCTGCCCACGCAAAGCCACAAATCCCTCTCGATGAATTCCAATGAGTTGGCGCCACGGAGAAGGAAGCAATTCCCTCCTCTAATGAGAGTTACTAGTGCTAGATGAGGAACTGCATCCACAGCCCCAGAGGAGCCTCACCGTGATGGTTGCCATCATGGCTGGATAAGGCTGGGACCCCCAGTTCCTCTCCTAAACATCCGGTGCCCACAAGGGCCTTCCTTGCTGAGACTTCCCTTAAGATCTATGCTGCGAAAATGTTGAATGTTTTGTTTGTGGCGTTCTCCCTTCGACTTCTGCTCCATCCCTTCTTGTCTCTGTCTGTCTAGCATCTCCCCAGAATTTGCTCTTTGTGGGGTAGAGTAGCAGCGGGGTGATGGGGTGTTTGCAGCCATTCAATCCCTAGCTTTGTCCCTTGTCAGAATATGTGCCTTGCATAATCTCTCTATGATTCAGTCCCCTTATCTGTAAGATACTAACAATTAGTAGAGATGTGGACCAAGTGATAGAATGCTATTGGGAGGAGGCAAGGACAGTGTTTCACAGGCACCAGAGCTTCCCATGCCTTCCTCATTCGTCACTGGACGCGGAACATCTATTGACCCTGCCAACCATCACTTACATTCAATAGACGTCTAACAACCAAGGCCCAGGCTGGTCCGGTCAGGCTCCTGAAGAAGAGCCTCTCTGGCTAGCACATCCCATTACTTCTTGCTGGAGTACTCCATGGTGGAGATAGCTAGACTTTTATTAGCCTGAATAAGGCACAGGGCTCCTTGAGAATCAGTTTTTGCAGGAAGGTGTCTCCAAAGACAGCCCAGCACCAAAACTGACTCCAAGAAGACATTTTGGACTTTATTTCTGACTCTTAACTAACAATCCAAGTGCACAGCCTGTTGCAGACTCCCTGAGGCTCCTTCAGCCTCTCCCTGTTGCTTTGGTTCTCACAAGGCTAATGCTCTTCCCCTCCAACCACCCCCCACAGTTATTTTGGTCTCTTCCTCCCCACCTTTCACTCTGCGCACTGCAGGGGTGAGGCAGAGAGCATGAGTACCCACAGATTCACATGCTATGTCTGGGATCGTCTCTGTAAACTCCAAGAGAAGGGGACTATCAGTTTGGGAGTTTACTTTTTACTTTATGTAATCAGCCAACACTTGCAAAATAGCACAAGGAGCTCCCTGACAGCCTTGGCCCAGATTCACCAATTGCATGTGTTCACGTTGTCTCTCTCTCCACATATATATATTATATATAATGCATACAATTTTTTCTCTGAAATCATTTGCAAGTAAGTTGAAGATATCTTTCCCTTTAATCCATAAATAATTCTGTGAGAATTTTCTACAAAAAAGAACATTCTCTTATATAACCACAGTGCAGTTATCAAAATCAGGGAATTAAACACTTCAGCAATTACTGTTATCTCTTCCACAACCCATATTAAAATGTCATCAATTGTCCCAGTGATGTACTGTAAGACTTTCACTGTACGAGGTCCAATCCACAGCCTTGAATGCGTCTACTTGTCATATTTCTTTAGGAAACATTTCATTTTGTGGGGGTTTTTGGTCTGAATCCTTATTCCTACTCAACAATACCTAGAGCACCGCTGAATCAATAGTAATTCAGTAGATGCTTTGAGTCAAATTTAAAATCGGGGGCTTATAGGTTTTGTTGCAATCTCACATCTTAAGGAATACAACAGCCATTCTCTCTGGATGGGGGATGCAGTGATCACTGGATAAAGAGACAGACAGAGAGAGAGATGGTGAATAGTTGGTAGGTAAAGATCAGGTGGACAGATAGGAAATTGGTAGGTGGAGCAGGTTGTGGGGACAGATAAATGGAGGGATTCATGGGTGGCTGATGGATGATAAGCGATGAATGGTTAAACAGAGGGACTTGGTCTATGAATGAGGCTAACAGTCCTAATATTAACATGAAGTACTCGGATCTCTTCCTCATACCAGCTGGGACTATTAGGGAGCCCCTCTCCACTCAGGAGCTTGGCAGCTAGGCAGCCTTCATGGTACTGTGGGATGGTGGGACTAGTTGGCCTTCTTGGTTGCTCTGGTTTGGACCAGCTCTGGATGAGGAGCTAGTGTCAGACAATCGGCTTTAAAATGGGTGCTCTGTAAATAGTCTGTCACTGTTGGTACCTTACAAAAGGAAGGTTCCATGACCAGCCTTGTCCTTCCCATCACACCGAGGCAAGACCTCCCGGCACCTAGGATTCCAGCTCTAGGAAGCAGCAAAGTTTGCTCCAGGTTTCCTGCCTCACCCAGAACCCAGGGGATGGCATCTTTCTACAGGCCTTTCCCTGCTCAGCACAGCCTCCTTAGCTCTCTTCTGTCCTCATCCGCATTGTCATGCCCTCACCTCCACACATTGCAAGACTTCCTGCCTCCTCCGTGACCCACAGCAAAGGTGCTGCAGCTCCGAGACCTGGCTCCCTCCCAGACTTGTGTGGGTGAAGTTCCAGTAGTTGTCCACAATGGACAGAAATCCAGGAACCACACTCAGTTCCCACAGGGACCAGGGATACAAAACTGGGACAGAGCTTTTGAGACGAACGGTACTTACCTTTTGGATCCTACTAAGGAAGCCCACCAGATGCTGAAGAGGGCAGCAGACAAGGCCAGAAAGAAAGAAGTGAGGGGAAAATGGTTTTTTGTTTTGTTTTGTTTTGTTTGTTTTTTCGAGACAGGGTTTCTCTGTGGCTTTGGAGGCTGTCCTGGAACTCGCTTGGTAGTCCAGGCTGGTCTCGAACTCACAGAGATCCGCCTGCCTCTGCCTCCCGAGTGCTGGGATTAAAGGCGTGCGCCACCAACGCCCGGCGGGAAAATGGTTTTTAAAGGTTTTGATGCATGCTGTTTGTAAAAGGGATACTCAGGGGACGGTCAGAATTCAGTTGGACCGCAGGATTTCCAATAGCGTGGCTTAAGTGTGGGTTTGTTTAAAGATTTATGTTATATGTCTATTTGTGTGTGACACAGGGAGAGGAAGGCAAGTACTCATCAGTGCTGGAGGAAGCCAGAAGAGGCTGTTGTGTCTCTCAGAGCTGGAGTTACAGATGGCTGAGGTACCAGACATGGTGCTGGGAACTGGACTCGAGACTCTGCAAAAGCAGCCTGTGTCTCTTAACCACCGAGTCATCTCTTCAGCCCCGGAGATGGACATGTTGCACTGACGAGGAATCAGAACCGGGTCAGCTTCTTGGCTTTGCTAAGGCGCTATGCTCACCTCTGCACCTCCAACACCACACCGAGTTTTGTTTCTGCATGATGTGGGGGAGGGGACACTGAATCTATTTGGAACATAGGACATCAGCAAATCCAAAGACACTTGCCTATGACCAGTCTGAAGCCTCACTAGCTGAGGCTAAGTGAAAACCTACCTGGGTACTAAGCCCATGCCTTGGGACTGTCTTCCTTCATCTCCGTTCCCTGTAGTTCAGCTTCCCTAAGCCTGCCCACCCACCCTCAGATCAGAAGGTAGGTAAAACTATACATGTGTCCTGTATAGGTTTTTTTTTTTTTGGTCAACTTGACACAAGTTAAAGTCATCCGAGAGAAGGAAACCTTAGTTAAGAAAATGCCTCCATAGATCAGGCTATAGGCAAGCCTGTAGGGCATTCTCTTAATTAGTGATTGATAGGGGATGGCCTAACCATTGTAGGTAGGGCATCCCTAGACTGGTGGTCCTGGGTTCTATAAGAAAGCAGGCTGAGGCTGTGGAAATCAGTATGGTTATTTCTCATAAAATTAGGGATCAACCTACGTCAAGACCACTTTTGGGCATATACCCAAGCACACTCATACGACAAGGACATTTGCTCAACCGTATTTATAGCAACATTATCCATAATAGCCAGATCTTGGAAACAACCTAGATGCCCCTCAACTGAAGAATGGATAAAGAAAATGTGGTACATTTACACAACGGAGTACTACTCAGCGGTAAGAAACAATGACATCCTAAAATTTGAAGGCAAGTGGACAGAACTAGAAAAAAAATCCTGAGTGAGGTAACCCAGATCCAGAAAGACTAATATAGTATGTACTCACTCTTAAGTGGATACCAGGTACCCAACCTGCAATCCACAACCCCAGAGAAGCTAGAACCCTCTTCCAGAAACAGATGGAAGCAGATGCAGAAATCCACAACTAACCATTGGGCTGAGCTCCTGGAATACAATTGAAGTAAGAGAGGAACCATAATATGAACAAAGGAGTCAAGACCATGATGGGGAAACCCACAGAATCAGCTGACCCAAGCTAGTGAGAGATCACTGACTCTGATCTAACAAATGGGGAACCTGCATAAGCCCGAACTAGACTCCCTTAATATAGGTGACAATGGTGCAGCTGGGACAATATATGAGGCCACTGGCAGTGGGTCCAAGACCTAACTCTAATGACTTAGTGGAGCCCATTCTATATGGAGAGATGCCTTGCTCAGCCTAGATACAGGGGTGTGGGGCCATGGGAGATGCCTTGGTCCTGCCTCAACGAGATAATGGGACAGACTTAGTAGACTTCCTGGGGAGGCCTTACCCTCTCTTGAGGAGCAGGTGGGAGGTTGGGGGAAAGTGGGGGGAGCAGGAGGATGGTAGGGAGGGGCAACTGGGATTGGAATGTAAAAAATAAATTAATAAAAAAGTTGAAAAGAAATTACAAGCACAAAACCCCTCTGATTTAAAAAAAGAAAGAAAGAAAAGAAAGAAAGAAAGAGAGAGAGAGAGAAAGAAAGAAAGAAAGAAAGAAAGAAAGAAAGAAAGAAAGAAAGAAAGAAGCAGGCTGAGCAACCCTGCATGACCTCTGCATCAGCTCCTGCCTCCAGGTTCCTGCCCTGTTTAAGTTCCTATCCTGTCCTGTGTGATTTCCTGTCCTGACTTCTTCTGATGATGAACTGTGATGTGGAAGTGTGAGCTGAATAAACCCTTCCCTCCCACGACCATGCTTTGGGTATGTGTTAGTATAAGACACTAAGACTACGGAAATGAAAGACCTATAAAATGCAGCCTGTGTCGCTTGTTCCAGTGCAACCTTAATGGAGAGATATCCCTGGAGGTAACCCAGCATTATAGCTAGGTTAATAGCTTGCTTTGAGATTTAAGACCAGAAGAAATGGTTAGTGGGCTGTTGCCTCATCTTTTTGAAGATATTTTTGCAAGCACCAGTCTTTATCCAGTGTGTGTATATAACACAACAACATACCACATACATACCTCATTCAACCCACTCACCCTTTGACCTGTGAGTCAGACAGCTCACTGATGGCTAAGAAGGTATATAAACAAAAACTTCACAGCCCAGTTTGTAATCAGGAAAGGGCTTGCTCTAAGTGTCCCCGGAGCACAGGAGGCAGAATGACTCATTAAGCTTGCCTGTAGAGACTGAAGGAGACCTCACCAGAGAGCTAACATTTTAGCAGGGTCACAAGGGATGAGAAGAAGGGAAAGTCAGAGGAAGCGGCCATGCTCCCCAGGACAGTATTTATTTGGGTGACTTTAGTCGCAACCCAGAAATAGACACTGGGTCAAACATGATAGATGTCTCTAATTTAGTCATGTAAATTCCAAAGCCATATTCCTGAAAGATACAGATTTCACTTGAACAAATTGTTGCATGCACCATGTTCTTCAATGGAAAATAATAACAATAAAAATGTTATTATTTTTATTTTTAAAAATATTTACTTTGCCGGGCGGTGGTGGCGCATGCCTTTAATCCCAGCATTCGGGAGGCAGAGGCAGGTGGATCTCTGTGAGTTCGAGGCCGGGCTGGACCGACAGCCTCCAAAACAATACAGAGAAACCCTGTCTCGTAAAAAAAAAAAAACAAAAAAAATTTACTTTTATTGTATCAGTGTTTTATCTGCATGCATGTGTGTGCACTATATCCATGCCTTGTTCCCACAGAGGCCAGAAAAAGGTCCTGGGATCCCTGGAACTGGAGTTACAGGTGGTTGTGAGCCACCACGCATGTGCTGGGAACTAAGCCCCTGCTTTGGGCAATTTGTGGGACCTGCTGGTGCAGGCAACAGGGCTGTCTTCCTTCATCTTGGTTCCCTGTAGTTCAGGTTCCCCCACGAGCTTAGACTGACAGACACCTTGAGGTAAGAAGCAGGCTCATGTCTCTCAGTTTAGAAGGTGGTTTTGAAGAAATGTTTTGAATTTTCAATTTTTTATCTACCTGATCCCAAGTAAAATCATCAAATTAGGGACATCCAGAAGGGTCCACAGTCCCTTTGTCTTTTGTATTAATGTTAGGAGTTCTTCAATCATTTGTTTTTGAAAATATAAGGAAATGCACATGTATGCACATACTTTCCTGTTGCTGTGATAGCTAGTCAGTAAAGTTCCTGCCATACAAGCATGAGGACCTGAGTTCAGATCGCCAGCACCACATAAAAATCTGGCTATGGTGGCATGTGTATGTAATCACAGAGTTTTGTGGGGTGTGGTAGTACATGGAGACAAGAAGATGACCAGAATTTGCTGGCCACCAAGTCTAGTCAATAGGTGAACCCCGGGCTGAGGGAGAGACCCTGCCTCAAAACATAAGTTGGAGACAGATAGAGGAAGTTACTGCATGCACACAATACATACATACACATGTATGATCTGGAAGAGATAGTACAAACCCAAGAGGGGAAAAAAGCAAATGACAGAGCTGGTGATCCTCTCCTAAGGGCAGTTTGTGTCTTCAGCCAGTCTGAGACCATAGAGGTGACAAACTAGGACTCCTTCCCCCTAAATCTGAAAATCTATATAAAAAGCAGATTCATTCATCTCCTTCTTTGCACTAAGTGTATACCAAGACTTGAAGTGGTTTTTATTTTGCTTGTTTTTGTTGTTTTCTGTTGTGTGTATGGGGGGATGGATTTTGAGACAGGGTTTCTCTGTGTAGCCCTGGCTGTCCTAGAGCTCACTTTATAGACTAGGCAGGCCTCAAACTCACAGAGATCTGCCTGCCTCTGCCTCCTGAGTGCTGGGATTAAAGGTGTGTGCCACCATTACCCAATGAGGTATTGATTCTTGGTAGCAGGACTTGTTAAAAAGAAAAGAAGAAGCCAGACGGTGGTGGTTCACCTCTTTAATCCCAGCATTTGGGAGGCAAGAGACATGTGCATCTCACTGAGTTTGAGGCCAGCCTGGTCTACAAAGTGAGTTCCAGGACAGCCAAGACTATTACAAAGAGAAACCCTGTCTTGAAAAAAAATAACAAAACAAAAGCAAAAAGCATAATTGTACTGACACACCAACAGATAATTCATTGGAGGGAAGCATGCTCAAAAATTGTTATAGTGGGGTGCATGATCAAAATGTGAAGAGAATTTTACAATGCTCAAGGCAGGTGCGTAGCAGCCAGAAAAATAAAAACGGAAACAAAGACAGGAAAGTCAGCTTAGTTGACGGGCAGCCACTTGGAATGAATGTTAACTTCTTCCTTACCAGGTTAAGCAGGTTAACCTAACTCTGGGTTTCATCTCTGAATTCAATGTACACAATACCACATTTCCTTCATAGAGCCATGGTGAATAACAACCTGAACAGGACTTGGTTCAGAGTAAGCAGTCCCTAAGAACTAGTGATGCAAACTGTAAAATCCCACAAGCTCTCATCAGATGGGAAAATAGCTATGAATAACCATGCCAGAGTATAACCTAGCCTAGGAAGTATGAGTCATAAATGTGACCTATTTGGAACAAGAGTCGGTGCAACAGATGAATGGCTGATGTCTGGCTAGGTATGGCTCTGCCTCTCTTCTCCCAGGTAGGCACATGAAACCCTCTACCCCATCAAGTCCCACCTTGGCTGGTGGATGATGTGCTACCCTGAGCCTGATAGAGGAAGCCATGATTCCAACAGATATGGTGGTCCAGCAAGAGAGGGATAGGGCAGGTCTGGCCTTTCCTTGGTTTGCCTGCTTTCAAGTTGGATCACTGCACTCCTGCCCCGGTCTCCCCTTCCCATCAACTGAAGTAACCAGGGTCCTTTACAGAGACCGACAGGTGGGGTATGCACCCTGTGAGTTCCCGGAAGCAAGGACACAGGACACAACATCCTGTAGTACATCTCCAGGCCTCCAAACCTGAGGATCTATTATTTATGCAGTGATGTGGGCTGAACATCAATTTATTTTACAGACGCTCCGAAGGCTGAGTGCCCTGTTCCATCCATCAAAACAATAACTAAGCAATTAGTAAATAATAGAATGGAATTGATTTTCTGAAAGACAAGCAGTTAAAAAGCCCCACAGGCTGTGACAGTGAGAGTCAGAGCCTAGAGAAGGCCCAGGGGACTGACAAGGACTCAGGTCCTTAGAGGTTGGGACAGAGGAGAAAGGACATTGAGAGTACAGAAGCAGGGGCCACGCCTGCTCCAGCTGTCTCTGTCTGACTCCTGCTCTGTGGCTGTTCGCTGGCGTCTAGCTCAGGCTCAAGTCAGATGTTAGGAGCTGCTCCCCAGAGAAGATACTGAAGGAGGTGGGGTTCCTCCCCAGGGACAACAAAATTCCTTCCAGTCCATCTCCAGGGCCTGCCTTTGGTCTCTCTCGTGGTCGGCAGTTCCCTTATATTCCCAGCATCCAAGCCCAAGTCTTATTAGGACAGAAGCTCATTCAATATTTGGTGAGAAAATGACTATTCATTGCCTCAGAAACCAGAGGAAACATTGCAAAGGAGTTAATCACACAGAGCCTGGAGCCCCATCACCTGGCCCCATGTACTGACTCTGCTGGTTCCTGCATGTGTGGCCTTAGCTGAACTCTGCTTTTTCTGTGCCTCTCTTTACCCATCTATAAAATGGGAGGGAGGTACTAAATGAGTTACTTAATGAAACGTCTAGAACAGTGCCCACCGCATGGCAACAGCCAGCAGTCATAATCTGTAGAGTCAGGGAACCATGGTAGCACAGCTTATGTGCAAGCATCTTCACTATCGCCCCAGTGTGTCCCAAGTGTCATGCTATCCTGTTCATGGGTCCATGACATCTCCCAGATCTGACCAACCTCCCCAGCTGTACAACCTTACCTCACCTCCTTTCTGGCCTTCTCCCCGCTCCTAGACATTGAATGCCAGGCCTGGGGTGGGAGGGGTCAAATCCTTTCCACTCAGACAGGACACTGAATAGCCCTACCAGTGGGTGAGAGTCTGAGCACTCCAGACAAGCTCCATTAACTCAGAGGCAACACTTCAGCAAGGGCCAAGCCCGCTTCCCTTGGTCCTGAGCCCTGCCTGTGCTGGGATGGTCCTACAGAGAGTACGTCAAATCACTGGAGTGGCACTTGGCCATCATATTGACTATCAGGCTGCCAGAGTTCAAGGCCATAGTTTCCCTTCACAGACAAGCTGCCGATAGGTCTGCAGCCACGAAGGGGGTGGGGGGGGCAGCCAAAGAACCATGATCTTTCTCCATGAAGTGTCAATGTGAGAGCCCAACCCCATGGGTCTCATGGGAGAAGCAGTAGATGCAACAGGGAACTGGTCCTGTTCTGGACAGAGAGACTCAAGCAAAGAGCCCGACAAGGTAGTGTGCTGGGTCTGGATCAAGACCCCAGGGACCTGTCTGGGGAAGCCAAAGGCAGATTTCTAAGGCTCGCCTTGAACTAGGAAGAAGGGAAGAACATTCTAGAAATGTTCAGTGTAGAAGGTAGGGACTTGTGAGATGTTCAGAGGGACAGACGCCCAAGTGTTCAGAACATACAGGCTGGGGAGAGATGAAGCCAGGAATGACCTATGGAGAGAGGGGACACCAGAGACATGGCAGACCTGGATGGAGACAGGGAAGCTAGAGGAGAAGCCACCAAGTAATACGTGGCTTGACACGGCTGGGCTCCAGGGACCAGAGTGGGAGTGTCGGTTGGAACTTCATCACTCAGCCTGTCTTTGTGCTTCCTGTCCCTTATCCTAAAATGGTGGCAGTCTGTGTCTGTGTTATGCTGCAGTGACAGGACACCATAGGCTGTGTCACTCACAGTAAGTGGAGAGGTGCGGGCTTTCAGTCTCTGTCAGGGACTGCTGCAGTGACATCTCACGGCAGATGGTATCACATGGTGTGTGTGAGAAAGACAGAGAGACAGACACAAAGCAAGATATCATGACTGACACTTCTTAAGGCCCCACCCCTCAATCACATGACAATTAAATTTCAATGTGTGTTTTGGAGGAGGCAGACCTTCAGACCACAGCAGCGGGGACTCAGATCAGCGAGCCTGGCTGTAAGAGTTCACTGCATTAATACATCCGGACCTCTTAGAAGGCAGCTTGGTAAACGCCTATAAGTGACTGTAGTGCTAGTTTGTGCCAGAGATGAGCAGTGAATACCAAACACTTCCAACCTCTTTCTTGGTGTCAGTGTTGGGAAGATTGACTCCTTGAGGACCTGGTTTGCAACCTTCCAAACCTTGAGATAGGTCCATATGACAGAGTTCCATCCAGTAGAGAGTAGGCAACTGGTGTCTACAACATGTCCCATCCTGCCCAGGAAAAGCTCCCTTGGGACACTCCACACTGGCAAGTCCTCCTTTCTGAATGCAGTTATCCAAGCCCAATTCACTGAGCTTCTTTCATCTGGCATCCTGGTGTCAGAGAAATGAACTGTCCACATTGTATGGAGTTCCAGCTCTGATTTCGATTGTATGACCTCAACCTTGAAGAAGACATCAAACTTGCTGGGCTTGATGAAGAAAATGGAGATAAACTTCCTTGCAGGGCTAGTGAGAACATTAGAGAATGCAGCAGAGTGCTTTAAAAAAATTACATAAGGATGGGTGGTTTTCCCTTAAGACACAGGGCATTCAAAACATGCTCTTGTGGTATGCCTCATTTAAACAGTGAATCCCAGAGATCATTTAAAATGTGGATGGCCCAGCACTGCCCTAAATATGACTGGGTGATTGCCTGAAGCGTTTGCTTTCCCTGAGTGGCCCCATATTGCTGTGTAATTGGCATCTGTGGATTCAACCAACCATGGGCTGAGAATATTCTGAGAAAAAAATTGCATCTGCACTGCATATGTACAGATGTTTTTCTCATCACTCCCCAGACAAACAGGACAGTAGCTATTCGTACACCACTCACCATGTGAGTAAGTAACCCAAAGTCTGCCGCTTAAGCATAGGTTTTCGGCCCCACAAGGGGTGATGTAGCTAAGTGTGGGGGACATAAGAAAAGGTTTCAGGGTTACACAATGACCAAAAGTCATCAAATAAAAAAAATAAAAAATAATAATAATAATAAAATTTAAAAAGTCATCAAATACATAATGAATCCAATGTGCTTCTACCATCTCACCCAGACTCCCCTTCACCCTTGGCTCTGAAGGAAGTACACACACAAGGGGCCGGGTACACAGCATTACGCCTCCCCACCCCTGCCAAGGCTGCCTGGAACACCAGCTCAGATCCCAGACTGCCACATCTGTGAACCACGGTGTTTCTACTGCTCATAAACTGTTTTCTGCTCCTGTGGAAGCATGGCGGTTTAACTAAAGACAACAAAGACTTTTAAAATTTCCCTACTGCCATCCCTCAGCCTGTAAACATCAAATTCATACACCTTTGGATTGGATGGTGTTAAAATGCCTGATTTTGAAAATTGCTGTTAGAGTTACTGACTTGAGTGTCATTTAAAAAAAAAGAAATCACTAAATTAATTTCGCCTTGGGATTGGAACAGAATTACAAAGTTTCTGAGATGGCATATTTATGTGAAGTAGTGTTTTCAGCATTAATGGCTCTAAAATCAAAACATCAGTCAGCTCCGAAAGCACTGGTGACACTCTGTGTCCCTCAGTAGCAAACACTCAGCTAAGAGCCAATTCTTTATATGGAAATAAAGAACCCTCCCCGGGCTGCTCCTGCAGAAGATCAGGATTCGGTTCCCAGCACCCATGTCGGGTGGTTCACAACCGCCTGTAATTCCAGTTCCAGGAGGCCTGATGCCCTCTTCTGGCCTCCATGGGCATCTGCATGCATGTGGTGCACACACACAGACACACATGGATGGATTGATGGACAGACAGACGGACAGATGGATGATGAGTAAATAAATAAATGTATGAGAAACAATAACATTCATCTCATTAGCATGTGAATTTGCTTTAATTGTTAGTAAACGATAAAATTACACTTATACCAAAAATTTTTAAATAAATTTATTTATGATTTACTAATAGTAAACATTTGATTTGTATAGTTTTCTTTAATGCTCTGCGTGTGTGTGTGTGTGTGTGTGTGTGTGTGTGTGTTCATATGCATGCATGTCACAGCATACATGTTAAGGTCAGATAACAAGTCCATGCGGCCTGTTCTCTCCTTGCAACTTTACAGGGTTCCAAGGAACATTAGGTTCAGAGAGAGAGCTTTTAGCAGCTAAGCCATCTCACTGGCCCGTGTGCACCTATTTTAATGCCTACATGCCAGGTCACCTACAAATTTCTCCAGTAAAAAGGATTATGAGTGGAAAACTTTAAGAAGCCCTGATCAAGAAAAGGTTAAAAGAATACCAGAGACATGTATATAGGCTATATTCAAATGCTACATTTTACACCGGGAACTTAGGCATCACTAAATTTGAGGTCCTTAGGTGGGGTGTGCTGGTTGAATTAGGTCAATTTGACACAAACCTAGACATACCTAATGCCTTAGTTATGGTTTCTATTGCAATGAAACACCATAACCATAAAGCAAGTTGGAGAGGAAAGGGTTTGTTCAGCTTACACTTCAGCATCACTGTTCATCACCAAAGGAAGCCAACACAGGAACTCAAACAGGGCAGGATCCTAGAAGCAGGAGCTGATGCAGAGACCGAGGAGGGGACCTGCTTACTGGCTTGCTTCCCCTGGCTCACTAAGTCTGTTTTCTTATAGGACCCAGGACCACCAGCCCAGGATGGCACCACCCGCCATAGGCTGAACCCTCCCCTTAATTCACTAATTGAGAAAATGCCTTGCAGCTTGATCTCATTAGAGGCATTTCCTCAACTGAGGCTCCTTCCTCCCTGATGACTCTAGCTTGTGTCAAGTTGACACAAAACCAGTCAGTACATCTGAAAAGAGAGAATCTCAGTTGAGGGGTTGCTTCTATCAGGTTGGTCTCTGGGGGCGGGGGCATTTACTTTTTTATTATTAATGATGTGGGAGGGGCCAGACTACTAGGTTGATGGCCCCGAATTGTGTAAGAAAACAGGCTGAGTACACCATGGATAAGAAGCATTCCTCCATGGCCTCTGCTTCATTTAGTTCCTACCACCAGGTTCCTGCCTTGATGTCCCTCGGTACTGGAGTATGACCTGAGAGGTATAACATGAACTAAACTCTTTCTTCCCCAAGTTGCTTTTGGCCATAGCACAGAAACCATAAGTTCCCATAGGTATCAAGACATGATCATATAGCACACATTTATTCAAATTTCCAGTCTATGTGATACAGAGAGATTCGGTCATGGTCGACACAGTCAAGCCTCAGGGAGCTGCCAGGGTTACCTGGAAGACCCTTGTCCTCTAGCAAAACTCAGCTCCCGAATGAGCTCTGTGAGTCCATCCTCTCTCTTTCCTGTAGTACATAAGAGCATCACAGTCCACTTTCCCCATCAATTCCCTTGCTCGGTTTAAGCTGACGCAGGGGGCACCTAGCCTGGCTTCACCTCCAGCCTGGACGGAGCATGGTGTTTGGTACCTATCAGGCTCTCAGGGGACGCTGCTAAATGAATGACTCATAGCACCAGCAATTTTGCACAGCAATGGGGATTATCTCACCTCCTACTGAAGAATCCATTTCTCCTTGTTTTTGAGTCATATTTTAAGAGTCTAAACTATTCCCTTCGTTTCCATTGCATTAGCTAATTACTTCAGTGCTTAAGTTCTTTCTTGGATGTTTTCCACCGAAGATACAGTTGCTTTCCATAAATAATTTAGGTGCACAGTGCAGATCCCATTTAGAAGACGGTGAGAGGCAACAAATGCTCAGAAGCAGGCTGGGGAGCGGCTGAAAAAGAAGGTATCCACCAGGGGGGTCTCTCAGCAAGACAGGGACCATGGTCCTCCTCCTGTACCCAGAGGTGATGGCAACAACTGTTCTGTGCCGATGCTTTCCTGCGCTGGGGCCTTGACATCCATCATATTGAGAGATGACACCTGTTTGTGCCTGCTCGACTTTGCCCTGGGTGCAATTTCTTAGACGAGCAGGAATGGCTCAGTGAGATACAATCGTAACTTAGACTGCACGGCACTAAAACACCATGGTGTCTGGTTTCCACTACCCACCTGTGCTTTCTATTGTCTCAAGTTCAAGGGCAAGGCTGGATGGGCCTCTCACAGACCTCTATAATGTGATGCTTTTGACTTCCCCCATGTTCTCTCTCCTCTCTCCCCTCCCCCTTCCCCACCCTCTGCCATCAAGTCAACCAGTTTGACAATTCTCATTGTTCGTGGAGCCCCTAAGCTTTGCTCGTCCTCTAAAGCAGCAGTTCTCAACCTGTGGGTTGATATTTACATTACAATTCACAACAGCAGCAAAATTACAGTTATAAAGTAGCAAGGAAATAATCTTAGGGTTGAGGTCACCACAACATGAGGAACTGTGTTAAAGTGTCACAGCTTTAGGAGGGCTGAGAGCCACTGCTCTAAACCTTATTTGAGTGGTGCCAGGATCATGAAAAAGCCTTCTCCTTGTCTTTCTAGCTATTTCCATTTCCATATTCTCTCACTACTCATCATATTTGTTAAGGTTGGCAAGGCTGACTTCCCACCAGAGTCACTGAAATGGCTGAACTGAGGGTTAGAACACTGAGTTATACTGTACGTGATAACCCCATCCCTTCCTCAGAGGCTCCAGCATTCTGCCATTTTGAGGTGATAAACGCTTGCAATATCACTTCTGGAGTTGGATTCAGCTGCGTTTATCAGTAAAACAAAGACGGGTGAAGGGAACTACGGCAAGACAGATGTTTACTTCTCTTATGTACAAATAAACAAGGGGTGTGGGACTCGAGAGCCCGGAGACCTTCTATCATCAGAAGCTCCTACCATGTTCAGTGAACGAACATGTAGAGCTCTGTCGACTCTCACCCCCAAAGTGGATGAGGGTGCTCAAGCCATCATGTCAGCATTCCAAACCAGTGGCAGAGCTCTTCCAGAAGTTCCAAACAATACTCAGAATCCCAGTTTGTGGTCAAGACATGTGGCCCTATCTAGCAGCAAGGGAGTCTGAAAAAGTCTCAAGTTCATTGTTAAGGGGGAGGGGGACTATTAATATAGAGGGGTCATCTAACAATTCCTGACTCTTTTACCCCCCACAGATTAATGACAACTGTCCCTATGGAGATTTTACATCACAGGTCATTCAGAGCCACAGTTGAATTCACTGTAAAGCACATCAGGTTTTGTGTAATGATAATAATAATAATATTTACCATTTATTAAGCCCTGCAATGCATCAGGCTATTGAGAAGTTTACACAATTTATCTTATTTAACTATTATTACCCAGGATTTGCAATTAAAGAAACTGAGGCCCAGAACAGGTTAAATACATGCCCGAGGCCACAAAGATATTAAGAGGTAGAGCCAGATTTTACTCTCGAACTTGAGATGGACTCCACACACAGCCCAGAGCCCAGCAAAGGAAGACATGAACAAGAAAAACCTTGGTGGCCAGTCAAACAATTGACTCAGCTAACACTGTGATGAAGTGAGAGGTTTAGTGGAGGGACCCAGACTTCCCTCCCTATGGGGAGCCGCAACTTCAGGAATAGGCAGGTCTGCACTGTGGCTCCCAAAGCTGGGAGCTTTGCCAGAGTGCTGAGCTAATGCCTGGCTGAGACTGAGTCCAAGGCTTCAGGCTTCTGGGATCACAGGCCTCCATCCCCACTGTGTGTGTGTGTGTGTGTGTGTGTGTGTGTGTGTGTGTGTGTGTGTAAATGTCATGGTGCATGTGTGGATGTCATAGGATAACTTGCATGAGTTGGTTCTCTTCTTCCTCTGTGTGGGTTCCAGGGATTGGACTCAGGGCATTATGCCTGATGACAAGTTCCATTACACACTGAGCTATTCTGTTCAGCCTCCTTCATTGAGATGAATGTCTCACTGTGTAGCTCAGGCTAGCCTGCAATCTTTTATTCTCCTGCCTCTGCCTCTCAAGTTCTGGAATTGCAGGAGTGAGCCATCAAGCCTGACCTAAGAGAACTTTAATAATAAGACTTTAATTTTAGTAGACAAATCACAGTTGTAAATATTGCAAGGTATGGTTACATGTGGATATATTAGTATAGTATACAATAGTCAAATCAGGATATTGATAGTTGATCTATATTTCTCCTCAGGAACAACATTTCTATAGGAATACTTTACCATGAAAACTTTCAAGTATATAACAAAGGATTGATTCACATCCCTTGAAATGAATGTTCTGAAAGCCCCTGGCCTGTGTGCATCAGCACCCATCTCCAGTAAGAACCAGCCAGCACTGACCTTGGCCTATCCGACCCTTTCTGCTCTCCCCCATCCACTATGGATTACTTTAAAGCTCCTCCCAGACATTTGATTATATGAATCTCTCAACAATCAGACTGCTTTTAAACAATATCCCAACACCATCGTCACACAGCTCAAACATGAAAGCAACTCTTGGCATCACTAAGTGTCTGGTCTATTTCAAATATCGCCAGTTGTCTCGGGAATGTTTTCCTTTTCATTGTGATGGTTGCTCCGTTCTGGTTTGTTTGGTTGTCCGTGTTCTAATGGTAGATGTTTCTTAGAGTTCTTGTATTGTTTCTTTGATGCTTCTGTCAATCTCTTGCTTTCCCTGTGGCTTGTTTTTTCCACAATGACCTTGAACTTCTGATTCTCCTGTCTCAGCGCTGAGATTTCATGCGTGTGTCACTCCATCTAGTGTCGTCCTCCCCACCCACCCCCACCCCCCCTCCCGGATTGAATCCAGAGCTTCTTACATACAAGGCAAGCAAAGCACTCTACCGACTGAACTACATCGTCAGCTTTCTCCCCTAACCCCACCTTTTCACAGATAAAATCTGACCCTAGCCCTATGGTATGATTTAAACACGTTGACCTGTTCACCTATTGTCTTCTTTGTCATGCCAACAAATCTTATGGCCGGGGTCACTTCTAGAGGCTTGCTGTGATTTGGGTTGGATGTTTTGGCAGAGTGACCTTCCATCCAAAGTGGCAGGATTCTTAATGCCCTGTGATGTTAGCTGTCATTGATAACCGCTGCCTAGAGCTGTTGTCTTCTAGATGGCTAACAGACAGGTAGCATATCCAGCTATGGGACCACTCCCTTACAGTTCCCTCTTCTCCATCCCTAACTGTCCTGCTGGAGAAGCTCGGCCTGGACTGCAATACTGTGTCCCCACCGCCATCTCTCATTCCTCCTTCCCTATATCCCTGAGGGGAAGTTCCCCATCAAGAGATGGCTAGGGAATTAGAGCCTAGCCCTGCAGATGCCAGCCTCCGAGGTTGCTGGGTTGCTAGGATACACAGCTCCCAGAGCCTTCTCAAGCTGCATCCTTCTGGAGCAGCTCATGGACAAGGATGGGTAGGGTGTGCTGGGGGTGGGAGGAGATAGTGCCCAGTAGACAGGCCTGTCAAGAGGTCCAGGCCCCTCCTAGATCTGCGTGGAGTTGGGGAAATGTACCCCCCAGAAAGTTCTACCCAGGATTCAATTCTGCTTCTGTGGATAAGGCCATGGGTGCATTTTTAAAGCCCCTCCCCCAAGTCCTGTCCTCTATTGCTGCCTGCATTTTCTTCTGCAACATGCCTTTCTCCTTGAGAAACAGTATGTGGTGAATGCGGGTCTCTTCCCCAGGCTCTACTATGGGCTTCCAGTCCCCATTAATGCTTACCCAAAAGACAGTGAAGCAGCCTTCAGGGCCCCTGCCTGTGCTCCCAAGGCCCTGCTAACCTCTTACTGGCACTCTCCAGGCCTCTGTGCTATAGTGCCTGGTTCTCTGCTGGTTAGCCTGCTCCTCTGGGCACTCAGGGTTCTTCTAGTCTGCCTCTGCAGACAGGGAGCTCACTCGCTGCCACAAGAAAGCTCGTTTTGGATAGCTTTCAAGTATTTGCTATGGGATCCTAGGTGGGCCTGCCACACTGAATGAGCCCATGGTTTCTTTCACCAGACAGCCCTTTGGAGCCGAATACATCTCTACTGCCTTCCAAGTATCCACCAGAATTAATAGGAGAGTAGTCGAAACGTGAGCGATCTAAGTCAACAAGTTCGGCTCCCTGGAGGTCACCCTAAGGCCTGAGATGCCCATTCTATTGAGTCCCCAGACACTTGTTCCCTCACCCTGGTCCCACAGAGCCAGCATCCCCAGGGGCCAAACTGTGGGGCTCAGGTCTTCATGCCAGCATGCTCAGACAAGTAGGGCTTCGCAGATTTCCTTAGGAGTTGAGAGTTTCCACCCTTTCCTTGTGCCGAGGCCTGAAGAAGAAAGGGGACGGGAAGGAGTGCGTTTCACAAGGTAATAGGGAAATCTGCGGCACTCAAACTTAAGGGACAGGAGAGCAGCAATGTGCCAGCAGCATCAGATGCCACCATGGGCCCGACAAGCGTCCTCTGATTGATACTCCACCATCCCTGGGATGGCGGGGGAGCTGAAATTCTCCAGGCACTCCAGAGACTGTGCCTCAAAATGGTCTGTGCTGGCAAGACAGCTGGGGAGGCTCCAAGTAGAACCGCCCACCGGGCTGGGCATCCAAGCCAAGAATGATGGTAGCAGTCTTTGGCCTAGTTCCTTCCTCGGGCACAGGGGTTAAGAGCTATGCAGCCTGCCTGCTGGCTCAGTCCTGTCTTCTTCTGAGCTCGAAGGCCTGGAGCCAGCACATTTTCAAAGCTGATGGTGTATGTCTCTGAGCATTCGGGGCTGCGTGGGAAGCTAGTATTTAGATAGGATGAGGCTCAGTTAGCACTAACCATCATTCCAATGCCCACTTCCCAAAAGAAGCACAAGACAGACAAAACTGACTGCAGGCCACCCAGCCCTGGGCAGGACGGTCCCTGTGGGTGCGAATTGTGTGCATCACCTAAATGGGAAGGCCTGGACTAAGCAGTTTCTTCAGATGGTGATATCTTGCCGGGGGGGGGATACGCTGACACCTGACACGACACACAGAACAGAGCTGAGGAAACCGATGCCTGCTGACTCCCTGTTTCTCTCCTAATTAATGGCTGAACCAGACCTCCTGCAAGCCCAGAGCTCTGCCCAGTGAGGGCGTTCCCTTGTTCACGACAAAGTCGGCATAGAGTTTAGGAATCCTGAGCTTGCAAACAGGCAAGGACTGAGGTTGCGATGTCCGCCAATGAAAGCCCACGGTGATGACGTAATGCTTAACTTCTACTGTCATTGGATGTCTGTCATGCTACTCTAGACACTCTTCTGTCACCGCAGAAGGCTTTGCTGCAGAGTCAGAGGTCGAGGGGTGGCTGATTCAGGAGCTAGTGTCCCTATCTGCCTTTACCAAGTTCACAGCTCCCAGGAGAGTTCAGAGAGGAGGTTCCAAGCACCTGCCGTTCATCACCTCCTGGGGCCGAGATGCTCCTCGCAGGCAGAGAGAAACAAACACTAGGAGAGCCCAGAGGAGACAGGCAGTTGCAAAGCTGGCCACCCTAGGAGGGAAGCAGAAATAAAGCTTGCCATTTCAATACCCACAACCCCCGGCAGACCTCTGGGATAAGCACAGGTTCCCAAATGTGATTTGCCTTGGGGACCACCATACTTTTAAAAAACTAAATAAATAAAGGTAAATAAAGTCATTCAAAGGGGCAGGGGCAGGTTTTATTTCTCCCAAGGGGAGGCATAGGACGTTCTGAAATGGATGAAAGCCACAGGCTGGGAGGGCGCTGCTCCCCATCCTCCCCCAACACCTCCCCCCCCCCCGTTTCCACCCTATCTGAGAGTCCCACTGCTTATCCAGGTTACCAATGGGGACACTAAGGACCTGACTGCCTGGTGCCAAGGCCAGTGTTCTTCAGCTCGTACGGGTGAAAGTGACTGACCTAGGCTTGGGAAGCTGAAGGAGCAGACTTGAGCTGGGGAAACTTGGAAGGGGCGGAGGCTGGGTGGAGAAAGAAGGGCCTGCCTTGCAAAGCCACTTCTACCTGAAGCCGGAAGTTCCAAGTGCTGATGGGAGGCAGTCCAGCTGGGCGCTCAGGTAGCATTTCCTAAGACAACCCCCCGTCACACACACACATATAGAGCGACAAACACAAATGTCTAAGACAACCCCTCACTGCCCGCCCCCACCCAGTTCTTATCCATGCAGGGTCTTCTTCCTAGCTTCACAGCACCCTGGGCCCCCAACTTGGGTCTGACTGGGTGGACTTCCTACTCCACCCCTATTTGTGCTCCTGCACAAGAGGGGTCCCGCTGAGCCCACAGGTCTGAGGGCATCTTCATTCTGTTGGAAAGACTTCGCCCTTTGGACACACACCAGCCGTAGAATCTGGACACAGTCTTATGCCTCTTTGAATCCTTCCAGGTCCTGGGATCCAGTGTCCTAAGCAGGTGTCCAGGACCTGCAGCATGCAATAGGCACCCAGCAGAGGAGGCCTCCTTCCCTTTTCAGATACAAACTTTCAAGAGATGAGCACACCAGTCAAAAGTGAAGACCAGGAACTATGATTGAACCTTGACAATTTTCTACTAACTCGCTCTACCCTACTTGTCTAGTCAAGTCCTTGAAACCAGAGAGAAGGTCTTGCTTAAATGTTCCAACTTAGGACAGTAGTGTCAGATCGGGGACTGGCTCTGCCCTCAGATGCCCCGCGCCCCTCACCACCAAAGTGGGATGGCAGAGGTGAGGAGCTTGACATAAGAAGGTGAGGAGGTTGGAGCAGAAGCAGTTCTGGTGTATGATGGGATACCTGGCCTGTAGTTTGTCTGAGTCCGGGAACCCACTGCATATGCAAAGGCAAGTATTTTCCCCCTAGCTCCATGCTCCCCGTTCCCTCAAGAAGTCAGACCAGAACGTTCAGCACATATTTCAGAACCAGCACTAGTGACCTCTCCAGAGAAGACAGCATCTCTGAGCCATGATTCCATGTTGCTAGAGTCTCCACTACACCCTGCATAGACTATTAGAAACAGAAAGAGTTGTTAAATTCAGGTGGCCAACAACACAACAGGGGCACAGAGAACCTGAGGGAGGTGCCCAAAGTCACACCCCCAGGAGGCACTGGCTTAGAGAGGTCAGGAGCAGGTTTCAGATGTTTCCAGAAGTTCTTGCATTTCTAACACCCCCAACCCTGCCTCCAGCAGATGATTCAAAGACCTAGGACCGTCCTCAACTGCAGGATCCCCCTTGATGAGGAGCTGTTAGCCTCCTAGAACCCTGGCCTTACAACTTTCTCCTGACTGGGAGGGTTCCTACACAGTCCCTGTTTGCATTCGTGCACATGAACCAAGGAAACACCGTTCAGTGAGAGGAATACTGGAACCCACTGGGGCTGTAGAATCAGTTTTTGATAGCAAATAAGAAAAAAGAAAATAAAAGGATAATAAAACACCCTTCCCCAGGTGAACCTGTTTGGTAATGAACTCGGAAGACATCCAACCTGCAGTCTGGTAATGAGATCTTCTTTGAATATGTCACCTGACTGACAGTCCAGCCAGTCAGACAACAGAAGTTTTGAATCCTCTGGGTTGAGGACACTTTGGGGCTGCCCTCCATCTCCTTTTAGCCAAAGATATGGAGGCTCATTCCCTGACACTGAGCAGTCCCATAGTTCCCATCCTCAGAATGTTTCTCTTTCCTTTCCCTCTGCCTTCATCCTTTCCCTCTGCCTTCATCCTTTCCCTCTGCCTTCATCCAGCTTTTAGCAGTTGTCTGTTGTCAATCACAGCAGCGCTTTACAGCAGACACAGAGTGCTGTGGTTTAAGGATGCTTTTCCTTTTGTGAGACAATTTTCATTCTGGCTGGTCCCACTCGTGCATCTGTGGTCAACTGGCAGATCATGTGTGGGCTAGACTCTCTCACGTGTCTGGAGCCTTTGTTGCAACATCTGGATTGACTAGGCTTGCACAGTCTGAAAAGACAACCAGCTGCAATGTGAGAGTACCACATGGGCTTGGGGCTACTCACCATCACTTCCACTGAAGTCGGTTGGCATGGCAAGTACCAAGGCCATCCCAAGACATGAAGTTGGAAGGAATGGATTAGGGTAGATGCCTGGTGGAGCCATCAAAGTAGTCAGAGTATGACAAACACCATCTCAGACTGTTGATGCGTTTGTTGATCTCCCTCCCTCCCTCCCTCCCCCCCCCCTCTCTCTGTGTGTGTGTGTTCATTGGCTGAAGTCAGCTGACCTAGGCTGAGGTGGCAGGTTGTCCTATAATTCTTGACTAAACTCATGCCAAGTCTTCACCTGGCAGACTTGGAGATGGTTCTATTGCACCTGTCTTCCATCCTCCACCAATCACTAAGCTAGCCTGGGTATGTCTCTATCATATCAATATTAGAGGTGCATACTCTGCCACTCAAGTACTTGTCAAGACTGTATCATCCTATTGGCCAAAACAGGTCACATAGCTAGGTAGGTCATGGATGAGGAAACACCTCCCACTCATAGAAGGAATTGCAAAGTTCTGTGGACACAGAGAGAGGTGAGGAACTGGGTCCATTCATCTCATCAGTCTACACACTCCATGCTCACAATCCCTTTTATCCAGGCTCTTTCCACTTGCTAAGCACTCCCATCACAGGTTCAACTACATCTCTAGAGTAAGCAGTGGCACCAAGCTCAGAAGCCAGTCTTCGATGCTCTACATCGGGACCAAATGCAGCTCTTCCTGATCCAGACTCCTGTGGACAAATCACCCATTCCCCAAACCTCCAGCATACATCATACATGCCCTACTAAGTACAGGAGAGCCACAAAAATCACTGGCACTAAGCTGGGGGAAAAAAAGAACCCTCTCAATAACCAGCCTGTAGCTATTCTGAAATCCTGCTGTGAAGATGTTTCTAGTTACTGTACCTGGGTGTGAAGACTTTCTCCAGTCCCAAGATCTATTGCACAGTCATTCTCCATGGCACCTGCCTCTTGAGATATCCTCCCTTTTCTGCCCTCCTCCTGTCACTGCTTATGTGCTCTAAAATACATCCTTCAAGCTGCTACCTAGCCAAGGTCAACTTATATTTGAATCTTATAAAATCATTCAATTCTTGTGGTAACACAGCTTCCTAAACATTCCTTATGTGACTGAGTCCATTGCATGCTATATGTCAAAAGACATATCAAAAACAGTTCCAACTTTTCAACCCTCTTTCTAATAAGTGTTTGCAAACTGGAGAGCTGATTTTCTGAGTTTATGTTTGTTCATAGGACCTTATTAATGCTCTTTCAGTATCAAGTTATCTGATAGTTTCAATATTCTGCCTTGAAACCTCTTTGCACAAGAACAGCAGTATTGTGGGATATTTTGATTGAAATCAGACACTCTCAAGACTATCAATAAAGCTTGCTGTAAATCAAAGTGGCAAGCTAGCTACTAGCTAACCAAAATTAACCATAGAGGACCAAGGACATATAGAGAGGCACAGGAAGTAGTAGAGTGGATCTTAGAAAGATTAAGGAAGGAGAGGAGAAAGTCACTGGCTGCTTCTTCTCCACTTCTCTGATCATCAGGTTCTTACCCCATGTCTGATTCCTGAGTTTTTATTGATAAAGAATAATTAGATAAGCGTTTCACGGGGGTTCATTTGATATATGTTGTATATCCCCAGTTACTATGGCCAACAGTTCCGCTAGATGACTGGCCACTGTGTAATATGGGCTGCCTTTTTTTTCCTGGTCTCCTGTAGACATTTTCTTGCAATTCATTTTCTCAGCCTCTCCTATAACTCATTCTACCATCCAGTTCCAAAAATTATTGCAGCACACTTTAGGTTTTGTTAAGGCAGCACACCACTTCTGGGTACTAGCTGATGTATTTTGGTCCACTATTGTCATGTGATAAAATAATCACCTCAGTGTTTTAAAATAGCAATCATTTGTTATTTCTCACTTATGTCTGAATCAGCCAACTCCTGCTTTTGCTGGTTTGGCCTGGGTTAACGTATGATCTAGGTTAGCTCAGCTATGGGTATATTCCTTATGTCCTTACCTCCCTCTATGCCCAGTGGGCCGCCTTGGGTATGCCTATTTGAACGTACTGACAGTGGTGCAGAGAACAAATCCAGCAAGCTCTTCTCAAGCATGCTGAAGCCGTATCTGTTCATCCCATTGCTCAAAATGCTGGGCTGATGGTGTCTGAGACCAAAATGCAGGGCTGGTGGTAGATAATGTTGAGTATGGCAGTACATGCCTATAATCCCAGTACTCATGATGCTGAGGCAGGGGGATCTCAAATTCAAGGCCAACCCGAATTACATAGTGAGACCCTGTCTCAAAAACACAAAACAAACAAACAGACAAACAAAAAACAGCAAAGAGATAGGAAAGGGCCTCTCTTCCATGATAACCAAGGAACTGAAATTACAGGGGACAAGTCATGGACCCAGAAAAGGGTAATGAAGGGGCCATCCTTGCGGACTGTGGCTGCTGACAAAGCAGACATTTGCACCTGCTCTCCTCTCTTCCTGGATAGCCTTATACACTGGGAGAGTTTCCTCATTACTTAGAAGAGCAATCTGATGCTCAGAGGCATACTTCCTCAAGATGACAACAGCTAACCAGCGTCAGAGACCATATTCGAACCTAGTCCTGTTTGGGCCCATGTCCAGCACTTAGTAAAGCACTCCACGGTAGCCTTCCAAACCTGCAGGTTCCATACTCACAGATCCCACCCACACACTGAAAGTACTTCGCAGGGAAAGTTGTGCCTGTATCAGATATCTAGACTTTCCCTTGTCTTTATTGACTAAACTTGTATAAAGCAAATAGCATTACCCTGTGTCGGGTACATCAGTGAACATGTCCTATGCCAATGCAACATCATTTTATATGTGGAACTTGAGCAGCTTCAGGTTTTATTATTTGTGGGAATCCTAGACATAATCACCCATGGGTCTGACTGTACATGAAATGGAAGACAATCATTCCGGTGATGGTCATTTCCGTAGGGTTCTTGAGTTGTAGACGTTAAAAGCGCACCCTTGGTTGGGAGTAAACTGTGTGAATCACAGAACGGAAGGAGCAAAGGGAGAAATGGGCTCTGGGGGAACACCATTGCGAGACTGACTCCAGCAGCTTTGTCACTCAGCCTCAGAGTCAAGCTCCTAGGGAGTGATTGGCTCAGCACGAAGCATAGTGCCCACCCACTGGGTAGGGCTTGGTAATTGGCAGGTCAACCCAGAGCTGAGGGGGAGGGACTCTTAAAAGACATGTTGAGTGACAGTACCACAGAAAGAAGGAGGTGTTGGGTGACTTGGGGGAAGTGTTCATTTCCTTTCAGGAAGCTGGGCATGTTGCTGTCGGGTGTATGCGGAGTCCAACTACCTTAGGTTTTCAATCTTGACATTACCATTTACTTGTACTGGCATGTAAGGTTCTATATATACCTTTCTGTGCCTCAGTGTCCCCACTGGTAAAGTGTTCTCATGCCATTACACAACCACCTGGCTGTGTGTTTGTGCGGGGGAGATGAGCTCTCACACTCATCACAGACATTGCCGTGTAGGTGCAATGGCCATTCTGCTTGCATCATAGTGTTAAGGGAGCTGAGACAGCGGAGTGATACTCTCCCTAGAGACACAGCCCAGATGTCCATGTGGAGCCCTGCTGGCTGAGACAGCTGAGCCCCATACTGGGCTGTGTCCTGGCTTGGAGAGGCATAGAGGCTTCCAGGCTGGCCATGCTCCCTTGCCCTGAGTTTAAATGGAGGAACTGAGAACTTAGAGAATTCAGTACTGGCTGTGTCGCCCTCTCAGGAAAGTCCTTTGGAGAATGAGACAAGTGCATACTCATGTCTTGCAGTCCTGAGTTTGTTGGCATGCCACTTGGGGTCTTCTGGGTGGATCATGGTTTCCTCAGCTGGTATAGGATGAGAAGGCAGCATGGGGAAGCCCTCCCAACACCAGACACTGCTTCAAGCATCCTCGATATGTGCACTTGAAAAGCTACCCAAGCTTAGTTTCACCCTCTGTCCAGGAGGCTGGCCAAGGGTCTCCACCTGCCACAGAACTCCTTGGCCCTGCCACACCGAGCTCAGCCCCAGAGTGGGAGCCAACTCTGCCCCTCTCTGCCCCAAGGCCTTATTTCTGACAATGGCCAGGTGACCCTAGGGTGCCTCTTTGCTTTCCTGCATAAGTAGCCGCCAGGGTTCAAGGCAACCAAAGCTTCAGATACCCAACTCTGTTTAATGAACCCCATAGTATGAGAACTCACAATGATTGGAAAGGGTGAATGAGGCCAGACTTTGAGTCCTTACCCTGGCATTTCTGGTCAGGAAGATCAGGGCAGCATCGTGATTGGGGTGGAGGGGTATGAATGGTCAGAGGGTGAGGTGGACTCACCTCACAAGAGACTGTCACAGTAAAGCCCTCTGCCTCCCAGAGATGCAGGAAGAACAAGGCAGCTCCTCCTAGGCCCTGGCTCATAGCAATGCTCCATAAACCACCAGCAGGTTATGCCCCCAGGCTGGCTGTTCACTCATAATCTCATGATCTCCAGGAAGGAAATCAGGTTAGCCTGGCAGGCTCATTTTTTACAAAGAGGCTTTTTTTCCTGAAAGTTGGTTCTGTTGCCTTGGGTGACACCAGACTGCAATGAAGGAATAAGGAAGGAATATCCTGATGGAAATAGCTCCAGATCTCACAGTTCCTAGTTTCTTAACCTCCCACAGAAAGGGAAAAAAAACCAGGCAGGGGAGTCAAATAGCCAGGGTTCAAATCCTAGCTCTAGCACTGAGCGACTCCAAGCCTGTCATTTAGCCTCACCGTGCCCGTTTCCCCACCTGTGCACCTGTGTAAAGGAAACAGTAATACTCCATTTTTGGTTTTTTGGTTTTTGGTGTTTCTGAAACAAGGTTTCTGGCTGTCCTGGAACTCACTCGGTTGACCAGGCTGGTCACGAACTTACAGAGATCCACCTGTCTCTGCCTCCCAAGAACTGGATTTAAATGTGTGAGTCACCACTGTTGTGCCCAAATTCTGAACCCCAAAATCATCAAGAGGCCCATTTCGATGCAAAAGCAAAGAGTCTTTTATTGTAGATGTTTACCAAGCTAAACCCATTTGCTCCGGCCCCTCATCCCTCCACCATGGCAGATGGCTGGAGAAAGACCCCAAGCAACCTCAAGGCAGGGACCTTAAAGGGCAGTGTAAGGGGAGTGTCTAGGGGTATGAAACAGTCTCAGGATTGGTGCACTTCCAGGTTTGGGTGACCTGCCCTGTGTTGATTGGTCAACTGGTTGTTATGACCCATAGGCCCTCTCAGGATGGTTGCTATGTTCTGCACGTCACTGTTGTGCACTGTCCGTAAAGCACACCCAGAGTTGTAAAGCACAGCCTTGCCAGCTAACTTCTGATTGGTTCCTTGCCATGAGGAGTGTATCTGACAACCTAGTGACCAGGACAGGAGTGGCAAGGTCATGCAAGCACATGTTAGCTTGTCATGCCTGCTGAAATGGGCTGGTCACTACACCACCATCCATAATACTCCATTTTAAGATAAAACTGTTGGGATGTTGTCTCAAGTGAGTTAGCACATGGGGTGATTAGGGAAGTACCCTGCACACCTGGAGGGCTCCCTAGCTTCCAGCCATGAAATGGCTTCTTTGCTGGAGTCGGTAGTATTCCTAGGAAAAGCACCGTGCCATCCCGGAAGGGGCCAAGGGAGTCTATAGTAAGCACTTCAGAGGGCTTTTCCCCAGGCCAGGGCCTACCTCAGGCTCTTGTTTCTAAAACACCAGTTTGTTAGTTTCTGGTTTTGTTTTGCTTTGGGTTTTTTTTTCTAAACTGCCCCGTTCATACACTTCAGCCTCTGTCAGCCCAACCTCTTCAGACTTCAGATAACCATGTTCCCTCCCTCACTGCCTCCTCTCTCTAGCCAAGCAACACCTCTTCTCCCAGGAATGGACAGGATGTGGCCATCTTCACAGGGCTACCTCAGTCATTCCAGGCAGCTGTTGAAAATCACTGGACAGCATTTCCAGGCCCAGAAGCACCCAAAGTCGAGAGGCTGAGCAGACCCAGAGCAACATGAATGAATAAGCAGTTCTCCAGGCAGGAGAAGGGAGTCTGCTCTGGGACTTCCAGCTGTTACAAAATGCCACACTTTTGTGCCATTTTTAAAAAGTAATATATTTTAAATACGTGTCAATGAGGTTTTACTATGACATTTTCATATATACGCATTTTGATCATATACACCCCTCGTTACTCTCTTATGTCCCCTCCTACTCCTGTTGATCCCCTTCCTCTCCTAACTACTCCCCCTTCTATTTCCATATCTTCTGCTGTGTTACCCAGTGAGCTTAACTGGAGTTGCATGGTTGAGCCTCAGTAAAGGATATTTGCAGGAGCATTGACAACATACTAGTGGTTACACCACTGAAGAAAATGTCTCCCCCTTCCCCAGCAACCATTAATTGCCAATAGATCTTCAGAAAGGCGTATGGACTTAGGAGCCCATCCCCATCCCTAACAGAAGGTTAGTCAGTCCAATCACATGAAGGGCTCGTGCAGCTAATCACAGTTCTTATGTGATGTTTGTGTCAGCCTCATGAGCAAGAATGTATGAAGAGAAAACTCAACCTTTTCTTCAAGAGGAAATTCAGAAAAGCATTGTTTGCAACATCTTAGTCTAAAAATGTTGGTCTGGAAGGTGAGGCTTCAGGCTGACTTTAACATTGTATCCTAACTTGTGTATGGACATACGTGCATAACAAGGTTTCTATCTGTGGCAGAACACACATTCCACAGTGGTCCCGTGAGGTTATAAGGAAGCTCAAGAATTTCTAGGCTTAGCAGCATCAGTGTCATAATGTCTCAGCACCGGACGCTGCTGTGTCCTTAGAGATAGATGCTGGTAGTGAGAAACATGCCACCATGTATAAAAGTCATATGAAAGCATAGAGCATCCAGTTACAGCCAAGACAAGTATATATATATATATATATATATATATATATATATATATATAGTGTGTGTGTGTTAGTAAATCACTGTGTTAGTGGTTTATATATTTACTCGATTTTCTTATTATTTTAGGATATACTATTACCAATTTTTAAAAAAAGGCAAAACAAGCCAGGTGGTGGTGGTACACACCTTTAATCCCAGAACTTGGGAAGCACAGGCAGACAGATCTCTGTGAGTTTGAGGCCAGCCTGATCTACAGAGCAAGTTCCAGGACAGCCAATGCTACACAGAGAAACCCTGTCTCAAAAAAGCAAAAATAAATAAATGAATGAATGAATAAATAAATGAGAGGAGAAAATAAAACAAGTAGTTTAGGGCTTCAGTGGGTATAGGCGCTGGCCTGTAGACCTGATGACCTGAGGTCCGCCCACATGTGAGAGAACCGACTCCTGAAGTCGTCCTCTGACCTCCATAAGTACACCACGTCAAGTGCGTGCCCCCCTAAAACCAATAAATGAACTAATAAATAACCATGACTTAAAAGAAACAAATGTGCTATAAACCAGTATGCGGCATTATGCTGACAGCAGTAGCCTCTCACCGTTCATGCTTACTGCATCTCCAGATTGCATCATTCTCTCTTGGGCTTGGTTTAATTTTATGTTTTGTTCACCATGGCCCTAGGAGTAGTAGATTATCACACACACACACACACACACACACACACACACACACACACTGAGAAGCAGGGAGGAGAGGGGAGAGTGATGCTATTGTAAACACCATACACACACATACAGTCAAGATACATGGTAGCGTATATGACATAGAGGTTTGTAAATATACTCTGTGACATTTATACAATGACATAAATTATATAACATAAAATTTCTCAGAACATGCCTTGTCACTAAGGCCCATGTAGCCATTAAGTAAAGAAATGGAAAATGACTAGTCCATTGCTAAAGTTTGGTTCTACAAAGTTCCTCAAAGGTCCAAATGTAAATCCTTGGTAGCCAAGCTTTGGCCTTATTGGGAGTTGGAGCTTTTAGGATATCTGGCCTGGTAATAGGATATTAGGTCACTTGAAACCTAACCTGGAAGCAGTTCCTGGGACCTCAGCCCCTTCCTGTCTCTTTTGCAGCTTTCTTGGGGTTCTGCCTCAGTGCCTTCCCCAAAGCAACCAGTTGTGAACTGAAACTATGAACCAGCATAAGGCTTTCTTGTTTTTAAGTTGAATATCTCGGGTATTTTGTCACAGTAAGGGATGGTTGACTACACAAGATGTGTTGAATAAAAGGACACGTATTGTTTGGAGCTAGCTAGCGCCTCCTTACAGCTTTTCTCTCCGAACAACAAACACCCTTCTGTGCTTTGAGGGAATTACTCCTCCATGGGTAGAGTTGCAAGGAAGAGCGATTGCAGGTGCAGTGCTCCTGGGAGAGTCTCCTTGCCCGGAGTCTGAGCTGGGCTCAGCCACATGGACCATCTCTCGTGTTCTCAGTCCACAAGGGTGGCCATGGAGGTCACCACCTTCAGTTCATCGCTGGGCAGTGGCTTCATACCCCACTCTGCACTAACTAGTTAAATGTCTTTTAATGTGTCACTCAAGCTCTCTGGGGCTCCTTTTTTCTTTTCTCCTGGGAAGACAGTCAAGTGTTACAACCATGGCTTTGAGTAAATGATGCTGGATACAGCAACACATACTTTAGGAATCAGGTCAAGTCGTTGTGACTTGGGGTAAATATATACTAGCATAATTTGGTTTTCAAAAGGAAATGAGACCCGGTACAGTAAGTCCACACCAGTAGTCCTCAGCTACTCAAGAGGTGGGGCGGGAGTATCACTTGAGCCCAAGAATTTGACGCCAGCCTGGGTAACAGCACAGTGAGACTCCCCCATCCTGAAAAATTAAATAAAAGTCAGTGATAAAATTATCTTCATAAAGCCCTGGAGTAGTCTATAGGGAGTATGGATGGGAAGGGCTGAGGAGCGGGTACCTGTCTGTTGCTCTACACTGACCTAGGTTGTGGGTCACATGGGCGTCTATGATTGCCACACTTGCAATTGCCGATAACTCTTTGTATGTGAGTATACATGTACATATGTGTAGAGGCCAGAGATGATGCCTCAGTTGCATCCCACTTTGATTTTGTTTTTTTTTTCTTATGAAGCAGAGTAGGGGTTTAATAAACATACATTGAAATTTTTAGTTAATTTATGTGAATGTGTGTGAGAGACTACTGAGCCTTTGTATGTGTACATTGTATGTGTGCATGAGCTCACGGACATCAGAAGAGGGTGTCATGTCCTCCAGAGCTGGAGTTACAGGCACCATGGGGTGCTGAGAACTGCATCCGGGGCCTCTCTGCAAGAGCATAAAGTGCTCTTAACTGCTGAGCTGTTTTTCTAGTCCCTAATGTAGACTGACACATGAGAGTTAAGAGAAAGAAAGGCACTCAAAAGAAAGCAAGATACACCCCAGGACACCGTGTCTTAGGAAGTAAGACATACCCAAGTGTGGGTACAGGCTGTCAAGGGAGAGTCAGCCCACCTTGATTTTTGGAGACAGGGTCTCTTGCTAACCCAGGGCTTGACATTATTCTAGTGTGGCCAGCCAGTGAGCTCTGAGAGTCCTCCTGCCGCCACCCCCCCAGTGCTAGCGTTACAAGCACACATCACGACACCAGAAGTTTTTATATGTGTTATGCGGATCAAATTCAAGTCCACGTGCTCGCCTGCCAGACACCTTACTGACCTGCCCTCTCAGTCTGCCACTCATACCCCTTAATATTATGTCTTTTCCATGGGTCTGCTCCAAAAATAGTGGATAAACAACAACGGGGGGCTTAAAGAGTCTTGTAAATGGTAACTATTGCCCACTGTTTAAAAAAGATAATAAAAATAATAATGGCAATGAAAGGCTTCAGCAGTCAGTCTGAAGAGAATGGCGCACAGTTCCCTTCTGTGGGGCTTATTATAATTCGGGGCCTCAAGGTCATGATCAGGCCTCTAGGTGAGACGAGAGAGACTGCACAGTATACAGTGACATCTAAAGATGATGGCGCCTTAAAGCTAAAAGAAAGGCTTCCTTTTAAATCTAAGAGGAGCTGCTTCACACAGCAACCTTGATCTCTAGACCAACGTCAGGTAGCCTCCCTGAGGAGTCTCCAGTCGCCTGAACCACAGAAACTTCTGACTTTTAAAACCCTTTAAGAAATGACCGGAAGTTCTGCATCTCGTGACAAGGACCTTGCATGGAGGAGCCAGGTGCTGTGAATGGAGGGTGGCTTCTCAACTCTGTGCCCCAGAGAGAGCTGCAGGGGGGTGTGGCCATTTAGGCAATGGGATCTGGTGTGTGTCCTAACACCCACGTGCTAGGGCTCATGAACAACCTCCTCCTGTCTTTTTTCTTTAGGATCATAATCCAGATTGCACACGGTAGAAAAGACCAATCTTAGCCAGTCTTCCTTGTCCCACCTTATGAAGGAGTTAACTGAGGCCCAAGAGGGCAGTATCTACCTAGCCTTCCTTCTCTCCTTCTGCCCCTCTCTGCCTCCTGCTGGCAAGGTTGGGGCCCTGGAGTATGGGTTCATCTGGGACCTGAGGCTTTTGGAGTGTGTGGGGAATCAAGAGCCCACAGACCATTTCCTCCTCCTCCTCCTCCTCCTCCTCCTCCTCCTCCTCCTCCTTCTTTGTTGTTTGTTTGTTTTTGGTTTTTCAAGACAGGTTTCTCTGTAGCTTTTGGAGCCTGTCCTATAACTTGCTCTGTAGACCAGGCTGGCCTCGAACTCACAGAGATAGCCTGCCTCTGCCTCGCAAGTGCACCGTCACCACCTGGCTTTCCTCTGCTTCTTGTCTCCATTTCTGACTGGAAAACAAAAAACCACTGGCAGTTTTCCTCCTGCTCACAGCCCCATTCGGATGCGCGCAGCCTCGTGTAGCACAGGCTTCCTGAGGTTCTCAAAGAATGTGTGCACACCTTCCCCAGCTTACATCCCTGCTTCTGAGCATCCTCCTGCCAGCCTCTCTCCAAAACTGGGTGGACAAGAGCACAGGCCTACTGCTGCTGGAGGAGGAGCAAAGATTCCAGCTCAGACAGTGCTGCTCTCCCGGGAGCTGCGGCTGTTTGTCCGCTCCTCACCTCAGCAAGTGCAACCTTATTTCCCTCCGCATAAACTGCCTCCGCTTGGAGCCAACAGGAACTTTGCAAGCAGTCCTGTTCCCGATGCTGATAATTTGCCAGACATTCCCAGTGTCTAAGCTACACCAGCCAGCGTCGCTTTGTTCTAGGAGAGGGGACCAGCTTGTCTGTAGGCAAATCAGAGGCCCTGAGGCAGCCAAGGTGAGGGCTGATCTCTGAGGTGTGCCTGTATCCTCCTGCCTCACTCAGGCTAATGAGAGCACAGACTTGCCATAATGCTGGTGTTTCCCTGTCCTCTTTCCATTACCTTCTCTCTCTTGTGTTCCAGAACAAGAAAGAATCATAGTGGGAAGACAAAAGTCCGTGTTGCCAGATGTTTTAAGTTTTTCTAAAGACCATGGAGACCCTCCGCCCGCAGCCCAGGCATGAAGTTACAACATGATAGATCCAACTTTGTGAAGGACTGCACCTGGGCCCTAGTTTCAGTTTAAAGACTGAATAACTGTTTTTCTTTTCCCGGGCTCATTGTTTGTTCCAGCAGACAGATCCACTCCATGCTGTGGTCTGCAGAAACAGGGCCAGATGCAAAATGTCAGAGCCTGATGCAAGAGACAGATGTGGCAGCTCTCTCCAAAAGTTACTACGGTTTTCAAGATGGTAACAGGGCATTGGGCTAAATTTGTGTCCTTCTGAGTTGGCTGTCCAGGTTTGTATACCTGTGAAATTTATCCTGGGAGAAGACATCCATCCATCCATCCATTCATTCATTCATTCATTCAGCAAACAACAAGGGACTGCTTTGTGCCAGGTCCAAGTCACACAGCCACCAAATAAATGCCAAGTATGTCACAGACCTGGTAAACAGTGGCTGCTCAATAAGTGATGCTGTGTATGTGTATATGTGTAAGTGTGATACATGCATGCCTATGTGTGAGTGTATATGTTCATGTACTGGCCAGTACACATACACATGGAAGCTAGAGGACGCAGTGCCCTTCTCTGTCCGACTCCATCCTTCTAAACCAGGATGCCACAGAGTCATGTACCCTGCACAGTGAGAAGGATGCTCCAAGTTCCCTACAAGCTGCCCAGAGCTGAGGCTGGTAAAGCCAGCTCACCACGGTCCGTGCTCAGTTCTTGAGAACTTGTCCCCTTAAGTCTCTGATGGGTTCCCAGAATGAATAGAGATGGTCTAGTGACTAGTGCCTCTGCCTCAACCCCCAAATCCACCAAGTCCAGCTTAAGCCAACCCTAAAAACTGACTTGAAGATAAGTCTTCATGTGGAGAAGTGCCTGGTCCCCTGAGCTATAATTGTTGAGATTTCCCCAGTCAACTCTGGGATCTCACTAATGTCCTGTTTGCAACACCATGCAGTGCTGGGGGAGGGGACACATTTCCCGCCAGTTCCTTTGGCCTGTCGAGGTTAGTTAATCAAGACTTCATTAGAAGTCCTGGGGTGGCAAAAGGGAGATATCCAGTCATAGCTTGCTAGCCTCAGCTGTCTCCAGTACACAAGGAGACATGGAAGGAATTTATTCCCAAATCTCCCCTCCCCTTCTCTCAGGACCCCCCACCATGCAGGAGAGGAGCCACCAAGGAATGGAGAGAGCCGTTAGCCTTTTCCCAAAGAAAAAGTAGTCCCTTTGTGGGGGCAGTGTAAATTCTAAGCCTCCTGCCCCTCCTATTTTCTTGTCACCAACATTCATTGATTGTTTCCATCTTTGTGTTTGTTTTTTCAAACAGGGTATCTCTATGTAGATCAGGCTGGCCCTGAACTCACAAAGACCTGCCTCGATGATTAAAGGTATGAGCTACTGACCAGGTGAAGTTTCGAGTTTAATCAATCTCTGAGAAGAAACATCTGGGTTTGGGTCATAAGATTCCAGTCCTGGGCAAGGGAAACAACTTGGTGGAGAAAGTTCCTGTCTTGCAAGCACAAGTACCTAACATTAGTTTGACCCTAATGTTAGAAATCTGATTGTGCCCGGGCATTGGTGGCACACACCTTTAATCCCAGCACTTGGAAGGCAGAGGCTGTCGGATCTCTGTGTGGCGATATCTTGTTTGCACAGATAAAGCCTGTCTGAAGATCAGAGGATGGAGCTTGCCACTAGCTAACCATAGAGGTCTAGAGATCTGTACAGACAGACAGGAAGTGAGATGTCTGGGCAGAGACAGGATATAAGTGGGAAGAAACAGGAACTTGTTCTTCTTGTCCGCTGAGACACTAAAGAGGTAAGGTGTTGTTCTGGCTTGTTCCTTCTTCTCTCTGATTTTCCTCTATATCTGACTCCAGGTTTTTATTAGTGGCAAGCTCCATCCTCTGATCTTTAGACAGGCTTTATTTGTACAAGCAAGATATCACCACACTCTGTGAGTTCAAGACCAGCATGGACTACAAAGTGAGTTTCAGGACAGCCAGGACTGTTACACAGAGAAACTCTGTCTTTAAAAACAAAGAGAAAAGAAGAAATCTGAGTGGGTTTGCATATACTTATAATCCCAGTGCTGGGTGGGTAGAGACCAGCAGATCCCTGGGGCTCCCTAGCTACCCCAGCTAGCCCAGCTAGCCTGCATGTCCAGCTCCAGGCTAATGAGAAATCCTGTTTCAAAAATCAAGGTGGAGGGGCCGGGGCAATGGCTCGATGGCTAAGAGTGTATACTGCTCTTGCAAAGGACCTGATTCCCAGCACCCAGTGGGGAAGGCCCACAGCCATCTGTAACTCCATCTCCAGGGAATCCAACACCTCTGGCCTCCCAGGGCATCTGCACTCAATGTGCACACAAACACACACATAACTAAAGATAAGGTCTTTTATTTAAAAAGGTAAACAAGGTAGCTAGTGCCTAAGGAACGATATGCAAGGTTGTCCTCTGGCCTCCACATTCCGGGTGCAGAACACACACACACATATGCAACCCTACATGTGTGAACAGCACACACATGCACACATTGTTTCTTGCCTGTGCAGTTATGCACCTGTGTGGCCTCTGCTTTGTCACTTTACTTGACCCTCTGACCCTCGCTTCCCATCTGTGATGTGGAGACAGTGTCAGCTTTCCTCCCAGTAACCTGGGAAGAGGCTGTGGACACCGGCAGGTGAGCGGGGGACGACAACTGTATGTCTCTGTGTTTCCCACAGAGAAGTCAGCCATTGATGGCTGCCACCTCCTGCTCCCAGGCGGGGAGGAGAGGGGGTACACGGGATGAAGGCTCCCCCTGGGACTTGCACGCGTCTGCCGCTTCCCGCATGATTTTTTCATTGATTGTTTGAGAAGACGAAATTAGCAAGGAGATTGCAGCTGTGAATTCAGAACAGCCAGGCACCATTCTTGTTGATTAAAGTCGGGGCGGGGCGAGGAGGAAGATATTGAGGAGATTGTGTCACAGATCTATAGTGAAAGACCAAGCTTCCAGGGAGGCACAGGAAGAGACACATGGTGGCCCCCAAGAGCCTGGGGCAGTTATAAAAACGGAGATGAAGCTGGAACAGAAGGGCGGCTGAGGCTGTGTCTAGAATATGAATAGGAAAAGAAAACCAAACTCAGAACTCACTCTCATCAGTCCTGTCACCTTCCTCTCTGGAGTCCCAAAATCACCTTGAGGAGGGTGACAGGTAATCTGCATGATGAAAAGGTGAAAATTAATATTAATTCGATGTAAAAGAGGATCCAGGCTACCCCTCAGGTAGGACCCATCCCAGCTGCTGCCTTTCCTAATGTTTATTTTTCTTTCTTTTTGTACATGTATTTATTCAGTGTGGAAGGGGGTCATGCCATGCTACAGCACACTGTGGAAGTCAGGGGACAGTTTACAGGAGCTAGATCTCTCCTTTCACCACGTGGGACCCACGGATGGAACGCAGGTTGTCAGGCTTGGCTGAAAGTGTGTTTGCTTACTGTGTCATCTTGCCAGCTCTCCAGAATGTTTGCAGAGCAGGGTTAAGTCCCAGGGTATAGCAACTGGGTGACCTCAGCCAGGCCAGAGAGTCCAGCCGTCCTGGGCTGATAAAAGAATGATGGAAAGCAACAAGTCCAGTAAAGTGAGACAGTGAGACTCCTCCAGTCTGGCCTTCCCAGCCCCCTATAGGCTTTTGTGAGTTCTCCTTCCTTCCAGCAGTGGGGCGGGTGGGGGATGCATAGGCTCAAAGATATCACCCATCTACGTAGGACCCTGATGCTTCCTGTCCATGCTGCCTGGTGGCTTCCCAGGGATAGTCCCAATGCCACATACCCTTGGTGGCTTCCCAGAGGTAGACCCAATGCCACATACCCTTGGTGGCTTCCCAGAGGTAGACCCAATGCCCCATACCTTGCTGGTATGGTATGAGGTCATCAACTTGCTGTATCCTGGAACTCAAAGCCTCTGTCTACAGTTGGGAGCAGGGCAGGCTCTCCTACCAAAGCTGCCAGCCTGCCCTTCTCTGCTCGCTACAGACTTGACACTGGCTCTGATAGCAGTCATCAGCCCACTCACCAAACACCCATGAACCCAGTGTGTGATGCGACCTTTGCCAGACCACATGATTCCTGAGTGCAGGGAGTGGATTTTCACAGCCAAATGACCTGGAACAGGTTATTCACACCCTCAAGTCCTCGTTTTCCTCAGTTTCTTCATGGGAATGTTGGGAGAATAAATGGAAGATATGTATAGAATTAAGCATGATTTCTGGAACCAAAAAGTACTTAATAAGTATTATTATTTTCTTAATCACCACTAACTGGAAAAACTTTTATTATGTTACTGGTTTGTGTTATTGTTCATATCTTTAACACCCAACACTGTGCCAGACTCAAAATAAAAAGGAAATCTAAAGAAATAAAATTGGAGAAATAGCATCATCATCAGTCACCCTGCCTATAGAATTCTAGCTAAGTATTTGCATCAGTCAGTTAATGTCACATTGTGCTGTGTAACAAGCTGCCTCCAAACACAAAGAATTTACAAAGTCAACATCTATTATCACTCAAAGGACTACAGGTCTGCTGAAGTGAGTCTCTTTCCCAAAGGTATTCTCTATGGGGGCCTGGGATACAGGACCTTCATAGAAAGTGGCTGATATGGAGACAGCTTTAGGATGAAGCCAGAGTATATAATCACTTTCATGCTGTTGCTATTGATCAAAGCAAGTCACATGGTCAAAAAGGCAGGAAATCTCTGCACTTGTAAAGTTGTGGCAAGGGCATGGGTAGGTATAAACTGTAGGATCAATCTACCCCATCCACCAAAACTCAGTCCCTGGTGGGAGGTCACTCCACCCCTGGCCCTCCAGTCTGTATCCCCAAGAAGAGTTTCCAGTATGATCTTAGAGAGGGTGTGGATCTTTGGCATAAAATGAAATACAATTTTGAAGCATTTTGCAAGTACAAAACAAAGCTCGCTGTAGCCAAGGATATTTGCAAATCTGTCCTAACAGAGCATTTAGTTTCAAGAAGCAGAAAATTAAGCAAATTCTAAGATCTGGAGGTAAGAAGAAAGATGCTAATCCTACGAACTATTTTCCCATGCTCTGCTTCATCCTAGCAATGTCCCTTTCTATCAGCAAACCCCTTCCCCAATTTTACTCCCCCAGTGTGGTTGGGGCAATCACTACGGAGGTTTGGAAGCTCTTGGGGATCCAGGAGTCGCTGTGACTGGTCTCTGTGGGGCGTCATCCATCTTTGGAGCGTGGGCCTCTGGGGACCCTGCGTGGTGCAGGAAGGAAGGGCAAAGGAAACGGAGCTGTGGGCCGGGGGCGTGGAGGGAAGTCTGTATTCGCTCCCTTTGCGCAGCGAAGACTGTTTACCTCCAAGCCTGTGTTTTTCACGGAAATGGAGACCAGCAGAGGAAAAACGCCCTTGTGAAACATTTCCATGAATTTATGTTGTTCATCTGGAGCGTCACAGGACTTCAAAGAGGCCTCTGGGGTTTTACATGACCAGGGACACAAGGTTGGCCTGCTAGGGGCTGTTTTAAGATCCCTAGCTACCTGGTAACTGGCCTGCTGGGTACCTCATGGAGAACGGCAGCCAAATGAGGTAACTGGTAACCATCCCAGGCCTGCAGGGCCTAGGGCAGGTGCACATGCCCACCCCACACACATTCAGACCCATCTCTCATCAGAAAAATAAATACAGAAACACGGGGGGGGGGCAGGAGACCCTGAGCAAATCACTAAAATCTCTGAGGTCCAAGGTTGTGTTGGTACAGTGATAAAACCTTGAACCTTGCAGGGTTGTTATGGAAACTCGGTGAGGAAATGAGGATCATTTTATTTTCTTTATAAATGATACAGGACCTGGGCAGGGGCGTCCTTTGGCATGACTTCCTGATTGAGATGTTCTGTGGGATAAGAATAGTGCTGGGCCAGGTGTGGTACCCACGTTTAATTCCGGCACCGGAGGCAGATCTGATTAGATCTCTGTGAGTCCAAGGCCAGCTGGGTTACTTAATGAGTTCCAGGCCATTCTGGGCTATGTAGTGAGACCCTATCTCAAAAGAATAGAAAGCTACTGAATGAAGCCAGAGGCTGCTCAGTGAGGTTCATGAACCACTGAGGTGAGGGACAATAAGAGACCTGGATAGTCAGAGTGAATACGTGGAAGAAGATGCCCGAGGAAGAGGGAGGGGCTTGGAGGGTAAGTAGATGCGGAAATAAATAGCACAGATATATGCATGCAGTACAGTCAGTCTCCTGTGACTGCAGAAGTCTGATCCCAAGAATCCTCAACTATCCAAATCCCCCAAGCTCAACTCTCCTATGAAAAATGGTTAGTCCTTGCGTATAACATGGGTGTTCTTTGAACTACCTCTAGATGCCTTAATACACTATAAAGACTATGTAAATGATTGTTAGACGGGATTGTTTGGGAAGTAACAACAAGGATATATGGGTTTGGTTTATGTACAGTTTGTCCTTGTCCTGCCCTGCTCTGCTCTACTTCACAGTGAGCAATGCTGCTCATATACAAACCTCAAACAAAGCAACAGAGGCCATCCCTTGCAGAACTCCAGCATCTTCTCACTAGTCACTTACTCCATTGGGTCTCCTACCTAGGCGGTAAAAGGGGTCCAGTCCTGTCACCTGCAGCAGCCTCAGAGACAGACACAGGACAGGGTTGAGCTGGAACGACAGCTGAACTCAAGAGATGAGACTGGGCTCCCAGCCTTCCCTCACCCCACAGCTTCTATCCTTTTAATCTAGCAAAAAGCTTTCGCCTCTATTTTTTTCTATCTGCAGTAGCATAGAGGATTTAGGTATTTTGCATCCCAAATGTTTATTCATGCTTTAGTTTAAACCCATAAAAGGAATTCATAGTGCTCGGTGTTCTACAGAAACCCCCAAATCCTGAATCCTCTCGACAACCAGGCCAAGGTCTCATCGAAATAATGGAGCACAATAGGATTTGTATGTGAGAGTGTGGAGTCGATGAGAGGGGAGGGGGAAGAGAAGCAGGAGGGGTTTTCTGAGATATTAAACTCGTAGTCTTTTACATTTTGGATGGTTTCCATGGAAACGGGTAAGTTTTCTTCTGTGTTCTCTCCAGTTTTCTGGAGACACTGAAGCAGCCCTCATAGCATAGTGAGTAGATAGGTTTGGATCAGAGTTCCAAGGTCCAGGCTTCAAAAAGGAGCGAACCTCATCTGGAGCTGCCACCTTCTGGGACTCCATACCCAAGGGGTCAAAGGCTAGAGCCTGAAGAAGCCCCTCGTTGATCTCAGCCCCCATCCTCATATCTGTCTGTGGAGCTGTAAGATGTGTGTTTTCTTCTTTCTTTTTCTCAGACAGGGTTTCTCTGTGTAGCCCTGGCTAGCTTGCAACTTCTCTAACTCACAGAGATCCCCTGCCTCTGCCTCTGAGTGCTGGAATTAAAGGTGCGGCACCACCACCCAGAAAGTCACACATTCTTTTTTTAAAAAAAAGTATTTTTATTTTCTGTGTATGAGTGTCTGAATGTGTGTGTGTGTGTGTGTGTGTGTGTATCACGTGTGCCTGTTGCCCACAGAGACTAGAATAGGGCATCAGATCTCCTGGAACTGGAGTTACAAATAATTGTGAGCTGCCAATTGAGTGCTGGGAAGTGAGCATAGGTCTCTGCAAAAGCAGTCAGTGCTCTATCGACTGAGTCATCTCTCTAGCCCTTAATTGCACATTCTACTATGCGCTGAGCCCTGTATGAATGCAGCCAAAACAATTGAAGAATATTCTTGGTTCTGGTAGTTTCATCTATCACTTCAAAACAGGATGCCTTGTGTGATTAGTACCTTAGAGCAACCACGATTTATTTATCTCATGATTTTGTGGGTAAAGAATCCATGCCTGGTCTAGCTGGACTTTTGAGTTAGTCTGAAACCCAGCTACTTAAACTGTGGATTGTGTAACAGAATGTGGGAGTCAAAAATGGTAACAAAAAATGGTTTCTAACGGGGTGATGGTGGTGTACAGCTTTGATCCTAGCACTCAGAAGGCAGAGGCATGTGGATCTCTGTGAGTTCAAGGCCAACCTAGTTTACAGAGTGAGTTCCAGGACAGTCAGGCTGTGACACAGAGAAACCCACTCTCAAAAAACAAAACAAAATAAACAAACAAAAACAGGTTTCTAAACACACAACCACCAAAAATTAATTCAAAGTCAAAAGTTTGGTGGGGGATATTGAGATGGCTCACTGAGTAAAAAAATATATATTTTGTTAAAGATATAACAAATCTGAGGTGTTTCTGGCTGAGCTCACCCTGATGCCTCCATTGCAGCAGCCTTAGCTCCGAACATACACACATACCACACGGGCTGTTTGCACTGTGCATACACACATACCATACCACACTTGCAGTTTGCACTGTGCATACACACATACCATACCACACTTGCAGTTTGCACTGTGCATACACACATACCATACCACACTTGCAGTTTGCACTGTGCATACACACATACCATACCACACATGCAGTTTGCACTGTGCATACACACATACCATACCACACATGCAGTTTGCACTGTGCATACACACATACCACACGTGCAGTTTGCACTGTGCATACACACATGCCACATGTGCAGTTTGCACTGTGTGTACACACATACCACACGTGCAGTTTGCACTGTGCATACACACATACCACACGTGCAGTTTGCACTGTGCATACACACATGCCACATGTGCAGTTTGCATTGTGCGTACACACATACCATACCACACGTGCAGTTTGCACTGTGCGTACACACATACCATACCACACGTGCAGTTTGCACTGTGCATACACACATACCAGACCACACATGCAGTTTGCACTGTGCATACACACATACCATACCACATGTGCAGTTTGCACTGTGCATACACTCATACCACACGTGCAGTTTGTACTGTGCATGCCATTATGCCACGCAACACGAAGCCAACAGTTCTCAAAAACGCCTCAAGTCAGATTCCCGATTATTGCGTGCTATGGATTACACAAAATTGTCTCCTCTTATAGAAATATGATGACTTAGCTATGAAAAACAAAGGCATGCACTGTTTTCCCACTGTCATTCCTCAGCACATTTCACTCTTGGACATCTTTGGCTTGGATTGTGTGAGGATGTTTGATTTTTTCAATTTTTAAAAATTGCTGTTTGAGGTGTTAACTTGAGTTTCATTACAAAGACTGTTAAATGACTCTTGGCTTAGGATTAGGACAGGGTTTCTAACAACTTCTGGGATGATCCTACACACCCTTCTTCTATTTTGTACTGTATATTTATGTGATGTAGGGTTTCTCAGCACTGACAGTTCTTACAATAGGTCCAATGGGCTGAGATGAAGATCCCATCTTTCAATGGGAGATCACAGGCTTTACTGTCATCCAGTACAAGTAGATCTAAGCTTAACTCCTAACTTGATTCTTTGAACAGTGTCTTAGTGTTTCATTGCTGTAAAGAGACACCACGACCACAGCAACTCTTATAAATGAAAGCATTTAATTTGGGCTGGCTTAGAGTTTCAGAGGTTTAGTCCATTTTCATCATGGCAGGGAGCATGGCGGCATGCAGGCAGACATGGGGCTGGAGAAGGAGCTGAGAGTTCACCTGGATCCATGGACAGTAGGAAAAGGGAGACACTAGGCCTGACTTGGGGTTTTTAAACCTCAAAGCCTACCCCCAGTGACACACTTCCTCCAACAAGGCCACACCTCCTAAGCCTTCCCAAGTAGTGCCACTCCTTGATGACTAAGCGTTCAAATAAACCTGTTGGGGGCCACTCTTATTCAAACCACCACAAATAGCTTTTTTTATGATTTATTTATTTTATTGCACCGGTGTTTTGTCTGCATGTATATCTGTGTGAGGGTCCAGATGTCGGAGTTACAGACAGTTCTTAGCTGCCATATGGGTGCTGGGAATTGAACCCGGGCCCTTTGGAAGAGCAGTCAGTGCTCTTAACCATTGAGCCATCTCGCCGGGCGTTGGTGGCGCACACCTTTAATCCCAGCACTCGGGAGGCAGAGGCAGGCGGATCTCTGTGAGTTCGAGGCCAGCCTGGTCTACAGAGCAAGTTCCAGGACAGCCTCCAAAGCCACAGAGAAACCCTGTCTCGAAAAACCAAAAAAAAAAAAAAAAAAAAAAAAAAAAACATTGAGCCATCTCTCTAGCCCACAAATAGCTTTTTTTTTTTAACATTTCTATTCTTGAGTCAGTTTTCTGGTGTTTATATACTGTTTATCGTTACCATATTGGTAGTTGTTGTTTTATTACATTTACTATTTTGTGTGTGCACATGTGTGCCTGCCTGCCTGCCTGCCTGCCAGCCCTTGTGTATATGTATGGGTGCTTGTGTGCTACAGTGTATGTTTCAAAGCCAGAGGACAACTTGCAAGGAGCAGTTCTCTCCTTCTACCATGTGGGTCCTAGGGATCAAACTCAGGTCTTGGGCTTATAGGCAAGTGCCTTTACCTGCTGAGTAGACATTGAGATAGTTCAGTATATATTTTTAAAATTCTTGTTTAACTTGTGATTATGTCCTTCTTTTGATTTTTAACATTTTTTACTAGCATGGAGGTTTGTCTAATCCTCAGATAGTCTTCATCTTGCAAAACTGAAGCCGTATATAGCCATTCCACAGGAACTTCCCACCCCTCCATTTACCCTGCCCTTGGTATGTGCGGAACTTCAAGTCTCCTTTTTGTGTCTATGAATTTGACTACACATGAAATGTGTACAAGTAGAATTACACAGCATTTGCCTTTCTGTGACTGGCATATTTCACTTATAATGCTTTCAAGTCTCATCGATGTCAGACCATGTACTAGAATGTCTTTTCTTTTAGAGGTTAAATAATAGTCTAGTGTGTGTACACACACATACACACCCATAACCACCACCCAGTGCACATACACCACACATATACCACTTGTTTTTTCTTCCATTCATTAGTGGACTTGAGTCCATAAAAATAATGTTTTTGAATACTTTGAATAATATTCCCATGAATATGGGTATGCAAATATCTACAGGATGCTTACTTTCAATTCTTTGGGGCATTTACTCGGGGGAGAAATTGCTAGATAATATGGCAATTCTACTTTCAATATCTGACAAAATGGCATACTGTTTCTTACCACTTTGAATTGTCTTTGTTGATTCTTGCTTTGTATCTGGCTTTTGATGTGCAGAATTCTTTCATTCAACCTTAAAAAAATTTTGTAGGCTTTCATCTTCATTGACCCATTAAGTTGGGTTGAGTAATTTTGTTTCTACCAAAGACCTGCAGCTCTCAAACAATAGAGATGTGTCTTCCAGGATTTTAGAACTCTCTAATTTAACAAATCAAAACTGAGGATAAATCATGAGAATACAATTCTCTCAGTGACACAGTCACTTTCCTTTTCTTTTTAAAAAGATACTTGTATTTTATGTGCATTGGTGTTTTCCCTGCATGTATGTCTGTGTGAGGATGCCAGATCCCCTAGAACTGGGGTTACAGACAAGTATGAATTGCCATGTGGGTACTAGGGATTAAACCCAGGTCCTCTGGAAGAGCAGCCACTGCTCTTAACCGCTAAGCCATCTCTTATGAAATAACGCATTTAATTAGGGCTCACATGTATTATTTATGATTTATTAAAGCTTGCCTGAAAGATCAGAGAGGCAAGACAGCCAAGCCAGTAACTCTCACAAGGCTGAATCAATCCTGCCTTCAATGTGGCTGGAGAACAAAATGCCTCAGACTGAATATCTGCTTCTATCGTATATACCTCAAGTGCTGGGATTAAAGGCCTGTGATCCCAAGTGCTGAAATCACCTTTGTGTGAGCTGTTTCTCTTTTAGACCGGCTCAATTTCATGTAGCTCAGTGTGACCTTGAACTAACAGAGATCCCTCTGCTTGTCTCTTGAGTCCTGGGATTAAAGGCGTGTGACACCACTGCCTGGCTCTAAAGTTTATCTGAGGGTTCAGAATGCAAAGCTAGCCACAAACCACAGAGGCCAGGCAGTAGTGATACACACCTTTGATCCCTGCAGCCATACTGGCTAGCCATAGAGCCAGGCAATGGTGACACATACCTTTAATCCCAGCACCCAGGAGACAGAGGCAGATGGATTCCTGTAAGTTCAAGGCCACCCTGGGCTCCACCAGATTGAATCAGTCTAAAAGGGAAGCAGAGCTCACACCTTTGATCCCATCCCCTGGGATCACATGCCTTTAATCCTAGCGCTAGGGAGGTAGAGAGAGGAGTAATAAGACTGGGCATAGAGAGGACTATAAAACAGGAGGAGACAGGAGCTCAAGGGATTCAGTCTGATGTTTAGAAGAGACAGCATTCAGTCTGAGGGTTCCTAGAGACAGGATTATGGGTTTGGTTTGAGGATCCAGTAGAGGGAAGAGGTCTTGTGTCTGGCTCCTTCTCTGATCTTTCAGCATACACCCTGCTATCTGACTCTGGGTTTTTGTTACTACGGCCAATTAGAACTCATGCTGCACACCTCCTCCAACAAGGCCACATCATCTAATCCTCCCCAAATAGTTCCATCAAACATTAGGAACCTACTGGGGCCATTCTCAAGCTACCACACTCACTCTCTTCCCTTTAATGAACTGAATGTTCACTAGAAAAGAAACAGACAAGGAAGTACATGGTGAATTCTCACATGGTTGCAGGTGGCAGGTTGACTGCAAAGATCCAAAAGTGTTTGCAAAGCTGAGTTCAAGTATTTACCTTGTTTGAACAGCTGCTCCTAGACCAAGTTCCCTCCCTTCAAAGCAGAAGAGCTCACTATGACTTAGCCAACTCTTGGCACACGGCCTACTTCTCAGCTTTCCACAGGGTGTTTGACCTTGAATAGGAATCAGAAGGTCTCCACTATTGAAAAGTATCGGGTCATTTTTTAAAGCTGAAGATTCAAGACTTTGGCAGAGAAAACAGGCAGTGAGATATGAGCAGATGGCTTCACTTCCCATGGTGCCAGAGAAGTTTGGGATTGATCCAGTCACGCTAGAGAATCACTTCAGGCTTGGGGCTATGAGCATCTCTCAAGAATTAATCAATGCCTGAATAGAATCACAGGAGTTCCCAAAGAGAAGGAGCAGGAATTGGGGCTAGTCTCTGCCCAGGGGAGGAACATCTGAGTGAATGTTCACAGAGAATGGAGAAACCTAGCCACCAACCTCTTCCATGCTTAGGTGCCTCTGTTACCCTCAGATATTACCAATCCTTCATGTATCCCAAATGCTGCAGACACTGTATATGGACCCACCAAGAAAATGCACCAGAAAGTTTCTGGTCCTAACCTGGTGATGCAGGCTCTGCAACCCTCTCCATGAACTTAGCAGAGTAGGTATCAGAATACTAAATTCTAGAAGCCCTCACTATTATATCCTAAGGAGCCAGCACGAGCTAGAGCAAACCAGCTGTCAGACTGGCTCATTTCTTCTATGGTGATGCATACACATTGTGTGGATAGGAGTATTTTCAAGCACCTTCCACTGGCTAGCTACTGTGCTAAAAAATTCCACCATCTCATTTACTCTCACAGTCACCTTGTGAGGAGAATGTATTCCCACTTCTCAGACAGACACATTAAAACACAAAAGTGCACTTGCCAAAAGTCATGTCCCTGGAGAAGGCAGGCCAGAATTAGATGTCCAGGGTGACCCCCATAGAATCATAGCAGGATCAATGAGTGGAAATGAAGGGCATGCCAATTTTGATCTAGAACAAGTCATGAGTCAAATGGCTTTTCTTAGGATGTCAAACTAAGCCAAACTAACACAGTCAGCTCCTATAAATTCAAGAATTTAAGCAGGTGGAGAAATCTACACTCTACAAAATGAAGAGACTAAGAACAGTGAATACAGAACTCCATTTACATATCCAGTTTAGACATAGTTATGGAGACAGAAAGTAGGTTAGGACTTGTTGGGTGCTGGGGCTGGGGAATGTCTGCCAGTAAGTAATGGCTTTTTCAGATGGGTAATTAAAATATCCAGATATGAATGGTTAGGAGTTTATCTCCAGAGAGGAACACTGAAAGAAAAATACCCTAAAGAGAGGTAGTGGTAAGATACTATTGTGACTACATCCATAACTATGTAAGCTACATGAATCATATCTCAAGACATAAATAAAAAATCATAGTATATATGTAATCATATAAAGATTGTATTTATTTTTAAAACTGCATGAAGACTCTATGATCGGCATGGTGCTGTCAACTTGACAAACTCTAGGAGCACTTGGGAAATGGGCCTCCTGATATTCCTGTTGGGGTTGTCATGTTAATTAAAGAGGAAGGACATATCCACTGTGGGTGGCACCATTCCCTGAGTTGGGACATTGGACTGTGTAGACGCAGAAAGGGAGCTGAGAACCAGCATGCATTCATAGCTCTGTTCCTGATTGTGAATGTCATGTGACCAAGCTGCTTCAGTCCCTATCCCCTTGACTCCCCCACCATGATGGACTGTACCCTTGAACTGAACCAAAATAAGCCCTTTCTCGCTTAAGTTGACTCTGTTGAGGTATTTTATCACAGCAGCAAAGAGAGAAACTAAGACAGTCCCCCTAATATATAAACTGTATCTCTGGATCTCTAATGGCCAGAAAAGATTCTGGATGGAAATACAAAGTGATATAACTGCAGTTTATACAGTGGTAGGCAATTTGATAGCACATAGTTTGGAGATAAGGTCTATGGTAGCCCAGGCTGTGCTCAAACTTGAATGAAGCCAAGGACCTTGGACTCCTGATCCTTTAGTTTCTACCTTCTAGGAGCTGTGATTATGGAGTGTGCTATCACATCCAGCTGATGTTACAAATAAATAAATAGAAATTCTTTAAGTCTCAGAAAGAAAGGATAGCCTATTGATAAGTTCCTTATCATTGGCAACATTCTGAAACATTTGAGAACCATCAGATACAGACATTCACGTTAGCAGGAAACTGGACTTAACAATGTAAGGTAGTACTTTGTTTTGTTTTGTCTTGTTTTGTCAAGACAGAGTTTCTTTTGTGTAGCCCTGGCTGTCCTGGAATTAGTGCTGTAGACCAGGCTGTCCTCAAACTCACAGAGATGGACTGCCTCTGCCTCCCAAATGCTGGGATTAAAGGCGTGTACCACCACTGCCCTGGAGGTCACTTGAGGTCACTGATTCAACTAAACTGGTTGGCCAACAAGCTCTAAGAATTCACCTGTCTGCGTCTCCAGAATTACTGCACTGTTGGATCTGGCTTTATACATAGGTACCAGGATCCAAACTCAGGTCCTCATGCTTGAAAAGCAAAGTGTTTTTTGAACAAGCCATCTCTCCAAGAGTCCCTTTTATAAAGTTCTTGGTTTAAGATCTGTATTTTTGGTTTTTGGAGACAGGGTTTCTTTGTGTTAACAGTCCTTGCTGTCCTGGAACTCACTTTGTAGACCAGAGTGGCCTCAAACTCACAGAGATCCTCCTGCCTCGGCTTCCTGCGAGCTGGCATTAAAGGGATGCACCAGCATACCTGGCTAAGATCTATTTTTAGTTATGTGTATATGTGTGGGGGTATGTGCAACTAAATGTGGTATTCCCAGAAGCTAGAGACATCAGATCTACAGCTGTAGTGACATGTGTGTTGGGAACCAAACTCAGGTTCTTAACTGTTGAGCCATTTCTCCTGCAACCTCACAAGTCTATTGTTTTTGAGGCAGGGTCCAAATGTAGCACAGGCTGGCCTCAACTCCTGAACTTTCTGACTCTACCTTCTGTGTGCTGGGATTACAGTCATGTGCCACCATGCCATAACATGGGATACTTTTCTCATGGCCACTTCATGTATGATAAGCACATGCCCCACATTTTCCCCACTTCCTTTTAATAATCTACTGTCTTAAATCTTGATATTAGTCTGGGGAAGAAAACCTGCATTCATTACAAAATGAGTAACTATAAAACTTATAAAAGGAAAGAAAATTAGTTTAAAAGCAAACTCTGCATGTGTCTACAAAGCCAAGACAGAAAGACTACACTCTAGTGTAGTCTTGAGCATTCGAGTTGGGGGGCTGGGCTACGAGATGGCTAAACTGGAACCCACGTAGGGATGGAAGAGAAAACTAAATCCACAAGTTGCCCTCTGACCTCTCCTTGTGTGCACTATCACAAGTGAATCTACATACACATACACACACACACACTCTCATCATGCATGTGTGTGTGCATACACAGACACAGTTACACAATTTTTAAGGATGATCAAAGGAGACCAGGTTTTCTCTTTGGTCCCTGTAAAATTAGAAGTAAAATGTTAAGATGTGACATTTGAAATACTATTTGAATGTGTCAATTCAGTCATCCCAAAGGTTGCAGACACATAGAATGAGGAATTCTTGAGGGAAGCCTGTCTTTTTTTTTTCAACCCAAGTTCAGAGACTGTCAACACGATGGGAAGCTGGCCAAGCTAGCCTCAGGACTGCGTCAGTTTTGGGGTGTGGCTATGCAGTGTGAGCTGGCTGCTTGCACTCCCCCAGGGCGAGCGGAGAGTCAAAGAGAAGCAATGAGCTATACACAAGCCTTGTTTTCATCACTTCCCAGGCATTCTGAGTCACTGGATGCCCAAGACAGTACAGTTCAGACTGGAAATGACAATCCAGGTGATGCCGTCAGTGGGACCCAACCTTTTATAGACCCAGTGATGGCTTCCTGTTTCTGTCCTGGGAAAAATGAAAGTCCCTAACTTTCCATCTTTGTAACCCAACATTGCTTCATGGTCCTGACAGTAAACTTAGCCTCCATTCTACCCACCAATGTTGAAGTCCCATTTGTCACCTCAAAGGACACAGCAACTCCTATGGGACTTCCCATTCTTTAGGCTGCTATTTTGATTGACTTAGACCCCAAGTGATGATGCCAAACCAAATTGGTCAGAATCCCAGAAAGCCAGACCCAGGTCTGATCATCTTATTTTCAGGCCAAGATGGTAGGGAACCTGCCCAAGGCTACACAGGGACAAAGGCCAATCTGAACCCAGCTCTAACATCCCAGAATGGAACCTTATCCTCCTTTGGGTGCTGTGTAGACCCGTTGCCCCAGCCTATATGCACAGGAGGGGTTCTTTAACCTTCTGGGGAAAGAACTCAGCTGTCTTCTAACCAAAGCAGGGGCTTATCCTGTGATCTCTCCCTTTTCAGCCCTCTGTGTCCACAAAGAACGGAGAAGTCATTGGGGGTTGGAGGGTGTCTAGCTAAGATCCCTCCGAAGACGGGATAGGAGCCTCAACAGCACTATGGAGCTGTGGATGACCCTGACTTTCTGATCCTTCTGCCTCTACCTTCCCCGGGATTACAGGTGTAGGTCATGTACCTAGCTGAGACACTTGGAGCTAAGAATTACACCCACAGCTTCAAGGTGTTCCACAAGTACTCTACCAACTGAGCTACACCTCCACCTACCACCTAAAAGCTTCATTTAAAATGTCTTTTTCCCAGATGCTCACCTCCTGAAGGTCCAGGGGGATCTTGAGGGCAGGAAGGTCTGTCTTGTATGGGGACTGGAAGCTATGAGAGCTAAAAACCTACACAGTTCACAGTTAAGAGATGAAAGGCTGCAGAAGTGTTTATTGAATACAGTGCCAGGTTTATAAATAAAACTTATTTACAATTTCCATAGAGTTGGTCCCCCATCAGAGAGGTGGTTAAATCTCCAAAACAGTTTATCTCAAGATTTACAGAACGTTCAAGTACATCTCTTTTTCAAACAGCCACAGTGAAGGGAGACTTCAGGAACAGAAGGACCACCACCATCCTTGCTATAAGTGTTTAATGAACATTGTAGTAGGTCTAGGGGAAGAACACACATCCCTACCTTCTTACTCAAAGGGATACGTAGCCAAGAATTTGTCTCCTACAGGACAACTTCAAGGGTTATTTAAAAAAAAAAAAAGTAGGCAATTGCCAGCTGAGGGGGTCAGTTAAGACACAACAGTATAAATCTGGTTGCTGCCAAAGAAAAGTAATGTTTAGGACACACAATAAATAATTCTAATGGCTAAGATAATAGTCAACTTGTCCAAATTTATTCTTTGTTCAAGAAGAAGTTCCCAGGATGCTGAGGGGTGAATGATAGATGCTATCCCTCTTGTGTGATAGTAACGCTAGGCCTACTGGACAGCCACTCATTACAATATGGTTACAAGTTGGACATGCATTTATAAAGAGAATATAAAACTATGTACAACAGCTCATCTTCAATGTGTTTAAGTTGCTCAAAGACACCAATTAAAGTGTGCAAAAATTTGTCGAAAAGAAAATCAGAAAACCTTCCCTGGCAACAGTGCATTAAAGCTCACCTGAACTATCAAGTTGTTTGCCTTGCTCAACAGTCCCCCGAACAGACGGAGAAGACAGCTCTGAAGGTGCGCCAAAGACTCGGCAGTTTCTTAGGGCAAGTCTCAGGCTAAAGCAGGATGCCAGCTAACTAGTCACTTTATACATATATATATATATAAATATATGTATATATTTATAGAGTTCTTAAGTGAGGGCGTTCACAGAAAAGTGCTGTCTGACTCCAGGGGTACTGCCTTGACACCCTGCTCTTTCCCCCTCACAAACTCAGACTGCTAACGCCAAGCCCTGGGCTAGTTGTGCTCCAAGGTGTCAGAAGAAAGGGCTGAGGAGGTAGGGCAGCTCCAAACCTGTCGGCTTCACGTTCCCTGGGGGTTAGGGTTTCTGATTCCCATGTAGGATTGCTGACCACACAAGAATCCTGGTTCAAAGGTAGCCTTTTGGGGCAGGCTATGGGGCTGCTATAGTGGAGTCTACCCAGCTTCTACAAAGACTTGGTAAAAGGTAAAAGATAGGAGGTAAGTTTTTAAAGTCAGTCACCTCCGACTCCCTTTGAAACTACCAAGGGCTTAGACCACAAGCCTGAGGCTGGGTCCACAGCTGGGCAGTTCAATCCCCTTACAAGACATAGCCACTGCCATTCACTTCTTCATAGCAGAGACCTTCAGTGCTCTTACCAGAAGGGAACCCCCAAGGTATTCTTAGGGATACCTAACGATTCGGAAATTAAAGTCAACTTACAACTCATCAACCTGTCTGCCTACCATGCAGTCCGAGGGCCAGCAGCAGCACACAAGCAATGCCTTCCTCTCCACAGCTCTGACCCACCCCTCTGGCAGAAAAAAAACCCAAATGCTAAGGAGCTGCAAAGCGCCAGAGAGGCAGGGAGTAGGAGAGTTGGAGAAGCCAAGGGTCTACATGTTAGCCCTGAATGCACCCATCTGGCTGCCAAGGGCTTCTCGGTGCTTACTAGAAGCCTGCCTGTTCCCTACCACCCCCACTCCACCCCCACACTCGAAGCCAAAGCTCCCTGCTAATCAGATACAACCAGTTAACACCCTGAAAAATGTAGGAGGCCCTTTTTCAAAAATGAGCTCTGTACTAAATGCAACACACTTCTAAGTTGGGGGGGGGAGCAGGTTCTAAGTATCAGCATGTTTTCAATTTTGGTTATAGGTCTGTAATTAGACACAAAATTCACTCTGAGCTATAGTTTTGCTTTTTGGGTTTGTTTTTCTTTCAAGCCAGAGGCTTAAGCATTAGTTCTACTTACAGGAAGAAAAAAGTCAACTAAATTTTTAAGTAAGTGGAGAGGCTAAAGGGTATCATACATTGAAAACTGAATCAAGGTGACTGGTAGTCTCTGACTGGATACTGCTTCCACAAACAGTGAAGATCATGATACAGACACTAATCGTGTCTCCTCACAGATGGCCTCATAGGGTCAGCAGCAACACAGCTGAGAACTAAACACACGCTTGGAAGAGGCTGTTCCCTCACTAAGTTCTCCTCTGCCTGAAAAGCTCAAGTGACCGGAATTGGAGTGTGAGCATGAGTGCACACACGGACAGAAAACACTCTCATGACTACAGATGACAAAGCAGTCCGTGTCTGCCCAGTTTCACCAGTTGATGCTAGGGAACTTGGGAGGGAAACCCAGCTTACACTGGAAGATGGGCATGTTTATATTATGCTGGCCTCCCCTCCAACTGCCTCGTCCTTGTCCCCCTTCAGATCTCAGCTTTACAAAGCATTTAACACCACTTTTAAGTTAATGGTCTTTTTATTGGAAAAAAAAAATAAAAGACTAGCATTTACAACTTGGAATGGATGTAAATTATAATTTCCTGAACAGCAATGTCAATGGTTGTGCTCAAGTCCACAGCCACAGCCTACTCTGTTGGCTCCGAGTCATGGTTTGCAAGGTTTTTTAAAACAGAGAGTCCAAAGATGCTCCCTTGGTAAACATTTCTTATTAAAAATTTGTGTGATTTGGTGGCAGCCTTGATGTTCATTTCACTCTAGTACAATGCACACAGCACTAAACCTTCATACTCGGGCAGGCCACCAGGGTGTCATTGTCACCATGGGGTTGGAGCACTTGAAGTACTTCTGGGGCTGTGTCTCCAAGTTTAGCCTTCACCCATTTTCTGCACATCATCCCGAGGTAAACCAATTTTAAATGTTTGTTTGCAGTAAACTGTCTACTGACAATTTTATCCCAACAAATTGTAGAACCCATCTGAGGTTTTGAATTTGTTTTTTCTGTGTTTTGGTTTTAATACAAAGGCCTGACTGTGCTCAATCGTCAAGCTGCATGCATGAGAAACTGGCCAGCCCAAACAGTGTATTAATCATTAGCAAATGGAACTTTAAGGAGTCCACTAGGTGCTTCCTTAGAAGGTAGTACGAGTATTTATACTGTAAAACTGATGTGGGGGCTTGATCTTTAGGGGACAGGACCACCAACCAATACATGCAGATTTTGTGTGTGGACAGAAGGTACGTTTGACATTCAGTTTTGCTAGATAGAAACAGAATGAATAAATGAACTTTTTTCTTTTTTCTTTTTTTTTGTAAGAGGTAAGTAAAAGATTTCAATTTGATTCTTCTAGAGGGAAAAGTAGTTGAAAGTGGGTCTTCATTTTGCAGTCATCATCTGTACGAATTCTGAAAAGACAAATATAAAGTTTATCTTCAAAAGAAGCTGCAATGGACACATCTACTGTGTACAAGAAACTGGTGGCTGTCCACAGCAATCGTTAACTTGATGTGTACAGACCTGAAGGCTACTGAAAACCAGGCTCAAGAAATTTAGATTTTACCTTCATAGTTGACTTGTCCATCTCCATCAATATCTGCTTCTCTGATCATTTCATCTACTTCTTCATCTGTTAGTTTTTCTCCTAAGTTTGTCATGACGTGGCGCAGTTCTGCTGCGCTGATGTAGCCATTCCCATCCTGTCAACAGGCAGAAGTTATTACAAGGTAAGGGCAGACAGAGGTACTGGGAGAGCAAGCAGCTCTCTAACTCAACTTCCAACTCTGCTCTCATCAACATCTCCCCCATCCCCAGTTCCCACCAGTCATCAAACCCAGAAGAGAATACACAGAGGGTTTTTCAAAAGCAGACAGACACCAAACATAACAAAGGCAGCACTGATTCAGTATTTCTCTCTGCTGGGCTTCACCTCAGCCAAGTCAATACAGTCGCTAAGAGGAGTCAAATGAGAGGCACAGACACTCAGGCTAATTGTAACTAGCCAACAGTTACAACTTTCAGCAGTGACAGCACAGAGGGCCATGTTATGTAGCTCCCCAAGTGTGCAAGATTACCTTGTCAAAAACTCGGAATGCCTCGCGGATTTCTTCCTCGCTATCTGTATCTTTCATTTTTCTAGCCATCATGGTCAAGAACTCTGGGAAGTCAATGGTGCCATTCCCTTTAGTGAAAAAAAGAAAATGTTCATTTAAGGTAAGCATCACACAACACTTCTGAGTAGTAATAATCTTATAACACTGTACCAGATGCCCAGGAAGATGCATTCAGTAGGATTTAAGTGAAAACTAAAATTCTTAAGTCAATCTTCTGTAGCCAAAATGTTCAAATACCCCACAGAGCAATGTTACATGACTCCGGCTACTAGGCAATGCCCAACACGGCATTTACAGGTGCAAAGGAAGCCGCACCTCTTGATTCACGATCATGAAAGTTGACTAGACAGTTCAAAGGAAAAGGAAGCATGCAATTGCTTTCAGGGAGAACATTCAGGCCTAACTAGTACTGTCCTGGAGATGTACAAAATGCTTTAGGGGAAAAAAAAGAAAATGAGAGCAAGTAAACAGCCTACAACACCCTGGCCAGTCTCCCAAGTCTTCTCCCAGATGCAAGTCCAACTCTACTCTATAGGCGGTCTACCCATGATCCTATCCAATTTGGCTTTTTGGTTTTGTTTTGGTCCTGAGAATTGACCCCAGGGCCTCTCATATGCCAAGCACACACTCTTACTCCCAAACCCCAATTCAGCATCTTCATTTTCAAAGAAAGGAAAAGCTTAGAAACTATTTTCAACTTAAGATCATTATGGTCAGGAAACCGGTCAAAGGAATCCACTCAACAGCCAACATTCCAAACGATTCCCAAAGACAAACCCCAGATTAACACTACTTTGAATTAAATGGAAATAAAATTATAAAAAAAAAAGGTAGTTACCATTTAAAACAAGTAACCTGAGGCTTGTGGGGATGAATGGCTTAGTGCCCTGGGTTCAATCCCCACATGCATAACAATGTAAGGGAATACAACATCAAAATCCCTAGAGTCTTTGAAGATATTTATGTAAGACAAAAGAAACAAGTAAGTGCTATCTTAAGCATCTGGAGATAGCCTTAGGCATCAAAACAAGGCTTCAAACTACTTCCCCCAATGTGTTTCATACAATCTGACAGTCAAATATACTCTCCCTACCAAGCCTGGCTTCCCAGGATTTACATAAAACAGGAAAGGCCCAACCCATGCTCCCATATGGTCCATCAACTAGGCAGAACCATTGACTGCTTTTCCTAAAGCAGCACTGAGGAGGAGAATAATCTTCAGCAGTATGTCAGTGGGCACAGAAAACCAAGTCTATCTACCACAACACCCTATGGTGCCCTATTTTTCTAATGGCTCCTCTCACAGCAGCCATCTACAAAACAGCTTAGACTCAGCTCTGCCTTCTTAGCTCCTTTGAAATTGTCACCTATAGTCTTAGGACACGTATTCCTGGATGTATGGGACTGTTCAATGAGGGGAGAGAGTGCCTCCAAACCAGTCCACTGACAATAGGGGTAATAAAAGCTCTGCTGCCTGCCGTTGTCCTCTAGAGGATGCACAGAGGACTACTATGGGGAGCTGCTGGCTCTTCTGGCCCTGAGCCTTCCCTTCTCTTAGATTCCACAAATGGGGTCTTCAGACACCACTCAGTGCCCAGCTAACGTCCACAGGTGCCCCCTCACCCACTGCCCTCAGGGGTTCTGCCTCCTCTTAGAAACAACAGCTTCTTTAAAAAGCAGGCTCTCTGCTACTCCTTTCTACTTCCCCCACAGGAGCTGGTGCAGCCTCAGGGGCCAGCTGATCAAAGAATGTAGCTGTAGGTTCCAGTAAGCAGAAAGAAACAATAGTGATCCGATCCAGGAAACACTCTAGACAACCGCAGAGTAGTGACCAGAGCAGCAAGCCCACAATCTCATTTGAATGTCAGGAGGCTGGGAGGCAAGCAGAGAAAGGAACCCTGCACGTTTGCTGTGTTCTAGGGCTCTAAGAGCACTCTGTAACAAGCCTGCGCTTGAATCACACAACACTGGTGCTCATTCAGCTCCAAAGCCCTTACCGTCAGCATCCACTTCGTTGATCATATCCTGTAATTCAGCTTCTGTTGGGTTCTGACCCAGGGACCTCATGACAGTCCCAAGTTCCTTTGTTGTGATGGTCCCATCACCATCTTTATCGAATAGGGAGAAAGCTTCCTTGAATTCTGAAAAGAGACGTTTACTCTTTAGAATCAATGTTTTCACCCAACACTGTTGTGACACACACTTCCCTGGGGCTTGCCAAAACAAGCTGTCCAAGTTATCAGAAACCACCTGGCCTTTATCTCGTGAAATAATAACCACAATAGGCCTGTGGGTCTGGCAACACACAGTAGCCCAGAAAGCAAACACTGTCCTGGTAACCAGTTCAATAAAGCCACAATATCCTTTTTTTTTTTTAAAGCTAGCCTGAACATACTTAAATTGGTCGTCAAGTGCAATCTGAGACTGCTGATTTACCAGTTAAAGTCCCTTCAAAGAAAGTCCTTTCATGTCACCCCTTTTATAGCCAGAATGAACCCTTGTTTCATAGCAACATGGGTACTGAAAAGGTTCATTCCCAGGAAGTCAGCACCTTCTTTGTCACATTCAAGATATTTTTCAGAATTCCAGGTTTCCTAAAAAGAAACTTAAAAAAAAAAGATGTATTTTATGTGTATGAGTGTTTGCCTGCATATATACATGTGCACCATGTTCACACCTGATGTTTGCAGAGATCAGAGGACGGCACTGGACCTCTTGGAACTGGAGTTATAGATCATTGTAAATTACCACGTGGGTCCTGGGAACCTAACTTGAGCCCTCTGCAAGAGCAACTAAGTGTTCTTCCCCCACTGAGCCATCTCCCCAGAAACCACCTTAAAACATTACGATAGAAACATTAAAAAGGTGAAGTTTCTGGGCACGGTGGCACTCTGCAGGCAACTGTAGAAGCCCTCTGTGAGTCTATACAGCAAGTTCCAGGAGAGCAAGATTTACAAGGGGAGACCTCACCCCAAAACAACACAAGACAAAAAACACCTGACACCTCCCCCACCCCAGCCCAAAGAGTAAATACTAAATTAATGTGACTCATTTCCCCAAGTATTACAGCACTGAATTTACCCATTTCCATGTATTTTAGTATAGCGGGCAAAAGCTTTCCTACTAACTACTGAGAGATCTGTGGCCTAAAAACCCTGGAGCAGGGTCAGTGGATCTTATTCTCCGCACAGCTGTGCACAAAGTGTGCCAGGCAGGCAGGGTGCACTCCACATTATCTCTAAAACATTTGTCCTCACTGTTTCTGTTCAAGAACCCTTAGAAAAATCAAGCAGAGAGTAGAGAAGGGACAGCAGAGGAGACACAAAACCAAGTCGGAGCCTAGTTCCAGTTTCCTGGGGCCTCCCCAGTCTTCAACTTACCAGCAATCTGTTCTTCAGTCAGCTGATCTGCCTACATGGAGAAAGAAATGGTCATAATTCAATCTAGACAGTAATCTAGCTTTCCTAAGTATACTTTAAAATTGTGGGATTTTTCTTCAAATTAATAGTCAAAAAATATTTCAAAATCATTAGCACTGCCATTTAGTGAAATTTTCTACAATAAAGGAAAACTGTTTAGGCTCACTTAACAATAAAGGGTAACAAAGAAGTGACAGCATCTGCTGGCTTCATTTCTTTGGCCTAGGGCTTGCAGTATGCGCTGCAATCCAACCAGTCAGTCATAATGCGGGATATGGCGCCTCTAGTGGTCAAAGTACCTACAGCGCCAGCTGCCGCAGCAACAGCAGCAGGCAGAGAAGGAAGAGCGCCACCTACTGCGCCATAAACACTGCAGTCGCTGGTTCCATCCAAGAGACCCAACCCAATGCCACTGACAGGCAGCCAGGACCAGGATCCTGTCCTGGGGCAGGCTTTTAGTGCACCTTGCGCATAGCATAGCTTTGGGCACTCCAAAATCTCCACACTGGCGTTACATAATGGTATTGGGGTGGATTAACAGGCTTTTATACCCATTTTATGAGAAACAATTAAGTGAAAAAAATACAGTAATGGGTTACCCACCCGTCTCATTTCTATGAAATGAATGCTTTCCAATCATTTAAATTAGACAGTTATTTGCTAAAAGCCTACCATTTACAATGATTAATGCCTCTGGTCAAATTATCCTGTGATTGGGAAGTTAAGAAAAAACTGAATCTTACGACTATTACAAAACTGCAAAAATCGAAGTACACAGAAAACAATACACTTATGAGGCGATATGATAGCCCTTTCCTCGTGTACAGGAGTAATTACTATCATCTCCTGGTATTAACACTACCCATCTTAAGACTAACAGAAAAGCTGCTTATGTCAACATTCAGTATTTCCATGCACTAAATGGCCACAAAGATAGTTTTCACTTGCACTATTTAAGTCTCTGCACCCCAGAATCTGTGCCTCCAGCCAGGGGAACTCAAGATCTTGAGGAGGATATTTATTTTTATTTTAATGAAGCCAGTTACTAAATAAACTCCAAGAGAAACCCGATGGCACTGGAGTTCATTCTTTTCTGTGGAAACTCACCTTGTATATTGACTTGAGTGAGGAAGAACTTTCTACTTTTATTTTTTAAATGTGTCTTCCCTCCTATCCATTACTGGAAAGCTACTTTTAGGAGGCATGAGGATTTATGTAATGCCCAGCCATGTCAGTCTTGTACGACAGGAAGCACTGCCACACCTCGTAGGAGAAAACTGTCAGCTCACCAGGGAGAAGAGTTCCACCTCCTCGAAAAATTCTGACTAAAGGCCTATCAAGTGCATCTACCTTCAGGACAACAGCTCCCCCCACCCTCAAGTCATTCTGGCCTCGGGTCAAAGGCGTTCCAGAACCCTGCCGGGAACGATCTAGCAGCCCCGCCAGGACAGAAAGTGCCGCTGGTGATGTCAGCTCTGCCTGGCGAGGGAGAAGGGGGCTATGGCACACGCACCCGGCCAACCGCACAGTCCAGAGACTGTAGAGAAAGCAGAAACGTGGAGATGGGCATCTCCCTGACACCTAGAGAGTGGCGTGAACAAGGGCCACACCGGACTAGGGGCCGGACCGGGGTGCAGGCCCAAAGGGGGACCCAGGGTGGGGGTGCTGCCTATCCCCGGCACCTCCCACCGCTCCTGCTCCCCTAGGCACTGAGCCTGCCGCCGCCTCCTCCCTAGCAGAAACTTTGCGTCTCTAATGGAAACCGTGGCGCGCGCCAACTCTCTCCTCCCCCGCCCCGCCGCCCCAATTAGCGCGAGCCGAGCGCCTCCCGCGGGAAGGGGCCTCCCCGTGGACGCGGGCGATCGCGCCCGCCTAGCACCGCGCCAGGAGGTGGGGGCCGAGGTTGCACGGCCCGGCCACGCGCGCGGCCACCCCGCAGGGCCCCGCCCGGGTGTAGGGCGGCCGCTTCCGCCCTCTCCGCCCCCCAGCCTTCGCCTTCCTGCCCCCAACCCCACCCTTCCCCGGCTCCTTCCTTCCCAGCTCACGCCCGCGCCGCGCCCCCCGGGAGGAAGGAGGGGACCGCAGCCGAGGAAGGGTGCCCAATTAGACTGAAGGTGGCTGAGGACACCCCAGGGCCCACGGCCCAAGCCCTGTGTCCCAACCGGCTCGCCCCGGCCCATTCATTCTCCACGGCTGGGGACTGGCTATCGGGACGTCGCGGCCTGCCCCGCCCGGTTCCCCCGCCCCGCCGGCCCCGGCCGAGGAGCTGCGCTGCAGGCTGCCCGGGTGCGGCGCGCTGGATGCAGTGGGTGCGGGGCTGGGGGAGGGGGGATGCGGAAGGCCCCGGTGCAGCTGTGGCAGCGGTTCCAGCCCGCGCACAGCCCACTATGGAGTCCAGCCCCAAAGGCGTCCAAAACTCAAGAGGAGGAGCCCTGGCAGCCAGAGCGGAGATGCAAACCCGAAATGCATCCTTTTTAACCGCAGCCGCTGCGTAACACCCGGCAAAGAGGGGCGGAGGGGGGGTGATCTCAGCCACGAAAAGGGGAAGATCCAAGAGTCAACTACAAATCTATGAAGAGAGCTTGGGCAGCTGCTACGCTTGCGACTGCCGATCCCGACCTACCATGGTGCGAGCGAAGGAAGAGCGGAGCAGGCGAGGGTGGCTGCACTAGCGCAGGGGCTCTGACCGCCGAGGTGCCTCCGCGGCTGCTACTGCTGCTAACGCGCTACCTGCGCTCTGCGCTGAGCCTCAGCCGCCGCCCGACTGCGAGTAACGGCACCACGAACACGAGACTCCCAGCACCACTGCCGTAGCGCGAGCCCGTGTGCCGCGATATATATACGGTGCGCCGTATCCCTCCGCCGCGGCAGCACCGCCTCGCGCAGGGCGGCGCTGCGGCAGCCGGGCCTCACCGCAAGGCCCCGCCCCTCCGGCGCGCCCGGCGCGGAGGGCCCTTTACGCGGGCAGGGGTCACTGGGGAGTCCCGGACTCGGGCGTGGGTGCTGGCCTGTTGTAGTAAGGGTCCTGGGGAGATGGAATGATGCCCCCGTAGCGAGACCTGGGGACCGCCTCGGGCTTCCAGCCCTGTGCCAGTCTCCTAGCCCCACTCCACCTGTGTGTCCCCCTCCCACCACTCCTGACGGCTGTAGGGTCGCAGAGCCACAGTCCTGGGTCCCCACCGACCGCTGGGTGCCCGAGGAGGATTGAGAGCTGAGGGCAGCCGCGGAGAGGAGCTGAAGGGGGGTGATCAACTGATCAACCTCACACTGAGCTGCAGAGAGGGGACTGTGTGAGGACGAGGTGCATGGCCTTGGGGAAGAAATGGGTTGGTTGTTTTATTTTCTCATTTTGGAGAACTGTCCCCGACACCGTGGCTAAGTCTGTGTCATGTTCACAAGCTCATGCAGTCTAGTTTTCGTGTTTCTACATTTCCACTAAAATTTTAAAGATGTTGGAAGATTTGTCCCCTGCTGGATTTGTTCCTTTTTTTCCTGAGGCAAATTCTATTCGGCCTGCTTCTAAAATTAATGCAGTGAGCAGCTTATGCAGACCTTAAAACCCGTGGTTTGAGTTTTTTCTAACTGTCCTGATCCTGAAAATCCATAAATTCATATACACAAAGGAAGGAAAAGATACTCAGAATCCCTCCAATTACAGCTGGAACACGCACAACCAATTGATTCTAATAGGGAACTCGACTATCTTAATTACAATCTTAATTATAATCCTTAAATAATATTTTAATCTTTAAATTTGCTATTCTCCATTCCCTGTAAACTGGGGTGAGGGGATGGGCAAAACTTTCAGGTTTTAATGTGGAGCCTGGGACTTAAAAAAAAAAAACTTAACAAAATGCTGCAGTTTCTTTTCTTGCCAAGACAGAGCACAGAAATTGATCTTTTGTTTGCAAGGCCAGGACAAGTTGCAGGTGCAGGTCGTTTATTCTTTCAGAAATTGTGGCAAAATGTGTGATTAGCATTCTGTGCTGGAAAGACTTTCAGCTGTACTTCTTCCTTGGCTTTGGCAGAGTCTCCAGATAGGTGTTCTAAAATAATAGAAAATGTCCCTGCACATTGCAAATGCCAGAGGACTTCTTAGGATTGCCTCAGACAGGGTGTCAGCAATGGTGGGCCTGTGCTTAATTGTGTTCTTTCTGGAATGCTACAGAAAGGGTGAACTTGCTGTTTAAGGAGATGCTATATCAGCAAGCCCGGGAAGGGTACTGGCTTCCCTCTGCAAATGGTTTAAAAACCACTCACAGACACACATACTACCCCCGTGTTCACAGAGAAGAACAGAGACCAATACAAAGTAAGTTTAACGCATACTCTACAATCTAATGAATTACCAGTCTACATGGCCAAGCTCATTGTTATAACTGTTTCATTCCTAAGGGATTTTGGATTTTTTTTCCTATCAGGCTTTTCAGGAGGTAGTTAGCTAAATGCATTTTAACATATGGTATGCAATGATAAGGGAGAAATAATGGCCTAAAAATGAAATATGTTTAATTATTGAAGATCCTTTTGTTTAGTCTTCCATTCCTTCTAATTATTTTGGTTACATAGTTACAATCTATGGTTTTGCAAAAACCAGTCAGATTATTTTCCTACTTCATTTAACTGTTCTGAAACATTTTCATGACTTTACTTGCTAAGCACCATTCATTCATCTTAAAGTTATTTTAATCATCATAGAACAATTCTCTGTTTGTTCATATTTTACGAAATGAATGCTCTTTTGGGATTCTTTAACATATTAGCTTTCAAGTGTAGTGGGTTTGTAATGAGGTCATGCTTTACACAGTTTTACAGCCAGTTTCTCACACTGAAATATAAGAAGGTCAAGTGACTTGCCCAGGATCTTCCTGAGAGTTGGCGATTGGGCATAAACTAGAGCGTGAGTCTTTGCTTGGGGCTCTAATATTAGATTGTATATGAGTGAAATTAGTATCTGAAAATTTAAAGATACAATGTTAAATATTTGCCTATTTCAGAGGTCTGGCTCTCTGGCCCACAACTTAGGTCCACTGAGTATTTGTGTCCCAGGGAATTAACTTCCTAATTTATAAAGAGGTCAGCAATTTAAAAAAAAAAACACATTATGGTAATTCTATAATGTACTGAGAACCGAAAAGCCTATGGAACATTCTGTGATATTAAGGCAATTGTTCTATGTGAAATTATTTAAATCAAATTATGTTAAGTAGAAGAGGAGTAGAAAGAATGCACAGGGCCAGGGAGTCTCAAGACTGCCCTGTGTCAATGCCAAGCCTCAGCTTCTCTCCATGTCCCCTTCAATCCAGCGCTCATGCTGCCAAAACCAGTACCACGTGGGAAACTCTTCAACATTGCCAAGTTTGGCTGCCAGCTTGAGACGTAGCCTTGGCCCCCCCTGGACCACAGCTTCTGTGTGCTGACACTAAGGAAATACTTCCCAGAAGGTTTTTGCCTCTGCAATGCTGGTGTCTTCTTAATTACAGTTGATTTTTCTATACCAGATGAACAGCACTTAACTGGAGACAGGACCTCAAAAGTGGAAAGCAAAGACTTCACCTCCACGGATTCGTTTTAAAAATTTAGGTTTATTTATTTTTGCTCTATGTGAATATATGTGCACCAGACAACTTGCCTGTTGGATTCCCTCAAACTGGGGTTGCAGACGGTTGTGAACCACCATGTGGATGCTGGGAATTGAACCCAGGTCCTCTGCAAGAGCAACAAGTACTCTTAGCTGCTGAGCCATCTCTCCAGCCCTTCTATAGATTCCTAACTTAAATATATCACACAAACAGCCCCAGTAGTATCTCTGAGTGACTCTCAGACATCCCTTTGGAAGATTACAGGCCAGGCCCTGACCATCTGCATTTTTCTCAGTATCTTATCTTCCAAGCTCTTACAAAAAAATCCCACTAAACCCTGAGTACTCAACAGCTTTTCCAACTCAAATTTCCAAATGCTTCTACACCTTCCCCAAAGCCAACATGCTCAGGTTCATCACAAACCCCTCTTTTAGGTATCAATTTCTATTCTAATATTTTCTGTTGTCTTGGTAAACACCATGTTCAAAATCAACTTGGGAAGGGAAGGGTTTACTTTAGCTTATATAGTCCATCAGTGAAGGATAGGATATACCAATGCAGGAGCTCAAAGCAGAAGCCAATGGAGAAACGCTGGCTACCTGAGTGCTTCCTCAGGCAAGTTACCTTAGCCCTCTACTTTTGGAGCCTGGTATGCCAACCCCGCCCCTGACAATAGGGTGAGTGCAGATACTTAGGCAGCTCAAAGGGCCCTGTGCTGCTTCACCTGTTACCGGGCTGCATAAGGACTCAGTATGTGTGTGCAAGTTTCTCCTTGTGAGTGAGAATCTCCACGTGTTCGCCCCTCCCCCTCCTCTTCCCCTTCTTCCTTCTCTCTGACCCTCCCATGCATCTCTTTCTCCTCTCCTGCTCTCCCTCTCCATCTCCCCACCTGGAATAAACTCTATTGTTAATGTATCCATCGCGCCAGTTCTATCTTGTGCCTTTAACTTAAGCAAAAGAACAACACTACTATCATTCCTGTTTGGCCCAGACCCACCTGCCTGGGGATGGTACCACCCACAGTAGTCTGGAACTCTCCTACATCAATTAGCAATTAAGAAAATGGCCTCACAGATCAGTCTTATTGGGCCAATTCTTCAGCCAGAGTTCTCTCTTTCAGGTGACTCTTAAGTTTGTATCAATTGGATAGCTGAAGTTAACAAGACACCACCCTTTTGTTCATGGTCATGGATATGAAATACAAGATGGAGTCAGGGATCGAGAAGTAAGATCCAGAGAAATAACTGGCCTGACTTGGACCTCATCATATTTATGCTTTAATTAAATGAACTCTTAAGTCACAAGCAGTTAGTGGTTAGAGAGACCAGGGAATTGAGTTCATGAATCGAGAGAGTAAGATGCCCAATGGGATAAGATCATAGTTTTTAATTTAAATAAAAACATATATTGAGGGGAAACAGGATCATATTTTTGTTCTTCAGTTGTCTACACTGAAATCAGGTTCCTTTAAAAAGAGGCATCTGACATGTTGTATAATGTAGTGTTTTTGGTTTTGCTTTTTTGAGAGTCTTGCTATGTAGCTCAGGCCGACCTAGAATTTTCTATGTAACCCAGGCTGCTCTTGAACTTATTATCTGCCTCTGCCTCAGCCTCTGGAGTGCTGGGATTAGGGGTGTGTTACCAAGATCAGTCCTTTAAATCATATTGTTTGGGAAACAATTAAGCAATCATTGTCCTTATACTTCAAAACCCAAATGCAAAATTATCAAATGGTAGTCAGCAACTTACCATGTCTACCAAATATGCTGGGGGTGGGGGTCTCACCGTAGCCCACATTTATGACAACAGGTTTTCAGCAATTGTTTAGTTGGGGGAGGGTTTGTGATGTGGAATAATGGTCTTGTACACTATAAAGATTTGTCACTTATATTGTTTTAATAAAAAGCTGATTTGCCAGCAGCCAGGTAGGAAGTATAGGTGGGGCTACCAGACTAGGAGAATTCTGGGAACAGGAAGGCAGAGAGCAGGAGTTACCAGCCAGATGCAGAGGAAGCAAGATGAGAATGCCCACTGAGAAAATATACCAAACTATGTGACTAAGCATAGATAAGAATGATGGGTTTATTTAAGTTGTAAGAGCTAGATAGAAATAAGCCTAAGCAATAGGCCAAACAGTTTATAATTAATATAAGCTTCTGGGTGTTTATTTGGGACTGTAAGGCTGTAGGACAGGGCAGGACAGAAACTTTCATCTATAGTTGTGTGACCACAGTTAGCTGGCATGGCAGGTTTTTGGGGTGACGCAGTTAGCGACTGACACAAGTTGGAATGTTACCAAGGCCCTGAATGGCATATAATTGAACTGTAATGTTAAATTAGATAAATCGATGCTGATTGCAGAATATATCAAAGAAATGACCTCTCCAATTAGTAGGACTTGGGGAGATGGCACAGTGGGTGGGATGGGCTTGTTATACAAACATGATGACCTGAGTTTGAATCCCCAGCAGCCATGTAAAAAGTGAGACATGGTTGCATGTGCCTGTAATCACCACACTGGAAGGCAGAGACAGAAAGACCCTGGGATCTCACTAGCAAGGCAGCCGGCCAGCAAGGCAGCCCATCAGACAGTGTTAACAGTAAGCTTCCAGTTTAGTGAGAGATCCTATTTTGCAGCAACAAGGCAGAGAATGACAAAGGAAGACATTTGACATCTTCTATGTTTTCCTGTGCTCCACCCAGATGTGTGTACCCTCTCATGCATTCACAACACACACACACACACACACACACACACACACACACACACACAAATAATAAACACAAAAGGATTGAGTTAATTAGTAGAGTGGTTGGGTTTTTATTCATAGTGAATAACCTTTGTCCTTTCTTCCAGACCTGTCCATTACAGTAACCACTAACCATACTTTAAATCAAGTAATTCCAATAAAAAAATACAGTTCCTGGGCTGGAGAGGTGGCTTAGAGGTTAAGAGCACTGACTGCTCTTCCAGAGGTCCTGAGTTCAATTCCCAGCAACCACATGGTGGCTCACAGCCATCCACAATTCAATCTGGTGCTCTCTTCCGGCATGTATGCAGAACACTGTATATGTAATAAATAAATAAATCTTTAAAAAAATACAGTTCCTCAGTTTTGCTAGCAATACATACTCCCATACAGATGATGGTTATTGTATTGGACAATGCAGAATTCATTCATCATTGAGGAAACGTCTGTTGGGTGACACATTCTAGAGATTTTTAAAAAGGAAAAAAAAAGCATCCATATGTGCCTAGATCAGTGACCCTGAAGGCCCCAACATCTTAAATAATCACCCCACAATTCTTTGTTTAGCCCAATGAACCATCCCCTTCCCCACAGAACACACAGGTGCCATTGGTTTTGACATGTCACACCCCTGCTCAACACCTTTAGGGGCCTCTTTCCATTCAAAGCTCCTCCGTACGTTACCATGTGATACTCTTTGAGCTCGGTGTAGTCTTGCCTCAACAGGTGCCAACAGATTGTTGATTTAGTGTGTAGTGCCGTGACTTCTGGGACTAAAGAGGTCAGAAGCGGACATCAAATGGGACAATGCAAAGGAAGTCTCTCACTTCATTAATAGTCTACCACCAAAATCAGTCTTCCCTAATTTGGTGGCACCCCACATGGTGCCAAGAACACACTGGACTGTCCCTGCTTTGAACCTGATGGTGCCCTCTACTGTCCTAATGGATACCCAAAAGGCTGATCCATCTTTGTCTACAGCTCTCTTCAGGTGGGTACATAACTGGCTCTCACCCTCGCTTCTTACAATGGAGGAAATATGGCCAAAGGCAAGCTGGACTTTGGAAAAGCTATTTTTCTGCCCAAATCCAAGAGACTGCTTGTCTTTTATTTATCCTAAGTAGAGAATCTGAGTCACTGACAAACCAACTGTAGGCATCGGCAACAGCATGGCTGACTAGATGATCAATGAAAAGAAGTTCTCTCCAATGGGTTTTCAATTGTACAACCGAGTATGGCTGTACCCCTTCCTTGTCACATCCTCTTCTACAAGCCAAATGGCATGCAGAAATTCTGCCAGGTCTCAATGACAGGCTGAAATAACATTGTGTAGTCTACAAGGCTGCTTGCTTCCTTAGTGGCACAGACTCAGCCATTTCATCTGTGAAACTGGTATAATGACAACACATCTTTGGGCTTGATGGGAAGGTTATATGAGAGGGAAAACGTGTCAAATTAGTTTGCAAACCATAGGCTTCAGAAACAAATATAAGGTGTGCTTGTTTGTAACATTTGAAAGATCAGTAGGTCAGAAGCCAATTCAGAATCAAAATCAAGGACCTGGAGGGATTCTAAGGCATCAACAGTAGAAGAATTAAGGAGGTTCCCTTTTGTTTAATACCCTTAACAAGCAGGTCCCAGGGGTCAGAAGTCCTGAGCTGCCCACCACTCTTAAGGCATGCTGCTGGGTCACCAATGCCTTCCAAATCCCAGGAGATTTGTGACTCAAGAGAACTCATTTATGGTCTCATGTTTCTAGGCTCTGGCTCTACCTGGTCACACAGTTTCAGGGAAGCATCTGTTTCACACCAAGTTGGAAACCTAGGAAAATGTCAGAACTGTGACATGAAAACCTATTGTAAATGGTCTAGTGAGTGCTTCTAACAGAGACATTTGCAGTGTTCAAACTCTGAAGAAAGGTGGGAGACTGAACAAAAGTATTGAGCACTGTGTCTCTACTTTGTGGTTTGCAAACGCCTTGCAAGCAATGTTCTGGATGGCAAGACTTCAGGCTCTGGCTAAGCCATTCCTGCCTCCTCAACTTTTGCTACGTTAGGGAGTCTGGGTGCTGCTAAAGCCATGAAATGAGTACTTTGATCTGGGAAAGAGCACAATATGCTAAGCAAGTCCAGTCATACCTGTTTGAACTACCTGGGAAAAAATTTAAGACACCAGCTAGAAGTTGCATAATAGAAAGCAAAAGTATAACCATCAACTTTTTGATCTATACCTCCCCAGTGCTGGGAGTACAGGTGAGCACCACCACGTATGGGTTTCCACCCAGGGCTGGGGTTTGAACCAAGAGCTTCACGCATGCCAGGCAAGCACTCTATTAACTGAGCTACACCACAGCCCCTATTCTTTCTTTTCTTTTCCTTATCGATCCCCACCCCACCCAGTCTCCTTATGTAGACGAGGCTGATCCCAAGCTTATTATCCTTCTGCCTCAGTGTTTCAAGCCCTGGGAATGTGAGTGCATAACACCATGCCCTGTTTATGATTATTATTTATTAGCACTTTACCATACTCTAAAAGCCGCTTCAGAATTTTATACAAACTGTTAATTGTGTAGCTACATTCCTTTGTTACCCAACTCCAAAAAAATGAGCTTCTCTGTATTCTTCTGAGGAAAGGAAATAGAGTCACCCTGAAGAACACAGAAGTGAAGAAACCATAAGGCTTAACATAAAACAGTGTCAGCAACTTAGATGAAGGCCAAAGATTTTAAATAAGCAGTATAGATAAGGCCTAGCTGGGAGAACAGTTCTGCACAGCCAATCCTTAAGTGAAATAACAAAGTCCAAAGCAAAGTCATCTTAGGATTGTCCTCAATCACTGGGAGGCCCTGAGAACGATAACATCCTCCTGCTTTCCTTATTGCAATTGCTCTTTGTTGATTACAGTATTTTCAGAGGTCCAAAGTCAAAGGGGAGAGCAGGGTCACGTGATCCTAAAGCCTGCTCAGTCCCCTACCTTTCACTTCTCAGGAGTTAGCTTTCTTCTTTGGAAAACGGGAAAGTCAGGCCAGGTAGCCTTTCTCTGGTCCCTTCTGGATTCGACATTTCAGGCTTCTAAATATTTGGCTGGTGGAGTCTGTGAGGAACTTGTGCAGAGTTCCCTGAAAGTTAGGAGATTGGTAGAGACAAAGGTGTTGATGGAGTCAGGTCATGCTGGATTTGACTCAACGTGTCTTTTTCCAAACGTTAGCCATTCAGAGTATAAAGTGCCACTGGGTCAAATGACACTTTTATAAAATACTCAGCCCAGAGTAGGCCATATCTGCTCAATAAATGATCCTGATATCTATTCCTCCAAATTACCAAAAAGATGGAAAGGGAAAAAGAACTATCCAAAGCTGTCAGAGGACATTACCTCTTCACAAAAGACCAGAAAGCATGGGGGAAAGCCAACTATTTGAGTGACTCAGCTTTTTTTTTAATGTTTCTTCTAAATCTTAGAATTCTTCAAAAATATAATACATACAAAAGAGAACTTAGAAATCAACCCTGACACTTAAGATTCATGACTGTTCCATTAATGATATTTCCTTAATTTAAAAATCAAAAGTACTCAAGACAGTGGTGGCCCACGCCTTTGATCCCAGCACTCCAAAAGGCAGAGGCAGGTGGATCTCTGAGTCTGAGGCCAGTCTGGTCTACAGAGTGAGCTCCAGGACAGTCAGGGCTACACAGAGAAACCCTGTCTCAAAACAGCAAGAAACAAAAGTGGAGACAATTCACAAAGAGAAATTGTATCCTCTACACCATAGATGTTCCATGAGTATTTGTTGTTTTTTGTTTGTTTGGGGGGGTTGTTTTTTTTGTTTTTTTGTTTTTTACTTATGAGATCAACTACAGATTTCTACCACTGACCCTGGAATGGAATAAAACCATTCCTTCACTCCTTTAGTAGGCCCTCACTGAGCTAGAATACAAAGGCTAGTTTACTAAGTATAGGGATTATAAGCACATGAGCATCCTGAAGGAGCTCACAACTCAGTGCGCTAGCCCACTGATCCTGGGGACAAAACCCAACAACTTTCCTATATGCTAGAATTGAAGTAACATGCTATAAAGAATACTTCATATTTAGATAAACCAGTGACAGGCTTTATAGAAAAATCTAACTTCTTGGCAAATTCTGATCTTCCCTTCGGAAATACTTTGAAGACTGAGTTTGAAAAGAAAGTTAAAAGCAACTTTGAAAAGTTGAAAGTACTGTCAACAGGCACAGTTCTAAATATGACACAATTAGGTTATGGTTCAATTTCTTCATAGCAGAATCAAATAACAGAGCCGGGAAGGCAATCTGGAACTCATCTAGGCTGGTCATCTCATTCCGCAATCTAGACAACAGAGGTTCCAGGAATAGAGGAACTTACCCAAGAATTCCTAATTTGTGTAGCACTCTCAGATCTCTCTTCTCACATCACAATCTGGTTTAACACAAATAAGTCACAGCAGATACTTCCCACTCCAGGTACACCGCAAAAGAATGTGATGTATTGTTTCTATGGGCAGATATTTCTGTGGTGAAATGGCCACACGTTAGTGCCAAGTTATTTGCCCACATGGTAAACATTTTAGGAGAGGCTTCTAAAGGCCTCCACAGAGAAATTCACAGCTTTTTTTCCTTTTGGAACAAGACGTTGAGTTTGAGAAACAGCAATAAACAATTGTGAACTACAGCTTTGGATCAAAGAATAAGGTTCACATGAAGGCAATGCAGACACCTATAGAGATGTCAGAAAGGCCCATTATAGCATAATCTTTGAAGAATGGTAGTTGGAACAAAAATCAGATCATCCAAACCTTCTATATCAAAATAGCATGTTTTTAAGAAATCCACAAATTTCATTTTCTTAGCTGGATTCTTACAGCCGTGATTATAATCCAGTAGCATTTCTCTTCTGCAACTTCTCTCGATTCCTAGGCTGTGAAGTTACAGTCCCCCTAGTGCACGGTGAAAACTCACGCCTTAACTCTCAGTCATTTGATAGTTAACCCAGCTGGGTTTCAACTACAGGTACAGCTCACTTTCTAGAACTGGACTAACAGCTGTTGAGGTTGCACTAGAACTGGCTATCGTATTGCTTTTATCAAACCCTCACCTCTAGACCCTCGCGGAAGCCCAGCCTTGGGAAGGACGCTGGTCCTTCTAGAAACAGAAGTGCCCATGGGTGTGCTTCTCCGAGGGTGGGGGTGTTGAGTCTTTGCACTTCTAAACAGGGGTCAACCCGAGGGAGTATTTTAGGATGTGGGGAGCGTTTCTCCTTCCTTGCTGACAACTGCGCCTGGCGACAGCAAAAGAAGCGCCACCTGCGAGCAAGGGAACCACTGTGGATTGATCCAGATCTTCCCTTTAAGGGGCACTGGACACCCCACAGGATCTTCGTACGATTTTTAGGTCGATTATGCGTTTCAGACGTTCCAAAGCCCATCTAGAGGAGAGGAGCCCGCCAAGCCTCAATTCCTGATGTGCTGCGGGAGGGGCGGGGCGGGGCGGGGCCGAGTGCGGGCGAGGGCTAGGGCACTATATCTCTCCGCGGAGGAGCACACAGCGTCAGAGACACACTCTGCCAAACGCGGTCTGTAGCCGGTTGCTTAGTTGGCGCTGCTGAGGTCTCTTTCCTCGTTGAGTTTGACAAGGATTCTCTGATAGGCCAGAGGGACCCTGCAGTGGTTGGCCGGAAAGAGTCAAGCTGCCTGATTGGCCGCTCCGCACCTGCAATGCGTCAAACCACGGCGGGCGTGGAGGGCTCCGCGTGAATGGTCCTGGTTGGCGGGGCAACCCGCGGATTTCCGGAGGGCGGGGCTCCGCCTGTGGCCGCCATCTTTACTAGGGGCAACGCGCGCAGGCTAGGTCTCGGCGTGTTTGCACCGCTTTGACTTGTCTAAAAGGGCACTGCGAGAGAAGTTTGGGGAGGGGGATTTTCTTTATTTTTTATTTTTTGGCCGTGGGTTGTTTCTGCACAGACCCCAGGGATGTGAAATGGAGAGGGAAAGCTAAGGGCTGCCGCTTAGGGCGGAGTTGGCTACCCGGGATGGAGGACGCCTGGGGGTTTTTAATATCATCCTAATAAAACCGCTGGGTTTGTGTCCTAATCTGGGTATCCAGGGACACGATTCGTTTCCCTTCCTACAAGCAGAAATGAGACTCGCTGTCTAGGCATCTTTTTCGGGCTGGAGGGTACTTCTGGAAAGCTCGCTCGAATACGTCATGAGTTTTGCTCCCGCTGTGCGCGGTCCCGCGGGCTCCTAATGCGTTTTGTTGTATTATAACTACCCCAGACGGCCGTGCTGGAAACTGTTTCTCCACTCCAGAGACAAGTGTCCTGTAGGGGCAAAACAGTTTGCCCAACACGCATGCCACGAGAATGAGATTTTGATCCTATCAGCTTATTTGCCTTTTATAGGCAAATGTTTATGCGTATGTGCATCCGGTTTTCATCCCTCGATGATACCCACTCCGCTAAAAAATAATCTAATTATCCAAAGAAGTCATAGTTCAGGACTTAGCTCCCTTTCTGTGGTGAAAGAGGTTTTTTTTTTTGTTTGTTTGTTTTTAATTATGTTCCCTAGTTAAATTAGAAATCTGGGAAGTAGAAGGACACGGCTGTTTTAGTTTAGTGGGTGGTGATATCTCGGTTTTATTTGTGCTGCGTAGGTGCACATTCGGTGGATCCTGGGTATCCAAAGGTGAATTCTGGAACGCCTTGGTGTGGATGTTGCCATGGCTACAGGGAGAGGAGGGGGTGGGAATCCATGAATTGTGAGACTAATAAAGCTGACTAGGCTTGGCCTCTCCGTTGCCTGAATCCTTTGTAATTGAATGCCCTGGTTTGTATATGCAGGTTTTCTACATTGCTGTACCGCCCCCCCTCCCAAGATTCCTGGATTGATCAACATCTACATACATGGGTGTGTCAGTTTGCCTTAGAGTAACACGGTGCACTCACCAAATGTAGATTTTTCTGATTAGATGATGTATCTAGAAGCAGTTTGTTTTCTTTCTTTTTTTAACCACTTGCCCTACATTCTGATTTTCAAGTTGTTGAAGAATTGTTGACTTGCACGTCTTTTAAAAATATGCAAGCCATCACCTTAACTGAGTGCCTATCAAGATAATGCCAGAGTGCTGAGTTCATGGGTGTTGCAAAAGAAACTTGGAGCTGTGCATAATCTCGGTATAGCAACAACCACTCCTGTCTCTAACGTACAGTGCTTGGCAGCTGATGCTAGGAGGCTTCACTTGCTGCATGAAGCAGAGCAAAGACGTCCTCAGAGCCCGGACTCCTTCAGTGATTCTGTAAAAAATTGAGGAGTGTATGATCTGTGAATGCAGCAGGACTGCAAACTGTAGAACAGTGAGCTTGGGGTTCCTGTACTGTCTGCCCTTTAGTGAGGAAGACTGCCCATCTCCTGGAAAACAGATGAACAAACATCTAAAATAAACCTTATTTTTTTTAGCTTTCTTTTTATTTTTTATCTGTATGAGTGTTTTGTCTGTATGTATATCTGTGCACCATGTATGTGCCTGGTGCCTATGGAAGCCCGAAGAAGATCCTAGATTCCCTCCTGGATATGAAGTTGCAGACAGTTGTGAGCTGTGATGTGGGTGCTGGGAATCAAACTGGGTCCTGTGAAAATGGACCAGTTAAGAGCAAGTATTCTAATTTGTTTTTGTTTTTTTGAGACAGGGTTTGTCTGTGGCTTTGGAGGCTGTCCTAGAACTAGCTCTCTACCAGGCTGGTCTGGAACTCAGAGATCTGCCTGCCTTTGCCTCCTGAGTGTTGGGAATAAAGGCGTGTGCCACATTTTTTTTTCTTAATGTAAGTATGTTTAACATAGCCTTATACAGAGTCTGATTTGATGGGCTCATAAGGCAGTGAATCAGATTCTCCTAGTTTTAGCTTTGGCTGTGTCTGAGAAAGCCCTCTGTCCTAGGCAAACCAGACAACTGATCCCCTTTGAACTGTTTCCAGTGCCTTAGAGGGGAGGATGAACAGACTGAAAAATCAAGGCAGAGTACTTGGAGGTGTTTTGGTTCCTTGCAGCTGGAGTTTGGTAGGCACAAGAGATGAATGCACTTCCAAAGTCAAGCTGATAACTTTATCTGTCTTTGCTGATTTTTCTTCTTAGTCCTGGAACATAGTATACATATTTTCTTTTCTTCAAGACAAGGTTTCTCTGCTCTTCTGGGACTCGATCTGTAGACCAGGCTGGTCTCAAACTCAAGAGATCCACCAGCCTCTGCCTCCTAAGTACTGGGATTAAAGGTGTGTGCCACCACTGCCAGGCTAAGATCTTAATTTGTTTTTTTTTTCCCTAATCCAGGCAGGCTGTGTCTGGAGTTCAGTTACAGGCAAAGCGTCTTTCTGTCCTAGTTCAGGAGCCCTCTGAATCCTCTCTTCACGGAGTCCAGGTTGAAGGCTGTTCCCCCTCCGTTTCTCCACGGCTGGTCCCTTTCCCCTTTGTCCCATGCTGTCTTCTCACCTCTGCATCCCACAAGTAACAAGCCATCGCTGTTTCTCCTGCTATAGGTCTTTATTGGTTTGTTGTCACTTCGTCTACAGCAGATTGCTACTGCCTGGTGATTTTTAGAAACGAGCAGACATTTATTTCTCACAGTTCTATGGTGGAAAAGTGAAAGATTAAGGGCCCCATCAGACTCTCTGATGGAGGCTTACCCTCACACGGTGGGAGAGCAGATGTTGTACCTCCCATGGCAGAAGAGGTGACAGATCCAGGCATCTCTGATGCCTCTTTCATAAGGACATCGAAGCCACTCACCAGCGCAGCTCTCAGAAGTAATCACTTTCCCTCATCTCTTTGTGGTATAAGTGCCAGCATGAATTTTGGATGGATACACAATCACATTCTACAACTTTTCCATTCCTGATTCTATCCTATGCCCTCAGTTTAATCCCCAGTTAGGTCAATAGATCACGTCTAACTGACTCCCACAAGTTGTTCTCTGACCTCCACACATGTAATGCAAATGCACATGAGCTTGCGTACACACACACACACACACACACACACACACACACACACACACAAAATAAACAAAAAAATTAAAGTATATAGCCAGTTGTGCTGGCATTTGCTTGTAATCCAGTACTCTGAGGCAGAAACAGGAGGTTTGCCATGAGTTTGAGGCCAGCCTGAGCTGCATAGCTACACCCTGTCTCCAAAACAACAACAGGGCTGGAGTGATGGCTCAGCAGTTAAGTACATTTGAAGTGTAATCGTGAGGACCAGGATTAAGATTCCCAGTACCCAGCTGGGTAATGGTGGTGCATTCTTTTGATCTGAGCACTTGGAGGCAGAGACAGATGGATCTCTGTGAGTTCAAGGCCAGCACAGTCTACAGAGTGAGTTCCATCACAGTCATGGCTACACAAAGAAACTCTGTCTCAAAAAAGGGGGGGGGGCAAATCCCAGTTCCCAAGAAACAAGCAACCTGGGTAATTCCAGCTCTGACCCTCTTTCTGGCCTTCATGTGTGCACAAGCCTGTACACCCACCCACACATGTCCATACACTAACATAGACACATATATAATTACATCTTAACAATGACAAACAACTAAAAGACGTAAAGAAGAGAAATCTACAGAATGTTTTAACTACATTTTAACTACCCCTTTCCCTCTGAAGTACTGAAAATGGAACCAAGATCTTTTTTAGATGTTAGATGAATGTAGGCTTTTAGAATTTAAGGAATATAAAGAACTCTCATGTACCTTCATCTGTATTTCCTATCTGAATTTACTTTATTAGAACTTGTGTACATGTGTCATTTTGCTTTCCCTCTCATCTCTCCCTCAACCCCCACAACCCACTCCAATATGATGCTCCCTTCTCTAAAAATTTCAACGTGTAATGCCTTCATTCTAGGGCAGTTATTAAAATCAGGATGTGGGTAGCCCACCATTGTCTGGCGTTGTCAAGTCTATGATCATTGGGGCTGGAGCAATGGCTTAGTGAATAAAAGCACTGGCTAGTCTTCCAGAGGACTGGGGTCCAATTTCCAGCACCCACACAACGGCTTACAGCTATCTGCAACTCTCCAATCCTGGGGGATTCAACAGACACCACACCCTCTCCTGGCCTCCTTAGATGCCAGGTACATACATGGTGCACTGACATGTACACCCATTCACTAAAAATAATCATTTAAAAATCTGTATAGTCCTTCTTCAAAATTTTCATTATATTACTGCTCGCAGCAGAGCAGTTAAAAAAAATCTCAGTTTATGCACCTAATTCAGATGTCAAGTTTTCAGTGCTATTTAATCTAGATTCACCCTTCGGTCTTTATTTTTCATTACTAATTTAATGATTTCTTATCAGCCCATGACAGAACTTTTTGTTCGTTTTTGAGACAGGATTTCTCTGTGTAACAGCCCTAGATGTCCTGGAACTCAGGGAAAGGCTTAGGCACTACTGATGCTATATTCATTAAATACATCATTAGGTTCAGTCAATGTGGTGACTCACACCTTTAATCCCAGTACTCTGGAAGCAGAGGCAGGCAGAGTTGTGTGAATCTGGATTCAGCTTGTTCTACATAGTGAGTTCCAGGACAGCCAGAGGTATGTGGAGAGACCCTATCTAAAAACAAAACAAAACATTCCAACAGAATGGTAGAGCAAGGGGGAAACAATTTAAAATTCTAGATTTATCCTCCCTGTCCCCATCATATATTAACTCAATGTCTTTCTTCACAGATGACAAAGAGATCAAAGTTTGACAAAAAGTCCTTCTCTCCAGCCTCCAAGATCTCTGTGCTTTTCTCCACTGCATAATCCTTAATACAAAAAAAGTCCTATGAGCTTCTAAAACCAGGACCTTGAATTTATTTTACTAATTCTGTCCACTGTGCTTGACTTTCCCATAATTCTGGCTAGCAGTGATTTCTGTTACATATTCATCAGATATAATAGTTGATACTCTATTCACATTATCTTCTTCATAATGTACCGAGTGTCATATGTAAAAGCTAAATGTGTCTTAGGACCATCTGCATAGTATTTTGATAGCAGCATGTTTCCCCCCCAGGATGCAGTTATAATGTAACCTTGTTGTGTAGGTCATAGAAGACAGTGGGAGCCTTTTAACCAGTTCCTCTCTGAGCTTGCACCAAGGCACTGAGCCGACTTCCTACTGATGGCTCGTGGGAGTGGCTTGATCCGGTCCTCATAAATTACACAGTCTTTTGACTCTCATATATTTAATGTTTAAAATCCATACATATTTATCTTTCTCTTAATTAGAAAGAGTCCCCTGCCCCCCAGATAAGGTACTTGTTCTTCCTGTGGCTTCTACAGCCTTGTCTGAGAAGAGCCTGAGCTGATTTATCAAGAGTGCTGTGGAATTCCTCACCTGAAGCCCAGAAAGAGGAGCTGCAGTGTCTCAGGTGAGGCTATCTGATAATTAAAAGGCAGTGTCAGGACTCAAAGGTGGGCTCCAGAGAGGTGAAGTAGAACAGAGCAGCCACCGGGCTGTGATGCCACCATGGCGAGTTGGACAAATACTGTGGATGTTGAGATTGATGCTGACTGAGAGGAGGGAGCCAAGGTTCTGGTCCTTTTCTCTACTATTTCTTTTGCCTCTGACTTTGGGCAAGGTACTGAAATTTGGGTCCCAGTTTCCTTGCATGAAGGCAGAACAAAATAGGTAATCTCAAGGTTCTCTGACAGTGGCTATTTTGTTTTTGCTTGTTTGTTTTGAGTGTGTGTGTGTGTGTGTGTGTGTGTTGTGTGACATTATGAACAGGTTATATTGGCTAAGTAATAGGTGATATGATTTACAAACATAGCCTGACAGATGCCCCCAGAAATTACGACTATCCACAGACTTTGGGGACTCTCTCTTATCTATGTTAAGACAACCAGTATATTTACACTTTCAAACATCACTGTGAAGTCTAGGCCTGTCATCTATGAATCCCAAATGGTGTTACTGGAACATAGACTAGTGTATCTGCTAGTGTTAGGGGTAACTCTTACACAAATCAAGAAGACACCTGCTCACCTAGCCTACACGTCTTTCCGAAGAAGTTTATGTAGTATGTTGAAGCTTATTCTCTTCAATAACTCTTTTATGGAGGGTATGCTGAGATGAAGCCAGGGTTTCAAGTATACTCAGTAAGTGTTCTTAACCATTGGGCCATCCTTCTAGCCCCAAATCCTTATAATTCTTAATGTAAAAATCCCTGGAAAAGAAGTAAAACGAACCTCTACCCACAACAGACACACGTCCTCACCTTTGTTCATTGATCTAGTAATTATCTATTATTGAAATGTCTATAATTATAGAATTTTCTAAATGGCTATAGGTAGGTAGTTCTCCTTGGCTTCTGGAATGACTCAAATAACAGCAGAAAGTGCTTTGAAGTGATTGTGTGGAAGTGCTGGCCCCTACAGTTCATCTAAGCTGTCATCAGTCACTCAGCTATCACTGTGGGCTGTAGCAGTCTACTTTGTTCTTTTTATATAGTTGAAAAATGATGGGACACAGGCAGCCTGCAGTTCTGCTCTGGAACTTTCTATCATCCCCTACTGATAGCCCTGATTGTTCCTCTTTTGCTACCTGGATGATGTAAAACACAGGGCTTTTGTTCATCAAGAACATGGATGGAATTGGGCCACAGAAAGCATTCATTTCTTTCAGCTCTTTCAAAACTTGAGAGCCCACAAGGAGGCACAGGCAGTGAAGGGTTTTGCTACCAAAGCCTGACAACCTGAGTTCAATCCCTGAGACTCATAGAGAGAACTGACTCTCATAAGTTATCCTCTGACCACAGGCATGCCCACACCCCCCACTAAATAAATACATGTAATTTTTAAAACTGTAATTTTTTTTAAGGAAAGAGTCAAGGATAAACCATTGTGACTCCCCACATGAATTTTAGAATTTGTCTCGGTTATATTTTGGTTCCAAACCAGACTGAAATATAATCACTTTGTCTCTTTCCCACTCAGATAATCTGAGACACTAGAGTATGTGAAAGACTGTTTTTAATTCCAATTCTTCCCAGTGCATGGGATCATATCTAGGGCCTCGGACATGCTAGGCAAGCACTGTGCCACAGAGCTACAAGTGCAGTCCTCCACCCTTCTTGCAAGGTTTGATGTTGATGGACACTCTGACCTCTCATCCCGTGACAAATAAGGTAATTCTCTTTGAGGTCACTGATTTTGTGATGTTTACTAGACCACATAACTGTTCGCACTGGCTTTCTATTTGCTCTCAGTACCTTTCGTTGTTCATGGAGGTTTCAACCCCTTTTGAGTTGGAATGGAATTACAGCAGAGTAGAAGGTAACACTTGGACTGGCTGGTAATGTGAATGCTTGCTATAACTCATTTTCATTGGTATGGATCCTTACATCTGTATCAGACCTCAGCAGGGATGTCAACCATAGAGAACAGGAGAGTTCTGTCAAAACATTGAGCTTGTCTGGGCTCCCCTCACCTCATCTATCCCTTTTTGTTTTTTGTTTGTTTGTTTGTTTTTTGGTTTGTTTTTGTTTTTGGAGACAGGGTTCCTCTGTATTGTTTTGGAGGCTGTCCTGGAACTCGCTCCGTAGATTATGCTGGCCTCAAACTCACAGAGATCTGGATGCCTCTGCCTCCCAAGTGCTGGGATTAAAGGCGTGCACCACCAACGCCCAGCTCATCTCTCCTTTTTTTAATTACATTTTTTTCCTACCTGGAGATCCTGGTGGAGGTGATTTCATTCCTGTTCTCTCCCAGAAGGCTTGTGCTTTTTCTTACCATCTCATGATTTAATGAGCAGACTCCCTTCTTCTAGAATGCCCTCTCCTCTTGGATTGACCAAGTCATGTCATTCGTTCTCAGGAAGCTGTGTAAAGTCTTAACGTTTTATCCCCTCAGAAGATAGTGGCCTCCATATTTTCCCATTTATTTTGGTTGCATGCAAGTGCTTTATGAATATTTTAAATGTTTTAAACTTCTAGTCCAAGTTAAAAGTATTCTTTTGTATTCTGGATCTTCTAGTTTACTTAGCACATACTGGAGGGGTTTTTTGGAGTTTATTTCCAGTTGCTTAGCTCATGTCTCAAAATTGCTATCATGTACATTTGGTTTTGTTCTTCTCTCCCATTTGTTCTTGGCTTGTGTTTAATAATCCGTGGACTGTAGATCTCTGGGACCTAGTGGATCCTGACTTCTTCAAATGTCCTTCCATCACGCATCCATTAACTGATTAAATGTTAATACCCACTCAATGTCATCTGCTCTTTTTTTAGTTAATTTAATTTTTCGTATACATTGGGGTTTTGCCTGCATGTATGTCTGTGTGAGGATGCCAGACGCACTGGAACTGGAGTTACAGACAGTTGTGAACTGCCATGTTGTTGGGGAAGTCCTGTGTATATGTCAATAAAGTACTGTCTGGCCAATAGGAATCTAGATAGGTGGGGCTAGGAGTCCAGGAGGATTCTGGGAAGGAGAAAGACAGGAGAGTCAACATGTAACGCCATGGGGTAGGAGCCCGGAATTATTCTCCGGTAAGAGAAATACTTAGATTAACAATTATGGGGTAAATACTTAAGTCAGAGCCAGTAAGAAACAAGCAAGGCCAACAGCTTCATAATTAATACCGCGTCTTGTGTATTATTTGGGGACTACAATGCGGCAGAGCCCAGGCGACTGGCGGGGGATAAACCAAAGCGGCAAGCAAAGGAAAAGCTTCTCTTAACACCATGTGGTGCTGGGAATTGAACCCTGGTCCTTTGGAAGAGTGTCCAGAGTGGCCAGTGCTCTTAACTACTGAGCCATCTCTCCAGCCACTGTCTTCTACCCTTAAGTGTCAAGATATGGGAAAGATACTGTTCCCTAAAGAAAGTTGCTATAGGGAAGATGCTTCACAAACAGAATTCTGTGAGGTTCAAGTTACTGGAAGAAGGGCAGTTTGAGGTAGCCAAATCTGAGCTTTGGGAAGGATTGCAATTGTACAAACTCCATGTCAAAAATCTAAAGCTGCAGCTGTCTGATTGCAAGACCATCTATTTCATTTGAAAGTTTAGTTTACTTTCTTACCACATGAAGGCTCTAGTACATAAATTCAATTCTATATTACCATGCTGGGATTATGTCCACCATAGTCCCTGGGTTTGTTGTTGTTTCTTTTGTTTGTTTTGTTTTTATGTAGGTGCTGGGACTTGAACTCAAGTCTGCATGTTTATACAGCAAACACTTCACAAATTGAGCTATATCTCTCCAGGCCCCATTTCCAGCATTTTAAGAAACACTCATTAACTTCCATCATACTGGCTGTACCAGTTTATACACCCACCAACAGTGTGTAAGGATTCCTTTTCCCCCCGCATCCTCACCAGCATTTATTTTCTTTAATAAAACAAATTTTTAGATATATTTGTTTTATTTGTATTAGTGTTTTTCTGCCTGTGTCTATGCTCTACATGCATGTCTGGTGGATGAGAAGGCCAGAAGAGTATGTCAGGTCTCCTGAAACTGGAGTTATAGACTTTGATGGGCCACCATTTGGGTGCAGGGAATTGAACATGGGCCCTTTGTAAGAGCAGAGCATGTTCTTAACCACTCACTGAGCCATCTCTCCAGGCTTGTCATTTGTTTTCTTGATAGTCATTCTTACTGGAGTAGGATGGTCTCTCAATAAAGTTTTAATTTGCATTTCCCTAATAGCTAAGTATATTGAACAATTTTTAAATATGTATTGGTCATTTGTATTTCTTCTTTGAGAAATCGCTATTTAATTCACTAGCACATTTATTGAGTGGGTGGATTTGGGTTTGTAGATTCTAGATATTAATTCCCCATCAGGTTTTTTTTTAAGACAGGGTTTCTTTGTGTTGCTTTGAAGCCTGTCTTGGAACTCACTCTGTAGATCAGGCTGACCTCAAACTCACAGAGATCCACCTGCCTCTGTGTGTGCCACCACTGCCTTGCCTCCCCAGCAGGTCACCAGATTTATAGTTGGTAAATATTTTCTCCCATTCTGTAGGTTGTCTCTTCATTATACATCTTTCCTTTATTGTACAACTTTTTAGTTTCATGTGACCCCATTTACCAACTCTTGCAGTTACTCCCTGTACTCTTAAAGTCCCAAATGGAGATACTTGTTGCAAAATAGTCGATAGTAGTAGGTTATTATTTTACTACAATAGTAGTAATCTGGTTAGAAACTCTGACTAAAAAGACCCACTGGGTTGAAATTTTTCTTTCACTTCTCTGCAGAAATGGTGAATCTTCATTGTCAATTTGCTTGGATTTGGAATCACCTAGGAGACATACGCCCTGCTGTGTCTGAGCCTGTCTCCATACTACATATACTACACATGAGTTGTTTTTACCATGGATGAGGTCCCAAGCTAAATCAAAAGAGAAAACAGAGAGAGTACAGAGCACCAGCATTCTACCTCCTGTTTGACCTCATATGTAATGTGACCAGCTGCATCGTGCTCCCAGTGCCATAGCTAGGGCCACCCTGACTGCCAGATGTTCCCTTTATGACATACTGTCAAACTGCAAGCTGTTCCTTGGTATTTTGTTACAGCAACTACAAAGGTTGCTAATGCAGGCTTAGATATATTGTTGCTGTCATCAAATACTTGGTATCTATAACTTAAAGGAGAAAACACTTGTCTTGGTCATGATCTCAGGGCTTTTAGTCCCTGGCTCTGTTGATTCAGGTCTTGTGGAGGGAGTCAAACATAATAACAGCAAGAATGTGCAGACTTTTCATGGTAATCAGGAGAAAGGGGGTCTGGGATAACATACTGCCCCAAGGACATACTCCTAGTGACCCACTTCCTCAAGCTAAGCCCCATCTAAAGTTCCCAGAACCTCCCAAAATAAAATCGCCATCTGGGGACTAAACACTCAACAAGGAACCATGGAGGACACTTCAGATTCAAGCTGTAACAAATTATGTGCAAGCCCATGAAATTCCTGCAGACATGATTTGCTCAGGTCCTGTTCTCAAACAAAGGAACGGTGAAGAAAAATGACCTTGCCGGTCAAAATTGTCCTCCCCATGCGGGAATCCACAATTAGCCTGTGGCTCTTCACCACAGAGAAGACAATTGACCTGCATGGAAAGTTTATTAAACATGCTGTGCCGACTGCCTGAAAATTACTTGTTCCAAAGCCCTTTAGAAATCAGCGGTCCTATGAGCTTAGCTTTTGGACCGGCTTCCCACCTGCAGTAAAAAGTAATTACAGCTGCCAGCCACAAATAATCGCTCCAACATTTAAACCAAAGGGGAGCCTTCCCTGGGAGACACTACTGTTGTGAATGAGGTGGCTCAGCCCGTGGCCTCTGCCTTGCTTGCTGGTAAATTGGGCCATCTGTCCCAACCAGTGTGGAAGCATGAAAAGAGCAAGGGGTTTTCATTGGTGGAAGCAAGCCAAAGAGCATCGTCTCTGAAGGGAAGAGTCAGCTGCTCTGCTGAGCAAGTTCCGGGTCTCTCCTCTGCTGGGCTCTCTGGGTAGCTTTCGCATTCAAGGTCTCCTCACTGGTCTGTCATATGACACTGAAGTTCTGACCTTTTCTTCCCATCCTTCCTCAGTGCTCATTAAACTTTACAAAGGAGTCTACCAGACAAGCATTCCTGGGCATTGGCATGGGAAGCAGTACCAGGCCATCCAGGTTACCATTTATAATGGAAAAGGATAGAAAGGCTTTGGCAAGGACAGAAAAATCAATTTATAATAGAGGAAAATATTCAGAGTATTACAACCTGGTAATAGCTTTCCAGTAATAGTGAACCCCTTCAGGTGTTTCTCCAGAAAAGCAAGCCAATCTTGCTAAGCATCCCAATCTTTGGCTCAGGTCTTGGGTCTTCTGTACCTGTTTCATCTTTATCAAAATGAGAGAACAACCGGGCGTTGGTGGGGCGTGCCTTTAATCCCAGCACTTGGGAGGCACAGGCAGGCAGATCTCTGTGAGTTCGAGACCAGCCTGGTCAACAGAGCAGGTTTCAGGACAGGGTCGAAAACAACACAGAGAAACCCTGTCTCAACAAAGAGAGAGAGAGAGAGAGAGAGAGAGAGAGAGAGAGAGAGAGAGAGAGAGAGAGAGAGAGAGAGAGAGAGAGAACTTCTGGAAGTCAGTTTTCTTCTACTAAGTGGGATCCAAGTGCTTTTATCTGCTGAGCCATCTCAGGGATCCTAGCTTGCATTTTTAAAAAGATTTATTATATGCATTACACACACACACACACACACACACACACACACACACACACAAATGTGTCTTAGATAGGGTTTTATTGCTGTGAAGAGACACCATGACCACGGCAACTCACAAGGGAAAACATTTAGTTGGGGCTTGCTTACAGTTTCGGAGGTTCAGTTCATTATCACCACCGCAGGAAGCACGGTGGCATGCAGGCAGGCATGATGCTGGAGGAGGAACTGAGAGATCTACATCTGGATCTGGGTCTGCAGTCAGCAGGAAGAACTGCTACACTGGGAGTTGCTTGAGCATATGAGAACCTAAAGCCCACCTCCACAGGGACATACTTCCTCCAACAAAGCCACACCTACTCCAACAAGGCCACACCTCCTAATAATGCCATTCTCTGTAGAACAAGCATTCAAACACATGAGTCTATGAGAACCATACCTATTCAAGCCACCACAGAGTGCGTTGTCTTCGTGTATGCCTACACACCAGAAGAGGGTCTCAGATCATGAGCTGCCATATGGCTGCTGGGAATTGAGCCCAGGACCTCTGGAAGAAAAGCTAGTTCTCTTAGTCAATTAGCCATCTCTCTTACCCCTGATAGTTTACATTTTTAAATTATCATAGTAATTGCACTTATTTATGGATTACTGTGTGGCATCTCAATATATGTATGTTATGTATACCAGGGTAATTAGCAAATTCGGGACCTCGAACAGTTAGTTATTCTTTGTGTTAGGAACATTCAAAATCCTCTTACTAGCTATTTTAGTATACATCATTAATTCTTGCCAACCATAGTTTACAAATAATGATTTTGGTATGAGGGATATGGCAATAATTTTTTAAATAAATTATCCTTTAAGAAATATGTTTTGTTCCCACTCCTTTTTCTGACAGCTTAGGCTGGCTGTGAATTCTCAGTTCTTCTGCCTGCCCCTTCTCCATATCTGTCATTACAGGCACGTGACGTTGTGCTCTATTTTCATGGTATTTTAAAAAACTGTATTACTAGTGTGTGAGAGAGAGAGAGAGAGACAGAGACAGAGACAGAGACAGAGAGACACACAGAGACACACAGAGACACAGAGACAGAGAGGTGAAAGTGGATTCACACATATAGCACCGCATGCATGAAGGTCTGAAAATAACCTGTGGAGTTGTTTCTCTCCTTCTCTCTTTATGTGGGTTATGGGGATTGAATTCAGTTTGCCAGGCTTGTAGGGTAAGCACTTTGCCTTTTCTGGTTGAGCCATCTCTGATGGTTTAAAAGAAAATGGCCCCCCAAAGGTGTGGCACTATTAGGAGGTATGGCTTTGTTGGAATAGGTATGGTCTTGTTGGAGGAAGTATGTCACTGTGGAGGTGGGCTTTGAGGTGTCACATATGCTCAAGATACTGTCGGTTGTCTCAGACCACTTCCTGTTGCTTTCAAGATAGGATGTAGGATACTTGGCTACTTCTCCAGCACCATGTCTGCCTGCATGCCACCATGTTGCACCATGATGATAATGGACTAAACCTCTGAAATGTAAGCCACCCCAATTAAATGTTGTTCCTTCATAAAGGTTGCCGTGGTGTCTCTTCACAGCAATAAAAATCCTAAAACACTCTCCTTCTGCCTTCTAATGTACTACTCTCTTACGTTTTTTTGTCTGTTTTTGTTTCTTGTTTTGTTTTTTTTTTATTGATTGGTTGGCTTTTTGAGGCAGGGTTTTTCTGTGTAGTCCTGGCTGTCCTGGAACTTGCTTTGTAGACCAGACTGATCTCAAGCTTAGAGATCCATTTGCCCCTGCCCTCCAAGTGGCGGGTCTAAGGGTGTTTGCCACTACCACCTGGCCTCTACTCTCATTCTGCAAGTGTCAAGTGCTACCCTTTGTTGAAGATAGTTGGACATGGAAGGATAGAAATCAAGGTTGGCAGATTTCTACTTTCATTTACTTTGGAGAGTGTTCTTACTCTGGTACCTTGGAGAGCTCATTCTTTTTCAAGGTGTTAAGTAGTATGCAGAGATCACTTGGACATTTTAAAATTTTTTACTGGTTTTTCTAGACAGGGTTTTTTTTGTATCCCTGGCTGTCTGGAACTCATTCTGTGGACCAGGTTAACCTCAAACTCAGATATCCACCTACCTTTGTCTCCCAAGTATTGGGATGAAAGTTGTGTGCCACCACTGCCCTACTGGACATTTTCATTTTAACCTTTCTCACCCATTCAAGTTTTTTAGTCTTCTGAAATTAAAATCTCTACCATCTCTGGACTGGGCTTGACCTTGGTCAGGAGTTGGTTATGGAGGAAGGTGTAGGTGGAGTTTTTCATCAGGATCACCAGCCAGCACCCAAATAACCACACAGAGACTTAATATTAATTATAAATGCTTGGCCAATAGCTTAGACTTGTTATTAACTAGCTCTTACAATTTAAATTAACCCATATTTCTATCTAAGTTCTACCAAATGGCTCATGACTTCTTACCTTATTTTCTACATGTCCTGCTTCCTCTGCATTTTGTTTGAGACTTTTGAGATTCTACCCTTCTTCTTCCCAGTGTCCTCCTAATACGGCTATCCCACCGAATCTCTTTCTGCCCATCTATAGGCCAGTCAGCTCTTTATTAACCAATCAGAGTAGTGCAAAGATTGTTCCACAGCAGGAAGGGTCAGAGAGTTGCCCCAAGTAAGAAAGCATTGAGTGGAGAAATTGGAGTAAGTGTGATTTGGCAGCATAAAGGTGAAAAGACTTTGTGGACTGCCAGAGTGGAATGACACTGAAGCCACTAAGCCTTTTGGCTGCTGGATGGAAACAGCAAGATGACATCACTGTACAGAATGAACTGATGGAGGAGACTGGGGGTGAGGGACAAATCAGGATGCTGGCTGATTATTCCAAGAACATGATGACAACATTGATCAAAATGACAGAGTCAGTCTTGTTGGAGAAAACAGCAATGGATTCATTGAGAAGAAAATTGGAGTCATGGATCTTCTTCTTAGAAGGGGAAAAATACATTGTATGATCCAAGGATGATGGGTAGTTTGGGAGCTTAGGGGTCCTGCTGGGAAGAAAAATGGATGCATTAGTTATCCTCTGCCTTAAAGAAGGAATGATTGCACTGTGAGACTGATGGCAATCAGTAGAGTGACTTGGAAGAAGTGGCAGTGTGAAGGAGAGTGCGTTTTGTTCCCTATACTAGGACATGACGGGGTTGTACTTTGGGCAGCAGAGCTGGAGGAGAAGATATGAATCCTGATATTAGATCATGAGGGCTTTCATTTTGAGGATGAATGAACCTCGGGAATCTACAACAATGGCAATGAAAAACATAAGGTATTGTTCCATGTGAATGATAGACAGAATGTTTATGCAGATACTATTCCTAGGACTTAGGGTCACTATGACTAAAAACCATTCATAGAAATGCTTTATTAATGTATCACAAAGCTTAAACACTAAGCTTGTACAAAAGTCACGATCAAGGGCTGGGGAGAGGGCTCAGTGGGTAAAATGCTCGCCTTGTATGTATGAAGATCGAAGTTCAGACCCCCATCTAAAAAGACTGGGTATGGTGGAGAGCACCTATACTTTCAGGTCTTCCGGGGGCAGAGACAGGAGGACCCTGGGGATTTACTGCCAGTCATTGTTCCTCAAATGGCAAACTCCAAGTTGACTGAGAGACCCCTTCTCAAAAACTGAAGTGGCAAATGATTGAGGAAAATACCTGAAGTTGACCTGTGATCTCCACATATGTGTACACAGGTGTACACAGACACAGACACACACACACACTGGGGTGGGGGCAAGGAGGAGGATAGACAGTATTTAAATGAATAACTGTCACATTGATTCTACTTAGAGTAAACTAAACATGAACAAGATACACTGAGTCTCTAAACTTTTATAGTCATTTCCACAGTGTCTCCAGGGAAAGCAGAGCACATCCCAAGAACCTCTTTGCAAGCTAAGTTCTCTCTCAGTCACCTCAAGGCAGCAGCCGGGGTGCTAGCTTCTTTTGACACTATAGTCTGCACTCAAGTGACAGTTCTTTGGACACTGCTCCTAATGGAGATAAGAAATAATGATAGGCTATTTGCCCAAGCATCTGGGGACTGTTGTCTATTTGCACAAGAGGTCATTGCTGGGACATTTGTGTTTGAATGAATCAACAGTTCTAAGTGGGAGCCAAGGAGATACATTGTTTCAGATACCAAGACCAGGGCCACATCTGAATCTTTCTCTGCCACTCTCCCAGGCTGTTGCTGTTTTCCTGTGTCAGATGGTCTTTGGATAGGTCAGGCAGAGAGGACAGCCTGTGTGATTTACCATATCATAGCCACCCTAGATCTGAGCACCGGTCCTGACTGGGTTAGAGGTCAAACCCTTTATTCACTATGATTACGTCAGTCTTTCCATCCAGGCTCTCCCAGTGACTGAAAGTGGATACCTTTGGTTACCTGGGTAGTTCTGGGCTAAGGAGCTCTTGGATCTCCGAAGCAAATTACCCATATCTGCCTTGGTTTGCTTTGTAGGAGAAACCAGGGCCAGCCCAACAGGTGAGGGGTTCCTAGAGGGTTTTCCAAGGAAGACGCCGGGATGTAGGAAAACCGTTTTGAGTATTAGGCCAGGAAATAAATACATTGATGGGTAAGATTGAAGGGCAGAGGAGGAGATAGAGATGGTGCTGCGGGTAAGAGCGAGTACTGCTCTTGCAGAGGACCTGGTTTGGTTTCCAGCACCTTCATCAAGTGACTCACCATTGCCTGCAACTCCAGTTCCAGATAAGGTCCACTGAGGAGAAAGACCCACTTTAAATGAGGGTGGAACCGTTATGTGGCCTGGGGATCTGAGCTGAAAAGAAAAGAGGAAGTGAGCTGAGTGCTGGAGTTCATCTCTCTGCTTCCCGACTTGTGGGTTGCAACGCCTCAGTCAGCAGTCATGACTTCCCCACCGTGATGGGCTGCACCCGGGAGCTGTGAGCTCTCCATTTCCAGTGGGCTGGTCTCACACTGCCTGCACAGCCACAGGGCTCTCCAGGCTCTTCTGGCCAAACTTTTCCTTCTGGTCTTAATCCATAAAATCTTTCTTAAGTGTAAAGCTCTCTCTCTCTCTCTCTCTCTCTCTCTCTCTCTCTCTCTCTCTCTCTCTCTCTCTCTCTCTTCTCTCTCTCTCCATGTGGGCATGCTCTCCTGCTCAACCTTGTGGGTTCACATGTGCTTGAGACAAGCTCCCAGCTTGGGCTACTGTCTCTGTGAGCCTGTCGAACATTTCCCGTGTGAGGAGATTTAGGAGCACAGGTAGAATGACCTATGGGGGTCTTGGTGGGTTAGATATTTACCATCCAGGCCAGGTCTGCTAGCCCAGCCGGTGCTGCTACTGGTTTCCTGCTGAGTCGATTTGCACCTCTGTCCTCCCCCTCCCTGCTGTTCCTCCCAGTGCCTCTGCGATTCCGGGAGCGGTGCAATAGACCTCTGAATTTTCCACGCTCAGCCTCACCTCCCTGTGAGTTTTCCAGCTGGGACCATGTTCTACACAGGGCGCCCTCCTGCTGTAACACAGAGTTTCCAGGAGACTGAACATGCTCCCTGTGGGAACATCATCTCTGTGTTACGTGAACTCAATCCATAGAGCCCAGAGCAGTGCTAAGAGCCCTGTAGGGCTTCATTAAATCGTCAAAGACAGTGACAACTAGGCCATACAGTCTTGGTGTGGAACCTTAGAGTCATTCTGACAGTCCTAAAAGTTTGCAAGGAGACACGATAAGGTGGGGCAAGCCTTTAATCCCAGTACTCAGGAGGAAGAGGCAGGTGGATCTCTGTGAGTTCCCGGCCAGCCTGGTCTGCAGAGTGAGTGCCAGGACAGGCTCCAAAGCAATACAGAGAAACCCTGTTTCGAAAAAACAAAAACAAACAAACAAACAAAAAGACAGAGCTTTCAAACTCACGGTTGTCTCTGGCCAGGACTTTGGATCTTACCTAGAGCCTTGCTTTCCAGTTCTATGATGGCAATGGTGTCAGGTGTTCAGTTACTTAAGGGTAAGAGACTAGGTTTTCCCTGGAGGATTTCTGACCTTGCAAGTTTCACAAGCCCACTGTCACCGACCCTATCGAGGCCAGCTGGCATGTTAGAGATACTGATCGGGTATTTTTCATTTGTTGCATGATCCAATTCAAAAGCAAGTCTGCCCAGCACAGTTCATCTGACTGCCCGGGTTCTCACAGAACATCACAGCACAGTGTAAAATTACATCAGCCACCAGCTTAAGAATGAGAGGGGGAAATTAATGTTACTTTAATTTTAATATACTTTTGACTGCTCAAAAATATATTAGAGATTACATAATTCAAAGCATAGCATATGTTGGCATTTATTAAGCCACTGATTTGGGAGCAAAATAAGTGATATATATGTTTAAAGTATTAAAGATTCAGTAGTGATAATTAGCTGGAAGGTCATGGAGGAAGCCACAATCAGTGTCTTCTGTAGAAGCCCCCACAGATTATGCAGACATATGCCGCAGGAACCGCAGAAACTGAGATGGACTGCTTGGCATTCTCAAGAGACACTGAAAACCTGTTCAGATGAATCAGTTAGCTAAACATCTGAGGCTTGTGAGCAAGCAATAGACGGAGTTTCCACCTCCCATGATGCCTTTTAATCTAGGAAAGAGCTGGCTCTTCTGGCACAGGCCAATCAAGCTGCATGATGAAGGTACTATGACGTCAGCATCGCTAATGAAGCTGACTACTGCTTTTCTGTTGGAACAGCAGTCACTACCATATGACTTTTCACTGCTGAGGTCTTTGAATTTGAAAGCCCTGACTTGAATTGAAGAGAACTTGTAAGTCAAGTCTTGGAGAGATGGCTCAGAGGTTAAGAGTGAGGGACCGGAGTTCAATTCCCAGAACCCATATCAGGTGGCTAACGACCACCTGTAACCCTGCTCCAGTGGTTCTAATAGCCCTGACTTCTGCTGACATGCCACACTCCCCCACACAGATGTAGACGTGTGTGTGTGTGTGTGTGTGTGTGTGTGTGTGTGTGTGTGTGTGTGTGTATAATTGGCTACAAATTTGGGGATCCTCACAACCGCCTTGGTTCAGTAATTTGGTAGCAAGACTTGCAGGACTCAGGAGTGGCCTCTGTCGTTGGCTGCCTGGGTCTAGAGGGGATTCAAAGAATACAAGAGAGTGTGTGGAGATTATGTGGAAATGGCATATACATCCTTTTATAAAAGGGACTTCAGAGCACCCGGTGATTTTTGTATCCATGGAGAGTCTGGAACCAGTCTCTCATGCATATTCATGATTGTACTTACTGTTACAGTTGTATAATAAATTAGACATCAGGATCAGCTAAATGAGAAGACGGTATGGGATGGGGCCCGACATGGTCCTAAACATGGAGCTTGTGTGCCCTCTTCCTGTGGAATCGAGATGTGTCCCTCCTGGCTCGGCACTCTGCTTCCTGCCCAGGAAGTTCATTCACTGGCATTCTGGAGTTTTCTTGTTTTATTCATTATCTAGACATGGCTGGACTGTTTCCAGTCACCTCGCCAGTGCAAGCAGTGCAAGCCCATAGCTGCTCTTCCTGGCATGCCCCCCCCCGAGGATACGTTAGCTTAAGCCTAACCTACCTATTCTCCAATCTCATTACTTGGGAAAGTGAAAGGGTTTAATGTTTTCCTCCCAGGAAGAACCAGAAACAAAGATAAAATAAACTTTGATTTTTTTTTTTTTTTTTGCCTTCTTCTCTGTAGACTAGAGACCCACTTGCTTTTGCCTCCATAGTGCTGGGATTAAAGGTCTGTGCCACCTGACTTTTTTTTTAAGGTATCCTTTTCTCATCTCCCATATACACTACCTGTTTGTAAGAATGTTTTGCCTCATACCTGTGTGCCCAGAAGAGGATGTCAGGTCCCCGGAACTGGAATTACTGACAGTTGTGAGCTGTGATGTGGGTGCTAGGAACTGAACCCCTGTCCTCTGGAAGAGCATTCAGTACTTCAGTTATCTCTCCAGCCCCTAAAATCTCTGCTATCCACCACCAGGAGTGTTCAGGCCCTCCTCCTGGCTATTCTTACAGGCTCTGACAGCCCCACTTGTCACCTCAGCCTCAGTCTGCACTGAGATTCCTTGAGCACACTTGCCATTTTGCACACACTTTTTGCTCTGTATGGGTTTGTCTCCTCATATACCTGTTTAGTAAGCCTCACATTTTAAGACTCAGGTAAATGGCTCTACCTCTGTAGAGTCCTCCAGTGGGTGGTCCGCCACCTCTACCTCCTCTGTGCTTCTTATAATCTGCTGTTCACTTATAGATGCCATACAAATATTACAGAATGTCACTGTTTTGGATTAAGCTCCTGCATAGTCTCCAAAGGACCAGACCAGACCAGAGTCACACGTGCTAAAATTCTGTACCACCAAGCCTAAGCTTACTTTCCCTCCTGAAGCACTGGTAGGGAGAAGTCTCAGATTTCCATCTCGATCCACGTGATAATGAAGCTTCCTCCACTTTGGTCTTTACCGAAAACCCAATCTGCACTAAACTGGTATTGGGCACTCACCAGGGTCTGTCTTCCTGTCTCACCTTCAAAGAAAGTCACTGTGAACTTGTCAATATGCTCCTTGGTCTTCATTTCTGCTTCCTTCCCCCCTTTTTTGTTTGCAAGACCAGTCTCCTCTCTTGGAGTGCTCACTATGTTTTATAAAGTGAGGTGCTGCCTGGTCCCACAATTTCAGATAAGTTTTTTAATAGAAACATGTCACAATTTTGTCTTCAGATGCAGGTGATCTCTGCACTTCACTCTACGGGCTGGGACTACCTGCTGACACAGGACCTTCGCTGAGTAAAAAGTACAGAGAGCCTCGCCTTTATTGAATGAAGTTGCGTTTGTCTTTGAGGAAGTGTCACCGTAGAGTCCTTGGTTGCCCGTTTTTATCATTTTGTGCACTTGGGAAGCAGCTGTCCATCATTTCATCATTACAAATGTTCTCCTTGAATATGGGTGGACAAATTACTCCTTAAGATTGAGTGCCCATCGGGACCACTTCGTATTTTAGAAAACTTGTAGAAGAATTCAGCTCTCCTGCAGCTGAATCATGCTTAAAATGCCAGGAAAGACTAATTCCTTTGCTTATTCCCGAATAAGTAGGTAAAAGGGGGAAACCAATTTAATTTAGATTTTTTTTTCAGGAATAAAATGCATTCTTCTGCTCTTTTTGGTAATGAGGGAAGGTAAGGACAAGAGAAATGCAGATGGGAAGAAGGGGGAGGGAGGAGATTATCAATTCCCACTGCTACACTTGACAGATAAGCACCAGCAAGAATTGCCAGAGGGAAAAAGCCAGCAAGATGAAGGGGATTTTAAATGGAGCCTGGTGGAACCAACTCACTTCTTAAAATGTCACTTTCCTAGGACTGGGGAGACAACTCAATAGTTAAGAGCACTGGCTGCTCTTACAGAGGACCCAGGTTAAATTCCCAGTACCTACATGGTGGCTCACATCATCTGTAACATTAATCCCGGGGAATCTGATGTCCTTCTCTTCTGGTCTCTGTGGTATCAGACACACATGGTGCATAGACATACATGGAGACAAAATACCCATATACATAAAAATAAATAAAAAGTCCAGCTCTAGCTACACTGAAACTTGCTCTGTAGACCAGGCTGGCCTTGAACTCAGAGACCCACCTGCCTCTGCCCCTGAAGTGCTGGGATTAAAGTCGTGCGTTGCCACAGTCCAGCAAATAAAAAGTTTTAAAATGTTACTTTCCTGGTCAAAGAGAGGCAGTCTGAATGTGAGAATTTAATTATTTGCTCATTTAAAAATTATCTTGAGCCGGGCGTTGCTGGCGCACACCTTTAATCCCAGCACTCTGAAGGCAGAGGCAAGTGGATCTCTGTGAGTCTGAGGCCAGCCTGGTCTACAGATCGAGTTCCAAAACAATACAGAGAAACCCTCTCTCAAAAACACCAATAAATAAATAAATAAAATGAAAATAAAAATTACCTTGAATGGTGAATGTTGTTTCATTGATCTCTTTTATTATTAAGAAACAAGCATGGAGCTGTGGGGTTAGCTCAGTGGTAGAGTATATCCTTAACGTGCGAGCAGGCCTGGGTTCAAGTCAGCATCCTAGGCCCAAACCAAACTATCCATCATTTGGGGAAGATTGCTAGTTTAAGAGCAATCTACCTGGGGCTGGGTACATGACTCAGCAGCTGAGAACACTTGCTGCTCTTCCAGAGGACCCGGGTTGGGTTCTTCTGTGTATTTCTGGGGGGTTTCTCAAAACCTATTGTGTTTGAGACAGATTGTAGACTATGTGGATTATAAATTAGGCACAGACTGGTTTAACCAAAGAATGGTCCTTGGGACTATGTCTGGTCACCGAAACCTTCTCTGTGATGGAAAGAATGCTCAGTGGTTAGAGCGCTCGCTGATTATATAGAGGACCCGGGTTTAGTTCCTAGCATCTTGATCAGAGAGATTTGATGGGCAACTGCACATATGTGGTACACATACGAACGAGCAGACACAGACACGTCTGTGCAAAATAAAATAAATCTAAATAAAACCAAAAAATAACTTTTCAACCTAAGACCCTCCACTGCAAACCCCCAACACCTGAACCTACACCCTCATCCTCACCACCATCCTCACCCCCATCCCACTTGCCCACTCCTATCCCCACCCTCCATCCCCACCTCCCCCACCTCTATCCTCACCCCCCATCCTCCTCCCCATCCCCACTCCCACATGTTGTGAAGCAGATCTGGATATTCATTTATTTCCTTGCTGTTAACCCTGGTTTCCCAAGGGCACATGTTGGTTTACTTCATAGGGACTAACAGAAAATTCCTGAAGATTGAGTGGGTTGATGGACCCGTTTCTCCAGTTTCCCTGAGTTAGTGTGGATTCCTCCTCCTCCAGAGTGATGAAAGGGAGTTTGACTTTGACCTACTCTGGGTAGACCAGTTCAGAAGTCTCTCATCCCGAAAGCTAACTGGAAACAGGTCCAGGTTAGGGGATCATGACTCTGAGTGTGGAAATTCGCCCATTCATTGTCAATTATCTAAGACCCTTGGGTTCCAGTGACAGCAAAGGAACTTGAATTTGATTATCAAAGCGGGGAAAATAAAGGTATTTGCTTTTCCTCTGGCAGAAGCACAGAAGTGAGGATGGGTTCAGGGACAACCAGAAGCAGCTCTTCCAAACCTCTGGGACTCCAGCTCACATCTGGCTCTGCTTGGCTGACGTTTCTCTGCGTCTGAATGCACAATGAGTGACTAGCTTGTTGTTTGGTTAAGTTCTGGTTCTGAAATCCCTGGGAAAGGTTAGGCATGATAGATATCGAATACCAAGCCGAGGCAGGAGTGTATTAAGCTGAAGGCCAGCCTTGGTTATGGAGTGAGACCCTGTCTCTGAAAGCAAAAAATAATAAAAAAATAATGAGAATAAAGAAAATAACAGGGAAAGACCTTTATTTGGCCTGACTTGAGTTAGAGCAGGCTGACACCTATCAACTGAAGACTTGGCTTCATGGGGTCACATACTTACCATGACATCACTGGTGACAGGTTGGGATAATGAGGCAATATTGTACTGACATGGGCTTCTTGATAATAAGATTTCCTTCCTAAAGAAAATAGGAACTATGTAGTCATTGTTTTGCCAACAAACAAGCACTCAGTAGCTCCATATTTTGTTTCTGTCTCTTAGTAACTCTCCTGTTCATATCCTGTTCTCTTATTACTTAAAAAAGAGGGGGCTTTGCAATTTTTCTTATTAACTAATTGATTAATTATTTAATCAATTGTGAGCATATGTCTGTGCTTGTGTGTGTCATAGAGTGTGTGTGTAGGTCAGAGGGCAACGTGTGGGCTTTGTTTCTCTTCTTTCACCACATAGGTTCCAGGGATTGAAGACAGGTTAGCAGTCTTGGTGGCAAGCACCCTTACCCACTGAGCCATCTCACTGGCCCCAAAGGCTACTTCTGATGACTTTTCATCATATGCTTGCTTGCCTGTCTCCAGTTCCTCGTGGCCACTGTGGCTGTCTCCTTCACTAAATTCCAGCCTGTCCATCTGCCATTCACCCCCCTCTGCAGTGAACTGAAACTTCTTATTCACCCCCACACTTTCCCCTTCCCCTTTATCTACCTTCTCTGAGCTTCAGAGACGTTCAGAGCTGAGCAGGCAGACACAAGCAATCGAGAAGAGGCCAGAGAATGAGACAGACACCAGAGTAGAAGCGTGCCAGGTGATCGTGAGTTTTCTTTCCCTGCCTCAAACCACAGAGACGCTTAAGAAGTGGCTGAGCAGTGCACCCTCTGCCTGTAGCCACACTACCCACAAAGCCAAGTGGTGACCCAAAACCATTTCTGGGTTATGTTGAGAAATCCCTGTCTCATGCCCTGGAAATACCCAGAGTTTACTGATGGAAACCGGAGTAACCACAAGTGGTTTGTTCTCACACCCTTTGTGGTAGTTTTGTATGCAGAAAAGAAGATTTAGGGGCTGGAGAGATGGCTCAACAGTTTAGAGCACTGACTGTTCTTCCAGAGGATCTGAGTTCAATTCCCAGCACCCACATGACAGCTCACAACTGTCTGTAACTGAAGTTCCAGGGTATTTTACATCTTTATACATATATGTGAGCAAAACACCAATGTACATAAAAAAAAGTTTAAAAATATTTAAAACTTGCCTTAAATTTTTTTTTGAGACAGGGTTTCTCTGTGTAGTCCTGGCTGTCCTGGAACTCACACTATAGACCAGGATTACTTCAAACTCAGACATCTGTAACAAGATTCTTCCCACTAGCCTGGTCCCAGAGCCATGTCAACTCCAAATAACATACAGAGACTCTATTAGTTACAATACTGTTGGTCAATTTCCAGGGCTTCTCATTGGCTAGTTCTGTCTTAAGTATTAACCCATGACTACTAATATATATATTTCTATAAGGACTTATCTTTCCAAGGATGCCATCCTGCTGTGTCCTCTCTTCCGGTGATTACAAGACGACTCTCCACTCTTGGCTACATTTCCCAGAATCCTCCTTGACTCCTAGCCCCACCTATCTCGCTTCCCTATTGACCAACAGGGCTTTACTTATCAACCAATAAGACAAGCATATACACAGAAGGACTTCCTCCATCAGACATCCTTCTGCCTCTGCCTCCTGAGTGCTAGAACTACTGGCTTGTACCACCACCTTGGGTATTTGCTGTCCTTTTTTTTTTTTTTCCAGACAGGGTTTCTCTGTGGCTTTGGAGGCTGTCCTGGAACTAGCTCGGTAGACCAGGCTGGACAGAGATCCGCCTGCCTCTGCCTCCCGAGTGCTGGGATTAAAGGCGTGCGCCACCAACGCCCGGCAGGTATTTGCTGTTCTTACAGAGAACCCAGGTTAGGTTCCCAGAACCTATACTGTGGCTGACAATTGTGAGGAAGTACATAGTGCACATCCATACGCAGGCAAAACACTCATACACATGAAACAATGGTCACCAGTCTATCTGTGATGATGTATTATTTATGATTCTTTTAAAGCTTGCCTGAGGATTCAGAAAGTAAAGTCAGCCACAACCCATAGAAGTCAGGCACACACCTTTAATCCCAGCAGTCAGAAACTAAGAGGAGGTGGTGGTACACACCTTTAATCCTAGGACTCAGGATTAAGAGGTAGACGGATCTCTCTGAATTCAAGACCACCCAGGAATATATGAGATTCAATCAGTCTAAAAGAGTACCAGATCACACGCCTGTAATCCCAGCACTAGAGGGGTATAAAAGATAGAAGCAGGGCCTTCAGTATTCAGTAGGAGGCATTCATTCTCCGTCCATGCTGAAGAGAGGTTACAGTCTGAGGCTTGGTGAGAGCTCATAGAGACAGGATCAGCCCATTCCGCCTGAGGTAAAGGTAAGAAGCTAGTGGCCAGCTGCTTTGCTTTTCTGATATTTATCTTGGAGTTTGAACCCCCAAATCAGTCATGGGGGCTATTTATTATTTCGTGTTACTTTGAAACAAATTTAAAACCACTCCTGTTTTCTTTCTCAGCAAGAGGGATGGAACCCGTGAGCGCTCGCTTGCTAGGCAAACACACCACTACTGAGCACACACCCTGCCCTCATTAATTCTTTTTGTTTGTTTTGAGCAAGGCTGGACTTGAACTCACAACAGTTCTCGTCTCTGCCTCCTGAGTGTTGGGATTATAGGCATCAGGCACCAGACCTGGCTCATTGTTTCAAAATGTTTTTAACAAAACACTTATGAAAGTATCACCAAATCAAGAAACAGAACATGTCTATGACTCCCCAAGGATTTCCCATGCCTGTGTAGAATACCCTACTGAGCTCCATTCTGTCATTATATATTAATGTAAGTATTTTCTTTAATTTTTTCCCCGTTTTTTAAGACCTGGTTTCTCTGTGTAGCTTTGTAGACCAGGCTGGCCTTGAACTCAAAGAGATCTGCCTGCCTCTGTCTCCTGAGTGCTGGAATTAAAGGCATGTGCCACCACCTCCCGATTTTGCATAAATAGAATCTTACAATAAGTACTTTTGGTGTCTAGCATTCTGATTTTGAGATTCACAGTGCTGTTTTTATCAGCAGTTTATTCCTTTCTATACATTTTAAAGCATTTATTTAATGTGTATGAGTGCTTTGACTGTACGTAAGTATGTCACCATGTTGGTGCCTAGTGCCTGGGGGAAACAGAAAAGAGAGATGGATACTCTGGAACTGGAGCTACAATGGTTGTGAACCACCATGTGGGTGATAGGAACCAGCCCAGACCCTCTGTAAGGGCAACACGTGCACTTACCCATTGAACACCCTCTCCAGCCGTTACAGTTACTTTTACAGAACGTTTCAATTGAGAAAGAGGCAAGAGGCTGCAGAGTTTGAGCCTGTGCTACATAGTGAGATTTATCTAAAAACCAAAACCAAAGACAAAACTGCAAGTCAGGACTGGTAAGATGTCTCAGTGATTTTTAGATTTGCCAAGCAAGCCTAATGATCTGAGTTTGATCCCTCCAACCTGAAAAAAGGTAGGAGAGACTGCTTCCACAAATTGTCCTTTAACTGCCACACATGAACCATGACACGGTCTTGCACATATGCATGAACACACACACACACACACACACACACACACACACACACACACACACACACACACACACACGTCCCAGAAAACAAACTCCAGGGATCTAGATGATTACATACTTTAAGTCATTCTTATGAAGACGTGCTTATGAGGTCTCTTACATGTTTGTAAATACACAAATACCAACTCTACCATGATTTCCTATTACCAATACATTTTCATGGGTTTTAAAAAAATTCTGAAGCCTTTTGCATTTAATTCTTATTTTTCTGAGCAGAAAGAGATTAAGTGTTGGGAAAAGACTGTTACCATCCCAGTTCCCTGAAGTGAAGGCAGACACTGTCCTAACCAATAAGATAATTTATTGCCTGAGATTTGTCAGGACTTGAGATTCATAGCTGCAGATATGTAACTATAGGAGGGGATTCTACTGCCCTCCTCTCCCAAGTACTTTTAGGAAACCTTGAAGGATGTTCATCTTGGACACATACAGTCTAAATATTACAAAGGATGTTGTTTTGAAAGATATTCATCCTAAAAAATTTTAAATCCAGAGATGTGAATCTCACCACCTAGCCATTTTTTTTTTTACTTTATTGCTATTGTGGGGCATGCTGATGCAACCCTGCATACTTGGAGGTCAGAAGACAACTTTGTGCAGTCTGGTTGCAACTCAAGTAGCCATGCTTGCTTGGCAAGTAATTTTATCATTTGTGCAATCTCCTGGACCTCTTCCCTTCCAACCAGTTCTTTTTAAAAAGGGAAATGTCAAAAATACTTCATAAATATATAACTATACACATAAGTGGAATATAAATAAAGATGTATAAATAGGCAAGTACATATGTTTATTACAAAAAGGCCTTTATTGGGACCATGAATTATTCTGTATTCCTAGAGCATTTATTTATTTATTAGTAATACTTTTTGGTTTTGTTTTTTTCTAGACAGAGTTTCTCTGTGTAACAGCCCAGGTTATCCTGGAACTGACTTATTTAGACCAGGATGGCCTCAAACTCACAGAGAGATTTGCTTGCTTCCCAAGATTAAAAGTATGCACCACCACTGCCCAGCCCCAGAATTCTTAGGGTATTTAAAACAGCAAGTTAAATTTGGATCGCTCACATTTTGCCATGGAGCATATTGCATCTCACAGAAAAGCTAACTCCTCCACCTCCCGCCCCCTCTGAGGCAGGTTCTCATGTAACTCTGTCTGTCTTGGAACTCAATATATAGACCAGGCTGGCCTCAGAATTTATAGAGATCCACCGGCCTCTGCATCCTGAGAGCTGGGATTAAAGGTGTGTGCCAGTACACACAGTTTAAAGCTAACTTTTCTTAAGTGCTTTTCATGGGCAAGCTTGCAGATGAGGAAACTAAAGCTTCCAGAACTTCATTACTCTGACCTAGTTTACAAGTGTCAGTATGTGTTTAGGGAATGAGTTGGAATTCCAGTTTCCAATTTTTTTTTCTTATCTGAACTTCCTCTTTCGTTTCCTGCTTTTGCAGCTTTCACGGAAGACTTAGAGCATTGACTACCAGGAAAACTGCCCTTCCCCGCCTCACCCTTTCCTCTCCCCGGCTCTCCATCCAGCAGGTTTCCGCCCCGCCTTGCCCAGGGGTTAAGTCCCAGCGGAGTGCAGGAAGAACTACATTTCCCAGAGTGCATCGCGAGACAGAGTCCTCCAACCAGAACTCTCCAGACGGCGCCATTTCTGTGGAGGGAGTGGCGGTGCGGCCTGTGAACATGGCGCTGTTCCCGGCCTTTGCGGGCTTAAGTGAAGCCTCCGGCGGTGGAGCATCCAGGAAAGGTAAGCACCCAGAAAGAGTCGAAAGAGACAATCGCTGATATTAATGGCAGTTTTCCGGGCCCGGGTCTTGGCCTTTGACTCGGATTTGTTTATCCACTTGTATCCCAGAGTTCTCCGCGGCGCTGCAAAGCCTTCTGGGTCTTGCGTGAAGTGTGGGTCTGAAGGCTCTTTCAGGCACTCAGGTGGTCAAGTCAGGTCAGGGCAAACGAAGACTAGGGTGAGGTGTTGGGTCTCGGGCTAACGGTACCGTGTCTTTGGACCTCATTCGCCTAGAAGCTGCAATGACACAACTCCATTACACAGAGAAACCCACTTCAAACACTGGTTTTTCTTTACTAAACCGTAACCCCCAAGAAAGTCAGAGACCGTTCGTTGTCAGCACGGGTCCAAAATATAGAAGTGTCCAATAAATGTGCCTGGAATGTCCAGTAAATGTGTGGACGGATAATGCTGCTTGAACGAAACCAAAAACAAACATTGTAATAAGGTAGAGTGCAATAATGCCGTAGGTGAGCCACAGTTAACTACATTATAAAGTGGAACGTTCCAAGGTGCTGGAGGAGTTAACTTTGGAATGGTTTTCAGGAAGGTAGGATCTGGACAGATGAGAGCATTCAAGGGCTTTCAAAAACCCATGGAAGAGAAGCACGAGGCTTACTTAGATACATGTAATCACAGCTACCATTCAAAATGAAGTTAGCTGGTGGATAAGCTCATAAAATACATTTAATACTGAAAGCGTAAGATCCAGTTTGAAGGGCTGGGCTAGGTGGCACACACTTGTAATCTCAGCATTTGGGAGGCAGAGGCTGGTGGATCTTTTTGAGTTCTAGGCTTGCTTATTTTACATAGAGAGTTCCAGGCCAGCCAGGGATACATAGAGAGAGCCTGTCTCAAAAAACAAAACAAAACAAAAACAAAAGCAACAAGAAAATTAACTCAAGGTGTCTCAACCTTTTACAATTGGTTTTGCTTGTCAGGATCCAAAAGAAGACAGAATTCTCGTTGTGTTTTTCTTTTCTAGACAGGGCCTCACTATGTAACCCTGCCTGGCCTGGACCTCACAGAGATCTGCCTCCCTAATGTTGGGATTAAAAGCAAGTGCCACCATGCCCAGGCACATTGTATTTTCCTCGTGTGCCCCTTAGTTTTCTTTCATTATAAAAGTTTCTCCTGCTCTCACATTTTCTCGGGTGATTTATTTGTTGAGGGAACTGGTTATTTGTCCTGAGGCTGTTTCCCAACAAATCTCCATGTGACATTCTCATTCATCCCCTTGTTTCCTGTAAACAATGTAATTTTTTGTTGTTGTTGAAGACAGTACGTTTGGAGTGCTGCACATATGATAGGAAACCACTTGGTTTCAGTGATATTAATATTGGCCAGTGAATTCATACGTTTCCAACCCTTATCTCTTGGGAAGTTGCCCATCAATTGGACTTTAATTTTTTTAAATCTGTCTGCATGTATATCTGTGCACCATGTTTGTGCCCAGTGCTCTCGGAGGCCAGACGAGGGCATCAGATCCCCTGGGACTGAAGTTACAGATGGTTTCTGAGTCTCCATGGGGGTGCTGGAAATCAGACCTGTGTCCTCTGAAGAGCAGCCAGTGTTCTTAACCACTGAGCCATCTCTCCAGCCCCTCCCTCACATTTTATCTGATGACTTTGTGGTGATGATGTTTTGTATTTTCCTGTGACAGGGTCTCACTGTGGGACCCAGACTAGCATCCAAATTTTAATCTTATTGAATGAACAAAAGAGACTCAAAAAGCATAGGTTCTTCTGACTCTAGAATTTGCATTATGAACTGTATTTATTTATTTGTGATTACAGTGTTGGGGGGGTTCTTGTGACTTAAACATCATCTTTGCAGTTCCTGGGCTGCTTCATAGGATAGGTCAGCACCTAGGAAAGCGTCTGCTGTTGCCATCACTGTCTCCCCAGTACCTGGAATGGTGCCTGAGTATGTAGCGGGTCCTCAATAATGCATTGACTAAATACACAGTTACTGTGAAGAACAGAGGATTATATGCTGGCTACACGTTATACCTTGAGTGGACTTTTGGAAGAGGTTAGATCTGTTGGATATGGAGATGAAGATAGACTTCATGTTCTGAATGAGTTTTATTTATCCAGCAGATATTTATTGAGTCTACAGCACTATATTAGGAGTTAGGAGTATTTGAGTGAGTGGTCATGGCTCCTACCTTAAGGCTGCTTATTGTTTGTAAGAGATGGGCAGGAGGAGGCGCTCAGAGCTGGGAATGAGGATGGAAGACTTGCAAACCACTTGCTGTGTCTGGCTGGAAGAATATGTATGTATGGACATATGTGTCTATGTACTCAAGTATATGGGCATATATAATATGTGTATGTAGGTGTTTTGCCTGCATGTATGTCTGCATCACTTGCATGCATACTGCCCTCAGAGGCTATAGGAGGCTGTCAGATTCCCTGGGATTGGAGTTGCAGACGGTTGTGAGTTGCCATATGGGTGCTGGGAGTCAAACTGGGATTCTCTGGGAGAGCAGCTGGTGCTCTTAACCATTGAGCCATTTCTCCAGTCTTGCTTTTTTATTTTATTATTTTTTTATTGACCAGTTTTTTAAAAAAAATGGACCTCAAAATCACAGAGATCCATCTGCTTCTGTCTTCTGAGCTGTGATTGAAGGATTTGAGTTGGCTTAGAATGTTTAGGGAGATGACAAGAGATAACGAAGTCACAGTTTGTAAATTGCCATGCAGTCTTACGTATGTGGCAGGAGAGTTTAGTTAAGTACAGAGTAGTTCCGTGGTGTGGTGGAGAGCCCTAGAGGAATAACGGTACATCCGGGCTTAACATGTGCCCTTGGCCATGTGACTCAGCTTCTGTAGGCCACAGTTGTCCAAGGTGCCCGGCCCTCTGAACTCTCACTCAGGCCGTCCCTGCTGTTTTTGTTCTGGGTGTTAAACTTCTCTGAGAGATTCTGTTTCACGATTTCCTTGGTTAAAGTTCAAAATCTGGACAGAGTGATGGAAGCATCTCCTCAATGCCTTCGGTATTGTCATCTCTAACATTTCCCTCGTGTATTCAGTTAAGAATACACAGCCTGTCAGAGGAAAATACCTTTTGCCTTTTGAGATGACAGTCACACGTAGGGTCTCTGGTGATCTAAACTCATAACCCCAAGAGTTGCAGTTGGTTAGAAAGGACTTCTCAGTGGTTGCATGTGACAGACCCTCCGCCTTGTCCTGAGGAAGCCTGCCTGGCGGGTGCTCTCTGAAGGCCTTTGGAGAGTCCTGTGCTTTGCTTTGTGCTGGGGCTTGCGTTTCTTTACGTCTCTTCACTCGCCGTCACTGTTCAGTGTTGGTGGTGTGAAGATCCACAGGATGCTCCGAGGACATCTCTCCCTGCATACTGTTTGCTCCATCTTTCCCCTCTTTTCCTTTGTTTATGATGGAATTTGATTGCTGTGGAAATACTCTGATCTCAGTGAGCAACAAGGACTATTTTTGTTTAGCTCTTGCCAGGAATGAGGCCCAAGGGAAAGGAACCAGTCTCAGAAGGAACATGGAAACAGGAGGAGAAAGATTGCGTGAGCAGTTGGTTAGCATTTACTAGATAGGACCTTACAAATGACTTACTCCCTTCGAGCCCAATTTCCACATCTGTAAAGTACTGGTGTAGCACTTCCGTAGAGCTGGCTATGGGAGTTGAAAGATGTAAAGGCCACACATGCTTGTCCTGGTGTTGGCCTACTGTGGGCACTTCCATTAGTTTCTCTTTTTTTCCCCTGTGCTTTTTACTATTCCTTTTCTCTTCCTGTCCTCATTCCCTGCTTTGCTACAAATATTGGTCGAACACCCGCTGTATGCCAAGCATTGCCCCAGCTGCTGGAAATACAACAGTGCATTATGCAAAGCACCCATCTTCAGGGAGCTTGTATGCTGTCTTTTCGTTAACATGCAGTTACTATGCGGGACTAGATGCCAGAATATATAAAGAACTTGTGGAACTCAATAATAAGAGGACCCTATTTAAAAATGGGTCAGGGATTTGAATAGCTATTTCTTCAGAGATGACCCATGAATGGCTAATATGCAAGTAAAAAGATGTTGACCTTATTGTCATAAGGGAAATGGAAACAGAGTCACAATGGAATAATGTTCCACCTGCTAGGATGGTGATGGTTGGAAAAACAACCAGAAGTGTTGCTTAGATGCATAGAAATGGAATCCTCGTGTGCTCTTGATGGGACTTGGATGATGCAACTACTTGGTAACATACGTAGTCTGGCAGTTTCTCGGAATGCTAACAGGGTTTATGATATGACCCAGCAATTGTCTGAATATCCACCCAGGAGAAATGAAAGCATTCATGGAGAACTTGTACATGGAAGTTCTTAGACACATAGCTGTAATAGCCACAGAAGAGAAATAACTTAAGTGTCTGCTGGCTGATGAATAGACACATTGAGTGAGGTGCATCGCCAAATTCCATATATTTGTCAGTAAAAAAGAACAATGTAATGCTACATGACTATAGCTTGAATGAACCTTGCAAGCCAGAAAGTGGGAAAAGCCAGTTACAAAACACCACAGAGTGTATGAACTGTACTAAGCAGGCAGCTCCGTTGAGGCAGAAAGTAGGTAAGTGATGATACAAAGCTGAGGGGGAAGGCCAGGGGCATTGGTGAGGAGCAGTGACTTGAAGCCAGGGCTGTTTGTCACAGGATGATGAAAGTGTCCAGTTGCAGAGGTGGCTGCACACTCGTAAAGTATACTCAAAACTGGTGTACTTGCTAAAGGGATGAATTTTATGCTACACCAGTTCTGTCTCAGTAACCCTTCAGTCTCAGCTGCCTTCCTCCCTTGCATGTGCAGGCCTTTTGCATTCTCTGCATTTGAAGGAACAGAACATGACACAGACCTCTCTGGGGACTGCTCCACGTGCCATCCCATGTCTTTTTTCCTTCCAGTTCACAGTCAAGACTTAGAAAGTTAGAAAAGACCCTCCCTGTAGAGTTGTAAATGAAGAGATGTAGAAACAGTTCATTGTTACGAAGTCAGAGGACAGAGAGATGGCTAGGCTGGTGAAGGCGTTTATCACCAAGAGTTCAGTCTCCCAGCCCTGCATGATGGAAAGAACTAACACGCAAACTGACCTCACACACTAAATGAATAATGCAGTAAAGATTATTTAAAAGGGAGTGGGGAGCTGGAGAGATGGCTCAGTAGTTAAGAGCAATGGTGGCTCTTCTAGAGGACCCAGGTTCAATTCCTAGCACCCACATGGCAACTCACAGGTATCTGTAACTCCAGTTCCAGAGGTTTTGACATCTCATACACATGCATGCAATACACCAATGCACATAAAGTAAAAATAAATAAATTATTAAAAAAGAAGTTAGAAAGTATAGATAAGCCAAAGACTTTAAACATTTAATCACACTAGTCAGAAGTAATCATTATTGTTTATAAATTTAAGTATTAAAGTTTGGCTTTTGTTGTTGTTGTTGCTGTTTGGTAGTTTTTTGAGACAGGGTTTCTCTGTGTAGCCCTGGCTGTCCTGGAACTTGCTCTGTAGACCAGGTTGGCCTTGAACTCTCAGAGGTTTGGCTGCCTCTATCTCATGAGTGCTGGGATTAAAGGCATGTACCATCACACCTTGGCTCTTATATTTTTATTTCCAAAGGTTATTGTTGTAAGAAAATGTTTGCTCTTGACTACACTAGTATAGAACATGGAGTGTTTCTTGGGTGGTCCACTTTCTCTCCTGCCGGTAAGCGTGTGTGGACTTTTTCTTTTTGGATCTTGCCATGTTGCAGAGCTGGACTACACCCGGTGTAGCTCAGGCTGGACTTGATCTCATGGTCCTTGTCTCTGCCTCCCATGTGGTGGGGTTACAGGTACTGCCGTGGATGACTGACTTTCTAACTTCTAGGAGTTTCTAAATGGACTTTGAGGGCTGTTGAGATGGACAGCAGGTGAAGGTGCTTGCTGCCAAGCCTGACAACCTGAGTTTGATCCCTGGGACCCACGTGGTGTGAAGAGACCAGTTGCATTGACATGTTCAGATATGAGACGGGATAGAACACATGAAATCTTGTTACCTTTTAGGCCACATTGGGTATGTGGCTTTTGTTTAAGACACAGCCCAATATTGTAAGAGGTTTCAATCTTAAATATTTTGTGCTAAGGCACCATGCCCTGTGAAATAAAAATGGATTCCCCTTGGTTTCTGTGGACTGCCCAAGATACTGGCTGATAATGACTGACTGTAAATTCAGATGGTAGCTGGTAGGATGGGTGGTTCCCTGATCTAGAAGGCCTATGGCACTAATGACATCCATCTTTTCTCTCTCTTGCATGTGCAGAATTAGACTGGCTGAGCAACCCAAGCTTTTGTGTTGGAAGTCTAACGGCTCTGAGCCAACAAGCTGAAGAGGTCACAGCCCTTGCTTCTGGAGGGTCACCACTGACAAGGTACTTGTTTGATTGGGGGAGTTAGTCTTGTGTACTCAGTGATGCTCTCTAGAAAACCCTGAGATGAAAGAAATGAATAGAGTTTGTCCTTCTGCTCAGTGACTAGGTGACTGACCGTCTTCCCTCACCTAACTCCTGTGGATTCTGCTTCCCCACCCTTTTGTATAGCAGTGACAAAAGTACATGACACAGTTAGTACCTATAATTAGGCCATGAGGGAAATTGCATCATTGTAACTCTCCAGTAACTTCACTGACCTCATTAGTGACCTTTAGAATATTGTTAATTTGGATATTTCTTTAGTTTCATTTTCAACACTTAGATAAAAATAGCCGATATAAGATAACAGAGGCTAAAATGTTCTAAGCTCATTGGGGAGCTAGATGACATACATCTTCCCTGGCTGTAAAGGAAGGTTTTGTAGACCATTGGACTGAGAAATGTATGTTCACAAATATAGACTAGATGGCCTCATTAACATGGTGAAAACCTCACACTTCACACTCCACATCCATGGAAGCCTCTGGAAATGGTAGAGGCCATGACCAGGAGGGCATTTGTAATGAGTACTGTTCTGAGGAAGAAGAGCTTTGTCACCTTTACAAGAAGGACCAAAACTACAGTTAAAGCATTTGTCCTCTAGGATGTCCACTGGGCTAATAACTGTTAAAGCGTTTGTCCTCTAGGATGTCCACTGGGCTAATAACTGTCCTCTAGTAATGTTGGCACACAGTTTGCCAGAGTGACTGGTAGGTTAGAGCTGTGTACTCAGGAAAGCACAGGGTTAGAGAGTGTTAGGAGAGTGTCCTCACCTGTTCTGACTTTGGGTCCAATCCTAATGTCTCTAAGGTGAGTTTAATCCAGGAAGGTATCGTGTCGTGTATGGGCTAGTAGTGAGCGTGTGTCAGCACTCATGCTTCTCTGTACACTATTTATCTGTGTGTGATTTCCCCCTGCTTCTCCTTTGACAATAATCCCGAAGTTGATTTTTCCAACAGGAGTCCTCTGAAGTCAGAGCTCTCAGATGAGAGTGATACTAGCCAGACACTCACACAGATAAGCAGAAGAAAGAAGAAAGAGAAAAAGAAGAAAAGGAAACATCAGCACCGCAAGAAAACTAAGAGGAGACACGAGCAGTCGAGCAGTGGCGGGTCTGAGTCAGACACAGATTCTGGGAAGGGCAGGTCTTCCAGAAGCCTCAAGGACAGTCAGAAGGAATCTGAGAAACCCAGGTGAGTGCTGCTTTCAGCTACCGTGGTGTTTTAAGTGCAGTGGTTCTTGATTGCTGCCATAGTTGGACATTTAATGGCTCTGTAAGCAGTTCATCAGAAGAGAGGCCTGTGGAGGAGGGACCAGCCTGGAACTCCACACCACACCCGACTGCCTCCAACTCTCAAGCGGTAGGATTGTTGGCATGTGCCACCACACCTGGCTTGATTCTGTGCCACTAGTTGGCATGTGGTTGGTGCACTGTGGAGTGCAGGTTCCACACTCAGAGAGGAACCAAAGTTCTCCTTCCCTTGCCTCAGCGTGCTCCGTCATTCCTGTGTACACGCAGGGACTCACAGTTGTGTGGCAGAATATTTAAAGGTGTGTGACTTTTGTTTATGCTGCATTTGTTTAACTTGGTGAAGCTGTGATTCTTTGCTTGTCTAAAACACCTGATGGTCTGATAAAGAGCTGAACGGCCAATAGCGAGGCAGGAGCAAGGATAGGCAGGGCTGGCATGCAGAGAGTATTAATAGAAAGAGAAATGAGCAAAGAGGAGGAACGAGAGAATGAGGAGAGGAGAATGCCAGGGGCCAGCCATGAGTAGGAGTAAGATGACAGGAGTAAGAACTGGAAAAGCCCAGAGGGAAAAGGCAGATGGGTTAATCTAAGCTAAGAAAAGCTGGCTAGAAACAAGCCAAGCTAAGGCAGGGCACTCATAATTAAGAACAAGTCTTTGTGTGTGATTTTTTTTGGGAGCTGGATGGTGGGCCCCTCAGAAAATCCTAAAAGAGCAAGAGAACAAAAACATTTTAAACAGTACATACAGTTGAGAGTGTCGCCCATGGCGGCAGGGAAGGCACAGCTGCAGGAGCTAAGGCCGTGGGCCAGCTTGCCTCAGGAGGGAGAGGGAGATGCCTGGGGCTGCTCATTTCCCTTGCTCCTTTGCCTTTGGTTCAGGGCTCAAGCATGACATAGTGCAGTTAAGTTTTCAGGTGAGTCTTCCCACCTCAGAGAACCTGGTCAAGAAAATGGCTCCCAGGTATTCCTAGAGGCTACTCAGATCATCTAGATGATTCCATATAGTTTTGTCAGGAAGCTTGTCTCTTGGGAGGTTCTAGATCTTGTCGATTGTCAGTATTAAATACCTGAATTACTACTCACTTAACTTTTTTTCTTATGTATTTTAGAAGAGAGATTATAATTTATTTCCTCAGTGGAACACAGTAAGAACGTAGTGCCATTGATTTATTTTTGTGTGTGTGTGTGTCTCTTTGGGGATTGTTTGCCTCTATCACGTACTTGGGATCCCTGCTGATGTTAGAACTCTGTGATTGAGAACCTGGAACCTGGCCCTGTTTCCATCAGAGGCCAACACTGCAGGCTTCCAGGATTCCAGGCAGTGTCAGTGACCAAGGGCTCAGGAGAGCTGACTCACCTAACAGTGTAGTTTAGGGGCTGTTTCTCCCACCCATGCTTGCATCTAGCAAAACGGTTGGGAATGCACTGCTTAGAGGGCAGGGATCATGGCTGCCTTGCTGAGCAGTATTTCTTTTCGTCATCCCTTGACATAGGGCCTGGTACTGGGCATTTTTGCTGTACGAATGGTTGAGTGTAGTGTCTTTACTTTTTTTTTTTTTAAACTTATTTATGGGGCTGGAGAGATGGCTCAGTGGTTAAAAGCACTGACTGCTCTTCCAGAGGTCCTGGGTTCAGTTCCAGCACCCACATGGAAGCTCACAACTGTCTGTAACTCCAGTTCCAGGGGATCTGACACCTTCACATGGGCAGGCAAATCACTAATATTCATGAAATAAAAATAAGTAAAATAAAAAAATTGTTTATTATGTACACAACATCTTGCCTCCATGTATGTCTGCACGCCAGAAGAGGGCACCAGATCTGATTACACATGGTTGTGAGCCACCATGTGGTTGCTGGGAATTTAACTCAGGACCTCTGAAAGAGCAGTCAGTGCTCCTAACCTCTGCATCTTCTCCCCAGTCCCGTATCTCTTACTTTTTATGTATGCCTGCATGAGTACATGTGTGTACGTGTGTGTGTGGAGGTCAGAGGTCAGTCTTAGATGTTGTTCTTCAGGCACTGCCCATCTCCTTGTTGCTGGATGATTTGCTTGTTTACTAGTACTTATCATAACCTGGTTCTCAAGATTTCTTTCTCTGAATTTTATGTGTGTGTTTGCCTGCATTTGTGTATTTGCACCACGTGCATGCCTGGCACCTGAGGAAGTCAAAAGAGGGCATTAATCCCTTGGAACTTGAGTTATAGATGGCGGTGAGCTGCCATATGGGTGCTGGGATCTGAACTCTGTAAGAGCAGTGGGTGCTCTTAACCACTGAGCCATCTATCCAACCCTGTTAAGTTTTAACAGTTTAAACTTTAATGTCTTTAAAACAGGCTATTGTGTTGTAGATTCTGGAAACTTTCATTTCTTTCTGCTTCCTAGAGCTGGAGTGAAACAATTTTACTGGATTTCCTAAGACCATACAACTACCATGAGAACTTTTTAAAAAATGTGTATTGGTGTTTGGCCTTGGTTGTCAGGTTCCCTAGAACTGGAATTAAAGACAGAGCTGCCATGTGGGTGCTGGGAGTTGAACCTGGGTTCTCTGCAAGAGCAGCCAGTGCTCTTAACCACTGAGCCATCTCTCTAGTCCCCCATGTTAACTTGAAAAGTTGTTAATTTCAGCCATTGATTGACCATGTCCAAGAAAGTCTTTATAACACTTTGTTGTAGCTTTTTTTGTTGTTGTTGTTTGTTTTTTTTTGTGAGACTTGTTCTTATGTAGCCCAGGCTAGCCTGAATGCTTGCTTCCATCTGCTAAGTGTAGATCTCACAGATGTGCACACCACATCCAGCTTCAGATCCTGATAACATTGCTGTTGTTGTTGTTTGTGAATTGTTGATGTTGGGTATCCTCTATCACTGTCCTCTTCGTCCTTAGAGACCAGTCTCTCACAGAACCTGGAGCTCACTGACCAGCTAGACCGTCTGACCCTCCTGCCTGTCTCTCAGCACTGGGGTTAGAGGAGTGTACATCTGAGCCCGGCGTTTTATGTGGGTGCTGGGGACTTTCATGCATTTACAGCAAGCATTTTACTCACTGGGCTATCTACCCATTTCCCAGATAGATTTTTTTTTGTCATTTTATTGAATAATTTTAGTAAGATAAAAGATTGTTCTACTTTATCTTTTGTTTTCTTGCCAACTTCTTTAGTCTGGTTCTGGGGAAGCTGAGCTGGAAGAAGTGTTTGTTTCCACACAGTAAGGACTAAGACATTAGTGAGTTGTGAATGGCTTTCCATGATGTCAGGAAAGTGGGTTCACGGAGGGTAGCACACCATGTGGGACTCCACTTCAGGTGATCGAGGGACAGATTCCCCAGAGGTGACAGCCACTAATTGACCTTTGTGTGTTTCCTGGGGTGAGTTCTTCAGCACAATGTGGAGGCAGCACCTTGTGCACAGCGGAGACCACACCCCATATCTGGCTTCCCAGCTGCACTCCTAGGAAGAGATGAATGCTTATTTCCTCCCCTGTGGTGGCTGCTACCCCCTCTGGGTGTCCTCTGGGGTTGACTGTCCTTCCTATGTGAGTGCATTTACTCATTTCCAACAGGCTTGCCCTCCTTTTGTTGCCCCTTAGGGTTTTGTAGAGAAACCCTCAGCTGTCCTGCAGGCAGTTGTAATTTCTTCACTATGTGTTTTAACCCGAGGCTTGCCATTCAACAAGGAAGAGCTGTTTTGTGTCATTGAAATACCATTTGCTTATATTCCTTGCCAAGAAGGATCTAGAAGTCTCCAGAATCTTTAACTGTCTCTGGGCAGAGCTGCAAAACAAAGCCTGTAGCCTTGTGAACTCATTTCTTCAGAGGAAAAAACATGTTAGAGGCCAGAATAATCTTTCTTTCTGCTCTTCACTCCTAGGATGGTTCATTCATTTGTGTCTGGGCTGAACACCTGGCAGTCCACAGATGAGTTCCAAGACACAAGTCAGGGTCTTCTGTTACTGGGAGCTATCACCATTCCGCTCTTTCTGTAGGAGGCCCAGTGCACAGAGCCCAGATGAAGAATCTGAGGCTATGCCAGTATGATGCAGCAAGTCAGAGTCATGGCATGTCTTAGGGTTTCTAGTCTAGAGATACCATAACCACTGCAACTTTTTTTAAAGATTTGTTTATTATGTATATAGTGTTCTACCTGCATATATTTCATTACAGATGGTTGTGAGCCACCATGTGGTTGCTGGGAGTTGAACTCAGGACCTATGGAAGAGCAGTCAGTGCTCTTAACCACTGAGCCATCTCTCCAGCCCCCAACCACGGCAACTTTTACAAAGGAAAACATTGGGGCTAGCTTACAGTTCAAAGGTTTAGTCCATTATAATCATGGTCAGACTTGGCGGCATGCAGGCAGACATTTGCTGGAGAAGGAACTGAGAGCTCTACATCTTGATCTTCAGGCAACAGGAAGTGAACTGAGACGCTGGGCATGACTTGAGCATATATGAGACCTCAAAGCTTACCTCCATAGTGACACACTTCCTCTAATAAGGCCACACCTCCTAATAGTGCCACTCCCTATGTGCCAAGCATGCAAACACATGTGTCTGTGGGGGCCATTCCTATTCAAACCACCACATGATAATTTCTTTTTTTAAAGTTCTCACTTGTAATGAAATGTTAGAAGACTTTTAAATAAGTTAGGTGGGGTAAGGGCAGTGCACTTTAATGTAAAGGCTTTTCACCTTGGCCATGTGGCTGTGTCCTTTGCCAAGTGCTCTAAAATGTCTTAGAGCAGGAATAATTTTGTCCTAAACAGCCTTGTTTAGGAAATGCGTTTGCAATTGTCATTGTGGTAGCTTGAGTGGGAATGCCCTCCACAGGCTCATATTTAGGTATTGGGTCCCCAGCTGGTGAAATTGTTCAGGAAGGGTTAGAAGCTGTGACTGTGTTGGAAGACACGTGTCACTGGGGGTGGGCTTTGAGTTTCAGAAGCCCACACCATGCCCACAGTTACCTTTCTCTGCTTCATGGTGGTTTCTTAAGGTGTGAAGTCTCAGCTACTGCCCCAATGCCATGCTTCCTGCCATATGGTCATGGACTCTAGCCTTCTGAAACTGTAAGAAAGCCCCCAATAAACTCTTGCATTAGTTGTCCTGGTCATGGTGTCTCTTCAAATGATAGAGATTAACTAGGACCATAGTTGCAGGCATTTAAATATTTGTATGTGTTTGCTTGTTACTTTCTGCGTAGGACCACTAAGCTGAATCTTTTTGTAGTTTTTTGTTTTAAGACAGCATCTTACGAAGTTGTCCAGGTAGGCCTGTAGCTTAGATTCTTGCCTCAGCCTACTGAGCAGCTGGGATTGTTTAGGTCTGTGCTGCCAGTACTGGCTGAAATGAAATATTAAAAAGGAATGCCTGTGTCCTTCAGGGTGCTTACTGAGATAGCTTCTCTTCCATTTTGTGGCTGCAAGTTTGGCATCATTTTCAAATCCTTCCTATAGTGAAAGTCCTCTTCCCTTCATTGCCTGTATGGTTCTGTGTACCTGGGCGCCTTTGATGTCATGAAGGTTTGATAGGTTTAGCCTGCGATTTCTGAGGATGCCACATGTTTCCTCAGTAGTTTTCAAGTGCCTCTCCCTTTCTCTTTGTCTGATAGTCAAGGAAGTAATGCTGTTGCTGCTGGACACCAGTCCATTTGGCTGGAAGACATTCAGACTCCGACAGAAGTCTTCAGGACAGACAAGAAGCCAGATCCTGCCAACTGGGAGTATAAATCTCTCTACCGAGGGGATATTGCAAGGTAACCATTGTTGTAGTCCTGGCGTGGTTGGTCTCTCTCTCTTTTTCTATTTTCCATTAGAAGTAACATCTTCCTCCTTAGATCTCTCAGCACTGTCTGCCTGTCTTTCATGGATTCTGTTATGTTTTGCCCATTGTTGAGTTGTAAAGGCACACGCCTCTTCTATATTCTAAAATGAGTGCTTTAGCTGGAAGGTCATTTGGGTTAATTTTATCCTTGGAACATAGCATAGTGCCTGGCTAAGTGGGTGTTCAATAAATGTTTGCTCAGGAATGAATCTAAAAATACCTTATACTAATTAACTTTGGTAGGGTGTCCAGGAACTATTTGGTCTGATCTGTGTGCCATTTGAAAAAGTGGCAAGAGCATTTTTATTTATACAGCCCCACACATATGCCACTTAACAAATGACATTTGATGGTAATGCTTTTGTCACATTATTTCTAGCAGACACCAGCAGAGAGTCATAAAAGTAGGGGGTGGCATTTGCTTCAGTAATGAATTAGAACTCTTTCTTGTAATCTGTCAAACGTGTTTGAAAAACATGTTCACGGTGGTGCCCAGCTAATTGTGAGGCTCAGGAATGACTGCTGGTCTGAGGGATGCCTAGGCAACTTGGAGAGACTCCTGCCTGAAAACAGCAACAGCAATGAAACAAAATTGGAGTGTTTAGCGACTCCCTGTAGGTAGTTAGGACTTTGTAGGATTTGAGACATAAAGAACAAAGGCGTGACCCCTGTTCCCAGTTCTCAGGTCTTGAAGACTGAAGGTATTACATGGTATTTAAGCTCTGAGACCTTGGAGGTCAGTTTTCTTTTTTGTTTGTTTGATGCCTGTTTTGAGCTCCTTCTATAGCCCAGGCTGGCTTCATAGTCACTGTGTAGCCCAGGCTGGGTAAATTTCAGGTTCCAGTGTGTGACTGTACCTCCCGTGTACTCTTGTTCCACTCATCTTGAGGAGCTGTCCCCATATAAACAGTCCCAACCACAGTGTCCTTCATTCCAAAATGTAAGACTGTATTTACTTTTTCTACACCCTCCCCACCTAGCAATTCTATTTAATTTGAGCTGAACTTATTTGAATTAAATGTACCTATAATGTCATTCATTGAAATTCCTAAGTTTGTGTGTGACTTTCTACTTACGGGGTCAAGGGAGCCAGTGGGTGGTTTGAAAAGGATCTTGTAGGAAACACATCTTTATTGGGTAAATGTTTCTTTAGTTACATCGTGAGTTCTACTCAACTCAAGGTTTTTTGTTATGTTTTTCAAGATAGGGTTTCTCTGTGTAACAATCCTAACTGTACTGGAATTAGCTCTGTAGACCAGGCTGGCCTCAAAGTCACAGAGGCCCACCTGCCTCTTCTCGAGTACTGGGATTTAAAGGTGTGCCACCACCGCCTGGCTTCAACTCAAGATTCTTGAACAAGTGATGAATGAAATGCATTCTAATATTGAACAATATGGAAATAGTTCAATTATGCCCCCTCCATACAGTAGAATAGTTTGAAGGCAACACAGACTATATTCCTGGGGCTGGTGGATGGTTCAGCAGGTGAAGGTCCTTGCCATCAGTCTGACAACCTGAGTTAGCGGCCTAGGACCCATGTACAAGGAGAGAACTGCTTCCCATAAGTTGTCTGCAGACCTCTATGTGTGCACTGCGGCCTGTATTCTCCCCTCCTACCTGCCCTGTGTAATTAGGGACTGGCAAGATGGCTCAGTGGTTACGAGTTCTGGCTGTTCTTCCAGAGGACCCAGGTTCATTTCCCAGCACCCATAAAAGAAAAAAAAATTAACATTCTTTAGGAGTAAATGTGTTTAGAGGTGTGTAAAAGCAGTGGGGAATGTTCAGAGCTACATGATAACTATTAAAAAGATGTGTGCATGTGACTGTATCCAGAAGCAGGTATCTGTAGATAGTAGGGCTTTATTTCCTTCACATTGTTGTTTACTTTGCTATAGCAAATGCCCTTGCAAGTTGTGTATGCCTGTTTTGCCTCCATGTGTGTCTGAGCACCATCTGTGTGCAATGCCCATGGAGGCCAGAAGAAGCTGTCAGATCCTCTGGGACTGGAGTTACAGATGGTTGTGAGCTGTCATGTGGGTGCTGGGAGTCAAATTCAGGTCCTCAAATTCAGGAAGAGTAGCCAGTGCCCTTAACTTCTGAGCTCTCTCTAGCACTGTCCCCTTTCCCCATTAATTTGTCCCATGGAACTGAAGAGTCTGTCCCTTAGAGACCCTAACATGGCTGTCTATAGCTGTGATGTTCATTATCTCCTAATTGCTCTCCCACTTCAGGGTCTAATGGTAACTGCCTTTGGCCATGTACTTCTTGCTCTGCTAATAAATTACTCTGCATATAATTCATGGTAATTCCTCCTTTCTACAAACCTTTTCTTTCTTTCTTTTTTTTTTTTTTTTTTTTTTTTTTCAAGACAAGGATTTTCTGTGTAACAGCTCTGGCTGTCCAGGAACTCACTGTGTAGACTAGGCTGGCCTCAAACTCACAGAGATCTGCCTGCCTCTGCCTACCCAGTGCTGGGATTATAGGTAAACACCACCACTGCCCAGCTTCCAAACAGTTTCTTTTATACATCATAACAGTAGGTCTTTTAGTCTAACCACATTAATACTCAAGATTTGCTATCACAGTGTTCAGACCCTGGCAGGACATAGGAGAACTTGCGTGTTTGAGAAAATACCTTCCCTGCATTGGGATTCATAGTATCGGAGCAGTGATGGAGGGGCAAGGCAGACCGAGAAGGCAGCTGTTGACAGTGGAGAAAGCAAGACGCCGGGAGAGCCCAGGCTTACCCGGCTGTCGTGGAGCTGGCCAGGTGGTGGCATCTTTTCCCCCATCCTTTTCTTTCCACATGGCATTTTATTAGCAGAATTTCACATACATGGCCAAGGTTGAAAGAGTTTTATACTCATGCACTCCTCCAGCATTCTGCCTCTGATAGCCCCTAATGTTTGCTTCCTTAACTCTCTGTCCATCAACCCTTCTGAGGTTTTGATACATTTCAAAATGAGCCACAGACAGTACACTGTCTAAGTATGGGTATTAGTAACTAGGATTCAGTAGTTTTTGGGGTTTTTCTTTGGTTTAACATTTACATGAAATTACTCCCTAGTCTTGCACATTGATGAATATGTACACCTGTGTAGTCATGACCTCTGTGCCACCCACACATTTCTCCTATCTAGGGAACTCACACCCATGGGCCCAGCAGCATTTGCTGCTGTCATGATTCCTGCTCTCTGTTAGTCTTGTCTGCCTGGAATGATGTACGTGGAATTATACAGCATGCACTCTCCTGTGCCTGGCTTTTTTCACTTAGTGTGGCATTTCTGAAATTCAACACTTGGCATTTGTCAAAAGTTTGCGTCTTGGATTATTCCATTTGATGCTGTTATTGCTGCTTATGAGTTCTTCTGGTGATGGTCACCTGGACTCTTTCCATTCTATAGCTGCTGAGAGTGTCTGAGTACAAGTCTATGTGTAGACATGTGGTTTATTTTCTCTTGGGAATAGCATTGCCAGGTCACAGGGTATGCGTGTGTTTAGATTTTTTTTTCAGACAGGAGTTCTCTGTAGCTTTGGAGCTTCTTCTGGAATTCACTCTGTAGACCAGGCTGAGCTTGAATTTATAGAGATCCACCTGCCTCTGCCCCCTGAGTGCTGGGATTAAAGGCGTGCGCCACCACTACCACCACCACTCACTGCCTGCCTGACAGTTTAGATTTTTAAGGCACTGCCACACCTTTCCCCAACACAGCACTCATCACTTTCAGTTTCCTCCAGCAGGAGATGAAGGTTGTGCTCCTTCATCTTGAAAGTGTCGGTTACCTGGGGTGTGTGCTGTGCTCCAGCCTGGCTGTGTTTGGGCATTTCCTGGAAGGCTAGTGATACCGAGTATTTTATGTACATTTGGTGTGGGGTGTTGGTTCACGACTCTTGCCCTGTTTTTAGTTGGATCATTTACTGACAGTTGTACACAGTTTTCTTAAGTCTCTGCCTGCATGCTCTGTAAAAGCACTTCAGAGCCTAGCAACCTGTTTGCTTTTAGTGGAGAAATGACCAAATACAATTTCCTTTGACTCACTTAAAAGAAAGACTCTTAGGCCTCATGCTGCCCTCTGAAACAGCATTGGAAAGGGGGACCTATTGGCCTCACAAGTACTCTGGATTCCTGGTGTCAGGGTGCTCTTTTTATGTTTTATTTTTTGGTTTTCTGAGACTGTTTCTCTGTGAAATAATCCTGGCTGTCCTTGAACTCGCTTTGTAGATCAGACTGGCCTCAAACTCACAGAGATTCACCTGCCTCTGCCTTTCAAGTACTGGGATTAAAGGCGTACACCACCAACACCCAGCAAGGATGCTCATTTGAGAATGGCCTGAATGGAGATGGCACTCTCTGCCTTGCCTGTCATATAAGGCTGTGTCATAAAATGTGTGTGATAGATCCTTACAAAGCTTCAGAGAAATACTAGTCATAAGATCTAGAAGGCACAGTCTTAAGTCCATTGAGGTGTTAGCAGGGGGTTTAAGAACAAGGGCAGTCAAGCTAGGCAGAGAAAGGCTGATGGCAGATCTCTTAGGGCTGTTAGTCTGTTGGAGGTGAACGTGTAAGAAGAATTAGGTCTCTGGATGTTCACTTGTACAGCTCAGCTGCTTGTTTTCTTTTTCTAATCAGGTATAAAAGGAAAGGAGACTCCTGCCTGGGCATTAACCCTAAGAAACAGTGTATATCCTGGGAAGGGACTCCTGCGGCTAAGAAGCATTCACGCAAGCACCTGGAGCGCTATTTTACCAAGAAGAACGTGGGATTAATGCGCACTGAGGGGATTGCCGTGTGCGCTAGCACTGAGCCTCCCTCTTCTGAGCCAATCACATTTATCCCAGTGAAGGACTCTGCTGATGCAGCTACTCCTGTTGCAACGTGGCTGAATCCTCTGGGGATTTACGATCAGTCAACTACACAGTGGTTACAAGGACAGGGTCCTCCAGAGCAAGAATCAAAGCAGCCAGACTCACAGCAGGACAGGGAGAGTGCTGCTCTTAAAGCCAAGGTGGAGGAGTTCAACAGAAAGGTGCGGGAGAATCCCCGGGATACTCAGCTGTGGATGGCCTTTGTAGCGTTCCAGGTGAGTATCACTGGCCTGGTTATCTGACTGTGAAATGGCAATGCTGATTTGGAGCTGATCCTTTTACTCTGTGACATCCATTTGTCGGTTTGTCCACCCATCCATCTATGCCTCCACCCACCCATGCACGCACTCACTCAGCGGGGTGGTGCTGGGCACTGAACCCAGGGTCTTGCATTTGCAAGTGTTCTACCACTGACTTCCCAAGCTCTTGCTTTGTTTTAGCCAAGATCTAAATTGCCCAGGCTGGCTTTGAACTTGCCATCCTCCTGCCTCTGCCTCCAAAGTAGTTGAGATTATAGGTGTGGACCACTACACTTGGTCCTGTCCTATAGCACCGTTTGAACTGCTCCGAAAAATCTGGGCCTGGCTTCTTGATAGGTTTAGCCTTTGACCTGGGCTTGCTCAAAGCCCAGTGAGGAAGCCCAACCCTCTGAGGAACACATGCAACATCCAGTCGAAATGCTGTGTGTTATCTGGGAGTGGATGAAAATGAATAGAATGTTTCTGTTTTAAGTAGGGGTGGCATGTGGGGTGTGGTTGGAGGGTTGGGGATGAATGTAGGTGTGAGTGGTTGTAGGTTGGTGCTGGGATGGAATCCAGGGCCTCACATGCTAGATAAGCACTCTGTCACTGATTGGGATCTCAGCCTAGGACTGCAATTTTGAGAGAAGTGACATTGACGCAGAGGACGAGGCATCCCTGAAGTGCAGAGTACACAAGAGAGGGCACAGACAGAAAGGACAGGGCTGCTCGGGGCTACCCGGGTGCTCCTGCCGCAGAATGCACAGTTGTCTTCGTCATGTGTTTCATTTCTGAGTAGTTAGTAGATTATGCCTGTCTTATTGCTGAGATTGGCTCTGCCCTGTTGAGTGCACTGTGTGCTAGTTGTTGACATATAAATCCATGTTAAGAACGACACACAGATAACTCAATGGTTAAGAGCATTTCCTGCATAATCATGAGGACCAGAGGTCAGATCCAAGTACCCATGTACAAGCAAGCATCTTTGTACACCTGTGACTCATCTCTGAGGTGTGTGTGTGTGTGTGTGTGTGTCTGTCTGTCTGTCTGTCTGTCTGTCTGTCTCTGTATGCAGAGAAAAGAGGCTTGCTGGAGAGAACCTGATAAGGCAGAGTGTGATAGAGGAGAACAGTTGACGCCCTCTCCTGGTCAACAAGGACACACAGGCACATGTGCCTACACACACAACATAGGCACACACATGCACAAATAAATAGTAATAAATAAGCCTTAAAACCCAGAATGACAAGGACAGACAGTTCTGTCTGGAGATAAAAGGTAGAATACACTCAAGTGTCACAGGCACCCAAGGAACTATGTGTTTACTAAAGGGAGTTGTCATAAGTGGTTTATCAACAAAGTCTTACTAGTAGCTCCATTTGAAAGCTGGGAACCCACTGGGAGTCATGCAGGCTGCACATTGTGGAACTAAGGCACACATGTGTGTAGTTAGTATAATAAGTTGTTTTCTTGTTGTTGAGGACGAAGTCATGAGGAGTCCTGGCCTGTATGCCCTTGAGGAAGGAGAGCAGGAGAAGCACAGGAAGTCCCTGAAGCTCCTCCTGGAGAAGAAGCTAGCCGTGCTGGAGCGGGCCATCGAGAGCAACCCGAGCAGCGTGGACCTGAAGCTCGCCAAGCTGCAGCTGTGCGCGGAGTTCTGGGAGCCCAGCGCGCTGGCCAAGGAGTGGCAGAAGCTCCTCTTTCTGCACCCCAACAACACGGACCTGTGGCAGCGCTACCTCTCCTTTTGCCAGAGTCAGTTTGGCACCTTTTCTGTGTCCAAACTCCACAATCTCTATGGCAAGTGCTTGAGTACCCTGTCTGCTGTTAAGGACGGCAGCATCTTGTCCCACCCTGTGCTGCCGGGCACGGAGGAGGCCATGTTTGGTAAGGAGACAAACACAAGTGGTTGTGTGGGAGGCTTTCGCTCTTGATTTGCTTGTTTTAGGAAGGTCTAACTTACCAGAGCAGATTTTTTTTTTTTATGTCAAGCGTTACCACTCTGGCTAATTATAACAGGGTGCATAGTTAGTGTATTAGAGCCCATCCTGTTCACAGGGTGGGTGTGTATATCGGGTACTAGAGCTCATCACTTTCATAGGGTGGGTGTGTATATCGGGTACTAGAGCTCATCACTTTCATAGGGTGGGTGTGTATATCAGGTGCTAGGTGTTAGAGCCATCCCGTTCACAGGTGGGTGGGTAGATAGGGTGCTAGAGCCTTTTCAGCTCACAGGGTGGGTGGGAAGGGGTGTCTGTCCAGCTCACAGGATAGGTGGGTAGCGTGTTAGAACTAGCAGTTAGAAAAAGATGACTTAACACCTTTTCTGCTTATTACCGAGTAAACTTATTCCAGTCTTAGTTGCTTTGGGTGCCAATGGTCTTACCTGTTGAGACCCCCCCCCCCCAGTTATAGGGTGTCTGTAGTGAGGTACATACAAGTGACTGGAGTTAAATGTTAATGTTCTTGGTGTGTCCCTAGGGGATCTTGGCGGGGTGAGGAACAGCAGGCAGCATCTTGGGTAGTAGGTGGAGAATGTCACATTGAGCCTTGGTTCTAGATTTATCCCTTATTGTGACAGTGTGCAGATTCTGATCTGGGACAGTATGCACATTTCTGAACCTGTCTGAGCTTGTTCCTTCTGAGGAACAGTAGCTAACACTTGCTTTACAAACGATTGTGAATGTGAAGTGAGGTAATGTATGACATACCTGTGTATGCCAAGCATTTACTTCACTGAAGGCCTGTTATTAGGAATTCATTATAGTAACATCTAGAGACACAGATGCATTGCTCTAAACATAACAAGCATTTCCCACACTGACTGAGAGTCTTGTATTTGGGGCTAGAAGGTACACTCCATGTATACATGATGCCCTAGGTTTAATCTCTAATACTAAGACTAAATAAATGACTCAGAAGTTTCTTTTGAAAAGTGTCTCATTTGATATTATTCATGATAAGCTTACATAGCTCAGTGCTACTTAGTAAATGGAATTTTACCATTAAGATGAGCCGAGTGTTTCAGATGTGGAACTGTGGTCTGTTCACTCTTGGCTGAACATATGGCGAGTGAATGGTGAATAATGCCATCTAGTGACGGGCTGAGTTCAGCTCTTTGCTTTCTGACAAAAAGGGATGCCATTCCTTTCCTACCATTTCTCTTGTAGTAGTGAGCTTTGAGTATTGGATAGCTGACAATCAGGCCAACCATGTAGCTTATTACCATTTCTCTTGTAGTAGTGAGCTTTGAGTATTGGATAGCTGACATTCAGGCCAACCATGTAGCTTATTATATACTATATACATCTGGTTTTAATGCTAATGTTTGTGTTTTATATAGCTTTGTATAAAAATAGAAAAACTACACTTTGATTAGGGTACTGTTATTAGTCCTTGATTACTTGAAAAAATTTAAGCTAGGCATAGTGGTACACACCTTTAGACCAGCACTAGGGAGGCAGAGGCAGGAGGATCTCTTGAGTTTGGGGCCAGCATGGTCTATGAAGTGAGTTCCAGGACATCAAGGCCTACACAGAAACCCTGTCTCAAAAACCAAAAAAAAAAAAAAAAAAAAAAAAAACGATTTTCAGGTTTTTTTACTTATGTGTATGTGTCTGTGTGTATATGCATATGTGCACAGGCGCCCGAGGAAGCCAGCATAGGTTGCTGGATCCCCTGGAATTGCATGTATAGGTGGTTGTGTAAGTCATCTACCATGGATCTAGGAACTGAACTTGGGTCCTGTGGAAGGACAGCAAGTGCTCTTAACTGTTGAGCCGTCCCTCCAGCCTGTTAGTGCTTTAAAATCAGGACACTGAAGATGCAACAGCAACTTCTAGGTGTTAAGTTGTATTTTGAGAAATTACATTTTTCCATGTGCAATCAACAAAGACCTCTCCCCTCTGCTTCCGTTTGCAGCCCTTTTTCTTCAGCAGTGTCACTTTCTACGGCAGGCCGGCCACTCGGAGAAGGTCATCTCTTTGTTCCAGGCCATGGTTGACTTCACCTTCTTCAAGCCTGACAGTGTGAAAGAGCTGCCTACCAAAGCACAGGTATGGCACACTGTCTCTCCCAGAGATGCTCCAGTGACCACGGAGGGTCCCTTGTGCAGAGTGGATGTCCTGGGTAGATAAACGGGGACCTCCGTCCTCCCAGATACAAAGTCCACTGAGAGGCTCGCTTCCTCCCTCACCAGCCCTGCTTAAACGCAGCCTTCTCTCCACAGTTACTATGCTGTTTTGAGCTACATGTCATGTTCTCTGTCTTGTCTGGGTTGTGTTGCTACCTCTTTATTGCCTCAAATCTCTACTTGAACTGTAAATGAAGTTAAGTTATACATGGGCATTTTGTCAGCAGTCCTCATCATGAAAGGGGTTCATCTTTTAGGTGATAAGAGACATTTCCAGTGTTCCCTCCATGTGGTAACATAACAACAAAAGAGCTATGTGGCAATGAAAAATAACCACTTCTCTCTGTCCACTGAAGAAAGCTCAGTTTTCTGCTTTGGGAAAGGGTCTGGAGGCAGATGAAGAGAATATCTGGATTCATGGTGAACCTTTGGAAGAATTTTTGAGATGTTAAGGTCTCACATGAGCTCCCAGTGAATATCATTTTTGTCATCACCATAAACGTGATAGCATAAGACAAACATGGCAGAGGCTGAACACTGGTTAGAAACACATATCATACTCTTTAAAAATCAGCCTTTGCTTGAATGAGTGGTTTGTTTCTGGCAGTACTGGGAATTGAACTTGGGCCTTTACACTTGGGTAGGAATTGAGGTTTTGTTTTGTTTTTGATATCACAGTTTCGAAAGCCGATCTGTAGTGTTTCCAGCCCGTTTCCTGAGGGTGACTGACACTCATTTGCTACCAAAGGCTGGTGTCCACACACTCACCCTGCACTGTGACCCTTGTAGGCATCGTTCTCCTCAAGGCATGTCCTGCACCTGTCAGCCTAATGTGTGCTCCCCGGAAACTTGTTTGTCCTCCACAGGTTCCTCTAGAAAGTTTCATTAGAGTAGATTGTTGACTACCTTAAAGTCCTTTGCTAGTCGATAACAAGATCAATGGCAGAATCGGGTCCTGCTCAGTCTATATTCATTCTGTTCCTGGGATGATTGACTGCCTGTAATTGCTTCACACACTGCAGATCTCATGTCCAGATCACCGCAGGGCCTGGCCTTCCAATGCAGATGGTTTTGTCCCGCGGGTACTTCCCTCCACACTTCACCTGAGGCATATATTGAGTTCCTCCTGTTTGTGGAGCTCGATGTTAGGATTAGGGATGAGAGGAGCTGGTGGTGGGTAGACTGTACCAGCAGGGTCAGGACTGGGGATTTTCCTTGACCAGCCTTTCATAATCTCATCTTAGAAGTCTAAGTAAACCTACACTTCAGAGCCATATACCAGGGGTGGAGTGATGGGGCCCATCTTGGAGGCTACCTGACAAAAAATTCCTTTTTCTGTTTTGCTGTGCGCACCATGGACTGACTAAACATTGGTTGTATGGTGTTTTAGGGATCCTATGCTCCCTGCACTTATTTGACCTGGTGACTTGGAGTTTTGCTTGTTGTTGGCCTAACTTCTGTTATTTAAACTTGAACAGGTGGAATTCTTTGAACCCTTCTGGGACAGCGGAGAGCCTCGTGTTGGGGAGAAGGGAGCCCGAGGCTGGCGGGCATGGATGCACCAGCAGGAGCGTGGCGGTTGGGTGCTCGTCAACCCAGGTAAGTGCTTCCAAAATGTTAGGGGCATGCCTTCTCTTCTGGGATTAGGTTTCCCTTTTGTGATTATTTCTCTATAGAAGCTGCCTAACTGAGCCGGCTTAAGGGCGCTGTACAAGCACCAGAATGTCAAAAAGACTTAACCAGACCCTGTGGACTGCTGGAGCCAGTTCCTATTCCCAGCATGCAGTGCTCTGAGCATCTGAGGGCTGGAGGCTTCCAGAGGAAGGGCTTTTCCAGGTTGCTCTGGAAGTAGCTGGGGTGTTGCTAACCCCTGACTTCCTATTCTTCTGGGTGTAGATTTAAGGCAGTCTTTTGGGAATGTCCAGACTAAAAATTCTTTGACAAATTCTTGCCTCTTTAGGAACATTAAAAACCAGTATTAACTAACATGTACATAGTTGTAATTCTGTCTGATGCCAAAGAGCTTTCTAGGTTTATACTTCTAACAGAGCCAGCCAGTAGGAATACAAGACAGACCACTGTGTCCCAGTCTCTTAGCCACAGTTTCAGTAGCAAGAACTGGCCAGGGCTCAGTGCAGAAGAAGGTGCATAGTCAGAAACCAGGTAGTGCTCATTTTCCACTTAAATTATTAGGATTTTCTTTGAGTTTTAATTTTGAACTATTTGTAGATGTGCATGAAACTGAAAAAGAGGTACAGAGTGTTTGTGCATTCCGTGTCCAGATTTTACCAGTCTGTGTTCCTGTGTGCTGTGTGTGTAGATGTATGTAAGTGTGTATATGTGTGTGTATATATCTCTCTGTGTATGTCTGTGTGTATATGTATGTGTTTATGTGTGCACGTCCCAGGCAGTTTTCACTTGGTTAGCTTTGTGCAGTCTCCCTTACAATCATGACTAGGAACTGTTTTGACACTTCCAGGCTTTGTTTATTGTGCCACTGTTTTTTGAGTCCTTACCCACAGCAACTGAACACATGAATCTGTTCTAATATGTATTATAAATGGAATCATTACGTGTGTGTGTGTGTGTGTGTGTGTGTGTGTGTGTGTGTGTGTGTGGTGTTTGCTTAGACATGCACATGTGTGGAGGTCCTCTGTTCCTTCCCCCTTGTTTTAACAGATAGTTTGCCACTGAATCTAAAAAACACCTCACTTTTTCTAGACTTGCTGGCCATCAAGCCCCAGGATTTCCCGTTTCCTCCTCGATTCCCTGACCCCACTGATGGGGTTACAAGTGCACACTGCCATACCTGGGTGCTGGTGATATACACTCAGTGAGCGCTTGACCCACTGAGCTGTCTACCCAGCTGCCATACAACTTAAAAAAGGAAAATAAAATGTAAAATTTACCATGGTAACCATTTTTAAAAGTGCAGTTTGAGCCGGGCGGTGGTGGCGCACGCCTTTAATCCCAGCACTCGGGAGGCAGAGGCAGGCGGATCTCTGTGAGTTCGAGGCTGGGCTGGACCGATAGCCTCCAAAACAATACAGAGAAACCCTGTCTCGAAAAACCAAAAAAAAAAAAAGTGCAGTTTGGCGGCGTTAAGTGTATTTCCATGGTGCATAGCCATTACTAGAGGCCATCTCTAGAACTTTTCACTTTTTTCCAGCCGAACTTGTCTCAGTTATCATTATCCCTTTTCCCAAGTCCCCTCCTCTCCTGGCAACTACAGTTCTACAGCATGTATCAGTTGATAGCTTTAAGAACCTCACAAAAGAGGAGTCACAAATGTGTCCCTGTATAGCTGGCTTCTTCTGCCAGTAGTGTGTTTGGGAGTCATCTGTGTTGTAGCATGTGGCAGGCTTTCCTTTCATTTTAAGTCTCTATAATATTCCCCTGTGTGTGCACCACACTTTGCTTCCCCATTCTTCCTCGGATGGAGGCTTGGGCGGTTCTTAGTGGTGCTGCTGTGACCTGGGTGTGCCATGAGTGACTCCACTTCCAGTCCTTTAGGGTGGCCTTGCCCAGTCATGTGACAGTTGTTTAATTCTGACGTGCCGGCTTGTCTTACAGCTGCTAGCACCATTTTAGGTTCCTACCACCAGGTCCAGTTTCTCCAAATCCTCAGAGTCACTTGTTTTCTCAGTACCGTCTAGAGGTGACTTCCTGTACTTAGTTCAAGTCTCTGGGGTTTGTTCATCTTATGTTGAGCGTGAGTCTGTGGTCTAGGTAAGCCACAGTTTGGGTCTTCTTCCCCTAAGAAATCAAGGCCGTTCTATTTTTGGCTATGATGAGGAGGGCTGCCCTGAGCACAGAGGCTGAGGCCTTGTTTGCTTGCATTTGTGTGCGTGCATGTGAACCTCAGTTCTCACCGTTCTGCAGTTGTGGTGGGAACCTGTTAGTTATAAGATGCAGCCAAGCTCTTTCTGGATGTGGTCACTCCATTTTACTAAAATGCCTAAAAAGTATTGGGCTTTGCAGGCAACTGAGGCTTCTTTAATACTGCATTTTTAGACTTAGGAAACAAAGTGAAACACATTGTTAGAGACTAAACTTACAGTTTTGTTTTTTTTTTTTTGAGACAGGGTTTTTCTGTATTGTTTTGGAGCCTGTCTTGGAACTCGCTCGGTAGACCAGGCTGGTCTCGAACTCACAGAGATCCGCCTGCCTCTGCCTCCCTGTGCTGGGATTAAAGGCAGCTATAAACTTACATTTTTAAAATCAAATTATAGTGATAAGTCATAATGAATAGTATATAAGGCCATTGGCTAAGAATCAGGTAGGTTAACCAGTGTAGTCATTAAATTCCATTTGTTTGAAATAATTACCCCTAGCTAGCTAGTCTTTTTTTTTTTTTTTTTTTTGGCTTTTACGAGACAGGGTTTCTCTGTATTGTTTCTGAGGCTGCTAGCTAGCTATTCTTAAAGTGAATTAAAATGAAATGAAATTAAGAATTCTGTGAGTCACATGTAGGTGGTAGGAACATTAGCACAGATAGTGTTTTTGTCATCTCAAGAAGTTCTTTTGGGCAGTGATATTCTAGAATTCAATTCCCAGTTTTGTTTTTTTCCATGAAAACATGAAAAAAAATCACTGTTCTGCCCTTTATCTACTTTTTTTTTTCCTGGGACCCTCCTCAATGAGAGTCCTTGGGCCAGGGGGGGCAGCATGGCTGATCTGCCTATGTGCTACATGCCACATGCCCAGTGTAACTGGCACAGAAAACGGATGGGGTGATGGTGGCGGGTGGGGGTGATGGTGGCGGATGGTGGCGGATGGTGGGTGTATTTTCTACTCCAGTAAACTGGGTGTTTCCTTATCTAGATGAGGATGAGGAGGAGCCAGAAGAGGATGACCAGGAGATAAAAGATAAGACTCTGCCCAGGTGGCAGATCTGGCTTGCTGTTGAACGTTCTCGAGACCAGAGGCACTGGCGGCCCTGGCGCCCAGATAAGACCAAGAAGCAAACAGAGGAAGATTGTGAGGACCCCGAGAGACAGGCATGTACTCTTCACCACAGCAGTCTCTGTCTCCCCTCTTATTTTTCACCTATTTCTTTGAGGCAGGGTCTCTCCCTGAACCCAGGGTTCTCAGAATTTCTAGGCTAACTGGAAGCCATTAAACCCCAGTGATCATTATGTCTCCATCCTTCTGGGATCTGGGGTTATAGGCGTGTGCAAGGCTATAGGTGTGTGTCTTGTTAAGTAGATGTTGAGAGACCTGAATGGTTTTGAACCACTGAGTCCATCTCTTCAGCCCCCAGGACATGTGTTTTATGACGGATGGAGAAGGAGCTAGTGCAAATCCTTCACTTACATCTTTAAATGACTTAGTGCTTGCTACTCTCTGTAGTGGCTGCCATCTCTGGAGATATTAAAATAAAGGAAGATGTGTTATTTTGTTTTGTTTTGTTCTGTTTAGAGTGTGTAGTCCAAGCTGGTCTTGTCCTCTTTCCTTTAGACTCCTGAGTGCTGGGATTACAGGAGTGTGCCACCATACTTGTCTAAGAAATGCTTTTTTTTTAAAATTTATTTTATGTGCATTGGTCAGATCCCCTGTAACTGGAATCACTGATAGTTGTGAGCTGCCACAGGGTGCTGGGAATCGAATCCCGGAAGAGCAGCTGGTGCTCCCAATCACTGAGCCCTCTCTCCAGCTCCACAAGAGCTATTTTGGTGCCTGGAATTGATTCAGTTTTATAAGACACCAGCTCATCGTTTGGCCTGTGATGTGACGTGTATGTAGATGGAGATTTTCTTAGTGGTTGAGGCTCTAGTGACCTTCCCTGCAAGTGAGGTGCCTTGGGGGCGTGGCTTGCTCTTGCTCACTGCTTGTCACCTGTGCCTACCGCTGTCCTATGGCTCGTGCTCAGGTCGTGAGAGCCAGTGGATGCTGAAGAGCCGTCTGAGGCTGGAGTGTGCAGGCCTTGGTGCTGGCAGCATTGGAGGTGGAGGTGGAGGTGCGAGGTGTGGCCAGACTCTTAGGACACAGAGAATAGGGTAGACCTGAAGAGGCAACCTGTGCCGAAACCTCAGCAGGCCTGTGAGGTTAACAGAGAGCCTGGGAGTCCCAGGCCTCTTTGCTGGTTGAAACTGACTGTTTAAGAATCCTTGCTTTGGTGTTTGAGGGTTTCAGAGTTCACAGTCGAGCTGACTGAGTTCTGGAGAGAGCGTCTGAGCAATTTCTGTCTTTGTGAATCTTCTCTAACCAAAGCCCAAGGCAGAAAGGCTTTTGATTAGTTGATGGCTCAGTTTGTTGAATCCTGGGCAGTTCAGTTTTTGTGCTTGTACCTGATTTCCTCTACCGAGTGGCAAAAAAGCCAGTGTGAAAGCACCCAAGACAGGGTAGTGTCCTTGGCTGTGGTTTAAAGTGACGTGTGAAATCACCTGTGGGCACTCACAGCCAGCATCAGCTCTTAGCTGCTCTGTAGTGGTCCTTTGCTTTTGTAGCCTCCTCCTTACCATGTACCTTTATATCTGTCTTGGAGCAGTTTTCATTTTCTGAAGCAAATTTCTAGAAACTACAAATAGTAAGTCGCCCCCCCCCCCAAGTCAAAGGTCTCTGTGTTAGCTGTCAGTGTAGCTGTGAAGTTGTATGCTTTTGAAGTGAATGGGAGTCCAGCAGGTTGCTTTGGAAGCTGGTAGCTTCAGCCTACTGGTCCTTCCCTCCATCCCAGTGCTCCCTGGATGTGTGTAAATTCTCATGGCACCTCCAGGCTGCAGCTTGCTGTTCTCCAGACTCTCGTGTTGTCTGGGGTCCAGGCTGCAGCTCGCTGTTCTCCAGCTGCTGGAGTTGCCTGGGGAACCTCTTGATTTTTTGTTTTGCAGAGAACCTAGCTGCTGTCCGTTTAAAACTTAACTTTAACTTTGACTAACATTGAACTAGTACCTCCCATGTAAAGAGCTGTGAAGCCTGTGACAGCTCCTGTGTCTCATTGTGCATCTTGTCTTGCTTGCAGGTGCTGTTTGATGATATTGGACAGTCTCTGATCAGACTTTGCAGCCCGAGTCTTCAGTTCCAGCTCATTGAGGCCTTTCTGCAGTTCTTGGGCGTGCCTTCCGGATTCCTTCCTCCAGCCTCCTGCCTGTACCTGGCCATGGACGAGAGCAGCATCTTTGACAGTGAGCTTTATGATGCAAAGCCCTTGACTTACTTCAACCCTTCCTTCTCGGGCATTAGCTGTGTTGGCTACATGGAACAGCTGGGCTGTCCTCGCTGGACCAAAGGTCACAGCCGAGAGGGCGAGGAGTTTGTCCGCAACGTCTTCCACCTCGTGCTGCCTCTGTTCTCAGGCAAACAGAAGTCTCAGCTCTGCCTCTCCTGGTTGCGGTACGAGGTTGCCAAGGTAACTGCAGTTGCTTCCTTCCTCATTTCATGTCAGTGTCTCACGGGATCCCAGGGGCTCCAGATGGACCCGAGCGTCCTTGTCACAGAACTTCCTCCTTCAGTGGCTCTTGCAGTCACCTCAGATGCGAAGGAGCAGCAGGCAGGCAGGAGACAGTCCAGGGCTTGGTGGCCAGAGCTGTCTGTCTGCAGATTATCCAGGCACTTAGTATTAAGAACTAAGTATTAAGAACTAGCATCAGCCTAAGCAGGGTTAGAGGATCTGGGGCTTAGGACAAGAAAGTAAGCTGCTTACCCTGTGCTCTGTAGCTGTGTCAATGCTGGGTGAGGTCCCAGACTCTGCTCTGCCCTCTGCTGGCCAGGAGTAATACTGACTTCTCATGGATACTGTGATCTCACTTCTTTTTTAAAAAGTACACATCCTTTGGTAGTTTTGTGCACAAATACAGTGCATTTAGATCATATCTACCGTTTCCCCTCCAAGCTGTTGGTGGAACCCCCGCCTCTACCTCATGTCTTTTTAATATGTAGGTTCTAAAACCATCTGCAATTTATACATACCAGGTTGTTTGAAAATTGTCTTTGAAAAGTGTTACTGATTGAGTTATTAGAACGTGGAAGGGAGACATGGGGTCACAGTGTATTTCATCATACTCACCTGCAGTGAGCTCTTGCCTATGGACAAAAGGGAAGTGTGGCCCATCTCTTTGGAGCTGAGTGTTTGGCGAGGGTTGGATCTGCTAGTTGGGAATTCAAGTGAAAACCTGGTGGTGTTCATGGTGGCACCTGTGGCCATGGTAAACCCCGATTGCATTGCCAGCTCAGGGAGCCGGTGTTAGCCAGATTTGACAGAGGCGGCGTGGGACTGCTGCTTGCCAGTGCCGCCTCCACCTGACAGAATGAAGAAAGTGCTTGGGGACCCAGCATTGTTCTTTTCTTTTTGCTATAGGTCATTTGGTGTCTACACACCAAAAAGAAGCGATTAAAATCTCAGGGAAAGAACTGCAAAAAACTAGCCAAGAATCTACTCAAAGAGCCAGAAAACCGCAACAACTTTTGCCTCTGGAAGCAGTATGCACACCTGGAGTGGTTGCTTGGCAACATAGAGGATGCCAGAAAAGTGTTCGATACAGCACTCAGCATGGCAGGCAGCAGTGAGCTGAAGGACCGTGAACTCTGTGAACTCAGTCTGCTTTATGCCGAGCTGGAGATGGAACTGTCGCCGGACTCGAGAGGTGCCACCACAGGCCGAGCTGTCCATGTGTTAACTCGACTGACTGAGAGCAGCCCCTATGGTCCCTACACTGGGCAGGTCATGGCCACACAGGTTCTGAAGGCCCGAAAGGCTTATGAACACGCGCTGCAGGACTGTCTGGGACAGACTTGTGCCTCTGGCCCCGATACTGCAGAGTCCTTGGACTGCCTGGGTAGCTTGGTCAGATGCTTCATGCTTTTCCAGTATTTGACTGTAGGGATCGATGCTGCTGTGCACATCTATGGACAGGTGTTTGCCAAGCTGAAGGGCTCTGTTCTTCCAGAAGGCCCTGGGCCCAAGGACAGTGCCAGCTCCCAGAGTGTGAACAGTGTTCTGGAAGCTGTCACCCTGATGCATACAAGTCTGCTGCGATTCCACATGAACACTAGTGTGTACCCTCTGGCTCCCCTCCGAGAGACGCTGGCAGAGGCCCTAAGGCTGTATCCAGGCAATCAGGTTCTCTGGAGGGCGTATGTACAGATTCAGAATAAGTCCCACAGTGCTAACAAGACCAGGAGGTTCTTGGATGGAGTCGCCACGTCTGCTAAACACCTGGAGCCTCGATTGTTTGCAATCGAAGCTGAGAAGATGAGGAAAGGACTGGTGGAGTCTGTTCAGAGGTAATTACTGGCAGTCTCATGCACGGGCCTCACAGACCTTTATAGGGTGGCTCATCCTTTATGGGGTGGCTCCTGTGTCCCCAGCCCCTGGCCAAGTCTCAGGCATGTAGAAGTGGGCATGGCACAGGCCCTACCACACCTGCGCTGCTGCAGATGTTCCCAGGAACAGACTGAAAAGAGTAAACTTAAAAGTAGCTCCATCCTCCTCAGAATCATTGGCGACTGTCTTCCCTCACCAGGCCTGGACCTGCCCTTGGCTTCTGGTGTGTGTGAGGAGATGTAACGAGAGCATTGTGCTGTCAGGCACCGACTGTAGAGACTAGCTCTGACTCAAGTGCGCGTTCTGTCGCTTGCCACCTGGGTGACAGTGGGCAGCACTTCATGTCTTGGACAGTTTGTCTTCTGTCAGATGGGAATCATGGAAGAACTGACCTGGTAGGGTTTTCTCTCAGGTCTGGTGCAGCACGTGCTTGGCTTGAAGAGGGAACACAATGGCTGTGAGCTTCTGGCAGCCTTTGAGAATGGCATCGTGCTCCGCTTACCGTCTTTGCCATAGCTAAATGATCATCCAGGAAACATGTCAGCTTAGGGGTCATTGTTCCTTCTAGAATATCTGCTGCTGCTTCATAGACATTAGGATTGCTTTTAGCGATACCTCATTTTGCTTGGATTATTTTTCTCCCATTGATTGATAGTTTGTTCACTGCACCTGAGTTGTGTCTATTTTAAACGGAAAGGTCTTTTCCCTCCTGAGGGAGGACTTTGCATTCTGATTAACAGGATGGGTTTGTGTATGATTCCTGGGCAGGCTCTGACCTGATGAGATGGGTGCTGCTGACCTCTGTCATTGCTGAAGTCTGTTTTCCTGCTGTGCTGTTGGGGACAGAACGTGTCTTAGAGTGACCGGAGTTCTTTCCTTACAGGGTAGGTGGTAGAGAGGTTCATGCCACCATCCCGGAGACAGGCCTCACGCATCGGATCAGGGCCTTGTTTGAAAATGCAATTCGGAGCGACAAGGGCAGCCAGTGCCCCCTACTGTGGAGGATGTATTTGAAATTTTTGGTAAGAAAATATTTTTTTTGACTCTCTGTTTTTTGTTTTGTCAAAGCCCTGTGTCTAAATTTGTAGGTAGAAAAAAAACCTGAAGTTGTCAGTGTCCTCTCCTTCAAGATATTGTAGTGTAAGAATGGAATTCAAGAGTAATTACTGGGCTGTTGCTTTCTTTGAATTGACTTTAAAAACTGTAGCTTGGGAAATATTCAGGACCTTTCATTTCAAAGCAGCTGGCATTCTTCCATTCTATGACAGAATTTCCTGGTATTTATCGGCTTTGTTATTAAAGACAAGGTTCAGTGAATAATGTGAAATTTTGAGTGGGACACGCGCAGGCCCTGTCAGTCTCCAGCACCACTAGAGAGGAAGGGGGAGGAAGACAATCTGACCTAGTCCTTAGAAGTCACGTGGGTGCCTTTCCTGATCTCTGCACCCATCAGCCCAGGACTGAAGCCCGAGGGACCCAGAGGACATGTTACCCAGGACAGCTCGGTGCATTCGGAGAAAATGGCACATTCTTAGGGGTAGAGTTGTCAGTCATCATCATCACCAGGGTCTGTGCCTTCGTCTTCATGAAGTCATTTTTTGTGTCTAGATGTGTTCCCATGGGTGTGTGTGTTCATGTGTGTTGTATATGGAAGTCAAATGCTAACCTTGGGCACCATTCCTCAGGTGCTATTCATCCCCCCCCCTTTTCACATTGAAATATAGGGTCTTTCACACATGACTTAGAACTTGCCAAACAGGCTAGGCTGCTGGCCTGAGGCCCCAGGTCCTCCTGTCTCTGCTTCCCCAGTGTTTAACAAGTCTGTGCCACCACACTAGCATTGTTTTTTTGTTTGTCTTTTTACACAATGTTCTGGGAATCATTGTGCTCCTAGGATGAGCACTTTACTAGCTGAACTGTGTCCCCACACTCACAATAGCTCTTGAGAGCCAGAGCCCAGGTTTGGGGCTGAATCCTATTCGGAACAGAGGGCTGTGTGCAGAAATGGTGTTTGTGCTGTTCCTCATTTGACTGGCTGGCAGCCTGATAGAGCTAGCAGGAGAATCTCCCCAACTTGCCTGTCTCCCTCAGACATTCCAAGCAATGGAAGAAGCTTTAGCTTTAGCAGTTGCTAGTTTCCCATCCCAAGTGTTCAGGTGAACACAGGGAAAGGTCAGATGACAGAATTTTTACTGAGACTGCAGTGAGCCAGGTTTGCACAAAAATCTGCTGTTGACTTGAAAAGAAAGGTCTGGCCCTTAAGGAATTTGTATCTTTGATGAGGTTGTGTTAAAAACCAAGGACTGATTAGAGCAGTGACTTTGCCTGACAGTGTGTCTAAGACAGCTGGGTGGGCTCCTAGGACTTTGTTAATTAACTACAATAGAAAAAGCTCAGTTACAAGGTGTGGCCGGCAAGTGTCAGGGTGGGAGAGACTGCTGTGAAAGGCCATCGGAGAGTGGCTTGCTTGCTTGCTTGTATACCGGGGCCTCTGGATGGTATGCAGGCATACTGGATGCTTACCTTTTCCCTGCAGGAATATTGAGGATGTTAAAGCTTACTGTTGGTGGGTTAGGAAGGGAAGGAGTCAAAGTAGCTCAGCTTTGCTTCGGAGCTTGCACTTCGGCAGATGGCAGCCTCAGTTGAGGGGTGTTCCAGCTGCTACTCTGTGCATCAGCACTTTGAGCCAAGCTGGTGGCGGTGTTGAGAAAGTGACAGTTTCCTCCAAGACTCTGGTTGCTTTCCTACACAGTAGTGAAGGACATCTAAGTAGATAAACCAGTCAGCCGTTATGGGACCAGTTGTGCACAGTGCAGGAAGTCTCACTATGAGGAGCAGTGGCGTTTCTGATTTTCCCCATTAGATTTTCCTTACCTCCCAGGTAGTTTACTGTTCATCTCGTTTGCTCACAGACGTTAGACCATTAGAAAGGCCTTCATCTGCCGGGCAGTGGTGGGAGAGGAAGACTGCTCAGCCTTCCTCCTAACACGAAGGACAAACCCCTTCTGAACATCAGTCTCTTCTCAGGAAGTTACACAGGAAGTAATAGAGGGGTGAATCTTATTTGGGGAGGGCGGCTGTCAGTTTTTGTAAATTGCTTAAAAAAATGACATGAGTTAACATAACAGACCGTAGCAAGATGTGTATGAACTGGGATAAGACTCAAATTTTGCAAAAGCATAAAGGTTTTGTCCATTTGATTTTCTGAGAGACGTGTCCCCCATCAAAGGTGACACACATCAGTTGGGAAGGCCTGAAGGATGATTGCTAAACCCTAGTTAACTTCTAGAAATTGAGAGTGACATTTGTTACTGTTGCCGGTAGCTGCCACCGGTACAGAGAAGAATGTGTGCTGCTCAGGGGTGACTTGCTTTAGGCATCATGTCTTGGTTCCTGGGCTGGAAGGTCGAGCCTCTGTGTAAGGTCTCCTTTCCTCCCGCTCCAGAAGGAATCAGATACTGGGAGACGGGTAGTGTGCCAAGCAGGTCCATCTGTTTTTCCCATCCAGTTTTTCTAAAGAGAAATTGCCCACTGACAAAGGAGACACACATCTCAAACCAGCCTCCCTAGGATGGGGGCTCAGGATATTCAGGAGGTTAAGAAACATGGGGACCTGCTGCATGGGGAAGGTGCTGTATTGTCTGCATGTGTGCAGTCTGACTTCACAGTTCTCCCTGGGATACTGTTCTTAAAATGGGAAAGTGTGGCCTGAGGGCTGGACTGTTTTCAACATCCTGATGTCCAAGGTCACACTAAGAGACTCATGAAGAACCATGGCCTTATCAAAAATGACCTTCGAGCCCCTAAAGAGCAACTTAGGCAATCTTTATTATGACACACACATCAGAGCTGCTATCTGTAGTTGTATTAGTAGGACTTACAGAACTGGTGATATAAAGCCAGCTGGAAACAGGTAACTACAAGTGAGAAGTACAAACGGCTGGTGTGACAAGACAGGCCAGCTGCCTCTAAGAGAGGCAGGTATATATATACAAGGCTAGACCTTAGACTATGACATCATGGAGGGAAAGCGGTTACTACCAGGCTCTCACCTGGCTTTGGGTCCTTCCATACCTGATAGAGGAAGGCAGCTTCTGTGGCGACTTTGAAAGGAAATGCTAGAGAGCAGTTCTTACATGAGAGGCCTTCCCCCCACCCACAAAGTTATACTTTTAGTGAGCAATAGGCAGATTTGTCTTGAGTCTATTCATTGTTTTACTTTAGATCCAGTCTTTTAACATAGTCCAGGCTGGTTTAGGATTTGTTACCTCCTGCTCCAGCCTCCCCATGTGGATGTACCATCATGCTTGTCTTGTAAGGTCTTCCAGAGAAATGATGTAACTAGATACCCAGGGATCCTAGTTATTTGGTCTCTGAGGATAATTTTCACAAAGTAGCAGAATCATTTTCCATGCATATGAAGACGTCAGCCTCACCTCATGGACATGTCTCATCCCAAAACACTATCACTAATACCCAGACACGGTAGTGGTAAAAAGGAGACCCAAGGTTTCAGAAGTTAACTGTGTCAAACAACCCAATACAGTTGGGGCGCCAGAGCATTCTCTGGCATCTGGGAGCATCCTATGGTTTGTCAAGATGGTGTCAGCCTCAGTGTCTGAGGGCACGTGCAGACTGTGTGCGTTGTAGCTGTAGCCTTAGCCTCCCTGCCTCCATTGCCCACCTTACACGATCTTTCTTCCTAACTCAGGTTTCCTTAGGAAACAAGGAGAGAAGCAAAGGTGTGTTCTACAAGGCACTCCAGAGCTGTCCTTGGGCAAAGGTAAGCTTTAAACAGTGCTATCTTCAGCTTCCCAGGGACCTTCCTGCCAGCTCTGCCTAGCAGTGTCAGGATGTGGCCTTGTGGGGCCGTTTCCTAGTGACACTGTCCCGAGATGGTGCTTTCCCAACATTCCCCACCACTCCAGATGCCCCTCCTACCCAGATGAAGAGGGTTGGGAAACCAAACTGAGGGTGAACCGTAGTGCCTGCTCCACTGTTATTTACTGCCGTCTGCAGTTTTCCCTGGACATGCAGAGCTGCCTGAGCTAGGCAAGTCTCAGCAGGACGGAGAGTGATGGGACTCATTGGGACAGACCCTCCTTGATTTTGCTCCATGCTCACGGCCAGTGTTGGTCTTTCTTTGCTGCTAGGTGCTGTACATGGATGCCATGGAGTACTTCCCAGACGAGTTGCAAGAGATCCTGGATGTGATGACTGAGAAGGAGCTTCGTGTACGCCTGCCCCTGGAGGAGCTGGAACTACTGCTGGAGGACTAGGGGGCTCAGGAGAGCCGCAGCCGGACTTACTGTTTTACATATTATATATGTAACCAACTATATGTATAGATGGAGTCATGCCAGTGATAAACCTTTTGTGGTTGAGATGTGTGTGTGCAGCTTATTTCTTCTGCTCAGCCCTCACTCAGTCAGCAGTGGTCTGTCACGCTGCATGTGTCCATGATCCTCGTTTAGTTAGGCCTTTGACTCCAGAGTGCCATGGAGACCTCCTCCCCCTTTCCCTGGGTTGATAAGCAGAGATACATTGTTCTGTCTTCCGTCCAGCACAGTAGATGGTTATTGCTTCCTGTCTTGCTCTGGTGACTAGCAGAATACATGGGGACCCTTGGGTGAGCCTGGGTACTGCTCACAGCTGCTCTCTATCAGAATCCAGGTGCTCATTGCTCAGTACTGTGGAAACCCTCGGGCAGGGCACCAGCACCCTGTGCAGGAAGCTTGCTGTGACCTTAGAGCAGTCTGAACCATGACATAGCTGTTCCCAGCAGACCTGAGCCTCGTGAAGAGGTCCTTTCTGATCATGACAGCAATGGGAATGCAGTCCCTTCTTATTGGGGGGCTTCAAGCACAGCCTTTCCGCTGTTGGACTGGCCTGTAGGATGGCGTGTCTGTATCTACAGCAGCGATGCCTGCAGGAGTGCAGGATCTCTTCTGACCTTTTGAAACAGTCCCCTAGAGCCAGGCTGGCCTTGAACTCTTGCTTCTCCTGCCTTTGCCTCTATTAATACTAGTTATTTCTGCGTATACTGGGATTTAGATATAGGACCTTGTGCTGTCCTGTGGGTGCTTCTCACTCTGCCAAGTACACATTTCTCATTCTTAGCCTTCAACGTCAGCCAGGTGGCATCCTCAGTGATGAATTTTGATGCTGTGTAGCTTCTCATAGACACCCCATCTCCACACAAACTGTACCCACTCTGCACAGGCTACCCATGTATTGTAGCCTTTTGGTCTCCACCCCATGATAGCCACACCCTAAATCTGAAACCTGCAAAAACCTATGGAAGGCTAATCAAGGATGGTGTCAGATGCTTATAATCCAAGCAGAGGCAGATTGACAAGTCCAGGTCCAGCCTGGGCTACATATTAAGTTCTTGTCTTAACAAAAATAGAATTCCAAATAGCTGGGCAATGTTAGTACAGGCCTTTAGTCCTGTCACTCAGAAGGCAGAGGCAGGTGGATCTCTGAACTTGAGGTCAACTGGTCTGGCTATACAAATCTCTCAAAAACAAGAGGGCTGGAGAGATGGCTCAGAGGTTAAGAGCACTGGTTGCTCTTTCAGAGGTCCTGAGTTCAATTCCCAGCAACCACACGGTGTCTCACACCATCTATAATGAGATCTGGTGCCCTCTTCTGGCATGCAGGCATACATGCAGGCAGAACAAATAAAGTGGGAAGGCTGTCCTGGGTTATGTGAGTAGGCTTGTCACAAGACTGTCTGAAAAGTGACAAAGGAACATAGAAAGGGCAGACAACAGGAAGATGGATTGAGGATGGAAGGGTCTGGGGTACAGGAGTAAGAATAGCCTCTACAAGCTGCAAAAGGTCCTCAGTTGACAGCAAGTGCTGGCCTCAGCCTTGTGGCTCTAAGGAGCTGAATTCTGCCAACCTGGACCTTGAGGAAACTTCGTCCTCTTAGCATCCAGAAAGGAGTGCGGTGGACACCAAGGTTCTAACTTTCTGGTGGTCTTTTGACCTGTAAACTGAGATAAATTTGTGTTGTTTAAACTGAGTCATGGTGACAACAGAAAAGGAATATGCCTTCTCCCCACAGGCCACCTGCTGCTTTTTGTGGCTTTGAGGAACCATCTTATTAGAAAGGAAATACAAAGCGCTGAGGTTTCTGAACCCGGAACAAAGGCAGGCACCATTGGGGCAAGGTTCTTCACTGGCTTTTAGGGATCCTCAGCCTCTTGGGAACATGTATTGCCCACTGGCCCACAGAGGAAATTGGTTTCCTAAAAACAGACACATTAACGTAGCCTTTACTATTCAAAGATCACTGGCCCCATGGCTCTTGTCTGAGGCAATGGCTTTGGACACAAGGTTGCCAATAAACTTCCCTGGTGCAGGACCCTCCTGTCTGCTGCGGGGAGCTGTGGCTACAGAGCAGTGGTGGAATGTTGCTTATGTTGACAGATACTTGAGGCATTTGGAAGACAGAACTTGAGCTGAGGAAATGTCTCTTCCCCCCCTGTCAGATGGGACTACAGGCAGGTCTGTTGGGCATTTCTTAATGGACCCAAGCCCACTGAGAGTGGTGCCACCCCTAGGCAGGTGGTCCTGGAGTGTCTAAGAGAGCAAATAGAGCAAGCCAGGAAGTAGCATTCTTCCAGGTTCCTGTTCTGACTTCCCATCAAGAAAGACCATAACATGAAATAAGCTCTTGCCCCCACCCAGAGTTGGTTTTGGTCATGATGTTCATTACAGCAATAGAAAGCAAACCAGACAACCCTTTATTGGGAGCAGAGAGTAGCACAACACGATGACCAACCCTGCACGGCATCCTTGAAGATAGGCCCTTGACTAGCAAAACTCACTGGGAAATGGGTTCCTTGGGGCAGCTTCCCATCTTCCCAGGTGGGGGAAATTCATCAACTTCCCTGAAGGCAACCGTGGGTCACTAGAGATAGAGCCCCTCAGGGGTGCCTTCTTGTTTTTTATAGAGAACATTCTCTTTAGATTTTTTGAAATCTTCATTTGTAACTTTCATTCTGCGTTCCCGCAAGGCCATCAAGCCAGCTTCTGTACAGATTGCCTGGAAGAAAGAACAGTATGAGGCAGGCCAGCCTGATCTACAGAGTTCTAGGACAGCCAGGGTTACACAGAGAAACCCTCTCTCAAAAAACCAAACCAAACCAAAAAAAGAACAGTATGTTCAGCCTGAAACACTTATTTTTATCTTACAGAATTCAGAGAGAGATTTTTGAAATAAATTATAAAACAGACAAAACACAAGTTGTTCATTTGGGATCAGGTTATTTTTTAAATGTCTCATGCATCATAATTTCTGAAAGAATCCAAGACTATAACTGGGAAGACTTTTAGGGAGTCGACTGGCCTAGGGATGTGGAGTTCTGAGACAAACTGTGGTTTGCCTAGTCATTAAATTCTTGTAGCTTCACTTTCCTTAAAGATATTTCTAGGAGATGGAGAAAGTGATATGCCAAAGGCAGGGAATTTACTTACAGGCAGAGCACATATTCCCATCAGATATGTTGGCATAGAATAATTATTCTAATATGTTTTCTTAGTAGTTCTTGCCAAAAGTGAAACAAGAGCCCTTGTAACACGTGTATTAATACAATCCAAGGCACTGGGGGGATGGCTAAGGAGCCGAATGCAGGCTGCTCTTGCAGAGGACTGAGTCTGGTTCCTGGAACCCACTACAGGCTCACAACTGTCTGTAACTCCAGCTAATCTGATGCCCTCTTCTTGCCGCTGCAGGCACCTGTACGCCTGTGCACATTCCCACACACAGACACACCTAATTAAAAATTAAAAAACAAAAACAAAACCAACAACCCCCAAACATACAAACCAACAAAATAACTAAGTGAAAATAGTTGTGGAAATGGCCATCCGATTATTTATTTTTAAATGGTTCAACCAAAAAGCAGGTGTGGATGAGGACAAGAAAAGGTTAGCCATTTAAGTGTAGGTGGTGGGCACGTGGGTATACATATGCTGGCATTGCAACTTTTCTGAGTGCTTGAAAAATTTTAAGAAAAGTTCATGTAGGGCTGGAGAGATGGTTCAGCGGTAAAGAGCACTGGCTGCTCTTCCAGAGGACCAGGGTTCAAATCCCAGCACCCACATGACAGCTCACAACTGTCTATAATGAGATATGATGCACTTATCTGGCCTGCAGGCATGAATGCAGATAGAACACTGTATACATAATAAATAAATGAATCTTTAAAAAGTTCATGTGGTACAATTAAAAAGCAATCTAAGCTATTTAACCTCAGTGTAGGCATTGGCCCAGAAAAGCACCGTGTGTGTCACTTCTACCTAGCCAAGGCACCCATGCTGAGGAAGATCCCACTCCTTGAATGAAGGAGCCTGCCCCACACATTGCTCATAAACCTTGATATAAAGACTGGGCAACTGAGGAAAAACGTATCAACTCATATTCACAACAAAACCAACAGGGAAAATCAAGTACCCATCAACACAAGGTGGGGGTAAAAGTGCAATGTGGGGGCCCTCTGCAGCTCTGGGGTGACCTCTCCCAGCAGACTCCTCCCTGAGAGAGGACTAAGGGCCAAGTCTGCCTCACCTGAGCAAGTCACTCAGGCCTGGTGCAGTGGGCTGCAAACTCAATGTTAGTGACTGATCCTTGTGGGGCCACAGGGGTCATTTAATGACTTCGAATACAAAGCAAACCTTCCATTTGGATGTAGTATTAACCCCACAAGGTTGACTATGTCAGTAAGACCTAGGTATCCACGCACTTGGTCTAACTGCCACCTCCAGAGTTTGCAGTCTTTCCCAAGAGGTCAAATTCCCAGAGGCAAGCCCACCCAGTTACTCACCTTGATGTCAGCCCCGGAGAGGTCATCCTTTGCCATGATCAAGTCATCCAAGGTCACATCGTCAGCCAGGGTCATCCTGCTTGTGTGAATCTGGAAGATGCGCTTCTTGGTCTTTTCATCGGGCAGGGGGAACTCAATCTTTCTGTCAATGCGGCCTGCAGGGACAAAGCTTTCAGCCACTTCCATCCAGACACAGACTCGATCCTGATTCAGAGTCTTAGCCCATCCCCACAGGTGTCAGACAACAATATAGGGATGACACCCAAACCCTAAAAAATAGACATCACTTCTGTGCTTTGTGAACGTCTACATCTGAACCCACCCCACTTAAAGCCCCTGATTTTTAACTTCAGGAATAAACACAGGGACATCTTGGACGGCATTTGGTGACCTACTTTAGAAACGTCACAGAAGCTAGCAGCAAATTATGGCTTCCGGTGCTACCAGAATGTAAATATAAATCATGGCCTATGACTCTCAAGTGCTGGAGGCTAGAAATTGAGTATGGGGAGGAAAGGATCACAGTGTAAAACTAGACTGGGAAGGGCCAAGCTGCAGAGGTTAATTCTAGCCAGATCTTACGGAGACAGACTTGAACTCATGCTTATACATGTGATAAGGTCAACCACAGATACCCATGACCTTGTTTTCTTTTTTGGTTTTACGAGACAGAGTTTCTCTGTATTGTTTTGGAGGCAGTCGGTCTAGCCTGGCCTTAAACTCACAGAGATCCGCCTGCCTCTGCCTCCCGAGTGCTGGGATTAAAGGTGTGCGCCACCACCGCCTGGCCCATGACCTTGTCTTCTGAGACCAGTGTCTCATTGACCTGGAGCTTGCCAAAGGCAGCTTACTATGTAGGCTGGCCAGTCAGTGAACCCCCTATCTGTCTCTGGTTCCCCAGTGCGGAGATCATAGCAGCACACCATCACACCCACCTTTTATATGTGGGTTCCACAGATCAAATTGAGGCCCTTCTGCTGACAGGCAGGCACTTTTCTGACTAGACCATCTCTCCAATCAAGGAGATGTGTTTATGGTAAATTATGCTGCACAATAGTATTTGCCATTCTGTGTACTGTTGTATAACACCCCCCAAAGCACAAACTCATTAATTATTCAACAAGGAAACAAAAGCAAATTTGACCTGGTCTGATAAGTGCTGGATCCAAAGTTTCTATTCGGTTTGTAGCCATGATAACTTTTACATCTCCCCTCGAATCAAATCCATCCAGCTGGTTCAACAGTTCCAACATTGTCCGCTGAATTTCTCTCTCACCTCCAGAGTTTGAATCATATCTTTGGAAAGAGAAGAAATGACCCAGCTATTCTGTTAAAAGGACAGGCACAGCAAACATGCAGCATGGAACTCAACATTCTTTTCTTGGCCCAAAGGCCTCTCCTATCACCGTAGCAAAAGTGTCAGCATCCGTGCTTTGGCGGGGACTTGCCTCTCAAAGTTTCCATCTAACAATGGCCACATTGATGGATACGGGATTGGCGCCTTCTAAAAGGCCTGGTGGTGGGAGCTGGCACAGGCCCCCTTTCTCTGATGTTCGGCTGGGTGCTGGAGGACCGAGAAAAAGCAAGACCCTGGACAGAAGCAGCCCAGATGATAGCTAGTGTCCTGATCTTAAACATCATGGCTCCAGAATAGAGGGAAAACAAGCTTTTGCCTTTTTAAATAACTCAACTGTGGTGTTTTGTTTGCAGCAGCAGAGACGACACTTTTCAACCATTACAGATCACGTATCTGCACAGCCACTCTGTGCCTCAAGCGCCATTTTTCCTATCTCCGTTTGGTGCCTGATGGCCCAACATACTAACTGGAGGGCAGAGACTGCCATCATTACAGCGAGTCTCTGGAGTCGGGATGGTCCGGCTCCATGCAAGTGCTATGACACAGATGATCTGTTTCCAGACATTGCCTGGGTGGGTGTTTAAGGCCCATGGAGGTCAGAGAGCAAAGCACCCTGAGGTGGCGCACAGCAAGGACCTACCATTGTTTATCACATACAACAGTTCAGGGCAAGCCTACCTTTTGGTCCCAATGGCATCAATTTCATCAATAAACACAATGGATGGTGCATGTTCTTCAGCAACTCGGAAGAGCTCCCGAACGAGTTTGGGTCCATCACCGAGGTACTTCTGAATAAGCTCTGAGCCGACCACTCTCAAGAAAGTGGCTGAAGTTTGGTTTGCTACTGCTTTGGCCAATAATGTTTTACCTATTTTGGGTAAAAAGAATAAGACAAAGGAGAAAACTATGTAACTGTTGTTAAGAACCTCCATCCTAAGGGATGGACACATACCAGAAGCTGTCTGGTGCTAACTTTGACTACTTTGAATTCTTCTTAAAGTTATCACAATAATGTATTGACCTTTACAGCTTAGGACAACTACCGGTAATGAATTAAATGATGATAAAATGCATTTCTATCATTATCTAGCAAATATTTACTTAGTACTACTGCACCAGTAAATAGACCTGATCCAAATACCTCAGAATAACCTTGAAACGCCATCTCCACTACGGGTCCAAGGTTTGGCCACGTTCTAGATGAATGTATGCATGTCTTTGAGGCTGGGACCAACACGGTCAACCAAGATTGAGAACTTGTTTATGTTGTGTGTGTGTATAAGGGGTGGTATTGGTTTGCTGGACTGAACCAGTGGCTTTTGCATGCTAAGCAATATGTTCCACCTCTCCCTCCACCCAGCCCCAGAGTTAAGCTAAGAACTGTGGTGTCTGATATCTCCATTGCTGCCCGAGAGAGAGTGGTGTGTCTACAGTGTCCCACATGGCATACCTGTTCCTGGTGGACCATAGAGAATGACCCCCTTAGGGGGTTTTATCCCCATCTCTTCATAATACTCAGGATGGGTAAGAGGAAGCTCCACAGATTCCTACACAGAAGAAGCAAAATGAAAGTCTAACTGAAGTTATTAGCATTATTTGACATGAAAGAAAATATCTTGCTTTCCACAAAAATAAGTAGAAATCACACTCTTCTAAAAGAAATACACTGGACTTCCATGCGGGCTAAGGCATGCTTAAGAAGACATGCGTATCATTGAAGCTCTATATGCCTTCCCTTTCTAAGCCATGCTGTTTCTCTTTTCTTTTCCAGAAGTCAGCCTTGAGCATTGTTTAAGACATTCTGGAGCAAAGTAAGGCTGAAGTGGGCTAAAACTCACCCTTTTTGATTAAACTACAGCCAGAACCTAGAAAGATGTCCTCCCAGCACAGGGCATTACATTATGTGCCCAGTCCAGCTGTCTGAGAGGTCCACAGTGGAGACCTGTGGTAGCCCTGACTGCCTTCCCTATGGGAAAGCAAGCAGAGCACTGGGCCATAGTCACTGACTAACTACCTCTCTCCCCAGGCTCCAGGACCACTCTGTCCTAGGCCCCAGCATTTGTGTGAGCATTGCTGTTACACCTCCATATAACAGCACAAGTAAGCACAGCTAGGAACATCATGTCCTCACACAAATTCATTCAACATTAAGTATGCAAAGTGTTAAAAATGTGGCAGGCCGCCGGGCGGTGGTGGCGCACGCCTTTAATCCCAGCACTTGGGAGGCAGAGGCAGGCGGATCTCTGTGAGTTCGAGGCCAGGCTGGACCGACAGCCTCCAAAACAATACAGAGAAACCCTGTCTCGTAAAAACCAAAAAAAAAAAAAAAAAAAAATATGGCAGGCCTATCACACAGTTTACTGTGATTTCCGGTTCTTAACAGCACAGAACACATAAAAGTACACAGCTGGAATTAATCAATAAAGAAAAATAAACATGCAAAAACAACTCCAAAGCATCCTAAACAGGAAAGCTGGAGACCAAGTCTGGAAACCCATAGCTGGTCCTTTTCATACCTTAATTTCCTGGATTTGGTTGTCCAGTCCCCCAATATCTGCATAGGTCTCCTGGGGGGCCTTTTCCACCTTCATCACTGTGACCAGAGGGTCTGTGTCATCCATTAGCACCCCAATCACAGCATGCACCTACAAAGGATCAAGTCTTAATGTGACTGTGAGGCCCTTTCACCACTTATGACACGCAGTACCAGTTACAGTATCTTTCTCCCCATTCCTGTGAGTGCTGTGGTGATGCACTTCCGGAACAAACAACCAGGTCTAAGAGGAAGGTCATATTCCTGAGGGTTTCCTTAAAGACCAGCAACTCACCTTGTGGTTGAGCAGGACTGAACAGCCTGGCTCCAGAAGATCCTTGTCCACAAATGACAGGATGCTGACGTAGTGTTCCGAGCCCACGGATGTGGACACAATGGCGTGATTATCATCAATGATCTCTTCTAAGGTTCCTACGGACATGGGGGTCCCCCTGAGATCATCCACTTTTGATCTTTCCTCCTAAATAATAAGCCAGGTAGGGAAAGCACATTAACCTTAAGCAGATGACTTCCTGTCTGCCAGTTAGAAAGCAGCAAATGCTGCCTGTGTTTGCATCTGAGCTCCCGGGGCCCTCTAGTCTCTGCCCCGCCTTGCTGTCAGGGTTACAGGTATGCTACTCAGTAAGAGGCTGCCCAGGTTTTTCACATGACTCTCACCTGATGACAGCTTTAGCTCTAAACTGCACCCACTTAGTAAAGAAGGCAGCTACACAGAGTTCTCCACTTACCTCTTGCTTTTCTTCCAACGGTTTCATCTGCTCCTGATTTCTAATGAATTCTTCCTCCATAAGAAGATAGTCTTTTATTCTCTCTAACTTCAGTAACTTCAGGCGGCACTGAGTGTGAGGTGTTACTACAATTAAAAAATAAGGCATACTATATTTGGAACCTAGAAATTTACAATAAAGTTTTACTTTATGCTCATCAGAAAGCCACTAAGAAACTAAGTTCGGGGCTGGCAACATGGCTCAGTGGTTAAAGGGCTTGCTGCCAAGCCTGAAGACCTGAGTTCTGCCCCTCAGACCCACAGGGTGGAAGGACAGAACTGAGTCCTGTGAGCTGTGCTTTGACCTTCACACGCTCACAACTGCATCCAAGTGTGCATGCAAGCACATTGTGCACACACTGATAAAGGAGCCGAGGAGATGGCTTAGCGGTAAGAGCATCTGCTGCTCTCCAGAGGCCCTGCGCTCAGTTCTTAGTACCCACACGGCAGCCCAAAACCATGTGCTTGGCACACACACAGTGCACATATACACAGGCAGGCAAAACACTCATACACATAAAATAAATCTTAAAAAAGAAAAAAAACCCAACCTAATAAAGAGGAAACAAGTTCACACAACCCAAATTTTAATATCGTAACACTTCATTTTCTAGAATGAAGATGTTTCTGAGACTGTATTTGTAGTTCAATTGTATTTCCATTGTGCGGCATACTTAATCCCAGCACCTGGGAAGCTAAGGCAAGAGGATCATCAAGATAAAGGCTCAGTAGGTAAAGGCATTTGCTGTGCAAGCCCAATGACCAAAGTTCCACCCCCAGAAAAGTGACAAGAGAGAACCAACTCCCCAAAGCTGTCCTCCAACCCTTACACACACACTGTAGCATGTGTGTGTGCCCCCTGTAAAATTACAAAGCAATAAATGACTTCCACTTTTAATACTTCAGAGGGGTTGGCTATTTAAGGACAATGAATGGGCTTTCCTTCCTTCCTTCCTTTTTTTGAGAAAGGGTCTCTATATGGAGTCCTGGTTGGTCTACAACTCAGTGACTTATCTGCCTGTCTCTGCCTCCTGAGTGCTGGGTTAAAGACGTGCTCCACAGTGCACTTTGGACGGGACCTCTTAGCATGAGACACACTCATGTAATGTTGCATTTTAAGATAAAACATAATTTCTGCACCAACCCAGGGAAGACTCCACAGGAGCTAAGTAGAATGGGTTATAACCACAGCGCTAATGCTGCAGTCTTCCCGATACTCCCTGCCTCCCCTTTATACTCTGTGCTTCATGCAGAGTGGCTTCCTGGGAGCTAGGAAGACAGAAGAGGCGCAAGCGCATTACCCAGTGGCAGTTTGCTGGCAGCATCTGGTCCCTTCGTTTTCTTCTTCTTTTTCCCCACTCTAGTTGGGACGGGAGGCTCATATTTCTTTTTCTTGTCCTTGAGTTTTTACAAGAGCAGGAAAAAGAATTCACATGGAAATCACAAAATGTACATTTATTTTTGTATTGGTATCATCTATTTCTAGTGGGTACAAATGTCATTTTTCAGGATATTTAAAATAATTGTCCTTTTTATCAATACTTTAAAAAAATTAAATATAGTTACATATTTCCCCCTTCTCTCTCATCCCTCCAATCCCCATAACCACCCCTCCCACTGATGGCCTCTTTTTGATTATTTTACATATATAAATTCAACCTGCACCTAAATCACATCACACATTCCTGCACTCTGAGATTTTACTGCATCGAGTAAATGTAATCTCTTTAGAGAAATGGCAGTGACTCAGGTTTTTCAGTAAGTCGAGGTCAGAATTTAGTTACCTGCCAAAAGTTTGAGTAAGGTGAGGCTCGGCACTTCTCACACCTCAGTATGCTACACACTTAGGCATCTATTTTAAAACTTTCACAATGTTCATACTTTAAAAATCATCAACTCAGGCCAATAAGCTTCTCAAAAACAGGAAAGAGGTGATCCACCTGTAAACTGGGTTACGGAAATAACTACTACATCTCTCTGCTTTTAGAGTTTGTGGCTTCACAAAGAACTCACTGAGACCCAATGGTGGTTTCCACATGTAAATATCTTGCTTCTTATTTACCTTGTCATCCTTCTTGCCACCTCCAGGTCCATGGCCACCACTCTGACTTTGACCCTGTCAAAAAAAAAAAAAAAAAAAGACATCAATTCAGAAAACAATCATTGTTGACAGGTCTGAGAATAAGGCCTGTGGAATCTGAATTCTGGTTCCACTATTATAGACCATCTGGCCGTGGAAAGTCAGGCTCTTCCTCTGGTGTCCTTTAGTGGATGATTCCAGCTCCTTCCCAGCCAAATATACCCTTAGCACTTCTATGGATTAAGTTCTAACGATAGACCACTGGGTCAGGGTTTTAAATATTGTCACTGTAGCTTTACTGTGTTGGTTCAATCCAATCCAGTCGTATTCTTCACACTTCTGTCTCTATCTTCACACACGCACGCACGCACGCACGCCCGCACCCATTCTCCTCCAGGCCATGCCTTCTTATTTGGCCCTCAGCCTCCCAGGAGAGAGCGATTAACCTCTAAAACCATCAGCTGATCCGTCAATCCTCCCCCAAACCCACCAGCTGTTCTGTATAGGCCTTAGCTCAGTAAGCCCAGCCTTTGCCAATCTGGCTACACCTAGCCTTCCCAGGTTCACCTACCATTCTCAAACCTTTCCAGTTTGGCTCCAGTGGAAGACATTTTCCTCATCTCTGGGACATCTTACATGTTTCTTGGTCTCAAAGAAGAGTTACACACTTTATAAAGTTCTTAAAATATGCTGAGCACTGTGTGAAGCATTCTTGGAATATTATCTCATTTGGTTTTAAAAAGAGATTCCTTTTCTTAAAAGTGTGTGTGTGTGTGTGTGTGGTGTCCCAGGATATCAGAAGATGGTGTTAGATTTCCTGGAGCTGGAGTTACTACTGGCTGTTGTGAGCTTCCTGACAGGCTGCTGGGGACAGAACTTGTGTTCTCTGGAAGTGCAGTAAGTGCTCTTAACCCTCGAGCCAATTAATTCTTAGCCCCCATTTACATATAAAGAGACCAAGGTCCAGAGAGGTTAAGTGACTTTGCGTATTGTCACAAAGTTTGTGAGATATAAGTGCAGAATTCACACTGCGGTCTTTCTCTATAGCAAACCCTGGGTGTTTCTTAACTGCTCCACCAAAGACAGGATCTGTGTTCCACCAATGGCCACTTAATGCATTTCAGTTTCCTTACTCGAACGGGGATATCAATAATTATCCTCGAGGCTGTTCTAAGAAATAAGAACTATGGGGGAATGTCTGGCGCATGCTCAGAATACTTTTCAGGACCTTGGCGGGTTCTGGCCTTCACCCACATCCAGGTGCAGGGCCGTGCAGCTCAGGCTGACCTCAAGGCTGTCTCAGGTCCTTGGCATTTTCTGATCCCTCTGACCAGCCCCTGCTTCCCTCGGGGACTAGTACGGATTACTCCCTCACTCCTCAGATTTCACGCCCTCGGGGGTCCTTCGCGGACACCCTAACAAAACCAGTCACGTAATGATGGCCGGCCTGGCCCTGCTCCCTGGCACGGCTATTGTCTCCCTCCTCTAGAATGGAAGGGGCCCGGGGGGCAGAGCGACGTCGTCGTCCGTGCTCCCCCGGTACCCTCCGTGCCTAGCCCGGACTCCGGCCCCACAAATCGAACCGGAGAGCGCCGAGGCGTCGGCGGGTTGAGTTCTACGCTGGCTCCGTGGCTCAGCCGCTGTCACCCGCGTCGGCCGGGCTGCCCCGCTCGGCTCCAGCCCCTCAGCCTCTGCTCGACCGGCTCCCAGCGGGTCTGTCCCCGTGATTGCGCGGGGCGCCGTCCGTCCCGCTCGCTCGCCCGCCCGCCTGAGTCCGCCGAGGAGCACGACCCGCGTCCCCGCTCCTCCGATGGCCGAGGGGCCCAGGCCCGGGCCGCGTCGCCTCGTCCTCCCCCCCCCTTCCGTGCCCGCGACCACCGGCCGAAACCCTGAGTCACTCACCATCTTTCCCTAGTCGCCTGAGCCTCCGCCGCCGGAAGTGCATCCACCGAAACGAGCCCGTCAGAAGCGGAAGTGACTAAGAAAAATCTACGGAAGACTGTGAGGTCCAATTCCCTCCCAGGAGACGTTGAGCGCGAAGGGTTCGTCGCCGTTGTTTTGCACAGGGATTGGGTTAAACACTTGTGGGCAGAGCTTAAAAGTAGTTTACTCGAGGGAATTGTGAATAGCTAATGTAGGGCTATTGTCAGTAACTTAAGACAGTGATCTTTGTTGTCATAGAATTGGGGCAGTTTTGAAACTTAAAAATAATTAAATTACGCAAAAATTATAGACAGAAAGAAGTATTTGCGCCAAGAATTGGAATCGTACTTGGGACTGAAAAGTTGATGTGTAGGCTGGACACACGCCTTTAATCCCAGCCCTTGGGAGGTAGAGGCAGGAGAATATCAGTGAGTTGGAGGCCAGCCTGGTCTACAAAGCGAGTTACAGGACAGAGAAACCCTGTCTCGAAAAACAAAATAAAAACCAAACCAAAATCAAAACAAAGAAAGGAAAAAGAAAAGAAAACTGCTGTTCTTGCAAGTTCAGTTCCATCACTCACAATGGGGTGGCTCACAGCTCCCTGTAACTCCAATTCCAGGGGATCCCTCACCCTCTTCCGGCATCCAGGGCACCTGCAAGTACGTGGTATGTAAACGCACGCATGTACACATAAATAAAATTCTTAGAAATTTAACAAAGTCAGTGAGGACACTGAAAATGGACAGAGTCCAAGTGACACTGAGGAGGGTCACCCACTCTTGGGACCCTGGCCAGGTGTGTTTAAGTATTATCGTTAATTAGTGTTATTAGCGTTAAAAACACTGAGTGAAAAGTTCTTTAAGTTCTTAATGCCCGTACTCCTTATATTCTTTTTGCTAAGTAAGGAGAGGGTTGGGGAGAGGAAATCTGACTCCCTGATTAGCAGCTAACCAGGCTCTGCCTTGGTGCCCTGGCTACTCTGAACCAATGGGCTGTTAGTCAAACAGCCAGATTCACTAGGTATTTTGAATACTCCGCAGACACCTTGAGAAAACAGTACACAATCACAGCCGGTTGCCTTGGTTGTTTGAAACACTTTGTACCAAACTTTTGGCTTTTACCTCAATGAACTCCGGATGACCCTGCAATTATTTCTAACTCAGGCCAGAGGGGGCTCATTTTCCCCGAGGGTCTAGCAGAGGGACTGTTGTAAGATGGGCGTTAAAGAGGTAAGGTGGTTGGTGCCAACACAAACCTTCTGATTATCCTAACCTCCTTCGTTATTTCTATGCTCCAAGCCTGCTCATTGAGTTGACTCATAGAGACTCCCCTGTGCTGCCCACCGGATGTGGTAACATTAGGCTCAACCAAAGTCTTCGCTTGAGTGGTCTTTTCTTGCGGGCTTTAGCGGTAAAGGAAGGAAGCTAAATGTACTCTCAAGGGGCTGGAGATGCGAACTGGTAACACACAGAGAAAAACGGCAGAAACAGCAGAGCTGTGGACCGACAGTGGCAGCCACAGCCTAGATCTCACCACTGACAGCTGAGCAATTGGTATCGGGCAGCCGAATACTTTGTCAGCAGTCGGAGGCCGGAGAAGAGTGACATGAGCAGAGAGCTGGCAAGGAGAGGAGAGCTGAGGGACATCGCAGAGACACTACGGTGCTGGCTGCCAGAGAGCTGTCCCTTGTTCAGGGCCAACGGTCTCAGATGCCCCAGGCTTTAAGAGTGGCTGGTGTAAGCCCTAAGGAACCCTGGCTTCTGAGGTCTACAGTGGAGCTATACGGCCACTGATGCTGTCAGCTGCTGAGGTGTCCCAGCATGGAGGCTCACCTGGAAGTTGCCCAGCCAGCTGCAGCCAAAGGCGGTCCTGATGTCCTAGGACACAAGAGCTGTGACTTGCAGAGGTAAGGTTCTCACTAGCCAAGACCGTAGCAAGGCCAGAACACTAGAGGGCGCCATCTGCCACCGCTGCCACCTGTCTGCTGGGCTGCCCACTGCTGCTGTCCACTGGGAAGCAAAATCTGCCAGAAGCCAGCAAACAAAGTGTTTCTCCTTACCTATGTGTGATTTCTATCCAGGTAGAACAAAAGGACCTAAGCGAGATGATTAGTGACACAGGGATAGATTACTCCACAAAATTTATATTATATATATATATGTATATATAATATCACATATATAATCTTTTTGGTTGCATTTAGAAAACAATGGCTTCCTTAGCACACAGGAAAGGAGTTTGGAGTCCCCCTCTTACTTTGATGATTAAAGTTGAAGTTGTGAGGTAAAAATGAACTTGGCCAGGGGTGATGGCATGCACCTATAATCAAAGCAGAAACCACTGGAATGTTTTATCAGGGCTACTTTTTCTTCATTTGGGTCTCAGTCCCAGAGCCTCATACAAGAAAGGAAAGCATTCTACCTCACTGTGTATTTCAGAAAGCTAGTTGGAAGGGTCTCAACCCGTAACCACATAGAAATGACTAACAGTGAAAGAAATAGATGCTCTTGCATGGCTTTAAATATCACATAATTTATGCATGTACTTTAATGCCATATACTGTATGCTTTTTTTTTTACAAAGTTAAAAATTTTTCGCTTGCGTCTCTGTGTGTCTGCAGGTGTGCCCATGCCACAGCATGCACGTGGGGGTCCGAGGACGGCCTTTGGGACCTGGTGCCTGCCTTCCACATAGTAAGGCAGGGCCTCTCTTGTTTCCTGCCGCTGCATAGCGTGCTCCAGGCTAGGTAGCCCGCATGCTTATGGTGGACTCTTCTGCTTCTGCCTCCATCTCACTATAAGAGGCCTAGGATTGCAGACAGACACAGTATCTGAAAGGGGTCTGGGGCAATTTTAGTATTCACTTTATATGTTTGGGACTAAAACATTTTGATATTTTTATTATATGCACTCCTGTAAATGTATTTTGGACAAAATTACCTGACATGTTAATCGGGTATCCTAAGTAAACCCCAACTTCAGAGTTCTGGCTATACTGTTGTCCACACATGTTCTGTGGGAGAATTTATTTTCCTGGTGCCTGCATTTCAGATACTTATCAGCAGAGGGCGCACCACAACCAAACACTGGCTCAGGTAAATGGCTTTGTAATGCCTGGTGCACATGCCTTTAATCCCAATTCCAGCCCTTGGGAGGGAGACAGTGAATCTCTGAGTTTAAAGCTAGCCAAGTCTACTAGTTCCAGGTCCAGCTAGTTCCAGGACAGGACCTCCACAAAGGAAACTATAAAAAAAAAGGGGGGGTTGGGGAGGCTGGGGTTCTGGAGTCTTCTCTGCTCTTGGGCTGCCAGGGGCCCCAGGAGCTCTCTCTTCCCTGATCCACTCTTTGTCCCTGTGACCCTGAGCCCTTTAGTCCAGAGGCCTCTTGTGGTGGTGTGAACAGGAATGCCCCATAGACTCAAGTGTTTGAATGCTTGGCCTACAGGAAGTGACACTATTAGGAGGTGTGGTCTTGTTGGAGTAGGTGTGGCCTTTTTAGAGGAAGTGCGTTACTGTGGAGGCAAGCTTTGAGGTCTTATATGCTCAAGCTATGCCCAGTGTGATACATAGTTCATTTCCTATTGCCTGCAGATCACAATGTAGGACTATGAGCACCAGCACCATGTCTGCCTGCACACTGCCATGCTTCTCGCCATGACGATAATGGACTAAACCTCTGAAACTGTAAGCCAGCCTGAGTTAAATGTTTTCATTTCTAAGAGTTGCTGTGGTCATGGTGTCTCTTCACAGCAATAGAAATCCTAACTAGGACACCTGGTATTGCCCTCTCTCATGCTCAGACCCTGTGTCTGGGCTGGGCTTCTGGAGTCGGCCCCCTTCCTCATCCTTCAGTCCTGGTCCAGGCTCTTCCTGGCTGGGACCACTAATGCTGAGCAGGTCAAACGACCCCAATTTTCTCGTCACTGTATCCCACCATCCTCTTTGTCTCTGGAACCCCCAACTCAGGCATCTGGTGTCGCCCATCAGTTTGCTTAGTGGTGATGGGGTGTCTTGCTCGGTGTAGACAGCTCAGTGATCCCCAAGGACTCTCACGAGGCAGGAGACCCCTCAGAAGATACAGTAGACTTCCATTCTCTCCACTCTGCTTGCCAAAAATAAAGCCCCAAACCTTTGTTTGTACACTAGCAGCTACACAGGTCCACTAAAGGAAACTTAAATGCATAATTGAGAGGACAGAAGGCAGCCATTGTGCTACCACACCCAGGTCACCTGGGTCGGTCTGGTGTGTTCCTTTAAGCAGTCTCCGTCCAGCTGTGTAATAAACAGTTATAGTAACCATGCTATGTAGTAGCACAGCCCTCCCTCGGTTTTTCTTTTTTGAGACAGATCTCATTATACAGTCCAGGGTAGCTTTATACTCTCAGTTTAACTGACTCAGTGTAGAAGCACAGGCACATACTAACACACCCAGTCTCTCTCTCTCTCTCTCTCTCTCTCTCTCTCTCTCTCTCTCTCTCTCTCTCTCTCTTTGGTGTGTTTTGTAGGCCAGAGGGCAACATGTTTTGTGTTCTTTCTCAGTCCCTCTCCACTGTGTGTTTTTGAGACCTCGAAGCTAGCTCTCTGGTTGAGCTGGACTGGCTGCTTAGGAAGCCCCAGGGACCCTCCTGTCCCCGACCCCCCAGCACTGGGATTACAGGCATCACTGTCATGCGGGGACTTTTCACATGGATGCCACGGTCCAGATCCAGGTCCTCATGCTTGTGTGGCAAGCACTTTTCCCACCAGGCCATCACCCCAGCCTGATTTTCTGCTTCTAACTGAAGTATCAAATTATAAATAGTTCCTCCATGCTATTGGCTATATTTTGAAAACAATTTCTTGCCAGTACTGTCTCACTGCATGAAAAGTGAAAGTTGTCAAAACCAAAATGGAATCTTTGTGTCATATGTAACAAAAGGAAGGTAAATAAAGGAGACATCATAGGCATGGTGGCCTGATAGATAGTCACCATGGCAAAGCACTCTGTCAGAGCTACAGCCTGCATGGAGGAATTCCATGCAGCCTCATTCAAGGAATACTTGAAAAGGCAGCTGCCCAACACCTGTCTACCCAGCCTCAGGCAGATGCCCCGTTATAATCCTGTGACCAAGGACCATTTCTTGGAAATACCTGCTGTAAGATATTTCTCTCCTTGTCACCTTTAAGGCATCCCCCTGTGGCTGCCCCTTTGGAACCGCCAGCAGCTTATTCTGGCATACGTGTTCCATTGTGATGCTTGGTTATTCCTGATGCCTCAGTATTTTTTAGAGACTCTCCTTTGGGCTTTTAAAAAGATTGACATTTAATAAGTGTGTGCTGAGAGCCTCCTCCATGCCAAGCACTGCTGTAGGCACAGGAGAATCAAGCAATGTCACCACCTCACAGGTGACCTCTCACCAGTAAAGAAACATCCCACAAAGTGCTGTTCTGCTGGTTGGGGTGGAGCCTAAGGTATTAAACCTGTGTTTAGGAACATTCACAATGGAGAGGAATCTGTGAATGTTGGGGGGATACTGGGGCTTGCTGGATACTACTAGCCTAGCTCCAGATTCAGTGAATGCCTCAAAGGAATGGGGTGGAGAATGATGGGATACCTAATGTTTTCCTCTCACCTCTGTACACATACATCCAGGTGTGCACACCCTTACAGACGTGCTCCTACACCATACATCACACACACACACACACACACACACACACACACACACACCAAAGGAAAGAGAAGGGCCCACACAGAAACAGAAAGTTCTGGATTCCTTGCCCTATCTGCTTGTTCCATGAGTGAGACTCAAGGAGACGCACCCTTAGATATTGGGGTTCCCTTAAGAAAGGGGCTGGTGCCTTGCTCCCTGATACAGGTTCATATTACAGACCAGTGTGTGCCACATGGCGTTGCATGAGAGGTGCTTCTGGGAACTCAAGTGAGGGACTCCCAGGGCCAGAGAGCCTGCTCCCTGGCTCTCACTGTCCTGGCCATCTGTGACAGCTCATGGTGACAGTGGGAGGAGATGGCAGCTGCTGGCTTCCTGTACACCTGTCACTTGTCATGCACAAGTGGGAACCACCCAAAGCAGCTGCTGGAGATGTCGCTGGAGCCCAACCAGGAGACTTTGCTGCAACCCTGGCGGGCAGAGGGCTGAGAGTCAGGGGGAGGGACTGGTAGGGGTCATGAGAGGTCACTCACACGTCATAACGTCAGAGACAGGCCACGTGGACATCCCCAGTGGAGTCTACAGACAGAACCTAATGTAATTGTTGGAGGAGCAGTCACTTTGGACAATTGAAATCAACCAAGATAATGAGGGGACATTCCCCCACCCCAAGACTTGGTTCTTAAGGAAGTGTTACCTTTCTGCAGTGTGTGTCAGCAGGAGGGCTGGGCTTGCTCTCAAGAAAGCCATGGGTGACCCTCCTAGAACAGCACGCAGTTGACTCAAAGGTCCTCTGCCTCTCTCATGACTGTCCCTCTGAGTCTGTGGCTCCACTAAGACACTGGGGTATCGGAAGCTGAGGGGCGGGGTAGGGGGAGGAAAGGTTCCATCTCCTCATAGTGGAGTCTTGAACCAGGGCTTGAGTCTGCCTGGGGAGGTATTTTGGAGCAGACTGGACTCCTTAAAGAGTCTCCCAAACATGTGACCATTCTTAATACTGGAGATGCTCAGAGATGCTGGGTGGGGAGGGCTGTGGCTCAAGGTGTGGTGAAGAAAAGCTGGGGTTGGAGCGCAAAGTCATGTCAGGCTAGGACTCTCCCTGAACTGTACTGAGCCAGTGTCCTGTCCCGCAGCGTCCACTCGCCCGTCCCGCAGCGTCCACTCGCCCGTCCCGCAGCGTCCACTCGCCCGTCCCGCAGCGTCCACTCGCCCGTCCCGCAGCGTCCCCTCGCCCGTCCCGCAGCGTCCCCTCGCCCGTCCCGCAGCGTCCACTCGTCCGTCCCACAGTGTCCACTCGCCCGTCCCGCAGTGTCCACCCGCCCGTCCCGCAGTGTCCATTGAGCATCGACTGCAGCCAGCCTCTGAGCACAGTGCTGAATGGCCAGAGCTCCTGGAAACACCCTTGGTCCTAAGTATTCCATGCTTCTGGCCATGTCCCATGACTATGCTTTTGTATCGGTAGCTCCTCAGCCTGGAACCCCTGGCTTTTCTGCATTTGGTGAGCTTCCTGCAGGCTCAGGTCAGGCTCACCCCTTCTCATTCTCTCAGGACAATACTGGTATGCTTCAGTCACTGGCTCAGGTGTCATGTCCTTTCCCAGTCTAGGATCCCCTCAATAAAAGCAGTATTGAAAACCAGGGGTGGTGGTGCATGCCTTTAGTCCCAGCATGTGGGAGGCAGAGGCAGGCACAATTCTGTGAGTTCCAGGCTATCCTGGTTGACACAGAGATGTACAGGACAGTCAGAGCTACATAGTGAGATCCTATCTCAAAAGGTGGATTAAATTATTAAGACTGACTCGGACAGGCCTGTGAGTCAGCTGGAAGCACCTGCCTCCTTCCACTAGTCATTCTCAGAGATGCTCCCTGGAGACCCCGGGTGGGCTCTTCTTGTCTCTCAGGTGCCATGAGGAAGAATGGGAGAGAGCATATTAAAGGGACCTCAGGGTCTGGGTGGCTAGGCACAAAGCTGTCTTGGGGTAGAGGTTCCTTTTAGCCACAGCCCTTTCGAGAACCGTGGCTGAGCACTTACTGTGAGTCATCACCACTTGAGGAGACCAGCTGATGGGCATCCTCTACTACATGAGTACTTGTGGATTAGCACCTCAGGGGGATGACGGTGGTGGTGGTGGTGGTGGTGATGGTGATGATGGTGGTGGTGATGATGGTGGTGATGGTGGTGGTGATGGTGATGATGGTGGTGGTGATGATGGTGGTGATGGTGATGGTGGTGGTGATGGTGATGATGGAGATGATGGTGGTAATGATGGTGGTGATCATGATAATGGTGGTGATAATAGCTGTGATGATGGTGATGATGGTGGTGGTGATGGTGGTAATGGTAATGATGATAGTGGTGATGGTGGTGGTGATGGTAATGGTAATGGTGGTGATGGTAATGATGGTGGTGATGGTGATGAGAGTGGTGGTGATGGTGGTGATGGTGATGGTGGTAATGATGATGGTGGGGGTGATAGTGATGGTGGTGGTGATGGTGGTGGTGGTGATGGTGGTGGTGGTGATGGTGATGGTGGTGATGATAGTGATGGTAATGATGGTGATGATGGTGATGATAATGGTGGTGGTGATGGTGATGGTGGTGGTGATGGTGGTGGTGATGATGGTGATGGTAATGATGGTGATGATGGTGATGATAATGGTGGTGGGGGTGGTGGTGGTGATGATGGTGATGATGGTGGTGGTGATGGTGATGACGGTGGTAGTGATATATTGGATGGATGGAGATGATGTAATCTATATATGCATATATGTATGTATTACATATCTATTTTTATTTTATAGGCACATTTGTCTGTGTGAGGGAATCGGATTCCCTGGAACTGGAGTTACAGACAGTTGTGAGCTGCCATGTGGGTGCTGGAAATTGAACTCAGGTCTCTTGAAGAGCAGAGGACTTAACCACAGAGCCATTTCTTCAGCTCATGTATCAAATATCTAAATATGTAATAGTTATCTCTCCAGTGGCTTTTCCCATGATTCTTGCTTTTCTGCTAAATTTGAGCAATCCTTATTTCTTGTACCTGTTCAGGAATTCCTACCTCCCTGCTTTTATTTGTACTTCTAATTTTCCTGTTAATTCTTGATTCCTACTAAACTTTCAAGATCTACTTCAATGCTGCTTGTCACCTGATCACCCCCGAAGGGCTCAAGTTTTTGATTTCATGCATGTATACAACGAGTCTTGGTCGTATCTACCCCACACTCCCTCCCCCCTCCTTCCTGGAAACTTACCCCAACACATTGCCCTGCCACCATCACACTCTGCTCTTTTTATGAGTTAACTCACGGAGTTCAATTAGTGCTCTTCTCATAAGCGTGAATGGGGGGGGGACGTTCACTAGAGCAGGGCACTCTACCACGTGTGTACGTGGGTGTCACAGCGCACATACAGAGGCCAGAGGACAACCCTCTGGCGTTGATCTCTCCTTCCTCATTGGGCTCTGGGGGTCACACTCAGGTCCCCAGGCAAACGCTCTTACCCCTTAAGACATCTGTCCTTTATATTACACATTAATTATTAAATTAGCTTATAGTTTAGCTTAGTGGGTTTTCACAAGGCTTTCCATGTATATCCTTAATTTTGGTAAGCCTTCTCCCAACCCCTACCTCCCCAATTTTCTTGATCCCATCCCCACTTAATCCTTTGTTATGCTCTACTTTTCTGTCACTATATATTCTACAATCCTCACTCTACCCCCTTTAAGGCCTCTTCCCTCCCCCTCCTCTCACCGGCCAGAGCTAGATTCTTGACCTGTACGAACTCCGTCCTCTCACCTTAAGACTTTTCCATTCATGATTCATGGAGACCACTGGGGGCCACCATTCTCTTTCTGAAGCTGTGATCCTATCTGTGTCCTGGAACCTGTGACTGGCTTGTGGCTCATCGGCTAAGGAAATGCAAGGGGCTTCCCTGATGATAGGACAAGGCCCCCAAAGGTCTTGAGTTTGTCCCAGGACAGGAGCTAAGCAGCCACCATCTGAGCTGCCCTCTGCCCTATCCCAGACGAGGCTTGGCTCTGCCTGAGTTTTGCCACACCATGCTACCATCAGAGCCACCTACCAGCACACTCCTGTGTCCCTGCAGGCCACCTCCAGTCCTCAGAAGACATCAGCTGTGTGCTCGGGGAAGTCCTTGCAGGGGTAAGATTAGGTGTGGTGTGTAAACAGGAACGTTCCCCAAATGTCAAAACGTGCCACTTTGGTTGTCTTGGCAAAGCCTTCTTGACAGATTAACCCCCCCTGGGGAAGCTCAGCAGGCAGCAAATCCCTGTGGCATTTTAACAGCTGAAACACCAGCTGCCTATCTGATTCCAGCCAGCGGGGATGGCGCCGTCTATGGAATGCTGCTGGCAGTATGCATAGTGAAGGCATAGTATTCAGGTGTGTCTGGGAGCCTCCCCAAGGCAGGGCAGTGGTGCCAAGCCTGGTTCTACCAAAGTTGAGCAAAAGCTATCTTTAGAGGTGTCTTCTCACAGTGAATAGGAAAATGGCTCATTCAGTACATTGCAGGATATGCAGGGAGGTTGGCCCAAATTCCATGTCCCAGAACCCACACAAACCAGCACCAAGCTTGGCAGCATACACCTGTAACCCTTGCTGGGGAGGCCCCTGGGGCTTGCTAGCTCCAAACCACTGAGGGATACTGTCTCCAAAAATAATATGGGTTGTGATAGAGGAAGAGACCCAACCATGACCTCTGACCTTCACATCATGTCCGTTTACATGTGTGCAGACCCTCACATGCACCCATATATGTGTAAATACACATGGTCTCCCCAAGCTCCCAAATGAACGAATGTCATAATGTGACCTTATTTGGAAATAGGAGCATCATGGACTTTATTCATTCAGCTGGGTGGGTTAACAGGAGTTATCATGGGGGCAGAATGACCCCTTATCCCAGCCCGATGGACATCTCTAAAGAGGATTTCTAGTTTCCCAAACTGAGGGAGACTGTTTCTATTTTAAGCCACCCCGTTGGGGATCATTTGTAAGAGCAGGTTTAGGGAACAAAACCAGAGAGGATAAATAAGTTGCCCAGGTCACACAGCAAGAAAACAGGTCCCCTGGGATTCCCAAGCAGGTTCTGACCTCATGCTGTAACTCATCATGGAGAGATGAGTCGACATTGAACGAGCCAGTGGTGTTAGTCAGTGTGGGAGCCGAAGTGGCTCTGGCTCTATTATCACGGTTGAGGTAATTAATTATATGTCATTGCTGCTCTCTCCCCCTTCTCTGTATACTTTCCTGGGTTGATGTGGAGATCAGTGAGATAATGAATGCCTTGTTCTCTTTCACGACCCAGACAACTGCAAATTATATTATCATTAACGGTATCACCAGAGGCAATGAAATAAAGAAAAATACAGCTAATATTTTTTCACACCCACTGTGGTGTGTTTATCAAACGCAATAACCGTTCATTCTGATGGGGGCGGGGACAAGAGGAAACCAACCACTGTGATGCCCCTGGAACTGGGAGAGAAAATGACCCTGAGTTGTCACTCTTCCTGCACCCATCCTATGGCCGTGTGATTTTATGGCCCCTCCTTCCTGCAGCTGGGTCCAGTCTGGATCAGCAGGTCCTCTGTCCTCCCTCGTTATAAGTACAACATGGTTGTTGCCTTTGAGGCTTGGAGCTGTTATGTAGCAAAAGCAAACTGTCACAAATGTCTAAGGACTCTCATCAATATCCAGGTCTGGAAACGATGCTAACATCACCTGGAGCCATGACTCCAGGGAGACTCAGGACAGCTGTTCCCTTGAGTATCCAAAGGGACTTAGAGGAACGGTCACACCAGTGGTATGTAATGAGTGTGAGATCCTTGGAACTCTCTGGGTCTGGGTTTCATACATAAAGTGGGAATAAGAATATGTTCCTGTTAAGGTATGGCGACACACCCTTAATACCAACATTCAGGAGGTCAAGGGATGATAACGAGGTTGGGGCCAGCCTGACCTGTGCAGTGGAACTCTGTCTCAAAAAGCAAACAAGTATAGTTGCTTTGAATAGTAAAAGAAGGACAGTATCCGGCATACAGGACACCATGGTAGCTGTTGGCTCCTTAGTGAGTGGGATGGTTAGAGGCCCTTCATTGGTTGAACACTAACTAGCACATGGACATGGGCACGTCTTGTTCTTAGCACGAAGCCTGAGAGTGAAGGAAGGGTGCTTGTAGATGTACCCAGATGTTCTTTGTTCAAGTCCTTACAGTGTCTAGGCTTCTTCCCACTACCCATCTACGAGACAGAAAATAGCTAAAGAACACTTAAGCGTCAGGGAGAACTGCACCAGATCCACTACTATGCCATCGGTGAAGGAGGGAAGTTACTTAAGCTTTCTAGGCCTCTTCCGTCTCCTGTCAAAAGCAGGTAACCACCTTCCTCCTGGGACTGGGGTGAGGGTCAATGCTGCAGTGTCTGGACACATATAGGACAATGGCCTCATCACTAACTGATGGGAGCAGGCCAAGCCATCATCTCTTTCATTTTAGTGACTCAAACAGCCTCACACACGAATACTCTCCTGCTGGTGCTATCTGTGGAAGGAAGAGGAAATGTGTGTAGTGGCATCTAGTCTTGCCAGTGTATTTGTGTTAGTGGCCACACCCCTTCGGGCGTGGCTTCAGATCTCATCCTGGACCCAAGAGACAGAGAGCTCATGGAGTTGGGGGGAGGGAGGGAGAGAGAGAGAGAGAGAGAGAGAGAGAGAGAGAGAGAGAGAGAGAGAGAGAGAGAGAGAGAGAGAGAGAGAGACCCAAATACACTGGTAAGGCTAGTTTCCACTACAAATGTGAGCCATGTCTTGTGAATACCCACCCTCCTCAGCAGAGGTGACATCAGAAAGTTTCAGGGGGCCGGAACAGCTTATCACTCCTCTATTCTGTCTTTTTATATCTGTCTCACTCCCTTGCTTCTTCTCCCATCTGTTAGCTTTCTGTTGCTATAACAAAACACCCCTAGTGAGTCCGTTTAGAAAAATGAAAGGAGGCGGGCATTAGTGGGGCACGCCTTTAATCCCAGCACTCAGGAGGAAGAGGCAGGCGGATCTCTGTGAGTTCAAAGTCAGCCTGGTCTACAGATGGAGTTCCAGGACAGGCTCCAAAGCAATACACAGAAACCCTGTCTCGAAAAACAAACAAACAAACAAAAAAGAAAAAGGAAAGGTTAATTCTGGCTCACAGTTTCAGAAGTTTTAGTCTATGTGATTGGTTGGCCTGTTGTCTGGGGGTCTGTGGTGTGGTGAAACAGTGAATTATGGAGGAAGCATGTAGTGAGGGCCTTCAGTCCCAGTATTTATTTCCCTTAAGAACACGTCCCCAATGACCTAACTTCCTCCCACTTGGAAACTTTAAAGGTTTCCCTGCTTGCCACTAATACTGCAGACCGGTTACCAAACCTGAAGAGGGCTTTAGGGGACACCTATGCGAACCATAGCACTGATACTAGGACTCCTGGATCAAAAGCTTGTACTGAAGTGCAGGAGCCCAAAGGAAAACAGAAATAAAAGGACGACTCTCTGACTACCACTTTCCTGTGCAGTTACCATGCTCCAGACTCCAGACTCTGGGCTGTGTGTGTGTGTGTGTGTGTGTGTGTGTGTGTGTCTGCTTGACAGTCTGCATTTTATCTTACACATGAGGACACTGACACTCCTTCCATGGGTAAGGGAAGATGACCATTTTTGTTTTGTTTTTCAAGACAGGGTTTCCCTGTGTGGTATTGGAGCCTAGCTCTCTCGTAGACCAGGCTGGTCTGGAACTCACAGATTCACCTGCCTCTGCCTCCCAAGTGCTGAGATTAAAGGTGTGCACCACCACCGCCTGGCAAGATGACCACTTTTGGTTGTGATGGTAGTGGGTAGGACTAGGCCACCTATGGAAGATTCAACATTAAATCTCATTTGGGTTGAGAGAATTAGGAGGAAAGACAGGTGGGGACAGAGACGGGGAGACAGAGTGACTATGACAGGAAAAGTATGTATATGGACTGGGAAGCTCTCTGACAGCCAAGAAAAACAGAATGCAAGGATGATGCCGAGGAGTCAGAACTCCTGGAGGGATTCTGGGGCCAAGACCAGTAAAGCTCTTTACATTGTACAAGAGACATTCCTTTAGCCCAAGTAGTCATCACTATAAATGGTAAAGTGCCTTTTTGTTAATGATAATAATACAGTCGGATCACTGGAATTTACTATGCCTGTCACCACAGGGACCAATGAGCAGAGACAGGAATTGAAACTTCATGTTGTGTTTTATCCAGAAAACGGGGAATCAGAGCAGACACTGGCCTTTCATCTCACCTCTGACCAGAAGACTATATATGGAGAGCAGGCAGGGGTGGGGGGAGGGAGGGCAGAGGTCCTCAATTACTTTGGAGCTCAGGCCTCTGTGTGTGTAGTATGTGCACATGTGTATGCATGTGTGTGGGCACATGTGTGTGTGTGTGTGTGTTTGAGGAGACACACAAGATTATGTTGTGAGACTTCCTCCACTACTCTCCACCTCATTCATTGAGGCAGGGTCTCTCAGTTGAATTCAGAGCTTGCCGATATGGTTAGTTCAGCTGGCTAATTCACTCAGGGGTGGGTGTGGGTGTGGGCCCTCTGCCACTGCCTTCAGAGCTCTGGAATTACAGGCAGGTTGTCATGCCCACCTGGCATTTATGTGGGCTCTAGGGAACATGGACTCCCGTTCTCATGTTTGCACAGTGAGTGCCTTAACCCTGAGCCGTCTCCTCAGCCCAAGGCCAGACACTTCGAGAATTGCTAAGTCTAGTAAAGTGTTCATTGACATCAGCTTCCTACTCCTCTGGGGACTTCTTGCCTGCGAGGGCTTAGTGCAGGACAAACTAACCACTAGCAGCATGTGTATTCTAAGCTATTAATAAAACATTCATGTAGAGGTCTTTCTACAACATGGAGTATGAATGCGTCTTTATAATTCAGAGAGGCCCCGCCCCCATCCATCCAGTCTTCCCCCTCCACGGAGCCGTCCTGTTGGTGCTGTTGAGCCTACGTCTTCTTGGTCTTCTTGTCCCTGCGTAGTTCACACACAGCTTTGACAGCCCGTGTCCCCATGCCCATCTTACAGTTCCGAGGGTCTGGAAGCACACCTGACACAGCAGTGAGTCTTGGAACGAGGACTTGAACCCCGGTCCCCTGGCACTCAGAAGTGTGTCGATGGTGGTCAGAATGTGGCAAGCTCGTCTCCACACACCCTCTGCTTGCTTTCCTACCAGTTCAGGCCGGGCTCCCATCAGTGCCATCTGACGGGGGTGCCAGGTTCCTCGGGATGGTGGCTGGTCTTGAACTTGGGTTTAGGAGTCAATGTTCACACCGCTTGTTTTTGTCTTCCTCATAGTGTCCTGTGCTTTAAACTACTAGGGCCTGGCTGATCAGACCGTAGCCTGAGGGCAATTCTGTTGCCCCCAGACAATGGCTCTGTTGCCTTCACTGAAGGTAGTTCTAACTAAATCTCTGTTGCTCTAGTAAAACTAAAGATTCAAAGGCTAGGGTGTAAACCTTCAAGCTCAGAGAGTTAGAATAGCAAGTGACTAACTTTCTGTCTTTGCTGACTTCCCTGAAGTCACTCTCACACCCCCCCAACTAAAAAAAAAAAACAAAACAAACAAAAAACGCTAAACTCCTCCCTGGTACTTCCTGCCAACCAGTTTCTAAGCCCGCCTCTCTGAGCCCGGGTTAATTTTATCTAATTAATGCAAATCCACACATCTTTACACAGTTAACAAATGCAGCATGAACACATCTTTGCCCGGTTAAACAAATATCCCAAAACAACCTGTACCTACTTTTCTTAGCTCCCTGCAAGGGCGCCTGCCTGCTTTCTTCCTCCACTGTAGGTGAACTTGAGCTACAGTCATGGCCATGCTCTAGGCCCTCCCTGCAATGTATCTTACGTTTTTCACCAGGTAAGCAATGAATGCATCCATTTATTCATCAAACCGTTCAGTCTTCTGAGTAGACATCCCGTGTGTAACTCTCTCGCTTCCCGCAAATACACATCCACGCACCAACACATCCCATGTATGTTTATGAAGCTTACACTGTGTTGGCTACTCTGCTGGATGCTCCCTCTTCCTGGGGCTCCCATTTCAGTGGGGGAGCTGCAATGGAGAGACAAATCCATTACACATAACATGGAGGTCAGCGGAGGGCAGAGCTGGTCTTCTCTTCCCCAGCTCCCTGCCCTCATTTCCTCTTCCCAGTGTCAGTGACAGCAGTAATAGCTGCCATTTATGATGGCTCACTCTGTGCTGAGCATTTTATCTGCATTAGCTTAGTGTATCATAACAGCGTATCAGGAGACTGGACTGTCACCATCCCCAAATCACAGCTTGGGAAAGAAAGTGCCACAAATGGTTCCAAGGCTCGGCTGCAGCCTCTCACAGCATCTCAGTCACCGCCCTGCAGCAGTTGTAGACAGTCTCTGTCAACTCCCAAGGGATATGAGACTGTGGCCTGCTGTGTGTAGCTCCGCCTGCAGGGAACCAGTCAATCCCATGCCCCTCAATTGCACCCTAGGGAGGTGAGGAGCCAGCCTTGGTTCCGGGGACTCCTGGAAGCATATGGAGGGGCTTGGGTTTGCACAGCACCCAAATGACTGCCATGGGAACCACCTCATTGGAACTGCCCTGCCCTACAGAGCCATGTGCAGAACAGTGCCGGGGCTGAGCTGCGTGAGGCATGTGGTCCAGGGGCTCAGCCAGCCTCCTTATGTTGGCACTATAGTCTCACTTCCAAGTCTGGCGAAAACGAAGCTTTGAGACCAGCTTCTGCTTCCAAGCCCTCCCAGCTGAAGGAGTGTCTAGCCTGCTACCTTTGTCCAAAACCAGTCTTCTGGCTGGAGGCTTTTCTCTCTATGGCCCACTGCCTAGAATACTAGTAGCGGGTGGCTGTTGGTGGTTTGACTAGCAGGGTTAGGTGCAACTGAGAAACCTTGAGACTGTGGCCACAGTTAACCACTGCCTTGTTCTCCTCCTTAATGCTTTTTATGAAGAGGCTGGGAATCTGGAGACTTCGGTGATCACCCTCTCAATCTAGTCACAGGCACAGCTTAGCAAAAACCGACCCTCTTCCTAGATTCTCAATGAGTCCTCCTTCTCAGCACTGTTAAGAGTTGGAAGCTACATGTTGGTGTGTGATGTTACCTATCATTGTCCATCTCCCCTGTGACATACTAGGACCCACAAGGATGAGGACATCCAAGTTTGTTTTATTCATCACTATGTCCTGCTGTGTGGCAGAGAGAAATCCTAAAGGATGATGAATGATCCAGGCTGTGTTGCCTTTGGACACCTCTCACTCCTGAGTGGAGGGAGAATCAGGCTGCTGGCTGTAGAGTACAGCCTTCCCACCAGCCTGGTTCCAGAGCCACATCAGTCCCAAATGAACACACAGGAGGCTATATTAATTATGAAGCTGTTGGCAGTTTGCTTGGTTTCTTACTGGCTATCTCTGACTTAAGTATTTACCCCATAATTGTTTTTTATTATTATTTTAATTTTAAATAGCTTGTTTTACATGTCAATCTCAGTTCCCTTTCCCTCCCCTCCTCCCGCCCCCCCATCCCCTCTAGCCTCCCACCCTATTGCCAATTCCTTCCACATAGGGGATATCTAGAGTCTGTCATTTCACTTAGGGTAGGGTCCAGGCACTCCCCTAAGAGTCCAGGCTGAGAGAGCATCCCTCTTTGTGCTATGGACACACGATGTCTGTTTGTATTCCAGGGATAAACACTGATCCACTGCTCAGGGTCCCATAGGTTGCCCATACCCCATAATTGTTAATCTAAGTATTTCTCTTACCAGAGAAAGGGTCCGGGCCTTTTACTCCTCTGAAAGCTACATTGTGACTCCCTGTGTTTCTCTTTCCCAGAATCCTCCTTGACTCCTAGTCCCACCTATCTTGCTTCCCTATTGGCCAACAGTGCTTTATTCAACAACCAATAAGAGACAGATTTCAGAATGACATCTCCATCAGCTGGCAGTGGAATTTGTGACATGGTGACACTGAGTCGATGGGGATGTGGCCTCTGACGCTCTGAGCCGGAAAGAATTTGCATGCCGGGAGTAGGAGATACCCTAGAAGCCACAGGCTTCAGAGAGCTGTGATATGTTTGGACAGTCCACTGGAAGCTCTAGAAACAGAATGTAACCCTATCCTGCTGTTGAAATCCTTTTACCTAGTGTGGCTTGTGTAGGTGATCCTGGTCACTGTGGCAGGTGGCTTAGCTCTGAATTACAGAGCTGCCCACCACGAGCCTGAACTGGAAGATGTGGCCATGGGGGTCTAATCTCTCTTTGCTCTACCCCTTCCTCTTCCATCATGACATGCCGATGTCTGATTTCTTGGTCAACTCTCTCTTCCCTGCTCTCTGCTGGTGGACTGTGTATTGGACCTCAAGCTCCATCTCTCATTTCAGTCAGTTCTGTTCTCCCTTCCACTATCATTTCTATGGACAATGTAGACAGCTTCCGCTTGCAGATAACTTGGGTGCACCCTCTGGAGTTGGCTAGTAACAGAGCCAGAGAGACAGGCTTATTAGAGGTGAAATAGGTGACACTTGGTTTCATGGTGGGAGGGGACAGTATTTGGAAGCTGAGTGCAGAGAAGACAGGCTCCCAGATGGATCTTCCTAGTAGCTACTGAGTCAAAGAGGCAACTGGAACCATCACCAGATTCAGGTGGCAAATGTAGGTGAAGACTGAAGGATGCTGCCTCCTGGAAGATCTCTGGAAATGCAGAGGTCTGAGGTCACCCATTGAGATCTTCCTCCAGAAGGACTTGACTGGGGCCCTGGGCTTGGGAGATGCTGTATAGAATCTCTTACTGACCAAGCCTAGTGGCTCAGGACTGTAACCTCCTAGTGGGAGGCAGAGGTGGAAGGAGTCTAAATTCAAGGCTTAAATAACTGGGCTATAGAGTCAGTTCCAGACCAGCTGAACAATTTTGAAAAACTCTATCATCAAATGAAAATATCAAACAGCAGGGGTGGGGGTAGGTCAGTGAGCTAGTGCTTGCCCTAGGTTCATTTTCTAATAATGGAGAAATAAAAAAACCCAACATTTGGCTGAGCCTGGACCACAAACATCCCCTAATTGAGGACAAGACTTTCTCCAAAGCAGGAGCTGAGCATGTAGAAGATTAGAGTCAGGGAATGTTGTGTGACTCCAGGCTGAGGTGAACCTTCTAGAAATGTGGAAGTAGGGTTTAACATCAATTTACAGATAATGCTACTTTTCTCCAGATACATGACAGGACAAATGTGTCATTCTCTTTCCCAACAAGGGAAGGGAGGAGCCAACATAACTGTTTGATTTGTATTGTGACAGAGTGCCCCGACTTGAAAAGCAACTCTTGGAAGAATGGTTGATTTTAGCACACAGTTCCAGGTTACAGCCCATTACTGAGGGGAAGTCACAGCAGCGGGGAGCTTGAGACAGCTGGCCACATCACACCCACAGCCAAGAGTACAGAGAGAACGAATGCATGCACTCTTTGTGCTAATCAGCTTTCCATTCGGAAACTAGAGTGGTAACAATTAGTCCAACGGGTAAGCCAGTGTGGCGGTGCAGGCCCTCTTTTTCCAGTCGACAGTGCTGATCCCTTCTTGGGAGATGGCTGTATACTGCAAGGATCTCACTCCTTTCTCTCCAAGGAAGCAGGGCTTTCTAAAGGAGAAGTCGATCCCAGCATGTATTATATAGAACAGGATGAGAAGGTAGAGTCTGAGATACCAGAATGTAGTTTTTTTTTTCTTTTCCTCTTTGGAGGCCCTCCACCCAGCTCCCAAATAAACACATGGAGACTTATTCTTACTTACGAATGCCTGTCCTTAGCTTGGCTTATTTCTAGACAATTTTTATTAAATTACCCCACTGTAATGTGTTGTCTTCCCCGCCAGCCGCGTGGGCCATGCTACAGTTTCAGCACCCAAATAACACACTAGACACTATGTTAATTATGAAGCTGTTGGTTGTTTGCTTGGTTTCTTATTGGCTTGGTCTGACTTGATTATTAACCCATAATTATTCATATATATTTTAGAAGAACTTATCTTTGCTAGGATGCACTCCCTGCCGTGTCCATTCCTCCTGGGAGTCACATGGCGACCAGCCTCTTCACTACATTTCCCAGAATCCTCCTAGACACCTAGTCCCACCTATCTTGCTTCCATATTGGCCAACAGTGCTTTATTGACATATATACAGGACTCACCCCATCTACCTGTTGCCTCTGGGACTTTATCTCTCTCTATTCTACATACCTTTATTTCCCTCTTACTCTGAGGCTGGCTGTGTGACTGGGTGACTGGCCCCTGGTGTTTTCCTCTCCTGATTCTCTGGCCCCGTCTCATTGCTCTTTTTTTCCTATTTATACTCTCTGCCTGCCAGCCCCTGCTATCCTTTCTCCTGCCAAGCTATTGGCCGTTCAGGTGTTTTAGACAGGCACAGTAACACAGCTTTACAGAGTTAAACAAGTGCAACATAAAAGAACGCCACATACCTTTGCATCATTAAACAAATGTTCCAAAGCATAACCAAAGGTAACACATCTTAAACTAATATTCCACAACACCAGAAGGCTTGGGGAATTGGTTGCCCAGGCCAGCAGCTGAGGGCCACTTGTCGACACCAAGCTTAGCTATCTGTGGAGGGAAAACATGATCTAGCCTCAACTGAGATCTATCTATGTTGTGTGTGAGTGTCTAGGATCATTTGGTGGCTGGGTGTGATGTCACATCAGTGCAGTTCAAGCTACACACTTTCCTTAATGCTTACCTTTCCCAGGCCGAGAGCCTCAGAGAAGGCAAGAAGAGACTCACCTTGACGTCAAGGATCCAGTGGAGGAGACAGGCTGGGCACTGAAGAGGAAAGTTGAGGAGTGTTTTGTCCCCAAGAGCATCTTGAGGGCCAGGACTTTGTGGAAAGGGTTAACTCACAAGAGCTGATGCTCTCACAGTTGCAGCTTATTATGGTGGAAGGAAAGATTAAAATCAGCAAAAGCCAAGGATATAGAAAGGAGAGGTCCATACAAGAGATTCCGGATGCAAGCTTCCAGGGTCCTGTCTCAGAGGAGTCCCAGCTTGATTCTCTCATCAATGATGCATGACAATATGTGCAAAGTTGGCCAGATGGATGAATCTTGGCATCCAGAGTTTTTCTTACACGTTGGTTACAGGCCCTTGGACACCCATACGTCTGACAAGTTAGTTAGCTACTGGCTCCTTTGGGACTCTGGCATATGCTGCATGGCCCACGGCCTCCACTCTTAGTTGTATTGGCAGCATGAAGTATCTGGATGGCTCAAGGCTCCAGGTAAATGTGAACGCTCTTAGTAGGCAGGATATAGCCAGGGCTTAGAGGTCATCTCCAGAAAGCTGGTTAAAAGCCAGACCTTCCCTTGGATGTATCAGTCCTTCTTATTTTCCCCGCCAGTGTGCACCACAGACCTGGTGCCTGATTGGAGATGGATGTGGCAGGGGAAGGACAGAGAGTCCAGAATGATCCTCAAGCTTCCAGGTGGATTGGGATGGACATAGAGAAGGTGATGCTGAGTAGTTTGCAAATAGCCTGTTTTAGTTCTCCTAGATCATAGGCACACAATTAATTGTTTACAAATGAACAAGAGGGAGAAAGTGACATACATTTCCCAGTGTCCTCCTTCTCTGACTTCTGTTCCCAGGGGCATCTCGTTTATGGAATGAGTCAACGGCTATTCCAACCTGAGCTTTTCTATGTGAGTTCCCTTAAGTTACCAGAGAGAGTTCCAGAGAATATACATAGACACTGTATAGCAGAGGCAATTCCTCCTTCCTTATGTATGGTGGGACTTAAACATGACCAAGGGCAGCAGCATCCAGTTAGTAGATGGAAGACACCCTACCCACAGTGGTCCTGTCCAAGGAGGACCTAGAATGGCTGAAAAGCATCCTTCCAGGGAAGCAGGCTTCTCACAGGCTACCTCTTCCAAGGCAGTGATATCAGAAACCAGGGTGCTTTGGTTTCGCTTAATATAGTACCAGAACAGGGCTCTGCATGTAACTCTTATACTCTCCTGAGGGAGCAGTGAGGAAGAGAAATCACGGAGTGAGAACAGAGGGAGTTGAGAGCTGCCCTCCCATCTTGTGAAATAGTTCAAGGTAAATCACACCCATACCCATAACAATTCCAAATAATACTTAGAAATACTCTCACGTGTAGGAAGCAGAACTTCGTCCTCCCTCATGGTGTGTGGGCTGGACATAGTGATGTGTTCCAAGGAACACAATATGGAAAGTGAAAAACAGAAATTTCACAGTGGACAAACATCGGGACGCTGTCTTATCCAAGGGTTGAAGTTAAGTTCATCTGTGGTGAAGTGTTGACATGGCGCTGGAGGAGATTGACTTCTACTGGTTTCTTCTGCCAAACTCATTGCCTCAACCTAGTCACAAGACAGCATCAGACCAACCCAGGCAGATGTCTTCGTTGGGCTTTCCATCGCTGTGATAAAACAGCTCCACCAAAGGCAACTTGGAAAGAGTTTATTTCAGCTTATGATTCTCTGGTCATATCAGGGAAGCCAGGGCAGGAACTCAAGGCGGGAACTTAGAGGCAGGAGCTGAAGTGGAAGCCATGGAGGATGCTGCTTACTGGCTTGTTCCTCATGGCTTGCTCAATTTGCTTTTTTCCTCCCTCCCTCCCTCCCTCCCTCCCTGCCTCCCTCCCTCCCTTCCTTTCCTTTCCTTTCTTTCTTTTTTTTAGACAGGATTTCTCTGTGTAGCCCTGGCTGTCCTGGAACTCACTCTGTAGACCACACTAGCCTCAAACAGACAGAGATCTGCCTGCTTCTGCCTCCCAAGTGCTGGGATTAAAGTGTGCACTACCATCACCCAGTACAGCCTGTTTTCTTACACAGCCTACGGCCACCTGGCCAGGGCTGGCACCGTATTAGTCACTAATGAAGAAAACGCACTACATGCTTCCCCAAAGGCCAACCTGGTGGGAGCATTTTCTCGATTGAGAGTCCTTTTTCCTAAATGACTTGAGAATGCACCAAGTTAACATAAAACCAGTCAGCACACTGAAGGACATTCGACATAGAATCTGCAAAGCTGTCTTTAAACAGATGAGGCCAAATAAAGCAAAGAAAGCTCGAGAACCCATTATAGAGCAGACAGGAAGAGGAAATACAATGGGTAGTATGGACCAGATCCTGGAGCAGAGAGAGGGTATGGGGAGGAAGGGAGGGGAGAGGAGAGGGGGGAATGAGTAAAATCAGAAGAAAACTTGGGGTGTAGTTACTAGCAATGGTTCATTAATGGCTCAATGTTGACACTTGTAGGATGGGGAAATATGAGCAGGTGGGGAAGCAGGGAAAGATCTAGGGAACTCTGTGAAATGATACAATATCTCTGCAGCTTTCCTGTGAAATTAAAATTTCCAAAATAAGATGTATGTTTTAAATTTTAAAAGCACTTGCTGTTTTTATGTCCTCAGAGGAAGTTCTGTCTTCCCCAAAAGGATTGTTTGGGGTTCAATGCTTGTTTGGTTTGTTGACTGAACCTGGGTAGCTGCTGGCTTCAGGGGCAGGGAGCTGCCATCTTCCTAACCCTCCGTGTTTTTTTTTATTTTCTAGTTTCTCCTGTAGTTTGTTTGATTATGTTGGTTGATTGTATTAAATGGTTAAGTATGTAGAACTTTGACATCAGCCAGATCTTCTTGTGAAAGCCTCTAATTTAAGTTGTTTTTATCAAGTATTTTGTCACAGGGAGGAGAGAGAGACAGAGACAGAGAGACAGAGACAGAGGTGGAGGGAGGGAGAGAGACAGACAGACAGACAAAGGCAGAGAGAGGGAGGGAGGGAGGAAGGGAGGGAGAGAGGAGAGACATAGAGACAGAGACACACACACACACACACACACACACACAGAGAGAGAGAGAGAGAGAGAGAGAGAGAGAGAGAGAGAGAGAGAGAGAGAGCTAACTTCTTTGCCTTGAGAATTTGGTGGCATGATCAACCAAAACTGACAACCCGTTCTGACAACACAAACTGTCGATAGTTAAATCAGTTCAGGTCAGACCCACAGGAAAGGGTAGACATGAGCTCATGAGGCAAGAAGACAATGTGATCAGGAAACCAAGAGCATGAGAGAAGTGAGAGACTACAGACGTTAAACTAATGAAGAAACTGGACAACCAGGGTGGATGCCAAGGAAACACTCCAAAATGTGCAAGCTATCCGCCTGCCTCAACCTTGGCAAACTGTGGCAGATGCAGGCAACTCAGAGGCTGAAATGCAGCTAAGTGACTAGGTCAGAAACAGTCACCAGGCCAGCCCTCCCATGAACCAGTCACTGAGTGTTGCAAGCAATCTCTTGCTGGTGAGGCCCTCCCCTCTGCCCATCCATTACTGTCCCCAGAATTATTTAGAAGAAGCTAACAGAGTGTTCTGTGAGGCGGGTCTTGGAAAATGGAAGTGATTGAGGGTGCTCTGCTCAAACAATTTTTGAGATTCTCTGGCTAAGAGGCAATTTTAGCCGATAAGAACAATTGTCTCCACACTCCAGCTCGGAGAATGCATTAATGCACACTTGAAACTTCCAACAAGAGGCTGCCTGTCTGACTGGAGGTTCAAGCTATAGATGATCAACTCCCTCCCCTCTCCCACCCTGAGCAGAGGAATACGTTAAACAAATGAGATGGGGAGTGTTTGGGGTCAAAGACAAGTGGACAGTTGTGACATGATGTTTCCTCCCTCAATAGCTGCATATTTGAGAAGGGTCTTCAACTACAGTGTACAATGACATTCTCATGAGAAGTAATTTTAAAGAATTCTTCTCTTCTGTGAAGCTAATTAGAGATGTTTAGTGGAGACAAAAGGCATTAGGCCCTCTTTTCACTGACGGGGTTGAATTAGCAGTGGAAGGGAACAGAACTGCTATGATTCTTCAAAGAAAGTAAGAACTAGTAGTTCTCAGGATAATCCAGGACATCTGTGAAGGTGAGGTGGGAAGGAAGGCGAAAAAGAGAATCCTCCCTCTTCCCCTCCCTCCCTCTGCCCCTCCCTCCCTCCCTCTCCCCCTCCCTCCTCTCTCTCTCTTTCTCCCTCTCTCCCTCCCTCTCTCTCCCTCCTTTTCTCTCTCTTTCTTCCTCTCTCCCTTCCTTCCTTCCTCCCTCCCTCCTTCCCTCCTCCCTTCCCTCCCTCTCCCCCTCCCTCCCTCTCTCTCCCTCCTTCTCTCTCTCTCCTTCTCCCTCTCCCCCTCCCTTCCTCCCTCCCTCCTTCCCTCCCTTCCTCTCTCTTTCGCTCTCTCTCTCTCTCTCCTTCTCTCTCACTCATTCCCTCTCTCTTTCTCTCTTGGGAAGACACTTAAGCACCCATTAAAAATAAACTTTTAGACCATTTAGAATCTCAGAGTCAGAGAGATCACATGAATAGGCCCCTTGACAGTCATGTAGTTCAGTTGGCAGTGTTGCCTCTTTGCTTAGCATGTAAAGTCTGTGACATGATTCCCTTATCCCATAAAACAGGATGTGGTGGTACACACTGGTAGTCCTAGTGATCAGGAGATAGAGACAGGAGGGTAGGGAGTTCAAAGTCATCCTTGACTACATAATGGGTTTAAGGCTAGCCTGAGTTACATAAGCCCCTGCCCACCTGCCTCTCTTTAAAAAAAAAAAAGAGCAACAGTTCTAGAACTCACAGTAACTGTAGGAGACAGACAACAGCTTGGGATTCATCTATATTGGTGGTTCTCAACCTTACCAAGGTTGCCACCCTTTAAACCAGTTTCTCATGCTGTGGTGACCCCCAGCCATAAAAGCATTTTTTTGTTGCTACTTCATAACTGTAATTTTGGTACTATTATGAATCATAATGTAAATGTTTTCCAGTGGTCTTAGGTGACTCCTGTGAAAGGATCATTTGATCCCCCAAAGGGGTCTTGAGCTACAGGTTGAGAACTGCTGATTTAGATCCTCAGGGGCTAGGAATCCCTTCTGCAAACCCTTCTCGGTGTCCTGCAGTCTTTTGATGACTCCCACATTGTGGGATAAGGTCTGAAGGATGTAATGCTCACAGCCTGGACCCTGTCTTATTCATCCTGCTGCTGCTGTTGTCCAAGGCCACACCTGGCAGATGGCAGGTACTTAGTAAATGTTTGCTAAATCACTGGATGATTGGCTGGACACAGCTGCTCACAGGTCTGGCCCTACCATGCTGGAAAACACCATGAAAGCCCACCAACCAAACCAGGCATGTTTCACTTGCATCTTCTTTTAGTCTCTTTAACTTCAGTTAAATAACTAATTAAAAACACACCGATTGTTTTTGGAGCACTTACTAGGAGAGAGAGTGAAGATGGCTGGTCCGGCGGGCACAATGGCACGTGGGGAAGAGACAGCTGCAGTGTGACATAAGGGAACAGTACTATGGCCACAACACAGCTAATGCCTTTAATAGCAGAGTCAAACTTTACCCTGTTGTGGAGCCTGAGTACTTACTATGAGCCGAGATTTTCTAGTCCTTCGACAGACTGTATTTTTATATCTGTATCTACATATATGTTTTGGGCTTTTCCAGACGGGTCTTGCTATGTAGACCAGGCTAGCCTTGACTTGCCGAAGTCCTCCTGCCTCTGCCTGCTAAGTGCTAAGGATGTACTACCATGCCTGGCTAGCCACTATATGATTCAAGGTCTTCAACTCAACTGAAGGGGCAACACAATTATTAGTTTTCACTAGGGTGCCTGAGCTTTTTTCTTGTTGCTGTGATGAGGTACTCTGATGAAAGCACCTTAAGGACAGCTGTAGAGGTAACCTAACTCCCAAAGTCAGGCTTTTTAGGTGCAGAAACCAGCTTTGGGTTTCCCAGGTCTGAACCAATCAGAGTCCTTGTGATTGCATCAGGTGGTCAAATTACATGTTCACTCTTTGTAGACCAGGTTGGTCTCAAACTCACAGAGATCCGCCTGCCTCTGCCTCCTGAGTGCTGGGATTAAAGGCATGCGCCACTAAGCCCCAGCCACGTTCACTCTTGTACAGTGTTGGAAATGGATCTGTCTTTAGTGAAGACCAGCTTGTGATTCTTGTGTTGTTGGGTACCACTCCCATGATGGGTGTTTTAGACATATCCTGGAGGAACTGTAAAGCTGTACCTGTCCTCTTCTGAAAGATGCCATTGCAACACACAAAGTAGATATTGCCTTCAAAGACCTGCATGTGCTTCTCCCTGCCAAGACAGGAAGGCACGCAGAGGAAAGACTACTGAAAGCAAACATGGAAATCTGTTTGATTTTTCTACACTGCAGTACAGGAGCACTTTATTCTATTTTATCCTTACATAGTTGAAAATAGCAGAGAACTTCAAAGAAGCAATTAAGACCCAACCATGTGTCTGCAACTCAGAATTAATAAAAATTGGGATCTTAGTGTTTATTTTTCCTCTATTAAAATTCCTCTACTAGATTTACAAAAATGTTCCCCATAAAGAATTAAAACTGCATAAAAACCCAAAAGTTAAAATGACTTCAAATCCTTCAGCTCATTAAAAACATCATTACTGTTTAGCGAACATAATTTCAAGTATCTTTTTAAGTGTCTGAATATGACTATATAAATAGATGGAGGAGTGAATGGATATATAGCTGGAGAGACAAAAGCTATCACAAAACAGCATTAATCTATATATGACATTTTAAAACAGTAATTAAATGTAATTTTACTTCATTTAATAGGAGAAATAACTGACAGGAAATAGAAATTTCTGAATTTCAAGTAGATGTTTCTCCTCTCCCTCCACCCTCTATCTTTCTCTTGGTTTTTCCAGACAAGGTTTCTCTGTTTAACAGCCTTGGCTGTCCTGGAACTTGTTTTGTAGACCAGGCTGGCCTCGAACTCACAGAGATCCACCTGTGCTCCCGAGGGGATGTATCTTCTCTTAAGAGTCAATATCTCTCAGAAGAGCCTCATAATGCTAAAGAGTAAAAATTCTTCAGAGGCTAGCACGTGTGTTGTAGTGTGTGTGTGTGTGTGTGTGTGTGTGTGTGTGCTTTGGGGGGGGCACAAATTTGAGACCAGCCAGGGCTACCTAGCAAGATCCTGTTTCAAAGAAGAACTAAATTCCAACAGATGGACAGACAGAAAGATGACAGACAGACATAAATAGAGATAGGTAGCTGAGATAGATGCTATGTATATTGACAGAGTTTGAAGTTGTTGATATCTTTCTTAAAAGCTTTTTTTTCTTAAACTAAAGAGATGACTCAGTTGCTGAAGTATTTGGCTCTTAAACATGAGTACCCAAGTTCACGTCCTAAGAACGCATTTAAAAAGCCAGGTCTGGCACCATCTTGTAATCCCACTACAGCAAGATACAAGGTAGAGACAGGCAGATTCTTGGAGCTCACTGGCCAGTTGGTCTAGCTTATTTGGTGAAATTCCAGGTAAATGAGAGACTTTGTCTCAAAAAAGGTGGAAGACACCTGAGATCACCCCCAACATTTTATTAGATGGTTTGCTGATGGGGATGTCCTTCTGTATGCTGTGAATATATGCTTCTCTTATTGGTTGATGAATAAATGCTGATTAGCTAGTAGCTAGGCAGGAATTATAGGCAGGGCTACCAGACCAGGAGAATTCTGGGAAGAGGAGAGGTGGAGTTGCAGTCGAGGGAGAGATGCCGCTGAAGGAGTAACATGCTGGAGCATTGTGGGTAAGTCACAGCATCATGGCAATACATAGTTTAATAGAAATGGGTTAATACTTAAGAGAGAGCCAGCCAACTAGAAGCGTGAGCCCTTGCCAAACAGTTTAAAATTAATATAGGCCTCTGTGTGTTTATATTAGAATTAAATGACTGTGGGGACAGATGGGACATAAACTCTGTCAACAGTTTGCTGCCATATGTTGACTGACCCCCACTGTTAAAGATAAGCACACTGGCATTTCATGTCTCCTCTCATCCCTTCCCCAAAACTTGAGTTTTCCTAACATCTTTCATCTTTACACCACTCTCATCTACAACATTCATATTCTTTCACTTAACCATATGTTCTCATGGCCATCTTAGTGTGGGAGTCATTACTCCCAGCCACATTTTGTCCCTATGGCAGCACACTCATTCTTTGCTGGCTGAATTCCATACCAGCAGAAATAGAAGTCCAGTAACTTCTATTTCCTGTCAGTCATTTCTCCTGTTAAATGGAAGGAAAGTCAAATTTAATACCTGTATCCCTTGGGGTCTTTCATGGTGACAAACATTTGCTTCCTGTCATGTATGGGTCCTGCCGTGGTTGAGTCTAGTGTTCCTAGGAAGCACTTTTGGTCCTTTGGGGCCTGGCAGACATCACCGTTATCACCTCCTGGCATGTGGCGCTCTTGTGAAGCTGGGAACTCATCCCCTTTCTGGGCAATTTTGGTTTTCTACATACAAAATACAGCAAGAAGTGGATTTGCTTTCCCGAGCCTTCGTTTTCCCATTTGCGAACTGTGGATGCAAAGGCTGTACTTGTCAGTATTACATGAGATCATTATTTAAAGACTTGGCACCTTGCCTGGATCCGAACTAATACTTAGTAATTGTTAGCTACTGGTGGTGTTATAATGAGGGCGCCGAAGTTCAGGAATACACACAGGGTTCTTCTGAGCTGCGGCTCCAGAATACTGAGTGACTAGTGCAGGAAAGGGCCTTAGGTAATTAGGGGCAATAAAAAGATTATTAAGGCAATGCAATTAAAGTGACTGGAGAGAGGAAAGGAATACAAAGAGTCTGACTTAAGGATAATTAAAGACCTGAAATAAGAGAACTCAAGCAATGGTATATTTATGGACAAAATAAAGATAAATTCCCCCAAATGACAAAAAAGTGAAAAAATACACTTCAATCTAAACCAAGAACAACAAGAAGATAGTGTCTGCTGGGCTCTAAAGGCTAGCAGTGTGGGCGTGTGGGTCTTGGTCCCGTCTTTACTGACTCATTCAGTTGATGGCATGTGCTCCAGGGTCACTCAGTATCCACAGGACTAGAACATTCTTTATGCTTTTTGGATTTTTGGTGTTAGCCACGGCCATGCCATTTGTTGAGAGTCTCCATTTTGGTTAAACAATGTCAGCCATTGAGACTAAAGTAATTTTGGGTCCCAGGATTAAAGTAACTTGTTTCCTTAGGTTCTTGCCCTTGCCACCTTATTGACACCCCCACGAATGGTGGACATAGAGATATCAGTCACCTGACATTCTTTAACTCACCATTTACCTTATTATCCCAGCTACGTCTAGCAATGGCCAACCTTAGGCCAAAAGGGGGATTTTTTTCTCCCCCTGTCTCTTTTCTGCTTTATAAATGCTCTGGCCCGAAAGCAGCCCACGGGTGCTGATGTGATGCCAGAGACTCCTCTGCAGTCCTCTTCCCTGCCGCCGAGTCCCTCGCTCCCTTGTCTTCCTTCTTGCCAACTTTGCAAGTAGTCTCAACCTGTTTGCTAGGGTTTACCATTTCCTTGTGAAGTTCATTTCTCTTTTGACTTCTGTTTTATTGATGTTGTCCTCTTTTGTACCAGTTTACCGTGCTCAACGATCCTGATACACTTCATCCGTTTCATCATCATCTTCTGCGTTAGGGTCTTCCCTCTTCTTACCCTCTGTGGGCCGCGTGCCTGCTTTCACTCCAGAGTGGGATGTTCTTGTGCAGATGCTCTTCTGCATCTCCCTTATGCTGAGGTTGTTTTGTTTTGGGAGGGCTTCTAGGGCAGGTAGCTTTTCACCTGCCTTCCCATCATAGCGGAGGTCAATTCCTTCTGCTGGTGATGGTTCTTGTCCTGACTACTTCACTGTGGCATGGGGGGGGCATGGGGTGTCCTCAGCAGGCTGTCTGGGACCCAGCTCTCCCTCTTCAATGACATTTTTTTAATGTGTCTTTCGCCAGGATACACCTCACCTAGTTGGTTTGAGATGGTGCCCTGAATTATTACTCTGGAGTCTTAAAAAGGACCCCATGGTTTACTTTGCCTGTGTCAGAAGAATAAAGGGGGAAGAAGCCTGGGTCATTTTGCTTCATCCAGGATCTACTCCTATTCCTGAAGCTCTTGGTTGCATATGGGACAGATGCTCAAAAAAGCTGCTGTGTTGCACGCAAGATCCAAGGTCCTTGGAAGCAGGGCCATCTTTCTTCTTTTATTGCCCTACCTATGCCTCCTGCCAGAAGCTTTTCACTTCCTGTGAGCATTATCCCAACCCCAGGCACCCCTGATTGTCCATGTGAGGCTCTCAACCCCATCCCTATCACTCTGGCACATTTCTGGAGCCTTCCCCCAGCCCTCGGTTATATAATGGAGCTGCGCTTCCTGAAGCTGGCACCCTCAGGATTTTCTTTGAGCCCTATGCGCGGTCCACTTAGGCCAGGCCACGATGCCTTTGAGTCCGAGCAGAACTCATTTCCAGGAGGCTGTGAGGACTCAGTGGTGAGTGTCTTGATTATTCATGGAGAGCAGGAAGATTGCATTGGTGGAGAAATTCAGGAGGCACTTGTTGACCCCTGGGGGTGGGGGATGGGGATACCTGTGGGGTTGGTGTCTCAAGCATGATTCTTCTAGCAAAGCTGGATGCATGAAGCTGGATCCTGTGATGCTCTTGGTGTCTGTATCAACTTGTCACATTAAGTCTGAGGCAGATCCTGAGTCTTCTGTGAAGTGGTTCTCTTTGTCACCTCATGGTGTCCCACAAAATCTGGGTTCCCAAAGGTTTATTTTGTGGGGTGAAGGATTGGTGTGAGAATGGAGATTCTTTGGCCTCATTCTAAGTAATTTTGAGTCCGAAGGTCTGGGGAAAGGCATGAACACCCTCATCTAGGAGTAACTCTTGGGGCTGGGTGAGAGTGCTTTCTGGGTGTGTGAACTTACGACTGGGATATTCAATTCAATTTCATTGATCAGTGTGTCTAGTTTTATGCCAACACCATGCTGTTTTTATTACTATAGTTCTGTAATATAGTTTGAGATCGGGGATATTATTCAGGATTGTTTTAGCTAAACTAGACTTTTTGTGTTTCCATATGGTGCTAAACATTGTCCTTTCAATTTCTGTGCAGAATAGTGTTGGGATTTTGATAGTGAGTGCACTGAATCTGTAGATTACTTTTGATAGGATGGTGAAAAAGCTTTTTTTCCCTTTATGGTAAAGTTGCTGTACAGACTCCAGGGGCTCATTTCTTTCCGTCTGGTAGGGCTGATGTTCAGAAGCAACTGATTCCTGGAATATGGATTTTTATTTTTCTCTCTACACAATTTTGTCTTAAAGTACAATACTGACTGAAAAAGATAATAAGCATGGTTTCTAAAACTCTAGTCTGGATCCCTCAGATCCTTTTTTGCAAGGGTGAAAAAAAGACTATTATTGATCCCCACATGGGCCAGCAGGAGAAAGATAAAACCCAGTTATAACCTTCAAAGAGTTTATGGGATAGACAAAACACAGGCCCTTAAGCTACCAAACAAGAATATTCTAACAAAAGTCTGAGACAATAATGAATAAAGTACAAGGCTGTCTGTGAGTATGCAGGTAACCCAAGGTATGTAGGGATGGGACCCTCACAGGCTGAAGTGGACCTGCTCAGTTTAACAGAGGAGGTTGGTGAAGAGGTGGGAGAAAGTTCTAGAAGGCTGAAAGGAGGGCTCAGAGCCAGTGATGCCATTAGAATTTTGGGGGAGGCTGGTTCTCACGGCTGTGTTTCATATCATAGTTGCCTCTCCTCAGGTGGACATTTTCAACAAGAGTTAGACCCTTAGTCCACCTAGAGACCATGGGACGGTACTGACCTGTGAGAGGAGGAGTCTGGATTCCAGACCCCATGGAACTAGCATAGGCCATGTCACAGTTCTGCACCCATGATGCATTGGGGACCACGTGTGTCTTCTTAACACATGCCTGCCTTCTTATTTATTAACTAATTTACAACCACCTCTCTCTCTCTCTCTCTCTCTCTCTGTCTCTCTCTGTGTGTGTGTGTGTGTTGACACAAGGTCTCATGAAATCTAGGCTAGCCTTAAAATATATAGCTGAGGCTGGCCTTGAACTCCTGATCCTCCTGCCTCCAAACAGAACAAAACAAACAAAACAAAACACTCCCAATAAATTCAAAACAATATCCCCCACATGGGAAAGGTAAACACCCCCAAAGCACATTTATAAGAATTAGATTTTTTTAGTGCTTTATACCAGTAGCTCCCCAATTTTAGCCCACTGAAGACTCGCCTTTAGGACTTGCTAACATTGGAATCTGGAGTCCCTTCCTTGAATCTGAGATCTGAGAATTTGCATCTGTAACAAGTTTTGGGTCACTGATGCTGCTGCCTCTGGCCCAAGAAGCACCATCCCCAGGCCCCAAACTTGACTTCAAGCTGGTGGCCCCACCTGCTGAGGATATGATTCTGACCTGGAGTCACAGCTATGAGCTCAAGTCACACCCCAGTCCAGGTGTGCCTGGCTGTGTCAGCTGCAGAGAGCCTTGTTTTGTTTCTCTTTAATTCTTCTACTTTGAGATAATTTTAGACTTATATGCAAGTTGTAAAAATAGTGCAGAGTGTTCCCATATACTTGTTACCCAACTTCCCCTTATGGGAACGAACGTCTTACATAACTACAGAACACTCATTCACACTAAGGGTTTAAACTCGGGGCAACACTATTAACTAGACAACTCCATTTTTTGGACTTCATTCCTGTTTCACTGCTCCTTTCATATTCCATGATCCAACCCAGGACCCTAAACTGCGTGAGTTCCAGGGTCCAAGACAAACTAATCATGGCTCTTTCCCCCTCTGCATCCTCCGCATAGCTCAGTCTCCATCATCCCGAGCTTTGAAGAGTCCAGATCAGTTACCCCACAGGATGCTCCCCAGTGTGGGTTCAGCTGATGCTCTCTCATGGTCAGATGGTGGTGATGGGTCACTTTGAGAACACAGGGCCCTTCTCAGTGTGTTGTGTCAGATAACACATTCCACTATGATGTTAGCTTTGTTCTCTTGAGCAACATGGTGTCTGCCAGAACTTGCCACTGTGGTTGTTTTCTTTATAACTACTGGGTGTTCATAGTTTTCTGACATTGTTGGAGATTGAACTTGTGCTAGGTAAGTATTCCATCATTGAATTATAATTCCGGCCCTAAGTACCAAATATTTTGATAGTCACTCCTAGAGATTGCAAAGACACTATTTGCTAGAACCTTTACATCCTTAATTTTAATATTTATTGGTGCATGTTGCCTGTGCTTATCATTAATCTTGTGTCACACACACACACACACACACACCATATGCAAAGTGCAGGATACAAAACACAAAGAGAAAAATTTATAAACCAGCTAGGGCAAAAATTATGTTCTCAAGAATCAGAAAAATAACTATAGCAAAATTCTTATCAGAAACCACACAAATCAGAAGGCAACTGTATGATCTGAAGGGCTAAATTATTTTCTAAAACCTGGTAGCATAGAAGTCTGTCAATCAGGAGTATTTCCAAAAGTAGAGGAAAGGGCTGGGGAGACGATTTAGTGTCTAGAGCACTTTCTGTGCAAGCATGATGACTGGAGTTTGGATCTCCAGCTTGCATAGAAATGCTGGGCAGGCGTGGTGGCCTGCCTTAAACCCAGTGCTCAGGAGGTAGAGAGAGGCCATCCTTGGAATAAGCTCTGTGCGCTCTGGGTTCAAGTGAGAGACCCAGCCTCCATATATAGGTGGAAAATAATTAGGACGACACTGAACATCAACCTCTAGTCTCTATATGCGCACACACCCACATACATGTACCCACACACGTGAATTCACACACATGCGCACACATACACAAGTGCTCGCACACACACACACACTCACACACACACACAGAAAGTGGAGGTGAAACAAAGACTCTTATCAGACAGTTAGGACTGAAAGAATTAATTCACTGCCATCAGAGGTGCCCTGAAAGGAATGTTAAAAAAAACTTCCCTACTATTTTTTAAACAATGGAGGATGGGAGGAGAGACATTTCTGTATAGAAGAATTGTAACTAATATCTATAGGTAGAATTGCAGCAATAGAGAATTGCCATCAGAATACCAAAGTAAATAATTTCCAGACATATTCTCAAACCACTGTCAACCCAGACCTCAGTTAACTGGCTCATAAAATAAGAGCGTTACCCTTTGTATTTCAGACAAGGTTAAAGGGAGTTTGAAAATAGGTGCCTGCTATTCCATAGTATGGCTATGAAGGTCAAAATACCACAAATATGACAGAGTAAGCCTCAAGATTAAAATGCAGTGTGTGTGTGTGTGTGTGTGTGTGTGTGTGTATTGTATCAAATGGTTTGATGAGGTCAGCTGACACTGAAACGGAAGCTCTCTGGAATAGGTATAAGGATTGGGGGTGGGGGATGGGAGGCGGTAACCTAAGCTGATAGCATTGAACAACAGAAGAAGCACAGTCATGTAGTCATTCTCAACCTTCCTGCTGCTGTGGTCCTTTAACACAGTTCCTCACATGTTGTGGTGACTCCCCCCACCATAAAATGATTTTCCTTGCTACTTCACAACAGTAATTTTGGTATCGTTATGAATTGTAATGTAAATATCTGTGTTTTCTGATGATCCCAGGTGACCCCTGAGTAAGGCCATTGCACCCCCGAAGTGGTCTCGACCCTCGGCTTGAGAACTGCTGATTTAAGTGATATAGCGAGCAATGCCTGGCAAGTGCGAGAACCATGCAAAACCTTTCCTGGTTGGATGCAATGAGCCTCCTCTCCTGACACACAAAGCAGCAGCCCACTGCCCACACCCATTCATAGGGCCCTGATGACTTCCCGGGCCATCACCTAATTGGATCCTTCCACCAGCTTGCAAAGAGAGCTGGCTGGCGTTCTTGGCATTTCCATAGAGATGGCGCTCAGTGCGGTAAGGGACTTACCTCCCCCTCCACACACTTACTGGGGCTCCAGCCCTGGGGTTCTCATGAAAAGAGGGGCTGTTCACACACTGGCCTGGCCTCAGAAACAGTCCCTTGTCATTTGTGAATTGTTGTTCCAGATGTGGACACCGAGGGTATGGGCAGAACGTGAGACACCTTTAGGGGCCTTGAGGTGTGGAATTAACCTAGAATCACAAGGTGGGAGTCATTTTCTTCCCAACTCCCTTCAGTGAATTTGACTTTATCATAGAACAAGCATGTGTGCCCTACCTGATATGTAGCTTAATGACAGACAGACAGACAGACAGCAGGCAGGGCTATTTAAAATGAATTCCTTCCCATTCTTTGTGGAAGCAATGTGGCCTTCCTCTGAGGCAAGAACAACCTTATTCCGAGTACTGCAAAAGTAGACTGCTCATCTAAAAATAGCACCCACAGTGCTGATGTGTGACCTTTCCTCCATGTTTTTTGTATTTGTGTCCCCTGCCCTTCGTATGTGTGAGAATTAAAGGCAATGGTACATCTTTAAAAAAATGTGAAATGACATAGTTTTATTTTTATTTTTGTGCATGAGTGTTTTCGTGTGTGGTGAGTGTGGTGTGGAGGTCCCAGGACAGCTTGTAGTCATTTCTTTTCTTCCACCATGTGGGCCTCAGGGACTGAACTCATGTGTCAAGTCTGGCAGCAGGGTTTTACCCACTGAGCCATCTCATCAGCCTTTCGTTTTGGGACAGGGTCCCATGAAGCCAAGGATGGCCTGGAACTCTGGATCCTCTCACCTCAGCGGGACTACCACAGCCACCTACTCTCCACTGGTTTCAAACAGAGAAAATCCTTCAGACTTAGAGCCTTTGCTAGGATACAGGTCTGGATAGAACTTAATAAGAGCTTTACTTTATCATTTCCCCTAGTTTCTGGATCTCCTATTTATAGCAACTGCTTACAGCCTTTCCATTTGGTATGACAGTCTCTTTTAAAAACAAAATGAATTAGAAGCCGCGTTGGTGAGAACGTCGAGAAGCATGGAGTTCTGCACAACTCAGGCAAGCGACATGGAATGAGGTTCACAAGGGACACAGGGGCGGCTGCTATGTCACAGAGAACCCTGGACCTTCTGGACAAAGCCTGAAAGCACCTTAGGTGGGGAGACCCTGAACTCCTGACACAGGATCCTGGGCCAGTTGCAATGTGTTCTGGGAACAGCACTTAGCCAACACACTTCTAGGGTGGCGCAACTCCCTGAGATCACAGGGTAACAGGCCTGAGAGGAGAGCCGAGGAAATGGTCAAGGAGCCAAGCAGGGTGGGAACAGAGGTGACATGACAAGAGGAGATAACTGTAAAGAAAGCCATGGTGGTTATTAGCTGGGAAAGGTATGTCTACAAGCCTGGTTCCTTTCTATGTATGTACCTGACACTCTATTAGGAGCCTCGTGGACTCTGGCTTCCATAATTACTGTCTATAATGTCCCATTGACCAGTTCATGCCTATTAGTAACTGCAAGAGGTTTCATTAAAGGAGGGCTCCTAAAAAGAGAAGCATGGTATGTACTCACTCATATATGGATTTTAGACATGAATCAGGGGAGTGCCAGCCTACAGTCCAACTGCCAGAGAGTCTGGGAAATGGAACCTTCATTTAGCGACTGATGGAAGCAGAGGCAAACACCCACAGCTAAACACTGAACTCCTGGAACCCAGTGACAGAAAGGGAGAACTAGTGGGCAAAGGGGTTAAGACTGGGCTGGTTTAACCCACGGAAATAGCTGACCTGAACAAGGGGGGGCTCTTGGACCCCAGGCTGATGGCTGGGTGGACAGCTTGGAACTGACCCAGACCCTCTGAATGTGGGTGTCAGTGAGGAGGCCTAGGTAATCTATGGGGCCTGGGGTAGTATTTATCCCTGGCATACAAATAGACTTTGAGTGCCCGTCTCACAATGAGGGATGCTCTCTCAGCCTGGACTCTTGGGGGAGGGCCTAGGCCCTGCTCTAGATGAAATGACTGACTCTGGATATCCCCCATGGAGGGCCTCACCTTCCCTGGGGATCAGAGTAGAGACTGGGTGGGGGGCTGGGAGTCTGGTGGGGGGTGGGGGAGGAGGGAAGGGAGAGGGAGTTGGGATTGACATGTGAAGCAAGCTTGTTTCTAACTTAAACAAAAAAAAGGAAGAAAAAATGGGGGTTCCTAATTTTTTAAGTTGTTTTACTCCTTCTTCCCTTCCTTCCTCCCTCCTTCCCTCCCTCCCTCTCCCCCCCTTCCCTCATCTTCTTCCTCCTCTTCTCCTAACACTGATTCTCCAATGTTCCCAAAAGGAACCCTGAGCCCAGAGAAAAATAGCTGACTCTCTGAGACTCAGAAGGGATTTTTAGGAAGCCCAAGTTCAGTTTTCTAAAACTTTATCTGACTTGGGCACGGTAACTCACTCTTGTAATGCCAGCATCTGAGAGGCTGAGACTGGAAGATCATGAGTTCAAGGCCAGCCAGGGCCATGTATCAAGAACCTGTCTTAACAAATAAACACACCTGAAAAGTTTATGCCAGTGCTGGACCCCACTTACAGGAATCATGTGTTGTGATAGAACAACCCTGTAAGCATCCTCTTTCCAAGTTGACCCTCTTGGAAGATGAGCCTTATGACAATGGGCCTTCTGGCACACTGCCATGGTCTCTAGGGACCAACAAAGAGAAGAAAGGACATCTCTGTGCTTGCTCTTGTACCAGGAATATGGACACCAATAGACTGCTAAGAAGTGGTACCCAGCTCCTGGTGGCACAGAGCTTGCTTTCTGGTGACAGTACCTACCAAGCTTTGGTAGCAGCTCTGGACAGCCCTGCCTACAGAGAGGCTGGGAGAACAATTCAAAGCCGGCTAGAAGAGGGGCCAAGAGACCCACATTCATGCCCAGGAGACCCGAGTCCTTCTCCCAACTGCATCCAACCAGGCCTGAGACTCAGATGAGGAGCCGTTTCCTGGGTTACCTACGGCTTCCTTTGTGAAAGTCAAGGGGGTGGAGTGAGATGATGCCCAGGGGTCCCCTCAGCTCCCAGGCTCTACTCCACCCTTCCCTCCACTGTTTTGTTTTCAGCTGTCTTCTTTACTGGTCCAACTAATCGCTTCTGAAAGTGCTGTGTGTACACTCTAGTCTTGTAAAAAATGACTTATCAAGGGCCTTACAGACTCTCTCTTGCATTTATGGAGGCCAGCAACCACCGTTCCTAGGAGGGATGCTCTCAAAGCCTGGGAGGTTCACATCACTAGCCTTGGTACAGTCCCAGAAGCCAGCCCTGTAATGCATGAGACAAGACAGCCACACTTCATTATGTGACCTGGAATGTTACTGCTCCAGCCCAGGCTCCGAGATGGAGTTCATATCTCCAGCTTCCTTTCCACTGTCCAGAATGATTACCCGTGGCCTCTCAGTTAACAAAATGAGAATTTATTAAATTTTTAGTTCTAATAAATAGTGGCCTCTACAACAGGCTCCAAGCCCTGGTAAAATGACATATTCTGTGTAACCATCTGAGAGAACACTTTAGGCTGTGGGCTTTGGTTACAAAGGAAGTTGCTCTCCTCCCTTGACTCACTGCCATCAACCTGCTGCAGCTTAAAGGCTTGAAGATGAATTAATTTTCTTATCACATAAGATCCCAAAGATACATTAGCCAAACAGGAAACAAAACAAACAAAAGAAAACAATAAACAAAAGACTCCCAAGCCAAGAAGCAGGTATAAAGACTAGATTAGATGTTTCTCCCCATCTATGGAACCATCCACAAATATGTTTGGAAGGAAGCCCAGTAAAAAGAAGGCCCAGACACAATCTGGAATGTTCATTCTCTTTTCTTGAGGGGCTGGGTGAAGTGGCAAACTCAGCCATTCACAGTTTCAGGCTAGAATTGGCTCGTCAGGACTCTCCTTCCAAGTGATAGACATCAGAAGGGAAATCAAAGTTGGAGGGAAACCCATCTTCCTCAGACAATTAAAACTCTTGGGGATGGCCAGTACCTCAGCAATTCCAAATATGAAACTTGGAATTCAAGAGTAAAATAAGAGGCAGACAAGGAGGTTCCAGTCCCCAACCTTGAGAGGTTACTGTTGCCTGAGGCCAAGGTCAGGACTTGAGAGGCGAGTTGCAACAGCCAGGGACTCCGCTGAGCTCACTGGGGGCAGGACAGTGTCTTATCCTCCACTTGCCCCTGTGTCTCGTCATCTAGTAGCCACTTCTGGTCCCTACCTGTCTCCACTGGTCTCTGCCAACCTGTTATTCATTACCGCAAAGGCCCCCACACCCCCTGAGAACTCATCATCTCTGGAGGACACATTGGGCTGGTGGGGTCCACCATTAGCCATCTCGCACAACTGCTTCTGCAGGATGGCCAGTGAGACCTTGTTGGTGTCCTTCATGGAGATCATCTCCCCTGAGAGACGTCGCCCGTCAGTGTCACTGTCCATCACCCCATCCGTCTCTATGGAGATGTTGCACCTGTTCCGGATGTTGCCGGGCATCACCACATTCCTCCTGGACCGCAGGAGTCCTCTTTGGCATTGTGGGAAGCACCCGCTATCCAGTTTCCTTAGGATCCAGTTCACAGTCTGTTTGATGAGGATGGAGATGACGTTAAACAAGGAGTAGATACAGCAGACGCCCATGAGGATGAGGAAGAAGTTGGCAAAGCGGTAGAGCCCTTGGCTCTCATACTGAGCATTCTGGCTGCTGACCAGGTCCCCAAAGCCAATGGTACTGAAAGCCACGAAACAAAAGTAGAGTGAGTCAAAGTAGCTCCAGCCTTCCATGGTGGCATACAGAGCCGAGGCTCCGCAAGAGATAGCCACTGACGCCAAGCATAGGATCAGCATGACGTAGTACACAGAGGGCTTCCAGCCAGCCAGGCTATCCACCTCGCCCTTTGCAGGGGCCTTCATGTTGTCCTGCGTCACTGCCCCACGTCTCCGCAGCTGCTGCTGGTGACAGGATCTCATGACGCAGGCGATGACGGTGATCAGCCGCTCCAGGAAGAGGTTGAAGAAGAGGATGGTGCTTGCACATCCAATGAGGCCGTAGAAGATCAGAAAGATCTTCCCTCCAATTGTGGCTGGGGTTGTCATCCCAAACCCTGACGAAGACAAAAAGCAGAGGAGAAAAGAGTGAGCGAGAACTTGGTTGAGAGTGGGGTTGGTAGATGGGCTTGGAGGCTGATGAAGGACTGGAAGAAACGGTGCTATAAAATCCCTTAGCCCTAGCCTTGCTAGGAAAGCAGAGAACCCCCATCTCCATTGGAAGGTTGTCGTTCAGCACACGGAGCTGGATTGCTGCAAGCCCATAAGGTGGTACTGTGCAGGGCAGGAAAAGACTCCTCTTCCTCTGAGTGCATCCAGCCAAATAGTGACGAGGGTGTGACTAGATTTCAGCCTCCTTTCCTCCTTTTGCTGGATGTCCCTTGTACACTATGGGACGCCAACAGCCATAATCAACAGACCCTGCTTAGAGATGCAAAGACTGCTACAAAAATAAAAGCTTATGCAGACTTGTAAGAATTTACTCATTCCACAAACACAGAGCTGGGGATAAAACCAGAGCTCCTGTCTCCCCGGATATCTGGTTCTGTAAGGCGACTAGTGAATTGTGTGTGAAGTATTGGGCTTAGAAGTGGTACAGGGCTCTGTGGCAGCTGTTGAGAGGGGCACCCACCTAAGACTTGCGGTTCTAGGAAGATTACAAAGAGGGTTCTTGAAACCAAGGAGGTATTGTACAGGCAGATGGTACATGCAAGTAGTAATGGCAGTCCCTTTCCTTTCTTCTCATTTGTATGTGCACATATGTGGTAAGTGTGTGTGTGTGATGTGTGTGTGCACACACTTGCATGTGTGTATGTGTGTGAGTGTGCATGTGCACTTGGGTGTGTGTATGTGTTAAGTGTGCATGTGCACTTGCATGTGTGTGTGCACTTGGTGTGTGCATGTGCACTTGGGGTGTGTGTATGCACTTGGTGTGAGTGTACATGTGCACTTGGTGTGTATGTGTGAGTGTGCATGTGCACTTGGTGTATGTGTGTGTGCATGTGCACTTGGTGTGTGTGTATGTGTGAGTGCATGTGCACTTGGTGTGTGTGTATGTGTGAGTGTGTATATGCACTTGGTGTGTGTGTGTGTGTATGCATGGGGACCAGAAGTTGATGTAGGGTATCTTCTTCAACTGCATTCCATTTATTCAGGAGGGTTTTTCACTGAAACTGGGACTCACTGATTCCTGCCAGTTTGGCTAGTCAGCTTGCCCTGGGGATGCCCAGTCTCTGCCTCTTGCATACTGGAATCACGGGCAGTTGCCATGCCCACCCTGCTTTTTCATTAATTCTGCAGATCTGAACTATGGTCCTCACATGTTTCTCTCTATTTTCAAGTTCAACTTTCTCATTGTGTCCTGTTACTGGGATCCCAAGCCTCAGCCATCATCCTTTCCTATTAACCCCCCCCACAGTCAGTCTCTTTTCTTGTTGCTATGGACAACCAGTGGCTGCCTGTCCTAGGTTCCCTGGGTAATGGTCAGATCAGATCTTGGGATGTGTGGGTTTCAGGGGTTATGCCTTCATGGTGTCCTGAGATGAAGTCAAGGGACCACCTTTCCCAGGCACCTGATCTGTGCAATCAATTATTCAACTAAAGTCATGGTTCTCAGCACACATGGCTCTCAGCTGTGTCTAGTTGGGAAGCTAAAGGCCTCAAAGCAAGATAATGAAGGAAGATGCTGAATTCTGCTTCTAGCAAAATAGGATAGAGAGGAACAGATGGGATTCTGGAAAAGGAAGAAGTGAAGGGCAGAGAACAATGGAATGGAGATTTTGAGGGCTAGGACCCTTACTGGTGGAGAAAAAAATCAGAATACCACATCTCCTTGCCTTAAAAATCAAAGTGCTGTCAGCCACCTTGCAGTGGACGATCTGACTTACCTCCATTATATATAGAAATGTGTGGTTCTCTCTCTGGTTAGAATATCAATTCTTAACCTCAAGCTCAGATGAGGTGGCTAGAGTTGTAGAGACTTGAGTTTGATGAGTTAAGTGCATGGAGTTGAACAAGTAGGCTTCAAACAACACCATGTTCTATTCAGTCCAAAAGAACACTACTGAGTCATCAGTGTGTCAGGCAATTAGTTCCTGTTATTGGAGGAACTTGGAGCTACTCTGATGGACTCGGTGGATTCCCTGAACCAGTAGAGCTTGTGTTTGCTCTCTGGAGAAGACAGAAAGCAGATGACTCAGCCTGTGTACTGTGTGTTTGGGCCACTGCTATGATAGAAATGGTTTTATCGACCCAAATTCCCATGTTGATCTTCACCCACAAAGTGACGGTTTTAGAAGATGAACCTTGGTGAGGTTATTAGCTTATGGGGGTGAGACCTTTATGGATGGCATCTGTGTCCTTGTAAATGATACCTTGGGAGTTAGGATGTGACTCAGTTGGTAGACTGCTTGCCTGATAAGCTGGATATGGTAACAGGTGCCCAGCATGTAGAAGATGGAGCCAGGAGGACCAAAAATTCAATGTTAACTTAGACCACACAGTGAGTTCAAAGGCAGCCTGGCCTAGACAACAGCAACTACAACAAAAAACACCCTGGAGAATATCACCCTTTCTGCCATGAGAGAACACAGCAAGGATTCCATGAGAGTCTTGACCTTGAACTTCCAGAACTGTGAGCAATATATTTCTCTGTTTGTAAGCCAGCTTGGGGGCATTTGTTAAATACAGCATCCAGAATGAATTAAGACAGCTATCCAAGATGATCCAGACAGCTCCTTTCATGAAGAGCTGTAAACAATGTCTACTCCTTGCTTACAAGGTTCCAATGACAAATCAAAATATAATAATCTGCTTATAAGGTCCCAGTGACAAACCAGACTATGATTCCACTGAACTTCACCACAGGGAACCAGGGAGTTTACTGGGCTTATTTATAGCATGCAGGGTGAGAGGTTGGTTCTAAAAGCATGGGTGACTATCACAGTGGAAAGTCTTCACCCAGCTTGGGTGATGCCTCCCCATAGCCACATCAATGGAGTGTTGGTTAACCTTCTCCAGCCTAGATACTGGAGCACCTCCTGAGACTCCAAGGCCATATGCAACTAGGGCAGAGTTGCATAAGGTGGCTGGGAGGAATCGATAGCATCTCAGGCATGGTTTACTGACTCTCTCCAACATCTCCTTCTCTATGGAAGTCAATTGTCCCTGAGCTCCATGTGATGAAGGTCTCTTGTAAACAGGCACAGTTGATCTAGGGAAAATGCTGACCATTGACCTCAGAAAACCCACATCAATGCTAGGACAAATGAACTCTTTTCAAGAGAAGCCACAATGAGTCAAGGGGTAAAGGCAAGCATAGAGTTCTCTCACCACAGGGGGTCTGATGAAGCCTTACTCTGGGCAGCATGACCTAGGCACCTTTGGGTACAGTGATGACACTGAGAAGTTTGAGGAATTGACTGTTTTTCCAATGAACAAGGCTTTTAGTGATTTGGTGACATGCTCCAAGGATTGAAAGTTTCTGGATTCTATCTGTTGACTTGGTTTTATAGGATTTCTTAAGTAAAGAAGAAATCATTATGACTTTTGGTCACCTGCTGGGCTTACTGGATCACAGCCATCTCTTCAATCAGCCAAAGTAACAGAAAATGGTAAGAGCAGAGGCATCATGGACAGCAGAGCACTGATGGCTTGGGAAATAGTGCAGTAGGTAAAAATGCAGGACCTGAGCTCAACCCCAGAACCAGTATATTAAAAAGCCAGGTATGGTATGTGACTGTAATCTCAGCACCAGGGAGATGGACACAGATGGATCTCTGGGACATCCTTGCCAAGCCAGCTAGCCTACTTGGTGATTTTCAGGTCAATTAGAGACCAATGGTGGATAGCCATGAAGAACAACACCTACACACCTACACACACCACACACTGGGAACAATGTGGTCATTATACACTTGAACTCTTAGCAGTCTTGATTCTCAGTGCAAGACCCGCACAAGACTAGGCCCATTAACATTCTGTCATGGAGTGGGGAAAGTTCATGAGGTCCTATGCATGAGTTAATTGAGGCGGATCTGTACTGTACAAAATGGGGAAAGTGAGCTGAACATAACCATTCATTGCTTTCCGATTCCTGATTGTGACCTGTTCCTGTCCTTCCAGCTTGCTGGACTTCCCTGCCATGATGGACTGTCCCCTTGAACTGTGAGCTGAAATAAAGGCTTTCCCCTTTGAGTTGCTCTTTTTTCCAGACAGAGTTTCTCTGTGTAGCTTTGGAGCCTGTCCTGGCACTTTCTCTATAGACCAGACTGGCCTCGAACTCACAGACTGCCTCTGCCTCAAGACTCTTTGCTGGAGTATTATAGAGCAAATACTATCCAGCACTCTAATTCACTCATTAACAAAGAACCTCTCTGACTGCCAAGGACTCCATTCATAACCACTGTCCTATTACTGCACCTAATAAAAATCTCCCCTAATTTCCTAAACATCAAATAAGCCCGATCTGTTTACAGCTCTCTGAAAAGTCTTTCTACAGGTCACTGTATGAACTGGATCTCACACAGCACACACAACTCTTCTGTCTCTTTTAATTGTTAACTGTCACCCACCACCATCATTTCCCAGGTAAATGTTTCCTAAAGAGAAAATTTCTAGAAACAGAGGAGGGAAAGCCTCTTGTTGTGTTCTGAGAGTGCCCCACTTTTGGCTACTCACATTCTTCAAAGGCACCGAGAAATTGACACAAATTCTCTGGAATCAAATTGGGACTATGTACTGGTTACCATAGGTCCATAGTGACATCAGTTAACTACAAAACCCAAATATCAGACACAAGACTAAGGCCCCGCATGCCCACCACGTTATGGGTTTTGCATCTGAAATCTCTCAAAGGTCGTGTGTCAACACCTTGGCTGCTGTCCTCTGGTGCAAGTGCCTTTGCCACTGAGTCACCGTGCTTATGTGCTTACCCTAAGTCTTTATTTTTCAAGACAGGGTCCCTCTGTGTAGTCCTGGCTGCCCTAGAACTAACTTTGTAGACCGGGCTGACCTCAAACTCACAGTGAATCTTTCCTTTTAAGAGTTCCTTATTTCAAATACTTTGCCACAATAATGGAGGCCTAAATAATGTGTCCCCCAGCCACTGTAATGTCACATCATAGGAAATTAAATGGCATAGTCACTTAAACTGGTCTGTATTTCATGTTTTAAAGCCATCAGATTTACCTCTCCTGGACTGCCCTGTCCCTAACTTTGTGCTTCATAGGCTAATATAACCCCTTCACATGTGCTGTGACTGGCTGATAAACACATTTTAATAGCTGTGTAGATGCAGTTTGCAAAGCTGATTCCTTCATCTAATGAGTATGTAAGAAGGATGCCCCCATGCCAGGCTTGAGCTATTCTGAAGACGTCAGCTGTGCCCACTTAACAGTTCCTTCCATCATGAAGAATTCTTCGGATATAAAACACAAAGGTTGGTGGATAAAGAACCTAACTAGTGTCTCCTAAAGCAAACGCTTTAAGGACAGAGATTTAATACCCAAGGTCAAGTGGTCCTAGCCAAGACATGCTTCCTCTAGGAAGTCATCACTTGGCTTTGAACCTGGTCTTGGAGATGAAGTACCAGAGACAATACAAGTAGTTGATAAAATCAGGCCAATCAGTTTTCTGAGTCACCTCCAATGGCTGATGCTGTTGTCTGGCTTCAGGCAGGATGGAAGCTCTGTAAGGCAGTTAAAATCTTGACAGATAACTGGGTGGATCTGGGGTAAGTGAGAGACACACGGTCTGGGCTGGATGGGGCTGCCAGGGCCTTTTCAGAGAGCTCTACCTCTTGCCTTTCATCCTTGCTGGGGGCTCCCTCTGCCTATTGGTGCTGTCACCACTCTGTCACTGACACTAGACTCCGGTTTCTAACCATTCCAGTATGAAAACCAGAGAATCAGCACCAAAGTGGGATTTCCGAGGCAACCAGCCCTGTGGGCCCTCATTCTCTTCAGCATGTAAATGACTGGTGCTGAATGACTCAGCCAGGATCCTGTAAGCCAATAATAACACTTTGTAAGATGTATGTATTCTGTCTGTCTCTCTCTCTGGAGAACCCTGACTGAGCCAAAGAGATAAAGAAGAGTGAACTAAAGCTCACACAGGCAGAGCCTGTGAGCTGCAGCAGGGCCTGCACACTCCCCAAGGAACTTGTTAAAGAGTGCACTACCCAAGTCTCACAATCCAATTCAAGAACCAGAGGGAGGTAGGGTTGGATACCTGTATTCCAAATGGCTTAGAGTAATTCTGTGACAAGGGCAATAGACCTCACCTGCTAGGTGGTAGAAGCCTCTATTGGCTAGGGTCACAGCTCTGGAGGGAGACAGGGTTGATTTAGGGAAGGCAAAGAGATTCAGAAGAGTCTAAAGTAGGTCACCCCCTAATGTCAGAGAGGCATTTCAAATGTTATATCAGAACCATCTTCAGAAAAGTTGGGTTAACCATGTGCCTCATGGTAGATATGACAGTAGTTTGTCCTTCTTTGAATTAAAATGATTTCTAAATAATTGGGGCACTTTCTACTTACCCATGAGAAAGGAAATGGATAGAAGGAAGAACTACTTCCCAGGTGTTTTCTGTTACTGTCTCAAAATACCTGAGACATTTCATAATGACAAGACGTTCATTTAGCTCACAATTCTGGAGGCAGAACCTTTGGAACCAACTTTGTTGAGGGCTCTCCTGCCTTCATCATGTCAAGGCAGACATTATTATAGAGGGAGCAAGTATAGAGGGAGTGATCGTGTGGTAAGACAGGAAACAGAAGCGAGGGTGGGGCCAGCTTGCTTTTTTTTTTTTTTGAGACAGGGTTGTAGTCTTGGCTGTCCTGGTGCTCACTATATAGACCAGGCCGGCCTCAAACTCAGAGATCTGCCTGTCTCTGCCTCCTGCGTGCTGGGATTAAGGCCACGATCTTGCCTTTTTAAAAAAGGAACTCACTCTCTCATGAGAAGTCAACCAATTCCTTGTGGAGGGCTGCACATTCCATCGCTTCCCAATGCAAATCCTCCACATGGCTACACTAGGGACCAAGTCTTCACACACAAACCACCGGGGGGACACGTTCAAGCCATCTAGACCACTCTACCCGCCAATCTGTCTTCTATAGTGTGGGCCTTCTGCAGGTGCAGGCCCAGTTGGGTGTCGTAGAATGAGGTTTTAGCTTATGGGAGATGAGAAGGAGGAGGAAGAAAGAGGTACAGGTGTGTGACTGAGGACTGAGGTGCACGCGGGTTCTGAAGTGGGTTTCCAAGTGGGTGTGTCTACTTGCGGGTTTGTGTTCCATGGTGGTCAGTGTCAATGTGGGTTGTACTCTAGGTTTAAAAGTGGCTTGTTTCGCTCTTCCTACTATGCCACACATTCGTGCCTGAGCCCAGTCTCCTGCTTGGATAATAAGGACAGCCTTGGGGTTAAAGAATCACTGTCTGAGGCTTTCCCTCCCATGACACAAAAGCTGGTTGACTTGGCCATGTGAAATCACAGACCTGAGTTTGAATGCCAGCTGCAGCTACTCTGTGTAGCGGAGGAGAGAGGCTGACCTAATGGATTCCCTCCTTTGTTATGCGGACTGTTGGTTCATGAGTGGTGACCCTCTCGAGTCCCTGAGAGGAAGGCCTCTTGACTGCCGCTTCAGCTCTTGGAGGCAGAGCAGTGTCACGAGGAGGAGGATGAGCTATGATGACAGAGGTCATAGGCAGAGGCCTTAGCTGGAGCCAGGCACTGTGTTCAGTGGTGACCATGTTTCATATGGGAACCCCTTGCCCATCACAGGGGAGACACTGACAGGCTGAGTTCTGCAACCTGCTCGGAGCCACCGAGCTAGTTCCGTGGCAATCTGGGTTCTAGTCCCAACCATCCTCACCCTAAGTGCATCATGGAACATCTCCTCGTTCTGGTTTTCCCTTTGATAAAGTGAGTGTGAGGGACCCAGGCGAATTCTAAGACCTATTGGGTTAAAACACTCTGCGATTTGGATGCTGAGGCATGGATCTGGATCATTCTTTGTATTTGCTCAGTGCAGAAAGGTGAGCCCCGGGCATCTGCCCGGCTTCTTGCCATGCCAGTCAGGCAGATCGCCTGTTTACCCGAAGACTAACTCCATCTATGACATCTGTCGAGTGAAAAAGGCATTGCAGACTGACTGAACACACTCTCCAGGGTCCCAAGTGAGCCAGAGGGCCGCAGTGTCTACCTTATCCCTCAGGCACTAATGCCCCATCATAATAATTGCTTCGGATGGAGACGCTATGCACTCTTCCTAAAGTTAAAGGTATTTTTGGAATTTGATATTCTTAAGGTTATGACTCCTCTTTCATTTTAATAACAACAAGCTACCTTTGACAAAGGATTGGGAATTCTTTTAATAGGGTAAGCCATTTTCCAGGTAGCTTCTGGATTAGACTTAAGACTTTAGCAGTAAGTACTTTATAAGGAAGGCTTAAATTATTGCTATCCTAACTATAAAAGCTGATAACTGAGATGCGACAAATTGCAATCCTCTAAATCAGTCGCCTTACTATGAATTGCAGTCATTTTTGTACTCAAGTTACAAACACTGGCCTCCTGGGAATCAGAACACACCAGCTCCCAAAGAGGAATTTAAAATTTCATTTCCTTGAGACACAAACAACAAACAGGGACTTCTTGTTACGTGTTTTATGCTTTTCAAACCCTTTTCCTCCTCGAAAACATTTGTTGGAGTGACAGTTGGACCTAGCTCTGGTAGCAATAAATGTGGTCATTGTTTCTGACTTCATCCTCATTTAAAACGGGGTGGGGTGGGGGGGGGGAGGAGCATGTGACTTGCTTATCTGAAGGCAGCGTCCTGATTCTAGGGCTTCCTAACTTTTAAATCTTGAAAGTGCTTCTTAAAAGCAAGTAGATATAATTATGTTCTCTCCTGCACTAAATTGCCCTCCCCCAGACTTGGAAGAAATGGTTCAATTAAATAGATTGTTACCACAGTGCAGGGCACATGACTGAGGAAGCTGCATCTTCCTCAGCTCCAGGGGGGAGGATCTGGCCAAGGCATCATGAGGAGTTGTCAATAAAGAAGACAGCTGGGTAAAGCCTCCAGAGCTCTGTCTGCCATTTTGAATTTTCTGCTCCTAGAACCTCATCTTTCCTATCCAGCAGCCTCTTATATACCTTTAGGGTACCCTCATGCCCTCAGAAACCTGCAGAACCTACAGAACTATGAAGCTCTCTGGCCTTCATGGTGCCATCTCGTAACCAGAATAAGGGTGGCTTAGGGAGGCTGAATGACACCATCAGGGTATGAGGTAGAGAACCTTGCATTTCTGGAACAGGCATGCATGCAGGATGCCAAGAAGTACCCAAGGCCACAGTTCCTGCATGGCCTCACTTGATAGCCAGGGCCTTCGCTGAAGCTCAGTTTCCAGCAGCATCCCCACCCCAGAGGATGGGTCTAAGGCTCAACTGGTAGCAGTGTGGCCATAGGCCCTGCTGTTGGGTGCGTACTAGATCATGCCATCATTGCGGGCGTCAGTGTGGGTGGAGACTCGGAGCTTAGCAGGCCTGGCATTGCCTACCAGGAACCCCCAGGGGAATGGCTGGTGCAGCCACAGCCTGGCGGTCCTTGATTTTCAAGAAGAAACAATTCTTAGAGTATGCCTAGAACCAGGGGGATATCAATTTTCTGTAGAGTTTCAGTGAACTGTTGAAATGGTGCAGACATGTAAATAAGTTAGCTTAATCAAGTTCAAGCAGAAGAAATAGGAAATCATTACCGAGGACCAAGAGACAGTAGTACAAAAGCAAACGCCTAATTGACAAAGCCACAGTCAGACCCTAACTACTTCAAGATGCTACCCAGTGCATCCCATCCCCATGGCAGAGAAGTTCACAGAGACGGTGTAAGCAGCGGTTTGGCATTGTGAGAAGATGTCATTATATACAAATGTGTTGCACAACATTAATAGATATCCCAGGACATGTGTGACCCCAGGACCACAGACAGAACACATCTGAATGGAGTTTGGAGTGGGCATATGATTTGAGGCCTCTTTAGAAAAGCAGGTTCTTAATTTGTCAATTATTTAGAATAAACTATTTTCTTTTTTTAACTTTTGAGACAGAGTTCTACTGTGTAGCTCTGGCTAGCCTGGAACTCACTAGATAGACCTGTTTGTCCTTGAACTCATAGAGATTTTTTTACTTTGCCTTTGTCTCCCCAGTGCTGGGATTCAAACTGTGTGGCCTCACATGCAGCTAAAGGGTTTTTTTTAAAGGATTTGAAACAAATGAGTCATTACACTATCATTAAGATGCTCGTTCACAACATGGTAGTTTGAATGTAGTTGGCCCCCATAAGCTCATAGGGAATGGCACTATCAGGAGGTGTGGCTTTGTTGGAGGAAGTGTGGAGGAGGAGGGCTTTGAGGTCTCATATATGCTCAAGCCACACGCAGTATCTCAGTTCATTTCCTGTTGCCCGTGGCTCAGCTCCTCCTCCAGCACCGCGTCTGCCTGCACACTGCCATGCCTCACCATGATAATAATGGACTGAACCTCTGAAACTGTAAGTGAGCCACCTAATTAAATGTGTTTCTTTGTAAGAGTTGTCATGGTCATGGTGTCTCTTCACAGCAATAGAAACCCTAATTAGGATTCAGTCTTCCTCATTATCTACAAACATGAGATTTCCTATTACCATTCTATGACTAAGTACGCTATGTTTTCTAGGAATGTGAGGCAGACTCATGTTCACTGTGACGGTAGCTTTTGAACCAAGGTTCTTGTCAGAAAAACTTCTTCCTTTTGCTCTTGGCTTTCCTCATTTCCTCATTCCTCCTTTTGTACCTCTCTTTCAGTTTCTCCCCTCCACTTCTTTGAAGGAGTCTTTCACGGAACACAAGACTCCTCCATTCCTTTTAGGGGCACCTTCTGGGTTGGTAGGGAAATGAATAATTTCTCTGTAATAAACCAGTCTTCCAGTGAGTTGTGTTGGGGCTTTCTCTTTACAATGTTTCATTTTTGATAATATTAGTTTCAGAAAGCAGTTATAGCTCTCCTTTGCCCAAAGCCACAAGAGAAAGCATTTTCATGAAAAAATTATACTTGTGTGTGCAAATGTGTTCACAGACACCACAGTGTACATACGTAGGTCAGAGAACAGCTTTCTGGAGTTGTTTCTCTCCTTCCACCACGTAGGTTCCATCAGGCTTGGTGTCGAATGCCTCTACCTGCTGAGTCATATTGCCAGCCCACATGAGAAACCATTTTAAAAAGTATTATGACATTTGCGGTACAATTGGGATTGGTCTACATAACTTCTAGCTGCGAGAGGGAATGCTCAAAAGTATGATAACACTGTAGCGTGTTAGTTATTTACAAAGAGAAAAAAAAGAAAAGGGGGCGGGGAGAGGGAGAGCCAGCACAAAAGAGGCATTTGTTAGATTTATTTTAATACAAAGGGAACAAACAATGACTTCAGCCACTTCTGTGAACTTGGAGCTGGTAACATAAATGCCAGGGTTTCAAGTGAGTGACTTCAGAAGCACAAATGTGACCCCTCTGGGGAGGAGAAATGGCACATCGTCATTCACTAAGGAATGGAGGGCATAAAATGCCATTATGGGGGGAGTGGGTGAGGGTACAAGTCGCAGTTGCAGACAAAGGATCCAGAAGATGATGGCTGAGAGCATCTTCTGAGTGCACTGTCAGTGGAGGCTGTCTGTAACTGACACAAAGACGTGTTCTTCTGATGACATCATTTCTAATTCTACTGGCAGAATAGGCTCTACCACGGAAGTTGACCTAATGTGCCCTCTTTCTCATGAAAACCATTCTCTACCCCCACTTTCTCCCAACGGCATCTCGACTGTATCTATAGCTTTGCAGGCTGATGTATTCTTCACCTCCATATACTTATTCAACAAATATTCACTGAACTGATACCTGAGGCCAAACTTTGCATTGTCAGTGAAGACACGGCACTCACTGTGCTTGACAAACTAGACTTCTGGATTTTGTCTTTCTTTGCATTTCCTGCTTCATTCTCCATACTTTCCCTCACTTTCTGTTCCTTCTTTTGTGAGCTGTATATTTTCATCCTATGAAAATATTTATCCATTTTCATCTATAAGAACTCTTCTATGTTAAGGAAGTTTAAACTCTTCTTTTAAAAATATGATATTTTATTAATTTTTGAAGAATTTCATACATGCATACAATTTATTTTGATCATATCCATCTCCATTCCTCCCAGGTCCACCCTGCCTCCTCACCCCTCTCAACTTTAACTCTGACTTTTGTATGTATTACAAATAATTTTTCCTATATGTGTTTGCCTTTTATTCTTACATAAATGTTTTGTAGTTAGACAGAAGTTTAATTTCCACACAAATGAATCAATTTGTTCCATTACAGCTTTTGGCTTGAGGGTCATGGGAAAATCCTTCTTTATCCTGGGAATATACTTAGAGTTCTAGTACTTTGAGAATATAGTATTGGACTGGAGAGATGACTCAGCAGATAAGAGCACTGCTGTTCTTGTAGAGGACCCAGGTTCAGTTCCCAGTACCCACATGGCTGCTCATAACAATCTGTAACTCCAGTTCTGGTGGATCTGATACCCTCTTCTGGCCTCTGTGGGTACAGTGCTCATGTGGTATACACATGTACAGGCAGGACAGTCATATACATAAAATAAAATAATAAAATAAAATACATCTTTTAAAATAATAAAAGTGTTAGTTTACAATTGCAGCAGTCTAATGTTTAAAAATGTTTTACTCTATCATTTTAATTAAAGCTTCTATTGAGATAACTACAGACGTGCATTTATATGAATATGGGAAGGCTTTATTTCCCTTTTACCCAGCCTCCTCCAATGATAACTTTTTGCAAAATGATAGTGTAATCATGCCACTGGGATAATGACATTATCACACCCACAAGTGTCACTCATATGTTCTTTAGTAGAAATGGTTCTGCACAATTTTGTCACATATGTAGGCATCTCAGCACCATTTTTTATATATTCCATTCTTTGGCTACTCTCTTGAGATGTAACTTTTTATTGAAGGCATTTTTTTGTTTCTGGTTTCTATATGTTGTCTCACTTTTTAGGTTGGGGCTGGTACCCCAAACAGGAACAGTTATTTTTTAATGCCAGTGAGAACGTCTCTCTGTCCCTCCTATCTCTCTTCCCCCTCCCCCGCTCCACATCTCTTCCCCTTTCTTTGCCCATTTTCTTTACAAAGCTGCTCTGGTTTATTTTGTGCTTAGTGTTTACGGTAGGCTGTGGAATCGTTTGGGTAGGCATCAAAGCAGATATTTAGATTTTAATTGGGGTTGCCTTATACTTAGAGATTCATTTGTAGAGAAATGACATTCTTACCAAATCAAGTTTTTCTACCAGGAACATAGTGTCCCTCTCTCTCCATTTATAGAACTCCTTTTGAGAGTTAGTAGAATTTTGTAATGCCTTCATAGGAGTTCTTCACAGATCTTGTCACACTGATTTCTTCGGTAGATGCTGGGGATGGTGGGTGGACTCTTTCCTGCCTATACATATTTATTTTGCTTGGCTATTTTATAATTTTTTTCTTATAGCGGTAAAACATACATATCAAGGACTTTACCATACCAAGTTTTAAGATTCACAGGCTATCTGTTTCTGGGACCCATCAATCAACCCAAACACAACCTTATGCCGATTGATTACTTGTCTAGTGGCCTCGACTCCATCCTCATGAGTCTACCCACTCTCAGGACCTGCATAGGTGGAGTTACATAACTTCTGTCCCTCGTGTCTAGCTGCTCTCACTGAGCACTGTGCTTCCATGGTTCAGTCTGTTGCAGGTGCCTCAGAAGCCCCCTCTGGGTCCGGCTGAACGAGATTCTACCCTATGTGTCTTTGGCCCTTTGTTTCTCCACTCATTCACCAATGGACATATGGGCTTCTGCTCCATCATGGGCTTTTTGCTCCTTTTGTCTTTTTGGAGGACTTACTTCTGTGGATGTGGGCATGCAACTTTCTCCTTGAGCCTTTGCTTTCCACTGTTTTGGGAATATGCTGACAAAGCAATATTCTGAATATTTTGCACATTTTATAACCAACTGTGGTGGCACACAGCAGAAAGATGCTTTTAAATTTCTAATTACAAAAAATTAACATCTGCACCCAAAAGGAAGCTTTTTTTTTTGGAGATAGGTTCTCATGTAATATAGACTGACCTATTATTTGTAGCTAACTATGGAATGACCTTGAATTTCCAATCCTCCTACCTCCATATATACCGAGTGCTGGGATTTCAGGCTTACCTCACTGCACTCAGTCTGTACAGCCCTGGGGAGGCAAGCACTCTACCAACTGAACCACATTCCCAGCCACTCAAGGCTCCTATCAAAGCCTTTTCTGTTTCTCTTTGTCTTTGATTGTCCATGACAGTTATTCAAACTCTCCTCAGTTCCTAGCCCAGAAGCACAACACACACTAGGGACTACCTAGGCTCCATTGTTCATTGGAAATCACTTTTCTCTTTGTGCTCTTGAGTCTTCCAGATGAGGTTTTGGTTTTCCTTCTTTTCCCCTTTCAAAGAAAGGCAAAAGGAAGGGCTTGGGAGGGGGTGCAGCAGAAAGCCACTTTCAAGCCTGCAGAAGAGGGTTCAGCTTGAGGCCACCCAAAGCAGGTGGATTTATCGGAAGTGATTCCTATTTCTGTCTAAGTCTAGGTATTTAAGTGCCAGGTAATAAACTTAGAATATATTTCCTTCTGCTTTTCCCACAAGAAGGGCCATTTCTCTTTCTAAATTGGATGTTCTTATGCTACTGTGGACTGGAGCCTGGTGTGTGCTTCCTGGCCAATACATCTTTACATTCTTTGTCACCTCCTTAAAAGCAGGGGAATGTCCCTCTACATCACCCCCAAACCCTAGAGTCTGGGTGGCTCTATGGATTTGTTTTTCAATACTGTCCCTTACCCAGATATCATAAGGGGGGGTCAGAGACTTTCAACCTGGGTAGTTTGGGACATAATTCTAACCTTAAAAAATTTCCTCTCACATGTCTTAGTTTTGTCATCTATAAAATAGGATGACAGTAGCATCCACATAGAACATTTGTAAAGGTTTAGTGATCCAGTATAAGTGAAATGCTAGGAGGGGATGAGTTCTAAGAGCCAGTGTGTGTGTGTGTGTGTGTGTGTGTGTGTGTGTGTATGTATGGTATGTATACGTGTTTTTCTTTGTTTCTTTCTGTGGTCCTGGGGATGGGACCCAGGGCCTTTTACACACACATGTCAGACAGGAGCTCATCACTGAGCTATGCCCCAGGTTGAGTCAGCTCTGCTGAAGGTAGGTGCCCTGGACAACTGCCTGGAATGCCACATAGTCCTCCCCCTGGAGCCGTGGTGACCTTGGAAAGATTTCTTACATCATCACACCCATGCTGTGTCACATCTAGAAAAGTGGGTGCCAGTTAGCAATAACAGATGCATGAGAGTGACCTGAATGTTGGGCTGGCTGGCTGTGTTCGTGACTCTGACAGCATCAGGCTCCAGGGAAGAGAGGACAGCTGGACCCAGAATCCTGGGCCGTTCAATAGAAAGACCATGGTTTTGCTTTATGAGGTCCCTGGAGACCTCAGGCATACACTCAGAGTGGGACCAGTGACTCCCATTGTCCAACAGGAATAGCTCCATGTTCTGTATCACAAGACCTTCCTTTTAGGATCTGTTCAGTATTCTTGTCTCCTCAGCAGAATAGCATTTCAGATAGGGAGAATCCCTGACCAAGATCCTTCTCCAATCTCATCTTCCTGCCCACAGCAAGCAGAAGGTCCCCATGGAAAGGAGGGAAACAGACAGGCATAGAAGGAAATTAGCTTTTCCCCCCAGCAACCCACCCATGCTTGCCTCACTCACTGACTCCAAGAAGTCTTCCACGGTTCTCCAGCCCCTCCAGAGGCAAGCCCCTTAATCCTTACAGTGTCCCTAGCTGGTACAAAGTCCCTAGAGGGCAAAAGCCTGAAGTCATTGAGTATTGAGTTTTCCCTACCCAGAGTGGGAGGCATGCATTTCTAGTTGCCAGGAGCCAAGAACAACAAACATGAAAAGAAGTCTGGAAACTACTCAAAAGTGGGACTGGACCCATCATTGTTTGATGTACCCGATTCTCTGGCCCAGTGCCTGGCCTGCGGCTGGCCACAATTTCCAGGTCAAGACTTTGCTCAAATCACGCATGCTTCCTTTTGGAAACCTTCACATTTTCTTTCTCCATCAAGGATAGATAATAAAACAAATAATCTCTGCCCCTCCACCTCTTTCCTGAAAGATACCTTCATGGAGGAAATACACAGTCTCCCCACAGTCTCCAGGGCCACACCATGTTAGGGCAGATGGAAGCATTCCAGCCCAGCTTGCATGACACTGTCATCCTGAGCCACAGACACATCTGCTCTGGCTGTGATCATTTCCCTTCTGATCCAGTCCATCTCAGGCTGGCCATGGAACCAAACCTCAGCAATAAGCTTTCCTGGGATAGGCCACCCGTGACCACTCCCATCTGGTCCTTTGTAGAAGTGAACACCAATAGATTCTCCTTGGTTACAGTGAACTTGATTACAAAGATGAGGTAACTATAATGGTCTAGAAAAGGCTAGAACACCCTACTACCATCATAGAGCCTTCATCCAGTAACTGATGGAAGCAGATGCAGAGATCCACAACCAAGAACCAGACTGAGCTCCAGGAATCCAGTCAAAGAGAGGGAGGAGGGAATATATAAGCAAGGGAGGTCAAGATCATGATGGAGAAACCTATAGAGACAGCTGAACCAAGCTCATGGAAATTCATGAACTCTAGACCTCCAACTGTGGGGACTCCAGGGAACCAAACTAGGCCCTCCATATGTGGAAGACAGATGTGAAACATGAGCTAGCTTGTTGGAGTTCACTCCTTAGGGTGGCATGCTATACTCAGTGGCAGTGGGACCAGAATATAACCCCAGTACATGAGTTAGCTTGTTGGAGTCCATTCCTTAGGGTTATATGCCATGCTCAGTGGCAGTAGGGCCACAATATTATGCCAGTACATGAGCTACCTTATTGGAACCCACTCCCCATGATGGGAAGCCATGCTCAGCCTTAAAGCATGGAAGAGGAGCCTGGCCCTTCTCAACCTATCATGCCAGACTACATTGACTCCTCATGGGAGCCCTTACTCCTGAGAAGCAGTGGACTGGGGGGTGCAATAGGGGGAGGCCAGGAGGGATGAAAGGAGGTGAGAGGAGGCAGGAAGTGGGGTGGGAGGGAGAACTGTAGTTGGAATGTAAAATGAAATAAAAAAATGGAAAAAGAAAAGGCTAGAACATGGAGCTGGGAGGATCATTCAGCTGGTAGTTTCTGCTGCTCAAGCAGGAGAACCTCTCTTTGCTCCGTAGGCCCCACATAACAGATGCAACAGTCTGTATTTATATTTCTATCCCTGTGCAGGTGGGATAGGTGGACCTCTGGATCTTACTAACTAGCCACTCTTGCCAAATCAGTGAGCGTCAGGTTCTATGAGAGACTCTTTTCAAGCACTAAGTTGGAGAGCAATAGAGGAAGATATGTATCAACCTCTGGCCTCTACATTCATGCATACACATGAACACGTGTGTGTGTGTGTGTGTGTGCACGTATACACACACACACGCAGAGAGAGAGAGAGAGAAAGAGAGAGAGAGAGGCAAGCAAATAGAACCAGCATATGGGTGACAGGATAAGGTCAGATTCACTTCATATTTTGGCTAAGTGGGCATCACAATAGACCCTAACGTGGGATTGTCAGATTTATCAAAATGAGCTCATCACACACATTCTTCTAGACTATATTTTAAATGTTCCTTGATGATCCAGATGGTATTTCAGACTCTTGCAACACATTAAAAAAATCATCAAAATGAGCACACATTATTTTGCAATAGCTCTGATGGGAGTGTCTGATTGCATGAAGTTTCTCCCTGCCTGAATTCCAGTGAGTGTATTTGGTACATCTATTTATACATAGAATAGATTCTGGTTTAGCCATCACATCCAGAATCCAAAGATACACACTGAATGTTATGGGAGTAGGTATAGCAATGGTTTGGAGATCAATGTTTCCCATTGCAAAGATGCCCTTGAGATGAAATGATCACCAGAGCTTGGAGGCTCCATCTGGGGAAATGGAAAGGGAGTAGTGTCTGATACGTGAAGCAGGAGATTGACAGGGTGAACAGCATGGGCCCACATCCTGCCTCTGCTACTGTGTATGGAATAGCCTTGGACATGGTACTGGACCTCTCCTGTATGATCACCTCTTCATCTGTAAACTGGGATGATAAAATGCCTACTCCTGAGGTTTGCTCAACAGAGTCAAAGAGGTGAAGGTCATATTAGTACTTCCTGCTCTTCTTTTGTTTTGGACCCTCTGCTTGGATTCTTCAGCCAGAACTAATGGGACGCAGATACAATGGTGTCCTTGATACTTGGGGAGATGATCCTAGGTCCAGAAAGACAGAACCAATGGGACACAGATAAAATGTTTTCCTTGATACTTAGGGAAATTGTCCTAGGGCTTTCTGCAGATACCCAAGTCTAAGGATGCTTGGGTGCAGGGAGCAGAGGAAACCCAGCATAGGTGAAATCTGAGTGAATGTGTATTGTTGACATGGATACAGCCACGAAAAGGACCAGGGCCTTGGACCCATGGGAAATTGGCAAAGCCTTCTTCTTCTGGTCCAAGTATATGTGCACAGAGGATTAGTCAGTGTGTACAAAGACTAGCAACTACAGCTTCCTCCTCCCAGATGTTTACAACCTGAGACTGCTCCTCTGCAGAGACCTCCTACTGAGACTAGCTAACTCCTTCCCCTGTGCTGTACACAATAAACACACTAAGTTTTCCCACTGCTTGTTGGAGCAGGTACAGCTCTATTCAAGTAACCACATCCCACCTGACCACAGCTTTTCTGTATGTATGTCTCTGTGTCTGTCCTTTCTTTATTCCATTGCTGTCCCTAGTTAGGGTTCCAGCCTCAGCACTCAAATCCCTTATATAAATGTTATAGTATTGGCTTACAACCTATAGTCCTCCTGTGTACTTTAACTCATCTTTAGATTGTAATATTGCTATAATACTTGATATATAAATGCTATGTAAATAACTGTAATACTATATTGTTTAGGGGGCAATGACAAGTAGAAGGATTCTGAATACATCCAATACAACTATTTGATCTGGAATATTTTTAATCGACTGTTGGCCAAGTCTGTGACTACAGAACCTGGGGATATGGAGGGCCAATTGAACAGACAGGTGGGAAGGGCATTAGCCGAGAAGTAAGTGCAATGTGGAACTTGAGAGTCTGAGGACATTGCCTGCAAACTGGGGCCCTGGTGGTTTGGCATGGCTCAAGTACAAGGCTTTCCAACCAGGGATGTTAATTGTACAATTCTCCACCAAAGGCAACAAGCCTGGGCATCTGGAGAGGAGGAGAACAAGGGCATAAATCTTAGAGTTGACAAACCAGGCAAGCCTGGAGCTCTGATGTCCCAGGACAGGAAAAGCCTGTGTCTCAGTTCTGGGGTGAGAAGCCCCTTCATCTTTGCTCTTCCTTCTTCTCTACCCAGGCTCTAAGCAGTTGGAATGAGGTCCACTGACACTGAGGGACAATCTTCTCCACTCAGCTCACAACTCAACCTGCCTATCTCTCCAAAGTGTCCTCACAGGCATACCGTGACTAGTCTTTCACCAACCAGTCTTCTAGGGACTACATAATCCAGTTAGAGTTGCATCTAAAACCAAGCATTTCACTTTCTCAGATGCCTCACCCCCAAGTTCTTGAATATTTTAGTTCCAGCCTTTAAACTCTCAAAGCCCACCTCCAATTACATACTTCCTTCAGGAAAGCCACACCTCCTAAGCCTCCCCAAACAGCACCACCAACTGGTGGTCAAGCATCCAAATGCCTGAGATTGTAAGGGGCATTTCTCTTTCAAACCACCAACTGATCAAGGACTGAAATATAAGAGTCAAATTATGCTGGGCAGTGGTGGCGCACACCTTTAATCCCAGCACTCAGGAGGCAAATGCAGGTGGATCTCTGTGAGTTAGAGGCCAGTCTGGTCTATAGAGCAACTTCTAGGACAGCCAGAGCTACACAGAAAAACCCCGTTTCAAAAAAAAATCTAAAAATTATGAAACTACTATAGAAAACATAGGGGTAACACTTCAGGGGATTGGTCTGGTCAAGAATTTTTGGATAAGACCCCAAAGCATGGGAACAAAAGCAAAAATGAATAAATGAGACCACATCAAACCAAAAGGCTTCTGTGCAACAAATAACAACAACAGAATTCATCAGGGTGAAGAGACAGCCATCAAAATGGGAGAAATATAATCTGTGTACACACATACACACAAAGATTGATTACTAGAACTTATAAGGAACTAAAACAAACCCAAACCAAAGTAAAGCAACACTTCAATTTAAGAATGGGTATATGACTTGAATTTCTCAAAAGAGGACATACAACTGGTTAATAACTATATTGAAAAAATCTCAACATTTGAATGAGAATGGCCCCCATAGGTTCACATATTCTAATTCTTGGTCATCAGGGAGTGGAAATCTTTGAAAGGATTAGGAGGTTTCAAATCTCTCTCTCTGTCTCTCTCTCTCTCTCTCTGTGGATCAAGATGTAAAACTCTCAGCTGCTTCTCCAGCACCATGTGTGCTGCCTGGATCCTGCCATGATGATGATATGAAAACCTCTGAAACTGTAAGCAAGCTCCCACCCAATTAAATGCTTTCTTTTAAAGAGGTGCCATGATCATGGTGTCTTTCCACAGCAATGAACAGCGACTAGGACACTAATCATCAAAGGAAAGCCAAACAAAACTATAAGCTACCATCTCAGCCCAGTTAGGATGACTATTATGTCATAAAGACAAACAGAACAAATTTGGTGAGGATGTAGGAACAGTGTAGACCCTCATCCATCATTGGTGGGGATGTAAACTAGTTTAGCAATGATAGAAAACGGTGTGTTCTCAACCTGAAGTCCCACTACTGAGTGTGTAGCCAAAGGAAATGGGAGTTGTATGTGACAAAGACATATGCCTTTGCATGAACTAACCTAGATGTCCATCAATAGATGAATAAGCAGAATAATGTGTATCATATACACAACAGAACAACATTTAAACCATCCGTTCTTAACCTTCCCTATGCTGTGGCCCTTTAATACAGTTCCTCACATGGTGACCCCCTCCCAACCATAAAATTATTTTCATTGCTACTGACATGAATAGTATTGTAGATATCTGGTATGCAGGATATCTGATATACAACACAAGTGAAAAGGGTCATTCAATACCAAGGGGATGGGGGAGTTGCAACCCCAAAGGTTGAGAACCACTGGTTTAAACAGAATGAAATTCTGTCACTGTCAGCAGTAGTGTGGAACTGAAGGGTGCCCTGTTGAGTTGAATAAGCCAGGCACACAAAGACAAATGTTGCAAAATCTCACTTATTTATACCAGCTGAAAAGCTGATCTCACAGAAATAAAAATAGAGTCGTGGCTTCCAGAGCTGGGGAAAGCAGTGGAGATGGAGAAGATGAGAGGGCGGAAGGGTGCAAGTGGGTGGGAGAATGGTTTCCAGTGTTCTAGAGCACAGCAGAGTAACTGTGACTGATGACAAGCGTCGATCGCATATTTTGAAATCATCGATTGCATGTTTTGAAATAAGGACTATAGAGGATTTTGGATACTATCAGCATGAGGAAATATAAATGCCTGAGATGTCATATATGCAGTTACTCTATGTGACACTTCCACTTGTGTGTGTGTGTGTGTGTCAGTGTGCCTCTATAAGCACATGTAATTGCCATATGGCAATTAAAGTAAAAGTAAACAACTTAAGAAACCTAGGCTTCATTTTCACTTAGTCATCAAAGAAATGGATGGAAACATTTCTATTTGTCAAACTGATGAAGATTTTTTTCCCATTGCCAAATTAGTCACCCATATATACTGACAAATACTGTATTTCTAGAAAACAATTTGGCAATGTGTATACATCAAGAGCCTGAAAACTAGTCATTCGCTTGATCCCTTGGCATTTTGTTCTAGAAAAATGAGAAGGCCAGAGAGTGATTTGAAAAATTTAAACCAAGTAAAAATCTGGATGTGGTAGGACATGTATGTAATTGTGGTTTATTTATAATTTAATAAAGCCACTGAAGATCACAAAAGCAAAGCTAGCCACAGCCATAGAAGCTGGGCAGTGGTGGCACACACCTTTAATCCCAGGGGACAGAGGCAGATGAATCTCTGTGAGTTAAAGGCCACCCAGGGCTACATGAGAGTGAATCACTCTAAAAGAAAAACAGAGCTCACACCTTTAATCCCAGCACCAGAGAGGTATATAAGACAGGAGCAGGACATTGAGTATTCAGTCTTAGACAATTAGTCTCCAGCCACATTAAGATCAGGACCACCAGCTGTTCCTCCGGCAGCATCAGGTAAACAGGCCGGCTTCCCGGCCTGTGTTCCAGTGCCTGCAGATCGCCTGGGAACTGCACAGAGCTCCCAATCCCGGCGGGAGCCAAGCACCCCAGACTCCAGATCCTCTCTCCCACCAACGAGACCAGGAAAGGAGAGGAGGCTGGGAGTCCAGGGAAGCAGCTGTTCCTCCGGCAGCATCAGGTAAACAGGCCGGTTTCCCGGCCTGTGTTCCAGTGCCTGCAGATCGCCTGGGAACTGCACAGAGCTCCCAATCCCAGCAGGAGCCAAGCACCCCAGACCCCAGGTCTTCTCTCCCACCAACGAGACCAGGAAACCAGAGGACCCAGGGAGACCAGGGAAGTAGCTGTTCTGGATCAAGTACAACAGGACCCAGCATAGGGTCCAGGGGACCAGGTAAGAGGATAAGCGCCCCAGATTCCTGTTCTTCCTCTCCACCCACGGGACCAGCATTCGGACAAGGAAAATAAGAACCACCAGATTATTGGACTTGCTAGCACCCACCAAAAGGGAACCCCAGACCAGTAAGGGGCTCTCTCTGCACCCACTAGAAGAAGAGATGGGAAAGAGACAATACAAAAACACAGTCAGCAACAGAAAAACAAACATGACACCGCCAGATTCTAGAGACTCCACACCAGCAAGACCCCAACATTCCAATGCGAACGAAGCAGAAGAGAACGACCTTAAAAGCACTTTCATGAAAATGATAGAGGCCCTAAAAGAGGATATTGGAAAATCCCTCAAAGAAATGGAAGAAAAAACAACCCAAAAAATGCAAGAAATGGAAGAAAAAACAAACCAAAAAATGAAAAAAATGGAAGAAGAAACAAACCAAAAAAGGCAGGAAATGGAAGAAGAAACAAAGCACAAAATGCGAGAAATGGAACAAAAAGCAAACCAAAAAATGCAAGAAATGGAAGAAAGAACAAACCAAAAAATTCATAAAAGGCAACAAACGGATGAACAGATAAACAGAAAATTGCAAGAAGCAATGCAAACACTGCAAGGGCTGAAAACTGAAATAGAGTCATTAAAAAAACACAATCTGAAGAAAGGCAGAAAATAGAAAAGCTGGACAAACAGTCAGGCACTACCAATACAAGCATTACCAACAGAATAGAAGAGATGGAAGAGAGAATCTCAAGTGTTGAAGATACGCTAGGAGAAATGGATTTATCAACCAAAGAAAACCTTAAATCCAACAAATCCTTAACACAAAACATCCAGGAAATATGGGACACCATGAAAAGACCAAACCTAAGAATAATAGGTATAGAAGGAGAAGAAATCCACCTCAAAGGGGCAGAAGGCATATTCAACAAAATCATAGAAGAAAACTTTCCCAACCTTAAGAAAGACATGCCAATGAAGGTACAAGAAGCCTACAGAACACCAAATAGAGTGGACCACAAAAAAATCCCCTCGCCACATAATAATCAAGACCCCAAACATACAGAATAAAGAAAGAATATTAAGAGCAGCTAAGGAAAAAGGTCAAGTAACATATAAAGGCAGACCTATCAGAATTACACCTGATTTCTCCATGGAAACGCTGAAAGCCAGAAGGTCCTGGATAGATATTCTACCAACACTAAGAGACCATGGATGCCAGCCCAGACTACTATACCCGGCAAAGCTCTCAATCACTATAGACAGAGAAAACAAGATATTCCATGACAAAACTAGATTCAAGCAATATGTGTCCACTAACCCAGCCCTATAGAAAATTTTGGAAGGAAAACTCCAACCCAAGGAAGCTAACTACAACCAGAAAAACATAAGCATTAGAGAATCCCTCTCTACCAACAGCCAAAAGAACAAAGGGGTGAAATTCCACACATAATTCCACCACCAACAACCATCGCAAATCGAAGAACGATGAGCAATCAATGGTCATTAATATCCCTCAATATTAATGGCCTTAACTCACCCATAAAAAGACACAGACTAGCAGAATGGATTCGAAGACAGAACCCTTCCTTCTGCTGCATACAAGAAACACACCTCACCCTTAAAGACAGACATTACCTGAGAGTTAAAGGTTGGGAAAAAATTTTTCAATCAAATGGACCCAAGAAACAAGCAGGGGTAGCAATCCTAATATCTAACAAACTAGACTTTAAAATAAAATCAATCAAAAGAGATGAAGGAGGTCATTACATACTCATCACAGGTGAAACCCACCAAGATGAAGTGTCTATCCTGAACATCTATGCCCCAAATACAAAGGCATCCACATTCGTTAAAGAAACATTATTAGAACTTAAATGTCATCTAAAGCCCCACACAGTTATAGTGGGAGATTTCAACACACCACTCTCACCACTAGACAGGAATACCAAACAGAAACTCAACAAAGAAGCAAAAGGTCTAATAGAAGTAATGACCCAACTGGGATTAACAGATATCTATAGAACATTTCATCCACATAAAAAAGAATATACCTTCTTCTCACCACCACATGGAACCTTCTCAAAAATCGACCACATACTTGGCAACATATCAAACCTCAGCTGCTACAAAAAAATTGGAATAACTCCATGCATCTTATCAGACCACCATGCTTTAAAATTAGAATTCAACAACAACACAAATTGCAGAAAACCTACAAACTCATGGAAATTGAATAATGCTCAACTGCACCATCCCTGGGTCAAAGAGGAAATAAAAAAGAAATTAAAGACTTCCTCGAATTCAATGAGAATGAAGACACAACATACCCAAACCTATGGGACACTTTGAAAGCAGTGCTACGGGGAAGTTCATAGCACTAAGTGCTCACATGAAGAAACAGGAGAACAGTTATACCAGAGAATTAACATCACAGCTGAAAGCTCTAGAACACAAAGAAGCACACTCCCCAGGAGGAGTAGACGCCAGGAAATAATCAAATTGAGGGCTGAAATCAATAAAGTAGAAACCAGGAAAACAATACAAAGAATCAATGCAACGAAGAGTTGGTTCTTTGAGAAAATCAACAAGATAGACAAACCTTTGTCCAAACTTACCAAACAGCAGAGAGTGAACACGCAAATTAACAAAATCAGAAATGAAAAGGGGGACATAACAACAGACTCTGAGGAAATCCAGAGAATCATTAGGTCATACTTTGAAAACCTGTACTCCACAAAATTCGAAAATTTAAAGGAAATGGATGACTTCCTGGACAGCTATCAATTGCCAAAACTAAATCAAGAAAGGATAAGCAATTTAAATAGACCTATAACCCCTATGGAAATAGAAGCTGTCATCAAAAGTCTCCCAACCAAAAAAAGCCCAGGTCCAGATGGCCTCAGTGCAGAATTCTACCAGAAATTCAAAGAACAGCTTATACCAATTCTTCTCAAAGTGTTCCACACAATAGAAGCAGAAGGGTCTTTGCCAAACTCTTTCTATGAGGCTTCAATAACCTTGATCCCCAAGCCACACAAAGATACAACTAAGAAAGAGAACTTCAGACCAATATCCCTCATGAACATTGATGCAAAAATACTCAATAAAATACTGGCAAATCGGACCCAAGAACACATCAAAACAATCATTCACCACGATCAAGTAGGTTTCATCCCAGGGATGCAGGGATGGTTCAACATACGAAAATCCATCAACGTAATCCACCATATAAACAAGCTGAAAAACAAAAATCACATGATCATCTCACTAGATGCTGAAAAAGCCTTTGACAAAATCCAACACCCCTTCATGATAAAGGTCTTGGAGAGATCTGGGATAACAGGGACATACTTAAACATAATAAAAGCTATATACAGTAAACCAACAGCCAACATCAAACTAAATGGGCAGAAACTCAACGCAATTCCTCTAAAATCAGGAACAAAACAAGGCTGTCCACTCTCCCCATACCTTTTCAACATGGTACTTGAAGTTCTAGCTATTGCCATACGACAACAAAGGGGGATCAAGGGGATACAAATTGGGAAGGAAGAGGTCAAACTTTCACTGTTTGCAGACGATATGATAGTTTACATCAATGACCCAAAGAACTCTACCAGGGAACTCTTACAGCTGATTAACACCTTCAGCAAAGTGGCAGGCTACAAGATCAACTCAAGAAAATCAGTAGCCTTACTATATACAGATGATAAAAGGGCTGAAAGAGAAATCAGAGAAACATCACCCTTTACAATTGCCACAAACAACATAAAATACCAGAGAGTTCTCACCTCTACCGGGGCTGGGGTGGTCCTGATCTTTTTTTTTTTAATTTTATTTTCCAGTTTAATTTTAGATAAGAAACGAGGTTGCTTCACAAGTCAGTTCCAGTTCAATTTGAACCCCAATATCTGTCTCTAGGCTTTTTATTATTATTCGTGCTACACACAACCCCATCACTGGGGAGGCAGAGACAGGAGGATCCCTGGAACTTCCTGACCAGCTGGTCTAGCCAAATAATGAGCTCCAGATTCAACGAGAGAACCTGTGTCAAAAAATAAGATGGGCAGCAACTGAGGAAGATAGCCAATGTCAACCACTGCTTCTGCATACATTTGCAGTCATATGAATATGTGTCCCCTCCAAGATGCAACACATGTGCACATATAGCCACACTTACAAGGTGACTAAATAGACGAGAATATTATAAACAACTCATGAGCAACAAATTCAACAAGTTGTATAAAATGTCTTCAAAAGAAGCAAACCAACAAACACCCCCAAAGAAACTGATGCTATAAAGTGCCCTCATCCTAAGGAAACTGGATTTGTGATTAAAAACCTCACAATCCATGCATGTTGGCACATCCCTTTAATTATAGTACTCAAGAGGCAGAGGCAGAGGCAGAGGCAGAAGCAGAGCAATTTTCGTTAGCTTGAGGTTAGTCTTATCTACATAGTGAGTTCCAGGTTAGCCAGGGCTGCCAAAAATTTATCAGAAACTCTAAGTCCAAATGGCTTTGCCCATGAGCATTACTGGATATTTTAGGGACTGGTAATACATATTCACACAAACTTGCAGGACATTGAAGAAGAAAGAATATTTTCTATAAGGGAAAAGGACCAGCCAAGGAAATAGACCCTGAGTAGAGCCAAAGAAACACACTTTGGCACTGCAACCAGAACCAAAGAAATGTACCCTGCCCCTGAAACCAGTGCCAAAGAAACACACTAGAATCAGAGCCAGTGAAAGAAATACACCTTGGCCCTAAAATTAGAGCCAAAAGGCTAAAAGGACCAGTGAAAGAAACACACTTTGGTACTGAAACCAGAGCCAAGTCTGACCCTAAACCTGTGCAGAAAATCAACCAATCCCTGAACACAAGAGCCAGTCATTCTGAGTTCAGGGATTGAAATCTGACCAATCCCCACCCTGGAAATATCCCTGGAAAAACTCCACCGCCTAAGAATCCCTATGTAAACCCTGTGTCTGCTCAGCTTGTGGCTGTTGGGGCTGTCTGGCTGTAACTCTGCCACGGTGACAGAGGGCAATCACTCTCCTGGATTCTTCCCTCCCAATAAATTCCTTGAATGTGGTTTGGGTGAGACCTTCCTTCACCGGGATAGAGCAGAGGAGAGAAGATAGAGCAGAGGAAAGAAGTAACATCTTTTCGCTGGACTCAGAGCAGAGTCAAGCTGAGTCGAGCCCAGCAGAGCAGAGCAGGGCTGTAACACTTTTGGCTGGGAAACCTTCCCCTGATGAAGTGGAGTTGTTACACTCGGCTCTCTGGGGACAGGAGCCCAACTGTAACATCTTTGCCAGGGAAGCTCTCCCTTGCCGAAGCAGAGCTGATACACTGGGGAAGTCTTTCCCTGGAGCAGGGCTGTAAGCTGCTACGCTTACTGTGACCTGTGGTATTCCTTGGTTCCCGATTGCCAAATACCTCTCCATGCCAGTCCATTCGTGCTGCTGCAATGCTTACACTTTCTGTAACAGGAATAAGTAAATGGCCCAAAGACTGATATTGGGGTTCAAGCTTCAAGCAGAGTATCAGAAAAGCAAAGCAGCTGGCCACTAGCTTCTTACCTTCCTACCTCAAGCTGAATGGATTGGTCCTGTCTCCATGAGCTCTTACCAAGCCTCAGACTGTAGCCTTTCCTCAGTGTGGCTGGAGACTGAATGCCTCTCTGAGACCTTGCTTCTGTCTTATATACTTCCCTAATGTTGGGATTAAAGGTGTGAGCTACAATTCTCTTTTAGACTGATTCATTCTTGTGTAGATCTGGATGGTCTTGGACTCACAGAGATACGTCTCTCTTAATCTGGAGTCCTAGGTTTAAAGGTGTATACCACCACCTCCTACCTTCTGGCTATTGTAGCTTATGGCTGACTTTGCTTTTCTGAATCCTCAGTCAAGCTTTAATAAATCATAAATAATATATCACTACAACTTTCCACTTCATTCTATGACATAGCAAGAAAACTGTGTACCTATTTCTCAGCTCATACACACTAAGGCTGTGTATGTATGTGCAGGTGCTTGCAGAGACAAGAAGATATTCTTGGATTTCCTAAAAGTGGAGGTACAGGTGGTTGTGAACCATCATGTGGGTCCTGAACCATACCCAGGTCTGTTGTAAGAACAGCAAGTGCTCTTAACCACTGCACCATCTCTCCAGCCCCAGACAACAATTCTTAACATGGTTTTAGCAACTCAAATCCCACAACACGTAAAAAGGACAGATAATATATCACCATCAAGGAGGGTTTATTCCTGAAATGCTCAGTTGACTTAATATTTGAAAATGAGCTTAATAACAGAATAACAGACTGGAAAATAAAACTACAAGAACACTCCCTAGGTGCCAAGCAATTATTTGAGAATACCCAGCATCTATCTATCCACAGTTACAATGGCCAGAAAACTATGGCTAGATGGGCTCATTACCAAAAAGCAAACATGAAAACACTACAGCATCTGACACATCCCCTATGATTATGAACAAGGACAGACTTTCTGGGTCTTTTCTATACAGCATTGCTCTAAAGGTGCTAGAGTTGACAGACAAGTCAAAGACACAGACAGCTCTGAAAGGAGAGGGATATTTTTATTCACCTAGAAATGCAATTGTCTGTGAAAACACATCCAGCAGAATATAGAAAGCAATTAAGATCTAATAAATAAACGTAGCAAACAGGCAGGACGATGCAACGGTCTCAGAATTTGCCTGTGAACAATGAGAAGGTAGACTAGGGACAGGATGTACAGTTTGATGGTCGAGTGTTGCCTCATATGTCCAAGACCCTGGGTTCCACTCCCAGCACTGCAAAAAATAAAAGTAAACTAAGATAATTTGCAATGCTGTCAAAAATATAAAATACTTGGAACAAATTCTCAAAAAGTGTACAAGACCTATACATTGAGACACTGTACACCATAACCAAATTGAGAGAAATTCAAGATGATATGAATGTGTGGAGGGCAGAATCATGTTCCTGGATCAGATCTTCTATTTTTGTTATGACTTTTATTCTCTTGAAATCAATCTTTAGGTTCAATGAAATTCTAATTAAAATTCCAGCCATTTTTTGGTAGCAATTGACAAACCAGTTCTAGAGTCTTGCTGTGCCTGGCTTCAAGACTTACAATGAGCTGCAAAAAGCACACATTTACACTTTGTGTAAAAATATTTAGATTTCCTTTGATGATGAACAGTGATCTGGGAAGTGTTAGTCAAATAAACTGTCCCTGCTCCCCTCCAACTTTTTGGTCATGGTGCTTCATCATGGCAATAGAAACCCTAATTAAGACAAATTGGTACCAGGAGTGGGGGTATTTCTGTTGACAGACCCGACCATGTTGTTTTGGGGAGGACTGAAGGGACTTAGAACTCTGGGCTAGAAAAGCCATTGAGTGTTGAGGGTTCCATGAAATGTTGGGTAGGAGCTTAGAAAGTAAGCATTTTGAAAGCAGTGAGACGATGAAGGCCTCGCTTGTGAAGTTTCAGAGGGAAGCAGAGTCTATCAGCCTTTTGTGTGAAGAATCCGTGGTTCTGGTTAGTGGAAGATGAAGAATCTGCTGTGATTAACAAGATAACAGAACTGCTAAAGTAGAACATTTGCTTTGCTGGGATACTCCACACTGATTGGCTGTAGTTGGGAAATTAGTGGTGATTAAGAAGAGACCAGCATCACTGAAGTGAAATTGGCACTATGAGAATACCAGGAGAAGTTGTCAGTTAAGGTGCAGCCCCAGTGGCAGCTGAGGACCCAATATTTGAAGGGGTGATTGGGGAAATTGAATTGCTTCTCCATAATGGAGGTAAGAAAGATTATGTCTGGAGTGCAGTTGTATAAGGGATAATTATATCATGTTAGGTGTAATTAAGACCTGGTTAAGCATATAATGCTATTGTATGTGGGATAGTTATGTTTAGGTGTTATTATGACCTGGCTATTGTTCTAATTTGTAAATTAATAATGACATAAGGAGATAATGATTTAGTGTCAAGTTGACAAGGGGTGGATTGTGATGGCCATTCTTGGTTGTCAAATTGAGTACACTGGAATGAATTACAAATCCACAAATGGAGGACACACCAGTGAGAGACATTTTTGCTTGGTTTGAAGTGAGTGAATCCTTTTCTAGTCTGGATCTTTGAGATAGGAAGGCACACACCTTCAACCCAGATCTTGAGGCAGGAGGACACAGGTCTTTAATTCAGACCTTGAGGTTGGAAGATACACCTTTAATATGAATCACACTTTCTGCTGGAAGTCTATAGAAGGACACAGAAGAAGGAAGCTTTTACTATTTGCCTGCTTGCTTTCGCCTTGCTAACAATTCCATTCCTTCACTAGCATTAGAGCCTACTTCTTTGTGATCTAGCATGTACTGAAGACCAGCTGAGATGTCCAGCCTTGTGGACTGGGCAAGCCAGTAAGCAGCACCCCTTCATGGCCTCTGCATCAGCTCCTACTTCTGAATTTCTTCCTTGTTTGGTTCCTGTCCTGACTTCCTTTGATGATGAACAGTGATTTGGGAAGTATAAGCCAATAAACACATTCCTCCTTGTCTTAGTTATGGTTTCTATTGCTGTGAAGAGACACCATTATAAAGGAAAACATTTGATTGGTGCTGGCTTTCAATTTCAGAGGTTCAGTTCATTATCATCATAGCCAGAAGCATGGCAGTGTGCAGGCATACACAGTGCTGGAGAAGGATCTGAGGGTTCTATATCTGGATCCTCAGGCAGCAGTAAGTGACTACCACACTGGGCATGGCTTGAGCATCTGAGTCTTCAAATCCTGCACCCAGTAATACACTTCCTCCAACAAGGCCACACCTCCTAGTAGTGCCACCCCCTATGGGGACCAGTTTTATTCAAACCACCATACTCCCCAACATGGTTTTTGGTCATGGCATTTCATTGTGGCAACAGAAACCCTAACTAAGATGGATCTGCATGACTCAGAAGAGTCTAGAAGCAAACCCTCACAGACATGGCCAGGGGAGTTTTTGGTTGTTTGCTTTGTAGCACAGGTGTCAAAGGGCGGCTGCACTAGTGAGTGTTTCACCTCTACAACATAACACCTAAGGCAGTGTAACTGTCAAGAAAAGTTTTAGTTTGCTCGTAGTTTTGGAGGTCCCAGGACATGGCACTTGCATTGGCTCATCTCCGGTGAAGATATCTATCTCTGTCACATCGTGGTGGCTGTCAGTGATAGGAGCACATGAGAAGGAAGAGCATATAATCCAGAACAAGAAGCCAAAGAGAGAGACCATTGGGCCCAGGATTTTGTTTCTGTAACAGCCATCTCTGAGGAACCAACCAGTGCCTGAGGAAAAAAAATCCTTATTTAAAAATATTATTATTAATTATTATTGCGTGTGGGGGGGTCAGAAGACAACTTATGGGAGTCGGTTCTCTCCTTCCACCATAGATTCTAGGAATCAAGTTCAGGTTGTAGGCTTATATGTCAAGCATTTTCACACATCGAGTCATCTTGCAGGCTTCCATGAGAAAATATCTTCTGAGGAACATGCCTTTAGTAGACCTCCATGCCTCCCTTTATGTCCCTCTCACCATCCCCATCCTGAGAAGCAAGCATGAACCTTTAGGAAACATCCAACATCTGGACTAGCAGAGTACGCCACACTCAAACATGGTGTTTTGATATAAGGCTTATTTTGAACTGAAGGCCCCTGAAGAGAAGATATGAGACAAGTTGCCTGCTCTTCCCATGTCTGACTCAAAGTGATACACAAATGTCCACGGGGATACACCTCAATAGCCACCGTGGATGTGGGGACTCTGCCTAGTATCAGTCTGCTTTGTGTTCTGATGCCTCCTCTGTATCACTGTGCTTACACTTTGGGGCTACTAAATAAAAAAGGGTTATTTGAACATATATGGCAACAACAGGGTCCCTCTGATAACCAAGATGGAGAGATACCAAGTGCATATGTAGGTAACGTAAATAGAACAGATACACCAGAACACAATATTTGTGTTCCCAGGGGGCTCTCTCTGTCTCTGTCCTGTCTCTGTCTCTGTCTCTCTGTCTCTGTCTCTGTCTCTCTCTCTCTCTCTGTCTCTCTCTGTCTCTCCACACATACACTAGAACACGGCATTCATGTTTGCAGTGGTCTCTCTCTCCCTCCCACCTTCCCTCCTGCCTCCTCCCTCCACACACATACACTAGTACACTAGAACATAACATTCATGTTCCCAGTGGACTCTGCCTGCCTGTCTGTCTCTCTCTCCACCCACACATACACTAGAACACAGTATACATGTTCCCAGTGGGATGGGGTAAATGACGGTGAGATGTCATCCTGCTACTCAGAACGTTTGCAATTAAACATTCATGAATTATTTCTAGAGCTTTCCATGTAGTATATTTGGACTTAATTAACTGTCAGAGACTCAAATTCCAGGAAGTGAAACCATGGATAAGGAGAGAGTATTGCAAATTTGCATAAGTGTTCCCCTTTCTTCTCTCTACTAGGAAGGACAGAAGTTATTCAAGGGAGACAACTTTAGAGCCATATGAACCCAGAGACAGCACAGGGATGCACAGAATAAGTCTTACCAACGTCCCTCACCCTCTCTCATGTCTCCCAAGTACTTTTGCTCCGCAATTTGGCACCATGGAAACTTAAAGTCATTTTTCTTTGTTCTTTCCCCCCTGCTTCCAGGTTCTGACCATCGCTCAGGGTCCCTTGGCGTTGCTTCCATACATAAACATGATGCTCATATTAAGTTTGGGGTTTTTTTCTGTGAGTTTTCCATTCATCAGGGTAATTTACAGGGCCAGCTGGAGGGATGAGGGAAACTGGTACTTCCCTCTCCTCAGAGTCAAGATAATTCAATTGGGAATGGGAAATATTTTTAATGAATGACATTTTAAAAATTGGGCAACCAGGGGGTGGTGGTGCACACTTTTAACCCCACCACTCAGGAAGCAGAGGCAGGCAGATCTCTGAGTTCTAGGCCAGCTTGGTCTACAGAGTGAGTTCCAGGACAGCCAGGGATACATAGAGAAACCCTGTCTCAAAAACTAAAAGAAACAAACAAAAAATTGGCAGCCAATAAAAACACGTTGTGCTTGCAATGACATAAATGAATCTCAAGATGACTAAGCTTGCTGAATGGAGCCAGTCCACAAAGCACAAACGTGCAGTCTAACCACACATAATTCTAGAAAATGCAAATGATTCACAGTGATCCAGAGCAGGTGGGCGGCGACTGTGATGGGGGAAGGACTGATTTGCAAAGCTCATAAGGACACCTGGGAGAGGGTGGTGGCACCCATCATTTAAATTGCTTCAGGAATGATTTCACGGGTGCACGCAGATGCTTGTAGTTACGGATTCGTTGGCTGTACGTCTTACGTATATGTGACTCATTGTGTGCCAAGTATATCCTGGTGAATATGCAGGGGCATCGTGGGGGCTTACCACCCTCTGGTCACACTGCTGAGCCTTGAAGGATGCTGCTTCCTTGCATTGTTGATGGCTGTGAAAGGACTCCCAGGACTGTTGGTCAGCTTTGAGTCACTTCCTGGAGAAGAGGCAGGGACTGGTAGGGAAAGGGTTGAGTGGGATGCTAGCAGAACCTGGCTCTCCTGGCTTTGCAATGGGGAAACTACGATGCCTGGGGCCTCCTGTCTCTGGGGACAGGGTACTGAGAATTAAAGTGACCCCTTGTACATTGTGGAAAAGGAGTGGAAGTAGGTCAGGTGAGAAATGACCTGGCCTATTCTTTCTCTAGGATTAGCCAGCATATGGTTGTATTAGTCAGGGTTCTCTAGAGGAACAGAACTTATAGAATGAATATATATGTACACACACACACACACACACACACACACACACAGCAGGGTGGAGCGGAGGGATTTGCTAGAATGGTTTATAGGCTTTGTCCCAGCTGGTTTAGCAATGGCTGTCTGCCAACAGAAGGTCCAAAAAATCCAGCAGTTGTTCAGTGCACAAGGTTGAATGCCTCTGTTGGTCTTTCATGTATGTCAGAATCCTGAAGTAGTAGGCTCCGATGTCAGTGACAGCGATGGCAAACAGGCAAAAAAAAAAAAAAAAAAAAAAAAAAGAGGGAAATATCCTTCTTCTGTTGCCTTTATACAGGCTGCCAGCAGAAGGTGTGGTCCTGATTACAGGGGGGTCTTCCCACCTCAAAGATCTGGTTTAGAAGAGGGTCTTCCCACTTCAAGTGATTTAACTAAGAAAAAAATCCCTCACAGGTGTGCCCAGACATGTGGGTTTCCGTTAATCCCAGATGTCGTCAAGCTGACAACCAAGAATTGCCATCACAACGCTATTTTTAAATTGCATGTTTCAATTACTCACTCTTGTGGGATGTCAGAGCTTGGTCCAAAGTGGCCAGAGGATCATAAAGAAATCCCCCACCCTCAGGGGAAGGGGGACTTGGATCAGAACCTAAAACCCACAGAAGCCACTGGTGGGCCGTCCTTGGACCTCACCCCGATGCCATATGATTCATTAGCCAAAGATCCCTCAGACACAAGAGGACCAAGTGGGAATCCTCTGGAGTCCCCAAGGGAGTGACTTCAGGGCTGGTGAGACAGCTGGAGTTATGGTTTGCTGCACAAGTGTGATGACCTGGGCTTGGTCCCTAGCACCCACACAGAGGCTGGGCACTATGGTACACACTTGTGTTCCCAGTGCTGGGGGAGGGGGAGGCAGGAGGATCCTGTCTCAGCTGACTGGCTGAGCAGCCCAGCCTTATCGGTCACCTAGGTCAACAAGAGACACCCTGTCTCAGAAAATGAGGGAATGACTCCTGGGGAAGAACAGCCAAGAGATTGACCTCTGACCTCTACATACGCAAATTCCCACATGAGCTGTCTCTCTCTGCACATACACTAGAACACAGCATTCATGTTTGCAGTGCTCTCTCTCTCTCTCTCTCTCTCTCTCTCTCTCTCTCTCTCTCTCCACACTACCCAGTGGGATGGGGTATGTAGTGTGAGATTCCATCTTGGTACTCAGACTGTCCTGCAATTAAAACCTTATGGATTATTTTTCTAGAATTTTCCATATTCTAGAATTTGGGGGAGGGAACTAGCTTATTTACTTCTTGTCTGGAAACCTAAACCCCACAGAAGTCACTGGCATCCTTTCCTCAGCTCTCATCCAAACGTCTTGCTTTCAGACTTGCTCTCCCCCCACCTCTGTGTTTCATTAGCCTGGGTCATCCAGAGGTGCAGCAGGCTCTCCTGAGGAGCCCTGGGGCAATTCCAATGGGAAGACTTTAAAGTGGAGTGGCTTTTAGCATAATTTCACCAGGACCAGGTGTGCCTCTCTGCAGCAAGGGGACTCCTGCCCTCTGCCCTCCATCTACGGCAACAACTCACAGCCACGTTCCAAGGAGCCAAGGAACAGCGTTGTAGTGCAGTGTGAGAACATGTTCAAGCTCATTGTTCCTTACTGGGCCATCAAGGACCCTAGTGCCATGTGCTATAGTTTCCTGCTTATTTTCCCAAATTCCCCAAAGTCAGGGCTTGAGCCCACCCTCCTATCTCATGGGGTACCATCACTGGTCACCCTGAGGACACTTTCTGTGTCCTTGACATCTCAAATCTTGAAGTGCTCGCACCTGCATGGCCACCCACAGACGAAGGCCCTCACTGCAGGCTGCACTGCTGCAGACCCCAAGGGATCCTCAGCATTTCCCCTTGGCCCCTGCCGGCTGCTTCCTCTCAGGGCCTACAGGAAGCTGTTCCTCTCACACTATGACAATGAGCAGCAGAAAATGCGGATCAGATCTTGTCCCGATGTCCCTCAATGGCCTTCTAATACGCAATGACAGGTGGCCCCGCCCCTTGTCACTTCTGCCAGGCCTCCATGCTCTGACTCTTGTCTGTCTCCAGTCCTCGGCAGGAAACGCCCCTGAGCACGGGGTGTGGCGCACGTGCAGACTGGGGTTCAGCTCTTACCCATCTCTGCGCGACACACACACACATTACATACAACTGTGTGTGGTATCTCTGGGTTGTCATATCTGAGTTCCCACATGAGGCTCAGAGGACAGATTTTTAGCTTCCTTCCTGCGAACATCTGTGTTATGGCATTTTCCCGTGCACTCTGGTTACCCGTGGTAAACAAGGAATGGGGATTTGAAAGTCAAACACATTTGCTGACACATCACTAAATGCTGTAAGTGCACCACTTATGATATGATACCAGCATTATTGTAAAGATGAAGTTTAAAAAAAAACCCACAGAATTCAAAAGGTTACAGTCAATCCCACTGGAAATTCAAAATTGTCATACAGGCTTCATGTATGCAGAAGACGACCAGGGGGATGGATAGAATTTCTTATTAGGGATTGCTCATGAGTTGTAGGGTTTTTACTGGGGGGTTGTACCCTTGATGTGTGTCTGAATTGTTTAGCTACTTAAAAAAGATTTTAAAATTACACTTATTTACTATCTACTAGGAGGTGTGTGTGTGTGTGTGTGTGTGTGTGTGTGTGTGTGTGTAGAAGCATTCCACTGGGGCTGTGTGGACATTAGAAAACAACTTAGAGGAGCTGGTTTTCTCTTTCTACTATGGGAGAGATAGGACTCAGGTCATCAGACTCGGCAGGCTCGGCAGCAAGTGCCTTTACTGCCTGAGCCATCTTGCTGGTCCTGTTTAGTTATTTTTACAGAGAGTACCTCCCGTCACTTTTGTAAGCAAATAATAATAATAATAATAATAACAACAATAAAAAGCTATCTCCATCCTGGAAGAGGCAGCATGGAATAAAAAGCATAAAAGGTCAACTCAATTGTTTCGAATGGCAAGTTCTTGACTCTGCATTTCACACCCCGCTGTGGTGCAGGGAAGTCACCCCAGTGGCTCAGGGAGAGATGCTGTCTGTCAACTATTAATAATCAGCACTGAATGTCGCCCACTCTGTCACTGCTGCTGCTCAGAGGCAGAACCGACTGTTTGCCCTGGGAGCTGAGCCACTTGCCAGGCTAACGGTGAAACCTACCTCTAATTATTCGAAGCTACAGGCTTTTGAAATGCACAGTTGTGTGTGTAAGCGGCTCATTACCACTGCGCCAAACCACAGAGCAGGAAAATGAATTCTGACGCTTGCGATTGCGATAAACACACAGCTGGGAGTCAATTATACGGTTCACATTTTTACAACTCATTTATTTTCCCCATCTTTCAGAACAACTTCAAAACTAGTGGGTTTTGTTCATTGGTTCCCAATGTGTCATTTAAAAACAAGAACAGGAATACTGGCCATGAGGTAGAAAACTGTTAGAAAAAAAAAACGAAAGAAAAAGCTGCAATGTTCAGAGTGGACCTTGTTAACATGTGGTTAAGGAGTCAGGACCCAAAGGGTAGAAGAAAGTGAATCAGAGGCCGTCCAGGCAGGGGGAGGGGTGCATGTGACTGGAGGTGTTTGGCATGGCTCTCCCCATCTGAGCACAAGTACACAAAGAGGAAATATGAACCTGAAGATCCCCAAGCCATTCGGGATCTGCAGGGCACTCTTTCTAGACACTGTCCCCACTGCCTGTGGCATGGTAGGTGACTCTCTCTTTTCTCTTGCACTGTTCAACTCTGTCAGAGATGCACACACAAAGGTGCCAGCTAAAGTCATCTGTTGAGACCCAATTAATGATGGCCTGTCAAGGTTCCAAGTCCAAGACCAGCACAGGGCTTGAGAGATGGCTTGGTAAGTCACGTGCTCACTGCGGCATCACAAGGGCCTGAGTTTGGTTCCCAGAACCCATGCTATCATTGGCTTGTAACCTCAGCTCTGGGGAAGCCTCAGACGGTGGGTCCCTGGGGCTCACTGACCAGCCAGCCAGACCTACTTGATGACTGCCCAAGGGCTGACACCCAAGGTTGTCCTCTGGCTCCCCACATGCATGTACACACACACATGCATGTGCACACACACACAAGGCTCAGTGGGATGTAAATGTAAATCAGTTGCTTGCACACAACCCGCCTGTCCCTGTTTACTGAGTACTGTTCAGGAGAGCCACCTGCTAGCTTAGGTATACAAGCCACAGGGGAATGGACATGGAAAACACAGTGCATTGGTTCAGGGGAGTTTTATTCAGTGGTAGAGAAGAGCAAAATGTTGTCATCTGCAGAAAAATGGCTAGAACAGAAGATCGTCATGGGAGACTCAGCAAGACAAAAATCATATTTCTTCTTCCCTATGCAGAATCCAGATGAAATCCAGAAATCCAGAATCCAGAAAGCGATGAAAGTAGGACATTGAGGAAGAGGACTAGCATGGAGGAGAGGAAGGAAGCAAGACCAGGGAAGGAGAGGTGAAAATATGCCAAAGTACAGCCTATGCCTGCATGGGAACATTACAATAAGCCCATGCCCGCTCCAGCTAGCGTGCCAACAAAAAGAGGAGACTACGGATTGAAATGTAAGAAGCTGACCTGTGTTTCCTGTTGTGGTGACTTCTGCTATGCCTTCTCAGAGGGTCCCATACCGAGTGTCCCTCCTTACCCGGCCTCAGGGTCTGTCTGGTGAGACCTTCCAGCTTGCCTGTCCCCAGACACCCTATTTCTCTCAGTAGCCACTTTGCTCAATGGTGTCCCAGTGAGAAGTGACTGAGGGGCAGTGGGCCTGTGAAATACACCAGGAATCACCTACCCATTGACTCATTCTGCAGCAAAGGGGCTGAAGCAGACCAGAGGCATGGAATACACACGTAAGGTGCTCAGACTTCCGCAGGCTCCTCCCTCCCTGCCCCCATCTGCCCATCCACACCCTGGTCACTCTGCGGGACCCTTGGACTAACCTCACCCTTGGATGACAGATACCCATTTGCGGGTACCACCTGAAGATCTAGCCACTGCACAGTTGCCTCATCTTGACATTTTAGGCCAGGAATGTGTGTCTTGGCCATGCATGGCACATGAGGCTAAAGCTGGCTTGGGACTCTTAGCACCCATGGAGTGGGTTCCTTTATGGAGTGGTGAGTGGTGGAAATTGGTGTACATTCTTTGACATTTTGTTACTATTAGGGGGGTGGGGAGGTAGTGGACAAAATCTGCTGATGATTTCCTTCTCTCTCTCTCTCTCCTTCTCCCTACCTCCCCTCCCCTCTCTCTCATGTGTGTGTGTGTGAGTGTATGTGTGAGTGTGTGTGTGTGTGTGTGCACATGTTCACATTAGGTGTCTCTCACTGAACCTGGAATTCATAGATTCTGCCAGATTGGCCGGCCAGCAAGCTGCCTGTCTTTGTCCCCCCATCCACATGAGATTACAGGTGCCTCCTGCCACAACTGGCTTTTTAGAGGGATACTGGGGGTCCAGACTCAGGCCTTTGCAGCAAGTACTTTATGGACTGAGCCATCTCATCTCGATAGCCTCTCTGAAGATTCCTTTAATGCTGTGTGAAGAAGACAAGTTCCCTGTACTCAGACAGTCATCTGAACTTAAACACAGAGCCAAAGGCTTCCTCTGCCTAGGGAGGCTTGTCAGCACAACCTAAAGCTAAACAGTGTTGAATGCCCCTCCCTCCAACTTTCTCCACACAGAAGCACTTCCCTCCAGAGTGACACCAGGATATGACAAGCTATATTCTCTACCACACATCTATGGGTCCATGGGAATCACCAGCCATATGGGAGGAAGGCAGAAAATTCTCAAGATCTGACACCGGGACGCACTCACCAAATAGAAAACAATGGATGCCCCATGTCTTTGTGCTGGGAAAATCTGAAAACCCATTTACAGAGCATCTTTCCTAGGCACTGGAACTGGGTGAGGCAGGGGTGAGCCTCGGTTGGCGACTCCTTTCCCATGGCTTCCAGGAAGATGAATGATGATGTCAGCTATGGGAGACCCCACTGTCCAAGGAGATGCTGGTGGGCAGTCTACTTCCTCTTTTTCTTTGCCAAGAGGTCATCAGTGAAGAGAGGAGTTATTTGTTGTTGTTGTTGTGCATAAAACCCACTTTGTCCTTATCTTGGTTACCCCTTTGAAAAAGTCCCAATTGCACAATTTGGCACAGAGTTGCATGTTTTTCTTAGACGACCCCAGTCCCACTGGATAGATTTCTCTGCCATTTACCAACATGCCACATACGGGTTCTATTGATGACTCCATGAGGAAATTTGGGGTCAAGGGTGAAGCTTGGTGGTAGACTACTTGCCTGGGATGCATAAAGCCGTGGATTTGATCCTCAGATCACGAAACAAAAATAAGTACAAGTTGAGGTATCTCAGAAAGATTCACAATGGAAAAGGCTCCCAAGCCATCATAGCCATGGTTACAGACCATCTTCCCCCAATGCCCACTGTCCTGTTCTTGTGTTCTTATCTGAAGTTTATACTTTTTTGTTTCTTTTTGCAGCAGTGGGGATGGAACCTAGGGCCTCTCGCATGATAGGCAAGAGTTCTAACAGCAAGTCACCCCTCAGCCCTTTATGTTTGGTTTTAATTTAGTCTTCTACAGAGCTATGGATTGAACCCAGGGCTTTGCATCTGCTGGGCAAGAGCTCCTTACCACATTGTCTCATGGTGGGTTTTTTGTTTGTTTGTCTGTTTGTTTGTCTGTTTGTTTGTTGTTTTTAGACAAGACTGGGTAGGCAGTTTGGGGTAGCTTTGAGCTCCCAACCCCCTGCCTCCACTTCTAGAGTACTGGAAATACAGACAGATTCTCTTTTGTTTTTAATAGCACTTGTTTATAACATTTAATACGTGTCACTCACAGTAACATGTTTGTTGAGAAAATGCAGAGCAAAGACAAATGAGCAACCCAAATGGTGCCATCCTGCCATAAGATTCAGTGCATCTCTCTATGGTTCACTTTCCCCATTTGTAAGGTGGGAGACAGAAGACAAGAGGGCAGCATGGGCCTTATCGGAGAGTGTGAGCAAAGCCCTCTGCTTGGGGCAGAACTAAATAATGCCAGCTGCTCTCGTTTGTGCTACTTTGGCATATTTCCTTAGGGTCTGTAAGTGTCACAAACATCATGTCATCAACTGTGGCTCTTTCTTAAGGAGAAGTTTAGTCTTTCTTAAAATTCCTGCTGATGTTCAATTTCAGCCAGGTTCTGACAAGACTTCTAAGGTTACGTCCCGTAATGGGACGAAAACAAAAAACAAAACAAACAAACAAACAACAACAACAACAACAAAAACAGGCAGACTAAAACTTAGGAGTGTTCAAAATCATTATTTCTAAGACAAGAAAGCAATGTTTGTGTCTACTGTCTGGACAGGAAATTGCAGGTGTTTTTCCACAGGCAATAATGAGCTTTCTCAAAACACACCATTCTTCCCCGGTTTCTCATTTTTATCAAAGGCAGAGGCTTAATCAGACAGCAGGCTGAGGTGGGCCCCTCAGCCTGCAACCACAGGAAGGCAAGCCCAGTGCTGTGACCTCATAGAGATTTAGACTGGCACCTTGGCTTCATTAGTGAGCACTGCTCATCAGCCAAGGCCATCAACCCAGCTCTGCATACCACTATCCTATATGGGTCAGTTCCCTGGGAGGCCTCCTTAGTGTGTGTGTGTGTGTGTGTGTGTGTGTGTGTGTGTGTGTGAGCGTGCACGCGCGTGTGCATGTGCATCCATGAACATGTGTGGATGCATGTTTGTGTGTGTTATAGAATGTTCTTCTCTAAGCACAACTATTTTCATTGTTGGAGCAGTTGTGACCACTTGCAAGAGCCCCTAAGATCAGGCTTGTTTACTGTTGACATTCCTTCATATAAAGAGAAGGAGGGGAAGGTCACTGAACCCTCCCTCCTATACCTCCTAGTCACTTACATGTTTCTTTGCTAGCTGCACGTGTCCTTGTGCTGGAAGAAGACAATGTATACAGACAGTGGCCTGTGAAGTAGGGAGGCAGTCAGTCTATGCAGCAATGAGGAAGTGGTCATCACCGGGGTGAGACTATCTGGTGGTGTGGATACTTTGGGGTCATCCATGCTTCTGTAGGTAATCCCTTCCTTACCCATGTAAGTGAGCCCCAGAAACTTCCTGATTTCACAAGTTTGACTTTGTTGAACAGCATTTCCGTTTGTCATTGGGGACCCAGCAGGAGGGGCATATGTTTGTGTCTCCCTAGGGAAAGAATTCTCATAACTGTGTGGGCACACGTGTGTGCATATGCGTGTAGAGGTCGGAAGTTGACTTAGGATGCCATTCTTCAGATGCCATCTACCTTGGTTTTTGTTTTTGTTTTTTTGTTTTGGCTAGACTGGATGGCCAGTGAGCTCCAGGGATCTGTCTGTCTCCACCTTTTCAGAACTGGAATTATAAACCCACACAACCATGCCCAACTTTTGAAATGTGGGGTCTGAGGATTGAACTTGGGTCCTCACACTTTGTGGGAAACACTTTTGCAATGGAGCTGTTCTCCTCAATCTCTCTTCAACAGCCATGTCAAAAGATGTAGAAGGCGCTGGGAGGCACTTGTCATATCAGCCATGGTGTCGTGTCTAAACTCCTGGGACCTATAGCAGACGTGAAGCTCTGGGAATACATGATGGAAAGACTTCAGTATGGCAACATACAGAGTTACACTGAGCTTCACAGCACACAAAGCATTTCAGTGTGGGGGGGTTTAAGCACAGCAAAGCCCTAGAAGAAGGACTGTGAAGGCCATGTGAAAATCAGGGAAGCCTGCAGAAGAGACAGACTTGAGCTGATTCTTAGAAAGAGCTAAGATTGTCCCAGGCAAAAGGGAAACAGTTACCAGTAGTGTGGAGTCCAGTCTCAATGTACCTGGTTCATGTCCCAGCTCACATCCTTGCTAGTTCTTTGGTTTGAGGCAAAGTCCTTGACAGATATTTGCTGTTTTGCTTTTGAGAAAAATATTTAGTGGGGTTTAATTTACATGCCATTAGTAGTCACTTAAAGTACAAAAATTGGTAGTTTTCAGGCTTTTGCAAGCCATCACCATAAGTGCCACTGGAGGATACTTTTGTCATTACTCAAAGTAAGCTCATCCCAAGAGAGAGAAATGGGAAAGCTAGGCAGAGTGGCACATACTTGTATGTGGATGACAGCTGCAAGTTCAAGGCTACTCTGGGGTGCATAATGAGTCCTTGGTTTTTTGTTTTTGTTTTTGAGACAGAGTTTCTCTGTATTGGTTTGGAGTCTATCCTGGAACTCGTTCTGTAGACCAGGCTGACCTTGAACACACAGAGATCCTCCTGCCTCTGCCTCCCAAGTTCTGGGATTAAAGACATGCACCACTATCACCTGGCATCCAGGGATGCAGGGATGGTTCAACATAGGAAAATCAATGTAATCCACCATATAAACAAGCTGAGAAACAAAAATCACATGATCATCTCACTAAATGCTGAAAAAGCCTTTGACAAAATCCAACACCCATTCATGATAAAGGTCTTAGAGAGATCTGGGATAACAGGAACATACCTAAACATAATAAAAGCTACATACAGCAAACCAACAGCCAACATCACACTGAATGGAGAGAAACTCAAGGCAATTCTTCTAAAATCAGGAACAAGACAAGGCTATCCCCTCTCCCCATAGCTCTTCAATATTGTACTTGAAGTTCTAGCTAGAGCAATAAGACAATAAAAGGAGATCAAGGGGATAAAAATTGGAAAGGAAAAGGTCAAACTTTCACTATTTGCAGATGATATGATAGTTTACATAATTGACCCAAAAACTCTACCAGGGAACTCTTACAGCTGATAAACACCTTCAGCAAAGTGGCAGGATACAAGATCAACTCAATAAAATCAGTAGCCCTACTATATACAGACAACAAAAGGGCTGAGAAAGAAATCAGAGAAATGTCACCCTTTATAATAGCCACAAACAACATAAAACACCTTGGGGTAACCCTAACTAAACAAGTGAAAGACCTGTATCACAAGAACTTTGAGTCTTTAAAGAAAGAAATTAAAGAAAACACCATAAAATGGGAAGATCTCCCATGCTCTTGGATAGGTAGGATCAATGTAGTAAAAATGGCAATCCTGCCAAAAGCAATCTACAGATTCAATGCAATCCCCCATCAAAATCCCAGCACAATTCTTCACAGACCTTGAAAGAACAATTCCCAACTTTATATGGAAAAACAAAAAACACAGGATAGCCAAGGCAACCCTGCTCAACAAAGCAACGTCTAGAGGCATCACCATCCCTGATTTCAAGCTCTATTTTAGAGCAATAGTCATGAAAACAGCTTGGTATTAGCACAAAATAGGCAGGTAGACCAATGGAATCAAATTGAACACCCTGAGATTAATCCACAAACCTATGAACACCTATTTTTGACAAAGAAGCTAAAATTATACAATGGAAAAAAGCATCTTCAACAAATGGTGCTGGCATAACTGGATATTGGCATGTAGAAGACTGCAGATAGATCCACGTCTATTGCCATGCACAAAACTTAAGTCTAAATGGATCAAAGACCTCAACATAAATCCAGCCACACTGAACCTCTTAGAAGAGAAAGTGGGAGGTACCCTTGAACAAATTGGTACAGGAGACAGCATCCTGAACATAACTCCAGTAGCACAAACACTAAGATCGACAATTAATAAATGGAACCTCCTGAAACTGAGAAGCTTCTGTAAGGCAAAGGACACAGTCAGCAAGACAAAAAGGTACCCCACAGATTGGGAAAAGATATTCACTAACCCCACATCTGACAGAGGGCTGATCTCCAAAATTTACAAAGAACTCAAGAAGCAAGTCTCCAAAACACCAAAGGATCCAATTAAAAAGTGGGGGACTGAACTAAATAGAGAATTCTCAATAGAGGTGTATAAAATGGCTGAGAGACACTTAAGAAAGTGCTCAACATCCTTAGCCATTAGGAAAATGCAAATCAAAACAACTCTGAGATATCATCGTACTCCTGTCAGAATGGCTAAAATCAAAAACACTAATGACAGTCTATGCTGAAGAGGATGTGGAGAAATGTGAATACTTGTCCATTGCTGGTGGGAGTGCAAACTTGCATAGTCAATTTGGAAATCAGTATTGAGATTCCTCAGGAAAATGGGACTCAGTCTACCACATGACCCAGCAATTCCACTCTTAGGCATATACCCAAAAGATTCCCATTCATACAACAAGGATGTCTGTTCTGCTATGTTCATAGCAGCATTATTTGTAATAGCTAGATCATGGAAGCAACCTAGATGCCCAACAACTGAAGAGTGGATAGAGAAAATGTGGTATATTTACACAATGGAGTACCACTCAGCACAAAAAAATAATGGAATCTTGAAATTTGCAGGCAAATGGATGGCACTAGAAGAAACCATCCTGAGTGAGGTAACCCAGTCACAAAAAGACAAACATAGTATGTACTCACTCATACTCATATGGATTTTAGACATGGATCAGGGGAGGGTCAGCCTACAATCCCAGTGCCAGTGAGTCTGGGAAACAAGGAGGTTCCCAAGAGATATGCATAATACCCCAGAGATATGGAATAAGGTAAGATCTCCTGAGCAGATTGGGAGCATAGAGGGAGGGGAGAGGGAACCAGGAAAAAGAGAGGAGGATAAGAGGAGGGGAGAAGAAGACATGGGAGAGCAGGAAGTTTGAGTCGGGGTAAGAATAGAGGAGAGCAGAATGTTGCATTTGTTTAATTCTGTGAAGCTGTGTTACCATGCTTGTCTAAAACACCTTATGGTCTAATGAATAGTTGATCTGTCAATAGTGAGGCAGGAGCAAGGATAGGTTGGGCTGGCAGGCAGAGAGACTACATGGGAGGAGAAATTTGGGAAGAGGGGAGCTAGGAACAAGAAGAGAGAGGACACCAGGGCCCAGCCACCCAGCTACACAGCCAGTCACAGAGTAAGAAATAAAGAAAGGTTTACAGAAATGGAAAAAGGTAAAAGCCCAGAGGCAAAAGGTAGAAGGGGTAATTTAAGGAGTGCCAGGCATTTACAAGTGATAATAAGACTCCATGTGGCTTATTTGGGAGCTGCATGGTGGACCCCCCAAAAAGAACAGAGAATAAAAACAACAGCAACAACAACAGAGGCCTCTTTGGCCCTTTAAACAACACAGTCTACTGCCCCCACTCTTGGCTGCCCACTGGAACTCCGTGCTAAGACCCTCCTGCTGAAGGCACGCCCTGTGCTTTGGTTGTTGGACGCAGAGAAATTGAACTAGAACTAGGCTGAAAGCTTCCTCCCTGCTGGCCAGCTTTCACAGTGTGGGCAGGCGCTGTGCAGGCTGATGGGAGGAAAAATGCCGTCGGCAGTCTTTCCCAGCTGTGGAACCCATGTGCTGCACAACTGAACTGCAGGCAAGATGTCCCCACTGATGCAATAGTGGGATGGCTGCTCTGCGGATAGCATTACTTTCTGATAGGATCTGAGCCCCCTGCCGCAGGAAAAAATTCATACCTGGAACTATAAACCTGGTCAAAACCCACAGCTGGGAAGGTAATAGCCCTGGAAGCTAAGCCCGTAGGCATGCTAAATGGACATGTTGCACTTGCCAATCTTTCTTCTAAATATTTATGTTCACGCCTGTAGGTTAGTGCCGTTTTGGCTGGAGAAGCGTAGTTTTACATGGATGTGGCTACTGCAGAGGCTTAGCTGATCAAAGTGCTAAGAACAAGTGTCTCTTGAGTGCTTGGCTCCAAACGGAATCTCCAATTACTCTTTGTGAGGCTCAGGGAACATTGTGGAAGAGGGGTGGAAAGAATGTAAGTCCCAGGGGATGGAGAGGAGAGCCGTGGACAGTTGCCTGTGGATGTGGCAGGGCCACTGCACCCATGAGCTCACAGTAGCTGTGCTAACCTCCACAAGATTGGACCAGTAACCATTCCAGGGTGGAAGAGGAGGACCTCATGACCTCCTCCTCCCGCATCCCTCCCTAGGAGCTCCTGGCAGCTAATGGTTGCTAGGGAAGACAGTGATACTTTCTTCAACATCATAGCCTCTGACAACTTGCCCCATTCCAACCTGAGCTCACACAAGCAACACACCATGGGTCCATGCACAAAGATATGGAGATGGGAAGGAGACTAGTTGAGAAGAATGAGGAGCCCAAGGGGATTGGGAGTGGAAGACAAGGCATTAGGAGTGAAAAATATCAAAATACATTATATATTTATGAACTTGTCAAAATATATTCATTCATTACAAACTCTGCCAACACACAGGCACACACACACACACACACACACACACACACACACACGAAGGCAGCAATGGTGGGGGTGAATATGATCAAAATGCATCCTTCTGTATGAAAAGGCATCACAAAACCCACTTCTTTATACAATTAATATATGCTAATACAGAAAGAAGCTTCATTCCCCCTGAGGAGTCACTCACTGAGAGCCTTAGCATATGCTTGGCACTTGCCATATTAGATAAACTTCAATGGCCTCATGGGGTAAGCCAGAGTCATGCACAGTGACAGAGGAAGAAACTGAGGTCAGGAGAGACCAAGCCACTTATACTGGGGTTTTGCTTCTGGGATTGGGATTCAGACTCAAGCTTGGCCCTTGAGATCCTTTCTCAGTGTCCTGCTTTGGCCCTTCCAGGGTAGAGTAAGCACACACTTGCCTGAAAAAAAATCTGTCTCTTACTGGAAAATCCTCACGTCCTTCTGGCAAGCGAAAAATCAAACCAAGTGCATCTTACCTATCACCACAGACCAAATTCCAATCACACCTCCCCCATGTCTTCATCATTTCAAGATGAGTTGCTTTTCAAGTGAACAGCACACCACACTCGGCAGAATCATGGCATCAGGACCAGGCACGTGATAGGTTCCAGATATGAATTGATGAAAATGACTGTGGGTGGCTTCGGCTGTCAGGATCTGATTTCATTTTTCTCTGACTGCTTGAAATGAACCTCATGATGAAGCCATCTGCTTTCCCTGACGCTGGCAAGGGACATTCCGTAAAAGTTCTATGGCTTGCTCACTGTTTATTTTCCTTGGGAAACCTGTCACAGCCAAGTCTTTTGTGTGTTAAGGAAATATACCTAAATATGTAACATGCTCACTTTCTTTAAATAAAGTATGAGACATCCCTGTGTCTGTGCAGGAACCTGTTCTCCTGTCACCCCCACCATGATGAGTAATACCAGGGGCTGGCTAAAGTGTGGCTCTGTGAATCCTGTAGTTGTACATGAGAAAATAAAATGTCACAGTGACACAGGAGACAGCTGGTCATTATGATTATTATTATTAGTGTGTGTGTGTGTGTGCGTGCGCACATATGTATGTGTTTTAGACAGAGGTCAACATCGCGTGTCTCTCTGTCTTCCTCAGACTCTACCTTAATTTGTGGGTCAGCGTCTCTCACTGTACCTGGAGCTGACTGATGTGGAAGACTGTCTGGCCACTGAGCTCCAGAGATCTGCCTGTCTCTCCCTCCCCAGTGCTGGGATCGCAGATATGGGCCACCACACCTGACAATTATGATAATGCTGGGACTGAACTCAGGTCCTTGTGCTTACACAAGAAGCACTTTTCCTGGCCATCTCCTCAGACCAGACATCATCTTATTATATGGAACAGGTGCTATCCTAGTCCACTCTTGGGTATTTATTCTGGGACCATGCTTCCCACAAGGCCCTGCTTCGGTAGCATCGTCTGAACTGTACCAGAAATGCAAAATCTTTCTGTCACCCCATGACTACGGAACCAGGTGGTACAGCAGTGGGATCAGCACCGAGCTCCCTCCAGAGAATTCTAATAGGTGCTCACACTTAACAGCCATTACACTAGAGAACACTTAAAATGTGTGCACCAATGAGACATTCTCTAAGAATTCGAAATGTAGTGAAAATCATGGGAAAAACCAGTGTTCTGGTTTTTTTGTTTTTGTTTTTTATTATTATTGTTGTTGTTGTTTCCAGACAGGGTTTCTCTGTATTGTTTTGGAGACTGTCCTGGAACTCGCTCTGTAGACCAGGCTGACGTCAAACTCACAGAGATCTGCCTGCCTCTGCCTCCCAAGTGCTGGGATTAAAGGCGTGGGTCACCAACACCCGGCCCCCAATGTTCTGAATTAAGAAAAATCCGGTGAACTGTGAAACATCCAGTGATAATACACGATATAGAAGCAGAAATAAATGAACACAGCATGGTTTGAACATATTGTAAAGGAACACAATGCTAAGGCTACAAGAAACTGGCCATTGACTAAGTTCAGTAAGATGTTTTTTGTGAATGTCAAAGCCCCAAATGAAACAATACATTTCTCACGGTTGTACACATATGCGATGGAAGTATTAGTTTGGGGAATATACCACGTGGGCTTCTCTCCCGGAGGGGGTGTGGGGACAGACAGGGAAGAAGCACATGAGGGATGGGATGGCGATGACAGCATCTACGTCCTTGAATCGGTAGTGGGTCTACGGGCATACATTTCATGAGAAGCATCCATAATGTATTTGTGAGATCTGTATCAAATAGTAAGTTTTAAAAGAGGAAAATGGGGGATGTTTTGACCAAGTCTGGTGATATATCCTACAAGAGATAGAATATTCTACAAGATTCTAAAGAGAATAACTAGCCTAGACTAGTGTATGGCCTCAAAGGCAGAGTGCTGGAGGGAACTGAACACCCAAAGGCTTCCCTCGCCTCGCCTCCTCGTGGGCGCCATCTCCAGAGCCGTACCTTTCTGGCGCTGCCTGCTCAGGTTCCACTCCGTGTCTGAGTTATTTATTCACCAGACATTCAAGAGTCTGTGGTGTGTCACATCGTGAGCCCATGCACAGCGAGCCCATGGAGACAGGGAACAAGATGAGAGATAGTGGGTGCCAAGGGGAGTAACTGGCCTAGGAGGCCAAGCTTGAATGAAGGTGTCTCAGACAGAGCCAGAACAAAATACACAGGCGATTTAATGCTTAACTTTTTTTTTTGTAAACCACCAATTGACTTCTTTCTGGGATGAGAAATAAAATTGCTGTTTGGAAAATTGCAAGATCTTCCCCGGAATGAGAGATTCAATCTCCTTTGAAGACAGGGTACTTAGCCACCTTAGGAGGTACTTCAATATTTGTGCTGAGTCTATTGTTAAAGATTAGGTGCCTGGATACTGTTTTGCCTTCGGGGACTAGAAGAATTGACACCTGTTTTAATTTCTGTGTACAGATGGATTTGAAGTTGCCTCCCATGTGGAAAGCGATTCCGAGCCACCATTTTTACCGTGGGCTAGAGCTGGATTCCCACAGGAAGGCCCTGTCCACTCTCCATTTGCTTTCTCTCTGGTCAGGCCCTCAGGCCAGGCAGGCCCTGTCCACAAGTCCATCTGTTCTCCCCAGTGCATTTTCCCTTATTTTCAGAAAGGATTCGTGGTCACAGGTGTACTTTGTAGCCTTCTGCATCCCTTCAGACCCTGGATAACTTTGATGGAGCACAACTACGTGTAACGTGTGACGTGTGAAACAGAGAGAGCTAAGCAGCCTGCGGTACAGCGAATGCTTCTCCTCAGCTCTGTGAGAATCAGATGTCCTCTCACCAAACAGGACCGCTCTGGGTGCTGGCCCAGCTCCAAACACACAGAACTCCTTATGAGCCCCCCTCCGGAAGATGCAGAAGGGCTCTTGGTTCCTCCACAGACATCTCTGGAAGAAATGTCTGTAAGACCCTCATAGTTTCATGTTTATGGTCTTTCTCCCATAGACTCCCCAAGTACTGGGGCAACAGGCCTCTGACTGGCAGGGGAAAAATGAACCTATTTAAGGCTATATTTAGATTCACAGAAAAATTGTAAAGCTATAACACGGGGAGGGCTCTTACAGTGTTTCCTCTACCTTCTTTCTTCAGTATCTTCCTTGAGTACAGTGCATTCCTTACCGCCAATGACCCAACGTTGTCGGGTGCTACTGAATTCCACACTGTACTCAGGTTTTCCTTGCTTTTTACCCAATGCCATTCCCTCCCTGTGCCAGGATTCCATTCTGGACGCCATGTTACATGTTCCTTTTAACTGGGTAATCCATCGTCTATAGGTTCCCGGGAATGGACACTTGGGTGGGGGAGGTCCATTATCTGGCCTATCACACTAGCGTACAGCACCTTGTACCCTAGGCACTCAATAAAGACTGGCTGCTCTAAGGAAAGCATAAAAACCCTGCAAGCCGAGTGGACATGAACTGACCTCTCAGTGTGCACCCGCTGCTTGGGTGTCTTGAGGACTGGAAGGTTTTCTGGGTACTTGAGGACACTTTATCTGCGGGACAGACAGCATGGCAGTTTAGAACAATGAGAGCAACTGAAATCTCTGTGTAGGATGTCAATTACATGAGTGTCTCAGGCTTGGGTGGACAGTCACCTAGGAGCTTACGAGAGAATCTATGCCACGGTGTGCCATAGGCCATTTGCACCAGGACCTCTGGGGACTGCTGGTTTGGCTATTTGCTAAAACCCCCTAGGTGACCCTGAAGAAAGAGTAGAGCCACTGGCTTGGAATTAACCACATTTCTTATCCAGGTCTTAGCCTGCCTGGATTCTTTTTGTTAGGGCCCAACCCCTAGAGCCTCAGAATATGACTGTATTTTGACACAGAGTGTTTAATAATGTCATTAAGTTGAATAAGAAAGTGGCCATGTAAAAGCCAAAGAATACAGCCTCTGAAGGATTCAGCCCTGGTGACAGCATGATCCGGCTCACTTCCAGTCTCTGGACTGTAGGCTAGTCAATATCTGTCATTTCAGCTGCCCAGGCTGAGGAGCTTTTCCTGTCCTAGCAAACTAAGCTAGATGTTGCTCAGTGGGTGTGTCTGTGCTTCCTTTAGAAAAACAAGTTCCTAGGCAAGGGTTTGCTTCCCCCCCTCCGTTCCTTGACAGAGCAGCGTTTCACTTTAAGACACGCAACCAAAGCAATACAAACCGAGGCTGCCTCAGCACTACTGCACAGCCTTGTCTTAGCCTTGAAGTTTCGTTGTGTGACTCTGAAGGCAACCCCAGGAGACCACCGGGAGAATGTGAGGCGAGAAGCCTGGGGCTGGGAAATCTCCCCAGATCTGTCCAGCACCAGCCAGCCAGGATGAGAAGGCTTCTCATGAGCTTACTGAAGGGCAAACAGTACCACAGAGCAATACCGAGTGTTTTTCCCTCCATCAGCTCTGCTGTGACTGTGTGTGTTTATGTGTGTGCCTATGTAGGTGCAGGCGTGTGTGCATATCCATTTGCACATATAAGCCTCAGCTGTTGTTCCTTACAGGCAGGGTCTCGTACTGGTCTAGAATTCACCAAATAAGCTACGCTTTCTGGCCAGCAAGCCCCAGGGAGCCCCTGTTTCACCTTCTTGATGCTGGGACTATAAATGGGTTATAATTACCCCAGGCTTTTTCTTCCTTCCTTCCTTCCTTCCTTCCTTCCTTCCTTCCTTCCTTCCTTTCTTTCTTTCTTTTCCTAAAGAACATTGGTTTGGGAGAATCAAATTCAGGTCCTTCTGAGCTATCTCTCCAGGTTTCCACTATGATTAAAAAATATATTTTTACTTGTATGTATGTATGTATGTATGTATGTATGTATGCCTGAGTGTGTGTTTGTATACTGCACATGCACAAGACCCTGTGGAGATCAGAAGAGGCATTGGATCCCCTAGAGCTGGAGTTGAGATAGTTGTGAGCTACCACATGGGTTCCAGGTACCAAACCTACATCCTCCGTAAGAACAAGAGTTCTTAATAGATGAGCCATCGCTCCAGATTCCCCTGCCACACCATGATTTTTACAAGTTACTGGTTTGTAGTTCTTCTATGCCTATTACGGCTTTGGGCAGTTGGTGAATATCTTGTTCCAAACATATGATCCTTTAAAAGAGCAATCCTGCTGCAAAATTTTAAAATGTTCATACCTGTGCCAGGCACAGTGGTGCACACCTGTGCACTCAGGAAGCTAGTATGACTGGAATCTGAGGCTAGCCCAGATGCCAAGCCATCCAGGACTTCATAGTGAGATCCTGTCTCATGTATATGTGTAAATCCACCAACATAAATTAGTCCTTCTATCAGCTCAACTGTGGTGTGTGTGTGTGTATGCACACCCTACTATTCAGACATTTCCCTTCTGCTACTCAATTCTGAAGAGAAAACGCTTAAACCAGTAATAAGTTTATTCAGAAGTACATTAGTCATAACTTCTATGACAGTGGGAAATCAGCTCCTGTTTAAGTGTTCCATATGGAGAGGGGCAAATAAAATATGGTACTCGCTGATCATGGACTATGGAGAAGCTAATAATGCGAAAGATACTTGGATATGGTGCTTACATTAAAACCGACACACACATAGGAAGGATTAGAAGTGAATGAGAGCCGGTGAGCCAGCAGGCTGAAAGGCTCCCAATCACGTTAATGGAGCAAGACTTGGACAGTGGGTCAGTGCACAGACTGTCCCCCTCCTTCCTCTTGCTCCTCTGAGCTCCCGGCTTTGGTTTTATAACAAGCACACACATTTATTACGTGGGAAAAATACGATACAACAAGTGTAAAATAACCAATGACAAGCAGCAGAAGCAGGACTGAGGGCCCATTTTGTTGAGGGATCCTGCTTCGCCTCCACAATACATCAAGCGATCAGATACCGTTAAACTTGGCTGTGGTATAGTGACATCCCGCCTCAGGCTTCCCTGGTGTGGGTGTGAAGCATCCTTTGGAAGCGGCAGTGTTTAAGGGCAGCAGAGGGCAGAAGGCGCCAAGTGTGGCTTCAGCAACTTGTGTCCTTCCCCTTGGACAAAGCATTCTCCTTAATTAATTTAACAGAAACCTGTCGGTGAAAGTCAATGTTTCCATAAGCCCACGGCTCTGGTAATGAGCATGTATCATCTGTGTGCTTCCCAGCATGCTCTGCAGAGAAGCCCTCTGCTCCGTAGTGAGCCAGGAATGTAAGCATGAGCTTGTTCCTTCTCCTGCTCTCATTGCCATGCTAGTGTTTCAAGCTCTGCTGAGAAAGGGCTGCAAAACTCCCACATTCAGCCCAGCAATCTATGGCTAGTGCCTCCACTGTCTTCCCTCAACAACTATAATAGCTTCCAAACCAGAGCTGGTATGTTGATTGGTCTCCGTCAATATCACAAAATACCCCAGATAATCAGCTTGTAAACCGGAGCTTCCAATCTATGCTCAGCTGCCCCCGTTGCTTTGGGTGTGTGATGAGACAGTATAACCTGCTGGAAGAAGCTGGAGGAGCAAAGTCCCTTGGCTGATGGCCAGGGACCAAAAGAAACAGACATTGGAGCCCCAGGGCTGACATTTTGTCTCAGACCAGGGACTCCCTATATGGTTTCTCATCTGTGCTCACTAGCAGGATATGTTTGAGCATATGTTTGAGTGGACAGGCCATTGTGTCAGACACTATGGCTTCTCTAACAACACAGACACAACAGTGGGCAGGTCATTGTGTCAGACACTGTGGCTTCTCTAACAAATACAGATGCAATTGATTACAGCAACACATTTTTTTTTCTTGAAATGCTCTGGAGGTTAGAAGCCCCAGACCAATCTTTCTGAGCTAAAGTTAAGGGGTCAGCAGGACTGATTGTTTCTGGAGGCACTGAAGAAGGACTCTGGTCTTTTTGTGGGTGTCTACTGCTGGGGTGGCTTGAAAGGGTATGTCTTATAGGCTCAGATACTCGAATACTTGGTCTCCAGCTGATAGTGAGGTTTGGCTAAGTTTAGGGGGTGTGGCTTTGCTAGAGGAAGTGTGTCACTGGAGTGGGCTTTGAGGTTTCAAAAGTCACGTGCCATTTCAGTGCACTCTCTGTTTCCTGCTTACGGTTGAGAGGGGAGTTCTCAGCTTTTCCAGATGTTGTGTCTTCCCCCGGCTGCCAGTATCCCCTGCCACGATGGACTCATTCTTCTGGAACCATAAGCCCAAATAAACCTTTTCTTCTACTAGTTGCCTTGGTCATGGTGTTTATCACACCACTATTGAAGTGACTAATTCAACTGCTTTCCTTACATCCCCTGGCTCATGGCCCCTGCCTCCACCTTCAAGCTAGCGATGACCAATCTTCAGACCTGCCTGTCTGCGTCTGTCCTGGAATCCCTCCTCTGACTCTGACTCGTGGCTTATGTCCTTTTGATTGTCCCAGGCCCATAGAATAATCTAGGATTCTCTCCCCATTCCAGGGCCCTTAACTTGATCATTTCTGAACAGTACCCTTTTGCCTATTCACATGCGTGGTAGTTTGAATGCAATTGGCTCCCATAATCTCACAGGGACTGGCATTATTAGGAGATATGGCTTTGTTGGAGTGAGTATGACTTTGATAGAGGAAGTGTGTCACTGGTGGGCCTTGAGGTTTCCTATGCTGAGAATACCACCCAGTATCTCAGTCGACTTCCTGTAGCCTGCAAGTTGTAAGACCCTCGGCTACTCCTTTAGAACCACATATCCCTGCAAGTTGCTATGCTCTCCACTGTGATAATAATCCACTGAACCTCTGAAACTGCAAGCTAACCACCCCAATGAAATGTTTTCTTCATAAGAGTTGCTGTGGTCATGGTGTCTCTTTAAAGCAACCAAAACACTAACTAAGACAACCTGTCTTAGGGACTAGATGTGGACATATAAGGGGACATTATTCAGGATGTGTGACACTCAGAAGGCATTCAGTGAATCGAGTGGCATTGTCACACAAAATTGCTTTCCATCCTCATTTGCCCATTTATCTAAACAAGCCTTGTTAGGTGGAAAATATGAGTAAGATTTAATCAAAACCTAACTTCAAAAAAGTAGTCAGTTAATAGTACATCAATTAGCAAAGTGGCAAAACTCTTACAGGGATGTATTTTCAATGAAATTTCATTTTCAGGTAAGTATCCGAATATTGATGTAGTTTTGATCATACTATCAAGCGATGAATTGCTCAGTTAGAAAGAAATCTTTTAGAAAAAAATTAAGCCTTATAATTACTGAAAAATTTTATGAAAAATAAATTTCAGCTTATACTTATGTTGTAGTGTAGTTGTAATCAACAACCATACAAGTATGAAACATGCTGTGTCAGCATGAATTTCTGGAGAGATGGGAGGATAGTCAGGTTCAAAAAAGAAAATAAGACAATATAAGACTTACGTTAAAAACCTATTTTACAAGTGATTCGTAGATACCACATTGCTTTGACATCAATATTTAATTGAGTTCATTTAAAAGAAAGGTGTTTGTTCCTAAAAATCCATTCTACCAATTATTTTCATGATAAAATCCTGGTTGGCAGCTTAGTGGGTGGTGAGCTTTCTTAAATTCATCCATTAAAGATTTACAAGAACAAACAGCCCAACGGTTGCTGCTCATGGGGCATGATGGTCCAACCTGCATTGCCCCAGCTCTGACAAAGGTAGTTAGCACAGACCCCAGTGATGGAAAATTTTGCCTTTGGGCAGAAGGGACATCAAAATGGCCACTTCGGCTGCACTGAAAACAAGAAGAGGGGGTGCCCAGGCGCCTCGATTTCACTTCTCACTCGTTTCCTTCCCTATTCTGCCTGGCCAGAGCTGCCTGTGCACAGCTAATCAGGGCCATGAGCCTCACAAGAGTGACTGATGGCGAGAAGTGGATTTTTAATGACTCCAGTGCTAAGCCATGAACAAAGTGCACAGGACTAAATAAAAAGCCTGCCAACGCTGGTGGTGGCACCAGAAAACCAAAGCCCTGGTCCCCGGCTCATCTCCAAACTTTTTTTATGGAACTACTTCTATGAGTATGAGACAGATTCAATGATTATTCTGAGTAAACAGGAGTGGCAGAAGCTCAGAGTGAACTCTTGGCAAGGATCACTTGGCTATCTTCCCTGGGAGCACACACATCCACGTCAACAATAGCAGACAACCCAATTTGGAAATAGACAAAGGATATGATTTTAAAAATTTCCCCCAAAGAAGACATGCAGGCTTCCTAGAAGCATTTGAGAAGAAACTCAACACCATCAGTGACCAGGGTAACATGTTACAACCACAGTAAGACACCATGTACCCCTACAAGGATGGCTACGAATTTAAAAAATGAAAACAAGTGCTGCCCAGGAGGATATGGAGAAATTGGAGCCATTGTGTGTTTCTGTTGGATGTTGGTTTGTCAACTTGACACAACCTAGAAATCACCAGGGAGAGTCTCAGTGACGGACTGGACTGTCTAGATCAGGTTGGCCTGTGGGCATGTCTGTGAGGGTTTGTCTTGGTTAATTGACCGATATGGGAAGACACAGATCAAAAATGGATGGCACCATTCCTGTTTAGGGCTCTGGATTGCATATTTATAGAGAGAAAGCTGAGTCCTAAGCAAGCATGCATTCATTCTCTGCTCTTGACTATGGGCTTCTAAGGTCTGCCTTGACTTCAATGGTGGACTATATTCTGGAACTGTAAGATGAATACGTGTGCTCTTTCTCCAAGCTGCTTCATCAGAGGGTCTTTGGTTGCTGCAGCAGAAATGAATCTGAAACATGTAAAATATGTTTAAAAAATTTATGATGGCTCCTCAAATAGTTATCCATGGGAGTATTGTATAACCGAAAAGTTCTACTGGCAGATACACACCCGCAAGTATTAAAAACAAGAGCAGGTTAAAAAAAAAGTGTGTTGTGCTGGTTTGAATGATAAATGTGCCTCCCCCCCCCCCCAATAGTCTCGGGCATTTGAAGACTTGGTCTCCAGTTGGTCGTGCTGTTTGGGCAGTTTAGGAGGTGTGGCCTTGCAGGAGGAAGTATGTCTCAGGTGGGGGTGGGCTTTGATCATGTAAAGCCATTAGCCACTGCTAGTTTGCCTCTCTCTGTTTAGTGCTTGTGATTTGAAAGGCATCCTGCCCCCACGCCCCTCCTCTACCATTATGGACTCTTATCCCTCAGGAGCAGTAAGCCCAGGCTTCAGGAGACGTTAGGAAGCTTCTGTCTGGGAAGAAGAAGAAGGCTCCTCTGAGTGTGTTTTATTTTGATCTGAGAAGCAGTTACAAGGATAAAATGAAGGGTGTAGCAATAGCTGCACAATTTCACCCAGTGGTCTACTTTGGATTGATACGTGTGACTTTATATATATACATGTGACTGAGATATGACATATATAAAGTCACACGTATATCTCAGTAAAGATGTGTTTTGGAAGGCAGGTGTAGAAGAATGTGCTTGGACTCCTTCCAGTTAATGGGAAAAAAATCACACAGAGAAAACAGCAAGCCTTTTGGAGCAAGCTAAAGATTGCATCAGAGCAGGGCCCTGCTCTTCCAATGATCTGTGCAATGACAGGTCGTGATAAAAGCAGTTCTTAATCCCGGTCAATTGGAAATCACTTGGAGAGCTTTTAACACACGCCGATGCCTGGCACCACCCAGAGAGATCCTAATTTAGTTGGCCTGAGCACAGGAAAACATTGTAGAGCCCCCATGCGATTTTTATTGGGGTGAACAAACCATGGCCCACGAGTTAAGTCTGCCTGCTACCTGTTTTTGCAAATCAAGTGTTTTGGGACCACGGCCATGCACATTCATCTAAGTAAATCCCCAGCTGCTCTCGGCCATGATGGCTAAGTGGGAGCAGCTGAAGCAGGACCATATGGTCTGCACACCTAGAATGTTTACCAGTGGCCCTTTCCATGAGAAACCACCTGACACCTGGGTCTCCGCACCCGGGAAGCGTGTAAAACACACAAATGAATGTCCAGCACCACCTGGACCCTCTGGCTCCAGCTCACCGGGAATAGGGCTCCAGCATGAGTTCTTTGCAAGTTCCACACCAGCTTTTGTTGAGGGCTCCCTGTTCTGAACTGGTGCTCTTGATGAACGGGGGTGATGAATTATATCCAAAGGACCCCAGGCACTCTTAGTAGGGGCCTGGCTGTCCCCCAATAATCTGAGGCATGTCTACAACTCAGATTCCTAGCAACCACCCTTCCTTCAGCAGCTTGGAGGCCCTGGGTCTGGATCAAGCAACCCCCAAGAGCAAACAGATGGGCAGCTCCTCTTTGCAAATGGGGACACTGCCACTTAGGAGCTGAGATGAGCCCAGTTCTGACCTCAGTTAAAAATTACATTTGTGTCCGACAGCCTCCAAAACAATACAGAGAAACCCTGTCTCATAAAACCAAAAAAAAAATTACATGTGTATGTTTGTGTCGACGCCAGAGGTCAACCTGAGTGTTGTTCCTCTGGAGCCATCCTTAGTTTTTGTGACAGGGTCTCTCACATTCAGTGAGGCTGGCTGGCCAGAGAGGCCCAGAGACCCTCCCAGCTCTGCCTCCCCAGTACTGGGACTATGAGCACATGTCACTACACACAGCCACTTATATGAGTACTGGTGATCGAACCTGGGTCCTTACGCTTGTAGGATGAGCACTTAACTGACTGAGCCACCTCCCCAGCTTCCCAGCCTCAATATTTTGAAAAGACATTTCCAATGGACACTAGAGTTCACACTGGGATGGTAGAAGCCAAGTGACTTTGATGGATGTCAACTGTAAGCACAAACCAGAGTGTTGGCTCTGCCCCAAAGCACGTATGTCTGCCACTTATTGCTCTGCACAGGTTCTTGGACAGGCCATAGTCTGCAGAGCCATGAGGGTCACTTAGCAGAAGAGAAAGCTGGGCTGAGAGGTTGCTCTCCAGTTAGAACCAGAGACACCCAGCTAGCAGAGGACCTCTCAGGATAGGCATAAGAATCTATTTCCAGAGGAAATCAGCAATTTGATCTTCACTCTCAAGGCTGAGACACAAGGAAATCCAGAAAAAGGAACCTGAACCTCCTGGAGGAGAGGCAGAGAAGCATGGGACCAAACTCCTGCTGTGGACAGTGTGTGCCATTCCTACCTGCAGGGACATTAGAGAGAGGATGCCTCATTGGTACTGAGGATGGGGACTAGCCGCGGTCACTGAGGCAGAGTCTCACTAAGGTTTTTCAAGGACTACTAGGAATTACAGCTATATTGACGATAGTTCCCAAACCCTGGCTGCATTCTAGGATCTAGAAAGTATTTCAGACTCCTGGAGACCAGGCCAGGTCATTTAAACCAGAACTCACAAGATTCACAAGCAGTCATCAAGATTATTGACATTCCTCTGGTGATGCCAACTGCATATGCAGCGGGGGTTATGCATCTCAATGTCACCCCTGGAAGTCAAGGCTTGTAGGGATGAGTGAATAAAAGATGTCTGGGCAGGCATATCAAGAGGTATGACCTGTTAGGAAAACACTGGGAATTACCTAGCCCAACCAGTTAACTCCATGGGGCAGCAAGAACAAGGGATGTATTGGTTTTGTTTTTGATATAGGATATTTTGGATCTACTGTATTTTAGGGAATGCTTTTCAATCTACAGAAGAGTTGTTCAGCTAACGTAGAACATTCCGAAGCACCCCTCACGCCTCTTATGTTACCATGGCACATTTGTTAAGACTGAAACACAAAGCAAAACATTAGATTTCACCCTCATCCAAATCAACAGCACTTTTCTGCTCAGGACCAACCTAAGATGGTACACTACATTCAGTCAAAATGTTACCTACCATTTTTGAATGTTCAAATCCATTTTTTCTGTCCTCATGAGTATGTATGTTCACCTGAATTTGACCAACACTGAAGAAGTTTCATCAAAAAAATATTCTCTTTAGTGAATATTAGTATAAGATGCTTGAATTAAAAAATTCCATTCTTTTTAGGTAAACTGTTTACATATTTTCTCATTTAAATAGAGTTCTTGTGTTGGGCCAGACTTGGTGGTAGAGCACTTGATTAGTATGTGCAAGGTTCACCCTGGCTTTGTTCCCCAGCACCACTCACAAAAATGTTCCTTCCTGCGGAAGTTCTCCTACAACATAATGCTACCAAATCATTCAGTTCCTCAGCTTTGTTTTTCCATTTGTAGAGGCTACCCATCATGGGTCTAGACCAATAGTTCTCAATCTGTGGGTCCTGACCATCATAAAACACTTATTTCTGGTGGTCTTAGGAACTACGACACCACTCAGTAGCAAAATTACAGTCATGAAGTAACAACAACAAAATTTATGGCTGGGGGTCCATAAGACCACCAGAAATGTGTTTTCTGATTGTTGCAATATACAGGTTGAGATCTGTTGGTCTAGATGATCTGAGGTTTCTTTGACATTTCTTCAGCCCTGGGAGATGTAGATCTGACATCAAGAAGTTGGAGTGTGGCCCAGAGACTCACTTAGGGCAGCATGGCAAGGGTGGAACCAAACAACAATTATCAGAGTCAATTCATCTGAGGACAGTTCAGGGTTATTTTTGCAGGCAAAAGAGTTCTCATGAGAAGCGTCATGGAAGCCTACCTGGCAGAACAGAAGGAAAGTGGCTTTATTGCTGTGACTCAGCTATCTGAGGCAGTAGTGCCATGGCGAGGGAGGGCATTTGCATCCAGAGGCAGAGAGAACTCAACACCCTCAAATGACCTTTCCCAAAATGTACATGTCAAACTCTCTTTGAAACAACAAAAAGACCGGTTCTTTGTGTCCCTCAATTGTACTCTCCTGCTGTTGGATTACACGAAATCAATACAGAAAGGGCACAGCTGGGAAAGAAAAAAATAATTGGGCTGAGTAGCCAGGAGTAACCTCCTTCATCCTTCCCTGTGTTAATTGACTACATCTATTAAAGTCACAGAGAAGAGGACTTCTGAGCCATGTGGACAAGAAATGTAACATATACTCAGAGAAAAGGGAATAAATGAACAGATGGCTTAAACATCTAAGTACCCACCATCCAATGAAGGCATAGAACAGCTCCAGGACTTCAGTTGAGTGATCAACTCCCTAGGCTGTGTGGGACATCACAGGATGTCATCTGCATTTTGAATGGAATATGTGGTGGCTTGAATAATGCCCCCATAGGCTTGATCACCAGGGAGTGGCACTATTAGGAAGGCTGGCCTTGTTGGAGTGGGTGTGGCCTTGTGGGGGGATGTGAGTCACTGGGGGTGGGCTATGAGGTTTGAAGGGCCCAAGTCAGGTTCTCTTCTTCCTTCTGCCTCTGGATCCGGATGTGGAATTCTCAGACCCCCCAGCAGCATGTCTGCTGCAGGCTGCCACACTTCCCTCCATGCTAATGGACTGAACCTCAGAAACTCCAAGCAAGCACCAATTAAGTGCTTTCTTTTTATAAGCCTTTGTGGTAATATTATGTCTATGCTCTAACAAATAAATCTTGCCTATAGATCAGAGAACAGAGCTAGCCACTAGTTAACCACAGAGGCCAGGCAGTGGTGGCACACATCTTTAATCTCAGCACTAGGAAGAAGGAGATAGGAATATAAGATGAGTAGAGACAGAATCTCTCGCCCATTCAGTCTGAGGATTTGTAGAGACAGGAGCTCAGGTTTTTCTGTCTGAGGATTTCCTAGTGTCCTGGCTCCTTTACTTCTCTGATCTTTCAGCTTTCACCCCGATATCTGACTCCAGGTTTTTATTAAGACCAATTAGAATTCGCTCTACAGGAATTCTGTAGTGCCCTTCACAGCAAAAGAATACTGTCTAAGGCAGAGCAACAGGACTTTGTTCCTCAAGCATCCTTAATATTATGTGGGTTAACAACATTCGAGGGATTGACAGAGACAATGCTCAGGAAATTGAGCCCCGAGACATAGATGCACTGGGCTCCTGGTTTGGTACACGAGGCCCAGCAATGTGCATTTTTTACAAAGACCTAGAAGATTCATAGCAGATGGGATCCCACTTGAGAGAGACACGAATCCTTAGAGACTTGGCCCAGGAGATATTCGTGGGGCTTCTGTAACTCAGGGAGGGGTCACAGCTGTCTACCCCCAGCTCCTTAATCAGATGCATTTTATGTGTTTGTGAACACACCTTTGGGTTCACTGGAGACAGAGTTCTTGGTAGGGACAGCACTGCCCCCACACTGCACTCAGGAAATCTGTCAGGTTGGGTTGTCTTAATGATTCGGCAGTTAGTGGGTAGAAACCAGGAATTAAAAATTTCCAGGACATGAAAGAATTAGCTTGCATTCTGAATGACTTCCAGAAGTCTGGCTGTGTTTTCCAGCACACAGGAAACCTGTCTGCATTGAGCTGAGCCTGTCTAATTCTTGTTTCGAAAATAAACAAGCCTTTAATGCACTGCTTTAATATATATTGACATTTCCAGGAATGCAGCTGCCAGGATCAGTCAACATTTCTGTTTCCAGGGCTTCCAAAGCTGAAGATTCATTCAACTTCTATTAAAAAGTATTTGGGGAAAATGTCTGTACTGAACATGCACAGACCTTTCTTCTCTTCATTGCTTTCTGGTCAATGCAAGGTTGGTAGCCAAGTGCCTGCCATTGCCACTGGACATTGGAGATGGTGTAAAGCATAAGAGAGAATGGTGTAGCTTCAATGTGATTACTGCAGCCTTTCATATATGGGACTCAGGCATCCTTTTAGTATCAGTTGGTATCCTGGAACAGCCCTCCAGTGGGCCCTGAAGGGCAACTGTGTTGACAGCGTTTCGGACTAGGGGCTGGAGGGACCACATCAGTTGGTTTCCAACTGTTTGTGAATCCAACTCTAGAGAATCCAGCACCTCTGGCCTCTGCAGGCACTTGCACTCATATGCACGTACATGCCCCCACACAAGTAATTGCATAATTAAAAGTTAAGTCTTCTAGGCAAAGAGTTGTGCACCCAGCCAGTAAGTTTCATCGAGGACAGTGCTGCAGTGGTGTGCACAGGACATATCCATGCCCCACTCCCTGTAGGTACCAGCTCCTAATGACTTTACTAAAGCCAGATCTTAGCAATCATATGATCCACATTGTTGTCATTGTAAACTGCTTTATGTTGTCTCTTCTATACAAGAAAGGCAAAATGCTGTCCTTTTGAAATTTTATATACATGGTTTATTTAATAGTAATATTTTGTTCATAAAAATTCATCCTGTATGTGATGTTTAATATAGATTGTCAATAAGATAGGACATAGACTCACCTAGGAGACAAGCTTCTGGACATACCTGTGAGGGACTATCAGATTAGGTTATCTTTTGGACATAACTTCAAGGGATTATCTTTTTAAATTATTATTTATTTATTTTTCATTTTATTGTTCTCTCATATATTACATCTGGACCACGGTTTCCCCTCTCTTCACTCCTCCCAAGTCCTCTGCCCCCTCAAATCCACTTCTACTCCATTTTCCTTCAAAAAACAGAGCAGGCCTCCCAGGGATATCAGCTGAGTGTGGCATAATAAGTTACACCAAACCCATGTATCAAGGCTGGATGAGACAACCTATCAGGAGGTAAAGGGTCCCAAGAGCAGGCTAAGGAGTTAGAGACACCCCCCACTCCCACTGTTAGGAGTCAGTCCCTCAAGAACACCAAGCTACACAACCATAACATGCAGAAAACCTAGCTCAGACACACACAGGGTCAGTGAAGCTACATAACCATAACATAGGTGCAGAGGGTGTAGCTCAGACCCATGCAGGCTCCCCGATTGTTGGTTCAGTCTCTGTGTGCTCCTATGAGCCCTGCTAAGGTGATTCTATGGTCCACTTTCTTGTGGTGTCGTTGATCTCTCTGGCTCCATGAGGGATTATCTTAATTAGGGTAATTGAAGTGAGGAGGACCAGCCCTAAATATAAGCAGCATCACTCCTGGGCTGGTGTCCATAGTTACATAAGGAGAAGGAAGCCACAAGAGCATCAGAGCTCATCTGAAGTGATGAGTGACCCACAGCTTCCAGCTCTTGCCACCATGACTTTCCCTCAGTGAGGGACAAGCACTTCAAACCATAAGCCCGCATAAACCCTTTCTCCCTTAAGTTGCTTTCGTCCCAGCAATGGTACAATTAATAAGACACTTTATGAGAAAAATTTCTACTTATAAATGAGCTTGTTAGATACGACAGGGATTGAGAAGAAACATTCAGATCAAACTGGGGATGCACAACCCAAAGCTGTAAGGGCGATGAGAACCCATAGATCAGATCTCCATGGATCCACCCCAGCTGGTCTTGGCTTCCCAGCCCCTGCCCTGCCAGCCCAGCCTGTCTTGCTCTCTCGAGAGTTCCTTGTTGCCACAGAACACTTTCTTTTCTCTGCTCATGCAAAGGCCTGGACAGTTAGACAGTGATTTGTAAAGTCACACAGCCTGAAAGGAAAGCACAAAACCTTTGCTTGACTCTCTCATTATATTTAACTCGGGATCTTTCTCTTGCAGATACAGAAATCACAAAACAAACAGAGCCTCTTGTTCTCGGCTCTCTGTGGACACAAATTACTGCTTGTTCTTGTCTAGAGTTGGATTTGAGGGACTTTACGGAAATGGCAAGAAAAACAATAATTCCCCATTGACTCTGGGATGAGTGGTTCCCTAACCCGCCAGTAGTGCCCATACCCTCAGTGACAGCGATGCAGGGTCAGGGGGTGGGTGGTGATTAATCTGCATACTCTGACACTTGTTTCATGGGGCATGTGGAGGGATGTCCTGGAGCCCCTCCCCTCCATGGCTCTAGCACCCATACTTTCAAAGAAGGGAAGTGACATAATGGCAGGGCTGCTGGAGGGGAGAGGGGCCCTCTCACATCTCCATGCGAAGGGCGGTGCCACTTCTGAAAGAGCTCAGAGCAGAAGTTCAAAGAGACTGAAGTGAGAAGGAACCAGTTGAATTAGAACAGACCAGAGAATCCTGAGTGAGAAGAATGGTACCCCTGAACACTCGAGGAGTGTGGTTAGAGCCAGTTGTCCCCTAACAGTAGCACAGAGCTGAAGCAGTCAACCCCAAATTCAAGACAATGACATCTCGCCAAGAAGGGACGCCCCAAACATTTTTAGGGTTAGGCAGAACTTCCCTTGGCCATCCCATGAGGACATGTGAGTTGGCAGAAAACTACAGGATATGCCAAAATTGTAAGGCAATTCTAGAATTCAGATGATCACTTCCAAGAATGAACAAAGATCAAACTATCAAGCAAATACAGGAGTCCCCAGAAACGGGAACCTGTGTTGTAAGACAGGATGTGCCCTGCTGCCATCTGGTTGCTTGCTGTGCCAAGAGAGGAAGACATCTTCAGAGAATTTATGCTTTCAATACGGTTTCTAGAAACTCAGAGCATAGCCTATAAAACAATACATTTTACACAATACAAAAATAATGGATGTTATTATGGTATAGAGAAAAAGGCCCCCAGAAAAAGCCCAGGAATGATTCATCCCTTGACACCAAAAAGAACATGAGGAAGAAATAGTCAAAAGACAGGCAAAGAAGGCAGCCAGTCTTTTGTTGAGAAGTCCTTGAGGAGGAAGAAGATTGCATGGCTGAGCCCAGAAGAGGGAAATTGACGTGGAAAGAAAATTGGGCTGATGAGTGAGGTTTTCAAGTTGTCAGGGAGGGAAATGATCAGAAGACAGAAAGAGCTGGGGCTGATGTGAACTCTGGAGAGGCTGCTCCTGCTGCCAAAAACAGGACAGGCGCAGGAGACGCTTCAGGAAAGCACAGTACCTCTGCTTGACCCTCTCATTATAGAGAGGCTAAGCACCGGCATCTCGGTAATAAGCAGGAAGACTGGAAGTCAGAGTGAACTCCGACTGGAAGGAGATACCCTTGTAGCCTGTCCTGGTCTGAGAGAGGAAAGAGGAGCCCCTTTATTTGCAGGGTGGTGATGGGGGATGTCCTTCTGTATATATTTTTTTCCTATTGGTTGATGACTACAACACTGATTGACCAGTAGCCAGGCAGAAAGAATAGGGGGGGTTACTGGACCAGGAGAAGGCTGGGGGAGGGAGGCAGATAGAGAGGCCTTGAAGAGGCACCATGCTGCCCAAGGAATAACAGGCCAGATTATGGGTAAGCCACGGCCTTGTGGCAATAATAGATTAATAGAAATGGGTTAATAATTAAGACAGAGCTAGCCAATAAGAAATCTGAATCATTGGCCAAGCATTTTATACTTAATATAAGTCTTGGTGTGTTTATTTGGGGCAAAGCGGCTGGGGGACCAGGTGGGACAGAAACCTCCATCTTCAGGGCAGGTCTAGTTTTCATGTACTTTTTTAATCCCCTAGACATCTCCATGCAAAGATCCTGGATAAGATAACCCATGTGACTGTGCAATCTGAACATCAACAGAAATTAGTGTTAGTTTCCTAAATCTGATGCCTAATATCTAAGACTAAATCTTCCCAATTGGTGGGAAAACGGCAGACACTGAGATTGAACAATTCTGTTTACATGAAAACAAACACAGACATGCTAATTTGGAAGATTCCTGGGGAGTTTCAGTTCCCAGAGGCCATGTCTAGACAAATGGAGGAATTTTTCAGGCAGATACAGGAGAGAACTTGCATCCTAGGGATCAATAACCAGAACAGTGAAGAGAGAAGAGCTTGCTGTGAATGTAGCTGAGTTAGGAGGAGTGGAGATAATGGATCCTGGGGTCTGGACATCCAGGCCTGCCTCCTGCGCTCTCCCTGGGGAATGTATGCATGTGAAGGACTCTTCGTCTTTCTAAGCTTGAACTTTCAGATCCATAATTGAAGAACCTCTAGTCAAACGGTTTTCAACCTGTGGGTTGTGACCCTTCAGGGGTTGAACAACTCTTTCACAGGGGTCACATGCTAGAGATACTTCTTATTAGAGAGTTACATTACAGTTCATAACAGTAGCAAAATTACAGCCATGAAGCAACAAAATAATTTCATGGTTGGGGGTCACCACAACACGAGGAACTGTATTAAAGGGTTGCAGAACTAGGAAGGTGGAGACCCACTGTTCTAGTCAATGAAAGACGTGTATGCTGGGCCTGGCACACAAGGAATTCTCTGTCTGTGTGTCGGCTGTGCTTGCAGCTGCTTTGTTATCATCGCTATTTCCACCCTTGCCAGAATTACCTCAGGACCCGTCTCTCCCACGAAGATGTTCCTGGGTCAGGGCCATTCCCTACCAAAGAGCTGGCTTTTCCATGTGAGGGCAAGCATCCTCACTGGCATTGCTAGTTAAGACAATATGTCAAAGAGAGAGAGACGGAGAGAGAGAGAGAGAGAGAGAGAGAGAGACGGGGAGAGAGAGAGAGAGAGAGAGACAGAGAGAGAGAGAGAGAGAGAGAGAGAGAGAGAGAGAGAGAGAGAGAGAGAGAGACAGACTATCCCTTCAAAGAGTAAGCCAGAACAAATCTTTACTTGTGAGAGTTCTCTGCTTCCAGTGTGTGGATTCTGGGAATTGAACTCAGGTCTTCACGCTGGGCAGCAATCACCTTTATCTGTTGAGCCCAGTCTTTAAGTTGTTTTTTTGCTAGGTGTTGTGTCAGAGCAGAGGGATAAGTAACTAATAGTCACAGGCTGGAACTTCTGACCAAGACTTTAAAAATAGAGTATACAACCATTTTGTCGTGGGACTAAAGAAGGAGCATGTACGGCATGGATTAGACAGGGTTCTTCATGCTGGTCCCATGTTATTTTATTTTCTCCTCACAGCTACTCTGATGCTGCTGTCACCAACGTCGTATTATAGATGGAGAAACAGAGGCACCTTGCAAGGGTACTTCCCTCCATATGCCCAGGGCTCACAGCTAAAAGAACAAAGAGGCATCTATGGGGCTCAAATACCACATTCTCAGAAGCAAACAGAATTTTAAAAAGGCAGTATCCTTTTAAATATTTTTCAAAATTATTTTACGGTTTCATGTGGATACATCCAAGCTATAAAAATCATCATGACCAAACTGACAAAATTACTGTTTTCTTTGTGTAGTCCACTGTTCTGCATTCTGAGGTCACCTGTCCAATATCCTCAGAACTGAATACGTCTTTCGCGGGCCTATTTGGATAGGCAATCCTCTTCTCAACAGAAAGGCCAACATGTCCACTCAGAAAATGGCTTGTTCAAAGGAAAAACCTCATTTTGGGCAGTCAACTTCCAGTTTAGGTTTTTATCAGGGCCAACACTGATGTGATGAGAGAATTGACCAAAGGAAAAAATGCTGGAATAGAAATTTCTGGCATGCGGACTGGAGAGATGGCTCAGCGGTTAAGGAATTTCTGGCATGAACTATGGAGTTTCTTGGGTGGGAAACTGGATTCGTTTCTTTGGACCAGGCTTCCTATGTGCAGTGTCACTCAGTCTTTCTGAACAGATCCAGTCCATGGTTCTCCATATGGGTTATCTGTGCTCTGAGCTCCAAAGTAGGGCTAACTCCAAAGATAAGTGTTTTTAACCAACCCTTAGGTACTTCCTAGCACACACAACGCAACGACTTTAATATTGGGCTGGGAAGGGAAGAGAAATTGGAGCCTTAGTTGGCTAATGGAACAGCAGCTTGAGAAGAATCCATGGCACGGTTAGGCAGGTGTTCATCCTATGAGGGATGGGACTCTTACCGTGGATGTATGTCAAAAACGACACTTGGTTTGGTGACTGTTGATACCATTAGCCTCCCCAAGCGGGGAAATTTGCACCTGTTTTCTAGGAGACAATGTTCAGTTCTGTGACTTTCTCCTTCAAGCTGATGTCCAGAACCCTTCTGAATTAGTATGTAATAAGTATGAAGAAGTATGCTGCCCACCTCTAGCCTACCTACGCCCTGCATGATGAGGGTTACATTCTGTGGGTGTCCCACTTCCACACACGGGTTTCACTTTGCTTTGTGATAGCCCTGGTCTCATCTAGAGCCCACATCACATCACAGTGCCTCCAAAAGGAAACTGATATGCCTAAAGCTGACCACTGAACGCAAAGCTTCTAATAAATTACTGTGTAGACACATCTGCCCTCAGCTTCTTGAAACTCAAGTAATATTTTTACTTCTGAAATTTTCATACTCATTCTTTTATGGACCATTAGCAAGAATTCTGATGCCCCAGAGATTTATCTAGGGCATCAACAAGGCCACTGGGGAGGGATGACTTGAACAGGGGTGGGGACAGGTCCATGTCTGACGCCCTCTACACTGGATGCTGTCTACAGTAACGTCATAGGCAATGCAGCCCCGAGAACATTCCTCACACACAGGGTCAACTGCAGTGGGAAACCCTGCTTGCTGTACGTTGCTAACAGAGCTTAGAAACAGCCCACTGCAGTTACGCTAGAGCCCTGCACGAGGTGAGACATCTCACTGCAGTTACACTAAAGTCCTGAGCATGGCGCTTTAACAGAAACGGGGCCACATAAAAAGTTGCTTAGGAGTTTTATTTACGTTCAAAGCTAAATACAAAATTTTCTAAAGATTTGGAGTGGATCCCTCAACTTACGAGAAACCCCAAAGAGGCTTTTCTGTCTTCCATAAAGTCTCTGCGATGTGGCCATGTGGACCTTCAGCCTCAGCAGTCACATCCTTAATGTGCTATGTAAATTGTAGTACTTTACAATTCTAACTTAACCTCCTCTTGAGCAATGAGAGTCAATAAGTCACAGATCATGGACTGGCCAGATGGCTCAGTGGGTTAAAAATTCATTTAAGTGCTTTCTTTAAAATGGGTATGAATTTCTAGACAAAAACTGTAACACCCCCCCCACCACCGCGAGTCCTTGGTGATGAGACAATTCATCCCCAGGTGTTGGGTCCATCTCATAGTGCCATGGTGCGCACACAATGGGAGGTGGGGGTCGTAAGTCCCATCAGTTGATCTGAGGGGAGACATTGGTTAAGAAGCAGGAAAAGGAAGCAAGGTAATCAGTCCTCTCTACTCTGCTGTTTCCTCTGCTTGATGATAAGACGTAGGATCAACTCTATTATTAAGGGAGAGGATCTCACACTTGCTTTGCTTGTTGTAGTTCAGCTGAGAAACTACTGTGACCCCACCACTGTCAGAGGAAGAGCTTCACTGGGGAAGTCATACTGTCGCTGGTGGTAGGGAAATGCAGCCCAGCTCTTCCTGTACCCCGAGGAGTCCCCCCCGCACATGCCAGTGGACCTTGTTCCAAACCCCACATTCCTAGATCTTCTGTGGAAGTATTCCACCCCATTGAGAACAGGACATCTAAATGTCTAACGCCTTGTGGATCCCTCAGTACTCATCAAGAATAATATCGATATTCATGGTTCAATCCCTGCATGATGTTGGCATCTCTGGGCATGCTACATTTCAGACTAGAGCTCAGTCTTCCTCCCAGACACTAGAGCATTTTCCAAAACCAACATGGACCCTGTCCAAGAAGACCTCAGAGATGCTATTTTTCTTTCCTCCTGAGCTGTCATATGCTCACTGAATAGGAATTGATATATTCTTAATTACTGTGCTGCATTTCCTCTGAACTTGTCACCATTTCTGGTCAACAGATCTTAACTTCCCTATAGGGAAATCTTTAGCCTGCTACAAGTTCATGCTTTCCTGGATAAGTCTCATCAATGAAATACCCTAAGTAGAAAGGGCACTTGTGCCTACTGATTTGGATGACCAGAAGGAAACCAACCAGAATGGAACAAAATCTCCATGCATCTTATCAGGAGAAACCTGGAAGTCCAGTGATTAAACTGGAAGCAGTTAGAAACAATTGCATGTGGGAGGCTTACTGGGCAACCGTTTCTTGAGTTTTTGTCCAATGCCAGGTGAGAAGATCGCTTGTTTTTTTTTTTTAATTTTAATCTCAAACTTAGCCCTTAAACCAAGAGACAAGAAAGAAGCCAAACACAGTGATGAATGGCAGGTGCTACTCAGCCATGGGCAGGACCATGGGATGTAGCAAGCTGCTCAAAGTGAACAGTCGTGGTCCCTCTTGAATAGTTAGCTTGTGCAAATGTGAGCCTGGGGCTAGGTTTCCCATTTTCCCTAGAGGAGTCTGGTTTTTGATCTGGAATTGATTTTTTTCAAGTTTAGCACATAGCTGATTTTTCCCAAACACTGAGGCTCCTGAGAGCTGGTGTTTCTCATTCCATTCTGACCTACCTTCTGACATCAGTGGCTTCACTCTTGAAAGATTTACACCATAGGAACAGGCAAGTGCTTGGACTCACTTTTCTTTTGAGATAGTTGTTAAACACTTGCCATTTTTTTTTAAATCATCAGTAAGCCAAATAATGCAGTCTTTGACCTACGGCTTATTGGTTATAAATATTTTAAATATAAAACAAGAAGCAGTGTTAAATAACCACAGAGAAGAATTGTACATCCCCAAAATCAGGATTTGTGACAAAGAGTGCCTGTGGCACTACAGCCACAGCATAGGTGGTGGTCAGAGGGACGCCATCACTAGCTGATGATGAAGGGCAAAGCCCCAAGGTGGCTATTGGTCTCCTGCACCATAGAGAGTGCTCTGTAGTCATAGCACATGGAGTGACACCATTTACCCGCGTCTCTGAAGCCTGTGGCCACTCATACCCCAGTGGTGACCTCAAGACTTTGCAAGAGTCTAGAGTAACATATGAGCCATCAGAAAAGAAGGGTGTGTTGACTCAGTTGAGAAACAGGCACCATGTCCCAATGCCTTTCCAACTGTTACACGGCAATAAACAGCCTTCAGTAACCACACACAGCAGCCACAGTGGCGAGGCGGTTTCCCTCTTCCTCTTCATACACAGTTTGACTTAGTCCAGGTTTCAATTTCTATTTCTATTACAAAGAGCCTTGGACAATCAGGAGATAGGGAAGGATACTACATACTCATTAAAGGAGAAATTCGCCAAGAGGATATTACAATTCTAAACATCTATGTACCAAACACAAGGGGACCTAAGTTCATAAAAGAATCACTATTACTAAATTACATATTAGCCCTAATACAGTGAGAGTGGTGACTACATTATGGGCAATAAACAGGTCACCCAGAAAGAAACAAGGTGGAGAAATGCTAGAGTTCAAGAATAACATAAATCAACCAGGATGTGGTGGCACATGCCTTTAATCCCAGCACTCGGGAAGCAGAGACAAGTGTATCTCTGTGTGTTAGAGGCCAGCCTGGTCTACAAAGCTACACAGAGAAACCCTGTCTCGAAAAAAAAGAAAGAAAAGAAAAGAAAGAAAAAAGAATAACATAAATCAAATGGGCCTAACAGCCATCTACAGAACACTTCACCCCAACACTAAAGAGTATACTGTTTTTCTCAGCAGTCCATGGAATTTTCTCCCAAACTGACCACATATCCAGATACAAAGCAAGTGTCAACAGGTATAAAAAAATGAAATAATGCCCTATCTCCTGTCTGACCATCATGGATTTTTAAAAAGCTGGACATTAACAGCAATAGAAACAGCAGAAGGTACACCAACTCAGGGACACTGAACAACTCACTACTGAATGAAAATTCAGGCAGAAATCAAGAAGGAAATCTAAAAAGTTTTAAAACTGAATGAAAATGAGAGCACAACATACTCACACCTATTGGACACAGTGAAGGAAGCACTAAGAGGCACATTCATAGCGCTAAGTACCTACATTAAAAAAAAATAAAACCCCAAACCTGAAGAAATTTCATACAAATAACTTAGTAACACATTGGAGAGTTCTAGAAAAACAAGAAGAAATAACACCTCCCCCAGAAAGAGTAGATGGGAAGAAATAAACTAAGAGCTGAAATCAATGAAAGAGAAACAAACAAAAAATAATACAAGAATTAATGAAATGAAGAGTTGGTTCTTTGATAAAATCAACAAGATTGATGAATGAAAGACATGGAGAGAATACCCAAATTGACAAAATTAGAGATGAAAAGGGAGACATTACAACAGAAACCAAGGAATTTGAGATAGTCATAAGGAAATATTTTAAAAATATGTAAGCCACCAAACTTGAAAACCTAAGAGAAACGGATGAATTTCCTGATATACATGATGCACCAAAGTTGAATCAAAATGAAATTAAAAATTTAAGCAAACGCATAGCCTCTAGTAAAATAGAAGCAGTAATTAAAAAAAACAAAATAAAAAACTCCCCAGGGACAGATGTAACTAGTGCAGAATTCTACCAGACTTTCAAACAAGAACTAATGTCGATACTTCTCAAATTACTCCACAAAACAGAAACTGAAGGAACATTTCATATTTTTATGAAGCCACTATACCCTGATAATAAAACCATACAAAGACCCAAGAAAAAAAGAAAACTCCAGAACAATATCTCTTATAAACATAGATGCAAAAAATTCACAATAAAATACTTGCAAACTGAATTAAAAAAGAGCATGTATCATGCACAAATTGGCTTCATCCCAGAGATGCAAGGATTGTTTAACATATGTAATTTAATAAATGTAATCCAGGACATAAACATACTGAAAACAACAACAACAACAAAAATCCCATGTGATTAGCTCATTAGATGCAGAATAGACCTTTGATATAGTAAAGGAAACATATAGTAAACCCACACCCAACATTATTTTAAGTGCTGAGAAATTCAAAGCATTTTTTTCTAAAACCAGGAACAAGACAAGGATATCTACTCTCCCCATACTTATTTAATATAATGTTTGAACTCTTAGCTAGAAAAATAAGACAACAGAGGAATATCAAGGAGATTCACATAGGAGAGGAAGGAGTCAACATATCCTAATTTATAGATGACAATAATTTTATACATAAAAGTTCCCAAAGGCAAAACCAGGAAACGTCTATAGCTGATAAACACCTGTAGCCAAGTAGTAGAATTAACACACAAAATTAAAACACAAAAATTAGTAGCCTTCCTTTGTACAAATGACAAACATCCTGAGAAATAAATAAACAACACCTTTCACAATAGCCTAAAAGCAACAACAACTTGGGAAAACTCTTGAAAGACTAATAAAGTGAAAAACTTGTATCGTAAAACAAACAAAACAAAAATACCAAAACAACAACAACAAAGTAGAATATATGAAGAGCTGAAAAACAAAACCCTGAACACCGAGAAAGCAGCCCAATTAAAAATGGGATATAAAACCAAACAGAATTCTCAAAAGATGAAATACAAATGGCTAAGAAATACTGGAAAAAAAAGTTCAGCTGGGCAGTGGTGGCACACACCTTTAATCCCATTATTTGGGAGGCAGAGACTGGTGGATCTCTCTGAGCTTGAGGCCAGCCTGGTCTTACAAAGTGGGTTCCAGGACAGGCTCCAAAGCTACACAGAGAAACCCTGTCTCAAAAAACAACACAAAAAAAAATCCTTAGGTATATCCTTAGTCATCAGGGAAATGCAAATTAAAACTGCTTTGAGATTTCATCTTACCCCATCAGGATGGCCAAGATCAGTGTTACAAAGGACAATGCATGCTGGCAGGGACGAAGAGAGCACATATTCGCTGCTGGTGAGCATGCAAACTTGTACAGACTCTATGGAAATCGGTGTGGTGCTTCCTCAAAACGCTGAAAATAGATTTACCACAAGATCCTGCTTAAAACGCTTAGCCATAGACCCAAAAGAATCTACATCTTCCTACAGAGACACTTGTTTATTCACGTTCATTGCTGCTCCACCCATAATAGCCAGAGACTGGAAACAACCTAGATGTCTATCAATTATTGAATGGATAATAAAGGCGTGGTACATTTACTCGATGGAATACTGCTCAACTATTAAGAAAAATGAAATTATAAAGTTTGCAGGTGGACGGATGGAGCTAGAGACAACTGTCCTAAAGACAAATACTGCATGTTTTCTCTTATATGTGGAGTTTGGCAGTTAAGCTTTAGATGTGTGTATTCCAACCATAATGACAGCAGAGGTTAGGGAGCGTGTAAAGGACCAGGGAGGAGGAGGGCATCATCCAGGCAAAGGGAAATGAGAGTTTTGTGTTAAGGAGGACTGAATGGGGAGGGAGGTGGGAGAGTGGGGTAAAGGAGGGGGTATAAGGAGGGGCAACTAATAATAAAGGCCTTTTGAAAAGCCATATGGAATCCTACAACCATAGACACTTCCTAAAATGTATACGTATATGAAAGGAATTTAAATGGAGTCTCCATATAATGAGGGAGACAATGCTCCAACTCGACATCTTACACCACCAAGTAAAGCCTTCAGTACCAGGAATGGGTTGCATCTTGTTGAATAGTGGCTAAAGGGGTCCCATAGACCCCCCCCCAAACATCATAGGCTACTGCCAAGACTGTGGATTACTCTCAGTCACCTGACGGTAAGACTAGTCCTGAAAAATACTGCTTATTTAAGTCATCAAGCAAGGAAAAATCTAGCTGGGGCCCAACTAGAAGTTTCTCCCCTATTGACTAGCATTCATGGTGCTAGCAGGTACTTTTCACACTGCATAAGGAGAAAAGTAATCGTCAATGTCACCCAGATATAAACCCTGTGCTCTATAACAGAGACCTGTCTGCAAGATTCGCTGGCGCAGTAATGGTGCAAATGTCATGGGAATAACCAACCAGGGGTTTTCTTTTCTGTTTTCGATCTCAAGGCCCACGCCTTGAGGTAGAAACTACACACGCCAAGTGGCCAAGACCCTGAGACGACAGGTCACAGGCCCAGGGAAAATCCTGCTACTGCTATTCTGATATCGGAACACAGCAGTAAAACAATTCCTAAGGACAGAATGCTCTACCTATAGATCAGTGTCTCACTCATCCCTGGTCAGAGAGGTTTCTCGCAGAAGATGGGAACTAACACAGACTCTGGACAATGCTCAGAGACTGGGAGACCTGGAAGCACTCGGCGCTGAGTGCAGTGTCCTCACCAAAGCCCTTCCCCTCCAGGCTCAGTGAGCTACGCCGAGGAGAAGGTGGAAAAGTCTGAGAACCAGCAGGGGCGGATGAGTCTCAGGAAATGCATGTTCCAGACACAACAGGACTGACACACGTACCAATTCACAGAGACTGTGACAGCTTGCACAAGACCTGCACAGGTTCAGACCAGATAAAAATCTCAGCACTGGGAAGGGGAAGCACCCCTATTTGTGACTGATACCTCCTGAGAAAGGGGAAACGTCAGTTTTCTCTAATGGAATGTCTCTGAGTATATCAGCCACTCTAGAGCAGGCCAACCATTCCCAGACCATGCCCAGGAGTAGTTTTTCAATATAAAATGGACTCCATGTTTTGCTTCTAGTTATTTTTGTGTGTGCATGTGTGTGTTTGTGTGTGCAGGCACTTTCTTTTCTTTTTGCTTTTTTGTTTTATTGATATAAAATATGCTGTATTTGAATTTTTAAAGAAAAAAATTTAAAGTTACAAAAAGGAAGGGTCATGTTTAGACATAAAAATGAGTAGTACCTGCATATGTATTTATAATCACAATTAAAAATATGACTTACAGAGCTATTATAGTGGCAAGTAATTAGAAATATTGAACATCCATGCTGTGGCTGTGGAACTCATGTGACCTCAGGAAGCCAGAACTATAGGAAAAACACTTCTCAACCCATTCTCTGCTATTACACAGGTACCAGGACAAGACATACATCACAAGAAAAGAAATGTCTCTCTGTGGCTAGAGATGCAAAAATCTTCCATTAAGCAGTAGCAGACAAATGCCCCATCACAGAAAAAGGTTTATGCAGCCTGAACAAGTGGTATTTATTGTGGGACACAAGGTTGCTTCGATGGCTCAGAGGTTACTAATGTGATACACTATATCCATCCCATAAAGGGTTGAATCACAAGGTCCTCTGGACAAAGGCACACAATAGCTCAACTAAGCACTAACTCCCTTTATGGTTTAAAGAAGAAAAAGGATGGAAAGGAAGCCTGGGATCTGGTAGAAGGCTCTAGAACCAACAAGCCATTGGTAAGAAACAGAGGCTTTCCCCCCAAGAGCAGGATATGGTAAGAGGTCCATGCTCATCATTTCTGCTCAGTGCTGTGCTCTAGACTCTAATCAGGCATGAAACTGAAGATGTAAAATTTGCAGACTGCAAAGAGATAATTAAAACTGTATCTATTCAAAATTCGATGATCTCCTCTATATGAAACCCTGAGGAGACCACTAAGATGTACGTGAGTACAGAGATATCACAGGATTCAAGATCAAGCTGATGCAAAGGCCAAGTCTGCTCCTACACACCTGCATTAAAATAAGTCCAAGGAAAACTAAGAAAGGGATGTTATTAAGGATAAAATACTTGCAAAGAAACTAACCAAGAAAGTCTAACAGTCACACCCTGAAAAACCATAAACATTGTTGAAAAAGATTGAAATAAAGAGGGAGGCAGCTCATGGTCACAGACTGGAAAACTTCGCATTGCTGAGTGGGAGGTAATATTCCCAAGGTAGCCTGCAGAAAGGACCACGGCGATCTCATAATTCTCATGGATGTTTTAAGGAACCAAGAAAAGCTAAGAATGGTCTTGAAAAAGAAGAATGACGTTGGAGGGCACACCCATCCTGATTTCATAATTTACTGCCAAGGCCCCATACCCAAGGCAATGGTGTAAAGAGAGATCCTTTACATTGATGGAAAAGAACACAGTCCAGTAATCAGCCCTCAGATTTGTGGTCAACTGATTTCTGACAGAGGTGCCAAAACAGCTCTGTGTGTGTGTGTGCTGGGGGTGGGAGCAGTCTTTCAATAAATGTTACTGGAACACCTGAACTTCCACTTGTGGATGAGTTCCACCCACATCTCATGCCGTATGCAAGTATTAACTTGGAAGGGCCAGCAACCCAAAGGCAGAAGCTACAAGGAAACAGGCACAAGTCTTCATGACATGAATTAGACAATGGCTTCTGAACCAACACTAAAAACATACACAGCAAAAGGAAAAAAGTTAGGGACTACAAAGATGGCTCTGCCATTAAGAGCACTGACTGCTCTTCCAGAGGACCCAGGTTTGATTCCCAGCACCCACTTATTACTCCATTTTCAAGGATATTTAGCTCCTCCTTCTGGACTCTACTGGTACTGCAATCAGGTGGTACACAGACATAAGGACTGGCAAAAAAAATGCCCATACACATAAAATAAAAATAATAAAGACACGAAAAAGATTGAAAGAAAAAATAGATGAATTAGACTTCAGTACAATTTAAAGCTTTTGTGCTTCTAGGAACACCATGGAGTGAGAGAAAAGACAATTAGCCTACAGACCCTGTTTTGACAAGGGCCTTGCATCTAAAACACGCAACACATCAACAGTTTCCAGTAAAGAACAGATAACCCAAGTGAAAACAGGCAAGGAATGTGAACTGATGCTCCTTTCAGAAAGTATACGGAGGGCTCAGTGTGGTGATGCGCACCTCTAACCCCACGACTTGGGAGATGAGGCAGAAGAATTGTGAGTTCAAAGCTCATCTGGACTACACAGGGAAGCCCTGTCTCATTACACACACACACACACACACAGAGAAACACACACACACACACACACACACACACAGCTCTGGGCACGAACCTTTGCACTTCCTGTCTCTGTCACTGCCATTGGCATTTTTTTTTCCTAAAAGCAACCCAGTGCCACCGGAAACTGCTGTCATTTTCTCTCCTTTGCACCGCAGGCAATGGAAGGTTGCAACACCACCTAAAGGCTGAGCTAGCTGCCCGTGCAGATATAAGCAGAGGAGAGGCCTGGACAGGGACAGAAGCAGCAGGAGTGTGCGTGGCTGTTGTGTTTTTCTCTCACTGTACTGGATGCTAAGTGGGGTGTTATTTCCAGACTGCACAGGAAAAGTTACCTTCGTGAAGGTTCATTTTCTTGCCTCTGCTTTCCATTTGTAAGCAGAGGCAAAACTTGAGACAGGCCCAGTGATGCTGAGTCAAAGACCAGCGAAGCTCACAGCACAAGAAAGAACTGGAGGTGAGATGGAGCTGTGGAGACAGAAAAGTTCTTGCTGGGCCTGGGGGGTGCACGCCTGCAGTCCCAGTACTCGGGGGACTGAGGCGGGATAAACGCTGTGAGTTCGAGGCTAGCATGGACCACATAGTAAGTCCCAAGAGTCTGGACTACAGAGTAAGATTCTGTCTCAAAAACTAAGACAGGAAGCAAAGAAGGGAGTGAGGGAAGGAAGGAGGAAGAGAGGAATGAAGAAGGAAGAAAGGGAGAGAGAGAGAGGAAGGAAGGATGAAGGGAGGAATTAAGAAGGAAGAAAGTGAGGAAGGAAGGGAGGGAGGGAGGGAGGAAGGAAGGAAGGAAGGAAGGAAGGAAGGAAGGAAGGAAGGAAGGAAGGAAGGAAGGAAGAGAAGCCACAGTCGGGCCTGGTGGCACAAGACTAATCCCAGCTATTCAGAGACTAAGGTAGGAAAGCCTCAAGATGAAGGCTACAGAGTTAGTTCATGTGCAGCCTGAGAAACTCAGCAAGACTATGTCTCAAAATGAAGAGAAAAGAGAGGCATAGAGTTCAGTGACAGGAAGAAGGAGGAAGGAGAGGGGGCAGGGAGGAGGAAAGACAGGGAGGAGTGTGGGAAGGTCTTCAGGAGCAGGATGGAGGAGGAGAAGGTCAGGAAAGGATGGACTCTGGGTTATTAGATATGAGGGTACCTGGAGGGTTTGGGAATGCTTTCCCTGACGGGCATGAGACAATTGGGAGGCTGCAAGCTTGTGGTGGCGGCATTGGATCCAAGGTCAAAGGATTCTGCATTGTCCAGAAAAAGCATCTCAGTTTTATTTACAAACATGAAGAATGGCGGTAGGGATGGCCTTTGGGCCCCAGGTAGTTGAGTTCTGTCTTGATCATATTTAGAATGACCAAAAGAAGTACTCATCTACCAGAGTGGAAAAGTGGCATTGGAAAGAAAAAAACAGGGATGAGTAGACTGAAGGAGGGCAAGGTAGAGGACAGCAGGTGGTATTTGTGCCAAGTTTCCATGCACACAGAGAAATATAGAGCTAGTTACAGATAAAAGCACAAAAACAGGCTAAGGGGTTGCTTAAAAACTATTGGTGATTGCAATTAGAACAATGGTTTAAAAGTCAACAAACAGACACAGAACTTCAACCCCATGTTTAGATGTTTAAAATGGCCATTGGCACATGAAGCATGAATGGAGGAGCAAAGCTAGCCCTGTTGAAGCAGAGTTAGGCAAGTGATGAACAAAAAAATTTCTGATGACTTTACATGCCCTGAAACACAGTAAAATGTTGTCTTTGGTGTGGTTATGAGATGGAGAGTGGGGGTGTCAATGTTCCTTCCAGCTCGAGAAATCTGTGACACAGTGGAAAACTGGCTCGAACACATACAGGCTCCAGGAAACAAAGAAATGTTCAAAGAAGAAAACAGAGAATTGTACAATATGCACATTCTCGGATCATTATGTGATAATTTTAGCAATAAATCAAAGCATAATTATAGTGCCAACCTCACCGAACCTTTAAAAAGCAATTTTTTGAATAACATTTGAAATGAGTTAAACAGCTCCATAGAGAATGGGCGAGAATATTTATCTTAGCCATAGAAAGGATGTGAATTAGGAAAAATACCCTGTCAATCAAATGAGTATTTTTTTTCTATACCAAAAAAAAGATCAAGTCCGTAAGAAGGTAGCTGAATAAGATAAACATTCATCAAGTTAATTTACTCTTTCTCTCTCTCTCTCACACATGTGCATTTGTACATCCATGAGAGAGCAGCTTCCTGTCATCCCATCACAAAGAGAGTCCTGTCATCCCATCACAGAGAGAGAGAGAGTCCTGTCATCCCATGAGAGAGAGAGAGTCCTGTTATCCCATCACAGAGAGAGAGTCCTGTCATCCCATGAGAGAGAGAGAGTCCTGTCATCCCATCACAGAGAGAGAGTCCTGTCATCCCATGAGAGAGAGAGTCCTGTCATCCCATCACAGAGAGAGAGAGAGTCCTGTCATCCCATGAGAGAGAGAGTCCTGTCATCCCATGAGAGAGAGAGAGTCCTGTCATCCCATCACAGAGAGAGAGAGAGTCCTGTCATCCCATGAGAGAGAGAGAGTCCTGTCATCCCATCACAGAGAGAGAGAGAGTCCTGTCATCCCATGAGAGAGAGAGTCCTGTCATCCCATGAGAGAGAGAGTCCTGTCATCCCATCACAGAGAGAGAGAGAGTCCTGTCATCCCATGAGAGAGAGAGAGTCCTGTTATCCCATCACAGAGAGAGAGAGAGTCCTGTCATCCCATGAGAGAGAGAGTCCTGTTATCCCATCACAGAGAGAGAGAGAGAGTCCTGTCATCCCATGAGAGAGAGAGTCCTGTCATCCCATCACAGAGAGAGAGAGAGAGAGTCCTGTCATCCCATGAGAGAGAGAGAGTCCTGTCATCCCATGAGAGAGAGAGAGTCCTGTCATCCCATCACAGAGAGAGAGAGAGAGTCCTGCCATCCCATGAGAGAGAGAGAGAGTCCTGTCATCCCATCACAGAGAGAGAGAGAGAGAGAGAGAGAGAAGAGAGAGAGTCCTGCCATCCCATCACAGAGAGAGAGAGAGAGAGAGAGAGTCCTGCCATCCCATGAGAGTGAGTCCTGTCATCCGTTACAAAGGGAGCCCTCAGCCTTGAAGAATGATCTTAACATAGCATAGCGCACTCCGTGGACTCCTCAGAACTGTTTGAAAACACTTCAATGGTCAGTTGGTTGGGTCAGTGACACTGTGTTATTCATCAACTGCTTAATCCAATGGAAAACTCAAGACACAGAAAACCTGGGTACCAATGTGCTAAGAGCTAATGGGAAAGGAAAGGTCAGGAAGTGACTTGGGATCTGCTGGGGACAGTGGACAGACATTTGTCAACCATCATGGTAACTGGGGAGATGTTCAGTTGTCGAGGACTGTGAAACATGATGCTGGGAGGTGTCAGTCTTTGTCTACATGGCAGGTGTCACTCAAACCTTGCCTTGTACTGGCAGACACTGGTAAATCACAAAGCTTCCTGGAATCTTACTTTAGGGCACCTAAAAACCATCACAACCGAGGAAAGGGGATGCAGTATCTAACTAGGGGTCAACTCTTCCTACAGAAATAGTCTCAGAGGAAGAACAGGCATAGGGGAGAGTTCTGACTGTCAGCTTGCCACCTCACCTCCAGCTGAGCAACTTTCAGCCAGCGAAGAAGCTCTCTGAGCCTTGGGATCCCTTGCTTTTTTTTTTTTTTTTTTTTTGGTTTTTACGGGACAGGGTTTCTCTATATTGTTTTGCAGGCTGTCGGTCCAGCCCGGCCTCGAACTCACAGAGATCCACCTGCCTCTGCCTCCCGAGTGCTGGGATTAAAGGCATGTGCCACCACCGCCCGGCGGGACCCCTTGCTTTTCACAGACGCCTGTAGCCAGCACCATGGGGTCTCTGTAGGGGTTGAACACATATGGGGGTGCTCACTGTGCTTAGCCCTCAGAGGACAGCTAAGAGGCCCTGCATTCGTGGGAACACATGTAAATCTCAGGAAGGCACATGGGGTACCACATTAAAGGAAAGAAGGAGCAGCATGGTGTGTGTTCCCGGAGGAAAGCATGCGATGGTCAGAGGAGCTGGGAGAACGCATCTTCGGGTCGCAGGAGGAAGTGTGTGCACACACAGGAAATACGTCACCCTCCAAAGTGACCGAGAACCCCGTGTGAATTGGACTAGAGTAACCTGCAACATCAGGAGGACGTAGAAGTAGGAAACGCCTCTTGTCATCCTGTCTCAAGGGCAGGAAGCCCAGAACTCTCTCCTGTAGCCCAGGCTCATCTGGGAACTGCAAATCCTTACAGCTGTCTGGCCTGCAGGGTGGTATCTGAAAGTCAGACTGGGAATACCTTGGTGGGGCTGCTCTCTCCAGGACCCAGTTGTCCCCCCAATGCCCTGCACCCCAAGTTATACTCATCTCCACTCATGGTCTGATCTACCAGTGTTCTCCATCCCCCATGGACAAGTGATCAATAAAAGAGGAGCAGATGTGGTCAGCCATCATGACCAAGGATCCCAAGAGCATAATTAAACTTCTAAAGATGGCCCTCTGGATAAGCGTGCGGGGGGGGGGGGCAGTGGGGGTGCTGAAGAGGCAGTGTTGGAGAAATGCCTGGAAATTCAGAAGGAAACAGGGCGGGAGGGAGGGACAGGAAAGGGGAAAGCAGCAATGGTGGGGAGGGCAGACCAGGGTGCCAGGAGAAAGGAGAGGTGCTTCTTGTCTTTAGCTGGATTGGGTGCTTCCATATCAGAACCAAGCAGTGTCCTCCCCACAGGCTAAAGAGCTCACATAGTGATCATCATCCCCCTCCCTTCTGTCTATGCTCTGAAGGGGACAGGATTGATGCTGGTCACCTCGAGGGACTATCCTGTGCTTTGGAGACTCCAGGCAATGGGTTAAATGAGAGTAAGCTAAGAGAACCAGGGGAGGGCATGTCTGCTTTGGTAATAGAGTGAAAAGAGGCAGGAAGAGGGGACCAGAAAGGACAGGAGGGCAGAAGGCTCGTATATGGGAAGACCTTAGGGATGAGAGCCCCAGAGTCACAAGGGAGGAAAGAGGGGCATTTCCTTGTGTTATAATGGGATGGTTTTAAGTTCCCATAAAGAGACAAGGAAACACTGGATTCAGTTTCTCGTTGCTTTGGCTATTAGACCAGTCTTCTTTGAAAAGAGCTGCTTTACACAGGACCTCAAGATTGTTTGGGTTACAGCCACATCAGATCCACTTCTCTGCAGTGGTGTGGAAAGGAAGAGACTAGAATTTAGAATTTAAGGGAAAAACCCACTGCATTTCTATTATTATAAAGAAGGCATTCAGAGGCAACAGGCTCAGGGGAACACAGGAAAGGACCAGAATGAGGGGTAAGGAGAGTGAGAACTATGTCCTGGACAGGACTTGGATGCCACAACCCTGAAAATGTCCCGGTAGGAGATGAGTAGCTGATGAGAACCGGGCTTCTCCGCATGGCAAGTCTGAGCCTCCCGGGAAATCTTAGTTGACATGCCACAGAGGAATGAGCCTTTTGCCCTCCCTTGAGTGGGCACAGACTCTCACTGGCCGCTCCCAGCTCCTTCTCCCCACGCCCACGCACTGCACTGTTCTTCAGCTAGAACATTCTAAGGTGCACTTGCTATTGTTCCCACAGAAACGCATCTTAAAGTGCAGCAGAGAGCAGTTGAACCTTGCCTCACAGGATCTGGGTGGGAAAAGATGTTCTCAGCACAGGCATGAGGGAAGAAAGCACTGGAAAAAACCCAAATGTGACAGTGCAGAGAGGAAGATCGTTCCTCTTTCTAAATGACTAACAGTGAACCTCTGGGGGGGGCAATGCAGAATGACAAGGGCTTCTAAAGTTGGACCGCCTAGCGCAAAGCACTCGAGTACAGCTCTGCTGCGTCCCTTGTCAAGCAAGTCCTCTCTGCCATGCCATTTGCTGGCCAGCTGAACTCATGGGTTCCTGGCTAACCTTGGGAGCTCCTCCTTGGCTCATTAGGTCTGTGGCTCGAGACTCCTGCTTGAGGGTCCCTTTCCCCTGGCAGAATGTGTCCACGTCGCCGCCAGAGCCACCAGCAAGCCCTTCTAGAGAGCGCAGGGGCCCTGGCTGCTGAGAGTCTGGCACACTCGTGTAGGTGCAGCGACTTCTGTGCGACTTCCTTCCCTCCTCTGGCCTTTCAGAGCCCCTCTCCCCCACAGGCCTCTTTCCCCAGGACTTCCACATTTCATTCTCCTTCCTACCGGCTCATTACTCAACTATACAGCAATGGTGAAGGTCTTGGGAGCGTGCCACACAAATCCTCCATTTCCCGCTTCATTCTGCAGAGGAATAGCGGAATCACTTGACGGTAGCCTGCCACACCATTCTCAGAATTCTCAGGGGCTCAGCTGCCTCTTGGTGAGTTCTAAGTTCTTATCCCCACTCCATCTGTAAGTCACCAGGCCTCCTTAGCAGTTTTCTCCAGTCCACTCATAGTCAGCCAGGGACATCTGGATGCAGCCTCCGATGCTCCAGAATGTACGGGGTGTCCCTTCAGCCCCTAAACTCCATTCACAAGTACACAAACTAGCTAGACCCAAGGTCTCATTCCCCCTGGTTCATCCTTGTCCCCTGGTTCTTTGAGCTCCATTTTACACTTCTGCCTCTTTCCAATTTGGAATTCCGGGCGTCTCTCGGTAAGTTTGAAATCGTGGGCTTTCCTATGAGCAGTGGCTTGTGCATAGTCAACACTCGGTAAACGGTCCAAGCTTTCTAGCTCTGTCTGTATAAGGCGCTCCCCCCGCCCCGCCCCTAAAGAATTCACGTACTCAGCCCTGTCTCCTAAACCGAATCGGCTGTCTACAGAAGCGCTTCCTCAATTTAAGAACTATTCAAATCCCTGGGGACTGGCTAAGAAACAGCAGCTGGTTCTGGTCTGGGCAGAGGTCTGGAGTCATGCTCTAAGTTCCCAGGTGTAGCTGGGATCCATTTACACTTGTTGATCAGCCCCAGCGGGCTCATTTCGTGCAACATCGCTTGCCCAGGTGGAGAACCCCAAGGCCGAGATGCTCCGTCCCGTGAGGGCCCAGGAAGTAGAGTCATCGAGAGACCAGCCGGCTCACTTACCTATGGTGGACACCACAGTGCCCACAAAGTAGAAGGCACCGGTGAAGTCCCAGCGAGGGCGCACGCTGTCCATGCGGATGCCCGCCCTGGTGGCTTCCTCGTAATGACTGAGGAAGCCGCGCAGCTCTTCGCGGCTCAGGTTGTGGCCACGGCTGAAGTTGGCCAGACGCTCTTCCCAGCGCTGCTTGGCCTGCAGCTCGTGCGCCAGCTCCAGCGCAGAAAAGACGGCGGCGCCGCCCACTAGGTAGAGCAAGATGAGCCCTGCGAGCAGCAGGAAACGCGCGTTGTCCTCATTCAGGTGACCCGGACCACAGCCGCACCCTCGGCCGGCCATGGCACTGGAAGACAACCCCGCGAATGCCGCGGCCCGCAGACTCGTGCCCACGCCCTGGGAAGATCAGGCTCTACCGGCCCTTAGCCCGCTCCTCGTGCCGGCTCGCCCATGCCCGCCGCGCGCTCCCGCAGGCGGCGTGGATCCCTGGCCGCAGCCCTGGCTGTTCTTGTGGCGCCAGATCCCCAGCCCGGACTCGTGGTTTCGAATCCGCTTTGTCTCCGCTACCTCCCGGTCCGCCCTGGAGTTCTCCTTAATGGTGAAGATCAGAACGTCGGGGCGCAGTCTGCTTCGGCTCGGTACGAGGGGGCGAGCGCCCCGGGACTCACCAGATCTCCTGATCCTGCTCAGTTTGGGGAGGGGGCGTGGCGCGCCTTCAAGGCAAACTCGAGAGAACTTGAACTCATCTTGAAGAAAAGGCCGTGAGTTCAGACAGAATCGGCGGGTAAGGTGAGCATCAAGGTCCGGGTTCCTCGGACCATCGCTTACCACGCTATGTCAGCTGTCTTCCGTGCCTCTCCAGATGGATCTGCGGTGCGTATTAGTGGCAGTGTCCTGATGAGCCTCTGCCCTCCTGAATCACCCAGGCTTAGGGGCTGGAACGGGTTTGGGGCAGGCACGGACGCAGGGACAGTACGGAGAGGCAGATCTCATGATCTGCCGCCGGCACGGATGTCGGCCAGGCACACAGGCTCTCAGGCAGCACGAGGGCGGACCGCTGGGGAGGAGAACAGAGGGGGAGGTTGGAACAGTGAAGGAAGTTAGGAGCATCCTCCCAGGCAGCCCTCCTCGACTTCCCCCTAACCAGAGCGCCCTGGACCTTTAAGCCCTTCACTGGTCGTTCTCTGTCGCCACGTGCCGGCCCTGCCAGTGGAGAACCGGCCAAGGACAGCAGCCAGGAGAGTTCCATCTCTTCTACCCGGGCTTGGGCTTGACTGCCTCGGCTCTGTAGTTCTTGCGCAGTCAAGGGCTTTGTACCGAGTGCTCCTAGCTCCAGCATGCAAGCCAGCAGCAAGGCTCTCTAGTGAATCGCTGGGGAATCCACCCTGAGACCCCCAACTTGCAACAGACTCAGGAGCCACGGCTGCGTTCGGGTCTTACTCCCCTCCCCCACAAACGCACCTGTTCTGTGAGATAGGTTCAGGATAGTCCTTGGCTCCCCTTCTCAAGCGGCACTGCCCTGCCCAGTGAGGCTGGGAGCAGAGGTCTATGCTCGGTGCTGTCCTCTCTGCGGGGCGGTTCGAACATTGCAACAGGTGGAGCCCTGCTGCTGCCAACCGCGGTGACTCCACCCGGTGTCCGCCTCTCAGCCCCAGGGCCAGTCTCCTGCGCTGGTCTCTGCCCGCGCTCGCCGGAAGCTCTGAAGGCCAACCTCAGAGCAGTGATTCTCCCACACGGGTGTGCAGATGCTTGGAGTGATTGCTTAAGAACAAGGTCGAGAGCCTCGATGGTCTGCGTGGGTCCCTCTGGGGCCAGAAGAGGGCGCTGCGTGCCCTTTAGACACACCTGATCCCTAGCGGGTTCTCCATTAGCACGCCGACTACTGCACAGGGGACCGAATGTGTCTGCGTGAAGGAATGGATTCATAGGCGCCCGCGATCTAAATAGAATTTCTCCGCCTATGGAGAGAGAGTGGTCCCAGGAGACCCACCCACGACACTCGCCAGAAACAGAACTAGAAAGGCTTGCAGTTCTGTTGAGTAGATGCAAATGCGTTTGATGAAAGCAACTCTGGCGATTCCCCTTGCATTGTCTCCTGGAGAGGAGGAACTTAAGAACTTAGAACTGGATGAATTTCACAATGATACCACACACCGACACCTATATTTACAAGTGACAGCTACTAAACTTGATAATAAAAAAAAATCTATCTGCGCCTCTCTATTCGCCAACCCATTCCGTTAGGATGTGTTTTGAAAGGTTGTAGACACTTCACCCCATCTCCACCCAGTGCTGGTCCTTATTTAAAGTTCTATACTCAGATTTTGCCTTTGGGGTAAAATTTGCATGAATGACATGCAAATGTCCCATTAGATGAGTTCTGACAAATACATCTTTGGGGGCCAAATAATGGTCCACCTCCCTCCTCATCTAAGTGCCGTCAACTGATCAAAGCTCCCACAAATATCACCCACATGCCTGCAGAGGTAACCATGGGTCTGCCTTCTTTTTCTACCCTGGATTAGTTTTCCTTTATAAAACTCGGCTTTGCCTATTCCGGTCTCCAGACTCATGAGAGACATAATCGAGTGTCTTGTATAAAGTGTGCTTCTGAAGCATATCCATGTTACATGTCCTAGTCATCATTTTATTGGCTCTTCATTGTTTGGACATGCCATGTTTTTATTCATGTTTTGTGACAGAAACCAGGAATGTGAGAACATGCCATGATCATAAATAAAACTGTTAGGAAACATGAGTTCAATTTAAAAAAAATAAAGCTGTTATTGACATTCCTATCAAGGCTTTGTGGATGTTTCTTTGGGGCAAACACCTAGCAGTGAAATGCTGAGTCATAGGTAAGGATGTATTTAGTGCCAGACATCATTTCAGAGTAGCTCTACTAGCTCACGATGCACTGTCCACATCCTTATAGACACTTGGCAGTAGCACCCATTTTAGTTCATTGTAAGCCCATTGTGTAACTGGCACATAAACTTATCTCATTGGGGTTTTGTGTTTTCTGGATACCTAGTATACTGGACATTTGCATCCCTTTGTAAATGGTTGGAATAGTTTGCCCACTTAGAAAATTGGTCTTGGGGCTGGGAAGATGGTTCAGCAAAGTGTTCATCACTCAGGTGTGATGACTAGAGTTCAGAGTTCCAACACACACACACACACACACATGAACATGGTGGCATCTATCTGAAATTCCAGCACCACAGGTGCTGGGAACAGGTGGAGTTGACTAGCCTGTATTCCCAGCCAAATCAGTGAGTTCCAGGTTGAGTGAGAGCCCTTGCCTCAAAAAATACGACAGAGAGCAACTCAGACACCCAGTGTTAACCTGGATCCACATGCATGCATGCACATCACACACACAACACACACAATGCACATATACAGAAATTGATCCCTATTATTGAGGTGTAGTGTTTTATGTATCTAGAATACTAGTTATTTCTTAGACATATATTTTGCAATATTGTTTTCATCTCTGGCATACCCATTTAGTTTTGGAAACATCTTCTGACAAAGTTTTTAGTTTTGGTAAAGTCCAGTTCTCCAGTTTGTAACAGTATGATACCCTTTGTACATTAGTACATTAAGAAATTATTGCTGCTTTCAAGGTTATGTGTTTTGTCTCTCTCCCCTAGTTTGCATAGTTGGGTCTGTGTGGTGTAGATCTAGTTTATTTCTTTACTGTGCAAATCAGACTTAAGGTTCATTTTATTCAAAAGGATATCCTCCACCTTTTTCTAATGCCGTTTATCGAGAAGGAAAGAGAAAGCATTTACTTCAGGAATCTTTTATTTTGTCTACTATTTATCCAGTTGTTACACCAACAAAAAGGCATTCAAATTTATTTATAGGTTTTGAAGTCAAGAAATGCAAGGTTTACACCTTAGCTTTTTCAATATTTCTTTGTATGTGATACGTTGTTTCCATTTTAAAAATCAAAGAACTGTGGTTTTTAAAACAAATTTTTAACATCAACACAGAAAAGGTCTATGTTGTCTTGATTAGGACTGTGAGAACCAGTTTCGAGAAGCAGCATTTTGATGTCTCATGAATGAGGTCTATCTCTGCATTCACACACTCACACCCCTAGTTGCTATAGTATAAAGATCTTGCATGTATTTATCCTAAAGAATTATTTTTATTCTCTCAATTGTACTGAACATAGAAATTTAGCTGTTTCATCCTTCATGTTTGCTGTTGTAGCCGATAAACTTGCTGCATTCATTATTTGTAAGGATCCTTTAGGAGTTTCTATGTAAATAACTGTCATCTGAAGCAGAGGTTTGCCTCCTTAACTTTAAAAAAAAATCTTGTCTTATTGCAATGTCTCAGAAATAGTAAGACACACAGGAACTGGAAGCAGGTTAATCTTCTTGTTAAGGTTTATGAGGGAATCCTTCAGTTTGTTATTACAGAGGCTGTGAGTTGTGGGGTTGCCATAGAGTCCTCTCTGCTCCCCAAGACAAGGTTCCACTGTATGGTCCTGGATGCCCTAGAAGAGCAGGCTGGCCTTGAACACAGAGATCCTCCTGCCTTTGCCTCCTGAGTACTGAGATCAAAGGCGTGTATCACCACCACCACCACCAACCAACGCCTGGCCACAGTTGCTTTTTGAGGGTGAAGACATTTCCCTTTATTTCTAGTTTTCTGTGTATGCTTTTTTTAAATAAGCAAGAGTTGATTGTTGATTTTTTCAAAGCTTTTTCCTGTGTCTATTATAATATCTTATGATTTTTCTTTATTCTGTTAATATGCTGTATTTCATCAATTTATTTTTAGTTAAGGATAAACTTTAAAAAGGATGAACATTTAAACATATGACATTTTTGAGATGAATTACTTGGTTTTGTACTGCATTTCTATTTTTCTACTTCTCCTTGGGTTTGCCTCCTCCTTTCCCCAGCTACTTATGGTGTGTGCAAGATCACTGATTTTTAGGCCCTTACTTTAAAAAAGTATTTTAATTACTCATAGGTGTATATAATGTATTTTGGTCAGATCAATCCCCCATCCCCTTCCTCCCCTCCAATTTCTCCCCTATCCCTCCACTACTTTCCCCTCAGCTTCATGTGCTCTTAAAGCAGACAGACAGACAGACAGACAGACAGACACACACACACACACACACACACACACACACACACACACACACAGTCCATTCAGTGGTTCCTGTGTGTACATGGTGTGGGACCATGTATAGAGGATGGGTAGCCTCAAGGACCCCATCCTTGAAGAAAAGTGCTTTTCCTTCCCTTAGCAGTACCAATTGTCAATAGCTCCTTGGACAGTAGAACTTTATGAACCCATTCTCCATCCATGCTGGGATTTGGCTGGCTTGGTCTGTGCATGTGGTTCCAGGCGCTGTGAATTCATGTTTGCAATGGAGCTGCCATGTCTGGCAAATACTGTTTTACTAGAGACATTTTTTTCCCTCTGGCTCTTAAGGTCTTCCTGACCCCTCTTCTGTGATGGACTTTTCCACTAACATTTCTTCTACTTTAAAGCTGAATTTTCCTGTTAGTTCAGTGCTACCTGCACTATAAACACTTAAAGGGATGCCATATTTTCGTAATCTTTTGCTAAAATATTTTTCTTCTTTGGCTTGTGAACCATATTCAAATATTTTTGCTTAATTTTCATTTTGCAAAAAAAGAGACATTTCTAACTTACTACACATGTAGTCAGAGGCTTTCTTAATGGTCTAGTCAGATGGCGTGAACACATCAAATGCTCTGGGAAGTTTGAGTCTTCTGCAGGTATAAGTGTGCAGGGCTCTGACTACGTCAGTCTGGTAAAAGCATCTGCAAATGCTTTTTAGCTCACTTTTTTGTTTGTTTTTGGTCTAGTTAATTTTATGGACTGGTAAAATAGGGGTATTTAAAACTACCAGCTACCCTTGTGTTGTTTCAAGCATTTTGAAGCTGTAAGGAAACACATAACATTATCACTATAGCCTCTCACATAGTGGCGTTTTGTTTGTGTGAAATGTCTGCTACATTACCATCTGCTTTGCAGAGGCCTATATGTGATACCAATCCGCTCACAACAGCCTTCTTCTGCCTGACATTTGCATACTATCATTTCCAATCCATTTGCTTTGAACCTGTCTCTCTTTACATACTTAGACCCTCACCTCTATTTTCTCCTCCTTCTCTAACCATCTACTCATACTGCCTCTTGTCCCATGCTGACCTCAGCAGAGTCTCAGGCTGAGCCTGGAGGCAAGACTTCCCATGAACAAAGCCCCCACTTGGGGGTTCCAAAGCTTCTGGGTCCACCCAGCTGAGACTCTTCAGTCTACCCATTCTCTAGAAGCAAGCAGAGGTCTGGGAGCGGTGATGTGGAAGAGTGCTGGTTTCCAGGGGGCCTGGGTTCCCTTTTCTGTGCTGGTTGTGAAGTTCTCAGGGCTCCAGGGGCTGCCTGGTCCAGGCTTGGTTACCGTTGACATGGACAGAATCCTTACAGCTTTGATGGAGTTCTTGTAGTGCTCAGGGTACCATCCATCCTTATAATCCTCCAGGTCTTAGCCTTACTTTACAGATGAGAACAAGATGCAGGCATTAGCGGACTTGCATAAGCTCTCACAGCTTGGAGGGACAGAGCTAGACAAGACAGTCTCCAGTGCCTCGAGGCTGTTACCTCCAGGTGTCAATTCTCTCAAGCCTTAAACGAGATGACTATCAATTCAGAGTGGGTGAACCAGCACTCCTAGAAAAAAATGCACTTTACATGGGAATCCCCAAAACACTCAGGTATATAAACAAACAAAAAACCCCAAAACAACCAAACTAAGCACCCTTTTTTAAAAAAAGACATCTCATCCAAAAGTACTGGCTGTGACCTACTAAGAGGAATTTCATGATCCACCATGGGCTGTGACCCTCAGTTTGAAAAATTAGTTCTAGAACATCCAGATTATACAGGGCTCATTTATTTACTCAGCTTATTTTTCAGGAACTTGGACTTTTGAATACATCAGTAAGCTTGTGTATACTCGGAGCAGACATAAAAAGGTCCCTTCAGCACAGTGCTAATACTTCTCCCAGATGTACTTCTTGATGGAATCGATACCGTTTTCCACTTATCTCTGGCAATTTCTCAGGCTCCTTCTCTCCCTACCATGGTCACCTTGTGGTCCAGGTTGCATGCATCTGCAATTTATAGAATGTACTTGTGGCTCAAGGTAGCCCATTGGGCCACCGGGGCCTCTGGCTACATCGGTCTGGGAAGCAGTTTTTCTCTGGAGTGGCTAGCTGAAGGACCAGAAATCTGGGGTGATTTCAGCTTCCAGGTGGATGGAGAGAGTGTGTGTGTGTGAGAATGATGGTCAGAGTCTAGACAGCAGAGCCGAGACCTGGATAGTCTTCATTGCATTGTGGATCCCCCGGCTCCAGCTCCCTCAAAGTCTTCCCTAATGACTGCGACTAATTAACCGCATTTCTGTAACTGTGGAAGGCTCCTGACTAAGGCAGCCTTTCATTAAAATATTGAAAAAAGGTTACAGGATGGCAGATGATTATAAAGGCTTCTAAATTATAGCAAAGTCAATTATCTGAACACAATCAGCATTCAGTTGTCATGATAATTTCTAAACCTAAGAACAGACAGCCAAGCAAGACACATACCATGACATCATCCGTGTCCTTGGGCACAGAAGGGGACACATGCTGGCTTGGTCAGGGCAGACCCAGCACCAGAGATGAGGCCCAGCTCTTGCTCACTAGCTAGCTGGATGACCTTGAACCTTATGTGTTCCTCTCAAGCACTGAAGAGAATCTTACCTGTGCCACAGTGTGGAGATCTGTAGAGTCACCTAAGATCAAACTGACCCACACCAAATGCCTTTATGGTCACCATTTCTCCTCTGCCGTTTTATCCTGAGCATTTTCCTACTTGTGAGTCCTGGAAAAGCAATTTGACCCAAATGTCTCCCACAAGAGCTTCTTGAAAACCTTGCTTCAAGGAGAACAGTAGACACTCGTGCTATGCCAGACTGGTTTCAATGGAGCGTCTCACTGTCTAAAGAGAAGAGCTGCTTTCACGCATTAGTCGGGGTCTGCTTAGAGACAGACTGCTTCACACTCTGTAAAGTGCAGGGTTCGGATTGCGTTGGGACTTAGAAAGTTTTCAGTCCCGTTTGCATGCTGCCGAGTTTGCTAGCACCCGTATCTAATTTCCTGGGCTGCCTCTTGCTCTCTCTCCAAGCATCTGACATCTGGTCTAAATTTTCCTACCTTGTCCTTTGGTCTAGAAAGTCAGTAGAAACAGCAGGCGTCAGTCAGAGAATATAACAGAACACCCTCAACAGTGAAGCTTTCAGCTCTCCACGCACTCTAACCTGAGGAGAACCTGCTCGCTCGGCAGGAAGCTGGGCTGGCTTAAATTATTCAACCACCCAGGCCTGCATACTAATGTGGCATTTAGTGTTTGGGTTTATGTGCTGCGAGCTGATTCTGCCATGCCAACCATAATTTGTTATTACAGTGGATGGGAAAGCACCCAGGTTTTGTATCTAGAGTTACATCTCATGTATACAAAGCCTGTCCCTGGCTGGAACATGGAACACCGCCACAGTTGCTGCCTGGCCACAGAACAGGGCACGGAAACTACACTGTATGGGTTCAAATCCCAGCTATGTGATTTTAGATGCATAATCTTAGTTTTTTTTTTTTTGCCAACAAATGAGAATCATAGAGCCTCATTGATAGGATCATTAGGAAGACTGGATGAGATACAGGCAACAGTTCCTAGAAGTCACTCAGTAGATGCTAATGCTCAGGGACCAGTGGGTATACCTGTGCTCATGGATGACTACCTTCTCCATGCTGGGTCACTACAGGCATTTCCCAGGAATCTTATATGAGCAACGCATGTAAGTCATAACTTACTAGTTGACAGAAATATAAAGAGAAATGGTAGCTAAGTATAGCTCCCTGTAATGCACAATAAAGCCTTACTTAAAAGAAAAAATCAGTATGCAATACTCTCATCTGAGACTCTTACTTGAAACAAGAAAGCTATTATAATTTCCAACATTTTATTATAATTGGATCTGACCTATGTATACCATGCTTTTAGTATATAATCAATATAACTTTAGATTCATCCTAGTACTACAGTTAGGCTATATTATTCCTGTCAGTGAGTTCTTATGTAGACTTTTATCATTTTGCAATTCTTATCAATCTATCAATATAACTGCTGCTCTATAAATATAAAGAATGCCCATGTAAACTTTCATTTTGAGGTATTCCTCAGTCAAAGGCACGTGTTCTCAAGTTCCTTCTTGAATTCTTAAGGGACTACAGCTGTAATTCTCTGGTAATGAGATAAAGTCAAATGTCCTTCCCAAATGTGAATTAGAAAACGTCTAGAGAGATGCTTCAGGGATTAGAAGCATGGCTTGCTGTAGAGGACTGGGGTTCGGTTCCCAGCCATGTCAGGCAGCTCAGTCACCTGTGACCCCACCTCCTAAGGGTCCAGTGCCCTCTTCTGACCTCCACACTCACCTGTACACGTGACTTAGACTCACACAGACGCATGAAAATAAACAAAACACCTAGATCATTCAGAAATGGTTTCATACCAAGAGTACCATTAGCCTAGAAAACCAACATTTTGTGAAGAAAAAAAAGACATGACATATCAAGTCGTATTAATAAACCATATTCACTTGACAGCCATATAAGATGAAAATTTCTGTTAAATCTAACATCAACTGCAGAACAGGAAACTGGAGCTTGCCCTGTGTGACAAGGTGTCCATTGCATCATGTGGGACACCCTGCTTCAACTCCCTTGAAGCTTAGCTTCCTCATCTGTAGAATGAGGTTACAGTGACTAAGCATGGGAAACAGAGGGAACCTCAGGAAACACGACCTGCTTCTGTCATGTGGAAAAACACAGTTCCTTGCCCGTTCACATTGGGAAACTCCGCGACCAGTCTGTGTTGGCAGTTACAGAGAAGCAGAAGTTGGCTGTTTTACACTGTGCCAGGCGCTCGGCATTAGGGAAAAGGTCACCATAGAGGACTCCCGAGAGACCTCAGAGAGTGGGAGGAGGTGGGAACAAAGGACAGATGGGTCACTATGCTCCACACAGGCAGAAGGGCAGCTTTGGCTGGGGAAGCGGAGCCAGGACCATGAATGAGGCACAATTTCCTCGGGAACCCTAGCAGCATGGTCTGCGGTGCATCTTGGGAGCACTTTGAGTAAACTAGCTACTTCCGTGAAGAAAAAAAAAAAAAAAAGCCCACGCAAGCATGCACGCAGGTAAAGGCGATCAGTTTTGGTAACCCATGTGTTCTCACTTATTCTTGGGGCATTACTTCCTATGTGTGCTAGCAACTGTGTCTAGAAAAGCACGTAGGGTCAATGCTACCTGACTGGGCTGGCTCAGACCTGCTCCTTGCAGAGCCCACGTTTGTGAGAGTGGCACAGCTTTGCAGACATTGCAAACCTCTTGTGTGCAGATGGTCTCTGATGTTACCACTGTGGTTTCTCCCAGGCCACTCTATAGAACCTCTGTTAGGTGGGTCTTCAGGGATCCAGTGGTCTAGGCGTGTGACCAGGGGACCCACCTATGACAAGCAGACAAAGCAAGTCAGGAACTTGAGGACCATGATGATTAGCTGCGGGTGTGGCAGAAGAGCCTCACACCTTTCTCAGCCTGTGCATGCTGTGATGTGTGACCCCAAGCACCATGGGCACCTTCCAGGTGCATATGCAGCTGCGCCACCACCACTCAATCAAGTCTTGCAGCTGGAGGACCAACGCACAGGGACCTTCGGTATCTCGGATCAGGGCTGGCACACTATGTTGGCTTCCACTGCCAGTGCAGAGGTTTCCCTAGCTTCCTTCCACAGCAGGTTGGTTCCTGGGATCCGGGAAGATTGAAAGTTGTCAGGGTGGAGAGAACAAATGACCTTGCTCCTTCCCTGAGCAGGTGAAGGAAGAGCATCTCTGGACATTGATGTAGAATGTTATTTTAAGGTCTTGATGTTTTTGTTTATGCTGTATTTGCTTAACTCTGTGAAGCTGATTCTTTGTCTAACACCTGATGATCCTAATGGAGAGCTGAATGGCCAATACTGAGGCAGGAGCCAGGGTAGGCGGGGCAGGCAGGCAAAGAGAATAAATAGAGGGAGACCGGAGGACTGGAAGGAGCAAGAACAAGGAGGACGCCGGGGGCCAGCCACCCAGCCACCCAGCCACCCAGCCACCCAGCTACACAGCCAGCCATGGAGTAAGAGTGAAAGGAAGATATACGGGAGGAAGAAAAGGAAAAGGCCCAGAGGCAAAAGGTGGATGGAATAATTTAAGAAAAGTTGGCAAGAAACAAGCCAAGCTAAGGCCGGGTGTTTGTAAGCAAGACTAAGCTTCCGTGTGTGATTTATTTGGGAGCAAGACTAAATAGCCAAAAGAGTAAAACATCACACTATAGGACATGGACAGTGGAAACATCCAACACAAAGTCAAGCTGGCACCATCGCTGAACCTCGAGCTCAACATCTGGGCTACGCTGTCTAGCCAGTGAAACTCAGGGATCCCAATACCCACACTGGGGTTACAAGTGCACTGCCACCATGCCTGTTTTTTTCATGCTTGCTGGAGATTGGCAATTTCATTCCAGTCACATACACATGTTTGAACACTACGGAGTTTAATGGCTTGATTTCAAGAACATATAAAAGTGAATTAAGAAAATAACACTTCTTAGTGAGAATGTTGACAGTGACCATCAGACACATAACCAAAGCTGACTTCTGTAAAGAGTCTGGTACGAGTGCAAATAGGAAGATTTTAAGGGAGCTGAACATTTACGACAAACTAGAACATTCAATGCCTTATACTCAAGCTTCACAGAGCTCTGTCTCAGGAAGGCACCCACATGTTCCCGTGTGTATCAGGTGCTTTGACATAAGGAATGTTCCAAATCCATGGCCGATCTGGGGAGAAAGCACATCACATCACATTTACTTGGGTATCTACTGACATCAAAGCATTTGGTGCTCAGGTCTCCAAGTTGTGAGAGTATTTTCTGAATCAGCCGCAGATGATGCGGCCTGCAGACAATGGCTTCTGTAAAGGTTCACGTTAGAACTGATGAGTAGATGGGCATGGGGGACAGGTCAGGAGAAAGCTGGATGAGGCCAAGTAGCAAGTAAGACACAACACCTGGCACGTAACAAAGACCTAACACACAGCGGCTACCTGCCCCCTCCCCCTCCCCCCTTAGTGTGCATGTGCACACCCTTTCCTGTGCACGTGCTGTGCAGAGGGGAGGGGTTAACTCTGGGCATCTTCATTGTTACTTTTCACCTCATTTTCCGAGATAAGGTCTTATTGAATTTAGCTCATTACCGGGTGAGATGGACTAGCCAGCAAACCCCAGGAATCCCACCACTCACACCAGTCATTTTGTGTGTGTGTGTGTGTGTGTGTGTGTGTGTGTGTGTGTGTGTGTGTGTGTGTGTGTGTGTGTGTAGTTGCTGTGATCTGAACTTAGGTCCTCAAGCTTGCATAGTGAAAATTTCACCCACTGAACATCTCTCCAGCCCTTCTTTTAGGAAGCTGAAGAAAAGGACAGTAACGGCTGGTATATTTCTGCTCTCAGCTGTTCACATTTAACCAAGAGGCCTTGGGTCACATGCACAGAATGTCTTTGTTATATTAAAGTTTAATGATCGGCAAGACAAGAGCTCTATAAATGACTCAAGACCAATGTCGCAAATAACAGGCCTGGGTCTCTACCCTGGCAAGAATGCCCATGAAGCCTACTAGCACAATGAGGATATGTTCACTAAATGGAGCTCCTCCCTTTTAACACACACACACATAGGCACACACACACACAGGCACATACATAGGCACACACATACATACACACACACACACAGGCACACACACAGGCGCGCGCACACACACACAGGCACAGGCACACACATAGGCACACACACACACACACACAGGCACACACACACATACACACACAGGCACACCCTGAGGTTGACATTAGATGCCTTCCACAGTCATTCTCCACCTTATTCACTGAGGCAGGCACTCTCAATTGAACCCAGAGAGCTTGCCAACACAGCTAGGCTGATTGGCCAGCTTACTGTGGCAATCCCACCACCTTCTGACCATTAGAATCACGAGTGAGCCACCATGTTACCTGATAGTTATGTGGGCTCTGGGGACTCAAACCCCAGTCTCCATACTTGTGTGCTCAATGCTTTAACCATTAATATCCTGGGCTCGCTGATGTTCTAGATTAAAACTGAGAACTTCAACAAATCACTCAGAACACAATGCTATGGCTAGAGTCACACCATTGCAAAAGAACCAGGCGATGGAGAGGGTGCAGATGTATCTCGTGTTCAAAGCCAGTCCCCATCACTGTCTCGGAAAGCGCTGCAGACTGATGGACTTCTAGGGTGCTGATTGTAAATAGATTCGCACCATTGTAAGGACCGCCAGGCAGTAACCCAGCACCGCAAACCTGACTTTGGGAACCTCCCCCTTCTCAGCAGATGTGATGGCAGCTCAGGGGACAGTCTGTGCTGAGCAAGCACTCCAACAGCCACACACTGAAGGATCTGAAGGAGTTCTGAAGGCAGCAACAAATTATCATAATATCCTTGTTGCTCTGGCCTTGAGAGCCCGGAACCAAACCCCTTTTTGTTAAGCCGCCAAGCCTGTTGGAGGGTCTGGGGCGGGCAACGGCCTTGGGCCTGACTTCCCACTCTATCTGTGCCTCTGCTCTCTTCCACTGGAAACATCACCTTCTGTGCTGGATCCCTTACTACACATCCTTTCCATGTCTTTCTCTGTGGGGTGACAACTGGCCCTGCTTTGTTTCCAAGGCAGAGGCCACACTGATTCTTTCCGTGAGCACGTCACAGTGATGCACAGACTCGCAAACCAGCCAGAAACTTCAAGACCAGGGTTACATTTGCGCCAGGCAGGGACCTGGGAAGCTCCCTGTTGGTGGATCCCTTGCAGCTCAGCCTTATAAGCCAACAGAATGCCAGCATCCTTGGGTGGATCATTTCCTATGCTGGCTGACAGGTCTGCCACTACCTGGGAGACAGAAAAACAGCCACAGGGAGAAGAGGGGAGCCATGCCATGCTGTATCTACAATCAACGACTCCTGGAAATCCACATTGATACTCACTGGCTTGGAGGAGACCTGTTTTAAACAATCCTCTTAAATCCTCCAAAAACCTCCCAAAAGAGAGCGTGCCCTGTAATCTCCTCACACGTGCATTCGGCATAGTTTTTGAGTGCTGGCTAGATGCCAGGGACTTTGCTAGGTGCCGTAGATAGAAAGGTGAGCCTGATGTGCAAGCCTCATCGAGGGAACTTAGAGCCGAAGTGGGAGGCAGTAAAGCAGGTGGCACTGTGTCTGTGGCTGGTTCCCTAGCCTGGGTGGCGAGAGCCTCCCTAGACAGCTTTAGAATAAAGATCTGTCCAGTCGCAGCCTGGAAAGCTCACCTTGGAGGGTCTGCGCTGGGGACTAGCAATGTGTATTTGGATTAAATTCCAAGCTGACCTCAAGGCAGTCCTAGCTTAGGATCCAAGGGATCATGAATTTAGAGGGGTTGGGGGGCATGGGAAGAGTTGGAGGGGCGGAAATGACGTGAATACAGTGTACTCACATGTGGAATTCTCACGGAAAGCGACTATTAGAATATTCTGAGGATCTTTGAAGCTCTGTGTGCTTGTCTCCTTCTTGAATGCACTGTGTGCTTCCTCTTCCCACTAAGCTCGCTTCTCTTTCTTCTTTCTTTTCTTTGTTCCTTCCAGCGCTGAGGATCCAGCCCCAGGGTCTCACACACACACTCAAGCACCGAGTCACAGCTCTGGCTTTCAACACGTGTTAGGTCAAAGTGAGACAGGCTTTTCTCTTCTATTTTCGGTTGTGAGCCTAGCCTTTAACTGCTGAGCTATGCCTCCAGCCCGAGACAGGCTTTCCTCTAACCTTTGCACAGTTTGCTTTTTTAATATATGATTCAAAGAATATCTGATTTTTTTAAAAAAGGGAGTGCATAGCAGAGACGGTATGGTGACCTGTCCTACATCCTCTTTAAACTGGGCAAATGGAAATGCCATGCTTTAAGGGTCTGATGAGACCACGGGTTCCCTTTTACACACATCCTTGCCAGCACTTGTCATTCTACAATGCTGGTGGGAACGTAAACTAGCCCAGTACTATGGACTATACAGAAGTGTCTCAAAAACTGAAAAACAGATCTACCATATGACCCAACTGGAAGACTCCTGGGTGATTTTCCCAAAGAATTCCAAAACCCATCACAGAGAGACCAGTACACCATGACACTGTAACGCTATCCACAGAGACTCAGTTACAGAACCAACCTGGTGTTAAGCACAGAAGAATGGGTACAGAGAACGTTACATTTATATAAAACAGTTCAGCTACAAACAATGAGGTTATGCTGCCTGCAGGAAAAGGGTATTATATCAAGAGAATCAAGCCAGTCCCAGAAAGACAAATATGCTTTCTTTCATTTGGCTCCTAGGTTTTTATATACTCACACAAAACCTTTACATAGAAATGCAGGGAGAAACGAAGCAGTCTAGGGACACAGGGGGACTGATGGGAGTGGGGAGGGGTGACAAGGGAGAAGGAATAGGAGAAGAAGTTCAACATAAAATACACACTTGGATGAAGATTTAAAAACCTAGAGCAGGGTGTATGGCTCAGTAGCAGGGTGCCTGCCCCACACAAGCTGGCCCTGGGTTCTAAGCATGGGAAGGAGGGAATAGTTTTACAAATACCATTCCTATTAGTAAAATGGATTTGTCTAAACACACAAGTAACCTAAACTTGATGAGGGTGAGGATTCACACTTGTCTGTCTCACCCAAAGTTCAAGCACTGTGCTGGCACACAGTAGGCTCTTAATATTATGTAACTGTAGAGAACTGCCAACTACCACCGAAAGCAAGGCACCCCAGGACCTAAGTGTTAATTTTTGTCACTATCTCTGATCATTTTCTTTGTTCCAAGATAATATCTGACTGAGCTTCCACAGTGGGAAACTCCTGCACTAAGCTTTTTATGTGGACCTCTGATTTAAAAAAAAAAATGGAATGAGACATTGTATGTGTTACCATGGTTCAAAAATCACTTTTAAACATGAAGTGCTTTTGAAATGGTCTTAACAACTCATTTTCCTTGGCCTTAGTAAAACACATCTGTATGGGTCACAGAGCTTTACAGAACATTGGTTGTATTTGGAAGGTAATATTCGAATTACCGGCATTATTCTACACACTGCTGAGGGAATGCAGAAGATAAAATAATACTAATAAAACATAATGTTCCAATTTCTTTTATATGTATCTTTCAAGGAAAAAGCCTAAGAAACAAAAAAATTCAACAAAGCACTATATAAAGCATTTTGTTCACTGGTCAAATAAAAGAGAGCTAACTTTCTGTAGTCTAGGACAATGCCTACCACTGGTAAAGAGACCTAACTTTATCTATAGTCTAGGACAATGTCTACCACTGGTAAAGAGACCTAACTTTATCTATAGTCTAGGACAATGTCTACCACTGGTAAAGAGACCTAACTTTCTACAGTCTAGGATAATGTCTACCACTGGTAAACTTTTGAGCTGTTAGGAGTTGTTCCTACTAGAAGAAGGGAAGGGACTTGAGGATATTTTCTGGCTCTGTGATCTCTCCCATTCTTGCTTTCCTACTCCTCTGGAGACAAGGACTACTGGATGGGGCTGGAATCCAGCCCCGGCTAGGGAGGGCAAGGCTTAGAGTCAAACCCTAGGAGGCAAGACCCAAAGCAACCATCCCGGGTACTTCTTCTCTATAACTTGACTTAAAAGAAAGGAGAACACAAACCCAAAGAATAGAGAAAGGAAAGAGAAATGTAGCACAAAGCCAGAGGCAAAGGGGACTTACCTACGAAAGCTATAGACTGAAAAGTCATTGTTCAGGAGGGATAGGGGATGGGGTGACACTAATTCACTGTCCAGTGTGCATGGGACTACAGTAAACCTTGCAATAAGGACAGCTATGATAAACCCAGCCAGTGTTTATGGACTGCTAGCTGAACTAGGGACTGTGCTAAGCACTTGATGGACTTCATCTCAGTTAGTCTTCTCCAGAGCCCTGTAAGAGGCACCGACACTCCCCATTTTGTCTTCAGAGACACAGGCCTAAAAACCAACTGCCCAAGGGCCCTTAGTAAGCTGGACAGATGGCACATAGTAAGTTAATTTGAATCATGGCTTCCTTTTTCAAATTTTATTTTTGTGGAGGCTAAGGTGGTTACATTCTGTGAAATCCTGGTAAGATCTATGTAACCTTGCTGCTAGGATGAATTTGTATGACATACCAACTCCGAAAGCTCAACAGAATGGTCATGTTCTTAAACAGAGAGAGGCAATGTCACCTGCAGGCTAGAGGATGGCACAATGGCAGAGGACACTGGTCTCTGTCCCTATATCTCAACACAATCTTGAGAAATGGGGCCACCAGACGGGGAGTTTGGTTCACCAAAAGTCCCAAAGGGAGGTTGAAGGCAGGGAATTTGCCAGATTCAGTTGGCACTGCTGTGGGAAGACAGGGAGCACTGGCTCCGTTGAGGAACTGAGGATTGCGGACTATTAATGGGGTGACGTCATTCAAACCGTCCCGGCAGAAAGTTTCCTCTGTTCGCATTTAACACATTTGCACATTCTAACTTGGCCACTCACGGAGACATCTACTTTCCAGAGTATGCCAGTTATGACTGCATAGTAAGCTCTTGTCATTTGAAGTTAGAAGTGATTCCTGATGGTACATTTCTATGGCCCTGAACCCACGACAGAGACTGACATTCTTGGGGCGATAAAAGCTGCTCAACAGCCTATGAAGATGGTCACCTGGGACAATGCCTGGCCTGGAGGAGGATGTCTTACCCTGTAGAACAGTGGTTCTCAACTTTCCTAATACCGAGGCCCTTTTAGTTCCTCATGCTGTGGTGATCCCAACCATAAAGTTATTTTGATGCTACCTCATAACTGTAATTTTGCTACTGTTATGAATTGTAATATAAATATCTGATATGAAGGACCCTTGAGAGGGTCATGACCCACAGGTTGAGAAATACTGCTGTAGACAGTCCTATGGATTTCCTATTGGGAAGTATACTTGTCAGGGCCTCTAAGGAATTCAGAGTCCAGTGCAGCAGGTTTCAGAGTGTGGGTGACCGACCTCTCCTTGGGGTGTGTTTGTGAATCAAATTTATTTCCTAGTGGCATAATGCCATCATGCTACTCTCACTTTGATGTGCGTGTGTAGATGGTGCGTATAAGGTTGACATCACACCAGACTGAGTGACAGCAGCTGAGAGTGTTCAGCAGTCAGCTTTTAAGCTACACAATAGAGATGCTTTTGAAAACATGAAGAGATACCGCCTCCCTCACTAATTTTTTCCTTTAGTTTTGGAACTGGCCACAAAATATAATACAGTCATTTGTTATTTTAAAACCAATAGATCAATACATATTTAAACGTTTTCTAGTTTTGCATCCATTATAGTAAACACACACACACACACACACACACACATTCACGAAGCTCACATAAACTAAGGCTCTTTATGATGCCTGGTAACTGAGTGCAGATGGGTTCTAAGAACGAGCGGCCTGAGAACCACTTGGCTCCAGAGAGGGAAGAGCGAGCCCCTCTGCAAGTCTGAGCTTCCAATGGCTCACATGCAGCCCAGGGGCACGTCCCGGGTGGCCCTCTTCCGGTACGGGCCCGGGCCTGTGTCCCCTCATCAGTGTCTCACCTTTACTCCCGTAGAGCTCTGGGGGCAGGTCATAGGGCACTGGAAAGGAGGCTGCTGGCTCACAGCTGCTGGAGAAGAATTTCTGCTTCACTCTGAAGGTGTCCAGGCCCTGCAGACACACAGAGGGAGGCCATGACTGAATCCAGGAGATCCTAAGAAGTTCTTTATCTTTACCATACCCACAAGAATACTAAGCGATTTCAGAGCTGTTTGCAACACTGGCTAGGCAAGGATGCTCCATATCTGTCTCCCCCAAGTTATTTTCTCCTGTGAAACTAAGAGAGGCTGCATGTAAGAATGAAGTGAAAGCCTGTGCGTTTAACAAGGCACACGGAGGGAACAAGATGAACGGTAATGGGTGTGAGTCTGTCTCTACCAAATACCGTTCACACACAGTTGGCTGGGAGTTCCAAGATTCCCCGGATGAAAACATCCCAGAATACTTTCAACATGGCTGCAGTAATAGGCACCTGCTTGGAGAAGGAAAGGGAAGCACATGCTATGCTTTACGTATGATGAAGATGTGCCAACCTAACAGGGTAGGAATAGAAAAGTGGAAACTCTTCTAGCCCTACCATCCTCATTCTGAGAGCTCTAGAACGAAGAGTTAGTCTCTACTCTGAGTCAAGGTGGGAGGGAGCATCTCCTTCCTGGCTGCTGGGCCTAACACATTAGAGCCACCCTGAGGGACTGCTACATCATCCTGGAACCCTGCTTTTTTGTTCCATTGTCCCTTACTCCTCTGTCTACCCAAAACACATACATATCCTAAAAGCATAGCAAACAGTGCTAATGTCCTAGGAGCTGACAAACGATCAACAGCAGGCTCTCAGTACCCAGTGGGTTTTTTTGGGGGGAAGGGGGTAGTCACAGACACTGTGTGGGAAGGCATGGCAGTCACTCAGTGGGTTTTTTTGAGGGGAGGGGGTAGTCACAGACACTGTGTGGGAAGGCATGGCAGTCACTCAGTGGGTTTTTGGGGGGAGGGAGGGGGTAGTCACAGACACTGTGTGGGAAGGCATGGCAGTCACTCAGTGGGTTTTTTGGGGGAAGGGGGTAGTCACAGACACTGTGTGGGAAGGCATGGCAGTCACTCAGTGGGTTTTTTGGGGGGAGGGGAGGGGGTAGTCACAGACACTGTGTGGGAAGGCATGGCAGTCACTCAGTGGGTTTTTTGGGGGGAGGGGAGGGGGTAGTCACAGACACTGTGTGGGAAGGCATGGCAGTCACTCAGTGGGTTTTTGGGGGGAGGGAGGGGGTAGTCACAGACACTGTGTGGGAAGGCATGGCAGTCACTCAGTGGGTTTTTTGGGGGAGGGGAGGGGGTAGTCACAGACACTGTGTGGGAAGGCATGGCAGTCACTCAGTGGGTTTTTTGGGGGGAGGGGAGGGGGTAGTCACAGACACTGTGTGGGAAGGCATGGCAGTCACTCAGTGGGTTTTTTTGGGGGGAAGGGGGTAGTCACAGACACTGTGTGGGAAGGCATGGCAGTCACTCAGTGGGTTTTTTGGGGGGAGGGGAGGGGGTAGTCACAGACACTGTGTGGGAAGGCATGGCAGTCACTCTGGGTTTTTTGGGGGGAGGGGAGGGGGTAGTCACAGACACTGTGTGGGAAGGCGTGGCAGTCACTCAGTGGGTTCAGACACTTTTGAGTTCTGGCATCCACTAAGCCATGTGAATACTATTTCTCTAGCTGAAGCTATGGAAGAGCTCCCAAGAGCACATGGTAACTGCGCTTATTACTTGTAACCCTGTAGTATTTCTGCTTCCTTACCCCTCCAGTGGGCTTCTTTGCATGACAGGACACTAAAAGGGAAGGTGCTGACCACAAAGCCATCCAGGTGAAACAGGAATAATGGGCATATGCAGCACAGTTATGAAACAATGATGTCATCAGGTCAGCCTCTTTAAACATAAAGCCAGAACTGTATCCATCAGAACATGGGACACATATTCCAGAACACATGTGAACATACATTAAGCCCCTTACCCTCTTCTTGGAAGTTTCCTTCCTCTATGGGGAAGTCCAAGATCCCAAGATCCTATATAAATATGTCAACAGTCCTTTGTCCTCAGGGAACTTGGGAACTTTTGGCTATTAGACTGTCTAGGTCCTTTCTGTCTGATGTGATGCTCACTTGGAGTCCCTACTGAGATACATCTATGGACCTGAGGGTGACAGACTAACAGCGTTCCCTTCTGGATTAGGCACGGCACCAAGCTCTGGATATACATCAATCAACAGAGACATCATCATTCCTGTCCTTTCGGAGTGCACATTGTGGGGGAGAGCCGCTAAACAAACACGCTTGTATAGAAGTCTAAATGATTGCAACTTTGGTAAGTGCTGTGAGGAAGTCTTGGAGTACTCTAGGAAGAAAAGTGGCCTGCTTTAGACTTAGTGGTCAGCTGTTGCCTCCCTCCAAAGGGTGATACTGTGATCTAACTGGAAGATGAGTAAGGTTTGCAGCTAAGTGTGGGAAGAAAAATACTGCGGGTGGGGGACAGCAGCTAGAGGTGCAGAGTGGCTATGGTCTTCCATGTCCTGGGAACTAAGAAAGGTATCAGTGTGACATTACTGTCTCAATTTCTTCATTTGTCAAGGGAGGGTGGCCATTCTTCACACTCATGTTTGTCCTAGTTTCGTTTCTATTTCCTATGAAGACCAGTTAACTTGGGGAAGAGAGGGCTTATTTCATCTAATAGATTACAGTTCATCATGAGGTGAGTCAGGGCAGGAAGAGAACATGAGTGGACACTGCTGCTCACTGGCTTGTTTCCCGTGGCTTCTGAAGCCTGTTTTCTCATACACCCCAGGATCACCTGCCTAAGGGTGGCACCACCCGCAGTGGGCTGGGCCCTACCCCATCAATCGTTAATGAAGACAATGCCCCACAGGCTTTCCTTCAGGCCAAACTGGTGGAGGCATTTTCTCAGCTGAGGTTCCCTCTTCCCAGATGACTCTAGCTTGCGTCAGGCTGATAAGCAGTCAACCCATGCAATGTTTGAACCTTCGGTTCCCAGGACAAGTCCTGCTGCATAGTGGGTCTGCAAGAAGAACTGAGCTGCAGGCATGAGGCATGAGATTGAGGTGTTTGCCCTGCCTGCTTTACTGGCTTCTGATGAACAGCAGCTGTGCTAACACATGGGAAAGTGTCTTGTGCACATTAAGAACCACAGAGGAGTGCTGGAGACGCAGCTCGGTGGTAGAAAACTTTCCTAACATGTACAGTGCCCTGGGTTTAATCGCCAGCACCACAAGAAAACAAAGCCATAAAGGCCCACAGGCAGGTATGACGTAGCAGAGATGCTAACTGACAGTGAGAAGCAGTGTGCGACACAGGCCTGGCAGGAAGGAGACACAATAAAGACAGAATGACTCACTTCTGAGGCAGGCTAAGGAGAGGCTTTGTAGAAAACTGTGTTTTAGCTGGGTTTTGCGGACTTGGTGTCCACAAACAGCGATGGCAAGGAAGAATTCTCGGGGGAGAGCAATACAGTCAAGGGTAGGTTGGAAAAGCTCATAGGAGGCACATTTCAGGGTGCTGGGTGTAGTGACGTGTGTGTGTGTGTGTGTGTGTGTGTGTATACTTGTCTACATGAGGAGAGATGTGGGCATCTGTGCTCTGTACATGCCAAGCCAGGTTATTAGTGACTCAGGCATGAGTCAACCTGGAGGTGTTGGGGGAGATGGAGATGTCTTGTTGCTGGGAGCCCTCATGTCCATCAACTGGAGATGCTGGAACACTGAAGTATGGCTTGAGCTCTTAATGTCAAGCCCTACCTTGAAGCAAAGAGCTCACAATCTATGCTTACCTTGTTGCTTATACTGTTTGAGTTGACTGCCTATACCCCACAGTACCTCAGAGGTCCATTTAAGAGTCTGTCTTTTTCATCAGCTAATACTAGGGAGCTGCTGAGGTCTTGAAGGGGATACCTCATTGGTGACGTAGCTAGAAGAGCTTGGGTCGTGGACTGGACTGGAGATTGCTCAGTAGGTAACCATGAGTTCTCCCGACAGAAGCAGGAAGTGGACATTGTAAGAGGAGACAGTATCAGAACTGCTTTAGGGTGACACAGGGCACCGGAACAAGTGTGTCTAAATGTGGGTGTGCTCTGTGATAGTGAGTGGCTTACACAGTTGTCCACAGTCTCCCCCTGTCTTTGGGATTTGTGGTCCTATGCTCTTTCTACCAAGCAAATACTCGATCTCATATTTGCCACCAAGAACCAGAAAAATGGAAGATCTTGCAACTGTAAGAGTCTTTAACTCCTAGACTCATCATCGTCTTTGATAGCCATGGAGTCATGGAGGAGTTTTTACAGCTTTAACCCAGTTTAGATGCCCTACATGTTCCAAGCCTGGCTTCCCTCTTATGATGTCTGACCCCAGGCACAAGAATGTTTGAACCATCCATGTCTGATCCAATATGCTTTTTTCTTTAATGCCATGTCTGATCCAAATTCTAGGGTATTAAAGAAAAAAAAAGTACCACTTTTCCCTTCAATCTGCATGTCAAATTATTTGAGGCTGTCTTCTAATTATCATTATTTATATATCACAGTGGTATTGCTTGGCATTTTACAAAATAGAGGAAGGCACCCTCCCATGCGTAGATACTTGAGACAGCTAAGACAATGCATTTATAAAACACCAGGTGAGAGGGTGGACATGAGTCACACATGACAAATTGCTGCCTCCCTTCCCCACCCCCCCCTCAGCTGAGAGAGTGAAAGCACTAGTTATTGCTGGGATCATTTAGGCTCAGCGGCTTGACTCAATTAGAAAGAAGTCTGCTCAGTTTGCAGTCGCAGATATGGTTTATTTTGTTAGCAACCTTGAGTGTAAAACTACATGATATAATGGTTTTTGTTGTTGTTGTTTTGTTTTTTAGACAGGGTCTCACTGTGTAGTCCTGGCTGACCTGGAATTTTTATGTAGACCTGGTTGGCCTTGAATGCACAGAGACCCAAGGTACTGGGTAGATCTGGAACAGCAGCTGAGTTTGCCAGAAGCAGCCAGGAGTAAGCCTACTTTATCAGATGGGCCAACAGGTAAGGAAGGAAATCACAGAAAGGTGGCAGCCTGCCCTTCCCCAGATGCTTACAGCTAGGGCTTGAGGAAAGCTCACAGAGTGGGCACATCAACAGGGCTCTGGAGAGTAGGAGCTTTGGTAGCCGAAGGGCTGTCTGTGAAGAGTAGCTTAGAGATGAAGAGAAGGGTTGATGCAACATTATGGGGTTGGCATCCAGACTGATCTGGCTAAAAGCCTAGCTGACTGGCCTTTGCTTCCAACTCTGTAGTTTGTGCCTCTCCCATCTCCAGCAGCAGCCTGGGGAACAACCAGGCTTGTTTCAAACCCTTCGCAGGTTCAGCCTTTTAATTCTCCTGTGACTATAAATTTGCTACGAGTTGGTCCCCACTACAGGATAGGCTTATGTGAGTAAATGACTGTGCTAGTCTAGCCCAGCTGACAAGCAGGATCCCATTCAGACACCCTTTTAAGACCTTTCTCCACGTGCCATTTTGGCTCCTTAGATCTAGATCTCTCAGTCTCTCAACTTGGTGCACTGGAGAGTTCTTTTCTCGGTTCTTGGGCATTTCTCCAGTCTGTCTCTTTCCACGTTATTTCAGTGGGAGTGGCTGGTGTGGCAGAACTTAAGAGGTTATGAGACATGCTACAGCTGGCCTCCTGTGAAACTGTGGGAGCCTAAGCATTGGCTGGGCAGAGGCGTGTGGGCGGGACCTGTGTGCAGAGAGGCGATGAAGAGGACACGTGCACAGCGCCTGTGAGTTTCATTAGATCTTCCAGCCACCAGTCTTAGCCGAGCCTATCAGACTGACAGTAAGGCCATTATTTGCTAGTGCTATGTGCCATCCTTGAGAACAGCAGAAACAACAACAATTTAACCAAAACGGAGAGGGGAGAAAGTAGACTTGATGAGGGAGGTCAAGGCTTTCTGATTTTATTTGTTTTTAATCCCGACTACAGAAAAGTGGGAGCCCTTTGCCTCAGAAGCAAATAAATGGCATCTCAGAAGAGACTCGAAAGGTTTTCTGTTCTGTCAAGGGCAGAAACATGTTATCTTCATCTAGACCAGTGGATCTCAACCTTCCCAATGCTGGGGACTTTTAATACAGTTCCTCATGTTGTGTTTCCCCAACCATATACTTATTTCATTGCTACTTCATATCTGTAATTTTGCTACTGTATGAATTGTAAATATCTGATACACGACACCTGTGAAAGAATCATTGGACAACTTCTCGCTCTCAGAGGTTATGACCCACAGGTTAAGAACAGCTGTTCTAGATTAATTTTAAAGTGTCCAATGAGCCTGGATAGATGGTTCAGTGGGTAGGAGCATTGACTGCTTTTCCAGGGTACCTGGGTTCAATTCCCAGCACCCACATGGCAGCTCATAACTGTCTGTAACTCTAGGCCCAGGGGGACCTGACACCCTCACACAGATGTACATGCAGGCAAAACACCAATGCGCATGAAATAAAATAAATAAATTTAAAGTTACCAATGGCATTTTTGTTGTACCTAAAGCATACTGGCTCTCCAACTCTATAGTTTTGGGGTCCTAGGAGTGCTAAGTCACATGGCCAGTTACTGACTGCTGAATGATAGATCTTGTCACAGCTGTGGGAAAGTGGAGAACCTCTAGTCACATCCTCTGCCTGTTGCATGCTACCTGCTCCTGTTTGTAATGTGGGTCTCGGGTCAGCATGCAGGACACAGTGACTGCACGGGCTCACGGGTGAAGGACAAAAGCAGCACCTTTGGGTGCTGATGACTCAGAAACCTGGGGCGTGGGTATAGAGCTCTGCCCAGGAGGCACAGAGGAGACTGACGGGGAAGGTGGATCTGGCTGACATCTGGCCAGCAGGCTGACCAGCAGACTCTGGATGCGATGAGTCTCCAGTAACCATGGGATGAAATGCATTGAGGTGTGTCTCACTAGCACCAAATCGGGCACACTAAGATGTAACTTCTGACCTCATTTCACAACAAGCTGTGGTCACTGTTACAAGTCAGTGAACACTGTAAAGTTAGGGTCAACACAGAAATCCTTAAGACATTCATTAGATGAGTATACAGGGATTGATACTGTATTGCAATTTGTACTGAAGTTGCAGACACACATACTTTGGTGTGTATGTGTGTGTGTGTAATTTCAACAGAATTGCTTCACGTGAGCTCATCTACAGTTCAAACTGCTTACAACACAATTTGTGGTGACTGGAGGATACACTACTCACAGTGCCACGACAGTAAGCCTAGTCTCAACTCTGGAAACTTAAAAGTATCAACATCAACTAGTGGCCATTTCCTCAGAGTCCCCACATGCTCACAGACAGTCTAGCAAGGGAGTGGTGACATCAATGATCCCAAGAGTGGGATATGCAAGGAGCTCAGGTTCCAGGAAGCCATAGGATGAAGAGAAAAGAGTGTCTGGGGGGGGCACTTGAAGTTTTACACACACACACACACACACACACACACACACACACACACACACACACACACACACACACACACACACACACAGAGCTAGTGTTGGAGGCATGAAGCTGCCTTCTGAAGTGGATTAGGCCTGGCTAGAGGGGAGATCCTAGTAAGATCTGAGGGTTTTGCATGGTGGGAACAAGTGCCAGGAGGGGCTGGAGAGAAGGCTCAAAAGTTAAGAGCCGCTCCTCCAGGGGACCCCAGTTTGATTCCCAGCAACCACATGAAGGCTTACAACTGTCTGTAATTCCAGTTCCAGGGTAACTGACACCCTCTTCTGGTCTCCACGGGCACCAGGCAAACACGCGATGCACAGACATACATTCAGGCAAACACTCATACACTTAAAATAACGAAATAACTAAGTGAATAGAAGTGCCAGCAATGAGAGGGAAGGGATGTGGCGTGGGCAGTCTGGAATCGTGGCCTGGAGGAAGAAAGGAGGTCTGCTAAGGACGCAGCACCGGCAGGCTTGCCGTCGATGAAGAGCATCTGGTACATTGGTGGCAGGGTGAAGCAAGGCTCACAGATGGCCTCTGGGACCCTCAGGGAAGGAAGCAGAGGCTGTAAACAGTTGGCATTCCCTGGCCGCAGGGATGACCAGAGGTGACATTAACAAGCAGCACTGGGTAGTTAGGAAGGACAAGAACCAGTGATTAAAAGATAGGAGAGAGAGAGAGAGAGAGAGAGAGAGAGAGAGAGAGAGAGAGAGAGAGAGAGAGAGAGAGAGAGAGAGAGAGAGAGAGAGAGAGAGAGTTGCCATAGGTATTTCTCATTCTTCAAAGCAGGCAAGTGGGGTGACCAACAACAGTAGTTCATTAGCAATCAGACCGTCTGGCTAGTGTCCTTTAAATGATTAAGCTGATTTTGCTGACATTTGCAAATGCCACATATCCTCAAGTACCTTCTGAATAATATAAGTGGTAATCTATAATTTAAAAATTACGTTTTATAAGATTCAAAGGCTCAGGCAATTGGCTTGTGACGCAGATTTGTCTTTCCACAGTCCAGGTGGGACACAGTCCACCCCAGCAAGTCCTGCCCTGCAACCCTATATCAGGAGTCCAGTCTGCGAGACCATGCCACATCCTCACCCCACAGTCCCAGCACATAGAAAACAGTAGTTTTCCTTGACTATAATGCTATATTTCTCTGCAAGCTTCTGCCCAAAACTGGGTTGAGCACTCACTTCTCAAGGACCAAACTGAAGAAACTCCTCGCAGAGCCTTTCCCAGGCCCCCAGCTGAGCCCATGCTCTCCAGCTGCCAGGACTCCTATCTGGAAATGTCCCTGAGCATGCATCTTATCATGTGTTGCATGAACAGTGTGTATCTATGTATCTCAATGCACCCTCAAGATTCCTGAGAATGGGACTGTAGCCTGTTCTCACTCTTTCCCCAGGGCTCACCACAGGGGAGGCCTCAGGTGCCTGTGGACCTGAATGGGCGTTGATGATGTCAGCCCTGGGCCACTGACTGTTCAGCTCGGAGCCTGCGATGGGATTCGAGGAGGGACCTGAGCAGTTCCACGGCAACCCTCTCTTTCAAAGACAGGCGATAATTCCTGAGCTTGAGTGATCGCTGGCTTCCCTCAAAGTCAACCCCACAGACAGCACTTCTGCTGTCTTTTCAGAAGTTTCCCATGACAGCAGGCCACACAGTAGCTCTGATTCAGTCCCTTCCTCTATTAAGAAACCAAACACCACATCCCAGAGACCGACAAGACCCCCGGCAGGTGAGGCACTCTGGGAATCCATCTCTGGGGCGGCTTTAAACTCACGGCACCTTTCTCTGGAGCCAGACCCTCTACTGGGGGATGCACCAGGAGAGCCCCGATGCAGAAGGCAGACAGAAGCCCAGGAGCAGAGAGTCACACAGAGTGGCCTTCACGAGTGGGGGCAACTGGGGGCAGAGAGAGCTACACAGAGTTGGGCTGGCCCTCCTTACCCTCAAGTCTGAATTATCAGGAATTTCTTTGATTCCACGGCTTTCTTCAGACCTTTTTTGACTCCCTCCTTTTGCAGGATTAACCTTATTTTTATAGAATGTAAGGACAGAACACTGTAGCCCCTGAGTTTTCACTTAGGCAGGCTGCATGCCACCCTCATGGCTTGACCCTCGGTGCATACCTGGGACATGTATCTTTCTGACCACACACACGGTGTCTGACTGTGACCATGAGCTCCCTGAGAACGCAAGGTCACAACACCTGTGTGTCTTTCTCGCAATGCCTACCCTTAATGCTGCGCCCAGCCATTTATGACTCGCTGAAGGGCACAGATACCTAACTGGATGGGATGGTGCTGGGACAGGGCTGCGGCTGGCTAGTTCTCATCCACTTTGTAGAGGAAGCCACTGCTAAGTACTGTGCTAGGCCCTAGAGATAAGCCAGCAAACTGCCAGAGATCTGTGACCTTCTAGTATGTTTCTTTTCGTCCTGTCAAAACCATCTTTTATTTGCTACAAGGAAGAATGGCAGAGACAGCAAATAAGAGGCGTCCACACATGGAAAGGCCACAGGGACAGCACTTTCAGTCACGTGATTAGCGCAGCCTCGAAGTTCAGGTAACTGCGTTTCTTTCTCTTTCCCTGTTCTTCTCTTCCCCCTATCGATCCCTCACTCTTCAGCCCCCCCCAACAAACAATAAGAACAACAAAAGCAGAACATGGGTAAACAGCTACAGACCTGTTAATCCTTCCTCGGCCAGTGCGGTAACGCTTCAATAAATCGGTCCATCTCAAGCTCCCCTGCAGTCAGTATGTGAGATACACTGTCATCATGCCTGCGGCTGGCTCCACAACGGGCGGCATCCATCTTTTATGCTTGATGGACAGTCTTTCATAAATAATGCAGATGTATTCTTACCTCAAATGCGCTGTTTGTGCCTGGCCTTGCTCTTAATAAAGGCACTTTGGGGATTTTAAATGATTGTTCTCATTTTCCACTACGGCCTTCCTCTAATATACAGGAAAAGAATATGTGCACTGAGGGGAGCCTGGAGGACACGGGTGGCATTTCTCTCTTGTGAACATTCCCACGGTCAGGGATCAGCTCAGCGCAGATTTTACAAATGCCAACAACAAAAGCCAATAAGAAAGACAAGGAATATATTCCATATCTAGTCAGTACTGGGGGACAAGTCTTACCCATGAAGCCTGTCCCCATAGCCACAGCAAATACCTGAGCACTGTCGTCAAGAATCACCAGCTTGTCATTTCCCAGACATGCGACAGAAGTGAAAGACGAGGGAACGGCCTCAGGGTTAAAACTTATTCTCACTGTGGGACATCAGGGGCATCACTTCCTTGTCCTTCAAGTAGGTCACCATCTACCTTCCACGGCTGTGGCACTGGAATCTAGCCGTAGCAGCCAGCGGATGCCGAAACCTCAGGACAGCAGCTTAGGGTGGCCAGTTAGTCACGGCCTGAAAGCCCCCGGGTGGAGAAGGACGGTAAGGACTGGCAAGTGGGGGAGAAAGAGGTGAGAGCTGCTCCCCAGAGCACGGGGAGGGGGAGAAGAGAGAGCCCTGCAGGACGTGCTAAGAAAGAGGGCGTTTGGCAGCACACTGTGAGACTGCGAATCCATCACTGCCCGTGCGCTGACTGAAGTCTACGGCTAAGCTCATGGTCCCCCTTTAGCTAGACCTAGTTCAGCCAGAGCAGCTCACCACGGGCCTATCCTTAAACTACAGCAAGCAGTAAAAAGGCAAAGGAGAGTGGTATTAGCCATCTCCCTGTACAGGCAACCCTAGCTGTATCCTATGGTCAAGAGTGCACCCAGAGTGTGAGTGTGTGTCTGTGTGTGTGTGTTGGGGGCGGGGTCCTAGGGCCTCCGGAGCTCAGAGAAATGAGTCTTCGGAAGTATTGCTTCTACTGTGTACTGAAACATATGGCTCAGGCCACCTGGTCCTCACAGGCACAGCAGACACTTCATCTGGTGTTTGGCTATGGAAGCTGTTAGCCACTTGAAAGCTGCCGAGGAGCTGATGCACCGGGCATCTTGAGAGGCCGCTTCCAACATGGCACATTTCTGGGGGCTCACTGTCACATGTGTCCTTAGCTAAACCTAGAACTCTTTACTCCTCAGCTTTGCTATTGCCAACTCCTTACCAGGTGTGATGTGCCTTCCGACCTGTCCCAGTACTCTAAACCCTCCCCGTCTTCCCCTCCCCTACCACCAGCTCCCTAAGTCCTGTGCTTGGCTGGGCTACCGCTTTGAAAGCTTGTCGTTTCCCACCGTAGAAGCCTTTGCATCATGCTTTATGATAGTTATTTAAATATGGCTATTAACCTCAACTTTCAACCTCTAGCCAGGTATCCCATGTTGAAAGCATGGGTCTTGGATTAGAATTTGGGCCCTGCTACCAGACAACGTTGGGTCTGCGCTGTGACTGGGGGAGAACATTGGGTCTGCGCTGTGACTGCGGGGGAGAACGTTGGGTCTGCGCTGTGACTGAGGGGGAGAACGTTGGGTCTGCGCTGTGACTGGGGGGAGAACATTAGGTCTGCGCTGTGACTGGGGGGGAGAACGTTGGGTCTGCGCTGTGACTGGGGGAGAACGTTGGGTCTGCGCTGTGACTGGGGGAGAACGTTGGGTCTGTGCTGTGACTGGGGGAGAACGTTGGGTCTGTGCTGTGACTGGGGGAGAACGTTGGGTCTGTGCTGTGACTGGGGGAAGAACATTGGGTCTGCACTGTGACTGGGGGAGAACGTTGGGTCTGCGCTGTGACTGGGGGAGAACGTTGGGTCTGCGCTGTGACTGGGGGAGAACGTTGGGTCTGCACTGTGACGGGGGGAGAACGTTGGGTCTGCGCTGTGACTGAGGGGGAGAACGTTGGGTCTGTGCTGTGACTGGGGGAGAACGTTGGGTCTGCGCTGTGACTGCGGGGAGAACATTGGGTCTGCGCTGTGACTGGGGGAGAACGTTGGGTCTGTGCTGTGACTGAGGGGAGAGAACGTTGGGTCTGCGCTGTGACTGAGGGGGGAGAACGTTGGGTCTGCGCTGTGACTGGGGGGGAGAACATTAGGTCTGCGCTGTGACTGGGGGGGAGAACGTTGGGTCTGTGCTGTGACTGGGGGAGAACGTTGGGTCTGTGCTGTGACTGGGGGAGAACGTTGGGTCTGCACTGTGACGGGGGCGGGGGGGGGAGAACGTTGGGTCTGCGCTGTGACTGGGGGAGAACATTGGGTCTGCACTGTGACTGGGGGAGAACGTTGGGTCTGCGCTGTGACTGGGGGAGAACGTTGGGTCTGTGCTGTGACGGGGGCGGGGGGAGAACGTTGGGTCTGCGCTGTGACTGGGGGAGAATGTTGGGTCTGTGCTGTGACTGGGGGAGAACGTTGGGTCTGTGCTGTGACTGGGGGAGAACGTTGGGTCTGTGCTGTGACTGGGGGAGAACATTGGGTCTGCACTGTGACTGCGGGGGAGAACGTTGGGTCTGCGCTGTGACTGGGGGGGGGAGAACGTTGGGTCTGCGCTGTGACTGGGGGGGGAGAACGTTGGGTCTGCGCTGTGACTGGGGGAGAACGTTGGGTCTGCGCTGTGACTGGGGGGGAGAACGTTGGGTCTGCGCTGTGACTGAGGGGGGAGAACGTTGGGTCTGCGCTGTGGGGGGGAGAACGTTGGGTCTGCGCTGTGACTGGGGGGGGAGAACGTTGGGTCTGTGCTGTGACTGGGGGAGAACATTGGGTCTGCGCTGTGACTGGGGGGGAGAACACAGGAGTCCCATTCACAACGAGTGTGACCAAGTGTGTGGGCGACGCGTGACTCACGAATGCCGACGGCAGGAAAAGGACCCCGAGCTCGTAGGAGCGTATCATCAGCTGGGTGCCGTTCTTCTCCAATGTTCCCCAGGCAGCCTTGGACAGATTCGCGCTGTGGAGACAAGGACACAGAAGGGGCTGTCTCAGTGTGGCATCTCCCTGTGGGTCAGATGTACACAGCTGCGAGAGCACTGGTCACAAACCACGTAGCTGCAATCACGTTGGTTCAGCTCTGAGCAAAACTGTGGTGTTGAAAAGGAAATTTAAGCCTCACTTTGCTGCAATTCTCAGGATTTATCTAACTGCTAATTAAGGACAGCTTCACCCTCACTTGTACCCGGCCTCCCAGGCAGTTATTAAAATGATTATCTTCCCAAGAAGTATTTTTTTTCCATGTCTAAATTCCATTTTCTTTTTATAGTCCTGGTACTGCTATGTCTTCCAGTTTTGTTGTATATAAAAGCAAGAGTTAAGAAAAATCTATGGGGCTGGAGACAGGGCCCAGTGGTTAGGGGTGTGAGTCAGTGAGGATCTTGCAGACAAGTAGAGTTCCATTTCCAGCACCCCTGTAGGTCCCAAGCACCTGCAACTCCAGATCCAGAGGATCCACTGCCCTCTTGTGGCCTCCACGGGTGCTGCACCCAAGTGCACAAATCCATACAGAGACACATACACATAACTAAGAATAATGAAAATAAATTCTAAAACACACAAAAAATTAAAGAAAAACTGTTAATAGTATCATATACATGTAGCCACTTTCTGTCTTTTGGGGGGGAGGGACAACTAAAGCTAGCTGCTACTTTCACTTTAAAGAAAACAGCTCCGGGGGCCACCAGCCTTGTGCTTGCAGTCAGAACGAGATGGCTCATTTAGAAGTGTGTTTAATATAGACAAAGAGCTGCGGGTATGGCCTTAAAAAAATCTCAGCGCAGCAGGAGGAAGGAGACCTGGAATAGACACAAAGAAAGTGCCAAGATCACTTTGGTTCTCATTTATACACTGATGCTAAGAAGCTGACTTCCCAGAGGTGAAGAGGAGCATAGCAGTGGCTGGGGGCAGGGCTTAGGGAGGGCGGGGCGGGGGTTGGGAGTTGGGGTGGAGAGGACCAGGTGGAGAGGACCAGATTAATTGGTGGCTGACTCAGTGACCAGAGTTAGAATTAGCTCCTTATACATTTATTTATTTAGGGAAGGTGTGCTTTATTGTAGCTCATAGTTTGAGGGTACAGTCTGTTATGGCTTGGCAGTGACAGTGACTGTAGCTTTGGCTGTAGGACCATATAGCAGCTGGCAGAGAGGGATGGACGCTGGATCTTTCCTGTTCAGAGGAATCTTCTAGAAGCATCTCCATGGACATGCCTAGACATTTGTCTTCTAAATAGTTCTAAATCTTGACAATCAAAATTGAGCATTGTGTGTGTGTGTGTGTGTGTGTGTGTGTGTGTGTGTGTAAAATCTGAGGACAGCAGGACACAGGTGCTATGAAGGGGTAAAATGGGGGCACTAACTGGGAAGAAGAGAGGGAGAGAGGGTATGCAGAAGGGAGAAGAAATGACAGTAAACGAATTTGAAAAAGCTATAGGAAAATCTTTTCTTTTGTAAGATATACATAATTTCTCCACACAAAATGAGGTTCCCCAGGAGCTGTAGACTATGTAACAAAAACTCCAGTGCCAGGAAAGGGATACTTCATGTTGTTGATCAGAAGGGTCCACAATACCTCCCAAAATATAGACTATCGCTACTGTCCTTGATTACCTCCCAGAAATGAAAACTCTACTGCAGAAGTCACTGCACACTTAGGTCACAGGACTCAGAGGAATCCTGTTGGTTCTGACCTGGAAGCCTCCTCTCTGAAGAGCAGCACCTACCAGCACTTACAGCATCTGAAGGTGTTATGCCAGCGGCTAAGTTAAAAGCAGTCAACAGCCCTACCAGCTGTAAATTGTGAGAACTTCTTACACATTTTAAGAAGGAATAAACAACAGGAGTTGAAGAGACATGAAGAGATGAACGTTTACAGAGATGGAGATGGCTTTTATTTTGACGTGATCACTGTACATTGTATACAGTATTCCCCGAAAAGGTGTGCAAGACTAGGAAATTTGCTCTGCTAATTAGTAAGAGTAAGCCTACTGCATAGCTTTAAAAAAATCAACTAGGTTTGCCCAAATTCTATTTGTCTTTACAGATGAATATCAGGAGCTGGGTGTGGGGATGCAAGTGTACGATCACAGAGCCCTAGGTGGGGGTGGAGGATCAGGAGTCCAAGGCCAGCTGGGCTACATAAGATCCCGCCTCATTTACAGACCCACCTGTCTTCTCAAGCAGCTGGACCACACTGGAGGATAGGGAGCCTTCCTGTGTGCCCAAGGTCACAGAGAAGCGTGACACAAACAGAAAGCAAGGTACCACTTTAGGAGAACATGCTCTTTGAAAGACAGGTAGGATTTAGGATTTTCATCTGTCAGTGATCAATAGCATCGTCTCTGTGCTAAGGCAAATGCCTAATGGTAAAATCAACCAGCAGGCTGAGGGAGAGGCTGCCTTCTCAAAGTTTTTCTCATATTTTAGGTCTCCATCTTCTGGGTAACTTCCTTGAATGCCAACAACATGATGCCCAAGACAAACATGCCCTCGGAAAGGCTTCTCAGTCTTCCCACGAGAACTGTGTTCCCTCACATCTCATGAGCCTAGGGCTTATCCACACGAGGATAAATGGAGACCATGGGGACACTCTTGCAGATGGCTTCCTCCTACCCTGCTTTTGTATTTGCCTTCTAACAGAATTCCAAGTATCAGCAGCCTTCAAAATCCTACTCTGAACACTGGGAGACTTGAAAGACACCCGTAGGTTGTCTGGGTGACAAATCAACATTTCTTGAAATGTCATCTTTAATAATTTCTTACACTATGAGTAATGCTTTGAATCCCTGGCACCCGGGCAGCCAGGAAGACGGGGATGTATTTCCAAACTCTCAGGCTGTCTGCTCTGGGTGTGGGTGGTAGAGAAGTCACCAGTGTTTTCTACAGGGCAAAGTGACACCCTGAGGCTTATGCAAAGTTGTTGTGTTCCTGGAACTTCAAAGGCTTTCCAGCTGCTCTTTTCCACCCAGACCCACTCACTGTCCACCGCCTTCATCCGTCCATCTTTCTCCTGCCTCCCTCTGGACCCAGCAGCCTTCTCCTGCCAGTACAAGGTGCATTTCCTTGCCTTTTGCTATACCTGCTTGAGTGTTAAAAAGGGAAAGGTCACTTTATTCTTTGAGGGATGAGATTCTACTGGGTGGGATTTAGATGAAATTGGGCACATTCAAGGGTGGTGTGGCTGTCGACAAGGGTGGGGTTTGGGATGTGTCAAGTTTTCCTGTCCACCAGAGACTGCCAAAGTACTAATGAAGTAATAGTGGAAAAGTAAACAAACAAACCTTTGAGGGCTAGAGATGTGTCAGGTAAAGCTCAGTCAGGGCTACAGAGTTAGAAGATTACATCTAACATAAACGTATGTGCATTTCCCCCCTAGAAATCTGACTTTTCCCAGTTGTGGGAACTGGTTAACATAGCTCGGTGAGACTGTTTATCTTTGCTCTGACACTGGAGCTGGGAGTCTGCACAGAGCAGGTAAAAGATACCCAAAGTGAGAGCAACAAGCTAGAACCATGAGCGTGAATTTAAGCCACGAACATAGAAACTCAGGTCAGACTTCGTGGCCTCTAGCATTGGGCTGGTGTCTTAGAGAAGGCAGGCCATACATTCCAGAACCAGGTAAACACATGTAGTGCCCCGAGGGTCACAGGAGCTGTGGAGGACCTACGTAGGGAACCGGGTTCAGATGCTACCTAACGCCAGCAGAGTGAGCCGGTGTGCAGTGACACAGTAACAGACTGAGTTATGAAAATGACAGCTGTTTCTCATTCATCCTCTAAACACCCCTAAGAATCTCTCTTGGTTTATCCTCATCAGAAACACACAAGGACAGGAATTCTGAAAAACAGAGTTCTGCCAAGTGTTAATGACTATGCTTACATTGCTCTACTAAAATCCTAACTCCCAATGTAGGAGTCTCAGGAGGTGATAAATGCACAGCCCTCATGAGACAATAATAGTGACTTTGTAAGAGACCCCAGGAACTGCCTTGGCCTCTTTCCCCCATTAAGGGTATGTGGAGAAGCAAGCTAACTGAAACCTTGGAGAAGACCTGATCTCATCATTACCGCTTACCTGACATTCCAGCATCCAAACTGGAATGGAAGAAATAGATTCTGCTGTTTAGAAGCCACACATGATACTTATACACACATGAACCGAACAACACACCAAGTCAACACTGCTAAGGTGACTAAGGGCAGTACCTGCAAAGAGTATGAATAGTGACAATTACTGTCACAGTTTCTCAGGTGTGGCTGCTCACCACAGGCATGATCTTGATCCACAATATGAAAAATTTGTGTCAACTCCTGAAGGATAAATTTAAACTATCTACCACAAGAATTTCTAAGTGAATTCCCAGAAGACTGTAGTAAGGGACGTATGGAGTACACAAGGCACACATGGAATAGTATGTTAGGTACCGGGAGAGGAAGGGAAGGCAAACGCTGAGAAAAGAACCCCGTAGCCAGAGCAGACTGTTTGGCCCCTTCTTCCCTACTATAACGACTCCCTAGCACTTCCTATTCTCCTTTGCTTTAGGGTCTTGTCTCTAGCTGGGGTGGTGGGCATGCGTTCAGGTGGGTGTGGTCTTTGAGACCAAAGTACTTTCCCAGACCAGATTCTCTGTGCATTTACCTTGAGGGCTCTCCTGTCACCCCCCAAAGAGAAATTCCTAATTTCCAATGGAAGCCTCTTACCAAGAGCACTTATTTGGTAATCTCTTGGAAATAGCTACTCAAGAGAAGGGACCCCATGAGGATGGCCTCAAGGTCACACCTTGCTCCGTGAACCTTTCAGAATCTAACCACTGCTGATGGAGGTAGCTGCCATGACCAGCACCAGTTTGAGCGTCCTCACAGCTGGGTTCATATAGTTTTTTTTAAAAAGGTGTATGTGTCCTCCAGGTGACTGCTGTTACAGGGACACATGTTGGCTGATGAAGCATTTCCTTGCATCCTAATTACTCAGCAGTCTGGGCAGCAGCTGCACAAAGAGAAGGCATGGTTTACATGGGCCACCTCACCTCTGCAGTGTCTGAGGCAGGGGACCCACACTGGGACCGACAAATGTCACACGGTGAACAACAGTGACTGCTGAAGGTCACACTGAGCAGCTGCAGTGAGGAGAGAAGGACAGACCACAGTCACTGCTGCTGTCACCTGTTTTTGAATGCCCCCAGCAGCATGCCTTCTGCAAACACACACAGGTGGTACACGCTCCCTTTCTTCTGCACTGGCTCTAGGCGTCTCTGTACTGCCCTTGGGCTCTCTTTCTCTCTGTAGACTGCAATAACATGTCACAAAAGAGGAAAAAATAGTTGCACTGCAAAGGAAAAGAAAGTCTCACACTGTAAATGATTCATGTATTCCAGGACACACAAGAAACTAGAATTCTGAGATTGTCAGATTTCTCTAAAACAGCTTTCCCTGCATAGATTACCACTCAAAGTATACAATAGCACTCTTTTCTTGGGCCACTGAGAACACTGGGTACATATCTAGGACAATTCTGCATTCTAATAGATACAATACATCTTTAACTATGCTTGCTCTGATTAGAAGTGGTGTTCAGCACTTCTAATCACATCTACGTTTATTTCTGTGAAATTGTGTTTTAAAATTACGCCTTTCTTCTTTTGGTTATTTTTAATTTAAAGTGTTTTTTACAATAAGGCCTATTTCCTGGGCTGATGGTATTATTTTGGAGGCAAGAGAAACTTAAGGATCTGCCAAGTGTTCCCACCACTATGTTCTGCCTCACCATGGCCCTGGAGCCGGCAGGGCCAAGGACCAAGGAGTGGACCGCCACCTCTGATATGGTGAACCAAAACAGAATCCTTCCCGGGAGCTGCCTTTCTCGGGTATGTGTTACAGTGATGGAAGGCCTGGCTAATGCATGTCGCCTGCTTTGGTTTATGCCTGCTCTAACAGATAGTGTGAGAAGGTCCATGCCTTCAGATAACAGTACCGTGTGCTCCTGGTGAGGAGGAGTTCAAAATGGGCCATGCTGGCTGGGTATTGTAGCTCTTAAAATTCTCCCTGCAGTGGTCGGGCGTTGGTGGTGCATGCCTTTAATCCCAACACTTGGGAGGCAGAGGCAGGCGGATCTTTGTGAGTTCAAGGCCAGCCTGGTCTACCAAGTGAGTTCCAGGACAGGCTCCAAAACAATACAGAGAAACCCTGTCTTGAAAAACCAACCAACCAACCAACCAACCAACCAAAACAAACAAACAAACAAACAAACAAACAAAAAAACCCCAAAAAACAAAAAAACCTCCCTGCAGGTTCCAGAGAAGAATTCTAGACATTTCCCTCAGTGCTTACTTAGGAGCTTTATTTCATTTATTTATTTATTCATTCATTCATTTATCTATCTACCTATCTATCTACCTATCTATCTATCTATTTATTTATTTATTTAAGGCTGGGTTTCACTATGTAGTACTGACTGGCCTGGAACTCACAAAGATCCTCCTGCCTCTGCCCTCTGAGCCTGGTCTACCCCCATATTTAATGGCTGGTTGCCTCTCTGTTTCTCCACCTTTAAGGCCAGTTGCCTTCTGTCCAGTCTCATTAGGTCAGGTCCAGATAGCTCAGGCACTATGGACTTATCTGCTTCACAGACTGATGTTTTTAGTCAGTTTTCTAATGTAGCCAGTAACATGTTTTCAGTAAGGGCCCCTAGTTCAGCTCTCTTTACCCTAGAACAGAGCTCCAAATGGCTGCCCCTGCCTCAAGTTTTCATTCCATATTGATCTCCTGTGGTTCTCAGAAAGTCTCCTTTCAACCAAAGCCTCAGATCAATACCGCAATCTATCATCCAAGACACGCGGACAGGACTCAGTCCCAGCTTTCCAATCTTAGTTCCTGTGACTGCCTTCCATGACTGCCCTGCTTCTGACTGTACAGTGCCCTCACCCCACAGATCCGCAGGCATCCTTCCTTAGTCCAGGACATCTCCCACTCTGCCCACTCCTTAGAAGCCCGAGCCCTCTCCTCCCCCGCAAGCCCTGTCTCTTTCAGAAGCTGTAGGCTGCTCCTCCAGCCCCCGGATCTTTTCCTGACACTGAATCCTGAAGATGCTAGGCAGGCGAGAAACATCTTCTTTATTCAGGAAAGGCGGCTGGCTGATTCACTCAGCTTAGAAGATGCAACTGGCTAAGATGTGTGGTCAGAGAACAAATGCTGCAATTGAGGAAAAGTCTGCTGAGAGCAATGCACAAAATGCAAAGTAGGGCAGAGGACTGGCACACATGGAACCTGAATCACGTGTGTTCTGGCCACAATTCGTGGTATCCTGTCAATCAATCGTCAGCTTCCCTAACAGTAAATACCTGTCTCGTAACGCCGAATGAGGGGTTTACCACATAAGGTAGGTAAAGTCCCTAGGATATGGATGGTGCTTAATAAACATTTGCTCTTACCAACATCAATACTTTGCTATGTTTCTGGACGGTGACTCTGACCCTGTGATTCATTAAGTGACAGAGTGTTCCCAGCTTCCTACTCATACAGTTTTGGTATAGTCAGGTCTAAACATCATTCAGCAGAATGCATCACTGATGCCACAACCATAGCATGAGTCCCCAGGATGGAAACACAACCAAGTTCCAAGGCATACACACATGTTAAGTTTCCTGTTGTTACTACAGAAGGTGCCAGAAACCTAACAGTATGGTGAAGACTCAATCAAATTTGTACACGTTGAACAATCTTATGAGATTAGCTGCTAAAGATGGTCTGCGTTGGCAACTGTGCTTTTAAGGTACCAGTGCCTATCTGATGTAGTAACAAAGAAATTCTAGCGGGAAAGGAAGACTGAAGACCACCCTTATCTGTTTCCAGATAGACAAATGTGAGCAGACTGTGACAGGAACACCACGCTCAGGGTGGGCTTTTGCAAGTCTATACTCTCACAAATTGTCAAGTGGATTTTCATCAATCTACTTGATTCCAAGTCACAGGCAGACCATGAACCTCTCCTCTTCCCCTCAGCAAAGTCTCTTATATACATAGTGAACTCCAACTGGAGGCTCTGGTATTCTGTGGCACAATCCATCCTTGTCTTTAAATGCAATCATCTATCCTTGATCCCAATCATAAGGACTTCAGAAGCCATCATATCAGCATCAAGGATTCAAATTATGGTCAAAATTCCCCCTCACTGAGGATATAACTCAGTGAGAAAGTGCTTGCCTAGCAAGCATGGACTCTAAATTTAACCCAAGTAGATTTAATCCAACCAACAATCAACCAACCAACCAGCCAGCCAGCCAATCAAACTAAAAATAAAAGATACAACAAATAAAACAAAAACAAAGTCCACAATTGGGGCTAGTGAGTCGGCTCAGTGGGTCAAGGCACCTGCCAAGAAGCCCAAGCTCAATCCCCAGGATCAACATGGTAGAAGGTGAGAACTGACTCCTCTAAATTATCCTTGTACAGCGTGTATGTAAGCAAGAAGTGCACTAAGAAGACGACTGACCTCTCCAGGCAAATGTCATGGCTTCCTTTAAAAAACTGCTTTTCAAATTCTAGGGAGAACTGGGATAAGGTACCACTTCAAAGAATTTTAATATGCACTGATTTATAACCAATGTGATAACCAAATATTCCTTAGTGTTCCCTCATCTGCTGAAATGGCCCGTTGTTTTGGTGGACTTCTTGCAGCGGGTAAGCTATCAATACGAGACACTATGAAGAGCATGTAAGGATTAACCCACCTGCTCGTTGGCTAAGACGGTGGATGGATGGAGCTGCCTAGGCAAAGGTGACGGGGGAACTATACAGCAGGACACAGAGGGAAGACTGGGAAAGGTCTCACTCCTCTGTAGAACTATGGGATTTTGTTAGATGGGTCCTGGGAAATGAAACAGTTTAATCATACTTATAAAGTTTCTTTCCTTCTAGGAGAATTCTTAGTTAAAAAAAAATTTCAACAAGCAAAAGACTAGTGTCTCCAGGAGAAGCAGGAAGTGCTTGGGCTCATCTCCCTCTGTCTACTGCTGTGACCTTGGGAAGGAGTTTCCAGAATGTACAGGGCTCTAAGGAACTGTGGAACAGCACAGATTGAGCCTGACCATTGGCTAGACAGAGGAAAACAGGCAGAGAGCAGCAGGGACTCTCTCTCTTGGCTGCTGATGGTAGGCTGTTTAGCCAGGGAAGACCAACAGAATCAATGTGCAGCCAGCCTTGGGTTAATTTACCTACAGGTCTCATATCCTTTGATGGCCCTGAGTTTACCAAGCCTGATGCCTTGGCTACCTTTCCTTGGATTCTATAGTGGCACAGTCTGCTGGGAGCCTTCCTTAGACCCTTGGAGTCTTACAATGAATGGCACTAAGAACTACTGCTCCAGAGAGAATACTAGGTTGCCACTGATACCCATTGAGACAGCATGAGGAACAGGTTGTCTTCTTGGGGCTTGTAACTCCTCACAGCACCTGACATCTGTAACTGCCACAAGCTGTACCCACCTCAAGGGCAATGGGCTCCTTCCTTCCTGCTCTCAGCCTGCTGCTACTCTGCTGACCCTTCTGTCCTAACCTGGATGGATGACTTCCTCTTTTCCCACCCCCCACCGTCACATATGGTCCCTTGCTTAGCGGTCTGTATCAGTGTCTCAGGAGAACTCCCTGCCTCTGGGTTCTGTTCTCCTCAGTCCATCCACAGCTGGACTCCAGAAAAAGAGGATGAGGTGAAGAACACAAAAGACAGATCCGAGATCCAGTCCAACCACTTAGGAGCAGCCTAAACCCTGCACTTGTTTCTACATTCAGATAGGCGCGACATCACCCAGGTCATTTAGATCTCAGAAAGCTGACAGCACTATTTATCACCAACGGTGTGGCACTCACAATAGATCTGAGCACTCGGCACTCTCAGTGATACAAAAGCATTGTGGATCACCTGGCTCCTTGGCCGCAAAGTCTTCAGTGACCCCTAACCGGAAAGTCTAAGGTCTCTTGCCTGTTCCCAGAACTGGTCTCACAGCTTTCTATCTGCTTTCCTATTCCTCCCTATATAACACTCCATGCCAGCTCATGGTTCTCTCCCCTCCTACCATGACCCAGGACCTTCAAGTTCATGATTTCCTCTATATATCCCGAAGCCTATCACTAGCCACATTTAGGGTAACAAAAGACTTGAGACACTTTAATTTATGGAGAGAAACAATCTATTTTGGCTCCTAGTTTTGGGGGTTTTACTCACCAACTGCTGCCCTTCAGGCTTTCTGTGTCCGATCTCTGCTTATTCATTCAACAAGTTGTCTCCTGGGTATCCATTCTGAGCCAGGCTTTGCTGGGTGTGATGCCAAGAACTCCAGAGCTCTCTGAACACACTTCAGCATGCTTACTCAATGTCCATTCTCTAGTCACATCCTGGCAGCTGACAAAATCTCTTAGGTATCAAAGTTCCTTGGCTTCTAACCATCCAGTCTGTTTATACCAAACTCAGCCACATCATGCGAAAGCAAATGCCACCTACAGCCCGAGTCATCTGGCTGGTTCTCTTGTCCAGCCCTGTTTGCTAAATGTCCTATGCTCAGTCTTTTTCATTTCTCCTGTCATTTGCAAGCATACTTTCCAAACCTACTCAAGACATCATGCTGGGTGTGTGGGCCTCCGGATGGGATACTGATAGCTCATCTGCGACTACTGAAAGCTTGATCAGGCTGTAGGGGGGTTTCGGGCTGTGTGCCTATGCTACAGCAGCTAGGGGCGGCCATGGGGATACTGACAGCAGCAGGGAGGATGGTTAGGGGAGAAGATGATCACTCCCACAGGGAAAAACGGCACGAAGTTTCAGGAAGCGGTATCTTTTGTTTAACAGAAAGGATTTGATAAGTAGTATGGTTTGGCTAAGTGTGCCCCTAATGTCTGTGTGCTGTGTGCAAAGATTTGGGAGGCAGGCGCTGCATGGGGTCTTTAGGACACTGAATGCAGGGTCTGGAGGGAGATTTTGGGGCTCTGGTCTCTCTTCTTCCCTGTTCTGCTCCCTGCATTTGAAGGAACTGGTCTGGCTGCTCTAAGCACTCACTATCCTGATATGCTATTTCACTGCTGGTCCAAAGACTACATTGCACTGCCATCTGACTCCACAGCAAAGGCCGTAAGTTACAGCCACGGTGGAAACACTTGGGGGTGGTACTGGAGACTGAACCTCGGGCCGCACATACACAAGGCACTGAACTGTATCTTCAGCCTTCTTTACAGCTTTCATTTCCACTAAGTTGCCCAGATCGTCCTTGAACCTGTAATCTTCCCACTTCAGTCTCTTGGGAAGACAGGCCTGTGTCTGGCTGGGCCAGAAATGAAAATCAAGCTGGGCAGGAAGCCAGGGCACAATGGGCAGTGGGCTGGAGAGGAGCGAATGAGTGATGGCCCAGGAGCAGTACCTGTCAGCTGGGAGGAGGGAAACAGGGCCGCTGCGGCTTTGCCAAGCAAGGGGCTGCGAGGAGTCTATGAGCCATGCTTTTCCCAGTGCCTCAGGCGGCAAGGCGATGCCGGTGCCAAAGCAGAGATCAACAGCATGATACCCACTAGATCCCAAGTTCCTGGGTGCAAGGGCCACACCTGCCTTATTTATCACCCATAACCAAAGCTTAGGCTCAAAATATTTACAATGGACTATCGGGGCCTGAATTTCAGGTCTCCCCACCTTACACACTGGGTTATTTGTCATACACTAGTTAAGTTCTCTATGCTTTTTTTTCAAAGCCCTGGAATGAGGAAAAGATTAATACCCAGCTCCTGAGAGGTTTATAGTATAAAAAAAAGAAGGGGGGTGGCTTAACCAGCTTATAGGAAACACTACAAGGCAGAGCTAATAAATATATAGGTTTTCTCTGGAGGGCAGAGCATCTCAAGCCACGGGTCCACCTCATGACTACGAACGCCAGCACTCAAAGGGCTCCCAGGCCCTAGGGGGAGGGCCTGGAACATTTTCCCAACAGGGATAATATTTCTGGAGGCTGGCCCACAGGACATGAACAAAGACATGCTGTCTTTGCTCTGCTTGTAGCAGAACGAAAGAAAGTGAAGGTGGTCAGTGGCCTCAGATCATTTCTAAGGTACAAAAGAAGTTGTTTGCAGACTGCAGGGTAGGGCTGATAACATAATTTGTAACAAAGTACATAAGACACACCAAAGAATCCTGGTTATCTTGGGGGCGCCAGGCAACCAAGTCTATCAATAACATCTGTAAGTATTCTTTTGTGTGATCCAATTTGATTTCCTCCAAATATCACAGACAAAGGAAGGGAAAAACCCCCACCGCTTCACACTCTGAGGAGCAGACAGCAGGGAAGGAGCATTGCAGAGTGATACAGCAATGCAGAGGAGAAGAATGTCTTTTATGTTCCTCCAAAAAGCCAACGGCGATTTTGTAGTCAAGCACTTGTCTCGCTGTCTCTGAGTGGCAGAACCAACATTTCTGCTCATCTCTATCAAACAGTGCCTGTCAGTTGCTAGGCAACCGTAACAGTGCTCCAGCTAGTGTTAGTAACCACCTTATTTCTTGCCTCCCACAATGCATAGCTTCCATAATTGTTCTCACTGGGTTTGCCAGCTACACCTAGGCCCAATCTTCTTAGTCAAGGGCTCTTCTTAAAGCTCTGCTCTTACTTCCTTGACACTGCAGTAAAAATCTGGTGACTGTATTTGTTGTCATGTGCTGGTAATTTCCGTAACAGGATGCTTATTGAACAAGGGATGATTTCATGGTAGGATCAAAACAGATGGAAAGAAAAATCTTATTAAAACCATAAAGAAACAAACAGCCAAAGGAGAAAATAGCCAACACAGTGCCAGATTAGCTAAACTGCCATACAGGTATCTGGTTACTTTTGTTTGCTTGTTTTTTCGAGACAGGGTTTCTCTGAGTAGCCCTGTCCTGGAACTAACTCACTCTGTAGACCAGGCTGACCTCGAACTCCCAGAGATCTGCCTGCCTCTGGCTCCAGAGTGCTGGGATTAAAAGAGTTTGGGAAATGCTCATCTTCAAGTTGGATAATTCTCATCAATTATCAAATTAGCCTCAAATTAAGTTCTTTTTTTTAAACTGTAATCTTCAGACAAGTCTTTTAAAAAACAAGGATTTGTGTGTGTGTATGTGTGTGTTTGTGTGAACACAAGTGTATGTATACACACGTATATGCAATGTGTGTGCAGAAACCCATGGGAGACCAGAAGAGGGTGTTAGATCCCCTGGAACTAGAGTTCCGATACTTGTGAACCACCTGAGTAGGTGCTGGGAATTGAACTCTGGTCCTCTGCAAGAGCAGCAAGCACTTTTTACCACTGAGCGCTCTCTCCAGCCCCCACAGACGAGTCTTTTAGCTTTGTACTGTATGTTAATGTGTTATATATGCAAATCAGATAAAGGTTTCAGACACTGATTTCATGAATCAAAAGAGGCCTAACTGACTAACGTGAAATATATTATATGGTTTAATGGGCAACATCCTCGTCTATTTTCTAACGATAGCCTCAGAACATTCCATTAAATCAGACAAAAAGTCCACATTATAAATGGGTTTTTTTAACATTTAAATGGCAAGGCTAGTAAATGATAATCCAAATTGGGACTTGGATCTTTGGATCTTGTTTCGAGTTATTTCTTCAAATAATACGGTCAGTTAACATAACATTCTGAGGATACTAGGCTTGGACAAGATCTTAGGGTTGCTGAAGTTAGTAAACACCCAGGCTGACTAATGGTATTGGTTTCCAGTTGAAGAATATAGTGGCTAGGGTGTAGGAATAGGAATACAGGACAATTTACCTATTACCCCAACTCTTTTTTTTAAATTTATTTCTATTTTATGTACATTGGTGTTTTGCCATGGGTATCAGGTCCCTGCAACTGGAGTTATAGATAGTTGTGAGCTGCCATGTGGGTGCTGGGAATTGAACCCAGGACTTCTGGAAGAGCAGTCAGTGCTCTTAACCACTGAGCCATCTCTCCAGCCCCTACCCCAACTCTTTTACTGTGTGCATATATTACCAACTTGAAAAAGGAAAATTTTTAAAGGGTTCTTATTCAAATCGTGATACACTAGACAATGACACTGCACTAAACACAGACATCATGTATGAGAGTGGACCATAATAGTACACTATGGCCCTCAGATCCCCATTGTCTAGTGCTAGCCCAGCCATGACCAAGTTGATAGTGATGCTGGTACAAATGAACCCAATACACTGGTTTCCAGTACATATAATCACATATGGCAGACAATAGCTGACTACAGTAACAAGTGACTGTGTTACTGGGATATGTATTACTGTACTATACATTTCATGGAGCACACTACTCATTAGAAAAAATGCTGTGTCAGGTGGCAGCAGACCCCATCGAGAGGCCACACTGAACCTGGCCGTGGTGGCACATGCCTTTAGTCCTAGCTGTCCAAGAGGCTGAGATGAGAGCACTGCAAACTCAAGTCCATCCTGGACAAGTCAGCGAGACCCTATCTCAAACTAAAATACATTAAAAGAAAAAAAAAAGGAGCTGGAGTGATAGCTTAGCAGTAAAGAGCACTGGCTGCTTCCAGAAAACCCAGGTTGGACCTAGTACCCATGGGGTAGCTCACAACCCTCTAATTCCAGTTCCGGGAAATCTGATGCCCTCATCTGGCCTGCAAAGGCACCACTGCATGCAAGCAGAACACAAACTTATATGCAGGCAAATATCCACACACATAAAATAATATTTTTTAAAGGGTGGAAGGGAACATGTAGCTTGATTCTAAAAACCCTTCGTTTTTAAAGAAAACAGAACTTCAAGCCTATGTCCTCACTTACAGTTGGTTGGGAAATAACACGTAATAAGATACGGGTTAGTAAATACCGTGTGCAAAGCACACTCTAAGGTGATAGATTTTTGTAGATTAGAAACTGAGAATTTTTGAGTTTCTGCTAATTGTTTATAAGACTATCATTTTTATCCATTCTACACACCTTAATGAATACTTTGAGTAAATGCCAATAGTACTCTATTGAGAATCACTATTTTTGTATAAGCTCAAATCTTATTCCAAAAAGTCCTGGATAAAGGGCTTTTTTTCCCCAAAATTAAAGTTTTAGTTTTAACTTTTTTTATGTGATTCCCACCACCAGAACCAGGCCAATGGTCGTTCATTACTATATCCCCAGCACTTAGCAAAGGGCTTGGCTAGTAAGTGTTCAATAAGGCAACAGATACACCAAATAACTGGCTGAGAACAGTGTCCAGAATGGATGGATAATTAGTCCTCTTAATGGAGAAGACTATTACACATGGCCGTCAACAAGGACAGATGGATTGGTTGGCAATGGAACTTATTAAAAACCTCACCTCTGGTTTGTTCGAGACAGGGCCTTGCCTAAATGTCCAGACTGGCCTTGAGCTCACGGTGATCCTCCTGCTTCAGGCCCCAGAGGGCGGGAATTACAAGTACGTGCCTCTGTGCCTGGATGTTCCTCAGCACCAGGCAGCAGCCTGCTCTGCTCACTCCCAGAAAAGTCACCAAACCGTATGTTATCAGTGATGAGCATTAGAGAGAACTAAGAAACCACACCAAAACCTCACCAAAAATAACCACCACCACCACCACCACAGAGCCTCAAACCTCCATGGGGAACAAACAATAATCCCACTTGCAGGTCTCTAAGCCAAGTATGCAATTAGGTTTATTTCTCTCTGTGCTTGGGATGGAACCCAGGACCTCACAAATGCTATACCAGGACTTTACCAGTGAGCTAGGCCTGAAATCAAATTTGCCATCCCCCTGTAGACATCACCTCATTTCTATAGTGTCTAAGTGATGTCAACAAGGCACTCCATCTACCTACCAGTCGTACTCCTGGCTCAGGGTCATCCCTAAGGCTTTTCTCTTCTATGCACCAAGTGGAGACAGCTCTTCCATCATTACCACCTTCACTCCGCCTTAATTAATTAACCTTGATAAGAAATCTGTACAGAGTAGCTCCTGCAGGCCAGGCTCCCTGCCAGCTGCTGGGCCATGCTAACTCCACAAGAGAGATACAGGCTTGGTGTCACATAAACAACTATATAGAAGGGAAAGGCACATCGATGAGGGACAAGTCCAGGAGACTGTGAATCCAACTGAAGAAGCCACATTCAGCCAAGTCCTGGATGACTGCAAGTTCAGCTCTCTTAGGAAAGAACACTATACCTGTGCAGAACGGTCAGAAAAGCACCAGGGGATCAAATAATACACTTGGCACACCCGGCTTCGTCAATCTCCCTCATTTAACTGTAAATTCCACAGGGGCAAGAAGCGCGACCTAGCTCTCCTCTATTTCCACAGCACCACGTGGGTATGCGTATTTGCTGAGTGGCTGGTGGAGCTGCCTCAGCTCTACAGCTTTACTCCTCGTCTAGGAGGGGCCCATGTCATCTCACAAAACTCACATGACCACAAGAGACAAGGGAGGCTGCTTAGTGGAGGCCGGTTCTCTCTGGTCCCTTTCCTTTATACACTTGCAGAGCAGAGACAACACCTGTTTCTTCCATGCTGGTTAGGGTCTGCCATGCTGATAGGGGTCACCCAGGTGACCATGGGGCTGGACCAAGGATCTGATGATAGATTCTGAGGTTACCAGAGTTCTTGTCATCATTGCGAATTTACATGCTGAGTGGCTACTATACAGGGCGATTATCATTGTCTGACTAATAGCAGCTGCTGTTTTTCCTGCTTATAATGGGATATTAACCATGGCACCATTACCTATAGCCATGGCTGCTACTCAGATTCCAGCTTCGCTAGGGGAGTGTCATCTGTTGAGTCGCTGGTGGCAAGTGCTTGGTGGACTTGTCTCTCCACCACACTGTGGGGACACTTTTGCACCTTGCCTTTGTGCTTCAGGAAATGTGTCTGGAGGGGCTCAGGCACTCACGGATTCTAAGAGGTTGGACTGGAGTCTGGGCTTGGCTCTGCTTAGCTCTGCGCCTGTGTGTCCTACCACTTCAACCTGCTCCATTGATGGAGGTTCTAAAATATACACTACACCATCTTCCCCCACCCCAGGTAGCTTGTTTCTACCAGCTCTTCCCCATAAACAGCACGGGCTCTGTGACTGGCAGGCAATCTCTGCTGCTCGCGTCCACTCCCTCCTAATCACCCACTCTCCATTCAGCAGCCTGACCTAGCTTTCAACACACTTCACTGCACTTCCGGGCCCCCTGTTATCTGGCTCAGTTCTGCGTATCAGCACAGGAAGAGCTCAGCCTTCCACACTTTCTCCAGCATGAGAGCGGTTTTGAGCTGTCCCCTCTGACCAATGTGTTCTGCCTTTGTTCGGCTGCTGCATTCTCCTCAGTCGGCTTAAACGTTGTCTCCTAGGGCCACGTTCTCTGATCCCTCAAACATGTTCCAAACATCTCTACGTTTGCTATAGGCCTGATCTGAACCACCCCGCCCCCTAAAAAGACTACTGGTCTTGCCTGCCTTCTTATACCTTAAATGAAAACTCACACAAGAGTTTCTTGCCTTCCATGAAATACAGACAGTGCCTGAGACAGAGAGAACAATGCAATATCTGATGATTGTGAGGTCTTGATGGGCCCTTCATTCATCCTCTCAACAAGCAGGCAGTGAAAATATAGAAAGAACAAGGCATTACTTAGTGCCTTTTATGAACAACAGGGACCATGCTTTATTTGATTATCAATCATAGTCACTCACATAGATCCTACAAGCAGAGCTCACTAGACTTCCTGAATGAAGAAATGATGTGGTCTGTGTCTTATCTGGAATACATGTTGGGCTGGACGTGGTGGCCCATACCTTTAATCCCAGCAGTCAGGAGACAGGGGTAAGTAGATCTCTGTGAGTCTGAGGCCAGTCTGGTTGGCATAGCTAGATCCAGGCCAGCCAGAAGTGCACAGCCAGACCGTGTCTAATGTATATGTGTGCATAACATCACACAAGCACGCACGCACATGAGCACTGAGCCAGGCTGGGTGGCTCATGCCTGCAATTCCAGCACCCGGGAGGATGAAGCAGAAGGATCACCATGGGTTTAAGGCCAGTCATTATGAGGCCTTTTTCAACAAAATAACTACATAGAAGAAAGGAAACACACATATACTGTGAAATACCAACAGGGTGGCTTGGCCTCGCCACAGAGTTACAGACAGTGAGGATCCTTACAAAGGCAGAAAGCTGCTCAATGATGGGCAATTATTAGGAGGGAGATCAGATGCTCTTTAAAGAAAATTTTAATGTCTACGAGCATTCTGCCGGCATGTATGTCTGTCCACTGTAATGCACAATCCCTGTCACCACAGACTGCGGGTCTGTTCCATTCCAGGTACCCAGTTCTGACACCTTGTGTAACGCTCACAGTAACCCCAAATATAGCCAGTACCTCTTCCTTTTTACAGACTAAGAAACAAACACAGATGAAATAAATTCCTCAAGTTTATACAGCTCCTAAATGACAGAAAAGCATCCTGGATGTTTATTTTTAGTCTGCTTTTCCATTATGCTCTGAGGCTGCAAAAGCCTTTAGGATCCCCCTCTGCCGTCATGTTTATCAACCGACTCTTGGGGTCAGCATTCCTTACCTGAGCCAGGCACAAATGTTAGCCATAAAAAGTCACAAGCTTTTTTTATTTACAAGTATGTTCTTGGGTACCAGTTCAGTCTGGAAGCAGTGATTCCACCCAGTGATGGTGTAATTAGCTGTGATTGACATCAATTAGGCTACTGAATCACAAAGAGATGCCCAGTGCTTGAGTTCTGACTAGGCGCAAGACACTAATGTTCTAGTCACAGCTCTATTTTCCAAAGGGCAAAGCAATTTATCTTTTTTTTTTTTTAAGAAACAAAAATGCCAGTGGGTAGAGAGTCTCTTTTAGGGGTGATTAAAATATTCTAAAATTAGATTATGGCAATGGTTGTACAATTCTGTGAACATGTCAGACTGTTAAATTGTAGACTTTAATGCACAGACTGCGGTATGTGAATTATATCATGATAAAGATGTTTTTAAAATGGCACATGAGAGATTTGATTGCTCAAGTTTTAATTATCTAGAGAGACAATAGAAGAAGAAAAAAGTAACCATTTTAACATTTTCTGTTTCTTCTGTATTTACCCTAAATGTCAGTTTGCTTAATCATTATTATTATTATTACAGCATATAAAAAGAAGTAAATCCAAAGTTGATGCAAATCTCATAAACATCTAGATAGACATGCAGGATCAGGCAAGGATCACATTCAATAAGACTTTAGTCACAAGCCTCCTTTAAGGCTACATGATGGAAGCAGGCTGAGAACTAATAGCACTTCAGTTTCTAGGACTCCACTCAGTTCCCGAGCAGAAGCTACAAGATCACCCACAAGATATATAAGGTCCCTTTACCTTGTAACAAGAAACCAAGCCAGTTTACTGAAGTCTGATGACGGTCTCATGTACGTCTTAATATGCGGCATGGCATTACTTCGGCCAGATGTCTCTGCTGACCACTTGCTAGTGACAGGAGAGAAGTTAAACCACCAATTAGAAAAGAATTCAGGACAGACAACATTCTTATACTAGCTGACTTCACAGAAAGCAACATCCTATCTAAAAAGACAGCAGGAGCACGGTCTGTGACCTGATGGCTGATGAAACTCTGTTCAGATAACAAAGAACACACAATCATTTTACAAAATAAGGATGTCAAACATGGAAACTCGGTGTGAGCCACAAAAGCATCAAAGTCCATGGCCATGGGGTAACTTGTCCTTTCATACTAACTAGTACACATGCATGCACGCACACACGAGTACACACAAGCATGCACACATGCACTACACGGTTTCATTGTACTTTCCGCATATGTGTACACAGGTCTCTGGCTGAACTGTGAGCTCTTGGAAGCAGGAAGCTTATAGTGCCCTATAGTGCACACTACTGAGTAGCGGCTCCCACAGAAGCTTCCACAAAGAAACAAAGGGGGTGGAATACAGCATATCACAGGTGAGGGCTAAAAAGGCAGGAGGATAACTCAGAAATGCTTTAGTTTGGGCTTTGAGTATTACTCCCATTTTTCCACCATTTTAGGACTAAGGTTTCGAGGAGGTATAATGGCTTCCATCATGAGTCCATGATTCTGGCTTGGAAGAGGATAATCCCCAAGCTAACAGGCCGCTTGCCAGCATAGGATCAGGGGTTAAGAGGGTCACCGTTTTCTTCCTTGGAGTGAGCCTAGGAATCTGAAACTGACAGGGGCGCAGCACAGAAGTGCTCTGTAAGGAACGACTCTCGGTTCAGCGCGGACATGCCGGAAATTCCGCCGGCCATCAGGAATTTCAGCAGCAAGCTAAGGAGATGGTCTCCCTCTGTCATTTCTGGCTGCCAGCTGCAAATGCAAAGCCACTACCAAAGTGAGTAAGACCCTGGGGTTGGTCTAGAACACTTGGGATGGACAAGAGCTGTAGCTGGAAGAGGAAAAGGAAAAGCCTTCCTTCCCCTTCCCATCCATCACCTGTTTCCTGAGCTCTGCGGCACAACCAACACCATCTTTATCCTGGAAACAGCAGCACAGCGAACTCCTGCCTCGGCAAGTGTGGCACGTGGCCTACATACTATAGTCTGGATGGTTCTACTTCATGCTTCGGCAAAGTGAACTGAACGCTGCTTATGTAAACCACAGACTACCCAACAGCATCTCTTATTTATCTTGTTCTTTGCCTGCCAACATTTAAATAGAAACCTCACAGAGATATAAATTTTACTCTGGTATTAAAAACCTATTCCAAAAAAATTTTCAAAACCTTGTTTTAAAATTATTTCTATCACTAGCATATGTAGATGAAAGAATATAGCTGTATTATATAAGGTACTTTTTAAAAGAGCAGACTGACACAGTCTTGGTCCTAATGAAGTAAGAGCAGCATTGAAAACCAATTACTTACTGAAAGTAGGAATGCAGCCAATTCTGTTTTTCAGCTGTCTGGATGCCATAGGGTAAAGAGCCCCCAGCTATTAAAAGAAGGAAAAGAAAACAAATAAAAATAATAAAATCTAACATGAGGCATCTTCATTAAGAAGAAAATCTCTGTAAACAATGAGAAGCTAAAGGACAAACAAGTGCCTCCACTATTTCATCTCATGTAATAGTTCACTGACAGAAAATGTTCAGGCAAGACATCCTCTCTCTGTCTGTATTTCTGTCTTGGTACTGGGGACTGAACCTAGGGACTCACACAGGCCAGGCAAGGGCTCTACCACTGAGCTATATTTTTACTTTGTATTTATGGTCTCACGAAGTTGCCCAGGCTGGCCTGGGTCTCACTCTGTAGACCAGACTTGGCCTTGAATTTGTGATCCTCCTGCCTCAGCCTCCAGAGTAGCTTGGATCAGAGGTCTACACTATCAGAACTCAAATTAAGTACAATATGTCTCTGAGAGGAGAGACATAAAACAGTTTACTATCTGAAAAGAAAAGATATCACTTAATCACTGAGTGGTGGCAATATCCACACAGACTTGAAGTATAAGAAAAGCCCACAGAGAGAACCTTGGCCTGTTTTACAACTATGGGGGGACGGTATGAAACATATCACTAGGTTTTTGTCCTAGGCAGGACATCTGGAAAGGTAGTGAATGACAAGACCCAGTCCTGCTGACTTTGCCTTTACATTCTGCCATTTCCAAACAGGCAGGCAGAGGAGAACTGGAAGACATAAAAACATGCAGCAAACACTTCTGCTTTTTTTAGTAAGACAAATCCATTGTAGATTCATCAGTGACTTTCTGAACACACCTGGGAATTTCCCCACAGTAATCTATGTGCAGAGGGCTTTAGACAATTCCAGGGTCCAATAAGATATGTCCTGTCTCCTACAGCAAATAGCTAAAAACATATCTCATTTTAGAACGACTTATAAAACTATTTCATTGAGAATGCCATGTTCTACCCTATTAAAAGTGCACTTTGAATAGATCTAGGCTATTACAATGACAGAAAGAAAAACTACCCATGTCCTGGAGTCAAGGTGAAGTAATTTTATTTTGTTATAAAAGAGCAACAAATGGCAAATAACTCTGAACTTTATTGAGATTCTTTTGGCAAGGTCACATCTAATTTCATAAGCAATAAATGGGCAAAATTGGTTTAATTTAGTACATTCTGCTGCCAGCCAGTAGTGAATGCCAATCAGACTAGTTTCTCCCAAAGGCATACTCTCTGGGGGTTTTGTTAATAACCTGATGACATTAGAGAGGGTGTTTCAGTTTTAAAGTTCAGTGCTCAGGAGTGGATAAAGACAAGAATGAAGTTGAAGTTGAGAGTCATCTTTTTTAAAGAAAATACCAGGAGGGGAAACCAGTTGGTATGTAAAATAAATGAAAAAATGTTATTTAAATTAAAAAAAATAAGACTAGGCGTTTACAGGTGAAGCCCCTGAAAATGACATGTCAACTAAGTTACACAAAAGCTAATAGTAATCACTAGCTCTGTCTTAAGCGTGTCTGTATCTGGGATGTAAATTTGGAAGGGCTGTGTGGGACTTCTGACACGGGCAGAGGGAAGGATGCCAGCCAAGCTGCCAAGGCAGCAGTGAGTGCCAGGGGAGCGCACTGTTGTTGGACATCTCATCTTGACAATCAATATGTTGGATTATTAGTAAAGCTGAGGAAAGTCACACTGCATGGAGTCACCGTGACGGTGAAGCAGCGTGTCTAAACCGCCCTTCTCTAGAACACTGCACAGCTCAACAACACCTGCTTCATTAGCTGTATCCGGGAAAGGGAAAACTGTTTCTACATTTCTAACCAATTCTGATGAAAAACAAACAAAACAAAACATGCCCCAAGGCATTTTCGTAATATACAGAGAAACCACAACCGAGTTACCAGGATAGCCTTCTAAGCTGGTCCGAACATTTTCCACAGAAGGATAGATCTAAAAATAAGCAAGAAAAGAGAAAATCAATAAAGCTCAGCATGAATCATGTTGAAGAAAGGAATGTTGACTTGTTTTTAAGAAAATGGAAATGTTAATGAAAGAAATTAGATCTTAAATTAAAAGACAATCTCCATCTTACTGAAAAATAACTAAAGTGGTAATAACTAATCTACAGGGAGCATGTATATAACTGATGTAAAATTACACTTTAAATGTTTACCCCTCTGAAATGCCAAATTAATACTGAGTTGAATATTAATTAGTAATCAATCAATCAATCAATCAATCATTAATCCACAAGTCTCTACATAACGAACAGAGTATACTTCTTCTGCAGTGGCATACATGCCATTTCTCCCCTTGGCTTGACAACTTGAAAGGAGAATGGAGAAAACACAGCAAGTCCATGGCTGAACTGTGACTCCTGAACACACCGGAAACCCTACAGGGTAAAGCGCTATTATAAGGAAGGCTGTGTCTCAACTTTTCTGGACTACAGCATAGTAAGTCAGGGAGCAAGAGGGCTCACCAGATGAAGAGGAACTGCACTTTTTCCTGGAATTCTGCCATCCTCTCTCAGCGCCAGCAAGCTCTCTTTAAACTCTGAGCACAGCCACTTGGACTCATCAGGCCCCAGGGAACCAATGCTTGAAAACTGACCCACAATAGGCCAGCACTCATCTTTAGGTACAGATGGGGCATGCATCCGCAAAAGCTGCTCCAAAATAAAGGTGAGTGTGTTAGTCACAGTGGTAACAATAGTAACTGAAATGTCCTAATGCCTAAAAACATAGCCTTTGGAATACCTTCTATTTATTTACAAGGGTACCCTGAAAACATCAGCAATCAACATCATGCTTAGAGATACTTTCTTCTTTGAGAATTATAATACTAAAAGTATGTGCCCTGCCCCTATGCTGTAGTAATTTGAATGTAATTGGTCCTTATAATCTCATAGGGAGTGGCACTGCTCCTATAATCTCATAGGAGGTACTGCTTTGTTGGAGTGGGTATAGCCTTGTTGGAGGAAGAGTGTTGCTGTGGGGGCAGGCTTTGAGGTTTCCTATGCTCAGGATACTGCCCAGTGTGTCAGTTGACTTCCTGTTGCCTGCAAGAAGTAGGACTCTGCACACGGCCATGCTCCCCACCGTGATAATGGACTGAACTTTTGAAACTGTAAGCCAGTCACAGTTAAATGTTTTACTTTATAGGAGCTGCCATGGTCAACAGAAACCCTAACTAACACATGTGGACAGGAAAGTCTCTTTCCAAAATTCTTTTGGGTTGCATTAAAAACAAAAGTAGAATAAAACATTTTCAAAGACCCATCTTAGCAGAAATATCACAATAAACCTACCCTGAAATCACAATTGTCTAATACAGCTAAACTAAACCGGCATGATTAAACCATTGTACATTCGGGTCCATTCCCTTTGAAAAGCTCCTAGCTCTCACCTTAGCTCTGTGCTCCTGGGCTGGGATACAGCTGTGCAGGGGCAGGCATTGGCTTAGCATATGCAAGGGCCTGGGGGGTGGGGGTGGGGATATGGAAGTACAGACAAAATCCTTGGCCTCCAGGGTGGCTGCCTAATATGAATGGGATATTTACATATGGATATGAACCTCCTAAAGCACCGAAGAAAATTGATCTGCATTTCCTGCCTTGACACTATGCAAACCTGAAGGAGCAACAGAGCAAGTATCTGGAAGTTTTATCCACTCAACATGTACTGCCTAGGGACAGCAGACAGCAAGAAGAATGCGGACAGCTCCTGCCCCAGTGGAACTCATATTCTGACTGAAGTTTTGTTTAATTTAATATACATTGCCTTCCTTTCCATAGCACAGGCATTATGGCAACTCTCTACTACAGGCTCAGCTCCGGACAAACTTCAAGATCTGAGAAAAGCCCTGCTAGGACTCCTGTCTCAATGCATATGTTCTAATCTGCTTGCTTGTCCTGCAACTAAGCAATGAGAACTGATGAGAAGTGGCTTGAAAACTCCAGACGCTACTCAACCTGCAGGATTTGTGATCACACAAATGCATTCTATTTCCTAGGTGGGATACCAAGTTCCAGTCCACAAGTTCCCCTGCTGACAGAACACCCTATTTTATAGTCACTACTTGACATAACTGTCCATTTCATAGTGCATAAGAGGCAGGCTGAGGAACAAGTCAAGACCACCAGGTTTGTATACCACAGGTTGGGATTTGAACCTAGGATTAGGTATCCATCATAAATGAAAAGGAAGACAGTATACACATTATATTATTTTAAATGTTAAAATAGTAAAAGCTTTATTACCTTCCTAAGCCTAAAATGTCCCCAGTTATCTTTGTGACTTCCTTGAAAACGTCCAGGGGTTGAACCAACAAGGTAAACACTAAATAAAGTAAAATACAATAAAGTAACACGCAAGTTATGCCCTGATACCCCAAACCCACAGAATACACATAAAAAGTAGCCAATTCATCCTAGGGCCATGACTCCTTATTGGTAACCACTCTCTGAAGTTCATTTTTAGCTAACCCAGTTAATAGCAGGCTATCTGCATTAAGCTACTAGGCAAAGAACTCAGGAATTCTACGATCATCACAGTGGGAGGCTTAAGACCCATTGCTACCTCCATGCTCATGAGGCATTGAGACATGGGATGCTCCAAATCTGCCCTTACCCTCTCAGGCAGTGCAGTCAAATACTACTCTGCTCCTTCCCAAGGCCCCTGCCTTCCAGACTTGTGTGGCCTGTAACTCAGGAGTCCCTTTTCAGCCCTCCCACATTGGTAAGGAGACACATACTTGGTTTCAGAGAGATCGTGCTCTTGGATGGTGTCTATCCACTCCTGGAGAGAGGGAGCATTGTACGACATCAAGTAACTGATAAGGTCAGCTTTAAAATGGGTGCTTGACTCTCCAGACGTGTGGTTTCCCTGGTCAAGTCGTGGGTATAAAGGGCTCAACCATATTCTAGAATGGAAAAAAGAAAAATAACCTTTAACACCTGGGAGCTTTCATTGTAACAATACCTCTTATAATGGTTATGCATTTGCCTGAAGCAAGAGGTGAATTCTTGGCAGGAGGAAACAGATCTGATCACATTGACCCAATGACTCCCCATCACAGGATTATTTATGAATGCTATCTCTTTAAGAAAAACCATGTCCTTATCAGTGTAGCTCTTTATCCAAATTAAGAATCTAGAGCTATCTATACTAAGAAACATGTATATGCAAGCTTATTTTCAGAAAGAAAATTTTTTTTATTTTGATAATATGCATTCTGTACTGGTTTGAGATATTTTCATGTGCTATACTTTCTGGTGCCTGGAATGAGTATGCAACACATTTAACACTAGCTTCAAACTGCTAAGCACTCAACAGCGATAAAACATTAGACAACCTTTATCTCCTCAATTCCTTTCCCCCCAAAACAATGCATTTGCTCTAACTTCTACAACATACCTACCCACAGGAAATAATCATATCTAAAACCAACAGATACAATACGATATGATCCAGGTAAATTACAAAAACAGTATGGCTTTGAGCCTCTAGGACTAGATGTTCTTCTAGGACAAAACCTGATGGGGGATGTTCTTCTGCATATATGTTTCTCCTATTGGTTGATGAATAAAACACTGTTTGGCCAACAGAGGCAGAAGATAGGTGGGACTAGGAAACAAGGAGAATTCTAGGAGAGGTAAGGGGAGAGGTGCCGGAGGGAGACACCATGTAGACACCAGGAAACAAGGACATGTGAGGCATTTTCTGGTAAGATTAGGCCATGTAGAAATATTTAGATTGATAGAAATGGGTTAATAATTAAGACAAAGTTAGCCAATAAGAAGCCCTAGTCATCGGCCAACAATTAGCATGTTAATTAATTTATCATTAATATAACATCTGTGTGTCTATTTGGCGCTGAAGTGGCTGTGGGACCTGGCAGGACAAGAACCTCCAGCAACAAAAACCAGATTAACAGCTCTGCCCCAAAGGGCTGTTGCAATGAGTCATGAGAGGCAATGAATGGTTAGGTCAGACTCCAAACTGTGTGTGTTGTCACTGTCTTTCCTTTTCGTGGTTATTTCCTCTGGAGTTCTACCCGTCAAATCCAAACAGAAATGGCCCAATTCCTCTTTTACACAGCTGCTCCCCAAGGAAGCAGGTGGGCTACCAGCTCCCAGGATGGGAAGCAGACTGGGTGAGAACTGGCTGCATGTCTGAAGTCTGCTTCCCAGAAGAGTGACTTTCATTCACTTCCTGCTTATCTTGGGGGAACTTAGCATAGACATCTGCTTCTTGCTGGCTTTGCCATTGTAGCCAGGTCCCATGACTTCTCTGGGCTTTCATTACCTCTGGGTGTAAAGTGATCAGCGAAGCTAGATAGATGTGTGAGGTAGCCTTCCACCAATGCCTCTGAGCCTAAGAGCAGGAGGTTCACAAGCAGGCATATTCCAGATGAGGACTGTGACAGGAAACAGCTTCCTAAACTAGGATACTGAGAGAGGAGGCGTTCCTAATACTTTGTGAAATAATATGAGAACACTACGGGGGGCGGCAAAGAATTTGGGATTTTCATGCATTTGCTTAATGTGTATGCAGAGGTATAGGTGTGTGCACCGCAAGTATGCAGGTGCCCACAGAAGCCAGAAGAGGCTATCGGATCCCTTGGAACTGGAGTTACAAGAGAGTTGTGAGCGGCCTGATGCGGCTGGTAGGACTCTACTTGGATCTTCAGCAAGAGCAGCAAATGTTCTTAACTGCTAGGCCAGCTCTCGAACCCAAGAGATGATCTGAACTGTCAGATCTGAACAGGTGTTCAAGCAGCAGCTGAGAAGGGCAGCTGGCAAATCTGCACAGCCGGGAAGAAGTGCGGCCAGGGCGGACTATCCACAAGGGGAGACTGCCCATGAAAAGCGCCTTTAAAGGTTTTTGGTGCTCTAAGACTCTGAATGTTATTTGTGTGTGCACCACGCATGTGCAGGTGCCTGTGAAGCTCAGGGGAAGGTGCTGCGATTTCTGGACCTGGAGAAAGAATCCAGAGGCTTGTGAGCCATCACGTGGGAGCTTGGAACCAAACCCGGGACCTCTGCAAGAGGAGTGAAGGCTAGTGCTCTGAGCCACGCAGCCATCTCTCTAGTCCCTTTTGAGTTTGTTTTCTAACCACAACATGAAACTTCAAAGTAGCAGAGAGAATCAAGAACTGACTAAGCAGAGGGCAACAGGGCCTGTAGCAGGGTGGCTGGCTGGTAGAGAGAGGAACAGTTCCTATCTTCTTGCTTTCAGTTTGACCTATATGAGCTATACAACCTAGCTAATATGTTTTCAGACTTTCTTTTTAAAGAAAAGAATTAAAGGTTGGGCGGTGGTGGTTCACACCTTTAATCCCAGCACTTGGGAGACAGAGGCATGCAGGTCTCTGTGAGTTCGAGGCCACTCCAGTCTACAGAGCGAGTTCCAGGACAGTCAGCGATACACAGAGAAACTCTTGTCTCTGAAAAAAAAAAAAGGAATCAAAATACCAGCCACACCCCTTCTTTTCATGCCCTCTTTCATGGCAATCACTTGAGAAGCCTCAGGAAGCAGTGTTGCCCTTAAGTTCAAGATCACAGCTCCAGTCTGAACTAGAGGCACTGGTGGGGTTTTGAGAGCCACCTAGGATGGGTGGTCACCTTCATGAATCTGTTTAGTTACATAATCCTGGTTTCCCAAGGAAGAAGCTTATCTAAATCTCTCTCCCTTTTCTGATGGGACTGTGTAAGTGTCAAAATACTCAGCAGATCAAGACAGTCCTGTTAGCCAGCACTTGGAAGATGAAACAGGAAGATCAGAGAGTTCAAGGCCAGCTTGGGCTACATAGCTACACAGTGATTTCCCAGCCGACATGAGTTACATAAAAGATTCTATCTAAAATAAAGTAAAAGAGCTGTGTGGATGTATGTGTGCTTGTGCATGTGTGTGTATGTGTGTGCGATTGTATGTGTGCGCGTGTTGAGGGGAAGGATGGGATAACAGAGACGAACACTTTTCAGAGACAGGCAGAGACCCCTTGACTCTGCAGGAGTCAGAATAACACTACTCTGAGCCCGGACTAAGATCAAAGCAGGCCCAGACGTTGAATGGAAGGTTCCTTATTTCAGCTCAACCCATGGGTCACCGGGGCTGAGGTAAGCTTGTAGCCCAGGCTAGGCAATACCACTGGAGATGTGAGTAGGGGGAGGACAGCAGCAGAGCAGACTGGGATCCTGAAATGAAGCTACACAAGTGCCTGCATTGTCTTCTGACAGAGAAGGCTATTTGCCAGCTCTCTCCCAGAAAGGCAGGAGGTACAGAAATGACTTCAGTGAAAGAAAAAGGATTAAAGCTATTCTCCAAGGAATCCTTTTAAAACAAACCCTTGGGCCGGGCGGTGGTGGTACATGCCTTTGATCCCAGCACTTGGGAGGCAGAGGCAGATGGATCTCTATGAGTTCGAGACCAGCCTAGTCTACAAGAGCTAGTTCCAGGAAAGACTCCAAAGCCACTCAGAGAAACCCTATCTTGAAAAAATGAGAAAAAACAAAACAAAACAAAACCTTGCGATAGCGGTTAAAGAACTTGTCAAATTGTGAGAACAGGAGTTTGGATTTTCAGAATCCGTGTAACACCAGTCGTGGTAACTCACACCCACAATCCCAGTGCCCCTGTAGCAAGATGGGAGGTAGGGACAGGAGAACCCCAGAAGCTGGAGCCAGCTAGCCTGGTGTACATAGCAGCAAGAGATCCCATCTCAAACAAGGCTGAAGTTGAGGACCGACACTCTAGGTTGTCATCTGATCTCCACATGTGCCTGCCCCCCATACTCACGCACAAACCTGTACACAAAGATTAAACAGAACAAAACAAAACCCACTTCTCTACGCTGCCCTCCCATACCAGGAGGTGGACCTACTCTCATATACAAAGGTGGCACTAAGTGGGCTCAGCAGGCTCAATAAACAAACAAACAAACAAACAAACAAGAAAAGCACATGAAGTTGAGAGGGAAAAGGGGCCAGAGTACACGCGGGGGGGGGGAGGAACTAAGGGGAAGATTTGATTTAAATATTATGTGCATGTGAGAAACTCTCAAACAATAAAAAGATTGTAATAAATAAAGTTTACAAGTCATGTGCATGCAAATATTCCTGCACACAGTGACTAGAGATGACTCTGCACAAGCTGCTGATACTAGCTTCCTCAGGAGAGAGGGAAGGGAGGAGCAGTGTTGTGGGGATGGAGGTGTGGCTTGGGTAAAGCAAAAGAGAATCCCCTGACTACTCCTGGTACCCTCTTTTCCGTGCACGTGTGCATTACTTGCACAAGTAGAGAAACAGAAAGAAAAAGAGGAATGCAAGTAACATTTGCCTTTGCCCTTGCCCATGCAGGGCACGGCCCTACCAACCCTTGGGTTTTCTGGTGCCAGTCTTCCCGGATGAGGTTGGAGGTGTGGATGACGACTCGGAGGCCTTCTTCATAGAGCAAGAGCATCATTTTCCTTCCAAGAGAGGGCGGTGAACAAACACATGAACAGACTTTTCCAAATAAACAGATTTCTAACGAGAATGCAAGAAACAGCTGGAAGAATTCTTAACCTCTTATATTACCCAAACATGAATTAGTATAAACTCCTCTTCTATGGAAAGCCATCCTCCAAAAAGGATCAGAATATGTGGGGGTCATGAACTTACATCCCTTCACTGGTCCCTTAGTATCTGTGGCTGTCATTCCCCTATGGTGGACCACAGGGACATGCCCTGTGTTGGAGGGCATCCTACCAGCAAGGTAGGAGCAGATCCTACCTTGTTAACAGGCTAGTATGCTTCCAACAACTGAAGTATACATGGCATAGGTTTAAAGCCCGTTTCAGCCCGAGGCTGCATGCACACATGCAGTGTACTGAAAATGGAAAATGTATTCTTACTAACGGTTGCAGTTCGAAGATTGCGAGATGCCCTGTCCTGATCAGACATGTATTCCATGTGCCACGAATGTCACCATTGTGTACCTGGGCTTGAAGTAAGTCTTCTCTTTTCTCCTCCATGAACTCAAGTGAGATGGGACTGAGCCTTCTCCTCCCACTGGGGCTTCTTGCATCACTAAGCCTATTTTTCTTAGCTTTATTTCCAATGAGAGAGGAAAGAATGTATATGCAAGAGCTCTCAAGGTGAAGTCTAAAGACAGGAGTCTGCCCTTGAGAAGCCATGTGAGCTTTAGTAAACCATTCACTATGCCTGAGCCTCCACTTTCCATGCAAATCACGAGGGGTCAAGCCCAACTTGGGACTGATGACAATGAAATCAAAGTCCACAATGTAAAGGTTAAATAGACACTTGGGATTCATTCCCGTCCAGTGCCCGGCTTTATTTTGTAACTTAGTGCTGGGTGAGTTTTATCTACAGATTGTTTCCAATTATTAAGGGATTTCAGTCTTCTCTCCGGAACCACAGTGCCATTTCTCAAAGCTGTAATGCTTGTCTTGGCTGATTTTATCACTTCTGCTGAGGCCAAATTGTTACTTATTACTCACCTATGTAACTTAGTGGACACATATGGCAACAACGAGCTTGTTCCTCCCCAGATGAGCAACCCCATGAGTTGAAGTTGGGCTGGAGGAGTTATATAAAGGAAGCTGGGCTGGAGGAGTTATATAAAGGAAGTTGGGCTGGAGGAAGTATATAACGGAGAAGGGAAAGGCCAGGTGCAGGGGCGTGTGCCTGTAACCCTAGCAACTTGGGAGGCTGAGGCGGGATTGTGCACATGAGATGAGGGCTAGGTTGGTAGGTTTCAGGCTACCTTGTGTGACTGTGCTCTGGTGTGATTAAGTCCTGCCTCTTGGAAAAAATACATTTAAAATAAATAAATAAATATGGGAAAAGACAGGACCACAAAAGAGAATGAGATGTTTGGGTCTTGCCAAAAGGAGAAAGTAATTCAAGCTGGCAGACAATAAATTAATGCAGAGCTCGAGAAGTGACAGCTGCTGAGCTATCTTCTCTGTAGTTATGAGATGCAGTCCCTGAAATCTGGGCAAACTGACACACACAGTTGCCACATTAGCAGCTGATTACAATTAAGGATAAGCTAGCTAGGGATTCACGATAGAAGCTTTACAAATATTTCCATTAATCAAGGCATCAATTACGAGGAAATCACGTATCGATGTCAGTGGATCCTATCAAACAGAATTAAGAATTAATTTAAGGGGAGACATATTAATCTTTTCATGTGTGTGAATAAGGTCACAGTTGAAATACAGAAAGGTAAGGAATGAAGTCTCCCTGGAAAAAGCTGGACCCACAGTACTGTCCCTAAGCAGTGGTGTGACAAAAGGGCTACTTCCTAAATGTGAAGAGGAGGCTATGAAGAAGCAAGGGAATGCATGTCAGGCACCTCCACACCAGGCACTGCTTTTGGATGCACTAGCATGTGTCAAGACAATCCCAAGAAGGAGTAATTCTCATTTTACAGCTGCAGACTCTGCAGCTGGAGGAAAGGAGTTATTATCTAGGTCACCAAACGAGCCTGTAGAAGATGGCTGAACTCACACATGCCCATAAGCCAGAGCACTGTGTGTAGGGCACATGGCTAGAGGTGGGAGAGTGACCATTTTATGCTACTAGAAAATGAGTGGGAGATGAGGGCTTGGTGAGAAAATGGCCAGCTGGAGAAGACAGGGAAGAAGCATGTCCCAGCAGGCTGCGGCTGGTCCCCGTTTAGACGAGGACGTTGTCCATTCCGCTGCTTGGGCTGTGTTTCTCCACATTCTAAAGTGGCAAGGAACACACGGTGCCTGGGATTGCTGTGTACCCTATGTGCTCTGAACAAGGTGCCTGGCCAACTGCCTGGTCAGGCGTGTGTCATCCCAGGAACTGCATCACAGTCTCTGTTGGTAGCTCCAGGCTGGGAAGACAGTATTTACTTCATCATACATATTAGTCTGCGCTGTCACCAAAGGAGGAAAAGCTACGAGGACAAAAATGACATCCTCCATACTCGAGACTCAATAACATCATAGGTGTGTGATAAATAACTTTTGTTGGTTTTTTTTTTTGTGAGATGGGGATCTCATGTAGACTGGCCTTGAACTTCTGATCCCCCTTCTCAGGCCCCCAAGAGCTGGGATTACAGGCATGTGTGTGCTGTCTTCCCTGGATTGATAAACAATTCTTAAAATAATGAACAACCCAAATTTCCAGACATGAGTTCAATCCTTTACAAGATACTGCCATCTCAGCAAAAAGTAAACCATGGATACTCTCTAGCTGGGATGGGTTCTACTCCAGTAACTTCTCTGATTGAGAACTATTGGATTTAACTGAGCATGTGTGAGCTGCCATAAGGAGAAAGGGATGATTGAGGCAAAGGAAACAGTGAAGTTAATTGTAGCAGTGAGCAAACAAGAACAAATTAAAAACTAAAGTTAAGGGTGAGTTCTCTCCCTATTTACATCCTCAAGGAAAATCCATGTATTCTACGTGTTAGTTTTGATAAAGAACCTAACACTTTAAAACGAAGGATAGCTTCCCTGTGCCCCCTCCCTGCTCCATTCACGGTGAAGCGACATCACGCCAGCTGTGGAGCAGACCTTCTGAGTCCTCAAGTCTCTCCCAGGAGTGATAGCATAACCAACCCATGACAGCCAAGCTCTCGCATTGCCTGCTAGTCTGGAGGAGCACAGGGCTTTTCCCTTGTAAAGCTCATTACAGAGTGCAGACAACATGGTCAGCATAGAAATCCGGCACTGGTGGCCTAGCAAATCCTGCCAGAGCCCACACGGGGACAGGGCTGGCGGAAGGCATTCTAGAATCAAGGATGCATTTATCCCGGGTTTCAGCTAAGGGTGGGAGACAAGCACTTCCTGCCTGCCTTATGGCTAAGCTGCCCCCATTGATGACAATCTGTATTCTGAGCTTAAACTGGCATCCTGTGAGCTCAGCGCCGGAAAATGAGTATTTTATGTATGAGTCAGGTGCTTGAGTTCACTCTGGGTCCTCAAACCCTGCCCCCTAGTGGACAGAATCTACCAAATAGGGGTGGTCTGTAGATGTGACCATCTCTATTCAGGGCATTAATAGGCCTACAGCTTTACAGAGAGGCTTAACTGCTTCTGCTCTGGCTCCCTTTCCAAAGGAATGGCAAAAAACTGTTTTACATGCACAGAGAGAAAAGCAGCCACAATACTGTCATTTCAGGTCACTGCTTCAGCAAGAAGCAGACAGACAGATGACCAACACTCACGCTAGGAGATGGCGTCCTACCTGGGGGCAGCCAGCCCCATACTCCCACCATTGGTTTAAAAGCCAGAAGAGGCTTTGTCACAGTCTTTTGACAAATCCTTTCCAGAGAAATGATTTAGAAGAATATTAAAATAAGGACAACCATGCTTTGCTTTCCACATTTGTAAAGCCACATTGCAAAAGGACTCAGCGAAACTCCTGTAAAATTAAGTTAAGAAAGACAGAGCACACTGTCATTTGGCACAATGTGCCAGGTAGGAAGGAGCGGGCCAGGATTGCCAATTACATCTCAGGAGCTCATTTGAGCTGGGATAGGCCTGGCAAATTGGCAACTTCTGGTGAAATTAGTTATGGGGCTGACTAATAAGAGACTAGTCAACATAACTCATTCTTGCCAACATTTGAGAGGCAGGGACACCGTAAGCACTGATTGTGCACATAGAACCATCTATGGCCACAAGGACCACTTGGAATTCTGTGCTCCCGAGCAGCCATGACTGATGTCCTGAGCAACGGGCAAAGACCCCTGAGTTACAGATTCACACTTCCATGCTGATGGCCTGTATCTTGGAATCAGGTCTTAAAGCTCCTTGCTTGTATCCTTTGGCCAATTAAAATCATACCCCCCCCCATTTAGTAAACATTGCTTACGTGTGATGTGTTCCAAATGCAATATCCAGCTTTGCCTAGGACAGAAAAGATGTAATTTATTTTAAAAGTCTCACTTAATATTTACTATTCCTATCTACTGGAAATTGAGGGGAAGGGACCAAACCAACTTTTAAAAAACTGTCTTACTGCCCTCTATTGGATAAACACAAGACAGCTTTTTTATTATTTATTCATTTTATTTTATTTTAAATGGTTTCTCGAGACAGGGTTTCTCTGTGAAGCCCTGGGTGTCCTGGAACTCACTCTGTAGAGTAAGCTGGTCTTGAACTCAGAGATCCACACGTCTCTACCTCCCCAGAACTGGAACTGAAGGTGTGAGGCTCCACCACTACCACCCAGCAGAAGACAGCTTTTATTATAGCACCCACTAAGGTCCATTTAAAACACTTTTTGTTTGTTTGTTTTGTTATCCAACATGATTTAATACATACTGCATTTTAAACTACAGCACTTATGAGTGAGAAGCATAATTTCTGCAGCTGCCAAAAGCCTAATAAAATAAATGTGATTCTACACAAAGTTTTAAATGAGCTATTTGGCTTCTACTGCAGGATTAAGATGAACAAAGTCTTAAGAAGACATTTAAAATAGCATCGGATGTGGTGGCAACATAAAGCCATCGTGAGGTTAGAGTAAAAGAGAATGTTTCACACAAAGGCAGCAAAAGCTGAAAGTAAACGATGGTAAACCCACCTTGTACTCCATACTGACAGCTTTACAAGCAGGTGCATGCTTTCTGAGAGCAAAACTTTCTATCTAAGCCCTAGCACAGCAAGACCCTAGTCAAGCAGAATATGCCAGAAAGAACAGGTTATGGAACAAACAAGCAGCTGAGTGACCAGTTTAGGAAGACACTGCCCCACAATTCGCCTGATTTTGGGGAAGACCTACATTCTCTGCTCCTGCCTCTTTAAAACAGGTGGTTGTCGTGAGCCTCAGAGTTTCTGGGAGAGGATGAGAAAGTTCGCGCAAGACCTTAGGAAAGAGGCCTGTTTGCTGTGAGCAACACAGACGTGTGAACTGTGATGCCAGTGCCCTCTCCCCACCGCACGAGGAACGACAGGACTGGCTGGGGGGCAGAATGACCACATGGAATACACCTAGGTACCACACAGTCTGCAGCTTGGGGGCAATGGGTAGACCAGCATGCATTTGTGTTTTCTTGGCCAGAGAAGAAAGCTATGAACTGTACTTTGTGTCTTTACAATTACAAAATCACTTATCAGCTGATTTTTAACTGAGGAAGAACAGTGGTTAAGAGAACCAGCTTCTAAATTTAGCTTGGCTACATGTTACACACTTTCAGGCACAAACAACGAAGCTGAAAGTAACTTCAATGGGTCCTCTTTAATGCGTGCTTTTTGAGGGCTAATGCACCAACTCTTTCAAATGCTGTAATGAATGCCATTAGCAATCCATTTGATACATGGACAAATTAGATTTAAACAAATGGGAAGTGCCAAGGCCAGAATGAGCATCGTGGAATGAACCTTCATGCCATGCCCATCCTTCAACTTACGTCAGAGCCGAAGCCCAGGCGTGTCAGTGTTTAGTGAGAGGACTTGATGGTGGTAAACAAAAGCAAACAAAGCCATGGACGGGGGAGGGGAGGGCACCCAATACAGTCAGTGTCCTCTTAGATACCAGAGTGCACCCCCACAAGGCAGGAGGAACCTCCATCAGGAACCCGAGGGACCTGTACCAGGATCGGAATTCTCAGCTTCTGAGATGGCTGTCATTTAAGCTGACCAGTCTCAAAATAAAAATAGTCTCCATCCAGCCATGTGGCTACAGTAGCCCGGGCATATTCAGACACGCAGACATAGAGCTGGGGCAGAACTCAGGTAAAGTGACCGTTCGCCACCACCATGGCCTCGATGTCCAGCCCCAAGCACTAAACACATACCCAACTGATTCCTTGAGTGTTATTACCAGAAAAAGTCAAGATGGAGAGGCACTTCAGTAGGTCAGGATGGGGCCATGATTCTCCTGCATCTCCCACGAGAGAGGCGTGCTCCAGAAAGGTGCCTTGCAAAGGTCTGTGAGAAGTGTGTCTGTGCGCCCTCTAGTGGCCATTCTGCTCTCGGGCACCAAGCTTTCCTAAACCTAGTGGTATTAGGTGACTGCGGTCTGAAGACTAATCATGGGCTTTCGGGATAACTGTGTCAGTTTTCTTTCCCTCTTCTGTTGGTGGATATCAAAGCAAACAGCAGAATTTTAGGGAACTGCTAAACAAAGGCACAAAAGATATCTCTGTGCACAGATGGACCACAAACCCTTTTCGTGGAAGAGGATTTTCATAGTGATACTGAGGACAGAATCCAGGGCCTTGTGGATACTAGGCAAGCACTGTAGCATTGAGCTGTATCCACAGTCCAGAAGAGGATGTGGTTTGCGGCCAAAGTGACATAATGTGCAATGGGTTAAATCAGAAAAAAAAAAAAACGCTGGAGGTGTTTAAAAGTGACCTAATGTTTTCTGTTTGAAACAAAAACATAGATACTATTTAGAGCTGGAAGGAGCTTTATCAGATGTGAGTTGAAACTGTCACATCATGAGAGAGACACTAGAAGGAAAATTACAAAGAAAGGGATCCAGGTATCATGTCTCTAAGAGCAGAAGCCTTGGTGTGTACACGTGTGTATGGGACATGCAGTAAGCACATCCATGTGTGTGCTTGGTGGCCAGAGGAGGACTCTGATTCTCTTGAGAAAGTTTTCCATTGAGCCTGAAGCCAGGCAGGCAGCCAACAAGCCCAAGGTCTTCCTTTCTCCACCCAGACAGCAGAGGGGTTACAGGCATGCATGCAGCCTCCTGACTCTTTCCATCTAACACAGCAGAGGGGTTACAGGCATGCATGCAGCCTCCTGACTCTTTCCATCTAACACAGCAGAGGGGTTACAGGCATGCATGCAGCCTCCTGACTCTTTCCATCTAACACAGCAGAGGGGTTACAGGCATGCATGCAGCCCTCTGGTTCTCCACCCCACACAGTACTGGGGTTACAAGCATGCATGCAGCCTCCTGACTCTTTCCATCTAACACAGTTCTGGGGTTACAGGCATGCATGCAGCCTCCTGACTCTCTCCACCCCACACAGTACTGGAGTTACAGGCATGCATGCAGCCCTCTGGTTCTCCACCCACACAGCAGAGGGGTTACATGCATGCATGCAGCCCTCTGGTGCGTCACCCCACACAGTACTGGGGTTACAAGCATGCATGCAGCCTCCTGACTTTCTCCACCCCACACAGTACCAGGGTTACAGGTGTGCATGCAGCCTCCTAACTCTTTCCATCTAACACAGTTCTGGGGTTACAGGAATGCATGCAGCCTCCTGACTGCATCCTACACAGTACTGGGATTTATAGGCGTGCATGCAGCCCCCTGGCTTTTTCCACCCCACACAGTATTGGGATTTATAGGGGTGCATGCAGCCCCCTGGCTTTTAAAGTGGTTATAGAGATTCTACTTGGATCCTCAAGCTTGTACAGGAAGTACTTTTTATCCAGTGATACATCTCCCCAGTCCATGAACAGAAACCTTGAGCCCACTATACTACAGGAGAAAAAACTGTAGCTGTGGCTCACAACCGTTCCTCAGGGATGGTGGTAACCATGCCGACAGAGGCAGGAAATGGTGAAGGTTCTACCTGCTACTTTGCAGCTACCATTTCCAAGAAAGGAATGTTTAAAAAATCCCCTGAACTCCTTTTCTTCCCATTTTTTGCAAGCTTGTTGCTCAAAATAACACATGGAATTAAGAGATGCTTTTAGATGTAGAACATATAGTAACTGCTATAACAAAAGCCCAAGATTCATCAGTCACACTTCAGCCTGGCTACCGAGCATAGGGCAAAATCATGGAACATACAGAGAAAGTGGATGAGGCTTTTGTTGCCCCATCTTCCTCTCTGCTTTGGTTTCGGTACACCATTGCTGGGTGTTCCTTCACTGGGCTGGGATCTCATGCCATGTAGAACTCTCTTCAGTTTCCTAACAGGCTTTTAATCTATGGGTCTCTCCATTTCTCTGGCTGACATGAACAGGCTTTTAATCTATGGGTCTCTCCATTTCTCTGGCTGACATGAAACAGAACTCAGGGCAGTTAAAGTGCCAGTGGTGGCTAACAGAGGTCAGAAGTATCACAGAAGCCATTAGCAGCTGCGTTAGAGAGATCCAAAGCCATTGGGCAGCATCCGGGAGACTGATGCTGAAACCCAAGTTACAAGGAGCACAGGACAAACTAAGCACGGTGAGCGCGGGCTGGCCCAAGCAGAGGAGCATGCTGCACTGAACATGGGAAAAGGAAGCTCAGCCCTGAAACCAACTACAGGAAGAGAACACCTGGCCTCAAATACAGGAATCTCTGCACGAGCCAGGAAGACACAAATTGAACTGTGTGGTTCCAGAGAGCAGGAAGTCTGGACCACCATGTAGTAGACACTACAAGGCAGACTCCAAGTCAAGATAAAGAAAAAAGTCTTTCTGAACCATGGAGTCCCCACTAGCCTTCACTATGACAGGAGTGTTTAAGTCAACAGGAGACAAGTTAAGTAGCTGTTGGTAAAACCAAAGCAGGGGTTGCTGCCCAAAGGGGAGGATGGACGCAATCAGCTTGTAGACTGAGCACGAGGTAAGGCAGGAGCAGCTTACCTGGCAGAGGGAGATGTTTGCATAGGGCTTTGCCTGGGCGTGCAAGCGTGCCTTGTCCTCTCTCTTATCGCCGTGCACAATCAGGATTGGTTTATTTCTGAAAAGACATTGGAAATGTTTAAAGTGCATTGTTCACAAAGCTGGCTTTGTTGTGGCTAACCACGTGACTGTCAGTGCTCATTCATTAGTTCCCAAGCCTGGTCAACTGTGATTGAGTTACAGCTCTACAAAATTCCTGAGTGTTGGTTTTCCTTGGTTCAAAGGAGCACACAGTGGGTTCTGTGCTCTTGTTTCAGTGGAATCAACTAAAGATATGGAGTGGTGAGATGGATAAAGATATGGGTAAGTAGGGCACAGGTGCTTGCCCACAAGGCTGATGACCTCAGTTTGATGCCCTGGAACCCATGATAGAAGGACAGAACCAACTTCTACAACTTGTCCTCTAATCACAAGTATATCTTGGCACGGCATACACACATTTACATGCCCCCACACACAAAATAAATAAATGAGAATTAGCAAAAAAAATTAGTTAAAAAAAGACAATTTTGTTTCCTTTCCTCTGTGTCTTAAACCAATAATAGTTTTATATTTCACCCAGTACCTGTTCACCAGACATTTATTACATGCTTTATGTACTGTGCAGGATCCAGGACATAAAAGTGAACAGTCCTAAGCCCCCAGCAAGGTGCAGACTTGCTAACTGACAGTTAGCACACTGCACATTTTTCAAGTTTGAAGACTATAAAAATGTCCTTCAGGAACACATTAAAGATTTTTCCTGTTTACTTATTTTGAGACAGGGTCTTGATACACAGTGCAGGATGGCCTTAACTCGACATGTCGCCCAGACTAGCCCCAAACTCCGTAATCCTCTTCTATAGCCTCCCCGGTGCTGGAATACAAGCATAAACCACCATGCCTGGCTTTAAAAAGACTTTTAAGAAACACTTCATCTTCTTCAGCTAATCCTCAGAAATCAATGTATCTTTACCAACACTCCCCAAACAAGAAAAAATGGAGCTTTCTCCAACAAGCACCCAAGCAAGGTCAACAACTGCAGCTGCACTTATGCACTTATGCTGTGCCGCAGAAGGCATGGAAGGCAGCATTGGACTGCAAAGCACCACAGGGCACACCCATGCAGAGGTGCCGTCTGACTGCCCCGTACTCGTGCTAGCTTTGCTCTGGCAGGACTGGATATGAACCAATCTCTGGGTGGTTTCTGAAGTCGCCTTGAGCCTTGTATCTTCAGGACTTTCCCAAGATGCATCTGCTAACAAGGGGGTAGAGAGAAGGAGGACTACATCCTTTAGTGCTGTAACAAAGTGCCACAAACCAAATGGCATATGCCACAACAATCTGGAGTGCCACAGTTCTGGAAGCAGTAGGGCTGAGATCTGGTGTTAGCAGCCTGGTGCCAGCAGCCTGGTTCCTGCAGGGGACCAAGGTAGAACCTGGCCCAGGCTCACTCTGGCTTCTGTGGGCCTCAAGCATTGCTTGGCATACAGATCGCATTCTTCTTTTGACTTCTGTCTTCTCTGTTGCCCTGTCCAACTACTTCCTTTTTATAAGGGTGCCAGCCTGTTGGATTAGTCCTCCCCAGTGAGCTCATTTCAACTTGACTCATGATTTCTGTAAGACTTGACCTACAAATATAGTTACACGCAGAGGTGCTGAGGTATAGGAATCCAAACGGTCAGTTTAACCCACAAGAGCCACTGAAGGAATTATAGCCCACACTCGGTCAATAATGTGGAAAGGTAACATCTGATTTCAAGGTCCTTGAGAAGCAAAGGGGAAAAGACCAGAAAGCAACAGTCTAACGCTCAGGGACACACTGCCGAGAAGAGCTGGAGGCAAGCACAACTTACTCCCATATATCCCATCTCTCTTTCCTTAGCAAAACCCTGATTTCATGTAGGGTAAGATGGGCTCAGTTAGAAGACCACATATCCAGCCTTAGAGATGGTTAGTGTCACGTGACTGAACTCTGTTCCACAAAACGGAAGAGACTCAGGACCAGTCAGAACAGCTCAGAGTGGCATGGATGGAATATTAGTTCTCTCTTTCTTCTCCTCCTTTCTGCTGCGTGGAAAACAGACAGGTGGACTGAACCTTAGGTTGTCATTCTGGACCATTAAGTAACTCTGAAGACTCAAGTCAAATCCCAGGATGGTGGGACAGAATGACAGAAAAGGTGGGTAGCTAAGTCACAGAAAAATCCCTGGCAGTCTCTACCTAAACAACAGACAGCTACCATTTGGAGTTCAGGCTGCAAAGATTTTACTTAATTTCATTTTTTAAATCTAAGCTACTGTTATTTTGAGTTTTCTGTTAATACGCAACTACAGTAAATGTTCTTTTAGTCAACCAAATGTAAGCCCTAGTATGGCAAAGCTGCTGAGGAAATCTCCACCTTTTACACTAATGCCAGAAGTTTCCGCAATGATGCCTTAACACGCACCGAGGTCTTGATGAAGTTGGCATTCTTTCTTCTTGCTGTGTCTTCCTCCTTCCTACTTGCTGTCAGGGGATTCTGCACAAATCTGTGTTATGAACACAAATGGCCCTGTGTCACATGCATGGCTACAGTGACTTGGTCTTTATTGCTTCACAGGAGGCTGAAGAACGGCAGAGGGAGCACTGGAAGTCTACCAGCACCTCAGCTTGGGTGAAGGATGGCCCCCTTTCTTAACTTCAGATACGGTTCTGGAAGAATCATTTGGGTTGGCACATGAAGACCATTGGGAAAGAACAGCTCTGATGTGCTGAGCCAAGTGTGGCATGCTGTCCGGGTTTGGGCACACATACGCATCTAGATACCACACAGAGACGACTGTTTCCTTCACATTAATATTACCGGTGAAGTCTTGTTACTTGAGTTGGAATTTGTCCTTTTCTAATTCTGGAAAGGGCAGAGTGGAAAATACTAAGTCTATGAAAAGACTGTGTGTGACTAAATAGGTAAAAAGTGTTCTTAAGCAGAGGCGGTAACTCGTTTGTAAGTGTTTGCACTGTAAACATGAAGACCTGAGTTGGATTTACAGAACCAGTGTGAAAGATGCCAGGCATGGTAGCGTGCACATGTAATCCACAGCTGGGAGGCAGATATAGGTAGATCCCTAGGCTGGGCCAGCAAAAGAACCTGTCTCAAAAAATAGAATAAAATACAATACAAAAGGAGAGAGGAGATGGCTCCTGAAGATAAATACTCAAGCCTACACACAACACACACACAGACACACAGACAGACAGACACACACACAGACACACACACACACACAGACACACACACACACAGACACACACACACACAGACACACAGACACACACACACACACACAGACACACACACACACAGACACACAGACACACACACACACACAGACACACACACACACAGACACACAGACAGACAGACACACACACAGACACACAGACAGACAGACACACACACACAGACACACACACAGACACACAGACAGACACACACACACAGACACACACACAGACAGACACACACACATACACAGACACACAGACAGACAGACACACACACACACAGACAGACACAGACACACAGACAGACAGACACACACACAGACACACACACACACAGACACACACAGACACAGACACACACACACACAGACACACACAGACACAGACACACACACACACACACACACACACACACACACACACACACCCCAATAACTAACTAAATGAATAAAATGCTGTTCTCCCCAAACAAGCGTTTTCTGTTTACAATGATATCAGGTGAAGTATGGAGAGATGGGTGGCTGGTCTGAGAAGTGCAAGGCTCACATCTGCCACACTCTTTGCACTCTGGCAGGACTCACCTGAATTCTGGAGGATACTGCTTTATGAGCCAGTCCACGTCAAAGCAGTAGTTAAACTAGACGGGGGAAAAGCAAAGTAAGTAAGCCACAGATATGTTCATAAGATAACAGGATTTCCAAAGCAACCATGTGCTACAGTGTTCATTAACCTAGTTAGTTATGCTGCAGATTTCATCTTGAAGAGCACTAGGTTAAAGGAATTGGCATAAATGAAGCCAAATGCCCAAAATAGGTTCTAAGGATATTATTTGCACATACTTTGGCAACATTTGTACTGTTGGTGGTGTTATTACATTATTTCTGACAGTCCTGGCTCACAAACTCCCCTGAGGTATCAGAGACAAAGATCCCAGGACTTTTGGGAAAGGCCATTTCCTGTTAGCACAATTTATCAGTTAGCCTGGTACACTCTAACTTGTTCATATTTAGTTCAATAGTGCTTTCTTTATGGCCAATCCTGGGCCCAGGGGCTCAGGTCTAGCAGAGAAAGGATGCACAGACACACCCCCTTTGTTTTCTATCTAGAGATCAGGACACATCATACAGGAGGGTGGCGCCTCTGCTTGCTTCAGGAACAAGATCCCCACCCCCAGCCCCTTTTCTGACTAGTCCTGAGCTTCTCGACCGTTAGGATGACTTGTCAGCACTGAGGGAACAGCCCAGGGCAGCCAGAGCCCTGGCACACACACAAGTAGTCACAAATCCCACTCCTTTCTGGTCAGTGCAGAGCGTCCATTGTCTGAAGCAACTCACACTTGACTTAGTCTTCACCATGCCGCCCTCCCGTCCCCAGGGGGCTGCACCAGCATCCCACAAGGTTGGAGGTTTCCTCCTGACTCTTCCACGTAAGAATATGAAGGGACTTCTTGGCCAGTCCTTGCGGCCTGAGCAAGAATCGAGTGCTTTTCTGTTAGTAGCCTCCATGCTCTATGTTGATGGGGACCAAGTGAGAGACTGCCTTGTGTGGATCTCACAATACAGCCAGGCTCCAGGCAGATGCCAGCTAAGGGGACACTGTATAGGACCGAGGAGTCCATCTCCTGTCTCATATCCTCCTCACCCAAGGAAAAGACAACTTACCATAAACTCACCTGAGCTGAAGAGACAAGTGTCCCAAACAGAGGGGATAAGATATCTACAAAGACAAAAACAAATGGATTCTCAGATAAAAAAAAAAAAACCCTCTATAACCACCACCCTTTTCGATGGCAGTGACAATCAACAAAAGAGTAAACTGAAAAAGCTCTAAGGCTAGACTGTAATATTCCGCAAACCCAATGAAAACATTTCCTTATAGGACTTAATATTTGTCACATTCTTTGACCAGGTAGAACGTAAACTAAAATCTAAAACTTAAGTCCCGGATGACTGCTTAATCTGGACTCTGCTGATGCATCATTCATGACGTCTGTTCTTCCTGGACCTCTTTACCTCCTTCTGCACCATCTGAATCTGCAATGGTGCTCCCCTGTAGCCTCAGAGAACCCGCTTCCTGAACAGTACACTCTCATTCTTGGGACCCTAGGTCACCTCTGAGGTCATCCCCTTGGTTCCCCTCAAGCCTGACTTTGGACAGATTAGAAAGGGCACTGTTCATTAACTACACCACGATCACCACCGCCTTGCATCTGTATAGGACTTCTTAGGGATAGACACTGCTCTTAGCACTTTCGATGAATGAGGTAAGGTGCTACTCTTCCTTTTGGATAAAGGGCATCTCAGAAGGGTCAGAGAGCTAAGGTTTGACCCAGGATGCCTGGCTCTAGGTTGCTGGTGCCGACTGTGTTGCCTCAGAGAAGGAAATGGGCTAGTTCACTTATTTGACTTAGTTCACTGGGCGCTTCCTGTCCTCTAGACATTGGGTGAGATGTGGGGGTACAAAGAGTTTGAAGGAACAAAATGACCAGTAGGAAAGCTCCTCCTCATTTTGAGACCAGCAGAGTTAGGAGATAAGCTTCAATACAATCTTCCAGCTGGCCCCCATCTACACCTCTAGCTTTTTAAACTTTGCCCATTTTCCAGGGTCCACTGGAAGGCCGGTGTCCTCCACAGGATCTAGAAAACCTACGATTACAGTTAGTGTTAGCACGATACATCAAACAACATGGATTTAGATCCAAGAACTGGACTCAAATGTGGCTCTACCACTTAACAGCTCTGTGACCTTGGGTAAGTGATTTAACTTTTCTGAACTGTCGATCTGTCACATGTCCAAGGACATCCGATCATCTTTTTAGGCTGTTCTGACAATTAAAATATATGTAAAACCCTCATGATGTCATCTCCCCCCTCCTTAAATCTCGGTGCTGACAGCAAGTCGTTACTGCTTTATTACATAGAGCAGTCATTCCGTACTCCACTGTTTCCTCTGTCAATCTCTCTCAGACAAAGCAAAACCACTGGCAACTATCTCATACAACTTCAGGGCACCTACATAAGAGATACTCAAATTTGTAGAGCTGCACTTACTACTACGGAATTAAACCCACCAACATCTACACAGTATACAGGAAAATGTAGGGTACGATCATGCATTTGGTATGGAAAAACTACATTGAGAATGAACATAATTGGGCTGGAGAGATGGCTCAGTCGTTAAAGGCTAGGCTCACAAGCAAGTGAATAATCATAATCTATGCTGTGAATATCAACTGGAAAAACGATAATGCGAGAGAATGCTTATTATGTCTGCTCACTTCACATATCTGCTGTTCTGAATCCTCATCCCATGCTGTGTCAACCAGAGGGGATGTGTGGCAAAAAGGGAATCTGTGCCCTTTGAGTCTCCATGTTTCACAGGTCCTCCACAGGAAGCAGAGAACCACGAGACCATTCTCTGCCTCATACCTAAAGCATCCACCTGCTTACAACAGTACTCATTTTTGCTTCTTTTCCTAGGAACCCGAACCAGGCTCTCAAGGCTCTCCAACACCACTAGGCACTGTTATTCCCTGGAAGCCTAGAGAAAGCATAGGCCCTGACCCCCGAGAGTTTGATTTGATGAACCTAAGATAGAGCTGAGAAGCAGCATTTCCAAGGCCCAGGTGATTCTGATGCTGCTGGCCCAGGGACCATATGGACCACCATGAAGCTTTGGCACTTACTAGCGCTACCAGTCAGGTTTAGTCTTCACTTGAAAAGTTAAACAATTCTAAGCACCGTGCCAAGCATTACCAGGGGCTGAGCCGCAGGGGCCTTGAGAAGGACCCTTGGGATGGCACCTGTCTGCCACACGCACTCAGGGTAAACAACCCTCCCACCAGTAGTTAAGACAGGCTCTTAAAGGCCACTCTAAGCTGTGCCTCTTGCTTTACCAAGCGTAGCAGCTCCTAGGTGCCCTTGTCCTTACCCCTGATGTGGAGGGCTTTGGAGTTGTACTTTGCCTTAATCCCTGAGACTCTAGTGAGGTAAAATTGGAAAGGGTTCCCTTTATCCAGCATGTCCCAGATGTCCTGGCCTTCCCCTGAGGTCTCGTATTCATCGTCTGCCTTTTGGGACCTATGGCTGGCAGGAGGGCTGCGATCTACGACTTTCTGGGCAGTTGTCATGTTGGGTGAGGAGACATGTTTTTTCTCTTGAACCACCATGTACATAGGCTGTCCCTGCTTTGTCTCTGGCTGCTGTTCATCATCGCTGCTGGACAGACACCAGCCGAGACCGTCTGTGGAATCAGTCTTCTGCCTTTTGGGGGGTAACACTGAGTCTGTGGTGCTGAATTTCACAGGTGAGAGCTGTCTCTTGTGCGCGGCCTTGCGGGCCTCTGAGCAGGAGTACGCGGGCTCCTTCGCTGCTCCCTGCCCAGCCTGGGGGAGAGAGGATGTTGACGGCTTGTCAGGCTTGGGCTTTTCATCCTCGCTGTCATCACTGCTGGATATTGTCCACTTCCCATAGCTGCTCTCCTGGGACATTATACTTCTGAAAAGGAAGGATGGAGACTTTATTTCCTACTCAGTAGGTAACGTACCTTTACAGCTCTCAAATTCCCAGTCAGATGAGCGACTGCACTACATGCAGGACTTCTGGCACAGAGGCTGAGCCACTTACCTAAGCCAGGATCTCTTACGTGGGGCTGACTAAAGGAAGCACCCCGACCACCTTCTTCCTGCTGTCTTTCTAGCTAGACCTTGGCCTTAGAAGCCCTAGGAAGGGAGTTAAGGGTAAGGCCATCTTAGGAAACTTAAGAATCATTCTGATCATGTTCATTTTTCATTTATTTTGTTTTTTTGGGGGGGTACTGAACTTAGGGCTTTGTGCTTGCTAGGCAAGCTCACCATTAATGAAAAGAATGACTCTACTTGCTGTTGTATACAGGGATACTCTATGCTGGGGGAGTGGTATGCACGTGTCATGACGTGGAGGTCAGAGGGCAACTTGCCGGAGTCTGTTCTCTCCTACCACATGGAACCCAGGGATTGGACTCAGGCTTGGTAGCAGGCACTTTACCCACAGAACCAATTTACCAGCTCAAATACAAATACTTATTTATCGGGGAGACGGGGACAAATGGAGGTCAGCAAACAACTTGAGGGAGTTGGTTCTTTCTCTCCCCCCATGTGGGGGTCCCAGGGATTGAACACATTAAGTCAGGCTTGGCAGCAAGCGCTTTTACTCACTGTGCCATCTTGCTGGCCCACACTCCAATTTTTAAAGTAAAAGAATTTACAACTTTATCTTCATGCACGTGTAAGTGCCCACAAGACCTCAGGAACAGCTAAGTCTACAGGAGCTCCGAAGCCAGGAGCCTGCATTAGCTTAGGCAAGCCTCTGCTAGGAACACCAAATGACCACTTCTGTGTGTACTATTTATAAGCACTGCTATGAGACCTAACTCATTTCAGACCATTATCTTACTGGCCATGCCATGACTCAAGCGACTGAAACCTGCAGGCCAGGACTTGAACTGAAGCCAAACACTTTCAGCTTTGAAATCACACAGTCGGTCTAATTTATACTCTCTTGCTCTCAGAGGAGCAAAATATAGGTTAGATGTACCTTTGGTGTTGGCTACAAAACGCATTCAAGCTAAACAGTAAAGGGCTAAGTGGGCTTTCTAGCAGCTCCGTCATGCAATGCCAGGTTAGGTCAGAACTCTGAAGAAAACTAAAATAAATATTCAGAAATATGTGCTCCCGTAGTCTGGGCATCTGCAGGCTTGTTTTATAGCTGAAGAAGATACACTGTGAGTGGGGTAAACAAAGACAAAAAGCAGTATTCCAAAGAACTTGCAACCCTCACCAACTGAAAAAAGCCAAAACACCAAAATAAAAATGCCAAAACCTCAGAAGTAGGAAAGCTTGACCTTACATTAGCTTTTCAGATGAATTACACATGCACATTTAAAGGTAAATACATATTAAAAATTACACACACACTCGGGAGGCAGAGGCAGGCGGATCTCTGTGAGTTCGAGGCTGGGCTGGACCGACAGCCTCCAAAACAACACAGAGAAACTCTGTCTCGTAAAACCAAAAAAAAAAAAAAAATTACACACATATACACACACACAGTTTTAAGGTATCAGTCACTTTCCTCAATTTCTCCCTTACCCAACTTCAATTAATTCCAGTTGTTGCACACGAGGTTTCTTCTGTAAATTACACTTTTCAAGGAGCTCTTCTACAGAGAGCATGAGGCATCCTTCATAGCTCAGTGTTACACTTAACTTCAACTGCTTTGAACACAACAGTCAAAGTGTGGGAGCTGCAGAGTGGGCGAGGTCACCTGCTCCGGCAGTAATAGATGACCCCAGGCTCTGTATGTATTTTTGAACTTGAGTCTGCTTTCTAAAAGGTTTGTGTTATTTTCTTTGGTGTCCAACTCATTTCTAGAGGCTGTGAGAACCCAGCTTAGGGATTTTCCTAAACAGTTTCTGATCTATGTGGTTTAAGAAACCAGCTTGTCACAGCTAACCAAGCTGTGATAGGTGTACCCTGCACAGGGATGTTTGCAACAGGAGACTTTATTTAAAAGAGCTCAGATGCAGGTGTTTCTGAACTTGCTGTATCTTTTTATTTTAACTCACACCCCTTATACTAGACTGTAGAGCAGAACTACTTAAGCAGACTGATGAAAGATCTGCTTGATCTTATGAATTAAAATTTCTCAGTCTGGGTGTGGTGGCTCACACCTGTAATCTCAAGGCTGAGGCAAAAGGATCTTGAGTTTGTGGGTAGTTTGGATAATATAGTAAGTTTGAGGCAAGCCTGAGCTACATAACAAGACTGTTTCAAAACTAAGTTATTTTTTTTTTAATTTTGTGAATGCCTGCGTCTACAATGAGTGTTGGTACCCCAGGTAACCAGAAGACGGCTTTGGATCCCCCTAGAGTTAGTTACAGGTGGTTGTAAGTTACCCCTACACGGATGATGGGAACCGAGTTCAGATCTCTAAGGAGTAGTACATACTCAATTGCTGAGCCATCTGTCTAGACACCCTGCCTTTAACCTGGGTGGGTTGTCAGATGTATCTATTTCTGTAGCAAAGACTTGAGATTACAAGGGACAGGTGGACCCTCAGGGGTCAGTGGCTAGCCGGTTTAGCTAGGCTCCCTGGTGAGTTGCAAGGCAGTGAAAGCAACCAGTCAGAAAACAAGAACCACAAACCCAAACCACCTGTATCCACCCCTCTACAGACAACAGAAAAGAAATGGAACCGGCTTAGACACCCATCGGTAGGTGAATGGAGAACGGAGGTGTGGCACAAACACGCTCGCACGCGCACGCGCACACACACACACACACTCACTGACATTTTACTCAGCTGTAAAGAAAAATGAAATTACGAAAATTTCCGGAAAGTAGACGGATCTGGTCAATATTATATTAAATGAGGTGACTCAAACTCAGAAAATCAAAAGCCATGTGTTCTCTCTCACATGAATGTAGGTTTTCTTTGTGTGTATGAGTATAAATGGATGTGAATGTGGGTAAAACCTAAGAGCTAGAAAGGAGTAGAAGAGAGGGTAAGAGGTGCTGAGGGAACACGGGAAACGAGGGTAAAAAAGACACCTGAAATCACAGAGACAGGATGGGGCAGGGCTGATCTACTAAAAACACACTTTGCAAATGACATGATACTTTGCATACTAATTTAAAAATATCTTTTTCCAAGACAGGATTTCTCTGTGGCTTTGGAGGCTGTCTTAAAACTAGCTCTTGTAGACCAGACTGGTCTCGAACTCAGAGATTCACCTGCCTCTGCTTCCCGAGAACAGGTATCAAAGGCGTGCGCCATCAACATTCAGTGCTAATTTAAAATTTTAATTAAAATTTAAAAACTCCAAACAAATAAAGGCAGACTGAGGAATGACGCTGTCTTCTGGCCTCCATATGCACATGCATACCATCAAAGAAACATGAACAATACACAAATGCAAACACACATACTCACACCTAAAAACAAAACCAAAACCCTTAAAAGTACTTAGAAGTAGCTGGGGACTCCATCCCCAGGACTGCTCAAAATAAAAAATGAAGTTAAATAAATTAAATACTGGAACTTTCTCTCTACGTTGAGTCTCCTTCTTAAAACAATGAGCAAGTTTCAGAACTGCTGTGAGAAATGGTTCTGCTTCCAGCCTGAGAAAGGAGCTGTTTATAGATTCCTGTTAGCTCCCCGCCACCCAGATTTGCTGTGAACACCTACCCTTCCTGCCCCAGCTCCGGTGCTGGGGTTATAGGTGTGTACCACCAACCCTCGGTCTTTTCTCCCTTTCCAATATATGAGTAAGTTCACAAATTTGTCCCATCCTTGCACACACACCATGCTGATCTTTATCATTTACATGTTGGTTGCTGCAAGGAGCACAGTTTGCAGAATCCAAAGAGATGTTCACCAAAGTCTTCCCCAGGTAGACACAAAGACCACGGCCTGTATCAATAAATCGGAATCTTGGACCTTGAGAACTGTCAGTAGAGTCTCTCTAGAGATTCCAAACTCTGTGGACAGTTTCTCGGGGTTTTAGTGTTGTCTACATTTTCTAGAACCACACGATGGCTGGTGTGTGTGTGGGGGGGGTTGACATCCCTACCAATTGCATAGAACAAGATGGTAAATAAAACAAACAAATCTTTGAAAAAGACATTTCTCAGAAATCAAAACACTACATGCAGTTGAAGTTTGGAGATTGCTGACATTCAGTACTATGCTGGAGGGCTGTTTACCACTGCGGGCAATACCCTTTGTGACACACTAATGAAATTGTACCTTGTCATTCTGTCCACCAGGTTACCAACCTCATTATGAAAACAAGGTCCTTGGCCTGCTGAAGAGGGGCTGCTGTGATGTAAATGTCACCATCATGCAGGAAATGACTTCTAATTCGGGAGGACTGGATCTGGTCAGCGTCACATTTTACTGCTCCCCCATGCAGGACCAGGTTCCTTTAGAAACCTCTCAAAAGCTCCCAAGGCCCAGCCTGACAGACTCCCAGTGATTTTCTCTCTGTGGTTTACCAGGCGGTGCCCAGGATAGCAGAAGGGCAAAGTCAGGGCTGCAGTAAGTGATGACAAAGAACGAGGCTGACAAGACAGGTACCCTCTTCCTATCCAAGTCCCAGCACAGATTCAGAGCAGCAGAGTTTCCTCTAGTGGAGGCAGCTGGGACCTGCCCCTCCCTTCCCGTCCCAATTCAGTCTCAGCTTAAATCAAGGGGAAAGCTGTAGTGTGGAAAAGATGCTTTGCATTTGTGCTTTTGAATTACAGTGGTGGGCCCTGGGCTCTTCTACAAGCACCTGTAACACTTGTTTCCCTGTCAGCAGAAATCAGCTACAACGGCAAGATAAAGTCTACTTTGTAAAAGACAGTATTTACATAGGAGTGGATCCAATTAAATATTAAGCAGATAAAAGCATATGTATAAAGAGAATAAATAAAAGCTAGGGAGGCAGGGGAGGCAATGCAACTTGGCAAGCAGTGCACCAAGATGAAAAACAAATCTTATGAAATTCTTTCACTAGACAGTAACTCAGACTGTCTTCAGAGACTTACAAAAAAAAGTTCATGAGATTTGGCTCAGTGGGTAAGAGGGTCTGCAATCCCCATCAAGCCCAAAATGACTCCTGTACCTGTAACTCCAACATTGTGGCAGAGACAAGCAGTTCAGTAAGAGACCCTGATTCAACAGAATGGGGCAGAGAGCAAGAGTCTGGGAGGCACTCAACTTGCGCGCGCGCACACACACACACACACACACACACACACACACACACACACACACACACACAAAGTTGATGCAGAACTTCGCTTTCTCTACCCCCAGCTGAGCAGACCCTGTGGGATATTTCCACTAGTTTACACACTGCTCCTCAAACCTTTGAGACCTAGCTGGACACCAGACTCCTCCATGGAGGTCCTGCCTCTGAGTCCAGTAGCAAGCAGAATTAAGAACTGAGAATAAAGAGTTAACAACATATAGCTTCTATCCTAGGCAAGTTTAATTTCAGGGAGAAAGGCACAAATTAACACATTTTAAAAAATCTACAAGTCAAGATGATTAGATGCTCATTCCATTTTACAGGGATAACCTTTCTTTGGAATCATTTCTGGGGCAGCATGTGAGACCCGACGAGGAAAAGAAATCAGCGGGCTGAAAGACAGGTGAACACCATTCCAGACAGATGGAACCTAACTTGCAATGGGCCAGGAGGTGGTAACAGGGATTCTAACTGTAATATAGGATTGGCCCAGAAAGAAAGGAATGGGAAAGAGAGGTCAAGCTGTCAAAAGCCGAATTTTATTCGAAAAACAATGGGTCTCCCACTCTGTGTTTTAGAAGGAGTGCCTTGGCCCAATTAACCTTTTAAAATGCGTATATCCCGTACAATTCTGTGGACACGTGGCAATAAAGACGCTTCCGAAGAGCGAGGGTACCGGCTGCTTAAGGTGATCGCCATGGAGAAAGCAAATCGTGAAGCTGTCAACTTTCCCGGGCGCTCAGCTCTGCCCAGACACAACTCCAAGGGTACAGACAAGCCCTATTTCACGGTCGTCCCCCTGGTGTGGAAACTGAGGGGAGGGAGGTTCAGAGCCTGCCCCGTGGGGAGCCCCTCGCCTTTGCAGAGCGCCCCGGGGGCAAAGGCTGCAGGATCCCGGGCTCCAGGAGAAGGGGACCGTGCCCAAGGTCCCCGGCCTCGACGCTCTCCTCGAGGTCCGCCCCGAGCCCTGCAGGCCTGCCAACTACCCCATCGGATCTCAGCCGCCGGCGAGCCGCCATGAGGAGGGCGGGCGCAGAGTTACCGCCGCCGCCAGAGACCGCCCCGAGACGGCGCCCACAGCCGCAGACACCTACCTGACCCGCCAGTCCTCCGCCGCCGAGACCCCGCCCCCGCGGCGCGCCCGCGCATGCGCGTGGTTCAAACCCGCCGGCCCCGCGGCCCAGCCGTCGGGCAGCTTCCACTTCCGGAAGCACGCCGCTGGGTCCTAAAGACCGCCCCATTCACGTGAGACCTAGAAAAGGGAAGAGTGCGAGCCACGGGAAACTCAGCTCCTCGCTCTCCGCAGGGTATCTAAATGATTTCCCATAAAACTCAGAGCTTCTAACGACTCTCCTTTGAAACGGGCGTGTTCTTGTCAATCTCAGCGATCTGCCAGAAGGGTAGAGGAGTCTAAGCCAGCCTGGAAAACGGCGCTTTAGTCCACGCTGTGGGATTCTTGTGTCCTTCCTTGAATCAGCCTCATTGCTTCCCGAGGGTTGCAAATTCTATGCAAACACTCTAACGGGTCACATTTCGTTTAATTGTCCTAGACAGAGTTAAATGCTAGGGTTACTAAGAGAGCGAAAATAAGCATAGTGGCTGCCCTGAGAACGCCGTGCAATGACTTGATTTAGAAGTGTACCTTGGAGTTTCTGTGTGTGTGTGTGTGTGTGTGTGTGTGTGTGTGTGTGTGTGTGTGTGTGTGTGTGCGCTTCACATTCTTCTTGTGTCTCCTGCAAATTCTAGAAAAGACGTGGGTCAAAAATGACCAAAGTGAGTTATTGCAAGTTTGGAAGAAAACCTGAAAGCAATCAGAAGACGTTAGAAAAGAAACCTAGAGTCACCGGATCTCCCTCAACGGAGTTGAAGGAGACAAGAAAACTGAGGAGGGATAGAACTAAGCGCTGGGGGCGGGCCTTGATAGCCTCCCCTATGTTAAACAGCGCCTTCGACCAATGACATTACGAAATCAACACCCGTGGCTCGGGGGCTGGCCAATGGGAGGGGACGTTGGAGTTGCGCGGCGAAGTTGAGTCCCAGCGGTGGTGGGCGTGGCCGCGGCGGGCTGTTGGTGCTCTCCCTGGAGAAGCTGAGCTGCCCGGGTTGCTCTGGGCGCTCTCGGTGTGCTTGTTGGTGGCGATGTTCCCGTCAGTGGCAGGAGCCAGGCCGCAGGCACGCGAAACTAGCGCCTCGGAACGCAGGAAATGGGTGGAAGTAGGTGTAGGAGAGCTACCCGAGTTCAGACTCACTTTGACCAGGGCCACTTTTGTCACCTATCTTGGGTTCTAATCGGCTCTGAAAAGAACCTTGCTTAAAGCCAAGTCATAGCTGCAGGACTCTGATTACTTCCATGCCCACCGCACCCACCCTCTTTGCATCACCTTCCGAATCCCAGGACTGAGCTTTTGCGTGGTTTATTTCAGTGGCTTAGAGAAATTGATTTGTTAGTGTAGAGATCAAGACGCTTAACTTTGGGGGTGGGGGCCAGAGAGACGACCTTATCTCAACATTTGTGTTGCTTGAGATTTAAAACTAGGGTAATGAAAGATTACAGCCAGATCGAGTTTTAGATGCTTGTGCTTCTGGTTTCTGGCTAATTGTCAGTGCCTAATATTCCTTAGGTATTTAAAGCATGTGACGAAGACAGCAAAGGCCACTTGAGCCGGGAGGACTTTAAGGTTGCTATTGTAATGCTGTTTGGATACAAACCCTCCAAGGTTAGAATTTTATCTCTTCCCCCCCTTCTTTTCCTTCTCTTTAATCTTCTTTCCTCTCTTTTCTCCCGTCTTTGGATGGGGTAGATAATGCTATAGAAATGAGTCCTAAGAAAACTGGATGGGACTTCTTTCTGACATCTGGAGAGCAAATTACTGATTTATAAGCCCTTCCTAAGATGTCTCCAGTGTTTAATGTCCGCTCCCGAAAGGTCCAACTCGGGTATGAATTGGAGATCTGTGCCAATGGAGCCTACAAAACATCTCGAGTCTCCTAAATTTAGTAAGAAATATGGGATGGCAGAGGATAGGCAGGGAGGCGGAGTGGTGTTGTAATAGGAAGAATTCACCTACTAGCTGATATGTGTAGTAGAGTTTCTGGTGGTTTTCTTTAATGGTTAAAAGTAATGCATCCATACAGTCTACAAAATCCCTTTTCTTTCCACTAGACTAGGGTCCCACCTACCAGGAGATAACCAGTTTCTTCTGTATTATTCTACATACATGTGTAGTCATAGCCTTCTATTGAAAATATTAGTTGCATACTTGTTTTATTTTAACATTCATTTAACATGTCATATTTGCAACAACTCCAAAGCACACACCATTGTCACCTAAAAAAAATAGTTGCATAGTAGTCTCTTTAGCTCATTTACCTTTTGTTGTTGTTTGAATTAATTTCAGTTCCTGCAAGCATTGTTGAAGTGAGCATCCTTTTACGTCTAAACACACACAACACAGAGTTTATGTCTTTGTGGAATATATAGATATACATACATATGTACATACACACACACATATATATATACATATATATATATATAGTGAATATGTAATTGCAGTATTTGGGAGCCTGAGGCAGAGAGATCAGGAGTTCAAGGCCAATTTGTACTATATGATTAGATAACATTTTAAGACAATGACAAACAAAAATAACAAAATTCATAGAAATCTAGTTGGTAAGCTAAGACTCAGGATATATCCATTTGATTTTTTATTGCCTTTTTTTCTGAGAGAGAGAGAGAGAGAGAGAGGCCCAGTGAGTTTCATTAGGGTTATTTATGGGAACATTGGTTAAGAGTTTGTTTACAAGGATATGAGTGCCTTACCAGGGTCTACACTACTGAAGAAAATGTCTCTCTCTTTCCTTGCCAACTGTTAACTCTGTATAAATAAATAATCAGGGAGGGTGGGGTCCCATGAGCCTCTCCCCCCTTCCCTGGCAGAGTGTTGACAGGCCCAGTCTTGTACAGGTAATCACAGCTGTGGTGAATTCAAGAGTGCAGAAATCATGTCTTGCTCAGAAATCAGCATGACATCTCACCACCCCAACTTCCTCTGATTCTTACCTTCTTTCTACACTGCTTTGTGGAGGGTGCATTTGAAACATTGTGGCTGCTACTCTCCAGAAAGGGCTGCGCACCTCCATGGTGATCGGACCACAGCTGACCCACAATGTCCTATTTTAGTAGACAGTTTCCTGCTTACCCGTCTTTGTGCTGTTCTGCTTGCCTGTTACAAGCAGTCAAGAGACCGATCCATTCTTGTTAAGCTGCCGAACCGGAACTAAGCAGAATAGAGACACTGTCCAAATTGAAAAGAGTAAACTGCAACCATCAAGCAGAAGCAGCACTTCTCTGCCTAGAATGTTCTCCCTTTCCCCAGAACTGACAGCTAGGGCTCTCCTGTTCCTCAGGAGTCAGTGTAGCCAGGGACTCTATGGTATCACACTTGTTTACTCTTCCATATGCTTGAGTGCACTACAACACCACAGTAAATATATTCTGTGCCCCCACCACACACACACACACACACACACACACACACACACACACACACACACACACACACTTTGCAGACAGCTTGTGGGATTCCGAAGGTTGGAGTTGCTCAGCTCCTGAACCGCAAGTTATGAGTTCAGAGTGCTAGCCTGGATGGGCTCTGAAATTGCAGCTGCCCCGCGAACCTGCAATCATTTCACGCTGGAGTTCCAAGGCAGATGACCTGGAAAGGCTGAATGTTTTAAAGCGTTGTATTTAACTTGGATCACTTGGAAAGATAACTTATCTCATTTTGCTTTTTATTCCCCTGGAGTCTATTTTAACTGTAGAATATGTGAAAAATTAAATGACAAGTACAGCGGTGTGGTCATGTACATGCACTTGATGAAATCTAATGACTTATAGTTTGCATTGAGAGTTTACATTTTTTATTTTTTAAAGAATTATCTGTGTGAGTGGGTATATGTGGGGGAGTCTGCGGAGATCAGAGGACAACTTATGGGAGTCTGTTCTTTTCTTCAACTATGTGAGTCCCCGGGATAACTCAGGTCACCAGGCATGACAGAAAGTGCTTTTTACCTGCTGAGACACCTTACTGGTCCTTACATTTTATTTTTTGGCAAATGGCATATGTAACTGGTTACAGGTCAGTAAACAATCAAGCAGGATCATAGCAAATCACCTATACATCTGCCAACCATATATACAATAAGCTTTTTATCAGAGAGGAAATGCTCCATGTGTAGCTTCTTTTAAAAAATTATCTTTATTTTATGTACATTGGTGTTTTGCTTACATGTATGTCTGTGTGAGGACGTTGGATCCCCCGGAACTGAAATTACAGCTGCCATGTAGGTGCTGGGAATTGAACCCAGGTCCCTTTGTAAGAGCAGCCCATGTGCTTTACCACTGGGCCATCTCTCCAGTCTCCAATGTATACCATCTTATAGTTTAAATTTTGTAATAATACTGTGTTTGAACAAATAAAACACTGATTGTAAGTCAGCAAATTAAATGAGAAATGTAAAAAGTTCTTATCACAGAGAATGTGATTTTGAAGAATTAACTATGAATTGTTATTTTAAACAACCATCACACTACAATAGCATTTCACAAAGAACTTAAATAGTAAGTCATTTATACATTGATGTTTGCAGAATGAAATTTATTAAGTCTAATAAGAGTGCTTGCGGCCGGGCGTTGGTGGCGCAGGCCGGGCGTTGGTGGCGCACTCCTTTAATCCCAGCACTCGGGAGGCAGAGGCAGGCGGATCTCTGTGAGTTCGAGGCCAGCCTGGTCTACAAAGTGAGTTCCAGGACAGCTTCCAAAGCCACAGAGAAACCCTGTCTCGAAAAACCAAAAAAAAAAAAAAAAAAAAAAGAGTGCTTGCTAGTTGCTGGGGATGTAAAGATGTAAACACCGTTTCTGCTTTGAAGCAATTTCTGTTTTTTTGTGTAGATCTTAGAAAGCTGATAGACATGAAGACAGAGAAGATATTTTACAAATAGAAAGAGGGGCAAGGTGGGGGCAGCTATATAGGTGTGATTTAGACTAGAGAAGCTTGGCTAATGTCCTGCGAAGCATCTAAGAGCCCTTTGTGGCAGTAAGACAGGCTATGCTGGCAGGGAAAGAGTGTCGGCATCGCCAAGTAGGAGGGACCGTAGATGGGCATGGGTTCAGAGTAGTCAGCTGAGGCTGAGGTGTTCCCTGTACGTTTGATTGTTAGGTACTGCATGGGATTTTGGGGTTTTTACCTCTTAAATATAGGAACCTCGTTTGGGTAGAAAGATGGAGGCTGGAGGCAGATTTGAGGCTTAGTTTATAAAGGGTATCTCAGATTCTAAGACCGAATGGCATTCTGCAGGAAGCTTCTGTGTGAATCCCACCACACCAAGGAAAGAGATTTGGGGGAGCATGCATTTAAAGATAGGCAGGGAATTCATGGCAAAGATGGACTGGGAACCATTTGGAAGGGACACGAGGAGGCCAGGGAAATGTGGGGACTCAAGATAATGGAAGATTCAAGACTGGCACCAGAAAAAAAAATTGTCAATTGCCATCAAGACTCAGTTTCCAATGGGAGGGAAATGCTTCTATGTTAATATTTACTTAAAGCAGGCCCCAGAACTTCACATGAAGTGTACTTTATGTTGCTTAGGCAAAAACAAGCAAAAGGCTAGACTAGACCTCACTGTTAACAGTGGTATCTGCTGAATTTTAAAATGTCTTCTTTGTAATTTATACTCTTCAGTTTCTGCACTGATCATGCATTACTCTTTTATTATATCACAGTATTTTCCAGATAGTTTTTACTGTGTAGCTCATGCAGGCTCAGTCTCTCCCTTCCTGCCTCAGTCTCTCAAGTGCTGGGATTATAGGTGTGAACCACCACACCTGCCTCGGGGTACTTTTAGCATCAGGAAAATGGGAGAATAAAGCTATTGTAACAACTGCTTTTTGTTGTTGTTTTATAAAACAGAAAAGTTACATTTAGGCTAGAATTTATGTAAGACAGCCAAATTGATTTCATCTATTTAAGCTATTGATCAGTGGAATAATGTTTTGGGGACATTATGGCAGATTAGCATCTGCTGTGGATGTTAACGAGTGAGAAAAATGACCTTCATGATGTCAAGTGAGGTTATTGTCTACTGGGTTCAATAAAGTTGGCTTCCCATAAAGTACGTGTCCTCCCATACCCCAGGGATTCAGAACTTGTACTTTGAGGCATCTGATAAAATTTCACATCCTCCCAACCTTTCTCTTTTCCAGATAGAAGCGGATTCTGTGATGTCTTCAGTAAATCCCAACACTTCTGGTAACGTGAAAGCTAATATTTCTAGTAGACATTCACAAAACTAAAATAAGAACAATGTAATTAAGATAGATTGTGTGTTGTATTTAAACACACCTTTGCTTCTCATTATTCAAAAGAAAAGCTTTAAAATTTTAAGAAAAATTTGTTATACAGAATAATGGGCTTCATTCTAGGATTTTCACGCACATTTTGTCCTCTTTCCTTATCTTCCCTGTGCCCTCTTGCTGGTTCTCTTCCTCACCTAACAACCACCATCTGCTTTTATGTCACACATATTCTTTAACTTTCTCTTCTTAATTCCTCTCTTCTGTGCTTAGGATTTCTTCATTCTCTCTCATGGTTCTTTTTCCAGTTTTTATGACCTGTATGTAGCCCCCACCCCCACATAAAAAATCTGAGTTCCATATTTGAGAGAATTTGTTGTTCTGAGTTTGTCATATTTCACTTAGCATGGAGTTCCATTTGTTTCCTGCAAATGCCACTATTTCATTTTTCTCTATGGCTGAATAAAATTCCATTGTGTGTTAAATTTTCTTTGTGCGTTCATCTTGTGATGGACATCTAGGCTAGTTCCATTTCTTAAGTATTGCTAGTAGTGAGCAGTAAACAGGGATGTGCAAGCATCTCTGGAGGACCCAGGAGCTCTATAGCCCAGTCATGCGGTAATTCTAGTTTCAGGCTTTAAGAAGTCTGTGCTTCTTTCTGTGGTGGCTGTCCCAGTTTGCATTTTCACCAGCAGTGACAAAGGATTCTCTTTCCTCACATGCTTGCTACCATTTTTCCCCTACTGATGTTGATTCATTATACGTTATGCTGGGTTTCATAAAGATAATTTCTTTCAAGTGAATTCTATACTTTGACCATATTTACTGTTTTTCCGTTCCTTTCCTATAGCTTCACGGCTACCCATCTCACCTTCATCTCCTTCCTTCTCTTAATATTCTTTTTGCTATTGTTCACTGTGTGTGTGTGTGTGTGTGTGTGTGTGTGTGTGTGTGTGTGTGTTGGGAGGTTATGCATCTAAGGAATTATTAGATCTTCAAATAAGAGAAAATTAGTCTTTCTGTTTTTTGTTTTGGTTTTTAGTTTTTTCGAGACAGGGTTTCCCTGTGTGGCTTTGGAGGATGTCCTGGAACTAACTCTTGTAGACTAGGCTGGTCTCGAACTCACAGAGCTCCGCCTGCCTCTGCCTCCCGAGTGCTGGGATTAAAGACCTGTGCCTTCTATGTCTGACTGCTTTCTTGTAATGGAGTAGTCTCTAGTTGTACCCATTTTCTAGCTGACAACATAATTTTATTCTTTCATGGCAGAATAAAACTATTGCAGAAGCTGAGCATCATGTCCTGTATTAAGGGACATTTGTTTATCATATCCTCAGGAAGCATTTTTCATGACTTTTGCCTATTGTTCTAAATTTGTGTGGCTGTGTGTGGTTGTTTATTCCTCGGTTTTACAAACAAGTCAAAAGCTCTTAAGACTTTGGGGGGGTTGTGTATTTACCAGTAACATATGTTATACACATTTTCTTTTCTTTGTCCATTGTTCTCTTGGTGGACATGTAGGGCAGTGGCATAACTCTGTGATTGTAAATAGTGCTGCAAGAAACATTACACTTAGTCTATTAGTCAGGGTTCTCTAGAGTAACAACTTATAGAATGAATGGCTCTCCCCCCTTAATATTAGAATGATTTACTGGCTGTGGTCCAACTAATCCAACAATGGCTAACTGTCTTAAGAATCTAGAAGTTGCTGAGTCCACAAGGCTGAATGTCTCAGCTGGTCTTCAGTTGATACTGGATTCCTGAACAAGTAGGCACTAATGCAAGTGAAGGAATGCACTTGCTAGCAAGAAGAGGGCAAGCAGGCAAAGAGAAAGGCTTCCTTCCTTCATGTCCTTATATGGGTTTCCAGTAGAAGGTGTGGCCTAGATTAAAGGTGTGTGTGTGTGGTGTGTGTGTGTACATGTACATGTGCCTGTGCCTGTGCCTGATTTAAGATCTGGATTAGAAGTGGATCTTCCTACTGTCAAGTAAACAGAAATCCCTCGCAGATGGGCCCTCCATTTTTTATTTTAGTTAACTCTAGACATGTTCAGGTTGACAACCAAGAATAGCCATCGCATGTAGGTATTTCTGTGGTATGTTAATTTGGAGTCCTTTAGGTATATACCCAAAAAGTTACATATTCACATTCTCTCCTCTTACTCAGTGTGGTCATTTAAAGCTTAGAGAAAGAACTGAAAGGGATACAAATAGGAAACAAGTCAAATTATGCTAATTTGTAGATCATAAGAGACCTTAAAGACTCAGAAACTCTTAAAAATGACAGTCATTCAGCAAATTAGCAGGATATATAATCAAAGGACAAGGATTGCCGGGCGGTGGTGGCACACGGGAGGCAGAGGCAGGCGGATCTCTGTGAGTTCGAGGCCAGCCTGGTCTACAGAACGAGTTCCAGGACAGCCTCCAAAACAATACAGAGAAACCCTGTCTCGTAAAAACCAAAAAAAAAAAAAAAAAAAAAAAAGACAAGGATCAGTAATTCCCCTCTAGTGGACATGCTCAGAAAGAAGTCAGGAAAGCAGTCCCAGTCATGCTGGCCTTGAAACCAGAGAATTAACACAAAACTCAGATAGATCTAACCAGGAAAACAAAAGACTTCTCCAGCACACATTTTAAAACACTGAAGAAACTGAAAACGAAGCTAAAAGGTAGAAACATCTCGCATTCTCATGGGTTGGCAGAATCAACAGTGAAAATGGGTATGCTAGCAAAGGCAATCTACAGATTTTGTGCAGACCCATCTAAACATCTCCATTGGACTGCGGGTATATCTCAGTAGTTAAGACCACTGGGTATGCAGGGTACAATGCTGTCTTCAGAAACAACCATGACTGATGGAGATAGAAATATAGTAATAGTCAATTTTTAAAAAGTCACTCCTTTAACACAAAGTGGGAGTGAAGGCTCACACACAGTGCTGTATATGCTAAGATATTAGTTACTTAAGCTGTCTGTGAATGTAAGCAACCAGTAACAGATATAATGATTTGACGGTACTCTGTTAACTTGCTTCGGAAACAGAATCTCTGGGGAACTGTTTGGGAAATAGGTTGTTAATAGTGCTTAATATTTTTAAGCTGGAGTATTAGTAATTAAGTGGTAAAATGAGAGTTGGGAAAGGGGGAATGAGAGGATAAAATATAAATAGAGGGAAAGTGTTAACGTATGGCCTAGAGGTGGGAGAGTGTTAATATGTGGGTTAGAAACATGATAAATAGTAGAGGAAATGTAGGTACAGAGAAACAAAGGGTACTCAGAAAAGCCATGTGATGGACAAGCCCTGGAAGTTATGTTCAGACAAGGTGTAAGCCAAAACAGAACAAGTATGGTGGTTTTAATCATCAACCCGACCCAGTCTAGAACCTCCTGGGAAGAGACTCTCAGTGAGGGCTTGTCTAAGTCAGACTGGCATGTGGCATGTCTGGGGGGGTTGTCTCGACTGTATTGAGGTGAGAAGACCCGGCCCACTGCGTTTGGGAATCCTGGACTGTGTAAGTGGAGGACGAGCTGCGCACAGGGGACACAGAGGCTTTCATTCTCCCTGCTCTTGACTGTGGCGGAGGCTGGCTGCTTCACATTCTGGCCTGGCCTTTTCCCATAGTGATGGACCATGACCTGGATTTGTAAGCTGAACAAACTCCCTTTTTCCCTTAGTGTTCTTTCTGTCAGCAACAGAAAGAAAACTAGAATCAGTGAAATAGAAAAGTACCAATAAAACTACAATGAAAGATAAGATATAGCAGGAGATACTGTTAGTACACCTTCCAACTTAGATGGATATGGTTTCTCCTCTTTTGAATGTCATGTGTGTGTGTGTGTGTGTGTGTGTGTGTGTGTGTTTCTGTTGATGGAGGCATGTTAATTTCAGTTACTCAGACAGTTTAAGTCATTGTGTTCTTCCTGCTGTGTGGGACTCATGTTCCTTCCAGAATTCCCTTGTCTGAACCCCACACCCCTCACGGCCAGTTACTGACTCATCTCTGGTATTGTGTGTGTCATACTTTCCATGTGGAATTCTGTGTGACTGGGGCTCTGAAGGGTGTGGAAGGGTCTAGCTAGTTTGATTTACCTTTGTGACTAGGTGTCTTTTCCTGGCTGCTAGATTTACCCATGCTTGCTGGGGCAACTGTTCAGAATACTTATATGGTCTCTGATTACTGACTGAGGCAGTGGTGGAGATGGTTCTTTCTCTGACTAGTCTCCATCTCCTAGCGTATTCAGGTTCCTGTCCCACTTCGGCCTCCATTTACGGAGCCCTCACGGCTCCAGCCATCTTTTGGTCCGTGGTCTATCCAGTCCCTGGTTGCATCTCTGTAACCTGCCCAGTTTGTCTCCAGCTCACTGTTCATTATAACGCCTGTGTCCAGGAGAAGAAAGCATCAGCTGCAAGGTACCCCTGACTCCAGCACACATGAGCATCATGGTGTAGCTGGGCATCTGTTAATGCCACTCTTGACTGCTTCTCTGTGAATGTATCACATCGACTTAGGCTTGCTTATTTTTTTCCTCGGCTCTTTTTCTCTTAGAAGTTTGATACCAGGTTGCACAGAGGCACCCTCTCATTCACAGCAGTGGTTAATTTTAATTGTCAGCTTGACACAACCAAGAACCACCTGGAAAGAGGGTCCCAGTGACAGTCCAAGATCAGACTGGCTCTTGTGGGCATGCCTATGAGGAATCTTTCTTAATTGGGTTAATGGAGATAGGAAAACCCACCCTGAATATGGACAGCGCCGTTGTGCTCTGAACTGTATGAGGAGAGGTAGCTGAGCCCCAAGAAGGCATGCATTCATTTCTTTCTGTTCTTGACAGTGACTGAACAAGTCTGCCCCTGAAGCTTCCCCACAGCGAGGACTGTGACCTGGAATTGTGAGCTACAATTTTCTCTCCCCAGATTGCTTGTTGTCAGGGTGTTTTCATCATAACAACATAAATTAAACTAAGACATCCACTATCTTATCAAAAAGTTCTTTTCATTTTGATTTAGTTCATTTACATGCATGAGGAGTGTATAATAGGACATTTTAAACCATTCAAAAAGATGAAGACAAAAATGTCACTTATGATTTAATATCCATAGGACGATTACCTCTCTCTCTCTCTCTCTCTCTCTGTGTGTGTGTGTGTGTGTGTTGAGACAGTTACTTGTCTTGTTATTGTTATAAAACACCCCACAAAAGCAACTTAAGGAGGGATGGATTTATTTTGGCCCGCATTTCCAGGGTACGGTCCTTCATAGCAGAAAGTCATGGTGGTGGAAGGAGTTTGAGGTGACTGGTCTCATTTCCTCCACAGCCAGGAGGGAGAGATCAATGAATGCTTATACTAAACCTCCTCTCTCCTTTATTCAGCCACACTCAAGCCAGGGAATGCTACCTCCCACATTTAGGGTGGGCCTTCCATCTCAATTAAGCTAATCTCAATGCTCCCTCACAGACATGGTGAGTTTCTGTGACTCTTAAGTCCCTCCGAATTAACAATCCAGATTAACTGTCACAGACTAGGTCTTGTTATGTAGCTATCAGTGGCTACATAGTTTTGGTCTCCTGTCTCAGCTTCCTGCCTGCTAGGAACACAGGCATGCCCCACCCCGCTCTGTCTGGCTTTGACACTGTTGTCTTAGCTGAGCAGCTGGAGCACTAAGAGTAACGCTGAAATAGGAGGCTTGGAAATTGTTTCCCATGATTTCTCAAAACTGCTCCTTTCTTGGGAAACAATTTAAAAGGTACAAAAGCTACAAAACAAAAGTAGTAAGAAAACAGCTTTATACCTCTTATCAAATTCATTTATTGTTAATAGCTTCCTATTTGCCTTATCATCTGTTCCCTTATACTGTATCTTTCTTCCCCTAATACATTGCTTTTATCTAATTTGCCATCTATATTCTATTTTTACCAAGTGACTTAATAATGTCCTTAATAGCTCCCCCCACCTTTTACTACAGAAACTAATTTTTGATGTTAGGACTCTATAATCTGGAATGTTCAGCAACATTTCTATAATATTGATAGCTTCAGTGAATTCTCTCACTCTTTGTTTTATTTCTAAAAGAACAGTTCACTTTACATATAAAGGCACTGATATAGATGGAAAGAAAACTGGATAAGGTCAAGTACATGAGCTGACTTGAGAAGAAGGAATAACACAGGATAAGCACAATCATCCCAGAGTTACAGGAGTCAGTCCATCAAGAATACTAAGCAGTTTTGAACATTTGTACCACTATTCAAAGTTCTGAATACACGAGTAGCAAGACAGATGAAATTGAGAAGAAAAGCAGTAAGTCTTCAGTGGTGGTTGGCATTTCTTCATTCCAGTGGATAATAGAGAAGGTAGACTCCAGTCATTGAATCTGTAGGAGACCCCAGAACACCATCAACCCCAGCTTGACCCAGCTGTCACCTGTAGAGTTCTCCCCTCTGGAACTGTCGGGCAAGTGCTTCACCGGTCTTCACAGCATATCCATGCAGCAAATTACATCTTACAGTGTATTTGCTCTTTGTGGTTGAATTATATTATAGTCAATAGCAGGGGATGTCCAGGAAATTCCCAGCTGTTTGGAAACTAAGCAGCACGTTTCTAAAGGACTTATAGGTCAAATGAAATCAAAGGGAAAAGTTGGAAAATATTTTGACTTAAAAGGTGACATTCCACATCTTTATGAGAGGCACTGAAAATAGTACTTAGGAAGTAGTGTAAGTTTCTGCCTCATGAAAAAGAAAATCAGTCTCAAATTGGTGATCTCAGCTTCCTCTTTTAGCTCCAAAAAAGAACAGCTAGTCTGGGTATATGTGCATGTATTTATACATGCAATGCAGATGAGGTTCCGAATAAACGGAAGAAAGAAATGACAAAAGATTAAAGTGGAAATCAATGAGACTAAGAAGAGAAAGACAGAGAAATTAAGAACTTCTTTGTTTATTTTATTAGTGAATTAATAAAACTGAGACACTTACCCACATAGGTAGGGTGCCCAAATTAGCAATCTCATGAATGACGGAGGTAGATCCCATAGTTATTTAAAGGATAATTGGAATATATGAGTTTATGTCAACAGTTTAGCAACTTGGACAAAGTCACCAGATTTCTTGAAAGACAGCCTACTAGAAAGCCTAGAAGAGATAATGGGAACAGTCCTGTCTCTATTAAGGAAATTGAACTTTTAGTGAAAGCCCTTTCCCCCAAAGAAAGGTCCAGTTTGGGATGGTTTCAGTGGTGAAGTCTACCAAGTAAAGAATGGTAAGTAGTGGGAATAACAGCCTGCACGCTTTCTTCTTAACATTTAATAAATCACAGTCCTGTTTCTCTGGGCATTTGGTGTGTTTTTTCTCTCTACTTTTGTACATTGTGAAATTTTACATTTAAACAATTTTAAAATGCGAAGAAAAACAAATATTTTCTGTACGAACTTGTACTGATAGTTTTATTCAGCTACTTGGATTTGTTTGCAATTGCAAGTCTTATTCCTGCAAGCCTAGCATCAGTTCCACAGACACCATTCCTGATGGAGAGACTACAGAAAACTCACTGCCAACCTTGGCTCTTTATGCAATGACCCTTTCACTGACCAAGCTAAAACCCGTCTTTACTGTCTGTGATTGTAGGGGTTGAACCCAGAGCCTCATGTGACTAGTCACATGCTGACCAGTGAGCTTCAGCCCTAGCCTTCCAATACCATCTTTATATTGCAGGAAGCACAGTGCCATGTTTTTAATTGTTAATTATATTTTCATATACTGTGTCATGTGATAAGATATCTTTTAAAGATTCATTTTATGTGTGTGAGTGTTTTGTTAGGCATGTATCTGTACACGCCACGTGAGTGCCTGGAGTCTGTGGAGGTCAGAAGAGGGCTTTGGATCCTCTGAAACTAGTGTTGCAGATGCTTGTACATCATCATGTGGGTACTGGCAGCCACACCCAGGTCTTATGCAAGCACAAGTCCTCTTAACTGCAGAGCCACCTCTCCAGTGCTGTTGTAAGATATCTACATGATGCTTAGATGACAACACACTTGTTTATTCATATTTTCATTGTATGCATATGTGTCTGCTTTCCTGTATGTGTACCATGTATGTTCAGATACTCACAAGGGCCAGAAGAGGGCATTGTATTCCCTGGAACTGGAGGAGTAGCAGACATGTATGAGCTTCCCAATGTGGGTGATGGGAGCCAAATTCAGGTCCTTTGCCAAAACAGCAAGTGTTCTTAACCACTGAACTAACTCTCAAACATATGCATAGCTGTATGAATATGAATATAAATATATATATGCTTAGATATCCTGTATGAAGTATGGATTTTAGAACAATATTTTCAGAAGAACAGGTGTTTTTACCTAATCCCTGACTTTATATAGTTGCCCTAGGCTTTTAATTTCCCATTGAAATTTTTAACACTTTCAAAATACTATTTCTTTGATGCTCAGTTAGTTGTGAAGTCTTGGTGAAACCTTTCCTGCAGTTTTTCCTCTTAGAGTTTGTGCTTTCTATTCCAGTCTACTGCTTCTTCAGTGCTGACTGGGTTTCTCTGTCCCCAGAGTCCCTTGATAGGTAATAGTCCCAACAGTCAGTAGACTGTTCTTCCTGAACAAGGGCCCTCACCTTGCTCATTGTTTTCAGATGCTATTTCTCCGTCCTGTGGCTTTTCTGCTGTGTTAAGTCGGAAGGCACCTTAACAGTCACTCTTTGTATGGGTCTCTGTCTTATGTGTGTTTTCTGATTCTGAGTTAAAGCTCCATCTTGATGAAGAACTTTTAGGTGTGGCTGGATCATACTTGTTTGTTTGTTTTTCCTTCTTTGAGATAGAGTCCCACGCAGCTCAGCTGGTTCTGAAACCCTAAGTAGCTCAACATGTGTCCACCTCCCCAGTTCTGGGACGTCAGGCATTGCCTACCACACCTGGTTTAACACAGAGCTGAAATTAGAACTTAAGGCCTCTTGCATGGTTGGCGAGCACTCAACCAGTTGAGCTATTTCTCTGGCCCCACACTGAAGAATTTATTTCCTTAACTGAAGGAGTTAATTGGGAGATTAGCTTGACTTTCTTTAGTTCTCTGAGGGTTACAGGGACGTATGGATTCTGAAAGATGGATTTCCTAATTCTTCACTGTTTAGTTAGTTCTTTGAGATAAATGTCGATTTTTTTCGGGTAACTTTCCCTATGCTCAGTATTTTCTTAGATTTCCCCTTGGTAAATACTCTCTCACATTTAGTAAGATATGACTACATGAAAAGGTGTCCTCATATAACTTAAATTCATCCCAGTGCAAGAAGTGGGATGTTATTGGAGGATAAATTCTGGCATAATGCTTTCTTCCTTCATCCCAGAAGCATTTCCTGTGTGTGTGTGAATGTTCTGTAGTAAAGTAATGTCTGGTCTGTAGTATGCTGTCCGAAATTCCCTCTTCTTTTGGTTTGCTTAGTTCTGATATCTGTGTGAGGTTTGATTTGTGGCAGAAGTTAACTTCTGATCCTGAACTCCCTGTCCTGAAAACTTTCTGGTGGTTGAATACTGCCTTTATTCCGAGCGCTTGTCATTTGCAGTAGTCAGGGAACTTCCTTTGGACAGTTTTAATGTGTAGGCCCAAGTATTCCACATTCAGTACATTGGCACGGTCTCTCCTATGCCCGAGTTCTATATATAATGAAGACTGCCTTATTCTGGAACATTTACTTTGGATTCGTTATGGCCAAAGGATTGCTTCACCTCGAGCTTTCCAGAACTGAAAACAGACTTGGGTTCTCTGACTTTGGTCATGTGCTTGGGGACTTACTCCAGCATACGCTTCCCCACGTTTGATATCCAAGAATGACTCTCACATCCATTTCCCAACCAAACCATTAGGGTGCTGCTTTCCATAATTTGATTTAAAAGCGTGTTTTAAAAGGTCACTAAGTAAATTAGACATTGGATAAATTCAGGGGTAGCCACGGAAGGATTAGTTTGGAAGGTTGAGATCAAATGTAGGTGCTTAGTGTCTTGTTCCAAAATTGACTGAAGATCTGCTTTCGTCTTCAAGCTTCTAGTATTTTCCTTCTCACCGTCTTGAGATCAATATCAAATTATCTTCCTCAGAGCATCTCTTTCTTCAGGATTAAAGGAATAGATTTATAACTAGGGCACCAACTCTCCCCATCCAGCTTCAGTTCTGTTTACTTGACTGGTGTGACTCCAGGCCATAGACATCTAAGAGACACAGTTAAATAGCTATTCCGCAAGAAGTAACCATCGAACTCTGCTGCTAACATGAATCTGCTCTATTAGAGCTGCCAATCCTAAACCAATTTCACACCATCAACTCCTTTTCTTCACAGCAGATCACAAGGGTCACATTTACCACATGGTATTTTTCTTGAAAGAAGTGGATTATGTGGAGATTAAATGTCTTCAAGTATGTTGTCTCTCTCCATAGTGTGTTTTTCACATTTACTTTATATATATATGAGTGTTTTACCTGTGTCTGTGTGTGTGCCTGTGGGTGACAGTGAGCACCATGTGGACGAAGAGGACTGAACCTGTGTCCTCTGCAAGGACAGCAAGGCTGTCAACCTCTGAACCATCTCCAGTCTCCCTCCAAAGTGTTTTGACATTGAATAGGTAGATCCTGGGATGTACCTATTTTGATAATAGGTACACTTCCCAAAGTTCTTCTGGGTATTTGTAGTTGGTAATTCTCTTTCTGCTACCCACAGCTTTTTGTTTTGTTTTGTTTTTAAAGACAGAGTATCATGTAGCCCAGGCTAGCTCCAAACTTTCTACATAATCAGTGATGACCCTGAACTCCTGATGTTCCTGCCTGCACCTCCCAAGTATTGGCATTACAGACATTTATCACCATACCTGAATCCACAGCTGTTCTTCAAGTCAAGGCCATGGCCGGTGTCTGTGTAGGGTCCTTTGGCTGTAGAGCTTTCTAGATGGACACATGTCCTGAGTTCACCTTGCCTCAGTTGCTCCTAAGTAAGGGCAATGTTCTGAAGATATACCTCACTTCCAGTTTGAGACAGTAAATGGTTGCCCAAATCCTGTCTTCCGATGGCTTGTAGTTCTCTTAGGAAATGGGTAGCTTCTGTTAGAAATATCTTGTGAAAGTGAAGAAAAATACAAAATTGAATCAAAGTTATTAGAAATAGGTATAGGATAGTTGGAAGTAAAGTACATTCTGGGAGAATCTGGGGGTGGGATTCCCAAATGAGTAGCAAAAGGGGAGTATTGACTTTTACTTCTTTTACTCAACAAGCAAGTGGGTATCAGTATCAACCATCTAGGGTAGCAAAGACAAAGGGGTTGGGGAAACAAGTCAAGCCATCTAGTTAAGGAAGTAACAGATCACCAATGTGATCCATGTTGGGGTACAGGCTTCCTGACTCAGAAGGCTTTGCTCACAGCCTCTCTTACATTGGTGAAAGAAACTAGAGCTAGAAGAGTTCTAGAAACCCTCACCTGTCCCCCATTTTAAGGTGGGGAGACTGACACAGAAAGAGGTGATAGGACATTCACCTGGCATTAGTACAGGCCTCCCGAAAAAGTCCTTTGCATGTGCCACATCATTTATTATTTTAGAGACAATAATTACAGGTGTCGTTTCTTGAATAATATGTGCAGATCTGTGATGATAGATGTTTAATCAATTTTATGATCTTATCAAATGCTCCCATCTTATAGACATCAGAAACATGAAGCTTAGAGTAGTTAAGTCATTTACCTAGAATGCCACAGCTGGCTAGTGAGGACCACACTGAGGCCATCTGATCTGTGACTTGCTGTCATGGCCACCTGATAATCCATCCCCATGATTTTCAGCAGTGCCATGAATGGGTCATGTTTATTTTCACAACAGGACTGAGGCTTCTGGTCATTCCCCTAAGGAACATGATAGTTGAAATCAGGAATGCTGTCAGTTTACAAATGGCGATCAACAGGCTCTATATCAGTAGTTGTTGGTTTTAGACTTGGATCTGAACCCTAGCATCCAGACCAAATAGAGAAAAAAAGCAGTTACAGGAGTCTGTGTCCACACAGGGAAAACCTTCTAGACAAGCCAGTCCTTGGCCTGGGATACTTCTTCAATGCTGTCTTATGGAGGAGAGACTACTGAGTGACTATCCAAATCCATAGACAGTTCGGTACACACAGCAATGAGTTTTGCAGTTGGTCCTTAAGTTTTCTTTAGTATAGGTCTATATTTAATACCAGGACATGTCAGCATGACTCTGTGAAAGTCAAAGACCATATGCCTTAAATATAGGACTCCCAGATGATCTGCCACCATGGTAGTGTGAACCTTAGGGCATTGTAAGGCTAGCAGCATGTAAATTTTAATGTGTTCTTGCTCACTGTTAGTTAAGTAAACACTACAGACAAGAACCTGAATCTTCACACGGTGTCTCCATTTCTGTCCCAATGCTTTATAGAATGTGGTTGGGGGTGGGGAGAGACAAGACAGAGTACCTCAGAATTTTGCTTTTGTTTGAAGACTGCATTGAGAACTTTGGGTTTCCTTATGCCATAGCCTCCTTAAAAATAACCTTTTACTTCCATGCTTATACAAGAAACGGCTTCCCTGAAGTTAATTTTAACCTTCAGATTTGAATGATGGGAAAATCAAAGGGATTGATTCATCGTCATGATAATTATGGGCTCTTTGACTCAGTCGTGGTATCCAGTGTAAGTTCAATTGAAAAATAATTTGTAGATGATTAGGTTAATGGTCAGTTGGCTTATGTGCCTTGTCTATTACTGTCTTGTCTGATTTGTTAGCTGAGTAAATATAATATTTTCCTAAATTTAAATTTCCATTTTCTAGTCTTTTAGGTCCTGTACTTGTGTGTATTTGAGAACAAATGTCAAGATATAAAAGGAGTGAAGTCTTTCATATTTTATTTAGCTCCATAGTTCTTTCTATAAGCGGGGAGCTACATACAGACTAAAGTTGTTATATCTTGAAATCATGATCTGAAGACCAGTTGTGTTAGCCACATATATACATCCATAAGTTTATTTCATTCTGCATTTAGAGAATGGTGACTGTCTTCATTGTAGGGACAGCAAAGAATTGAGAGGCAGACACTGACCTAAGGGAAGCTATAGGAAAGGCACATCGCCTTTTCCTCTGTGGCTGGATGTTGTGCCAGTACTGTAGACAAGAGCCCTTGAGAAGACAGGAAGTTTCCTTCCTGGAAACAGACATTGAAGATGGATAGGGTTCGGATAAGGGGTGGAGCCAAGAGGGGAATGCAGGAAATGAACGTAGAGTTGCCAGTGGCTCTCCTGGAGCTCTCGTGGATCCCTCTGCCCTGCTAGGCATAACTCAGCATAGATTTAGACTTCATACATCCACTCCCATGAAAGCTCCGGGTATCATCGTGACTTTGCTGGGGTGTTCATCGCTGGCGCTCTGCAGCTGGGTGCCAATAAGGCAGGTTGGGCTGTCTGCTTTCCAGGCCCTCCCCCCTTCACACCTGTCATCGGTAGACTCTTGTCCCCATGGTGTTTACTCTCAGATCGCTGTTTCCTTGTAGCAATACTGACCCAACACTGTCCTCTTAGATCTGGACACCCTACTCTGTCATGTCTCAAGCTATTAAGAAAGTATCCTTCTCAAAGCAGAGTTCCTTGGAGTCCTGCTACCTCCTGCACTACAAGGAGTATAATGTGACTGGAAAGGACCCATCCAGCCTCATTCACTGACCTCATGCAGCTGGGAGCTGGGAAGGAAGTTAAGAGCCAGTTTGCAGAGAAAGATGAGGCTTTAAGTCGCTGAACGAGGCAGGGCTTGGCGCTCTTAGCACCAAGCACCATTGATGTTTTATGATCACAGAACACGCATAATGAAAAAGTAATGACTCCTGTCCGTGCTCCTAGGAATAAGATCTCTGTTCTGTGTAACCTGATTTTAACTCGTCTCCTTCCTAATGATAAGGAATAGCTTGATTTCTTCTAGTCATATAGAATCCATTCTCTTCATTCTACTTTTCTGCAGGCAGTCGGAAGAAAGTGTCAGTCCTCTGAATTTACTTACCCACCTTGCTCTGACAACTCAGCCTGTTGGTGTCACTGTCACCGTCTGTCCTTATGGTCTTTTCATACAAACACAGTATAGCCCTAATCATGGCTTTCAAAACTCATAATCTGAATTTTATTCTCAAACTAGAAAAGGCTTACATTATGCCTTTTTAAAAAAAAAGGGCCACTTCATCCTTTTAAGCCCTTGGCTTTAGGCTTCTCAGTCCTTGGGAAAATTAATATATGGTACGGTGAGCATGAACTTCGCCTTCTTCCCTAGACCTAGGACCCGCCACTCTGCCAAGTCACCTGCTGTCCTTATTGTTTTCTCCCTCTCTCTCCCCGGGTTTATTGCAGTTTCTAATTTGAGCTCCCTGTGATAGCCAGACATCAGACTGCTTTATTCTCAAGAGGGTTTCTCTGCGTGCACTGACCCCGAAGCTTAGAACTGTGAACCACAAAAAGATATACATAATAGAACTTTCAAAGAAAAAAAATTTGATAGTTTTATTCGATTTTTGAATACATTCACCCCTGTGGCGAAAGCTGATTACCCTCCTAGGAAACAGCTTTTCAAAAAAGCAGAGGAAAAAAAATCACCTTCGTAGTCTTCTTGGTATATGGCATATCTGTATCACACATATTAAGTAGTTCTGGAAGTAAAAATAAATACACATCTTCATCATAGAACAGGAAAAACATTCATTTGACCTAGGATACATTACAAATGGAAGGACATATTTTCCAGTTGTGTAGAAAATGCCTAGAATAAGAAAGGTTTTGTAAAAGCTATTGGACTTTATGACGGACCTTAAATGTTCTTCAAAGGCTGTGTTTTCACAGCTGGGTCACTAACCTGTGATGATCCTTAGTAGTGGGGGGTCTTTAGGGGACAGGGCCCAGTCTGAGGAAATTAGGTGTTTCCTCGAAGGGGATATCAGGGCACCCTTCTTTAGATAGATCTAATACTATCAAAAGGACAGTTTGTCCCATCATGCCCTCCAGCCATAATAGGACCCAGGGGTTGTTGACTGAACTATCTGAAACCTAAGGCAAAAATAAACCCCTGCTTCTTTTCGATTATCTGTCTTACATTTGTCAGCGTGGCGGGAAGCTAACAGTCACTAAGCTGTGAGCTTCAGATTGGCATCTTGTGGGGCCATTCCCAGTGACACTGCTGAACAAGGAAATGTGAGGGCTGTTTTGTTATTTAAAAAGATCTTGTAACAGAAAAAAAGTCTACAAAACACCAGTAGAGTCTGGGTACTCTGGAAAGTTTTGTCTACATCTGTAGACGTGTTACAAAACACAAATAAAGAGCCAGACCCTGTAATTCTTGGTGTTACTAGTGTTGTGGCCCTGATTTGTAACCCCGGTGGTGTGTGAAAGTAACTATTAAAGTGGAGCAGTGGACATAGGGAACTCAATATTGTGTTTGAATTTAGAATTTTCTAAAACATACTCTTTTGCTCCAGGGTTGGGGGTGGGGGCACAGATAATGCACTGGGTACAAAATCTGACATAAATGGAATTATTTAGAGTCCTTTTGAAGTGGTAATTTTTGGTTTGACTATTGTGACAGCAGGTGGAGCTAGTAGTAGGAATCCTATTCCTAGGCCATTTAAAAGGCAGCAAGATCTACAAACCTTACATCACTGTGTTTGTTGCAAAGCTTTAGAATAGTAAATTATTAAGTGCTTGCTTTAGAAAGCGATTGTGGTACTGCAGCAGGAAAGCTGTGCTAAATGAAAACTTAGTCTTCAGAAAACAGGCTAGCGTTTGGATGTGTGGCCTTGGGAAACAACCCGAAGGCATGCTGTGGACCATGTGTTTCTATGGTTTAATGTGTACCTGTGCCTCTGACCCCCTGCTGCGGTATATGACTCCGTGGGGGGAAATAGTATGAAAAGACATGATTATTCATAATAGTGTTATTTGCGATTATTAGATTATTTTTCATTTTAAATGGTAGTAAGCATACAACTTAAATATTTTGTTCTATTAAAAACTAAAGAACATTTGCTGTTTTTACTACGCAACTGTGAAACGGTGACCCGCATACTTTATAACTCCAAATACGGATGTGTCATCTGAATATGTAATTAAGATGACAACAGCATCCATATGCTCCCTTCTCACACAGTGAATCATGCAGCTACCCTCTACCTCATTTCTCTGAGTGAGCTGCAGAGATCAGAGCAGACCTTAGGCATGTGTTTTCCTTCTCTCTGAATTCTGTTTTCTTTCCTAAAGTATGTTTATCTTTCTGGCCATGTAAATAAAAAAATGACTCACTTTTTGCCATTACTTTTTTTGGAGTTAAAGATGATTCAGAACAGCCATCTTAATGTTTTCTTTCTGAGAATTAGAAATGGTATCTCTGTGTTCATTCTTATTTATTCAGTACATGTTACTTACCTGGCCAGCATGTAATGAATGCCTCTTACTCACAGACTTCATGCTGAACATTGGGGGATGAACTTTTGGACAGCATGTACTCCTTTTCCCTAGCATCTCTCAGCTAGACTTGTGGTCAGGCCACACCTTGTGGCCTCTGGGCTGCCGGTCACGGCAAAGGGACTGAGCTGAGAGACACCAGAGAACTTTAACGTGGAGGTGGTGCTTCAGTTGCATCTGGAAGGAGATGTGTGATAAAAATTCACTAGGAGAAGTAAAGCAAGAGATGTTTTCAGGCAGCGTGCTCATGCGCACCAGGGCACTAGGTGAGAAGAGCCTGTGGGTACAGGCAGCACCAGGATGCTTGCTAGAGGGGCTGGACCGTGGGCTGGGGTAGTATGCTGATGGGTCTTACAGATTGCACACCACCCATGAATAAATTATTCAGGGATCTCAACAACTCTAGATGTGTTTTAATTTATTAGCTTTTGGAGTTCATGAAACTAAAGTTATGGATATGGTCTTTGAGAACATGCGTGGCTAGACTTCAATTTCAACCTCAGCTAGCATTTGAAAATATGTTCTCTGGTCACAGGGTGATTAGATGGGAATGGAGCTGCATCAATCTCTGTCCTTAGCAACTACAGGAAAAAAAAATACTGCATATGCTAATTCAGTGCAGTACAGTCTATCCTCTGTTGGCACTTCAGCCAACTATGGTGGAAAGTGTTTGAAAAAAATACATATGAACTGAACACATGTGGACTTTTTCTCCATTGTAGTTGCCTAAACGATGCAGTCCAATTTACATGTGTAGTAATTATGTTATGTTAGCTACTGCAAGTGGTCTGGAGACGACTTAAAGTTTATAGGAGAGTTGTGTAGGGTTATACTCAAAACACTACATTGTTTTGAATAAGGAAGTTTTGCATCCTCCAGCTTTGATACCTTGGGTGGGGGTGGTCCTGGAACCCCCATCCTCCACGGACACCAATGGACATGGATGACTGTATTTATTGAGTACCTTCCGGACATTGTAGCTGGGAGACAATTCCTGCTCCCTAAAGAGTAAGGCCAGCTGCCTCCTGGTCATTTTTCCTCTTAGCTGTCTCCAAAGTGTCATGCAGTTAACACATTTACACCACAGCACTTTATCTGTCCCCTGGTCCTGCTTTTCCCCTGGGCCTTTTCATCCTGTCAGCTGACACCTCAGACCACAGAGTACTCAATCCAGACCTCTGCGTTGTATTTTCACCTGCCACGTCTCACTCCTCATCTCTGTTCTGAAGCAGGGTCTCCCACCCTGTCCCTCCCACTCCCAGTGCCCTGGGGCTGGTGCCTCTTTGCTCGACCCTCCCTTTCCACCATTGTGACTGTTACTCCCAATCCTTTTCCACAATAATAACCCGAAATACCTTTCCAGCGTCTACATCGGATCATATCACTTCTCAATGAAAACCCTTCGCTGGCTTCCTGTTGCAGCTTCAGTAAAGCCCTTGTTATTTACCAGCTCCCCAAGGGCTGAGAGTTCAGGCCCCGTGTCCCTTGTCAACTTTGCGTGGTATTTCTCCCTCTCCCTTTGGGCACATTCTAGTTGCGTGGCCTCTCATTTCCTACCCAGTGGCCTTGGCGTAGGCTGTTCCACCGCCTGGACTGCTCTTCTCATTCCGTAGCCACTGGTGTTCTCGTGGTTTGGGTCTTAGCTTGAATGCCTCCTGCTCTAAGAGCCCCTCCTCCAGTCCCTGCGACAAGGGCTCCTTGCATGACCTTCCGCCACGTCATTGCCACCCTTGTCAGGGACGTATGCACTTGCCGGCAGACTGCACGATGGCCGCCTCCCATAGGACGCTGTTTCCCTTGGAACTGGGATCATGTTCTTTTTCACCTTCTACCTCCAGCATTTATTACAGAGGCCGGCACATAGTGGTCTTTAAAACTTGTAAAATAATCATTTAAAAGCATAAAGTTACCTAGATTTTATTTTAAGTTTATAAGTCACTAATCTCAAATAAAGGAAATTAATTTTTTTTTGGTTTTACGAGACAGGGTTTCTCTGTATTGTTTTGGAGGCTGTCGGTCCAGCCCAGCCTTGAACTCACAGAGATCCGCTTGCCTCTGCCTCCCGAGTGCTGGGATTAAAGGCGTGCACCACCACCGCCCGGCCTGGAAATTAATTATTTTAATGTGCATTGGTGTTTATGCAGTGGATGTCGGGTCCCCTAAGGCTGGCATTACAGGCAGTTGTGAGCTGCCATGTGGGTGCTGGGAATTGAACCTGGGTCCTCTGGAAGAACAGTCAGTGCTCTTAACCACTGAACCATCTCTCCAGTCCCAAGAAAATTGTTTTAACATTGTAAACCCTTGAAGCATATGCCCCAATATTATTAATTATGTTACCCAAACAGTAGAATTACACATACTTATTATATAGTTTGGGGCTATTTTTAAAACAAAATGATAACTTTTAAATGGAAATCCCACATTATGCAAATGAACTGCTCTTTCTATATATTTCAGGCTCAGTTCACTAAAATGTCTAAAATCTTGGCTCCGCTCCTTAAACCTGCTACAAAGATCACATTAGAATTCATTTTAATAGACATTGTAAGCACAGTGCCCAACCTCATATCATCACGCTGGGCTCTTTTATTACAAGAGCGCAGGAAGCTGAGCCTAAGGCTGCTGAACACGTTGTGGGCTGTATTCAGGGCTGGGGATGGTGCCAGCTCTATTGTTTATGTAATATTCTCTGCACCTTTATCTGTGGCATACAATTGGTGTTGACTTTTGGGAAACTACTTCTCTGACCCTATCTCCCAGTTGGGGGGGAAAAAACCTGCTGAAATGACACCTGGCTAGGAAAAAGAAGGTATTAAAGCAGCATACTGGAAGGAAAATTAGGCACTTTTCTTTAATAAGCAGTTCTGTGCCTACCTTTTGGATCCAATCAGAGGGAGAGTGTTAAACTTTTTCAAGGTCATGGATCCTCCATCCCTGGAGACACTCAGGTCTCTGGTTTTCAGACGCCTGTCTCTGGTTTTCACTATTGATTGCTAGGGTTGGATTTGCTTAGCCTGTAGCACAACTCAGTGTCTTTCTGGCTGTATTTATGAGTAAAAATCCTTTGTGAAAGATTATTTGTGATAGTTACCACTGTTCATGTCTGGCTTTTCTTTTTTTTTTTGAAGAAAGGAAGAATGTATTCATCTTTGGCAAATGGTTTTTCTCCCTCCCCACTTCTAGGTGTATCACTTGAGGGGTTTTTAGACATTGTAAAGAGGAAGAAGGAAGCCCAACTCTATCGGAATGAGATAAGGCACATCTTCACAGCTTTCGATGTGCACTGTAAGTGTCTTTAAAGTGTTTTCATGTATGAATTGCTGCCGAGGAGTTGTGAATAGGAATACATCCCCAGTGGTGCAGTATACTTGGAAGATCATGGCCACACACACATTGGCTGTGACCACAGGTTTTGGTGGGAATCCTTTCCTTCATCTGGGGTGCTAAGTTTCCGGCTCATGCCTGGATGAAATAATCACAGTTATAGAATTGGATTTGTGTGCTTGCCTATTGTACCTATATTGTAGTAGTGATAGCCATAGGACTGGCCATTCAGGGCTGTAAGTCACAAGCCCCCCCCCCATGGACATGTGGGAGACACTTCTGCAACTCTCACTTTGATCCATACCTCACTGGGAGAATCATTTTCCACACTAGCTGTGGCGTCCAAGATTCATACACTGGCTATGATTGTAATTTCCCCTAAATATCAATATATCATCGGTCTAATGCCAGGCTGGAAAACAATGAGTTTGGAAGGCTTGCATGTTTTGGCAGGTCTCAAAGACTTGTACATCATTACAGTCTTGTCTATGTGGTCTTTTCCCTAGGACTTAGAGACCCAGATAGTACAAGGCTGGCAGTGGCCTTTCAGCTTATCTAGGACTGCACCAAAGGGCGGTTGTCACTACCACATTATGAAATTATACTGGGTGTATAATGACCTATGTAAGATCAGTTACAAATTACTGCTTTTTTCTAGCTTTAATAATACGTTAAAATTTGACTTCCTGTAACTATTATGACTGAAGTCGTAGTTCACAGAGCTTATATGGGGTAAGTGAATGCTTAATTTTTTGTTTTCGTATAGATCGTGGATTTTTAACTCTAGAAGATTTCAAAAGGGCTTTTAGTCGAGTGGCTCCCAAGCTGCCGGAGAGGACAGTGCTGGAGGTGTTCAGGTATGGCGCTATGATCTCTGTATCCATCCCTTCACCCTTGGATTTACCATTTGCTCTCAAGTATACTCAGTTTAACAGAGAACCCTCATTTATGGTGATTTTTCACTTTTGGACATTTCCCTTTTACAGCCCGCTTTTATGGTCCAGGAGAGAAATCTGTAGTTAGCTGCAAGTCTAGCTGCCTCTTTGACAGGGGCTTACAAGGAGAGGAAAAGGAGAACCTTGTGAGTTTATGTGTCACCATAAAGCTTTATTGATATTTGACACAGTCTGCATTTGTCAGCAAGGCGACACATGGTTTTCGAGTCGGAGAGAAGTGCCGGAGGCAAAATGGCGGCCCCTCGTTCATTTGCTTCGCAAGCTGCTGCCCTCACTCCAGTTGTGGTTTACACCTTAAGTGTGTCTTTTCAAAACGAGCAAGTGGCCTGAAGGCAGTTTGAGCTGGGAACCAACAGATTGTAATGTAAGTGGCACTAGCATCAGCATGGCCAGACCTGTGTGGCCCAGCTGCCTTTCTCCAACCCTAGCTTGAGCCAGTATCACCAGATACGTCGAATAGACTTTACCCACTGGCAACATCCAGAAAAACCCAAATACCGAAAGATCACAAAAGATATTCATGTATTTCTCTCCAATAAACATAGGCAACCCAGGCCTGTGTGATAACATCGTAGTTTCAAGGGACCTAGGTTTCCCATTTCTTGTTCCTCTGATGGCTTTAACTCCTGGCTGCCTCTTCTCTGGGATTGGTGTTGAAGTTGCAGCTATCTGATCTGAATACCAGCAGTTGAGAGGAAAGGACAGAAGCCCTGTCTCTGCTTTTGAGGTTCTATGTCAACCCCTCATCACCCCAGGGACCGACACTGAGGTTCAAGGCTGCTTGTGTTTGCGGGGGAGGCAGAGAGGCTTTGGACAGTTTTGTGTCTGCTTAATAGAGGTTCTGATACTAAAGAAGAAAGAGAGGAATGGATATTGGGGGACATCTGGCAGACACTCCCTTTTGGGAGAAAAGAAATGGAATGGAATCTGGCTGGAAGCCAGCTCTGCTCAATAGAAATTATCAAGCAGGTTATTTGAATAAGGATTGTGCTCATTATCATTAACAGTGACATATATGAAATTCATTTGCTGCCGCGCTCACAAGCAAGCCATTGAGCAGGCTATTGAAGGAGAACGTGTATCCTGATGCATACAAAGTGAATGCAGAGAATGTAGGTGATTTTGTCAAAGCAGGTTCTTAAATGTGTATTAGCATCTGTCTGTGTGCTTCGTGATGAGGTGAGCAGTGAATATCAATATCTACCTTACAGTGGTAGGTCTTGACAGGAATTAAAAATTGGTATTTATTTTCATATATATGGAGATATATATGAAATATATATATAGCCCAAATTTGCTGACCTTTAAGTATTTGTTATATGGTTATAGTATATGCTACCTTATAGAGAATTTTGAAGAAAATATGTATTTTTTCCTGGTATTGGGCCTTAAGCCCAGGGCCTCTTGCGTGCTACACAGGTGCCCTGTCACTGAGTGATAACCCTAGCTCACTTTGAAGATTTTATTGCAGGCAGAACCTCACTAGGATGCCCACACTGACCTGAAACTCATTCTGGGTGTGACTCAGGCAAGGCCTTAAATTTGTGTTATCTTGCCTCAGCCACCTGAGTGGCTGGGATTACATGTCTGTACCACCAGACCAGGCTTCGGAAAAAGACCTCAATACAGCCCTTTGAGACAGAGACAATGCTTAAGCATGTGTGAAAAAAGTAACAGCCTCCAGTCCAAACTCCACTCTACCACCTTGTAGAAAGCATTTTTGAAAACACATTTATAAATAAGACTTTATTTTACAAAATCTTGTGTGTTGCCTGTTAGACCTTTTTATATCTGTGTTTGCTAAGTTGGAAAATGAAATGTCCTGACCTGGCTTGCAGTTTTCTTCTTTTTCAAATGTAACAGTATTATGGGCAAGGGGTATTTGAAGTAAGTCCTATCCCTTCCTCGTGCCCTTCAGGGGGGCTGTTGGCAATGAATGGTACCTGGGGAAAAGGGCAGACAGGTGTCTTCAGGAGTGTGGCCAGTGGTAATTAACCCACACCTGAACGCATGCACGTTCCTAGACTCGGTGGGTCATTAAAACACACCAGGAGAGTAAGAAGGGGATGTGCTGGGAAGCAGACAGATTCCAGCATGGAAGGGGGACAAGAGAAGGGGATGGGGAGTGACTATAGTCAGAATACCTTATATACATGTGTAACATTGTCAGAGAATAAATTAAAATTTATTTTTATAAAACAAGTCCCAAAACCTTAGTACATTTTCAAAACCTACCTATGATATCAGAAAAGGTAGCTATTTATTTCTGGGCTTCAGTCAGGAGTAGCAAAACAATATTAATTAAGCAAATTCAAAACTGGCTAAACCTTTTCATTATCAGTGGCTGGAACTAAAAGCTGAAGGTATCAGGACCATGATCACCTGGTCTCATTTGAGCTGTATGACAGCTCTTAAAGCCAAGTCTCAAAACAAATTGAACTTTTAATTGCTCAGTCAGAAAGGATTAAATGAAGATGTTCCAAAATAATAAAGTAAATTAAATCACATTGTTATTAAATGTTATGAATAATTTCTAGTTATTTGCCATTAATAATAAAATCTATGTATTAAATTACTTAGCTATTTTCTGTTACATTTTTATAATTATATAATATATTAACACAGTAGTACATGTGCATATAGGCTGTAAATGCATGTATTTCTATTGTGGGTTTTGTGCTACCAAGTTGTGTGCTATGTGTTGTATGTCCAAAACAATTTGGAGACCGCCATAATATACAACCAAATCAAGGCATTTTAGTTGGTTGAACCTGGCTTGTTTAAGTCCATCATATGGGGCTGGAGAAACGGCTCAGTAGTTAAGGTTACTTTTTCTTGCAGAAGCGGCACACACATTAGGTAATTCACAGCCACCTGTAACTTCAGTTCCAGAGGATCTGACACTGTCCTGGCTTCTAAGGGAACTTCAACATACATGCACACACACACAAAGGTGAAATCCTTTAAAAATTAGTTTATTGTATTAACACCATAATCTGTAAACTAGAAATAAAAGAATATAAATACAAAGAACTACTGGACTCGAAGGGGAAAGAAAATATTTCTTCTTTGTGCAGATTGAAATAGACCAAAGGAATAGAGATGTCTGAGACAGTAAGCAAAAGCATCCTCCTGTCAAGTGGTTTTCAGGTATAAAAAAATAAAAATGAGTTGCTGGTGCACTGTTCATGATATACAATGCTGTGATGTTTCCAAGGTGACAGGCCAGAGAAGCTGAAGGAATTTCATCAGGACCAGAGTTCCTTGTAGTTTGAATGACTTGGAAGGAAAATTAACCTTTTGATCTAATAGCCACCAGGTTCTTCTTGGAGAAATTTCTAGAGATCAAGAGTAGCCATTTTCAGAAGTGACTGCCCTTGTTATATACTCTCATTCTGTAAACCAAATCAGACGACAATATAAAACAAAGTAAGCAAATAACAGAAGCAAAACCTACTTGGACACGATTCAACAAACAGGTACTTTGCTCTCTATCTTGATAAGAACGTTGGCATGTTCATAATTAAGTTAGGGTGCTACAAGAGCAAAACGAATTATTTTTATAATGTTCGTGAATTGTGGGCCATTTTATTGATGTTTAGTGGTTGTAGCACAAGTAAAAGTAATGTAGTTTTCAATAGCTATATTTATTTCTAAAATTCATATTCTGACTGTTCTGTAGCTCTTACCTCTTCTTTTACTGTCTTTTTTTTGCAAGATTTCTCTATTTTTTTATGTACATTGGGGTTTTGCCTGCTTGAGGATGCCAGATGCCCTGGAACTGGAGTTACAGACAGTTATGAACTTCCATGTGGGCCCTGGGAATTGAACCCAGTCCTTTGGAAGACAGTGCTCTTAACTGCTGAGCCATCACTCCAGCCCCCCTTTACTGTCTTAAGAAGACAGTAAAGCTCACCTCTGAGTCATGTTTCATAGCTTTTGCTTCTAAGGATTGTAAGAAACACACTTCCTATTGCCTTTTATGTTTGGAAATACTTACCTGGAACATTGTACCTGGATGAAATTATGTAGTGTGTCAGTGGTAAAATTCTATAGTCAGGTTCTTTTTCTTTGAAATGTTTGTTTATTCTTATGTTAGAGGGCATTCTTAAAGTTTTTTATTTTAGTTTTTAATTATTTTGGGCATATGTGTCTGTGTGAGGGTTTGTGTATGTGTGTGCAGTTGCCTGCAGAGGCCAGAAGAAGACATTAGATTCCCTGGAGCTGGAGTTGCAGGCAGTTGTGAACTGCCTGACATTGGTGTAGGATACTGAATTCAGGTTCTTTGTGAGAGCAGTCTGTACTCTTACCAGCTGAGTCATCTGCCATGTGTCTTAGTATGCTTCCTGTAATGTCTGTTTTCATTTGTGACCTGGCCATTGTGGCTTTTTATTTTCTGATTCAGATTTGTTTTCCTTTCCTGTTTCTTTGTTGCACTGTATCTGCTGATATTTCCTGCCCTTTTTGTTACTCTGCTGTACTGTTATTTTACAGTACCTCCTCTATGCCGTTTATGTGCATTGTCAAGCTTGTTGTAGAGATATGATTGCCTTATTGGGAAAACAGTATTTTAGAGATTTTATTGTTAGGCAGGATATGGTGCCACTCACCTATAATCACAGCATTTAGGAGGCCAACACATGAGGTTCAAGAGTTCAGTGCTTGCCCCCGCCAGATAATGAGTTCTGGCCCAGCCTGGATAACATGAAACCCCATTTTAAAACGAACAAAAGTATGTGGGAGAGGGTGAGGGTGGTGAAGAGACTGCTTTCAATATTTGAAAGTTGGCATCTTTCCTTTGGTCTTAGGGCTGATAGTAATGATTTGTGTATTTACACATTAAAGTCACCGAGGCTGTATCCAAGATAATGTTGTATTTAGAAGTTCTTAGTTCTTTTCTTGATCTCTCTCTCACACAGTAAAAAGTGACAGAAGTACAAGAGATGTTACGAGCTGACTAGCATTGTGTGTAACTGTGGAGCTGAAGTCACCTCACAGGCTGCTCTAGACACTTAGTGATCAAAACAAGCATCATGTTTCCTCTTTAACACTAATCGAACCCACTGGAAACTTCACAGTGCTGTCTTTTTTATGTTCAGAGAAAATCTTTAGTGAGTCTACTGGGTGCAGTTAAAAACTCTTTAACCTAGCTCTCCAGCATCTGGCCCCCTTTCCCACATCTGGTTCCTTTCCAGGCTTGTCTTTCACTTGTCTGAATCCCTGTTTCCCTGGCATGATATTTGTGCCGTTGATCGTGTGATGTGCACTCTGTTTCCCTGGCCTGGCACGGACTTGCCCTACTCCTGACATGGCCAGATTTGAACTGTCTTCTATAGCACTGATCAGTAGACCCTGTTTATCCCTGCACTGAACAGTTGTGTCTCCTTTCTTTAAACTTGAGTAGAATTTGTTGTCTTACACTAATCAGTTGTGAACTAAACAAACATGCAGTGCTTATGGTTATCTCCACAAAGTACTTCAAGTTCTTTGAGTTTATGGATTTATCTCCCATCATTTTTGTTTGTTTGTTTGTTTGTTTTTGGTCCCTGGGTTGTTGCCTTGCACATTGTGGGTTAATAAATGATTGCGGGTCACTAATTTGAAATGCCCAGTGCCAGTAAAACTTCTTGTCTCTGGTTTTCGCCCTGGCTTACTTCTCACAAATCAGGACAGGGTACTTTAAACTTGAGGTTGGAGCCTGATGGCCATGCGTAGCCTTGCTTTCTGCCTTCTCTTCCTGCATGCGATTCTCATGAATGATTCTCTTGACTGCCTTTCTCTACTTTGTTGTAGGGGTGGGTTTAGTTTATGGTCTAGCTTCAGCTGTTGTCAGGGAGTGGACATTTTGTCTTTGTGTATATGTGATTATTTCACCCTGTCCAGACCCTTCTCCAGCTTATTGTAAGTGCTGGTATTTATACATTCCCACTACCTGCCAACTGTTAGAGAGCTCTAGCAAGCTTCCTCTGCTCCCCAGCTTTTACATGGAGTGTGTGTGTTCCAAAGGCCAGTATCTTGACGAGGATCCTGAGTGTATAGCCAGATCACCACAGACCAGTGTCCAATGGAAACACTGACCCCCCAAAATGCCCTCCAGCCATGCGTGGAGACACTTAAGTTATAAATGGTGTTTTTGATGTAAGAAACCCTTTCATATTACTTGGAGGACGTTCAAAGAACATAGACCATCTAACTCTTTTGAGGGCTATTAAAATTGTTTGAAAATAAGAACATCATGACCAATGTCTGAGTGTTGGTAGGAGGTTGAAGTTTAGGAATGCAATTTTAAAAGGGAGTGATGCATATTCTCCTGGCCAAAAAAAAAATTTAGATATGCCTAGTGTCACAGGGGTAATAGATGGAAGGATTGTCTTGAGCTGGGGTAAAATGAGCCAACAGATGCCTCCGTTTACTGGAGGAAGGTCTTTCAAAGTTTGTGAGCCTATAGGACAGTGATGGTTTGCATCTCATTTGCATGTCTTGAGATGTTATTCCTCACCATGTTCTTTGGCTGCCTCCACACCCTTCAGTGAGCAACCAGTTTGTGGTGTATCATTCTTGTGAGCCGTCTCCAGCACAATTGTTTCCCTGGTTTTACTTTGTATATCAGAATGTGACTCAAGCAGAGAGTCCTGTGACCTAGGTAAGATCAGAATTCTTATAGTCAGTGCCTATTTTGGGGAGTGCGATTGCTCATCTGTAATTATTTTCATGCTTCTGTATAGGAAAATGTAAAAGACTTGAAATCATTTCTCATTATTCATAGCCATACATAGGCAGAAGTCACTAACTATATCTATGTGTGCGGCCCAAACAGGTAGGTTTCTGAAATACTGTGCCGTTCCCCATAAATATATATGATTATTGCATATCAGTCAGAATTGCAAAATACAAAATCTATCTACATAAATAGTTCTATGCTAGTCATTTTTATTACCAGTTTTTTCTGGGGCCCAATTTACATAAATCATTTCCTTCTACTTGAAGAATGTCATTCTGCCGGTACAAAGTTTAGAACTGGTGACACAGGAAATTTAATAAAGTTCAGGACTGCATGAGAAAATGAATAGAGAAGAATGATGGCTTCATCACAAAGTCTGTTATTTTGATTTCTTTAGTTTACATAATTTTCTATCATCAAAGATACATGATTTGATAGGAATGAGTACTTAATCATGTTCACATTTAGGATATCTAGATTCTGTATTTTTCTCCTTGTGCTACAAATCACACAGACACAAATTCTGCTCATCTTTTAAGGCCCAGAGAGTAAGGTATTTCCGGTATTGAAAGCTGCTGGTTTTACCCTACAGTCTGCCCATGTGTTTTCCATCGCCTAACAAGGAAATTATCTGAACTTCCTGCTTTAAACTAACTCTCCGTGCACGTCTTTGTCTTTGTGCTTTTACATAGTTAAGTGTATACACACATTCTTCCCTGCAACACAAGTGTTTGTGCTTTTACTTAGTTATTTATGCTCACACATTCTTCCCTGCATTAAAACATGTGCTTAGCATGAGCCGGACCACAGTGGACACGGCTCACTGCTCGGTTGTTTACTACGATTGGCTGTGTTTGAAATGAATGGCTTATGCAGAGAATCAGTGTCTTACTGCACTTCGTTGTTGGCTTGCTGGCTTTACTCTGCAAGTGGGACACTGGTGTCGTGGAAGGGTCACAGAGGTCAGTCAAGCCCCTTGTTATGGATCAGCAGACTTGAGTTCTAATCCCAGCTCTCTACCACTGATCTGTCTTCCCGCGAATCACTGAGCCTTTTCTGTTGTACTTTCTTCGTTTCCCCAGTAAGGGAGGCTGCCCAGCTTCTTCTGACTCAGAAATGCACTGTAGAGTTATTTATCATGGAGAGTGGCGTGTCAGACTTTTATTTTCTCTGTGTACCACAGATATTCAGAAGCCTCCACAGTATGAATACAGATGTGGTCTGTCAATGTAACAAAGGCTGTTCTCAAGAGGAAATTACTAGGCTTGACAGCCGTCCAATCCTAGACTTAGTTTTGAGATGTCACTGTAGCAAGTGTTTTGGCCACTGTCTCTAGCTCCTCATCTCCGTATGTGGCTGAACACCACAACTGTCATATAAGAGACTACTTATGTATGTCATATAGCTGTCGTTAATTCTGCTGTCATATAAGCAACTACTGCCATGGTTTCTTTCTGTGACCAAATGTTGCTAACCCATTCAGTCATCCTTGGTGTTATTAATAGCCACACATCATGAATGTATTCATAGCTCTTTCCTTTATAGCAAAAGGAATCAATTTCTTGGGTTTTTTTTCTCCCTTTGTAGTAGATAGTGAACTTCAGGGTGGGAATTTTAATCATATTGTATGCTGTATTTATCAAATAAAAAGTGTAAATTTGTGAAAGGAACTTTATATTATATGAGATATTTAAAATAACATTATTTTCCCTTTTTTTTTCAAGATAGAGTTTTATTCTGCAGTCCAAATTGGCCTGTCACATGCTGTGTAGGCCAGGCTGGCTTTGAACTCAAAGCCATTCTCCTTCTGCCTCAAAATTGTGTTTTAATGTTATGGAAAAATAGGCTCAGAATTAAAAAATATGTCGAAATTGTTATTCTAAAGTCAGATTGAAGATTTCTCAGCCTAGATTTTTATCTATGACATAGAAGCCTATGTGTTTGCCCCCTTAAGTTCTGACATCTTGTCTACCTTCTCTTACCCAGCAATTCTTTTCCATTAAACTACATCGACTAAATATGCCCTATTTTGCAGTGAGCTCTAGAGACAGGTATCAGTGCAGGGACTTATTGGCAATGCTAATTTCAGCCCCACTGAATCACTTGTATTTACTTTAATATGATCCCTTCATGATTGATATTCATATTAAACTTTGGAAATCACTGTCTACATTTCTAGTTAAATTTAGACTAATGAGGGTAAATTATCATTACATTTTAATGTTACTTTCTTACTTCAATAGCTTCTCATTGCTTACCATAGAAAAATCTAGATTCTTTAGCTTAACATGCAAGGCTGACAGACAGACAGACAGACGACAGAAACTGGAATGCCTTTTTGGCATGTTCTCCTACGTTTCCCAGGTTAAATACCATTTCAGGCCACTCATCATATGTTGATCCTATCTCATCTGTCTTCCCACATTTTTGCTCACACCAGGCTCACTGCTCTTTTCTCCTCCCATATCCCTATCTACTTATCTAAATGGTATCCATTGCTGCCCCAGCCCACAAAACATCCTTCATATTCTCTAGAACTGCTAAGGCACGATGCTGTGTTAGCATAGTCAGTAACTGTAATTGCTGTTGCCTGAAGGTTTGCTCTGTGCCCAGCGCTGTGTGCAAACTCATGGGCTATGTTGTCTATGCCCACTTTACAAATGAGAAAATGTCTTGGAGAGGTCAAAGGATTTGCTTCAGACCACCAGCTGGTTTAAGATTCAGACTCAGGCAGGCTGATTCTGTAACTTATGGTCTCAATCACTTTCTGTTTCTTTTAGCAGTATCAACATTCTGTAGGCAGGGCTATGCCTTTGTATCCTCACAACACGAGAAAGGTAGGCATGTTGCCCAAAAGTGTTCTTTATAAACTGGTTGCATAATTGTGTAGCTCTTCCCTGTTCCTGTGAATTGGTTTGGTTTGGTTTTGATTGTTGAGATTTCATTTGATTATCTGCAATATAAACAAAAGGCACTGTTTACAAAAATACACACAAAGGAAGCTGAAACAGCATTTTATCAAGTGAAAACCTGCAAGCATTCACGTTCAGTTTGCTTTGATAGCAATGCATGTGTTACACATCTTTCCTGGGGAATTATAGCACAGTACCGCAGTATCTGCCAAGTACATTGTACAAAACAAGACTATAAAACTGGTGAGTGGGGGTATATTTTTGCCTGGGGTGAATATCCCAACCTAACTGCTTGTTCTCTGTCTTCATAAGGCAGGATTATCCTTTGACTCATTAAAAGACCTTTTGCTCAGTTACAGTGAGCTCAACATTGTGGCTTCTCATTTCTGCCTTGCTTACATTCTCTGTCATTTTCTCCTTCCTGTTGGAAACCTGCTGCTAAAGAAAGCCAGGGAGAACTGTAATTAAATCCTCTGTAGACTTGATGTGAAGCCCTGTCTTGCATGTTCTTTCCCTTGACTTCTGCTGATGGCTCATTGAAGAGTTGAGTACCCCCGGGTCCCAAGACAACCTTCCGCTGACACAGAACAATTGCGTTGTATTCTCACCACCTTTACTCTCTCCCTCATCCTGTCTCCTCATCGCTAACTTCTGTCCTCCTCACCTGAGAAGCTCAGAATTGTACAGCCTCAGAGCAGGTGTCTGGTGGCCAGCCATGCATCCTGTTGCTTCCCCTCATCTTTCTCTCCTACCATGTTGTACCTTCCATACCCCCATCTCATTCTTCTTGTCAGATAATATTCCCCAGGGCTATTATTGCTTTCCCTTCCTTATTTTCACTTAGGCCCACCATTGGTTCTAATCTCCTGCAGGTCCTAAGCTATCAAGTGGGCTCTGGCACATCTACCTACCTGTGTTTTGTTTTGGTTTGTTTTTTTTCCCAGTCTGAGGGCTGAGTTTACTGTACACTTGCCTTCATTCTCTGATCCATCTGTCCCTCTCTCTAGACACAGCACCTATCCTATGATCAATTAATTTGTGTGTGTGTGTGTGTGTGTGTGTGTGTGTGTGTGTGTGTGTGTGTGTCTCATCTGGTGTGAACCCTGCTACCATCTTCCTGGATCATTTTGCAACCCTTCCCCCAGTCTGTCTTGACCCCTGTTGTGACCCATGCAAGTCATAGACTATAATCTTTTATTTCACCAAAGCCACCTTCTGTACTTAGTTAACTGCTCTGAGCCTGGAGTTGGAGAACACTTTCCTTTCCCAGACATGGCCTAATATGCAGTACCCCAGGTCAAGCTATACATCATTGCTATCTAGAAGAACTTGAACTCAGCTGTCTTCAATTTCCTGCATTGGTAAATTGTTGACTCCCCTCCCCCCAAGTTCCAGTGGCCACACTCTTCTGCCAAGACACAGTATTCTTGGTGTAGCACTCTGTATCAAGTCAACATGGCTCGTTCTCTGATGGTTACAGTCCTTTCCCACTGCAGCACACTGAGGGAGTCCTGACTTCTGTCAGATCCTGTCTAGGTTCCACAGCTACCTCCTCTCCATCTCCAGTCTTTTCTGTTGTTTTGAAAGAGAAGGGCGACTCCTGTGTATTCTTGTCTCCTCTTTCTTCTCTTCCGTTTTCAGCAGTTCCCCTCTGTTCTAGTTTTCCGCCCATTTTCATGGAAGACATTTCTTCAGCAGCCATTCATTTCCTCTCCTGTTGTAACTGCTTTCCCTGCTTCAGTTCCCTGCCTGAGAAGCTGCTTGCCCCTTCTCTTTCTTTCCAGTTTCCTTTGTCCTTCCAGGGTTTATCACCAGCTTCCCATGGTGTTCAGCCGGGGGCCCTGGCTTTGATTCTTTCTCTTCTCCATCTTTCTTAACACCATGGAGCTTCATGGGCAGTGACCATGGTTCCTTCCATTCAACACCATCTATATATTATTGAGTCCTTATGACAGTCTTCCACATCAGCTGTAAAATCTGCCCATTATTTAGGCGTCTTTCTTGTTAATTCAAGCCAGACTCTAGTTAGTTCTCAATTACTTTTATCTTTTGGTCAAAGGAAGTAAAAGTCACAGGAAACTAATTAATAATCCAGAAATTGCCCGCCTTCCAGTGTCCTGCTCGCAGCCTCATGAGGCCTGGGGACTGTGCACTGGGGAACTCATCCCAACAGTCCAGCCTACCCAGAAACTGCCAAGGTCCTAGTCCTACCTCCACCCACGGGACAAGATAAGCATGGGCCTGTTTCTGGCCCGCCTTCCAGTGCCCTGTTCAGAGGCCTGGGGCCTGGGGACTGCGCACTGGAGAACCCATCCCAGCAATCTGCCAAGGCCCCAGTACTAGTCCCACCTCCACCCATGGGAAGAGGAGAGCCATTGGTGTTTTGGACCTGCTTGCACCCACTAGAAGGGAGCCTTGGACCCGTACCCACCAGGAGAGGAAGAGACTCATCCTGTATCCACTGGAAGAAGGAATGGGAAGAAGACAATATAAAAAACATTCAACAACAGACAAACCAATGTGACACCACCCGAATCTAGGGACTCTTCACCAGCAAGACCTGAAAAATCCCAACACAGATGAAGCAGAAGAAAATAACCTTACCTATACAATGGAAAAAAGAAAGCATCTTCAACAAATGGTGCTGGCATAACTGGGTACTGATATGCCAAAGACTGCAGATAGATCCATGTTTATCGCCTTGTACAAAACTTAAGTCCAAAAGGATCAAAGATCTCAACATAAATCTGGCCGCACTGAAATTTTTAGAAGAGAAAGTGGGAGATACTCTTCAACGAGTTGGTACAGAAGACCACTTCCTGAACATAACACCAGTGGCACAGACCCTGAGATCGACAATTAACAAATGGGACCTCATGAAACTAGAAAGCTTCTGTAAGGCAAAGGACATGGTCAACAAGATAAAAAGGCAGTCCACAGAGTGGGAAAAGATATTCACTAACCCCACATCTGACAGAGGCCTAATCTCCAAAATATACAAAGAACTCAAGAAGCAAGTCTCCAAAACACCAGGGGATCGAATTAAAAGGTGGGGTATAGAACTAAACAGAGAATTCTCAATAGAGGAGGCTAAAATGGCCAAGAGATACTTAAGGAAGTGTTCAACATCCTTGGCCATCAGGGAAATGCAAATCAAAACAACTTTGAGATACCATCTTACTCCTGTCAGAATGGCTAAAATTAAAAACACCGAAGACAATTTATGCTGGAGAGGATGTGGAGAGAGGGGAACACTCCTCCACTGCTGGTGGGAGTGCCAACTCGTACAGCCACTTTGGAAAGCAGTATGGAGATTCCTCAGGAAAATGAGAATCAATCTACCACAAGAGCCAGCAGTTCCACTCTTAGGCATATATCCAAAAGAGGCAAATTCATACAACAAGGGCATCTGCTCCACTATGTTCATAGCAGCATTATTTGTAATAGCCAGAACCTGGAAGCAACCTAGATGCCCCTCAACTGAACAGTGGATGGAGTATTACTCAGCAGAAAAAAACAATGGAATCTTGAAATTCACAGGTAAATGGATAGCCCTGGAAGAAACCATCCTGAGTGAGGTAACCCAGTCACAAAAAGACAAACACGGTATGTACTCACTCATACATGGATTTTAGACATGGATCAGGAGAGTGCCAGTCTGCACTTCTAATGACAGAGAGTCTGGGAAACAGGAAATAACATAAAAGATATGCATGGTACCCAAGAGAAGAGAAATGAGGCAAGATCCTCTGAACAGATGGGGAACACGGCAAGGGGTGGGGGAGAGGGGGAGCTGGGAAATAGAGAGGGGGAGAAGAGGAAGAGAGAGTAGGTCATGGGGGAACAGGAACCTGTTGCCTGGGGGGGGGTAGGATAGGGGGAAGAGGTAATCATAGGTTAGAAGACAGGCCCCATTGTGACCTTTAGTGATCTAAAGGGATGTCACCAATTGGCAAGCTAAGCAATAGTGTAGAGACCACCCGAATGCCCATTTCTGATAATGAACTTGATGTCTATAACCATCATGGAGCCTTCATCCAGTGACTGATGGAAGCAGAGGCAAACACCCACAGTTAAACACTGAACTGAACCCAAGGAACCCAGTGACAGAGAGAGAGGAGCAATGAGCAAATTGGCAAAGAATGGGCTGGCAAAACCAGCAGAGACAGCTGATTTGAACAGGGGAGAGCTCTTGGACCCCAGACCGACAGCTGGGAGGCCAGCATAGGACTGATCCAGACCCCCTGAATGTGAGAGTCAGTGAGGAGGCCTGGGCAACCTATGGGGTCCTGAGCAGTGAATCAGTGTTTATTCCTCGAATACTAACAGACATCGTGTGTCCATAACACAAAGAGGGATGCTCTCTCAGCCTGGACTCTTAGGGGAGTGACTGGACCCTACCCTGAGTGAAATGACAGACTCTAGATATCCCCTATGTGGAAGGAATTGGCAATAGGGTGGGAGGATGGGGGAATGGTGGGGGGGTGCGGGAGGAGGGGAGGGAGAGGGAACTGGGATTGACATGTAAAACAGGCTATTTAAAATTAAAATAATAAAAAAATATATATATAAAAAGAAAATGACCTTAAAAACAACTTAATGAAAATGAGAGAGGCCCTCAAAGAGGATATGAGAACATCCCTTAAAAAAATGAAAGAAAAAAACAAACCAAAAAATACAAGAAATCAATCAACAAATCTCTACAAGAGAAAACAATCAAACAGATGAAGGAAACAGTTCAAGACCTGAAAACTGAAATAGCAACAATAAAGAAAACACAAACTGAGGGAATACTGGAAATAGAAAAGCTGGATAAACTATCAGGAACTACACATGCAAGCATAACCAACAGAATACAATAGATGGAAGAGAGACTCTCAGGTGTTGAAGATACACTAGGAGAAATAGATTCATCGACCAAAGAAAATCTTAAGTTCAACAAATCCCTAACACAAAATACCCAGGAAATATGGGAAACAGTGAAAAGACCAAACCTAAGAATAATAGGTATAGAAGAAGGTGAAGAAGCCCACATAAAAGGTGCAGAAATCATATTTAATAAAATCATAGAAGAAAGCTTTCCCAACCTCAAGAATGACATGCCAATGAAAGTACTAGAAGCTTACAGAACACCAAATAGAGTGGACCACAAAAAAGTCCCCTTACCACATAATAATCAAAAACCCAAACATACAGAATATAGAAAGAATAGTAAGAACAGCTAAGAAAAAATGCCAAGTAACATAAACACAAACCTATCAGAATTACACCTGACTTCTTCATGGAAACTCCGAAAGCCAGAGGTCCTGGATAGATATTCTACAACACTAAGAGACCAAGGATGCCACCCCAGACTGCTATACCCAGAAAAGCTTTCAATCACTATAGATGGAGAAAACAAGATATTCCATGACAAAACCAGATTTAAACTATATATATCCACTAATCCAGCCCTACAGAAAGTTCTGGAAGGTAAACACCAACCCAAGGAAGTTAACTACACTCAGAAAAGCATAGGAATAAATAATTCCACTTTACCAACAGACAAAAGAAAAAAAGGGGATGGAAATCCACACACCATTGCACCACCACCAAAACCAAATCCAAAACAAACAAGAATGAACAATCAATGGTCATTAATATCCCTCAATATCAAAGGCCTTAACTTGCCTATAAAAAGACATAGGCTAACAGAATAGATATAAAGACAGAATACATCCTTCTGCTGCATACAAGAAACATACCTCAGTTTCAAAGACAGATGTTATCTCAGAGTTAAGGATTGGGAAAAGAATTTCTAATCAAATGGACCCAAGAAACAAGTTATTAGGGTAGCAATCCTGATAACTAACAAATTAGACTTTAAACTAAAAATCAATCAAAAGAGATGAAGAAGATAATTTCATATTCATCACAGAAGAAATCCATCAAGATGAAGACTCAATTCTGAACATCTATGCCCCCAATACAAAAGCATCCACATTAGTAAAAGAAACATTACTAAAACTCAAAGCACACATAAAACCTCACACACTAAATGTGGGAGACTTCAGCAACCCACTCTCATCACTAATTGGGACCACCAGAGAGAAACTTAACAAAGAAACAAAGGGAACTAATTGAAGTTATGATCCAATTGGGTTTAACAGACATCTATAGAACATTCCATCTAAACATAAAATAATATACCTTCTCAGCACCACACACAACCGTCTCTAAAATTGACCACATACTTGGCAACACAGCAAACCTCAACAGGTACAAAAAATTGGAGTAACCCCCCTGTATCTTATCAAACCACCATGCTTTAAAGTTAGAATTCAACGACAACACAAATCACAGAAAACCTACAAACTCATGAAAATTAAACAATGTGCAACTGCACCATTCCTAGGTTAAGGAAGAAATAAAAAAGACATTAAAGACTTCCTAGAAGTCAAAGAGAATGAAGACACAACATACCCACACTTATGGTACACTTTGAAAGCAGTGCTAAGAGGAAAGTTCATAGCATTAAGTGCCCACATGAAGAAACTGGAGAATAGTCACACTAGAGAATTAACAGTACAACTGAAAGCTCTAGAACAAAAAGAAGCAAACTCACCCAGGAGGAGTAGATGCCAGGAAATAATCAAATTGAGGGTTGAAATCAATAAAGTAGAAACCAGGAAAACAATACAAAAAATCAGTGTAACAAAGAATTGGTTCTTCCAGATCAACAAGATAGGCAAACCTTTATCCAAATATACCAAATGGCAGAGAGTGACCATGCAAATTAACAAAATCAGAAATGAAAAGTGGGACATAACAATGGATACTGAGGAAATCCAGAAAATCATCAGGTCATACTTTGAAAACCTGTACTCCACAAAACTCAAAAATCTAAAGGAAATGGACAATTTTCTGGATAGATATTACCTACCAAAATTAAATCAAGAACAGATAAGCAATTTAAACAGACCTAAAACCCCTAATGAAATAGAAGCAATCATCAAAAGTCTCCCAACCAAAAAAAAAACAAAAAACAAAAAAACAAAAAAAAGCACAGGGTCAGATGGTTTCAGTGCAGAATTCTACCAGAAATTCAAAGAACAGCTTATACCAATTCTCCTCAAAGTATTCCACACAATAGAAGCAAAAGGGTCATTGCCAAACTCTTTTTACAAGGCTTCAATAACCTTGGTACCCAAGCCACACAAAGACACAACTAAGAAAGAGAACTACAGACCAATGTCCCTCATGAACATTGATGCAGAAATACTTAATAAAATACTGGCAAATAGGATCCAAGAACACATCAGAAAACTCATCCACCATGGTCAAGTAGGCTTCATCCCAGGGATGCAGGGATGATTCAACATATGAAAATCCATCAGTATAATCTACCACATAAACAAACTGAGAAAGAAAAACCACATGATCATCTCACTAGATGCTGAAAAGGCCTTTGGCAAGATCCAACACCCCTTCATGGTAAAGGTCTTGGAGAGATCAGGGAAAATAGGAACATACCTAAACATAATAGAAGCTATATATAGCAAACAAGCAGCCAAGATGAACCTGAATGGAGAGAAACTCAATGTAATTCCTCTAAAATCATGAACAAGTCAAGGCTGTCCACTCTTTCCATACCTCTTCAATATTGTACTTGAAGTTCTAGTTAGAGCAATAAGACAACAAAAGGAGATCAAGGGGATACAAATTGGAAAAGAAGAAGTCAAACTTTCACTATTTGCAGATGATATGATAGTTTACGTAAGTGACTCGAAAAATTCTACCAGGGAACTCCTATAGTTGATAAACACCATCAGCAAAGTGGCAGGATACAAGATTAACTTTAAAAAAATCGGTAGCCCTGCTATATACAGATGATAAATGGGCTGAGAAAGAAATCACAGAAACATCACCCATTACAATTGCCACAAACAACATAAAATACCTTGGGGCAATGCTAACCAAACTAGTGAAAGACCTGTATAACAAGAACTTTGAGTCTTGAAAGAAAGAAATTAAAGAAGATACCAGAAAATGGAAAGATCTCCCATGCTCTTGGATAGGTAGGATCAATGTAGTAAAAAGAAAAAAAATAAATGGCAATCTTGCCAAAAGCAATCTACAGATTCAATACAATCCCCATCAAAATGCCAGCACAATTCTTCACAGAACAATTCTCAACTTTATATGGAAAGACAAAAGACCCAGGATAGCCAAAGGAACCCTATACAATAAAGGAACTTCTGGAGGCATCACCATCCCTGACTTCAAGCTCTGTTATAGAACTATAGTCCTGAAAACACCTTTGCATTGGCAAAAAAAATAAAAGGCAGGTAGACCAATGGAATCAAACTGAAAACCCTGATAATGGACCCACACACTTACAAACACCTGATTTTCGACAAAGAAGCTAAAATTATACATTGGAAAAAAGAAAGCATTAACAAATGGTGCTAGCATAACTGGATGCTGGTATATAGAAGACTGCAGATAAATCCATATCTATCGCCATGCACATAACTTCAGTCAAAATGGATCAATGACTTAAATCCAGCCACATTGAACATCTTAGAAGAGAAAGTAGGTGGTACCTTTGAATGAATTGGTACAGGAGACTACTTCCTGAACATGACACCAGTAGCACAGACACTGAGATCAACAATTAATAAATGGGACCTTCTGAAACTGAGAAGCTTCTGTAAGGCAAAGGACACAGTCAACAAGACAAAGCGGCAGCCCACAGAGTGTGAAAAGAAATTCACCAGCCCCACATCTGAGGACTGATTTCCAAAATATACAAAGAATTCAAGAAGCTAGTCACCAAAACACCAAATAATCCAACTAAAAAGTGGGGTACAGAACTTGATAGAGAATTCTCAATAGAAGAATCTAAAATGGCTGAAAAACACTTAAGAAAGTGGTCAACATCCTTAGCCTTCAGGGAAATGCAAAATAACTCTGAGATACCATCTTACTCCTGTCAGAATGGCTAAAATCAAAAACACCAGTGACAGTTTATGCTGGAGAGGATGTGGAGAAAAGGGAACACTCCTCCCCTGCTGGTGGAAGTAAAAACTGGTACAGCCATTTTGGATATCACAGTGTGACAGTTCCTCAGGAAAATGGGAATCAGTCTACGACAAAATTCAGCAATTCCACTCTTAGGCATATACCCCAAAGATGCACATTCATACAACAAGGACATCTGTTCAACCATGTTCATAGCAGCATTATTTGTAATAATCAGTACCTGGGAGCAACCTCGATGTCCCTCAACTGAAGAATGGATAAAGAAAATATGGTACATTACACAATGGAATACTATTCAGTGGGAAAAAAACAATGGAATCTTGAAATTCGCAGGCAAATGGATGGCAGTAGAAGAAACCATCCTGAGTGAAGTAACACAGTCACAAAAAGACAAACATGGTATGTACTCACTCATATATGGATTTTAAACATAGAGCAAAGGATTACCAGCCTATAATCCACATCACCAGAGAAACTAGGAAACAAAGAGGACCCTAAGAGGGACATACATGGTCTCCCAGAGAAGGGGAAAGCAACAAGATCTCCTGAGCTAATTAGGAGCATGGGGGAGGGAGAGGAGAGGGAGTTAGGAGAAAGAGAAGGGGAGAAGAGGAAGGGAGAGGAGGACATGAGGGAGCAGGAAGATGGAGTCAGGGGAAGAATAGAGGAGAGCACGAAAAGAGATACCACAATAGAGAGAGCCAGTATAGGTTTAAAGAGAAATCTGGCACTAGGGAAATGTCCAGAGATCTACAAGGTTGACCCCCACCTAAAAATCTAAGCAAGAGTCAAGAGGCTACCTTAAATGCCCTTCTCCAATAATGAGATTGATGACTACCTTACATGCCATCCTAGAGCCTTCATCCAGTAGCTGATGAAAGCAGAAGCAGATACCTACAACTAAACACTGGGCTGAACTCCTGGAATCCAGTTGCAGAGAGGGAGGAGTGATTAGCTAAGAGGTCAAGACCAGGCTGCAGAAACCCACAGAAACAACTGACCTGAACATGGGGGAACTCATGGAACCTAGACTGATAACTGGGAAACCAGCATAGGACTGTTCCAGACCCCCTGAATGTGTATGTCATTTTGGAGGTCTGATTAATCTGTGGGGCCTCTCGTAGTGGATCAGTATATACCCCTAGTAAGGGAATAGACTTTGGGAGCCCATTCCATATAGAGGGATACTCTCTCAGCCTAGACACATGGAGGAGGGTCTAGGCTCTGTTCCAAATGATATGAGAGACTTTGAAGATCCCCCACGGCAGGCCTCACTCTCCCTGGGGAGCAGAAAGGGGATGGGATGGGGTCGTTGGGGGTAAGGGAGGAGGGGAAGGAGAGAGAACTGGGATTGTCATGTAAAACAAGCTTGTTTGTAGTTTAAATTTTAAAAAAGAAAAAAATCCAGAAATTTTATGTTATATAGTGTAGGGAGAGGCCTATGTACCCATAGCACTGACCATGCCCATTTGGGTGTGTTCATAGGTACATAGAACTTATGGGGGATAAAAAGAGCTAGGAGGAGGAGGCACTCTTTCTTTGGGTTCCAGTTTCGGCCTTGAGAACATCGTGAGGACCTTTGGTTCTTGGCTTTCTTGGCTTCTCACGTAAGTGATTTCTTCCTCAACAAAATATCATAGGACATCCCTATTTTGTGTATCTTAATATTTCCGCATTATCTACAATATAGTATATTGCTCTTCCATTTATGGTCAAGTACTTTTGTTAAATGTCAAAAATATATCTCCTGATTTACGAATACTAGTCTGATAATAATAGGGGAATAGACTTAACTCACAGTTAAAATATCAACACCAATAGACATATTAATACATAAGGGGGGAATCTCACAGGTCTACCCCCTAGACAAAGATCTATAGACAACTAATGGCTGAGAGGAAGAATTCATCTCTCCCAGGGATGAGCCCCAGAATTGGTTATGTAATACAAGAAGGTCAGCCCTGAATCATAAACACACAAGCAGGCATCAGGCTTCTGTCTTTATTGCTCTTCATTTTATTATCTTTAGAAAGGCTTTCTCTCTCTGTGTGTGTACCAGAGGTTCTCTGTTTTGGCTAGTCTGGCTGGCCAGCAATCTGCCAGGTAGCATTTTTTCCACCCCCAAATGCTGGTGTTATAGGCACATGCAGCCATGCCCAGCTTTTTACATGGGTGTCTGGTGTTCAAACCCAGACCCCATACTTGCACTAGCAAGTGCTCTTACCCAGCTCCCACTTGTCCTCTTTATTGGAATTTCAGTTGTAGATTTTTACATAGAGGATGACAACACATTTGCAACCTCTGTTTTTCTGTCTGTCCATTGTCTAGTAGAGAAATCTTAAGTGACAAGAGTTTTTCATATTGCTTTTGTTACTCTTTCTTCAGCATACAAATTTACCATGATCACAAATGACTAGATGTGCTTTATAGAAGGCAAATATCCACAAATCTGTTGGTTTGGGGAATAAGTTGGACTTACTTCTTGGAGATGGTTATTTTGTAGGTTGATTTATAATGAAGAGATTGTATCTTCACCCTACAGACTCACCTGGAGTCTCTATATTTGGCACCCATAGCCTGACTTGTTCCCTTAGCTAGGAAGGCAAGATCAACAACAGTATATAGTTACATGTTAAATCACGACTCTTGGACAAGTTCAAAAATTATTTAAGTGTGAATGATGTCCTCTGTCATTTTAACTTCCAACTAAACTGATGTCTGCTGTAAAAGCTGTAGACTAGCATGGTATGTGGTTCCATAAAATTTTCCCTTTTTTAGTTTCTAATTTTTATTGCAGCCCTCAGTCTTTGCTTTTGAGTCTGAGTTTATAGTGGAATAAATCAAATTAGCTCTATTAGGTAGATTTGGTTTTCTTCAATGACTTCAGCTAACGAAAATATGTCTCCTTATGTGAAAAAGCCAGTGTGAGTAATCATTAATTTGGCTGACAAAAAGAGGAATTTTAAATGTTATTTGTTGAGTGGAGTAAATTACTTTATCATAAATGAAATGTGAAATAAACATATGATCTGTTCTCAAGGAACAAAACAAAATTGAGCGCTCAGCACAAGTGGCAGATGTAGTAGATGTCTTTGTCCAGTTGGTGGTGCTAAGTACTCTTATTTAAAACACACACACACACACACACACACACAACACACACACACACACACACACACACACACACACACGCTGACTGGAGGGAGAAGCGGTTAAAACCTGGAGCTTTTCTTAACAAATGTTATTTTATTAGGTTTTGAACGTCTAGCATTAAATGTGTATGCCCAAATTATGTATTTCCTAGAGTTCAGAAATGGATCAAATTTCTCAGATGGCCAGCAGAGTACATGTGTAGTAAATTTCTGTGTAGATATAATTGGGCCATGTTAATGCGCATGTATTGGAAATTACAGGATTGTGTAACATCTAACTCCATCCTGCAATAGCCTTTTGAGCCCGCTCGTCTGGAGGAGAGGGGTGTGACTAGTAATGCATGCAGAGAAGGGAATGGTGTTCTTGGTCATGTTTATGTGCCAGATTTAGATCTGGCACAAATGCTGACATGTGCTGTTACTGCAAGGGTTTTGTTTTCTTCTGTGGATGTATTCCTGTGATGACAGGCATATCGCTTTTGGGGGGTGAGGTGTATTAACCCTTTAAGCCAGTGCTTAAAGCTCTGATGTGGCCCACACAGAGCAATAGCGTGTTGCATAGGCTGCCCCACTTTGAATTTCCCGAACAGTTCCTTATGCCTGCCAGTTCCTCTCCTTCTTCACCGTCTGCCTTCTCCAGAGGTGGCATAAACTTTCCCCGAGATCAGGAGCATAAAGACCGGGTGTGTCTTTACTGTTGTCTACTTTAATGCTTCCTTGGCTGGATGCAGACTCTGTTCCTTTGGAACTACTAGCAAACCCTAAGGAATTAGCAAGGGACAGGAGGCCTTCGTCATGTCTAGGGACCCCTCATGTTCCATACCTGAAAAGTTACTTTTTTATGTCAAAAAGTTCCATAAAACTGTTAGAGGAATTTACCCCCAGAGACCCTAACATGGTTTTATCTTAGTTCCAGACATTTTTCTGTCCACCATAGGGATGTCTCTATGTCGTGTAAAGCTGTTTAAGGTTGGAGAAGCAAGTCCCCATTTATTACAAGGGACAGCTGAGGGGGGCACTGAGAGTTTGTCCATCTACCCAATTATTTGTTCCACCAGTTTTTTTTTTTTGAGTATTGCTGGGTCTTGGACTTACGGTGATGAACTCCAGGAGAACCTGAACAGAGTCCGTGGGCCTAAAGAAGCAGGGTATAGGGCTAGAGATACAGCTCTGTGGTAGAGGGCTCACCTGGCATGTGCAAGGACTTGGTTTCAGATCTCAGTCACCACAAAAACCTTAAAGAAGCTGGGAGATGCTTCCACCATGTGGACATCAGAGGTGGTCCTGTTGCCTAGATTGAAGTATTTGCTATAAATTTATAAAGATAGGTTAGAGGATTATTTGTCATTTAATTGAACTGATAACTTTAGTAAATTTTCTGTGTTTTGGTTTGGAAAATTGTCACAAATCAGAAGCTTTCTGTCAAATGATAATCGTGGAACGCCACCAGCCTGGCACTTTTGCCAGTAGAGACATTAACAACAAGAGTCAGGCACACTCTCTTTAGGAATAGCACAGCCGATGTCTTTATTGTGATAGACTCGGATCTTTGAAATTTGGCCATTGTAGCCCCTTGGAGCTGGATGATGGAGATGCCTAAGAATCATATATACCATCTTATTTCACAGAAAATGGAGGCTGAGCTAACGTTTATGTCTACCCAAGGTCACATAGATCTGATCCACTGACTTCCAATCCACAACACTATTATTTTTCCATCCCAATTTCCACATGGTGAGGGATTTTCCATGTAAATAAAAACAACTGTGTATTGTTTCAACTCAGTAAACTTCCATACTAAATATGGAGTGCATTCCTGCACAATTACCACAATGCAAACTCGGACTGCTCCTGAGGCAGATAATTAGGGAGCTCCTATATTGGAAAAGCCCAGCTAGGGGAGGCAGGGCGCACCAGGTTCCGCATGTGCCGTTCTGAGCCAGAGCCAGGGAGTGGCTGGCTGTCCCCATGAAGCAGACAGGCTTTCATTTGCCGGCTGGCTCGCCTGCTTCCCGTTCTTGCTAGATGAATGGCATCATATGCCGCAGGTATATTAGTAATTTCTGAGTTTGTTCCCCACTAAAAATGGCCTCATTGTTTTCTGCTGCTTTTCCATAATTATACAGTAACAGGAAAATAAACCCACTCTGAGTACAGTCCGAAGCAAAAATCCTGTGTTCTTTATGCAAGTTTGATTTATAGACGTGAACTGCAGAGCGGAGTGACTAGGAAACATTTATCTTCCCATTGCTAGTTGCCATGGAAATGGAGTACACAGAGTAGTGTCATTCCAGTCCTGGTGATGTCTGCAGTAGTTTATTCCTTTGTTGTTCTCGTTTCTTAAGCAACTGCCTAGCGTTCTTCCATCATTACAATTAATCATGCATACAAGTTTTTATCTTTCATCGTGCATAGAAAGTACTAAAAAATGCATGACAAAAATAGGGAGAATTTAAATATTCGTGTGGCTTTAAACATGCATGTGTAATTTCCCCTCTCAGTCCCATTGGAAAAAATAGGTCATGTAAAAAAGAAAAGCTTGTATTAACGTACAGACGTTTCAATAAGGAGAGCAAGGCAAACCTTTGAGGGAACAGCCTGGGGAGGCTGAAGGGATGTCACAGTCTGAGGCCTCCAGAATTCCCACCTAAATAAAGTTCACATTTTGACTTAGTGTTCCTCCCCTGCATAAAAAGCTCCTCCTGGAGAATGGATAAGAGGCTTCTGTTTCTCTGGGCTCTTGAGTCGTCTGAACAGCCTCAGTGTTTGCTAGGGAGACATGGCAGGCCTGACAGAGTAGGGGTCCTTCTGCTTTAAAGGCTCTCAAAGAATCCAGCCTAGTGCAAGTAAAGGAATTCTCATTATCCTTCCTTCTCTTCTTTCTCATCTTCTGCTTGAGACAGGGTCACATTGTATAGCCCAGGCTTGCTCAGGGATTCTAAGACTGCCCTGCTTCCACTCACTAAGTGCTGAGAGTACAGCCATGTCACTGTGTCCGGACTTTCTTATTCGGTTATATAAAATAATTTTACTCTAGGTGTATCTCATATAGTTCAGAGTAGATACTGTACCTACTCATAAATGTGTGTTGGTTATCCTCTGCCTTTTATTGGGGCTTTGGACATTCTGTTGAATAAGAGCGTGTTCTGAAGTCACTAGGTCTAAATCCCTGGTCCGTTGCTTCTTAGTAGTGAGGTTTTTTTTAAGGAGCCTCGATTTGTCTTAGTTCCCCATCCAATAGGGTGAGTAGCTATAAAACTAAGTAATGCATTGTTGGGGATAATTCATACAAAGGGCTCGGCTCTTGTCTAGCACAGTGCAAGTGTTTAGTTGGCAGGGACTATTGTCTTGGTGGTGTGGCTACTGTTGCTATGACTACCAACAGCCAAAGCCTGAGGAATAAGATCAGTCAGTAGGCTTCGGCTCTACCCCAAAGATACAGACCTGTCCCCAGGCTCTGCCTTCACAAGCTGATGGCCAGTGCTTTGCTTTAATTGGCCTGTCTGGACATGTTTCTTCTCAGTACTGTTTAAGGCAGTGCTTACCAAACCCAGAAGAGAAGCTGTTCAGGGCAGTCTTTCGTGCAAAATTATCACCCATAATCTGGGTGAAAAAAATCCTTTTGGATTGTTTGAAATTTGTATGCGTGCATATAATGTGTTTTGTTCAAGTTTACCTTCTCTTCCCTCCCCTTGTGGGAAACACAATCCTCACTCCAGAATAACAAATTCAAGAGAGCAGTGAAATGAAAGTGCTTTGTAATACCATTCTGTAGAAGGGGATGCCAGTGTAGGAAAAAAGGCAGAAATGGCTGTGGTGCGGATTTGGTACAGAACAGGGCTTTGTCTGAAGCCCAGGACTGTGAGAGGTTCCTAACCTCTTTCCCGCCCCCCAAGCCTGGATGTTAGTGATTCACAGTCTAGCGTAGCCCTCTTCCCAGATTCCCCATTCCATTGGTGTAGGACGCAAGCCTTATCTCGTGAATAATTTGGGCTGCCCCCTTTTCTTCTTCATGGGATTAGTCACACACATAGCAGACTGCCTGTAATATGGCAACTCTCAGAGTTCTAAGACAAACAAGCACAGCCACCAACTGGAGGGAGAAGGACCCGTAGTGGCTTCCGCTTATCTGTAACTCCTGCTCACCACCCACACACACCTCACACTGAAGGTGGACTATTACATTTTGTTTCTTACATACCCTAATTCTTCCCATGTCCCCTCCTACCGCTATCCCCTCCCGGTGTCATGGGCTCTCCCTGTCTCTCTCTGTCTCTCTCTGTGTCTGTCTCTGTCTGTCTGTCTCTCCCTCCCTCCCTCCCTCCCTTCCTCCCTCCCTCCCTCCCTCCCTCCCTCCCTTCCTCCCTCCCTCCCTCCCTCCCTTCCTCCCTGCCTCCCTCTCCCCACTGACTCCACTTACTGCTGCTGCCAGTGTATGCATGGATATCGGGGCTATCTGATGGAACGTGGGTCCTCCCAGGGACTACATCCTGATGAAAGTCGACTCTTCCATCCTCCGCAGCCACTCTGCCGTAACTCCTCAGCTAAGGATGGGACTTCCTGACCACCATCCATCCCTCTTCATGCTGGCATCTTACCTTGCTTGATCTTGTTCAGGCATGATCTAGATTTTGTTCTCTTTTTAAAAAAAAGTTTTTATTTTATGTGTATGGTTCCGCCTATATGTAAATCTGTGAACCTTATGTGTTGCAGTGCCCACAGAAGCCAGAAGAGGGCGTCAGATTCCCACAGAATTAGAATTAATAGGCAGTTGTAGCTGCTTTGTGGATGCCGGGAACCAAAGCCAGGTCCTTTGCAAGGACCGCCAGGGTTCTTCACTACTGAGTTGTGTCTCAGGGCATGGATTTGATTCTTATAAGCGGCTGTGGTTAGACAACACTGGAAGGAGTGGCTTGTCCACTTGGGTCTTGGGGAAGGTTCTAGTGTTGTCCACAGAGCCTGAAATGGCTTTGCTGCCCCTGTCCCCACACCACCCTCTTTCTAGTGGTGGCTGAAGACTCACCACCTCATCTTTTCTGAGCTAGAGGCCAGAGCATTCTTTGTTGAAAGTCCCACTCCTTGGCAGCCCTCCAGGGCACACGGCAATTCCTGTTTATTTGATTTAGCTTTTGTTTGGTTAGGCTTGTATTTTGTCTGTTTTGCTTTGTGAAGTTCTTTTCTCCCCAGATTTTCATGTTTAAATCCCCGGAACTTCATTTCTATTTATTTTACCATCTTGCTTCATAGTACTGCTAAAAAGTCGTTTGCTTTAAGCTCTAACAAAATAAGAAGTCTTGGGTTAATTTTTTCCCTATACATACACACCCCAATTCTTATCTAGATGCAGTTTTGTGGACAATTAAAACAAAATAGCCCGTGTTTGTCCTTGGCCCTTTACCAGTTTCTAATACTGCATCGTGTGCTCCTGGTTTGTTTTGTTGTTGTTGTTGTTGAGAGAGATCTCTCTCTCTCTCTCTCTCTCTCTCTCTCTCTCTCTCTCTCTCTCTCTCTCTCTCTCTCTCTCTCTCTCTCTCTCTCTCTCTCTCTAATTGAGAGAGTCTCACTATGTAGTCCTGGCTGTCCTAGAACTCCAAGAGATCTTCCTGCTTCTGCCTCCTGAGGTCTGGGAATTAAAGGGGCATGCTGGCAAGCCTGGCCTCTTCCCTGTCATCCAATTGGTAGGTCATGCCAATTCTGAACAGAGGTAGCCAGTATTCTCTGAAGCCTCTGTTACCCTGGCTCTGTCAACCTCCCTATTTTGTCTTCATATGCAAGATACTTCACAACTGGTCCCCCAAGATAAAAATGAGCCCAACCTGGATGTCTTTTGGTGGTTTGCAATGTTTTAAGTAACTTATTTTGTGGCTACACGAGTCAGTGACTGAAATTTAAACCCTCTGTAGGCATTTCCAAATGCTCCTAAGAGCCTTCGTTGTCTGTGTGTTCTTCACTCCAGTTGTGGCCAACCTGTGCGTGGTCTTTTGTGTGTCCCTCAGTTACTATAAAGGGACATGTTCGCCCTGTGCTTCTCTCAGGGTTTTTATTGTCCTTTGTTTTGCAAGCAAGTATTTGAAAAGTTTCTACACCCCATAAGCCTCTCCACCAATGCAGCAGTCCAAATCAGACCAAATCAAACTGAATTAGAAAAGGCCCACGTTTAATGGATACAATGCTCCCGGATGGCCTTCCAGCACCCCAGAGAGGAGATAGGAAAGGAAGCCTAGAGAAACCCAAGTCTAGTTTCTGTGGGGCAATTTAAATACCCTGTGGGAGTGGTCTTGAGTGTCTCTGGGGGAGGGGTCATCATTTGGCGGGGTTTTCTGAGATGCAGCAGGCTTTAGAGTGAGATGGGGTGGGGGTGGGGGCTTGGATGGAACTTCCACCATAACATCCCAGACTCTCTGAGTTTATGGATGCCAGGGACTGGGGAGAAGCTTTTACTATAACATCCCAGACTCTCTGGGTGTGTAGATGCCAGGGGCTTGGGGTGAAACTTCCACCCAAACAGTATTTATTAACATCTCCTGCTGCAGACACTGGGACTATATGAAAGGCAACATATAGACACTGACCTGTCCTCCAGAGACTCAGGTGAGGAGGTACAGGTAGTGTCCAGGGTAGGTAATCCTGAAAGGTAACTGCAAACCACTGAGGGTAAGGATGCTGAATGAAGACTGGCCACAGTGGGTACCAACAAGCCAGATTTCTACAACCCCTACATCTTCTTCTTAGATGAAACTTTCAAAAGTGTGGTTCCACCCACCATTGCCTTAGCTCTAAAACTCCTGCAAGATCATCTAACAATCAATCTTTCTTCAGGAGACATATTCCTCCTCTGGCAAATAGGTTCCTCTTCTTCTCTAAATAGAAGATTCTTGGAGAATGTCTAATCTCTTGGGGCCCACTGTTCTAACAGTCTGGTAGCCAAAAAGAGGGGTGCAAATGTCCTGCCAAATATCTCTTCATAATATACTTCTTCCTCCCAGGCAGGCCAATTCCAAGAGATGAAAGCAAGGCTGACTTCAGAGGAAGTTCTGGTCACTGTGAGACCTGCAAGGTAGAATTACCTGATTTGGAGGTGGATGGGCAAGCCTTCCGAGTGGAGGTCAGCAGGACAGCACTCCTGCACGTATAACCACCAGGATTTTGATGTAGTGCGTCCACCCTGGAATACACTTGTTTCTGTCTGTATAGATGGGACGAAAGATGAGTGTAGGCTGGGGAGGTAGGCAGGGGCCAGACCATGAATGGCATTCTAAGAGTTGTCAAGACATTTGACCTTTATGTAGAGGACACTGGAAAGCCATTTGCAAGTTTTAAGTGGTGAAATAAAATGATCAGACTAGAAATCCACATGGTCTGTGTGTTGGTGTGGAGAATGTTTTCAGATATGGTGACAACAGCTTCTGTGGGTAGATCTCAGGGAACCCCTTTCTGGAATTCATCCTTTGTTTTTGCTTACATCTGAGTTTATCCACTTTCTGGCATTTACCTGATTAGAATGAGAACTTGTCCCAAACTTTGGCTCCCCGTGCCTGGTTCCTTGTCTTGAAGACCAGAACTCTTCCTGGTCAAGCTATGGGCTTGCTCTCAAATGAATACATTACCAAGAGCGCCCACTGGATCCTCATTTAACCATTCCAAAGAACCCCGTGTCTTGTCTTCCAGCTGAGATCTACTAGGACTTTTGGTGCCAGCCTGGATCTAAGCAGAGTTCAATAATCTCTCTTGACTTTGGCATTCAGTATGATTTCCACAGTTGGCCATTCCTGCTTAGGCCTGAACCTGGCAGGATTTCCTAGTCCCCTTCTTTTTGCTGCAGTTGAAAATACTCCAGCTACTGTCCATCTGTATAGCAAGTCCACATAGAGCAACAAACCCCAGAAAGTGGACTGAAATAAGATGAGTTGAACTAGCTTATAGATTTTTGGCAAGTCACTTAACCTTTACATGCCTCAGTTTCCTCCTCTATAAAATGTAAGTTGTGAAAGAGTCATTTGGAAGAGTGCGAGTGAATTGTATATATACACACAATGCCTGGTCTACATTTGACAGTCACCGTTCACTGTTTTCATTAAGGTGTCTAGACTTTATCCTAGGGTAGCTGCAGGAGGATGTAGAAGAAAGTCCAAAGATGTAGTATTCATCTGGAAAGATCTCTTCTCCCCAGTCCAAATAATGGAGAGGTGCTGGAACGTCATACTGCAGCATCTGGAAGGTGTGTGTGTGTGTGTGTGTGTGTGTGTGTGTGTGTGTGAATAAGTAGCTATTGGGAAATAATAAAAAATAACTGACATGTATGGAGTGCTTTCTATAAGTCAATTCCTGTTCAAAACACTTTCTATCAATTTGTCCTCACAACAGAACATGTGAGGTGGTACTGTGACTACTTTTGCTTTACATATGAAGACACTAAGAAGGTACAGAGAGGTTAAGTGACCTGGCTAAAATCTTATTATCTGATAGAGTTTGTCTTTTGCTCAAGAGTCAGACTCTAGATGGAAATTCAGGTGGGCACCCCATCAGGCAAGGGGAGGTCTTCACCTCCTTCCCCAGGTATAACCTTGAGAAGGGATTTTGAATCTCTTTATCAATTGGTTCTATTAGAGTTCACAGATTTAAGGCTCTTTTCCAGTTCAATTTCAATAGAATAAAGATCTTGACAGCATATAAATTTTCCTAGCAAAAACTAGAGCTATATAATCTATTGCCATATCCCTTTTCACAGACTAAGGTTATGAATCTATGAGTTGAATTGTACATTCTTTCCATAAAATTCCCCAATTTCTGACAATTTGGTCATAAAATCTTTTGATAAAAATATCAAAACCCTCCTATCACAATACTATAAAATGTGACTATTTGTGGCAAAAAAACTATCAGATTTGTCATGATCTGTTTAAACATCATAAGGAGAATCTTTTTAATAATTGAAATAATTGAAGACTTAAATAACTGCAGCCCACATTTCTCAGAATCCACCTCCTGTTAATCAACCTTCGAATAAATCACAGGATTGACCACGAGTTTCTCAGTAACTTTATTCTCTATGATGGGATATACACAGGACTTTTGGTCAAGTCTCAAAAGCTAGGCTCCTCTTAAAGCAGGATATTGGCATTGGCAAGACTGTTACCCCACTTTGACTTCCTCTTCTGAAGGACTTCTAGCTTTAAAAAGCTGAGCCTTAATTCTAAGTGTCTCTGCCCTTTGCTTGTTTACATTGTAAAGAGTAGTATAATTAGTTGGAGTCCTGCTTTGGAGACACTGTGGGTTCAGTTTCTGACCATATACTACCATAAAGCAAGAATCGAGACATTTTACTAGCACATGGGAAAGCCGTGCTCCTACTCCACCATCATCATCTGATGGGCATGCAATAGCCTTGTGTCTCTAAGAACAGTGCATAGAACCTTAGTTTAAAAGGACTTTATTACTTCATCTGAGTCTTCAGCAAGTCCAGATTGTCTTCCTGACCTGGATGCCAAAGGTCATCAACTGATAAAGGTGGTGGTACCAGCCAGTAGCAATTCCTTAAAGTAGGACAGCAGTGACACTTCACATTAATTGTCTCTTCCTTATATGGACAGTTTCTGTTTGGTAGTCTTCTGCCCATACTAGAACTTCTTCAGAATTGAAGTCAGTCCTCTCAAACCCTTCTACTGCTTATCGCCTAAGCTTCTGTGATAGTCTAAACCCTATGATGTCGTCTTAGCAGTGTCTGAGGTAGCTGTATCAGCAGATGCCATCTTCAGAAACTACATTTTTTTCATTTATTTTACATACCAACCACAGCTTCCCTTCCCTTCTCCCTTCCTCTTCTCTCCCCCACCTCCCACCTACCCCTCCCCATCCACTTCCCCTCCGTTGTCTCCATTCAGAAAGGGTCAGGCCTCCCATGATCTTGAACAAAGCTTGGCACCTCAGGTTGAGGCAGGACCAAGCCCCTCCTCCTGCATCAAGACTGGGTGAGGTAATCCAGCACAGGGAACTGGTTCCCCAAAGTCAGCTAAGCATGCTGAGGAGGGGTCATGATCTCACCCTAGGAGCCTCACAGTCAGACCACACTACACACCTGTCACACACATGCAGAGGGCCTAGGTCAGTCCCGTGTAGGCTCCCTAAACCCAGAGTCCATGAGCTCCCATGAGCTCAGGTCAGCTGTCTCTGGAAACCACTTTCTGTTGTTCACATATGAAACTCAAGTTTTATCATAAGGTTACAAAAAAGTTTTCATTCGCATTTGCAGGCTCTGCATCTTGAGTTCTAGCTGTTTCTACTTCTACCACAACTACAGTTATTTCTTCCACTTGTCTTGACCCCCTCAGCATCTTCCATGAGGGTTGAAAGCAACTCCTTCCAAACTCCAATATTGGCATCTGCTCTCTTTCCAGGATTAACCATTGTTTTTCAATGACATCTAGGGTGGCAACTCTTTTCTAGAGGGTTTCAATTTGGTTTATATGAGTCCATCAGAGGAATCGGTACCCAGGACATCTGTAATCTCTTTGTTTCTTAAATCATAAGACTTGAACGTTAAAGTTATCCCTTGATCCAGGGGCTGCCCAATGGATGTTGAAGCAGCAGATATGACAATGTTAATCCCATTGTACCTCTCCATCAGAGTTCTTGGGTGACTGGGAACATTATCAAAGGGCAGTGATATTTTGAAATCTATTTTCTAAAGCATGCTGTAAACATGGGTGCTGCCTGCTGTCCAGCCACTGCTACCCCATGGATAGAACACAGGCAGAGAATTACTTTAGTTCTTAAGGGCCCCGGACTTGGCAAACAGAAGTGAACATTGCTCAAGTATAAAGTCACCACCTGCCCTGCACCCTCCCTGAGAGCCGGCCCGTGCTGTAAAGCTTTGACTTCTTTCTCTGTTAGGAAAGTTCTAGATGCCTCCATCTTCCAGCAGAAGGCTGTTGATTTACACTGAGAATCTGTTACTCAGTGTAGCTGCCTTCATGAGTGAGTTCAGCTGCATGGACTGGAGTCTTTGCATATCAGCATCTGCTGTGTGTGACACCTGTACTTTGATTCAGAGAGACGACTACTAACAAACCCTCACCTCAAACCTTTCTGCTGCTGTCTTGTTTCTCTTGGCCTTTACAGAAGGCGATCAGGCCTTGCTCTGGACTCGACTTTGGGCTGGAGGGAATGTTGTGGCTGGTTTGCTGTACTGTCCAGGCCTGCTTTCTCCATAGCAGCAGCAAGGCCGTCTTGCTTTCTTATCATCCAGATGTTTACTGAAATTGTACTTTTAATTTCTTTCAAGAGCTTCCCTTCGTATTCACAGCTTGGCTAACTGACACAAGCGGCTGTTATTGCTTGGTGGGGGTTGGCTTTTGACATACCCTTCACCACTAACCTTAAGCATTTTTAGCTTTTGATTTAAAGTGAGACACAAGACCCAGTTCCTATTTCTTAGATGCTATTGTAGGATTATTAACATGCCTTATTCTATTACTGTCACATCTCGAGAACAGCGAGGCCTGAGGAGAGGGACAGAGATGGAGGAATAGCTAGTCAGTGGAACAATCAGAACACATACTATTAAGTTGCCGTCCTGTATAGGCATAGTTTGTGGTCCTCCAAAACAATTTTAATAGCACCATCAAAGATCAAAGGTCCTAAATCACCATAACAGGTATAAAAATAATATCAAAGTTTGAAATACTATGACAGTTACCAAACCATGCTGTTGGGAAAATGACACCAGGAGACTTGCTGTATACAAAATCGCCACATTCCATTTGAAAAAAAAAAAAACCACAATATAGGACCTGGGAGATGGCTTAGTAATTACTAGTAAAGCACTATCTATGCTTTATCTAGGATTCAGATCCCCAGAACCCACATGAATGTCTGGTAACCATGGTAGCCAGCTTGTAACTCTAGACTTAGAAGTTAATCCTGGAGCAAGTTACCTAGCAATGCTGCTGTATGGGCAAGCTTTGATTGATGGAAAGACCCTTCCACGATGAAAAGAGATGGGAGAATGATCGAGGATGATTACCAGCGTCAACCTTGGCCTTCCTCATGCATGTATGCCCAAACATCCACACCACACACACACACACACACACACACACACACACACACACACACAAATGAAACAAAAAATGCAAGACATGTGAAGCACTTAAGTGAAACTCAATAAAGCAAGAATGACTACATCATCTAATGGCAAGAAATAAAACAAAAACCTAATAATTTGGTTTCATGTATTTCAGCATTTTAAAGAAGTATTTATTAAGCACCTACTATGTACACAGTGAACATTTCTTTTACTGCCCAGAATTATGAGTAATTGCAATGTCAAATTCTGAGACTTCCTTGGGGTTTGCTTTCATTCTGTCTTTTTCCCCCAGTGTTTCGAGACAGGATTTCTCTTTGTAACAGTCCTGACTGTCCTGCAACTAGCTTTGCAGACCAGGCTGGCCTTGAACTCAAAGAGATCTGCCTGCCTCCGCTTCCCAAATGCTGGGATTAAAGATATGCACCACCACCACCTGACTCTGCCTCTTTCTTTCTAATATCATTTACTGGCTACAGTTTTACCATAAAGTTTTGTGCTCTTTAGTCTTACTTTCTAGTATTCCAAACAAGCAAAGAAAAAAACCTCCATCTTAAAGGGAATTCTGAACATATTGCAGATTACTATTAATCATGCACAATACTCTGCTTTTAATTTTTCAATGTCTAGAAGTCCATGCTAGGTAATACTTCTTAGGCAAAAAAGGAACCATAGCCATGAATGTTCAATTCTAATCCAGATGGGTCAGCTGACATGCTAGTTTTAATGAGTTGCAATAATGAATTTGTCATAGAATCTGAGCCTTCCTTGAGTTATAAATTTTCCAGACTCAAATGCTGTAGAAAATTTATAAGGGCTGCCATTACAATAGACTGTTTCAAATTATCTCCGTTGTATTGAACTAAAAGTAAACCTGATAAAGGCATATCAGGTAGTCATGATGCAAAATGACATAAATAGAATTATTATGCCACTTGTCAAATGATAAACTCAGTAAAGATAGTGGCAAAAGTTGCCTGCCATTTTTTAAAGCTTTTATGAATATCAGGCTTTGTTGCTATTTCATTTGATTCTCATAATAGCCTAATGAGTTGTACAGTATTCCTGTGATTTCTGTTTTACAAATAAGAAAATTGAGTCTGAAAAAGGAAAATGGAAAATGAAGTTGAAGGCATGGGAGGACTTAGTTGGAGGGTGGGTGTCTTAATTAGGTTTTGGTTTGTTATTTTTATTGTTGTTGTTTTTTTGGTTTTTTTGTTTGTTTTCTTTTCTTTTGCTGTGAAGAGACACCATGACCACAGTAACTCTTATAAAGGAAAATTGGGCCTGGGCTACAGGTTCAGAGGTTTAGCTGATTATCATAGCAAGAAACATGTCAGTGTGCAGGCAAACAGAGTGCTGGAGGAGGAGCCTAGAGGTCTACATCTGAGTCTGCAGACAGCAGGAAGAGTGAGCCAACTGTTTAGTATCAGGTTTCTCTTTAAATTTTATCTCCTTGAGCACTGGACTTCACTCCTTACACTTCCTGTTGCTCCTTTTCTCCTCAAACTGTATGTTTTGTATTTTTCCTTTCTTAGCTTGCTCCTTTTTGTTATAGATCTGCACGAGTGTGGCCACTAATAACCAGGCAGCACAGTCAATACTTAGCTATCTGGAAATCTTCTCTGCCAAAGCTGTTATTCCATAACTCTTCAATTTAACCCCAGGAAGATTTTTTGAACAATGGAAGAAAGCAGCCACATTCTTTGCCCAGATATCACAAGAATAGTCTCTAGGCCACATACTAATATTCTTCTTCTCTGAAATTTCTTGAGCCAGGTCTCTACAGTTTTAAATCACCCTCAGCACCACTGTCTTCTATGACCCATTAAACCCCACTTAAAGTGTTCAACTGCTTCCCCAACCACATTCCTCCAAACTAATGCATATCCAGGCCTATCAAATAACTTCTGTCTCAGGATTTTATTTTATTTATTGCTGTGAATAGACCACATGCCCATGGCAACTCTTATAAAGGAAAATATTTAATTGGGGATTCCTTATATGTTCAGAGGTTTAGTCCATTGTCATCATGGTGGGAAGCAGGCAGACATGATACTGGCAAGGTAGCTGAGAGTTTTACCTTGGGATCCACAGCAACAGCAAGGGAGAGACAGTGGGCCTGGCTTGAGCTTCAGAAAGCCCAACCATAGTGACACACTTCCACCAACAAGGCTAAACCTACGCTTAACAAGGCTGCATGTCCTGATCTTTTCAAATAATGCCACTCCCTATAAACCTATAGGGTGGGGATATCTTCATCCAAACCACTATAGTGGGTAAGATCAAAATGCTTGGTGTGCAAGTATGAAATTGTTAAAGAATAAGTAGTATAAAGAAATAAATTAGGCAACAGAAATTGATTTTTTTAAATGTGTAATTTGTACAGTACCTTTGGGACCTCTTTCCTAAATGATATTTTAGTATATAAATGTCTGGCTAAGCAAATTTATCATGCTCTCCTCTTTAAAAAAAATAATACCCAAACGAAAACCATAAAACTGAACTTAGAGCAGTTAGTGTTCCCTGGCCACACACTTTTGAGTTGTCTGCCTCCTGTTGCTTTACACTAAGCATTAGCCATTTGCCTGGTATTGCTGTGTTGCTCATTGTGGATCCCATCTGTCTCTCAGTGGTAGACTGAGCTGGACAGATTCCCCTCCACCATCTGTAGCATTGACAGCTGTCTTTTTTTTTTCTTGGTTTTACGAGACAGGGTTTCTCTGTATTGTTTTGGAGGCTGTCGGTCTAGCCCGGCCTCGAACTCATAGAGATCCGCCTGCCTCTGCCTCCCGAGTGCTGGGATTAAAGGCACGCGCCACCACCGCCTGGCGCCAGCTGTCCTCATGCCTCCACATATCCGTGTGAGGATGGGGATTTTAAGGGTAACTTTCTTCATCTCATAGTTTGAGCTCCTTGGGCTAGGAAATCCCCGTGATACACACCAGTCATGTTTCTGAGATGTGTTTCCCCAGGGAAGAACTGCTGTGCCTACCCAGGCTACATTAGTAGCATATTGCCCAGCTGTGACTCCTCCCATCCTGGTCCAGATTTCACTTCACAGTGACATCTCTCCTTCCATGAAGAGGTAGAACCGAGCCCTCCACTTGATGTAGGCTACTTGGACCAAGAACTGTAACAAAGAGTAACATATCATTAAATCTAGTAGTGTTTGGGAAGTCCCCCCCCCCCAACCATACCACTGAGGATCCCGTTTGGAGCTAAACTGTTTGCCCCATCTGTCCTTGAATTTCTATTCCACTGTATGCATGTAGTGGATGCAGTTTGAGGTGCTGCTTTAACCAAGATTCTAATGCATTTCAGATTTCTGTGCTTCCATAAAGTCATCTCAAAGGTCAATAAGAAATTCTGGCTGTGAGTGACAACTCCCAGGCGCTGCACCCCTGGAGCTCCTGCACCACACAGGCAGCTCAGCTGGTCAGACCATCTCATTACTCCAGCAACTGTTTCTGCTTAGACAGCCTGGGGGAGGAACTTCGTGAATTTTCTTTCAGTGGCTTCCTGAGACTTTGAGTTTTATTTCCTGAGGTCTGTAAGTTTCATTTCGTTCTTGAGTCCTAAGTGACCTCCTCCACAACTGTAAGGACCTGAGTTCAGATCCCTAGAATCCACATAAAAAGATGACTGTGAAGCATAATTGTCTGTAATGCAGTGATCCTACAGGGAGCACTAGGATGGAGACAGAAGACTCCCCAGAGGCTCATGGTCCAGCTAGCCCGGCACGTATGGCAGGAACACCCAGTGTTATCCTCTGATATCTCTCCATGTGCTCGGTGACACACATGTGTCCAAATATTCTCTCTGTCTTTTTTTCTCTCTCTCCTCTCTCACACACACCAAATAAATAAATAAAATACATAAAAATAAAAACCATATACACCCCAAAATAAGATAAAATGTATTTGATAGCAAGAAAAATCTAATTATTTGCATGCCCTACTATCAGACAGTCTTATTCTCATCCATAGTTTCTGGGGCATAATCTAAAGATAACATTGATTTTTGTTCTTGTTGTTGGTTTGATGTTATTTAGGTTTGGTTTTGGTTTTCTGAGACAGGGTTTCTTTGTGTAGCTTTGGAGCCTGTTCTGGAACTTGCTCTTTAGACCAGGCTGGCCTCGATAACTCACAGAGATCCACCTTCCTCTGGAGTGCTGGGATTAAAGGCATGTGCCACCACTGCCTGGCCATTGATTTTTTTTTGATGCAGATAATTCACAGGTTTGGATTTTTGTTTTGTTTCTTGTTAAAGATTTATTTGTTTATTATACATACAGTGTTCTGGCATGCATGCCAGAAGAGGATATGAGATTTCATTATAGATGGTTGTGAGCCACCATGTGGTTGCTGGGAATTGAACTCAGGACCTCTGGAAGACTAACCAGTGCTCTTAACCTCTGAACCATCTCTCCAGTCCCCACAGGTTTGTTTTTAAAACCTCACACTTTGTGCACTTGGTGTGTGAACACCCAGACTTCCCTCCACCCTCACTCTGGCACCGACTTCCTCCCTGCCATTATGTGGGAAGAAGCTCTGTGTTTGCTACATGGAAAAACAGCCTTTACTTGACAGTATACCCTTCATTTATGCTAATCCTTTATCCCAGGAACATTTCATGGAAAGTGATCATTTCTTCCAGAAGTATATAATTTTTTTCAAGTGCATGAAGTTTTAAAAATGAAACCACACATCTCACAAAATGATCTTTGGTTTTACAAGAGTGGGCTTTTTTTTATAGTCTGTGGCTGTTCATTATCTTAAAACCTATTAGTTATAACAGGTAAGCCTGAAGAATGAGGAGGTTTAAATTTAACCAAGACAAAATATCTCACTGTAGTTAGAATTTGAAACTGTACCAGTAAATTTGTATTTGAATGAATCCTGAGTTCATTTTTGAAGGAATAGCTTTCCACTTTAAATGTATAAAACAGTCATTCAAATTCTAGTAGACATGTGTAAGAGCCAGACTCCATATAGCATAGTTGTGGCATTTTGGTGGAAGCTTTTTATTCCTAATGACTGGCCTGATGTGCCATATTCTCTTTTTCCAGCCAAGGGAGGGAAACTCATTTTGTAAGAATTTCATTCAGTAATATGTTCACATTATGTTTCACTTATTACTATCTCTCCTGCACCAGGAATGCCAGGGATGTATCAGGTAGTTAATATCATTGCTAAAAAGGACAAGGTAATTTGGGTAGGAAAATAATGTAATAGCTTTAGTAATAGACTATAATTACAGTGGTGCCTAGCATAAAAATAGTGGAAGGTTTTATTTTTAGATTTTAATGGGTCAGATCAGTATGATGAAAATATACAAACTAAACGACAGCTTTCACCTCAGGTGTTCTTGGTGATGCCAGATCTCTTGTGTCAAATCTAAGTATTAAAAGTCATCTAGTCACAGGTATTCTACTTTTTCCCACTTTTGTTTTAAAAATTTGAAGATGATAAAACAGAAAAAGGCATTTGTTTTCGCCTTAGAAGCCTTGAGACTAAGAGATTTTAAGTGGGGCCAATGTATACACACAAATTCAATCAGGAAATGGATACTGAGCACCTGTGGTTTGCCAGGTGCCTGTCTGAGAACTGTTAGATGTCATCCAAGCAAAGAGGCCCCTCATCTCTGGGAGTTCCTAGTTACCCTGAAACAGGCGACAGCTAAGTACAATAACAGTTTCAGGTAGAGTTGTAACACTGTAAGGAGCATAAAACAACACAGGATGGAATGAGGAGATGATGGTTTTAGATCTGGAAGTTAGAGAAGGCCTCTGTGACAAGTGGCAGTTAAACTGAGACTTAAATGACAGAAAACCACCTGCCATCTAGAAGAAGAGCCATTCAGAGAGAGGAAACGCAGTTGCAGAGGCTCTAAAGTGGGTTGTGCTTGGCAGGACTGAGAGAGTAAAGAAAGCCAGAGTAGTTAGGTTTTGGTGAGTGAACTGCGGCCAAGTCTAAGTGAAATCAGAAAGGGAGACGTGGCCTAGACGAGGAGTTACTCATGCGTGCTGCTGTGCATAGTCTGTGTTATCATGTTAACTAAATCACACATTGTATTACATTGTACCGTCTCATTGTCCAACATCATATTGTATATTTCTATTGTGTTTTATCTTCATGTTTCTCTACTTTGCAAAGACAGCCAACAAAAGAACAGTGACATATTCAGCTGTGCAGGGTTTCTGGCATTCCAAGTAGAGCCACGTGGCTAAGCTGCAATTCCCTTAGCCGAATTCCCAGTATCTTCCATGCTTTTTTTGAATGTCTTTTAAAGGGCTGCAAAGACGTCTCAGTTGACATAGTCTTGCCAAAAGCATGAAGGTTGGATCCCCAGCACCTATGTATATATTCTGGTATGGCGATGTGTACCTGTAATCTCAGCGCTGGGAAGGGTGATACTTGGGGCTTGCTGGCCAGAAGGTCTATTTAACTGAGTGAACTCCAGGTTCAGTAAGATACCTCATCTCAGAAAATAAGGCAGAGAGTAATTGAGGAAACACCTGATGTGATCTCTGGCCTCCACACACATGTGCATACGTATACAGCCACACCTGTTGGGGAAGTCCTGTGTATATGTCAATAAAGCACTGTCTGGCCAATAGGAATCTAGATAGGTGGGGCTAGGAGTCCAGGAAGATTCTGGGAAGGAGAAACACAGGAGAGTCGACATGTAATGCCATGGGGGTAGGAAGCCAGGAAAATCTCCGGTAAGAGAAATATATAGATTAACAATTATGGGGTAATTACTTAAGTCAGAGCTAGCCAGTAAGAAACAAGTAAGGCCAACAGCTTCATAATTAATATAGCCTCCTGTGTGTTTATTTGGGATTGATGTGGCTCTAGAACCAGGCTGGTGGAATGGCTCCTCTCAAGGAAAAAGATTCCCTTTACACACACCTACATGTTTGAACACATAGACACATACCCTGTGAGAGACACACACAAATTTGTTTAAGTTCAGTTCAACACATACTCTCTGGGTCCATACTAGCCATGAGAAGCTGATGCAATTCCCTGGGCTTCTGTAGACAGAGGCAACTACTTGGACTTGTGTACAGCTTGGCTCCTCAATGGAGTGAAGAAAGGACAGACACACATACAGGAAAGCTGTCCGCTGCCTCCACCACGCTGAAACCTCAGTGTGTTTATTGCATACAACACAGAGGGAGGGGTTATCTAGTTTTAGTAGGAGGTCTCTGTAAGTTAGCAGTCTTGTGAACATGTGATAACAGGAAGTGCAGATGCCTGGCTTCGCACACCCTGATCTCATTCCCACCGGGGCCTCTGAAGAAAGCTTTACCGTCCCTCTGAACCTCACGCGGTTAAAGCTTTGTCACTTCTGTGGGACTGAACATTGGAATCCACAATGTAGTTGTGCCTGTGTCAACAGCACACATTCACTCAGGGCTTCTGGTCTCTACACAGCAGAAACTGTAATAGTCTTTTGTAAGACAGCTTTCCTGGATTCTATCTGTAATTTCAATCACAGAGTACCTACCTTTTCTACCAGCTAATTTATCCCTAGATTACAAATCACAACACGATACTAAGGGCCGGGTTCTTAAGCCAAATGCCAGTAATTCATGCTAATGTAATCTTCATCTGTTTCTCTGCATACAGTTGGGAGTTCTATGTATGCTTCAGGACAAAACTTGAATTATTTGAATATTTCTTTGGGGGGGAGAATAGGTGACATTTTTTTACATTAACAATTTAACAAAATATAAGAAAACCTAAAAATACATATCCCTTTAGATGAAACTGCACAAGCTTTGAACTGTTAGGATTATGGTGACTCAAGGGGGTTGAATTTTTATACTAGAGAATCAGGGAAATAATAGACCATTTCCTTTGCGTGTGTCTTCAGACCATACATATATAGTCAAAATATACTCACCTGGAGTTGCCACTGAATTCATCTTTCCTTAGACTTGTAAGTCATTGAACTGTGTTACCAGGAACAGCATTGACTCTTCCTATGGAGATAATGAACAGAGACGTGCGTGTTGAAAGAGAAACAACAGTAGTTTAGGTTTCGCTGTGGCAGAGATACGGTCAGGTACCTTTTCTTGCTGACAGTAATTCCACCACTTCTGGCTTTGCTGTTTTCTTTCTGATTCCCTGGTTCTTTGCTTTGGTAGCGCGTCCTCCTTTCTAGAATGAAGCTGTATGGCTAGTACCACAGGGAGGGTCTTTCCAGGTGTGAGCAATCCCAGTTTTCCAGAGGATCCTGGGAAAAGAGCTGACAAAGCTCGCCTCTGACGGGGCAGGGAATTTTGAGCAGCTCTCAAAGCATTTTCCTCTCTGCTTATTATTTATCAGAGTTGCATATGTGGACTGTAAGTGTGTATGTGTGTATACATGAGCAATTTCAGTCACAGAACGGCCCGAATATAGTTCTCTTATGTTTAGAAACATAACACCCATTTCTTCTGTGGCTGAGGCCCCCTGGGTAACCCTGCCTGATTGCATTTGCATTCCTCTGTCTCAGAGCCAAACTTTTTACAGTCACTCATGTGTGCCTTTATGTTTTATGACAAAACATATGCATCTTAAATAATATGTGGCATTGTGTCACTTGGTTTTAACTTAGTAAGCGTACATTGATTTTTCTCCTATATTTTTAGGGCTCTAATCTGCATTGACATTTGCGTCTTTCTTTTATTCTTTCTAAGGGCTCAATAGCTGGCACCCTCTTTTACCATCCTCCATCAAATAAGAAATAGACTCCAAGTGCAGGCCAGTAGCAGATTAAACATCCATTTTATTAGAGAGAGCATTCTGTTACAGGACTGGGCTTGTAAAAATGCAGCTCAAATCGAAATTCCCTCTGCAGTGGCAGGCTGTGTATACCCGGACGCCCCACAGGAAGGCCCGCCTTGCTGGCACTGTCTGTGTCTCCACCTGCTCTAAGGCAATGCTTCTAGGGAAAAGGAAGGGAGACCAATTAAGCAAGTCCCTTGTTTAGAGGAGTGAGGCTACGGTAGGCAGAAATGCCTCCAAAAGACATCCTCCTACACAGACATTAAAATAAGGCAAGGAAGGTTTTCCCAGCGTACCATAATTTATATTCTTTCTTCTAGCAGAGGATTTGTTTCTTGCTGCAGGCCTTGCTGCACTGACTGTCCTGATAAGTTTCTCCTTGTCCTCACATGGCAGACAGCCTGTGGCTTGTGTACTGGGGAGTGGAAGGCAGAGTCATGGCCCTGTGCACATCCCAGCAGTGTCTCGACTCGTTCCCAAGTGGCTGTACCAGTTCACAAGCCCACCGAAGTGCTTTTGGTGCCCTTCCCTGGTCCGCACCAGCACGTGTTACTGAGTGTCTTTACCACTCTTGGGTATGCGAAGGGATGTTCTTACTGTAATATTGTAATTTTAATTTCCCTTACTACTAGTAAAATTCATCCCATCTCCTAACTGTTGTGACTGGCCTCAACTCACTATTATTACCCAGGATGCTCCTGACCTTCCTGCATCCTATGAACTGAGTTTGGAGGAGTGGACTGCCACCCCCAGTTCAGGTGATATATTTTATATTGGTTTGTAGAGGTTCTCTGTGTATTCTGGGTGGTAATTTTTGAGGGACATAAATCATCAGTTACTGGTGGCCCGATTTCACGTTTTGGGGAAGGGAGAATATCTTTTGATATTTCTCTCGGATATGTATTTTTCTAGACATGATGGAGAGAACCCGTGGAGGAGAGAAGAAGCACGATACTGTTTGACATGTTCAGACTCTAGGATTACATGAAGTGTGTGTGTAGTGCCTCTTGAAAGTACCAATAGAATCCGCCTCAGGATTTTCTGAGTGTTGAAACACTTACATTATCTTTGAACAATTACTGATCAATTTCCCTACATTAGTCCATTTGAGCAATACTTCTGCAAGCTTTACGCCAAGTTGATATTCTTTTACATGATAGGATTTAAGTCTTCGGACGTTAATGGTGGTTTCTGCCTTAATACTTTTGCATGAAAGGGCAGATTCACAGAATACTTCCAACCACAGAGCAAATCTGTCTACTGTTCGGGCACTGTGCGGCACACCTTTTCCAGTTAACCAGTGCCATGGCAGTACCGTGCTGTGATCTGTCAGAATACGGATTGACCCATACAGGTTCGCACACTGCAAGCTGATTTTCAGCACGGGGTTGTTGAGGTGGTGGGGCTGTTAAGAGATGGGGCCTAAAGACAGGTGATCAACCCATGGAGGCCTCACTCTCATGAAGGAGTTGGTGCTGTTCTTTTGAAGGGGATTGGTTCTCACAGATGTGAATTCATTCTTGAAAGAGCAGGTTATTTTAAAACAAGGCCATCTGACAGGTTGGCCTCTTCTGCCTGTAGCTATTTCCCTTTCTGATCAATGCATCCCTCGCTGGGACGCCAGTGCTGTTGGGCCCTATATCCAGTTGAATCATGAACCAAATGAACCTCTCTAATAAGTCCCCTAGCCTCAAACATTTTGTTACAGCAGCGCTAAGTGAAGTAAGGCATGCTGTACAGAACTCCATTCTCTCCTTAGAGGTTGTGGACATTATCATCTCTAAGTCCACTGCTGTACTAAACTGCATCTGATGGTCCTTAGAGGAGGAGATTGTATCAGTTTTGCGAATTCTTCTTAAGACTTTTATTTTAGGTTTATAGACCTTCACCAATAAAAGAAATCCTTAACATGCTGTAATATTTCATATTTTATATGTGGGAGACTAAACGATCTCCTGGAGATCACACGTCTTCTAGTTTGCTTTCCATGGTTGTAATAAAGACCATGACCCAGAGCAACTTGGGATTGAAGGGCTTATTTGGCTTACATAATCTGATCACAGTCCATCGTTCAGGAGAGTCAAAGCAGGACTGGAACCTGGAGGCAGGAACTGGACCAGAGACCACAGAGGAATGCTGCTTGCTGTCCACGGCTTGCTCAGCTTGCTCTTTTATACCACACATGAGCAGAGGTGGACGGTCCTTCTACATCAACCATTAACCAAGAAATGGCCCCCTTACATGCCCACAGGGAGTCTGTTGGAGAAAATTCATCATTTGAGAACCTTCTTCCCAGACATGTCTAGGTTTGTGTCAAGTTGACAGAAACTAACCACAAAACATACTTTGAAGGATTAGGACACGTGTCCCTCAGCCTCCAGCACACAGAGTGCTTTCCATTATAGTATACTGCAGAATCATAGCTTAATTCTGTCTCCTTAAAGGTGGGGTAAACCACTGTAGTTAGATTATGTTTTTACTAGTAGCTTTGAGTGCATTTAGCTTTGAGTTTATGGAATAAGTTTGTTCTTAATACTAAAGGAACTGCTTATGATACTTTCCTAAATTAGCATTATGGAAATAATGTATACTGCTTTCCTTCTTTACATTCAACTGTATTAAATGCTAGTCTTTCCAACAGGTTGTATAAATAAGTTAAATGTTATGATAAATTATTCCAAAGTGGCACACTAACAGTTTGCATAAATTAAAACTATGGTGCAACACTTTGAATCAGATTGCAACTAAATGTAAATTTGTAAATGTGTGTGGTTAATTTTTAAATATAATGTTCCACGCATGACTGTTTGTATTTAAGTTAGTGAAGTTAACAATAAAATTAGCATATTTAACGCAGGAACTAAAATAAGAAGATCGCTAACTCACATATACCTACATATTCATACAGCCCCTCTCCTACCTTGCTGCACAGGAACCACTCCCCTGAACTCAATATTTACCAATCCTGTGATGACACCCGTATATACATGATTGTACATATATATCTCTGTATTTTCCTAATATTTAACTTTTAAACCTTATTTAAAATGTCAAACATAAGTAGTCTTGTCAGCTGCTCTTTTTCCCACTTGATTATGTCTTCAGTATTTATCTTTGTTTCATATATAATTTAACCATTTTGAATGTATACAGAAACTCAACATATGAATGTATCAGCATTTGTCTTGTGTTGATAGCTGTTTAGTATTTTCTTCCAATTTTGCTTCCTTGCACAAGAACCAATAATACTATATGAATATGTCATCCTGGTACACACCTGCAAGCATCACTCTTAGATTTGTACTTAGAAGGAAAACTGCTATGCTGTAAGCTGTATAAATGTTTGTTCGGCTAATGCCCGAGTATTACGGGGCAAATGCCATTTCCAGGCACGGACACCCAGTCTGCATTTCCACCCGTAGCTTTTGAGATTCTGCTGACTCTCTCCAGCTCTCAGTATCACCCGAACTCCTTGTTCTTTCCCACCTAGTGGGTGTCCTGTCTCAGGCCAGCTTGATGCACTTTCCTGAGCCATGGCAGTCTCTCTGTATCTTATGCTTACAGAGCTCTCTGTGGAAGAACTAGCCACAGCTCCTACGTGTTGGCTTCCTGTGGATATGAACATGTTATTTGTACCTTCTCTTTGTTCCTGGCTTGTCCTTTTGCTGTCTTCAGACATCCTTTTAGAGATGCTCTTACAGTTGGCCCCACCCTCCCCCAAGCTCTGTCACCTTCACAGTTGCTGTGGCTTTCACATACGGTTTTCCCTGTGTACCAGGCCACGTCCTCCTGTTTTACATCCAGTCATTACAGCACGCTAATTGGGAGGATCCGTTATTAGTAGACACTGCGTCTAGGATACTGAGGTACAGAAAGGCTCATTGACTTGCTGAAATTCAAACCATTAGCAAGTAGCAGAGGTGGGATTTGAACCCAAGGTACCTAGGAACTAAGTCCATGCTTTTAGTTGTAACTCCATATTCAAGACAGGATTTTCCATCTTTTGTTGGGTTTAATTCCTACATGCTTATATTTTAGCTGCAAAATGGAAGCATTTAGAAATTAATGCTTTTAAAATTACTTGTAATTTTACATAAAAGTAAAATTGATTTTGTATATTGATCTTATATCTAACAGCCTTACTAGTTTAACTGTAGATTGCTAACATTATTTTTGCAAAGATAATGTCAGTATGAAAGGTTACTTATTTTCTTTTTAAAAATATTTACTTTTATTTTATGTATATGGATATGTTGCTTGCATGGATGTCTGTGCACCGCGTCTGTGGTGCCCAAGGTAGCCAGAAGGGGGAGCCGCATTCCCTGGAATTGGAGTTTCAGAGTGCTGTGAGCTGCCATGTGGTGCTGAGAATGGAAACCTGTCTCCTCCAGAAGAACAGCCAGTGTTCATAACTGCTGAGCCATCTCTTCAGCCTGAGCAGTAACTGTTTCTGTTCTTCATTCCCAATCCTTGTGTTTCACATATCTTTTCCTTGACTTATTGCACTGTCCAGGCTAGTGTGAGTCTTAACCTGTGGGACATGACCTCTCTTGGGGTCAAATATCAGATATCCTGCATATGAGATCTTTACATTATGATTCACAACAGTAGCAAAATGACATCTATGAAGTAGTGACCACAATATGAGGAACTGTATTAGAGGGTTGCAGCATTCGGAAGGTTGAGAACCACTGGTCTAGACCTATCTGTGTTAGTAGTGTCTTATTCTAAAATGTGGGCAAGGATTTAAACAGTCTGTCACTTAATTTTATCACAGCTATAGGTATGTCAAAGAAGTTGTTGTCTGCAACCAGAAGATAAAGTGTCTTTACTCAGGGGTAAAGCCAATATCTACCAAGTCTGGCCTGAGTTCAACCCCCAGGACCCATTTGGGAGAAGAGAACCAACTCCCACAACTTGTCCCCCAACACATGTAGTAGCACAAACACTTGAGCTTGAGAAACTATGAGGGAAATTAGTTTGTTTTTTAACAGCAGCAAATTATACCTTTTAAAAGCAGAGTTTCTGGTTTTATGTGCAAACAATTCAAAAGTTATAAAATTTTCAAGGTAATTTTTATATCAAAATAATAACAGTGTAATAAAATAAAGAAGGGAATTCACTAATTCACTATATATGAGGCCATTATAACCCTTTTACCAGAACAAACAAGAACATAGACATATTTTGTACACACACACACAAATATCCTAAGTAAACAGTAACAGAATAAATATTGCTAAATATAAAAGAGTAATAGTATGACCAATTAGGCTTCTACAAAAAAACATAAAAGGTGAATCTATATTAATAAATTGATGTTAACAGAGTAAAGGAAAGATATCTCAGTAGATATAAAAAGCATAAAATAATATTTAGTGCCTTCTCTTGATTAAAATGCTGATTGCTAGACTAGATGAAACTTTATTTTTTAACTTTTGGATCATTTTAATAAAATGTTTTGTGTATGTGGCCTAGACTGGCTTTGAACTTGGTATTTTCTATGCACACATTCCAAGTGCTGAGGTTTTAGTCTGCAGCTCCATCAGACTCTGCAATGATTTTAAAGAATTAAAAGTACAAAGGTTTTTACTAAAGTCTCACTTTATGGTTTCTTCATCCTTAAGGCATTTGAAGCTATTTGTTTTTAAACATAGAAATTCTACTTGAAGTCTACTTCAGTCTGTTTCTTCTGACTCTTACTCATGGTGATGTGTAGACTTTAAATTCAATATTCACGGGCCTTGAAAAAGTCACTTATGGAGATTTCTAAGGTCTCAGGGTGAAGGACCCCCCCAAGTGATGTTTTTACACATGAGGAGTGGGAACACTATCAGAGCAGTACTGTGCTGAAGCAGGTGCACAGACCCAGTGCTGGTGCCCTTAGGTTTACTCAGATCCCAAGTCCCAGTCTCACAAGGTCATTTGCCTCCTCTCAGGGATGGGCCATCTTGTTTTAGGGTTCTCCTACTTTTCTCAGCAACAGGAACTTGAAAGTAACCCCATAGGTTTCAGTTTAATGTAGGAAATCTGTTCTACAAAATAGCTCATCTAGGCAAGTCCTGGATCTGAACTATTGGCTAAACCAAAGATCAGATGCATGCTACAGGCCAGTGCACGCATGCTACAGGCCGGCACATGCATGGTACAGAGCAGTGCCTCCAGTGCAAACATGGACTACCACAAAAAAGCTAACCCCTTAGGGCTCCATCTGTTCCGAGACTTTGGCCTGGTCATTCCCACTGTCTTTTTGACTCCTAGGGGCTTTGAAGTAGCTTTTGACTGAGTATTTTTTGTTTTTTAGTGAGAGAATTTATCTGAATATCCAAAACCAGAAAGCCACACTTTTTTTTCAAAAATTCTAATTTTCAAATGCGGATTTATTTGATTAGACTAATTTTTCCAATTTTCAACATATCTAATAATCACTTATATCTAAGAGATGTAGAAAATATATAAAATTAATGATGCATTTCTGAAGTTCAATAATTCTGGCTTTTACTTGAGTTTTACTTTTTATTGCTATTTGAAGGACCTGAAAAAAAAACAAATAGTTTTGGCCACTTAGTGTGCTTATATGCTGCATATTATTTACAAGACATAAGCTAAATATTCATTTTCATAAAATAAAAGCAGAATACCAGGAAACAGTGATATAATTTAGTAACTGTTTCATTAGATTGCAGCTTTATTGCTGTTTCTTATAAACAACATGTGCTGTCATGGAATGTTTGTGTCAAGTTATTAGTCATAAGAACCACCTTGTGTGACTTCGGTAACACCTTATATAACTACAATTATATCCAATGCAAAGTAGTTGTTTTTCTGTGTCCAAAGCAGATTGATGGGTTCCCCATGCCACCAACTCTTATTGATTAATTAAGAGGATTCCCAGGGCCCAGCCCATGACAATCCTCAGGCTTACTGCATTCCAAGGGTACCACCCATGGTCAGCAGAGGGAAAGACTCCTGGGATAGAGGTGGCTTAGTTCCCTAGCATCAAGTTATGACAACATTCTGATACGTTGCTAGGAGCAGCTCACTGGAGCCCCAGTGCCTAGGGTTTGTATTATGGGCCAGCCTGAAGGAATTGTAAGTCTAGCATGTACCACCATTCTAGTCTCCCAGAGGAAAATCAAGTCTTCAACACAGACCCATTTTGCAGAGACAGTAAAAAGCATTGTGACCCACTGTTATGAGTGAGTGGTGGGAAACCTCCCAGAAAGCCAATTCCAGATGCCATTCGAAGCCAGTCTTGTGAACAGGGTGGTAGTAGGCCTAATAGATGCCCTTGTACACATGGGTGAGGGCTAAAACTTTTTTTAATTGAAAATAGATATTTTCCTACAGTGTATTCTGAATATGGTTCCCCTCCCTGTCTCCTCCCCGATCTTGCCCTCCCACTAAAATCCATACCCTTTCATTTTAACTCTCACAGAAAACAGTCAGCTAAAATAAACAAATAATAATAAATAAAAAACATAAATCATAATAACAATGATGAATAAAAGCAAACAAACCAGAAAGAGGGTTCAAGTTTTCAAAGCGTGGACTACATGCCAAGCACTGTGGAAGCCTTTTACTTGTTGAGTCTTCAAGATAGCCAGATCATAAATGAACTGAGGCCCAGAGAGACTAAAAAACTCAGCCAAGGTCTGACAACTAACAAAAAGTAAAACAGGATTAAGACTCTGTCTGGCTTCAGAATCCATTATTTTATCAAATGCTTTATTGGTTTTGTAAAGAATTACTTTCATGTTGTCTCACCTTGTGGATAATATGCTTTATACATTTGTACAAAAAGTGATTAGAAGAAATTGACTTCCTTTAGCCTCTTTTAATCTTCGGTGTTGTTCCATGGCTATTAATTTTCAGATTTGGAAAATCATCCTTATTATCCTATGCAAACCCTGGCTGATCTCGGGGACTTTTCTCAGCATTTGTGTTTCTAGGGTAGAGTCGGCATTTGTTTTCCTACACAAGACTTGTCTGCTCTGTTTTCTTTTGGTTTTCCTCTGAAATGTAGCCATTATATCAGCAAGAGGTTTATGGTCCCGGCACCATGGCTTATCACCAGAAGATAAAATGTGCTATCTTTACATATTTAGGCACCTGATTAAAAATGCTATAAACTGGGATAAGAATGTAGCTCTACTGATAGAGTGTTTGCTCTGCATGCACCAAGCCCTGAGTTCAATCCCAGCACCACCGTAAAGTGGGCATGGTGACTCATCCTGGTAATTGCACCACTCAGGAGATGGAGACAGGAAGATCAGGAGTTCAAGGTCATCCTTGGCCACACCATGAATTGGAGACTATGCTGGTGTATATGAGTCCAGGTCTCAAAAATAGCCCCCCCTAAACTAAATTATATATCAACAACAGAAGTATTTTCTTCACCCTATGAAGGCTGCAGTTAAGAGCAAGAGTTTACAATTCGTAGACCTACAGAAGGCCCACCTTTCATCATAGGTCCCAAATGTGTCCTTACATGGATGAAAGAGAGAACTCTGGTGTCTGCAACCACTTCTGGGCACTCAGAAGCCATTGACTTAATGGCTTATCAAAGGCCTGCCTTCATTCAGTACCATCGCTCCAGTGGTCGGGTTTTCAACATAAGGCTCTTGGAGAGACATAAACATTTAATCCCCAGCTGGAGCATTTTCTATTTCATTTCCTTCCTTGTAATTCTAATCATTGCATTGGTTGAGTTGTCATCTCCACTGTATAGGACAGTGACTTGAGGGACTATAATGTTTCCACGCTCCCACATCATCTGGGATGTAACTTCTAAGTAGGAACTTGTCGCTGTATGAGTGTGGGTTTGGGTCTTCTTTCCCCTGGGTCTTCTTTCCCCATTGAAATGAAAGGATCCACTATGTAGTGTATCCATTCCCAAGAAACTAAATTATGGCTTCAAGAAAAGTTAGAGTGTTAACACATGTGCTGAAGTATGATACAGATGTTTAATGTCTTGCTGTAATAATATTTTACCGTGCAGAGTCACCTGCTTTTTTGATCCCTGACTGTTTGCTTCCTTTATTCCCTAACACCTGTTCCCAAGGATATATTTACAGTCTGTTGTCTTTTCTAAATGGCTAGTACATATGTTAGAAAGACTGATTTTTTTCCTCATGTCTTTCAGTAAATTCTGTAAGAATTCCTTACTATTTTATTGTTTTCCTTTCTTTGTTCTTTCGCTTCAGTAAAGTGCCTGAGTACTGATTTTACTTAGCTGCCCCGTACTATGTGACCTTAAGTAGAAAAGGTTGTTTCTGGTCTTAACTTTTAAAAACCAATTCTTAAATGTCAAACCAGTGCAAGGTGGTGAATGCTCCCCTACCTGTGTAGGCTGAGAGAGCTTGTGTACTTAGTGTATACTTGGGATGCACATACTGTGTGCATCTAGGTGAGACACTGGCTGCCTTTAATTTCCTTTAGATTTCTGCATTTGTCGTCTCCTAGTTACACAGCATATCACCTTCCCTGCCTTCCCCCCTCAGCACTCCTCTGATGCCCTCCCACCCCCCCACCCCCGGGCTTCCTTCCGTTGGTCACACCAGATCTTAGAGAAGGTCTTCTTCTTTGCTATCTACCTCATTTTGACTATAAAGATGCAGGAGAGGGGCAGACTCTTCTGCCTTGTAGTGATGGCCTCTGAGTGCCTGGGTTAGCAAAACACTCCGTCATTTAGTTATTGTTGGGTTAATGTGTTAAGTTGCAGAAAAACAGGCTGTTTATGTTAGCAAGGGGATTTGAAGCATATTCACTTGAGTAGATGCGATTTTCCTCGGATTGAGACTAGAAGGGAGTAAACTGGCCTCCACTTTAGCCTCTGTTGACTAAAAAGTCAACAGTGGTCTGCTCAGTTCCTAGGCTAACAATTTCTAGGCTAGCATTCTCTGATTCTTTAGACTTTCTAAGTGCATATTTGTCATAAGTTATCAGAAACGTAACAAATCACAGCTGCTGCCAAATTTCAGCAGACCTTGATCTTTTGGTGTCCATTGTAAACACTTCAAACAATGAAAACTGTGCACAGTGACACTGCATTCTGCCACCCACCTTCATGTAGCTTGTGCCACATTAACACCGCCATCTTACGGAAATAAAGCAGTGTGCACATGTTTATAAACCTGTTTCCTTTTTTGACTCCTTTCCCTCTTCGCACAGGAACCTTGTGGTTTTTTTTGTCACGTCTGTCCATCTTGTAGTTGTTCAGTATTTCCGTACTGGTATTTATTCACAACTCCATTGTCTTCTTCGGAGTGTATTTAGGTGTGATGTATGTCGTTATGCCTTGTATATTACGGAACCTTGGCGTTTCTCACGCAGCATTACATTTTGAGAGTCTTCTATGCATATGCATGCATCTCTTATAGTCTGTTCCTTTTCACTGCGATAGACAGCTTCTCTGGATGATAACTCCACGTTTCTTTAGTCTCCTGGGGAGGTGGATTCAGTCACTCAACATAGTGCTCCTGCCACAGTAAGCTTTCTGTGTAAGACTTCAGCTTGGGTGGTGTTTCACAGTCTTCCACCTTGAGACACAGAGAGTGGGGAGTATTTATAAGAGCACATTTATGTGGTGGGCAGATGGCTTTTAGGTGAAGGGATGGACCCTGCCTTCATGCATGCATACCTGTTAGTCTGCCTGTCCAAGATACTGGAGTGCAGACTCCAGCCACATTTTAAGCCAGCGTTGGCTCAGATCTGGAAGCTGTGCCTGGGAATAGCGGTCTTTGTGTTCCCTGGGAAGGGGTCTTATACACTGTGTGCTTCCACGGGTGTTTTTACTTTTCAAAGTAGGTTTAAATATACTTTCAGTATAGTATAAATACTGACCTTTAAAAATGAAATATCAAGTTTTATGTTTATCCAGTGGAATCCAAACACCATAATGATTGAATACTCATAATTTTGGAGGGGAAATGTAGGAAAGCTGTAAGAACAATTCTTCAGCAATGCTTAGTTTTACATTCTTAGTTGAATTCACATTTCTATTATTCTTCTCATATTAAATTTTATTCTACTGTAATTTTAAAAAACAATTTTAGGCTTTTAGTGCCATTATTTTGGAATTAAGTTTCTGAGGTGTAATTTACAGATGATGGGTGTCTCCATTAGCAGGTGTTAAATACTGTGCAGGTTTGACAGCTGGATCCAGTCGTGTAATCAGGGTCACAATGTGGAGTGTTCTGTACCTCTGCCCTCCTGCCTGGTCTTCCCGCCTCTGGCATTGCTTTTGAGAGTTTTGTCCCTATGCTATAGCCCTTCCCAGAATGCACTAAGTGACATGACCCAGTAGCCATCCTTTGCATCAGGGTTCTGTCAGTGTATGTGGGGATCATCCATATGGTCATGTGAATCAGTGATTAGTTACTGAGTGGCATTGACTGCAGGATGGATGGACTATCACAATTTACACAGAAACTAGTTGATGAACATTTGAATAATTACCAGTTCGCGTCAGCTGAGAATAATGGTGCTGCCAATAATTTGTTCAGGTTTTTGTATGGATATCCCTTTTCATTTCTATTGAGCTGAGTGAGATATATGTTTTAAATATGTCAGAAACTGGCAAACCATTTTCTTATTTTAATTGAACATATATACACACACACAATTGTGTTCCTGCATAGCCTATCATGTATGTGTTTTGGAATAGATGTGTGTTACCCAATTGCTGACTTGAAGTAGTCCATAGGCATACCACACATACTCCTCATTTTGTGTATGCTGTCCTAGAGAAGCGTTTCTGCGGTGCCTGTCCCACTGCACTCCCGCTGACACAACAGGACTGCCAGGTGCCGAGCATTGGCGTGACCATGGTGTCTAATAGTGTTGGATTTCTCGGTTCTCTCTAACAGGCAGGTACTGATAGCTCCTGGAACTTTTCAATGTGTGATTGGTTAACAACTAAAGACTTAACATAACAGTTGGTTTCGGTCCTTGCCCACATCACGTTTAAGTCTAGTTCAATATTAGAATTTTTTTAGTCCTGAATTATAAAAGATTTTTATACAAACAAGACAGGACTTCTAATCTATGGTTTGTGTTTTCATTTTCTCAGTACTTTCTTTTAAAAACAAAAGGACTTTAAAAAGCAATCCAATTTACCATTTTTTAAACGATTAATACTTTTTTTTAAGTCTTACGTTGGAAACTTTGCCTAACATAAATGCCTTTTAACCTTACATATCTGCTGGGCTAGGCTATGTGGCCTCAAATTTCGATTAAAAAAGTGTAGACCTTACTGCGAAGATATTTTAAAGACATTATTAACACTTAAATCAGTAGACTCTGGTGAAGCAGAATGCCCTCCATAATGGCGGGGGATGTGGGGCTCCTCTCATGGGTGATGTGGGGCTCCTCTCATGGGATGATGTGGGCTCCTCTCGTGGGATGATGTGGGCTCCTCTCATGGGTGATGTGGGCTCCTCTCATGGGGGATGTGGGCTCCTCTCATGGGTGATGTGGGCTCCTCTCATGGGTGATGTGGGCTCCTCTCATGGGGTGATGTGGGCTCCTCTCATGGGGGATGTGGGCTCCTCTCATGGGGGATGTGGGCTCCTCTCATGGGGTGATGTGGGGCTCTCCCAAGAAGAAGGAATTGTACCTCCACACTGTCTCCAGGTTGGAGCCTGTAGCACCAGTTCTTTTATGGACTCTGTTACAATGTATTGATCAGTTAATTCCATATTCCTAATTACATAAGTAAATCTCGATATCTGATATCTTAACAGCATTCTAACCCATTATACTTCTTTATGAATCGTCAGTTTCCACCAAAAGAAAAAAAATGGAACTCAAAATTTTCTGTGGTTTTGTTGTTGAATTTATGTTTAACCACTAACCTACACCAACTTAAATTTTGAGTATTTCAAAATACTCAAAGGAAGGTATGTGCTTCCTTTAAAAGTGTTTTCTGTAGTTCCTACTGTTTTGTTGTTTTAATGCAATTTTTTCTGTATGTCTTATCATACAAGTATATATTAATGTTTATATTGTTATGATATAAATCCTTTAAATTTTCTGCTAGTTTATATAGATCCTCGGTTGGTTTTTATATGCTAGTTTTATGTCAGCAACATTGCAGAGCATCTTAGTCAGCTATGACTGCTGTAACAAGCACCTGAGACAGGTGTGTGTGCATCCGTGCCTAGTTCTTCGGCTGGAAGGTTTAAGATATGTTGCCCTAACAGTCTGGTTCTTGTCCTGGCTCCAACATGGCTGCCTTCCTGCTGAAGGCTTATGTGACCCTTCCTTGGTATGTGCTCATGGGGAGAGGGGTCCCTTTCCTGTTCTTAAAAGGACATTCATCCCAGGAGGCTTCACCATCAGTACCTAATTACTTCCCAAAGGCCTTCCTCCAGATGCTCTCACACTGGGGCTGGGAGCGGCATCTTAAAGATGGGGACATTTAGTGCATAATGCTAAATGGGTTTGCCAATGCTAATTTTATTTTAGTAATTGTGGTAGTTCTTGCTTTTTAGGCATATAGTAACATCCCCTTTGAACAGTAGCTTTTGTCTTCACCAGTCCTCACGTCATTGAGCTGCTTTTCTCGGGGTACTGGCTAGAGCCTCCTATGCTAGGGTGAGTAAACGTACTACCGGGCAACTTGTTTCTTTCCTATCTTGCCAGGGGAGGAGAAGGCTTTAGTATTTCACATTGATGTGATGTTTATAGCTGTGGTCTGTGCTTTGTTTCATTTCTTCAGGGAAGGGAGAGGCAGGTAGATAATCTTCATCTGATTAAGGGAGCGCCTATGAATGCATACTGATGTGATGGGATGCCCCTTCTGCTCATGCCGGCCTGATCCTATTGTTTCCCCTTTCGTTGCTATGATGGATGTAGTAGATGTTAATGGAAAGACTAGAAAAGGTACTTCACCATTAGCTATGGCAAGGCTCATAAAATTTGTAATTGTTTAGTGGTAGTAGAATACACAGTGTAACCCTGTTAAATGTATCTGTTAATATGTGACAGGTACTCAGTAGGAATAAATCAAGGAATAGAGGAGTTTAAAGTGACAGTTTGGAAAATTCTCTCTCTCTCTCTCTCTCTCTCTCTCTCTCTTTGTGTGTGTGTGTGTGTGTGTGTGTGTGTGTGTGTGTGTGTGTGTGTGTGTAATGTAGGCACATGTAGGTGGAGGCCAGAGGTCAATTCTTACATATATTCTTCAATTACTCACCACCTTGTTTTTGAGGCAGGGTCTCTCTCTTCCCCGAACCGGAGCTCTCTGTTTCCTAGGCTGGCTGGCAGTGACCCCCAGGACCCACCTCACTCCCCAACGTGACTCTTCTTTGACATGGATGCTACAGATTCAGGCGCTCATGCTTGCCAAGCAGAGGCTTTGCCAATTAAAGCATCTCTCCACTCTCCACTCATCTTTTGACAAAGGTTAATGAAAATGTTTCTCTTGTGTCTGAACAGATTTTGAGAGAACTGTAAAGCATTCATGTAATATGAGTTCCTTTTATTCAGAGGTGTTGTGAGCTTCACTCTTATTTCATCGAGGTAACCACTGAACATCAAGGTAACCCCTGAACATTTTCCTGCACCTCCTCTTAGTTATGGTTAAATGTAACTGAGCTGTGGACCAAGACAGGTGAGAGTAAGACTATTTGCCGAGCCCTGTCTCATTCCTAAGGACAGTGAAAGGGTGCAGATGTCACATTCTGAGTCACACTGGTATTTCCCACCAGCCCATGTATAAGGTGATGTGGCTGGATACATGGTTAGGTGGACAGATAGATGGGTCAGTTGGGAAACTTTAGCGTACACCACCCTGATAACCCACCACAGATAATTGCTTCCTGTGGTGTCTTTGATTTGCTTTCATGGTACTTTGTCTCACGGCCATGCCTTCCTTCACAGTAGGTAAGAGTCGAGATCGCCACATAGAAATTACTGTCATCTTGAAGGGTTTTAATTTTGTTTTTTGGTTTGGTTTGTTTTTTGTCTCATACACTTTGGGTAGTCTTTTGGTTTTTGTTTGTTGGTTGGTTGGTTTTAGACCTTAGAGATCTTTTCTTTGTATGTTATACTTTCTGGTTTTGTGTTTTCATGGGATTTCCGTATGTGCAAGTGTGTATGTGTATCTTGTGCTTTTTCTTTAGCTCTTTTTTATCCTATTCTGATTTATTTCCTTATTTTTTCCTAGATGCCTGTTTATTTTCTAATGAAGGAGAGGAAAAAAAGGGTGTGGATTTGGGTGGGTTGGGAGGTGGAAGGGTCTGGAAGAAATCGTGGGGAGTAGAAACTAATCAGAAAATATTGTGTAGAAAAAATGTTTTCATTTAAAAAAAGTCACCATCTGGGGCTGGAAAGATGGCTCAGCACCTAAGAGCACTGACTGTTCTTCAAAAAGACTCAGGTTTGATCTCCAGTGTCCAAATGGTAGCTCACAACTGTCTGTAACTCCAGTTCCAAGGGATCTGACACCTTCTTCTGACTTCTAGGGTCACTTCATGCATGCTGTGTACAACACACATGAAAACAAAACATCCATACACCTAAAATAAAAATAAAGGCTAATAGTCAGGTGTTGGTGGTGCACACCTTTGATCCCAGTACTCAGGAGGTAGAGGCAGGAGGATCTCTGAGTCCGAGGCCAGCCAGTTCCAGGACAACCTCCAAAGCCACAGAGAAACCCTGTCTTGACAAAGAAACAATAAATAAATAAATAAATGTTAAAAAAATCACTACCTTGCTAAGCATTCGTGAATTCAGAATGTTCGTGAATTCAGAACATCTCACCATGTGCCCCACAGACTTCCTCTCCCTTAACAGAAAAACAAAAACAAAACAGTAAGATGGGACTGACTTTAACCTTTGGGGGGGGGCAGTTTATAGTACACTACTTCATGAATGCCAGTTTTTATTGTTCCTGTGACACCCAGGAAGTTGTTAAACACCCAGGAAACACATACACGTTAAATGAATTTGGGGAAGAAATGTGTCTTTCTTTGTAAAGTAGGAGGGAGGTGCTAGGAGGGAAATATGAGATCCAGAAAGCAGTGTGAGTCTCACAAGTATGTTCTGAAACACAGCAGTTCCTTTAAATGTCCTAAGTACAAGTTGAGGCTCTTGTGACTGACTCCATTCGTCCTGCATGTCTGTATAAGGCCTTAATGGATGTCCTCGGGTGTAACGCTACCATTGCCTTGGGGTACAGGCATTCTGAAACTGTTACATTCAAGTATGTGCATGACTCAACCTTCATCCTTCGACTCTTGGTAAACTGTCCGTTAAGACAAGGAATATTCCAGACAGGGTTTGTTTCTGTGATATATTTGTTCTAAGACATACAGTAGATCATGACTATTGATATGTCTGAAATAACAATAAATAAGTAAATAAAAGTAATTGAATTAAAATTATTTTGGGTGCTGGACACTGAATTTTTGATAGACTAAGATTTAATGTTAAGATAGGGAAAGTCCATAATTATTCATCTTTTTACTTACTTGTTCTTTCAACAAGTATATACTGAGGCACCTGTTAGCTTGCTTACATTGACAAGACTAGTGGGGATGTCATATGAATGAGACAAACTTAAAATGTAACATGAAATGACAAAACAGCAGTAATCAAGTAAACTAAGCAATAACAACATCACCAATTACTCTAAACACTATGAAGGAAATTATAGGGCAATAAGAAAGCAACGATGGATAGTGCCTTTACACAGGGCTCTGGTGGAGATCTCAGGAAAAAGTGGCGTGTGTTCTGTGGGTTCTGTGGAGACACCAGACAGTGGTCTTTGTGGACGTGCGGCCGACAATTGAGCAAATGTGAAGAAAGGAGTTACATACTCTAAAGAAGGTACTTCTGTGGCCAAGGAGCACGAGAGGTTCTGGAATAGTTCCTCCCCTAGCCTGCAAATACAATCTAATTTTCCTGTTTACAAAGCGGGTAAGTGGAGTGTGGACGTTCCAGCCGTGTGTAGCTTGCTGTGGAAGTGGTTAAGTAAGGATCAAACCCAGGTGGTCTAACTGGAGACCTTCCTCACTGCCATGGTCCACTGCCCTGCAAGCTACACTAGCTTTCATTGTAATGAAATGGCTGTGGAAAGAAATAGACCCACTCCAAAGCCCGACTCTCACCAGCTGATCTTTCTCTAAGCCATGGACTTTGTGAGCGTGGTAGCTGTCCTGTTTGTACCATTTGTTTTCTACTTAAGTAATTCATTTTTTTCCATTTTGGTATTTAGTTTTCATTATTTTCCAACTAATTAAAAACCACCTCCAATTGGAATCAATTAGGATCGGTTTGAAAGATGATTTGAAATAGTTTAATGCGCGTCAGTTCATCTGTCTCCTTTTGTCTGGCTACATAGGCCAGTACTCAGGAGAAAGGACTCTGCCTTAGGCAGTTCCAGCTGCTAGATGGAAACACTATAGACTGATGCAATAGAAACTGAGATGCCGCTCTTCTAGAAGCTGGTACGGTGAAGGTCAGGGTACTGGAGATCCAGTCTGGGGAGGGCCTACAGTTTGGCTTCTTGCTGTTTGGGAACATGGCAAAGCAGCTCCCTGCACCTCAATTACAAGGCCACTAATCCTGTCACAGGGACTGTCCGTCACCACCACATGGGTGTTTAGATTTCAAATATGAATGAAGGGTGCATGAATATTTGAAACAGTAGAGTCTTATGATAAGAAAGGTTTACATGCAACATTAAAATAAATGAAAATAGCTGGGCGGTGGTGGCGCACGCCTTTAGTCCCAGCACTCGGGAGGCAGAGGCAGGCGGATCTCTCTGAGTTCGAGGCCAGGCTGGACCAACAGCCTCCAAAACAATACAGAGAAACCCTGTCTCATAAAAAAAGAAAATATATTAAATAAATTTATATTGAACCAAATTTTAATTGTCTGAATCAGAGAAGAAGACACACTACTATTAACACTGGCAGCTGTGCACATATCTGACATTTCTGATAGAACAACTTTGTCTTTCAGAGTTTAGACAGAATGATTTTTGCCTGGAGTTTTCTGTAAGTCTGTAACATCTTCTGTTATAATAGGAAAGGAAGCGCTGCTTTTTCTCTGTGTAACTAGAAAAAACCAGGACCTTAGAAGGTTATTGCAGAGTGATAGGAGCTGTCAGAGTCCTGAAGCTTAAATCCTTCCACTTCTTTCTTCTTGGAAACCTTTTTCTCCACTGATAAAAAATGGAAACAAAAGTCTGTGTGCATCTGCTGTGCAAGTTAGCTGACAAATTAATTCAGTCTGACAAAAGCCAAGTGTGACCTCAGTGTTCTTCAGAAATATCTGGGCACATATGAAAGACAACAACAGCCTATGTTTGTGAGCCATTGAGCTATTTGTGTTCTGCCTCGTGGCTGGCTTTTTAGGGACATTTTGGGGTAACTTATCATGGTTTAACAAATTAAATGCCTTGTGACAGTGAAAAATACTCACACTGTAACTCATTGAAGCATTTAAATTGAATAAAGAATGCTATTTTTATAGGAGTCTACTATAGTTGATGTCACTACACAAATAAGAGGTATTAGGAAGAGAGTGAGCCCTGAGCTAAGGAAGGAGCTGACATCTGGATCAGCAAGTGATCAAAGGAAATTAGTAGGAAGTAGCCTAAGGTCGTGGCAAAGGGTCTCTTTCTAATGTGTTTAGATGTCACTGAATAAAGACATGGAAAGGAGGCCAAAGACAAAGTGATCATGTGATGTGAGTCTGTTCACCAGAGCTTAACAAAAGCAGTAAAGAACAGAAAATCTGGGTTAAATACAATAGCTACTGGTCAAAGGACCAAAAGATAGGAGAGAATGTTTTAGCCAAAACAAGGTCAAAAGAAGCCAGAAATTACAGTTTAGGTCAGTTCAAATCTGGATAAAGAAGTAGAAAGAAATAATGCCTAGTAGATGATGGTCAGAGATGGAGAATGTATATCTCAACGTTATGCACATTGCTTAGCAACAACAACAACAAAAAACTTTAATAAATGAAAGGGGAAGTACAAAAGATGAAGGAGGAAGAGACTCATGCCGATAAAGCAATCTGATGCAAGGGGAAAACGAGAGAACCCAAGACCGAAGGTGAATTGAGACTGTGGAGAAGCCAAGGTAAATGATGACATTTATTATTGCCACCAAGGCAAGTTCCTTTAAAGCTTAGACATTGAATTATAGTCATCATTAAAATAACTACCCAAAGTAAAGATACTGATTGGTATGTAAAATATACTTCATATTCTTTTCATAAAGCAGTAGAGATATATTTTTATATTCCTGTGATTTGATGTTTTTAAATACACATGTATTTCAATACAATATGTGAAAAAATGTGGAAATTGCAAAACAGTGGTTTAGTGTGGCATTTGGCAATGATTTTCATCCCATATTTTGGATAGGAATTGTTGCTTTGCCTTATTTTAAATATTTGGACAGTGGTTAGTACTCAACCTGCTTGTAAAGTTCAAAAGCACCTTTATGTGAATAAAACCTTCTAAAGGGCAGTAGATGCATTTAGAAATAAGTAAATTAATTCATCCCATATGCAGCAGTTAAGACAGAATGCATTCCCAATGTACGGACTTAGAGATGACCTTGTAAAAACTGAAAGCGGTACAAATCCCGCATTCCACGGCTACCACAGGGTTCCTCTAATAAAAAGGATTGCTGTCTTAAACATTCCTCAGAACCATCTCTTTGTATGCTCCATCTGCAGAGTAGAATTTTTCTTGGGAAATGTCTTCAAATAGTGGAGGCCCGACTCCTGCTTGTAAGTACGCACTCTGCAGTGGGAGAGAAGAGGCGCAGACCTGGTGACCAACAAGCAGGTCAGTGACAGTAGTCATAATCGGGCCCTTGGTGCCGGCTTTGGGGAATGAAGCCTTATAACTGGCTGGGGAGATGTCTTAGTGGAAAACCACTGGCTGTGCAAGCGAGAAGAACTGAGTTCAAATCCCCAGAAGTGGTAGCACAGGTGTCTGTTCCTACAGGAGGTGAGAGCTGAAGGCAGGAGCATCTCTGGAGTCTAAGCTGTCTTAGTCCCTGCTGAAAGCAGGGGACATTCTGTCTGCTGTCCCACAAACCTCATACTCTGGATACCTTGCATTATCTTTACCTCAGACCTGCTGGTCTTTTCTTCTACAACATTGGTTCTCAGCCCTTTCACAGGGGTCACCTAAGATAATCAGAAAACACAGATATTTACATTATGACTCATAACAGTAGCAAAATTACAGTTATGAAGTAGCAACAAAAGTAAGTTTGTAGTTGGGGCTCACCACAACATGAGGAGCTATGTTAAAGGGTCGCAGCATTAGGAAGGTTGGAACCACAACTCTACAACGTTCATGATGTCACCTTCTACCATTCATCGGTTGTGGGAACCTTTGAAAGTTAGCCTCTTTTCTTGGCCTCTGGTAGCCACCTGGTCACTGAGCTGGATCTGATCTGCCATCTGTCTGTCCCACTGTCCTTGATCCACGATATGTTGGCTGCTGTAACGAAGGCTGGCAGGCTGGATGGTTTGAGCACTGGTGTTTATTTTCTCTGAGTTCTTGAGTCCAGAAGTCTGAGATGAAGTGTCAGTAAGGGTCACTCCTCTGAAGCCACTCCCCTTGCCTTGTAGATGACTGTCTTCTCTCTGTGTCTATATGTGATGTTGGGGGGAAGTCCTGTGCATTTGTCAATAAAGCACTGTTGGGCCAATAGAAATCTAGATAGGTGGGACTAGGAGTCCAGGAGGACTCTGGGAAGGAGAAACACAGGAGTCGAGATGTAACGCCATGGGGTAGGAAGCGCGGAACTATTCTCCAGTAAGAGAAATACTTAATTAACAATTATGGGGTAATTACTTAAGTCAGAGCTAGCCAGTAAGAAACAAGCAAGGGCAACAGCTTCATAATGAATATAGCCTCCTGTGTGTTTATTTGGGACTGATGCGGCTCTAGAACCAGGCTGGTGGGAAGGCTTCTCTCAAGGAAAAGTTTTCCCTTTACAATGTGATCTTCCCTCTGGAAGATGCCTGTGTCCTTTTCTCTCCTTAGAACTCTAGTTCAGTCCCCTTGACTCATGTGGTGGATGAAAGGAAAGGATTCTCAAAAGTTGTCATCTGACCTCCACTCTGGCATGCATCGCGTGAATGTGTGCGTGCGCGTGCACGCTCACACACACACACACACACACACACACACACACACAAACAAAAGCGTTAAAGAAACAATCATCCTTTACTTTGCCATCAGCTCAGCCAGAGCCCAGCCCAGCCCCTCTGAGTGCTTCTTCATCTTCCCACACCAAGAGCTTTGTACATGGCCCTCCTCACAGCCTGCTGCAAGGCTCCCTACATCCAGAGATGTCTCTGCTCTCTCACGCTAGACGCATAGTAGCAGTGCAACTTTCCCCAGCTTCTGTAACGGAAAAAAATGAGTGCAAATTGTCAGAAATGTGTGCAAATTGTGAGCACCGGTACATTAGTAGTGACATGGGAACTCCGAGGGAGTAGGGGAAAAGGTATAAATTGCAGGATAATATCCAGGGGAGGTCGGTGTGTTAGTAATGCAGGGAATATGATGGATGTAAAGAAAGGGTCTGAATTACAGGGTAATGGACAGGGGAGGTCAGTGCATTAGTAACATGGAGAAACTGACCATTTGGGAGGAAAAGGTGCAAGCTGTAGAATAATGTAAAGTAGGGGGTTCACTGTTCAGAGCCTTCCGCACACCAGGAAGGCTTGCTTGCCCTACAGACACTAGCTACAACTTTCAGTATTTTTTTTATAGTTTTCTCACAGCAGGCCTTTGTCTTTTACAACTGTTAATTAAATTTCAAACTACAGTTACAGGGGAAAATTATTGTTCTTCCTTAATGGAACTCTGAGGCAGGAAGATTCCCTGCAAACCTCTAACTGCTCGAACTTATGAGCCTCGTGTGTGGGATAATGAGCACGAGTCTGCTGGGGGAACCTATGTTGCACACAGACACACATTCCTCTCACAGGCTCTGTATATATGGCTGTTGTTTCCTGGTTCAAGAAAGAGTTTAAAATCGTCACACTATGTTTAAAATTAATCCTTTTAAGCATAACATACTAGGGGACTAGGCTTCAGGAGTCTCTTTTGTGGGTCTGGCTTGGGAGTCAGTTACTGACTACACATAGGATATCTTCTCCAAGATGGGTGTGCATATACAGCCTTGGGACATGGAGGTATCTGTCTCTCCCAAAGGTGCTGTTGTTTCTCCCTCAAAGATTCATGTGTTGAAAACTTAGTCCCTAGGATAATAATATTGAGGTGAGCTGAGCGTAGGAGCTCACAATCTGAACCAACAACCAGGGGGACTACATAGGACTGACGTAGGCCCTCTACATATATGGGACAGCTGTGTAGCTTGATCTGCTTGTGCTATTCCTAACAGTGGGAGCATAGGCTGTCCCTGAAGCTTTGGCTGGCTCTTGGGACAATCCTCATACTGGATTGTCTTGAAGGGGAGGGGCTTAGTCTTACAGAGTCTTAAACATGTTTTGTTGATACCCATGGGAGGCTTGCCCCTTTCTGAACAGAAAAAGAGGAAGAGTGGATTCAGTGGTGGGGGGTAAAGGGAGGTGGGACAAGGGAATGGGAGAAGAGGGGGAGGGGAAACTGTGGTTGGGTTGTAAAACAAATACTTTTTTTTAAAAAGGTGGGCTGAGGGCCAGAGAGATGGTTCAGAATTTAAGAGCGCTGGCTGCCCTTCCAGAGGATCCAGGTCCAATTTCTAGCACATGATACTCACAAATATCTGTAACTCTAGTTCCAAACTCTGGTGCCTTCTTCTGGGCTCCACAGATACCAGGCTTGCACAGATACTTCTCAGCAAGCTGGATTTAACGTTCCAAAATGTGGTGAGGAGGAAGCAGAACATCAGAGAGCTTAATGTTCCTGGCCATATTACATTTCTTTATGTATGACTGGAGTGAGACCTAATGTACATATATTTGTTTCTGTAAAGAAGCAGGCAGGGTCGGTCCAGGGTTTTGGTCTCTGAGAGGCTCACAAAAGGTATGAATGCCTTTTTCCTCCTGGTTTATAATTGGTCCCAATGAGGGAAGTCAATTACTTCATGTGAAATGGGCTTCAAAGGCTGGGGGTGAAGAGTGGTTAGCCCTGGCTTGCAGGTTTGTCTTTGCCCGAATACAGAAGAGAATAAACACATGAATACTTTAATCGGGCTTTCAGAGCACTTAGAATAAGGTAACGCAGTGAGGAGCAACAAGGAGCCAGCCTCCCCCCAGGACACCCAGCCTCAAAGTACACTCAGTGTTGGGGAGAGCTGGGGTCCGCCAGGTCTAGTTTGTTCAAGGGAGTGTCTTCCAGAGGGTAACTGTGCATTAACTGCATGGACCGTTTTATCTTGCTGTGTACTTGTAGATGCTCTAGCACACTTACTGTGAGCTACTTCAAATGTTTCCCATTTGGTAGAAACAAAGGAAATGTAATCTCTAATAAAGAATAGATTGCTTTCCAGATGTTTGGGAGGTTGACTCTAAAATCTGAAGGCAACATCCAATAATGCCATAAATGGTATCTTAACTTCCCAGGCTAGCACACAAGGCATCTTTAAGCCCCTGTGTGGCTCACTTATCACCTATGGATTCTATTAGTGTTAAAGTAAAGAGAGAAAGAGGGGGTACTTTTCGTGTCTGCACCAAGATCAGCCTTTTGGGGAGGTGGGGGTGGAAGTCCTCCTCTAGAGGTTCCTAGCATCTTTACAAAGCATCACTGCAAAGTCACTGGCCATTTTTCCCTCTCTCCCACCTGCCAAGGCTCTCATTCCTCAGGGTAGCTAGTCTCAATGTTAGTAAGTAGGATTTGGATTTAACTCCCATACTAACACATAAATAAACAATTCCTCAGTCCTACCAGAGACATACGAATTTCTGAAATGCAATTCTCAATTGCTTTCTTTTTAAGTCAACCAAGCACACAGCGAGTGTGAAATCAAAGAAGGTAAATTGGTCCCAGGTTCCCCTGATCCCAGTGCTCAGGCGGCAGAGACAAGAGGATCACAAGTTTGAAGCCAGCTGGGGCTAGATAGTGAGACCCCAGCTCAAAGGAGAGCAGACCTAACAGCCACTAAGTTACTGCTGGCCAAAAGCACTTCCTGCTCCCTCCAGAGTCCTCAGCCAGCTCTGCTGTTCACCACTTCTCCCTTTGCGCTGTTTATAACCTGTGCGTCCAGAAGAGGCCTCGTGTCAGCATCACGCTGGCAGCAGTCGGGGCTCCTGATGGGAGCCCAGTCTCCAGAGGACTGGGTATTGCCCTGAGTTCTGTGTAAGTCAGAGAGGAACAGAGGTGGATGCTGTCTGTAGAAGGCACAGACTGGCCCGAAGGAGGACTTGTTCCACAAAGAACTCAGCCTGGGGAGGGCTTGAACCATGAATCCTCTAAGACCCTGAGGGCAAAACCATCCTTCCTGTGCCTTGAGGGAATTGCTAGTAAGACTTGAAGAGGAAACACTGTGTACATTGGAGGGAGACAGAGAAGATGGACAGCCTCATAGGCCACCACAAGGGTTTTATCCCTAAAGCTGGGATTTGACCTTAAGAATCTGAAACTGGAGAAAGAGAGACAGATTATACTGTGTGGTCCTGACTGTTGGAGTAAGTGTGGTGTAGAGTTGGGAAATCTCATAGTGGGGGTGATTAAGATCTGAAGGTGACAGTGCCATTTGGGGTGTACCCTGCTTCAAATGTATTTCTGATTATCCCTGACACCATGAATGAACTTCTATGATTAAAACTCCATCTCTTTTAAAACTCATGCCTCCTACCAACCTGGCAAGACTGCATGCAGCCTGAGTAACATTTTAAAAAGCCTTCATTTCCAAGTGAAAGAGCCCTTCTCTTTCTCATGCCTCTGTCCCCGTTCAGACTATGGATGGCTCATCTGTCATTCTCCAACAGCACCTGATTTCAAGAAAGGCTGTGTCCAGTATGACCTACATGAACTTGATGTCATTTTGAGCCAGCCTGCCGCTTTCCTGAATATAACATGTGGCAGGTTGAACTTCTCTTCCCTTAAGTGAGGAGAGGAGTTTTCTGACTGCCTGCTGAGCCATCCAGAGGTGGGACTCACTTTGGCTGTAACTCCACAGGGCTTCTGTCAGCCTTAGCCTCGCTGTGTGGCAGCTGGGACCTTGGGCTAACTCTTCTGAGGCTGCCATGGGCTAACTCTTCTGAGGCCATGGTGCCTGAAGCAGCCCCGGCTCTCCACTCAAAACCTCACCAAACCAGGTTAAGAGTGTTGCTCTGCTCCAGGACCAGAAGTTCTGGGTCCTCTCTAATATGAGTCACCCCTAAGTCAATACGTAGGACCCAGGGATGCCTGGTATTCAAGCAATGGTCCCAGATAAGGCACATGGCATCTTTGCTGAGTGGCAGAGCTCATCCCTGGAGTTTTGGGTGCCATCTACCTCCAGAGTCACAGAAATCCCAGAGCAAGAATAGGGCAAGATCCCCCCTTCTAAGGCTGCCTCCAAACAACACTGCTGGTGGCAACAGACTTCAGTTTCAGCCATGTGGCTCCTTGTCTAACGTTTTAAAAATGGGTATCAGGTGACGCAGGTCTGTGTTTCAGCCACTTGGGAGGCTGGGGTAATAAGATCAGAAGTTCAAGATCAGCCTTGGCTGTTGAGTGGGTTCAAGGTCAGCTTGGACAGTTTATGACACACGGTCTCAAAGTCAAAAGCTGGCTAGGCATACAGCTCAGTGGTGGAGTAGTCTCCTAGTGTGAGTAAGGTATTAAATTCTAACCTGGTACCAGGCAGGAAGCAAACAGATGGGAAGGGAGTTGTTTTGGAGTGAGTAGTGGGGCCATTCAGGAGTCTCCAAAATGTGGTCCCCACTGTTACTCTTGTTCTTGGTACTCTTAGTTGTTTATCTCCTGGCTGTCTCCTATGTCGTGGGAGAGCTTTTGAAGCTGGGAGTCCAGGACACTTCAGATTGGCTAGGTAGGAGTGGGACAGGAGTCAATGACAGAAATTCTCTACACATTATTTGAAGCTAGTTACTAACAATTAAATTAAACTGTTTGCCACTATATATATTGAATAATCTTTGAAACTAGAGTTTAGCAGAAGAGGGATAATAAAAAAATGTGGGTGTTGGTTAAGAAAGGTTTGATGGTCTTGCTTTTATATCTTACCTAAGTCTAAAGAAGTTTAGAATTCATGAAAAAGTATTTTATTTGTTAAATGGTAATGGTTATATTTCTTAGTGTTCATTTGTCTAGCAAGGCTCTGTAGGCATCTTCAGAAATATTTTCAAAGCAGGCACAGCATTTATCATTTAGAAATCTTAATCCTTTCTTTCAACCAGCCATATTTGTTAATATTCACAGAAACAATAACAGAAATAGGAGTGTGCATATTCTTACCCACAAACACCTAACATGTGTGGGGGGCCTTTCTGGTGGCTGGGACAGAACTGAATGTACACTTCTGCTCCTCACCCACAAACACCTAACATGTGCAGGGGCCTTTCTGGCGGCTGGGACAGCAGCACAGAAAATGCCCTTCCATTCCTCGGGGAGTGGAAAGTGATCTGAACAGAAAGAAAAGCAGGGAAGTGGGAACCAGTCACAGGCTCGCCACAGCCTCATGCCCGCAGGTGAGGCAACAGTCAGGACCATGGAGTGGGGGTGACTGCTGTTGCGTATTCTTCCTCCTGAAAGAAATTCAGGGTTAAGCACAAGGAAAGCCTACTGAGAGTGAGAGGGTTTCCAGAGTTGGCAAGGAAGAGAACATCCCCAGTGACTGTGGCTTTTGTTTCGTTTTATAGTTTTAAACAGGGTGTCATGTGTACCAGGTTGGCCTTGAACTCACTCTATCTCTGAGGATGACCTTGAACTCCTGATCCTTCTGTGTCCGCCTGCCAAGTGCTAGGATTACAGGTATGAGCCACCATGCCCTGCTCTGTTTCCTTTTTAATTGCATCCTCGCCTGTTTTCTCTAAGGTTATTATTAGGATGTATTGCTTAATTCTAAGATTTCCCTTATTGTCCTGCGTGTCTTGTAGGAAGTTGGCCAATGTTGAAGAAAGTATCAGCAGAGGAAGATGATAGGATAAAGGCACCAACTTTCTGTTTCTCTAGAAGTAAGCCTTAGGACCATCTCTTCTATAGATGCTAGATGCTCCCCATCTACAGTTACCACTTACGGTGGCCCAGTGTCTCAGCCTCGGCACTGACACTACTTGACTTGATAAACCCAGACACAAGCATTTCGAAAAACACAATGCAGTTGTGACTACTTAGCAGGCTTTTCTTTTACACTGAGTTGTTGGATTTTCTTCCCTCTTAAATATATTTAGGATTAAGCCTACAGTTTCCCATTTTGTGCTATTCCTTCCCTTTTGGTCGTTTCCTGACTTTGACTCTTCATTTCTTCCCCTCCAAGGCTGTGAACTTCTTCTGGACAGGGGTCACTTAATCTCTGGCTCTTTAGACATATGGAGGAGGTCCACTGAATGCTCAAGGGATGAATGGAAATACTTCACAGTTCAAAGGAAAGCAACAAAACAGATGGAACTGGATACAAGTGCCCATGGGCATGGTCAATTTTTGCACGTGAGATTGCACAGTGCCTCGGAGAACAACTCATCTGACTTTACCCACCCAGCCAACCTTGGTGTGGAGGGGAAAGATTTCTAATCCCAGAGAAGATCTCTCAAGCAGCAGCTGCCATATAAGACAGGCATGCTGTCTGTGACACCCCAACACCGTTCCCGTGATACAGAGGCTCAAACCCTAAAAGATGTGTGTGCTCTTTTCTGAGTAATTAAGTTCTTCCCAGAACCACTCATATTGTAGATTCCATGAGTGTATTTCCACAAGTTCACACAACCACAATTTGATCACGATTGCTAGCTTTTGAAAGCCTCCCTTCATTTCCCAGCAGGCAGCTTCCTGTCAGGATTCATTTCCCATTTAGAAAATATCTCTCTGACCCACAGTTTTCTGGACACAATTCATCCTTCACATATTTGAGCCTTCCCATTGTCATCAATCCTTAGCTCCTCAGATGCCAAAAAAAAACCCTGTTTATATTCACAGTGATAAGATCTATCCAAACCACTGAAGGACGGAGAACTAACAAGAATGTTTAAGCGATTTCATTCTGTGATTTTTCTAATTTAAGGAAAAATGCTTTTAGTACCCGTTTCTGTTATTACTGTTTGAGAAATCAAAGTAATAACTGTTGCAGTGGAAATGAGATGTGCATTCTATTTTCCCCTGCACTCTCTGTATAGTTAAAATTAGACTTGGGCTGAGCAGCAGAGTAATGGTGAACATCCATGGAGATTCTCCTGCCAGACCTCCATCATAGTGGCCTCAGTGAGAGATAGTGAGATCCAGACAAGACTTCAAGGAGTCACTGTGTAAAAGAACCAGGCTGGGAAGGCATTAGCCAAGAAAGAAGACCATGCTGTATCTTGGGGTGTTATCTTAGCTTGTAAAATGTCATTGCAGGCAGGAGTCACTGGGCTTAGACTCTGTGGAGTGTGTGCTAATTCTTGTATAAGGAAAGGATATGACCAGGAAGGTCTCCTTCAGGTTTCATGCTGCAGGACCTAACAGGGAATGAGGAGACTGGTCAGTGGATGAGGTCTTATTGCCAGGGTAAATGATAGAAACAGGTAACAGGAAGAAACAAATCTTGGGCTTGCTAATGCAGAAGAGCCAGAAGTCTTCTGCAGCTGAATGAATATTGGAAAACAGTGTGATGAGAATGGTCAGGTCATTTCCAAGACTAGCCAGAGAGTCCACATGCCATGTTAGTATACATGGGTGGTTAGAAAGAGAAGGGTGGCAGGCAGAGCCTTTAGATGGTGTCAGTGTGAAGAGGGAGACAGACAGAGAATGGTCATAGAAGGGCCAGGGACCCCCAAATTCATGGAAATGTCAACGATGGCTTTTCAGGATGACGGGGAGAACAGAATTCGAGATGTATGATGTCTGAGTTTAGTGTTGTATAAGAGACAGACAACATGTTGACCTTTGAGGAATTTTGAAGTAGTAGAAGCCATCAGCAGGTGGGAGACTCTGGAAACAGAGAATGTGGTATTGTAGGACTGTAATGCTGAAGCCCCAGTCACCTCAATAAGCCCCGTTGAAGGAAATTCACTTCTAGATTGACTAGCATTATGTAACAAAATGCCAGTGTATTATTAATACCTGTAGGTTTAAAATGTACTTATTTCTACATTGCAGCCCCGAAACATTATTTTTACAAACCATTTGGAAATAATATTTTGATGTTCTCTGATTTCACTCTTTCAAAATTTCACTTATCCCTCTCTGGGATTTATTTCTAGGTCATTGATTCAGATTCCAAAGCCGGTGTTTTCTGCAAGCTTATTTTATGCCTACTAGAGTTTAAACTCAAACATTTTCCAGCAGTAGCAAAGTGAAATAGCTTCAAAGCCATTTTTCATTTTTCACATCTACCTTACTTTTTCTCGGTTGATTATATCTTTTCAAAAAGCCCCAGATTGATGGCGCCTGAGTAGTAGCCTGTACTAACAACATTGCTTTTTAGAGTTGATGGAGAAATATGCTCTGGCCTTGTCCTCCTTCTTGGAAACATCTTTTAATCCTTAGAGGAGCCATCCAAGGGAGAAAAAGAAAAGTACATTAGAGCGAGATCCTCAGGACCTTGATTCTCTCGCCTTCTTTATTGCATGACCTTGTGTGAGAGCAGCCTGAGTGTCTGAGCAGAGAAGACTGTGCTAGGGGTCAACTGGGTCTCTCTCAAATACATGCAAAAGCTCGGGCTCCATGACTCCGTCACTTTGTTCTCGTCCCGTGGTTTGAGTAGCAATTGGGGTGTCTTTCATGTGCACCTCTCACTTTTCCCCAGAGGGGTCCTAGTAATGTGCAGCTTGACCCTGGTTCTTTCTCCTTTTGGACATGGAGGGTGTCGTAGCAGCCAGCTCTTCCCTGGAGGCCAGGCAAACATCCAGATGGAGTGCTTACTTCCAGTCTGTGTTGTACCACTGTCCACCTTGATGTGTCTGCACGCCAGCCGAGCGTCAGACTCGGTTTTGTAACGTGGAGAGCCGAGTCCCACCCCACCTCCCTTGGTATTTGGGTTTCTAGAAAAGGTCATCCTATATTTATTTTAAATATACCTGCAGGCCATGCCTATGTGAGAAGCTCTGGCTACCCTCTAAACAACCCCAAATGCAGTTTCTGTCATCTTATTCTTAGGCTCTAGGCCATTTCTGGCAGAAATTAGATGTACTTGAAGTGTTTATAAATAAATGAATATAACTTTTGAGCAAAGCAATAAATAATAAATGAGAATAAAATGCCCTTCTACTTGAAGATATAACATCTCAGACTTTCAAAGACAGATCCATATTACCTGTATAAAATTTTATTTAAATAAATGAAATAAAGTATGTAAATGCCCAGACCCCTAGTTCTGGTAAAACATAAAACTCATCATTGCCTAATAATTATGGCTAGCACTGATTTGCTATTGTACCTAATTGTTACAGCTTTTTTTTTTTTTTTTTTTGGCTGTTAACTTGCTTTTGTTATCGCCCTCTTGCTGTTGGCTGTATTTTAAACTGTTTCTTAAGAAGTCAGAAGCCACTGCTCTTTTTCACTCCTATAATTCTAGTATTTTATTCTGAAGGTGGGGGAGACAAAGTGGATAATGTAGACTGAGCGTTAATTCCATGTTGTTTCCCGCCCAAACCCTGTGCATTCTATTTTTGTGCTACAGAGGACAAAATTAAGAGAATCGCTTTTAATTGAGAAAGTTATGCTCCCCAGAATACAAAGACCTTAGCCTTGACATCATACTGGCCTGCTTCTTATCTATTGCTGAATACCAAGGTGCCCTGGCACCTTATCTCTCTAGTCTCTGGGGAAAAGGGCTCTGAGTGTGGCTGCTGAGCTCGACTGGGCCGTCCGACACTTGAAGACACTGGCCATGTAAAAGATTACCAGAGTCTGGGCCACTGGCTTCCACAGTAACTCCTTCAGGTACAGCAAAGTTGCTGGCTATTGTTTGTTTACCACGAGACCTCCTCAGTGGATTGCTTGAATGTCTTCAAGACATAGTGGGTGATTCCCTAAAGCAGGTGATTCAGAAGAGGTAGAAGCTGGAAGAAAGTTCCAGCCCCCCCCCCTTTGAAAGATGGTGGTTAGGCTCCGTCTTAGGGAGTTTGCAGAGGTGGAGCTTCTCCCTGCTCAGTGTCCACCACCCACCTCCTGAGCTGCTTGGGCTAAGTCAGGATCTGAAAGTATCGATGCACTGAGTCACAGCTTTAGTGTCTTTCCATGAATAGAAGTCTTACATCCAGTTTCTTGTTTCATATGTTCCGTCTTGTTTACAAAAAAAAATTTAAGTGTAAAATTTTTTTCAAATGTGGTTATTTTTCTACCTGCATTCCAGAGTATAAACTTTTTCTATCCAGGAAAAAAAATTCAGTTTGGGACTTACCTGCAGCCAGAACTGTGTGGCATTCACATATAACTCCTAGAGCAGCTTCCGGGAAGGAGGAACTTTGAAAGCAGTGGTTCTCAGCCTTCCCAATGCTGCCTCCCCGTAATGCAGTTCCTCATGGTGTGGTGACTCCCAACCATAGAATTATTTTGTTGCTGCATCATAGCTGTAAGTTTGCTGCTGTTAGGAATCGGAATGTAAATGTCTGATATGCAGAAGGTCTGAGAGGGCCGTGAAAGGGTTGTTCATCTCCCAAAGGGGTCACGACCCACAGGTTGAGAATGGCTGACCTAGTGAAACTGGAGCTTCCTGCAAAGTGGAACCTGGAACTTTTGTTCCTGTAAAGTATGAGCCTCTAGGAACACAAGAGAAAGACCATGTCACTAATAGCTATGGGCCTACATGGCAGGCATACACTCACACATACATACACACACCAATCCAAAGGCAAATTTTTAGGTGAGTTTTTTAAGGCATTGAGTTCTTACATATATTTCTCATTTTAAACTGGTTCACCTGACTCTTCACTGTCTTTTCTACTATATGCATCACACAGATCCTGGCATTTGGTGTAATTTTTACCTTTAACAGCCAGTTAAGTCTCTGCTTCATGGTATGTATCCTTACTTTTGTGGGTGGGGTGTGTGTGTGTGTGTATGTGTGTGTGTGTGTGTGTGTGTGTTTAAAGAAAAAACAATGGGCCTGGGTTTTTCAGCTACAGAATTTCTGGTGTTATCTGATGGTCTTCATTCCCTAAAAGCCATGTTAAGAATTTCTCACACGAAAAACACTAAGGAAAAATCCTTCTGTTTCATTTGTCCAAGGGCTCTACTCTGATGGATACAGGAGTGAGTGCAGTATTGACTTAGAAAGTGGAAACTCATGAAATGAGACATTAGACCCTACAGCTGGACCATCGGCCCCCAGTCACCTCAGAGGGGCCCTATTACACACCAAGCTAGTGTTGTAAGGTCAGAGCTACTCAAAAAACAAAACAAAACAAAAGATCAGAGCTTCTCAAGTGACTTTTCATGTCCTAATCCATGGGACTGTGGTAACAGGAAGTGTGGTGGAAAGACATGGAAGGGATGAGTGAGTCTCTAGACCTCTGGCCAGTGAGTTAACGGTGCCTCCATTCACTGTGACAGGGGATATCGAGTTGAGGTGTGTGTTTAAGTATGTAGGGCATGAGTGGGACAACCAGGGATGGTGTACGTTCTAGAAGCAAATGCTGAGTTCAGAAGTATCCATAGAAGAAGAACTCTGTCTAGTAGATAACCAGGTCCCAGGCCTGTGCCTTCCCAAAAGGCTTATGTTTTGAGGCCTATTCCACAGCTGGTAGATCCAGTCATTGGGAGGTCACTGGATCCTGGAATCTCTGATTTAATGAATGAATGAAGTCATTGATGAGCTATTGAATGGACTTTCACTAGACAGTACCTGGAGTAAGTAGTAGGTCACTGTGGCCATGACTTTCAAGTGTAGCTTGTCTGTGTTTTTTTTCCTTCCTCTCCTGGATCTTGGCCGCCATGAGCTGAGCAGTTTGCACCATCATGCCTTCCCTTCCGTGATGTTCCCAACTATGATCTAGAAGGGGAACCAGCTAGCCATGGGCTGAAACTGTGAGCCAGAAACAAGTGTTTTTCTTCCTTTTGAGTTTGATGTCTGTGTTTCACTAATGAAAAAGTTTGACCAGCACAGCCTGTATCTGCTGAAGTTAGTTCGCAGATCGTTGGTAGAGAGAGGGGCTGAATGACATAGTGCCAGGATGCTCTGTGGGATTTTCTCCTGCTGTTTTTTATCTCCAAGACCTGGGTGAAAAGGAGGCAGTGGTCCTGCTAGGAGAAGGAAGGAAGTTACTATTTAGTCCTGTAGAATGAAGGTCCTTTTCTCTGTGGCTCCTTCAAGCTCTTCTATGAAGTTGATTCTGCTTGCTAATGAGTTGGCAGTCTTGATACTTGCTTTTAAAAAGTATTATAGACATTTCTTTTGAGATATCATTCGTATTTTAATAGATAACTATAAATGTGTGCTTTATTTTCTAGGGAAAATACCTCTAATAAAACTGTGGCTTGACATTTACATATGTGTTGCCACAGATGGCTGTCATGAAACCTCTCTGATTAGTCATTACTATCTAATCTGAATTGCTTTAAATGGATTCTCTCTGTGTGTTACTCATATCCCGATATTTAACAGTTAGCTTTTATTAAGTTTTTTTGTAGCTTACTCTTTTGTGCTCATCTGAGAGCATAATTAAGATGTCTGACTTTACTTGTTCCTTACAAATATTGCCCCACTCTTCTGTCTTTAATTAGCTGAAATAATTCCTACATAAACAAATAACAGTTGCAGACTACACTACTTGCACTCTTTTCTTCTGAGAATTTAAGTGCATCCCTTGTTGGTTGGGTTCATCTTTTAAGAGAAAAACTTGACATGGCATATTTTGTCATGTTGTATGATGCCATTAGAAAACAAAGACTCACTTGTGTGTTTTTGTTCTCATTACACCTTTTATTAAAATTCACTTCAGAATCCAGTGTGGCAGGAGGACAAGTTTTGGAGTCACACTGATTGAAAGTCTCAGCCTGCTTCCTTCTTCGTGGTGTGACTTCAGATACATTGTCTAAATACTTTTCTGTTCCCAAGGTCCCTGCATGATAAAATGAAGATGACAGGCTGGGTGCAATTGCTCATGTCTATAGTCTCAACTACTGGGAAGGCTGAAAGTAGAAGATGGCTTGAGTCCAAGAGCTTGAGATGAACCTGAGCAACGTAGCTAGACTTCATGCTTTTAAAAAAGATGATGTTAGCATTTTCATCATGGGATTGTGGGCATTATATGAATTATATGATTAACATATTACTTGATAGCATAGTAAGTGCTCATTAAATGCTAATAATTTTATGCTGGAAGAAACTTTCTTAACCAGTTCATCATATTAAAGGGAACTTGCCCAAATATCCAGAAAGCACCCACATTTATGCATGATAGTTAATAAGGTATATTGATCTTGAACTGATTTACAAAGGCAAAGGTTTTGGCACAGATCAAAATACCAGAGAACAAATGTCTAATTTATTTTAGGTTTCCAATTAAATACTTACCTTGTGCATGTGTTCAGCCTGGGAGATGCCGGGGCTCCTGGAACCTGGAGTCATCTGCATTTGTTCTCCTAATGCCTGGGCATTGCGTGCCAACTACCTCCAAGGAAGAGACCCTAACCATCAGGAGCAAGTCTCAGGAGGGTCTCAACTGTAAACCAGCAGCAGATAACTCTTCCAGCTGCTGGGGGACCTAAGGGACACAGCACAACAACTGCTATAACAGCGTGACAACTTTTGGTGTATTTTCCCCTTATTAACAGACTTTTGAAAATGGTCAGTTGACTCTTGGTCCAGACAGTTTCTGGCAGAGCATCATCTGTGTTTGTGCATAGTCTTCTAATCTTCTTTGCAAACAACAGTTGACCCCCATTTCTTCTTACCAGTCCCACAACTTAATCATACCAGCAAACGTGGCTGTGTGTCTGGAGCCCGAGTGATAGATGACCTTTGCCTACTCTAAATACTACCCAGTATATATTTGGAGAATCATGGAAATAACCTGTGTTTTGTTTTGTTTTGCTTCTTTAACTGCCAAAACCCTTTGAAAATATACTTTGGTAAATTCTCCATTTTTGTGCTAAAGGTCATCTTTTTCTTGTGCCCTGTGGCCTGTAGCTCTCTGTCTCTACGTTCTTCACCCACTCTTCTGCCACAAGTTACCTGCCTACCCCTAAACCTCTTCAGCTCGCCTTTGCCTTCTGTTCATAGCTCAGGATCTCTTCAACAGCAGCGGATATCCAGGAAACCCAAGTTTCATTTTTAGATAGACTCCCAAGTCTTAAACCAGGAGCCCTGCGTGTGTAGTTTTATTTCTTCCTGTGAAATGCAAATGCACTTCCATCTCTATCAGATTGTTTTGGGTTAGATTTTAAATGCTAAAGGGAAGTCTGAACCCCTTTGCAAGTCTGTCCATTACCGCGACACTGCAGCAACCACGATTGTTCTAATGTGTTCTTCTGGAGCATTTGAGCACACAGTGACCTTTTGGTAGGAATGCTATTGCCTTGCTTATACCTCGTCCTTCATTTAGCCAAGTTGTGCAGTTTCCTTGGTTTCAGATTTTATCTCTTTATGTGAACTGGGAACTGAAGCCTTTCATTTGACTTGTGATCTTGCACTTTCTGGAAGCTTATACACTCAATCTTGGAACAAATAAAGCAGCTGGAAGAAATATTTCCTGAATAAAACCCAAGTGGGGCGTTTGAGTGTGAGCCAAGCTTTCAGCAGCCATACGGGGAGGTATAAAAAGGCTGCCTGCATCATACAGCCGACAAATCACTTCTGGCCAAAGAGGCATGTCCTTCAGGCAAGGCTCAGAGAGGGGAGACTTTTGCACATTTAATGGTCAGAGCACCAGATAAAGTGTCCACTGTAACCTTCTAGGTCTCTCCCCTACGTTAATTTCCATTCTGTAACTGCATGGTGGCTCGGCAGACTAAGCAACAGATTGACATCCTGAGACCATTCAAGCCAAGGCGAGGCCTCCCACTAAGCTGTTCTGAGGACCTAGGCGAGAAGGTAGGGAGCCTTGCACTTGCTGGGGCCTGGTTTTTCTATGCCCAATTAAGAGTTATGATACAAAGTCAGTTTAAGAATGCCCAAGACAACTAGCTAATAATAAATGGAGTCCCCCAATAAAGCCCTTTTCAACAACATCCAGGGATAAGACGAGATTGCTTATTATATCTACTTTGTGTGACTATTTGTATTTACACATATAAAGCAAAGTTTAGATGTTTTAAAACATTGTGTCTTGGGTTTATAACCATTTGTCACTTTTTTGACACAATACTAGCAGCTGCCTGGAATGATAATATTTAAACCCAAGGTACCTAAGAACCGCCTAGAAGGTTTTAAAAATATTCTTCCTGAGCTCTATCTCCAGGAGCATTACTTTTGGTGTGTTATGGTGGGGACTGAAAACTAAGTCTTAATGTTATGATACTACTGATGTGCAAAACGCAAAGTAGGTAATACAGCCTGAGACTCTCAGAACATAAAATCACAACCATGTCCACCGGGCAGGCAGGCTTAATCTCACCTTTCGGCTGGCTAGAATCTTTGCTCTACCAAGACAGAAATGGGAGGGAGAAGCCCTTCAAGTGCTGGCTTGGGGCAGCTTTGGTGGTGTCCCTGTGTTTGACAGCAGCAGGCCCCCAGCGTTCCCGTGTTGTGTAGGCCTTGCCTATTGGCATCCTGAGCTCTACACGAGTTCCTCTAGAGTAGGGGTTCGGGACGCTGGGATGGATCCCTTGCCCTTTGGCAGCAGCAGGTGTAGTTTCCAGGCAAGCCCAGGTGTTCCTCACCTCTATTATGCGGGCCTAGTAGTCGGGATTCTTCAGCTATTGGCTGTAGCTCATATTGTAGCTTCTCAGCAGACCTAGGTATTGGGGGTCTCAGCTTTTACCACCATTACAGGCACCTCCCTGGGCTCAAGTGTCTGAGATTCTTGACCCTAAAGGTTTGACAGCTCTCCTGAACTCTCCTAGCAACCAGGGACGGAAATGTCTCTCCTCTGACTCTTTTGTTTTTTTTAATCCGCCCTCAGCCTCAGCTCTCCCTCCTGTGTACTCCTGCTACCCCAGCCTCCTGTTTCTCCCCCCAGCCGCTCTGTTGAACTGTTCAGCTGCTTCTTCCATAGCTGTCTAGGAGCCAGCTTCCTAGACTCTTTTGCAGCCCAACCTACAGGCTACTTGGTTGTTGCCGCCGCTGCTGCTGCTGCTATCTGTGCTGGCTCTCAGCCAGCTCAGCCTCAGAGCCTGCTTATATAGCCTGAGATGGTGCATCCGATCAGTCACAGCACACTTCATAAATATAAACCATAGCCCTGCCTCTTTAATACGAGCCACAGTAGTCCTTCTGCTAAGCAACCAGCAGAAGTACTCCCCATTTGGCCTAGGTAGACATGATTACAGGTCATCTGCAGCCCAATGGGTTATGACCCCCATATGGGGGTCACATGACTGAAAGTGAGGGTTGTGAAACTGTTGGCAATAGTGAAATGATTCTGGGTGTAAAATGACCAGAAATTAATTAAAAAACCCAATCTGAGGTGTTCCTGGCAATACTCACTCATGCCACATTGCACGAGTTCATAGCAGTCCTGGTTCTGAAGGCACAACATGTATACTTGGCACTGTGTCTGCTATCATGCCATGCCAGCTAACAAATGCCACCTGAAATATTTCACCTCAGATCCAAGACCATTGCATGTTGTGAACCACAATGTTCTTACTGTGCATACAAAGTTTTATTCTCTTATCAAAATATAATGATTTAATTATGGAAAACATAGACTTCTAATTTTTTCTAGCTGGTCTTTTCTCAGCATGTATCAAATTAATGTATCTTTGAATTGTACTGTAAGAATGTTTGATATTAAAATTACTATTTGAGTTGCTTGAATTTCATTAAAAAATCATTGAATGATTATGATTAGGACAGAATTTTCAACAATTTTTAGTGGCTGTAAAATACTTTTTTCATTTTGTACTACATATTTATGCAAAGGCATTCTTGGCATTGATGATAATAAGATCGAAATGTCAGTCAGCTCTGAGAAATATTGAAGATGAAGACACTGTGTGTCCTATAAGTATCAGATATTCAGCCAAGTTTTAAGTATTTGTAACCATTTAATTGACTTATCTTTTTGTGTGATTTCTGGGGGGAGCTTTGTTTCCATGTATGTTTGTGCATGCAGGGCCCATGAAGGCCAGAAGGGAGGGTCTTAGATCCCCTGTGTCCAGACTTACCGGTGGTTGTGAGCCAGCATGGGGGTACTTGGAATGAAACCCAGGTCTTCTGGAAGAAGAGAGCAGCCAGCACTCTTAGCTGCTGAGCCGACCCTCCAGCACTCCCATGTCATTAATGTACAAATATGCACATCCATCTCATTAATATACAGATCTGCTTTCATCTTTAATAGTAACACTACAGGGATACCAAATAATTGCTTACAATTTTTCTTTATGATTTATTGTCAATGATGTTTGATCTGTGTATCCATTGTGTACACCCTACACCCAAAGTTGTGTAAAAATTCTATAACGAAAAGGGTTGTAAGTACACGAGTTTAAGAAGCCCTGAACTTGACTTGACTGAAACTGATGATAACAAAAAGTCTAGTACAAACTACATGAAAAAGCCCTAGGTTGGCTAAGGCAATACTTTTAGAAATGAGCGGAATTAAACCTTAATCCTTCTGTAGTTTTCTCAGTGTCCTTGGAACATTAAAAACAGCTGGTGCGATCAGGAGGGTAGTTCAGCTCGCTGTTTGAGAATCCTTTTTTGTTTGTGTGTGTGCATGTATGTCTCTGTGTATATTATGGAAATGTATGTGTAGGGGTCTGTACACATGCATGTTTATACAGGTGTGTACAAGCCAGAGGACATCCCTGGGTATCTTTCCTCAGGAGTAGTCCACCTTGGGTTTTGAAACAGGGTCTCTTTGGTCTGGAGCTCACTGACTAGGTTAGGCTGTCCATGAGTCCTAAGAATCTGCCAATCTCAATCTCCATGGCACTAGAATTACAAGTGTCTCTCTACAACCAGCATTTTTGCATGGGTCCTAGGTGTTGAACTCTAGCCCTCATGGCTTAAGGACTTTACTGAGTAATCTGCTTCCTGGGTCCAAGTGACAGTTCTTTGATTCAGAACAGTCAGGACATCGAGATCTCCCAACATCTTTTCTTACAAGAAAATGAGCATCCACAGGAGTGCATGCAATAAGAGCTTGAAGAACTCATGGCCAACACTCGACACAATTTAACCTAATCAAGATTAACCATTGTGTCTGGAAGAGGTGGGTCTCCCTCCTCCGGCTCATTACTGTGGCACAGTGTGATGATATGACCTCACCACAGCACTATGATGATGCATGCACATGTATGTGTCATAAGGCATCTCTGAGAGCATGGCATGAGCAAATACATGGGAAACCCCAACAGGAGACACATGAGCAGGCTGTCAGCTACTGGGCATTTGAGCTGTCCTAACTTCATTGCTATTGCTTGATATTTTGTCAATTCCAGGGAACCCCTGATGGCTGAGGTGGTGGGGTGGAGGGGCAGTCACTTTAGGCTGAAGGAACTGCCTGCGCACTGCACAGAAAGAGGAAGAGTGTGGTCCTCGGGCAGCAGAAGGATGTACATAAGAGCTGGGTCATGCAGTGTGAAGGGTGATGGGGAGGCTGGGGACAAAAGAGAAGCTTACCAAGAAGAGCCTCCAGATGGATGTCTTGGGGCATGATTTACGGAAGTTGCCAGGGAAAGCTGAAGAAAAAAGACAAAGGATGGTTCTGAAACATGTCAGTGAACAGTCAGTCCTTCATGATTTCTTTCTTGTGTGTGTGTGTGTGTGTGTGTACGTGTGCATATTCATGTGTGTGTGAGTGCATGTGTGTGGGTATGTGTTCATGTGTGTGGAGACCAGGGGTTGACAGCAGGTGTCCTCCTTGATCACCCTCTAACCTACATATCGAGGTACAGTGTCTGTCATTTGAACCCACAGTTCCCTGATTCGGCTAGCCTACCCAGCCAATTTGTTAGGGATCCCCATCTCTAAAGAGTGCTGGGTTACTGGCTGTCAGTTGGGTGCTGGGGTTTTGAACTGTGGTCCTCTCATTTGCAGGACAAGCACTTTTGTCTTCTGCCTAGCCCCACACGTTGATTTTTGTCACCTTGACTTGGACTAAAGTTGGATTTAGGCCAGGTGATCAAGATCCAAAAGTGCACGGGCTTATTGAATGGAGTGCTGTGCTGACCCAGCACTTGCAAGATATCAGACAAGTTGTGCGTGTCTTTTCAGTGATATTCCCTCGGTAGGTTCAGGCAGCAAATGCTGCAGATCAGGGGTTAGTTTTTGATGGAATCCAGTTCTCTAGCCCATTTCTAGATAGCACTGAGTAAAAGGGAAGATGTCTACGTGAATGTTCCAGCTACTGCATGGGACTGAAGCACTAAGCATCTTTGTCAGTGTTAGGCGGTATGAACTTGGGAATCAGGAGGAACAGGATTGGAATCCTGCCGCCTTTTAATAATGTTTTTAGTAACTGTTCCTCGGTGTGCGAGAACCACTACTATTTAACTTAAAGGATAGCTACAGATATTAATCCTTGAGAGATAAAAATTACAATGAAATTATGACCACCTTGAAGTGAAAGGGGAGGCTGAGTTGGCTCTTTCTCATATGTAAGTTCTGAGTTTCTATGACTGTGTTTAGGCAGAAGTCTCTAATAGTAGTTGACACTGTTGAGTGTTAACTGCACATCTACATGCATCATTTCACTTACTCCACCAAAGAGCTGCATGGGTGCATGCTAGTGATGTGATTGCCCTTATTGTATGTCAGAGACTTCCCTAAGTACAGAAAGGGGGTCTGGAATGTATTGTGAATTCCAAGTCTGCTTGCTTCTTCTTTTTTTTCTTTTTTTTAATTTAAATTAGAAACAAGCTTGTTTGACATGTCAATCCCAGTTCCCTCTCCCCTCCTCCCCTGCCCCTCACCAACCCCCTATTCCATCCCCTTTCTGCTCCCCAGGGAAGGTGAGGCTTGTCATGGGGATCTTCAAAGTCTGTAATATCATTTGGAGCAGGGTCAAGGCCCTCCCCTGTGTGTCTAGGCTGAGAGAGTATCCCTCTATGTGGAATGGGCTCCCAAAGTTCATTTGTACACTAGGGATAAATACTGATTCACTACCAAAGACCCCATAGATTGTCCAGGCCTCCTAACTGACACCTATGTTCAGGGTATCTGGATCAGTCCTATGCTGGTTTCCCAGCTATCAGTCTGGGGTCCATGAGCTCCTCCTTGTTCAGGTCAGCTGTTTCTGTGGGTTTCTCCAGCCTTGTCTTGACCCCTTTGCTCAACAGACCTCCCTCTCTGCAACTGGATTTCAGGAGTTTGGCTCAGTGTTTAGCTGTGGGTGTCTGCTTCTGCTTCCATCAGCTACTGGATGAAGGCTCTAGGCTGGCATATAAGGTAGTCATCAATCTCATTATCAGAGAAGGACATTTAAGATAGCCTCTCGACTGTTGCTTAGATTTTTAGTTGTGGTCATCCTTGTAGATCTCTGGACATTTCCCTAGTGCCAGATTTCTCTTTAAATCTATAATGACTTCCTCTATTATGGTATCTCTTTTCTTGCTCTCTCCTATTCTTCCCCTGACTCGATCTTCCTGCTCCCTCATGTCTTCCTCTCCCCTCCTCCTTTCCCCTTCTCTTTCTCCTAACTCCCTCTCTTCTCTCCCCCAACCCCCCCCACCCCGCGCACCCAATTACCTCAGGAAATCTTGTCCCTTTCCCCTTCTCCAGGGGATCATGTATGTCTTTCTTAGGGTTCTCCTTGTTTCCTAGATTCTCTGGCGGTGTGGGTTGTAGGCTGGTAATCCTTTGCTCTATGCCTAAAATCCATATATGAGTGAGTTCATACCATGTTTGTCTTTTTGTGACTGGCTTATCTCACTCAGGATGGTTTCTTCTAGTTCCATCCATTTGTTTTTTTCTGCTGAGTAGTACTCCATTGTGTAAATGTACCACATTTTCTCTATCCACTCTTCAGTTGAGGGGCATCTAGGTTGCTTCCAGGTTCTGGCTATTACAAATAATACTGCTATGAACATAGTTGAAAAGATGCCCTTGTTGTATGAATGTGCATCTTTTCAGTATATGCCTAAGAGTGGAATTGCTGAATCTTGTGGTATACTGATTCCCATTTTCCTGAGGAACCACCATACTGATTTCCAAAGTTGTAGTACGAGTTGCACTCCCACCAGCAATGGAGGAGTGTTTTCCTTTCTCTACATCCTCTCCAGCATAAACTGTCATTGGTGTTTTTTATTTTAGCCATTCTGACAGGAGCAAGATGGTATCTCAGAGTTGTTTTGATTTGCATTTCCATGATGGCTAAGGGTGTTGAACACTTTCTTAAGTGTCTTTCAGTCATTTTAGATTCCTCTATTGAGAATTTTCTATTTAGTTCTGTACCCCACTTTTTAATTGGATTATTTGGTTTTGGTGACTAGCTTCTTGAGTTCTTTGTATATTCTGGAAATCAGCCCTCTGTCAGATGTGGGATGGGTGAATATCTTTTCCCATTCTGTGGGTTTGCCATTTTGTCTTGTTGACTGTGTCCTTTGCCTTACAGAAGCTTCTCAGTTTCAGGAGGTCCCATTTGTTAATTGTCAATCTCAGTGTCTGTGCTACTGGTGTTATGTTCAGGAAGTGGTCTTTCTTTTCCTTTTTGCACACAGGGCAGTTCTTCACTCAGCAAAGACATCTGAGCTGACGAGATCCATGTGAGTTCATTGAGTAGCTCAAGGCTTGGGGGCATTGTCACACTGGAAGGATCTGTAGAGCAGGCAGAGGAGAGGTCAAGGAGACAACCTTAGGCAGAACTGATGTTTAAAAGGCAAGATAAAGGGGGAATCACAAAAAAGTAAGAATTGTGAAAGACTTCTTGAATTTGACAATGTAAAAATAATTGATACGCATAGCAGAGACAGTTTGGGTAAAATACTGGAGGCAGAGGCCAGATTGATTGAGCTAAAGGAAATTGATAAGGAAATGGAAATAACTGGTATGACCTGTTATATGGAAGGAGGAAAGTAGCTTGAGATCTAGGGAGATATTTAAGAATATATCTATGTATGTATGTATGGTATGTATGTATGTATGTATGTATATGGACAAATAGTTAAAGCTGAAGGTACAGGAATGATTAAAGGAAACAAGTCCTTAAAGAGACAGGAGCGATAGGATCAAAGCCTGGTAGAATGATAACAACCAGCCTGCCCTCAGGTTTGTGTCACAAAGGTTGAGCATGAAGACTGAAGCTAACTACTGCAGAATTGAGGCTGTACTCTTTCCTTCTCCTGAGCTCTCTCTTTGGGGTGTAGCCTCAGCACACCAAGACTTTACCTACTCAGCAAGACGACTTCATAGGACTATAGGCATGGCACTGTAGGCTCTAGGTAGGTAGAATATAGGTAAAACCAGGAGGTCACTAACAGACCTAGAGGATGCAGAGAGGGCAGGGTGCCAGGGTCTCAAGGATGTTGGCGAAGGTGATGAGTAAGTGACTAGAGTTGTGAGTAGGGAGTTGCTGTAGCAGCCTGGCCCAGGAGTTTCCACATTATGCAGTTCGTATGCAGAGAATCCTGGGTACTTGGCAAAAGCCTCGGTGCCGCTACTGAAGGTCTGGCTTTGAAGCAGATTAAAAGTGAAGGTTGTCATCACTAGGCCATCAAGGGATTCAAAGCGTGGAACGGGGGCTGAGGCCTCACACAGACATCCTTTTTAGTTTGCGTCTAACAAGACTAGATCTTTTTTATGACAGTTGGTTAATAATTTATGTCTGGAGAGTTCTCTGCCAATTATTGCAGAAGCATCCTTGCTTAATGACTTGTGTTTGCTTGCTTCTTGTGTCGGGGTGTGTAGCCGGAAGTCAATCTTGGGTGCTCTTCGACAGGTGCGGTCCACCTTGCCTTTTTGAGGCAGGATCTCTCAGTGTTCTGGAACTCACCCATTAGGCTAGGCTGGCTAGCTTAATGTGCCCCAGGGATGTGCCTGTCTGCCTCCCCACCAATGATACTGCAAACCTGTGCCACCATACCTGTTTTCATATTTTTTAGTTAGTACCTCAGAAATCTCACACTCTTTTGACACAGGTCTCACAGTGTAGCCCTGGCTAGCCTAGAACTTGCTCTGTAGACCAGGCTGTCCTAGAACTGACAGAGATTAAAGGAGTGAGCCAGCCACCTTGCTGTCCTGATGATGCCTTTAACTTCCCCACATGATTCCCTTCCCGGGATTTGCAGGGGAAACATATAGGAGGTTCTCTTCTTCTCCTTCCAGGGGATGGAAGCTTACACATACAGAAGTATGTCAGTAATAGTAACTGCTGTTGGTTAAGACTTAACCACTCGCCAGCCACCTTGCTAAGCATTTATGTACATTATCTCTTTCCAGCTTTATGTTAACTGCCTGAGATGAGTTCCATTCCTCTCTCTATTTTATAGAGGAGAAGTCGGAAGGTTTGAGAGGTCAGGTCTTTTGCCCAAAGTCACTCAGCCTATAAGTGATGCAAGCCATATTGAGGTCCATGCAGCATGCCTCTAGACCAGAAGATCCTATCTGCCAACAGCCGTGTCATGTTAGAGGCCAGTACGTTCATATTAGTTAACAAGGAGTAGTTTCTCTCTCCATCCCTTGCCCAGAGACTTACCTCTAGAACTGGGCCTCTGCCTTCCCATTGTCATCACCAGCCTGCACCCCCCAAGTGACTCCCGAGCCCACTGTTACTCTGCACAGCACTACATTCCCAGGACAGTGTCCTTCACTGCTACAGCATGGGACACCTTCCCGAAGCCTACCACTGCAAGACACACAGAGCATTTCATTCTGTTGCTGGCCCTTGGACCTTTGCGGGATCACTCACACAGCCCTGTGATGATGATGTTTTCAGGCTCTTGTGCGAGGGAGTTAGGCTGATGTGCAAATCTCAATTCTAGATGTCCCAGAAAAGTAACATAGGATTAGTGCGTGAAGAGGGAAAAAAGCCTTTCTTTTGAATGGTAAAAGTGAGTTACCCAGTAACTCACCGTGTTGCTTTGGTTCTAAATTAACTGGCTTGCTGAAAGCACTCATTCTGTGCTCCGCCCTCCGGCGTCAAACAGCAGCGTGTTTACTGAGGTCCTGCTCCTGGGTGACCTCCTGCACATGCAGAGGATACTCGGGAAAGAAAACAGATGCTCAGAGATTTAACAACTGCATGGTGGGAATTTCTTCCTGCTTATGGAACAGATGAAAACTGCCTTTTAGCCTTCTCTGCAAGGCTGAAAGACTGTTGCACCTTTTCTTGCAAGATGAAGACAACAAAACAGTTGTGGTTTATGCCGTATGTTATATACTCCTGAACAGTATCCTTTTATATCAAGTCCCTAACCCGCAGCCCTCTTCCTCCACTGTCTCCTCCACCCCTACCCCACCACCCACCTCCCCTGTACAATGCAGGATGCTGATCAGAGGCTCAACTGACAGATTACCTAGCAGTGGCCAACCAAAATCCTGGGAAGGGTTTGCCTTACTCTTGAGAAAGAGGAGACTTGAGGCTACAAGCCTGATACACAAGCACAGGTCCCAAACATAATTTAAAAAGAGCCCGGAAGTTGTTTTCTAACCACGTTTTGGTTGTTGTTATTTGGCTTTTGATTTGTTTGTTTTGTTTTTGAGGCCTAGGTGTTAACCCCAGGTTGAACCAAAACCAAGTGTTAGGTGCAGGACAGAGAAGGGGATTGAATGCAGAGAGGCTGGGGAGTAGAGCATGGGTTTCAATCTGGAAGGCTGGTGTCCCAGGCCGTGACAACCAGGCTCAGTTGTAATGACCTTGTTTCCATTCATCTCTTAATGACCTTGTATCCATTTATGTCCCTAGAAATTCTGCCTATGTGGTCTCCTGTAGCCCCAACAGGGTCTGTGAGATCAAAGCTGGCACCGTCCATCTTGTTCCCCTCTGCTGACATTTGCACTGAAGGCACAAAAACAACAGTGCATGCATGCATTACTTTGAGAAGCAGCGCCAGGCTATAGTAGTGATCATTGCATTTTTCACCACTGTGCCGGAAGTTTGTCTCACATAAAAATATGTTGATGAAGCAACACATTATTTTATTAAATCCCAATCCTCACTGCACATCTTTCCAATATTCTGCGAAATGTCCATAGGCCACTTCCATCACATACAAAATCTGATCATTTTGCATGGTGGGTTGCGTGAGATCTGAACTGACCACTATTTTAATGGAACATTGTTTTTATGTGAAAGAATGACTGACAGACAAACTACTGTTATTCCGAGTGTGGTATTTGGTCTGCATTTTCTCAGAAATGATTGAAGTGAACCTGTCATTTCAACAAAAACAACCAGCGGTGCTTGTTGCCAATGATGGAATTTGAGCCTGCAAGTGAAAATGAGAACTTGGGAACTTTGTGCACACCCTTCAGAGTCTGACAGTTTCTCAATAGACTTTTGTGATGAGTTCAGTGCTGCTGTTAACAGATATGGTTTTTTATATTGTATAATGGGATGCTTTTTATATTGTATAATGGGATGCCCTAACTTTTCCAAGAGCTGTGTCAGTGAATTAATATTTTTGATGACCAATGTAGCATACTTAGGTGAAGGAGCCATTGAGAGCCCTAGACACACTAGTGTGGTGTTTTGTTGTTGTTGGGTTTTTTGTTTGTTTGGTTGGTTTTTTTGTTTAGTTTGGTTTTTTGTTTGTTTGTTTTTGTTTTTCCCCAAGACAGGGTTTCTCTGTGGCTTTGGAGGCTGTCCTTGAACTAGCTCTTGTAGACCAGGCTGGCCTCAAACTCACAGAGATCCACCTGCCTCTGCCTCCCTAGAACTGGGATTAAAGACGTGCGCCACCACTGCCTGGCTCACACTAGTGTGTTTTACTGCAGTAAAAACATGCAAGCTTAATGGATACCAAACAAAATTCTATCATTTACTGAGCTCCAGTGTACCATAAACCTGTGTGTGTGTGTGTGTGTGTGTGTGTGTGTGTGTGTTATATGCACACGGGGGTGTACATGTCTGTTCACACATTTTCAGATGCCAAAGAAGAATGTCAAGTGTCCTGTTCTGTCATCCTCTACCTACTCCTTGGAGGCAGGGTTTTCCAGTGAACTTGGAGTGAGCCGCAGTGATGGAGCTCCAGGCCCTCCCTCCATCAGTAATATGACAGGTGGTGACCATGCTCTCTGTTAGGGATCTCGAACTCATATCCTCATGCTTGCACAGCAAACACTTTACCCACTTAGCCATCTGCTCAGTTCTGGTGTACAGTGATTTTAGGAGGAACGTCTTTGATCAGCTGACACGGCGATTGCAATTGTTCCTCTCTTTTTCACCTCCATGACAGTGGGAAGCCAAACTTTTCTTTGTGTCCCAAACCATATCTTCTCAAAGAGAATTCAAAAGGAGCTGTGCAAGCCAAACCATAGCCTATTATGCAATATATTTCAAAGACTTGCAAAAGTATAAAATCTTGAAGGGTTTTGCACTAGTGTCATGTGGTTATGGTTAAAATAAGTTTCCATAAAAGACTGGTAAAATGTGGTGGATTTACTATTGTTATTTTAAAATGAGTTAATTTTTAAACGTTTTCTCAGTTTTAGTAATTGTTTCTGGCATGGTATTAATAGGCATGACCTACATCAACAAAAGCTTATTAGGTTCTCAATTTTTAAGAGCGTAAAGGAATCCCTAAGGCATGATTTGAGAAGTGCTGCTCTAGAGAGTTCCCAGCATGCAGTGGTGCATGGCATGGGGTATTGATCAGTTGTGGACCTTGTCCGTGCAACCAGTGGTTACTTAAAATTAAACGGGGGCAGGAGAGAAGGCTTAGTGGCTCAAAGCACTTGTTGCTCTTCCAGAGGACCTGGGATCAGTGCCTGGAACTTATGTCGGACAGCTTACAAACACCTCTAACTCTCGCCCCAGGGTATCTGACACCCTTTTCTGGCCTCCAGAGGCACCAGCACACTTGTGGCACATATTCCAATAAGAATCAAAATAAATCTTAAAAAATCAAGCAGTGAATTTCTACAGAGTGTGAGAACTGCTGGGACAGAGTACAGGTGACTGCAGGGCGCCTGACCTGGGTGGGGGGGTCCCAAGAAGAAATGATGGCTCTGCTGATTCTTGAAGACTGAGAGTTTATCCAGGCAGAGAGTAGAGTAGAGAATTATTACCCTGGGTATATCGAAAACGTATGTGTCAGGTGTGCAGTGAGCCATGCTCTCTAAGTACCTCTTCATCGCAGAAGTAAGAGAAAGGGAGTGGAGTGGAGCACAGGGTGACGTGGGAATGCTGCGACATGAAGCTACGCTAGATGACAGCAGCAGAATCAGGAAGGGCCCAGTGAGCCCAGGAGTTAGACCTCCTCCTTGAGATGGGGGTCTTAAGGCAAGCGGGGGCAGTAGCTCGCGCTTCAGACACATCTCCATAGCTGCAAAGATTGGGAGACACATTAGGACCCATTGCAACAAACTGATGCCGAGAATAGGACTCAGACTATGCTGCTGCTAAAGGATTGAGAGATGTAGGTTGATTCCAGAGATACTGAAGTGTATAGATTCATGTCATTAGACTGAATGTGGTTAAAGAGGGAATTGTGGTCATCAGGGTTGAACCTAGATTCCAAGTTTAGTGATGTTATGTTCACTGACAGAAGGAGCCCAGAAGGTGCAGGCTTAGAGAGCCAGAGGCAGAATGTCTCTTTCTAAAGGCTGCCCAGGAGGACCTGCCCACTCATTATTTGCATGAGTGGTTCTGAAGTTAAGAAGGAATACCTGTGCTGGAGCCATAGCATTGAGAGTCCTCAGCATGTACATCATAACGGAAGCCACCGGCCTTATGAGCTCTTAGGATACGGATCTGAACAAGAAGAGCCAACTAACTGATGGGGAAGGAAGACATGGCCATTACAGCATTTAAGGAATAAACAAAGAAATAATTCAGTTCTCATTTAAGATTTAAGAAAAGCCAGAGACCACGTGGTCATTGAGCAATAGTGTCCAGAAGGAAGGAAGGAAGGGAAGAGATCAGTGATGAAGGGAGCTGTTGGGTCAATACAACGAGAATTCAGAAAGAGGCAAGTGTTGAATCATTAATTGTTTCCACATAGTAGAGTAGAGAGATCAACTCCAACAATTTAAAGATGGCAAAAAGAGACATAAGGAGGTTGGTTTGAGAATACTATAATTCTGTGGGAAGGACCAGTAGGGGAGAGAGAGAGAGAGAGAGAGAGAGAGAGAGAGAGAGAGAGAGAGAGAGAGAGAGGGAGGGAGGGAGGGAGGGAGGGAGGGAGGGAGGGAGGGAGGGAGAGGGAGGGAGGGAGGGAGGGAGGGAGGGGGAGGGAGGGAGGGAGGGAGGGAGGGAGGGAGGGAGAGAGACAGAGACAGAGAGACAGAGAGACAGAGAGACAGAGAGAGACAGAGAGAGACAGAGACAGAGAGACAGAGACAGAGAGAGACAGAGACAGAGAGAAACAGAGAGACAGTGTGTGTGTGTGTGTGTGTGTGACACAGAGGGCCAGAGACAGAGAATGATATCCTTAGGCTGAGTTACTCCAGAAAAGTCAGATAAGAGGAAATTCAGGGGAAGTGGGAGGAGGGTGTGCCTTCATCTAAGTTCCAGTCAAGGCATGCGGACAAAGGAGCTTTAGCAGAAGCTGAGGTATACTACAGTTGAACTGGAAAAGAAAGCATCTGGTGAGTGAGATGGCTGAGCCAGGAAAGCTCTCGTCATGCCAGCCTGATGGCCTGAGTTTGATTTCCGGAACCCACATCCAGAAAGCTGTCCTCTGACCTGTGGTTCATCAGAGGGACCAAACATGGTGCTGGTCTGTATAGAGAACTGTATCTTTAGATATTGATGATATAATTTGCAGCAATCCGATCTCTTTACAGAATAATACATTTCCATCAGGAACTGAAATTTATTCTCAACAGCAGTGATTTTTTTTCTTTCAACAAAACAACATTTTCTGGCCAGTGCAAATTATCCTTATATGTTTCTATTGTTCGCTTTTCTGGTCACCAGGTTAAGTCTTGTTATGCCACCACCATTAAGTTTTCTATGTAGAAAAATCTATTCATTATGAACACATTTATTGCTTCATTGACTTGCCTGTTTAAAATGCAGAGGACCACAAATTAAATGTAGTGCCTTTCCATTTTGAAAAAGGGCAGATGACTGGGTGCTGTTTTCTTGAATATTTGCCTCACATAGCTGACAGCCCACATTCACAGGCTAGGAGATTCGGGTCCCTGCGTGTTCGGCCCATGTTCCTCGGTGGTCGTTATTGGAAGGAATGCCTTCTGAGATTCAGCTCACCATGTTCTGCATCAGAGGAAGCAAGGCAGACACAATGGAGTCAGTTGCTCTGGGGAAGTAGATAACTGTCCTCCAAAATCTATTACTGTGAGGTAAAATTAAACAAGTGATAGAACAAATTCTTGTAAAATTCTCTAGTAGCTTTGTCACAAGGTTCATCCATTAGTTAATTCTGGACTTGAATATATAGCCTTTAATAAATATTTATTGTATCTGAGACTTTAGCATTTGTTTCAGACACATATTTTAATGTCATATCAGTATTTCTCTGGACACCTGATTCTGATCAGTTTTAATATTCCTGTGGTGACTACAGACAGATGTAGACCACAGTGCAGTACAGGGTGTTAGCTATCAAAGGAGAAGCCTACAGGTGGTGGGTCAGCCTTTGGATGGTGGATCATGGACCTTATCTAGCAGTAGACCTGACTTTGCCTTTTCAGGTCCTGCAGGCTACCTTGGCATCTCATATCTTTTCCCCGCATCCCAATCTCTTAGCTCTTGTCTTTACTCTTCCTATTATAATATCAAGGAGGACTCCGTTCCATTTCTTTTTAATATAATTTTTATTAATCAGTTGAGAAGGTCATGCCTGCAGTGTATTTTGATGTACTTACCCCCTACTCCTCCCTCTAACATCTCTTGGATCTACTTTGTATTCTATTTCTTAGCATATATAATAGAATATTGTAGAAGCTTTGAGGCTTCATTCCCAGTGCAACAAATGCCATCAGGCTCATAGCCCTGTTGGCTCCGTTCAAACAAACAAACAACAAAGCAGAAGCTCCTGCATTCTCTCTGGTTATCTGCTCCTCATCCCACTTTGGTGGAATAACCACTGTTCTCTCTGGCTCTCTGAAGGCATCCCTGGAGTCCCTGTTCTACGTTAGTTACTTTAGCTAGAGTAGTTTCTTCTACATCTAGACCTGGGTGGCAAAACATTGCACCTGCCTTCCTGCTCCAGTGGAAACCTGGCATGTCCCTGAGAGTTTTTCCCAGGCTCAGCAAGCACAGTGCTGTTTGAACACTGTCATTTCCCTTACCCCGCACTCTTGTATACTCTGCTCTGTAGATCGTCTGACATGTTTGGCCTCTGTAATCTTCTGTCATCTCCCACCTCCTGGTCATCTGTGTCACTTACTGCCTCCCTCAAAACTCCCTGCCTTTGTCAAAGCCTCCTGCTATTCTAGATTCTCAGTTCTTAAACTTGCTTAATCCTAGGGACTTTTGCCTTTTCTTTTTATAATCTGTTCTCTTAGACTCTAAAACATTATTAGGAAATGCACCATCTGTGAACTATTGTGTTCACACAGTTCTTTCCAATGAGTCACGACCTCTAATACAATATTGAGGACTAGGAATGATGATGGCTATCTGCAATGATTAGGTTTGTTTTCTTGTTTGGTTGGTTGGTTGGGTTTTGTTTTTATTTCTGCTTTTGTCGATGATGCACAAGCTAGAGTTATCTGAGAAGAGGGAACCTCAACTGAGAAGATGTCTCCATCAGATTAGTCTGAAGGCAAGTCTGGAGTATTTTCTTGATTAATGATTTATGAGTGAGGGTCCTGCCCACTGTGGGCACGGCCATTCCTGGGTAGGTGTCCTGGTTTTTATATAAAAGCAGTCTGAGCCAGTCACCTTTTCCTGCTTACTTTTAGTAAATAAGCTGATGTGGTAACATGAAGAAAAGGAACAGCTTTTTCCTGTATTTTACCTGTGTGTAATGTGTCTTGACATATTTCCTCAGTCCTGCTTTCCAGGTCACTAAGCTTCCCTTCAGCACTGTCAGTTCTACTAATTCTGTGTTTTCATTTCAGGATTGTAATTGGTTCCTTTTCATTTTTACCTTTGTTAAACTTTTGTTTTGACATTTTTGTTGATGGCTAAAGATCCCTCATTTGTGTCTTGGGGGGGGTTTAATAGTCTTTTCAGATGTGTTCTGTTGAATGAATGTATGTCCTTAGGTATGAATGATGGGCCAATTCATTAGACCTTTAATTATGCTGCATATGTTTTCTAATTTTCTTTTCATCAAAAATTAACCTCCCAGCTGGGCGGTGGTGGTGCACACCTTTAATCCCAGCACTTGGGAGGCAGAGGCAGGCGGATCTCTGTGAGTTCGAGGCCGGGCTGGACTGACAGCCTCCAAAACAATACAGAGAAACCCTGTCTCGTAAAACCAAAATAAATAAATAAAATTAACCTCCCTATGGATTTTGCTCCATAAGAATTCTCCTGGAAGAGTTTGAGGGTTGTCTCAGGAGTTTCTTAGCTTTTAAATAAGTCCTAAGTTAAAAAGCACCTGGAGTGGGACATAATGATGTATACCTTTAATTCCAGTACTTGAGGAGCAGAAGCAGTTGTAGGAGATTCCAAGCTATCCAGACCCTGCCTTAAAGCAGAAATTCACAGCTCAGCGCTGAGCCGAACTCCTGGAATCCAGTTGTAGAGCGGGAGTAGTGATGAGCAAAGGGGTCAAGACCATGCTCTGGAAACCCACAGATACAGCTGAGCTGAACAAGGGGGAGCCCATGGACACCAGACTGACAGCTGAGAAACCAGCGTAAGACAGAACCAGGCCCCCGGAATGTGGGTGTCAGTTGGGGGCTTGGGCAGTCAATGGAGCATCTGGCAGTGAAACCAGTATTTATCTCTAGTGCACAAATGGGCTTTAGGAGTCCATTCCCTATGAAGGGATACTCTCTCAGCCTAGATACACAGGGAGGGCCTAAGTCCTGCCCCAAATGATGATCCCCCGTGGGAGGCCTCACCCTCTCTGAGGAATGGATGGAGGAATGATGGGAGAAATATAAGGACAGGAGGGAGAGGGGACTGGGATTGGTATGTAAAATAAGACTGTTTTAATTTAAATAAAATTTAATTTAAAAATTTTTAAAAGATCCTTCCTCAACAACAACCCCTCCCCCCATTATGTGAGAAAAAAAAAAGCACTTGGAGCTGAAAAGAGCTCAGTGTTTATGAGCTCTTGCTATTCTTGCAGAGGACTCAAGTTCAGTTCCCAGTCACTTGTAATTCTAGTTCCAGGAAACCTGATACCTTCTTCTGGTCTCTGCAAGCACCCACATGCAAGTGGCATAGATACACAGAGAGACACACATATGTACACATAAATAAAACAACTCTTCAAAGACAAAGGCTTGGCAATCTTACTGTAGAGAAACATTTCCTGTTCACATAAACATACAAGGCATCTTCATTTCTACTGAAAATTTGTGTTATTAATGATTATTACTGTAATTATTACTACTGTTTTATTATTACTAGAGAGAGTGTGTGTACCATGATTGTGAGTGCAGATGCTCCTCAGGATGAGGCCTGTACAGGCAGTGAAAGAGTGGGTACAGAGCTGTTTAAGAGGGTAATTCTGAAGTCCCAGGGTTCAGGATGTCACCCAAAAGGAGGGATGTACAGGATGTAGATGACCCTGGTCTTAGACTCTTTGCTCTGTAGAGAGGGGTACCGTAGCCAAACAATCAGAGTGGATTCAAAAGTGCAGGCCCCAGACATGGTCCCCATAAACTAGTGCTTATCCTATAATATTTACCTTCAGCTTCCCACTCTTCCCACAGCCTCCTGTCCTTTGTCCCTGTAAACCTCTGTGGGTTCCCTTTTTCTGTACAGATGTGTGCTAGGATAGTTACACTCATAGCCATGCCCTCAGCTTCCTGGCCATTGCATGCTTCCATCACTGTAACAGCCTGGCTCCCCATCTTCTTGCTTTTGACTTGTGGTCCCCGTTTCCTTACTGCACAATTGGTTGCCGAGTGCCCGCAGTATAAATAGTGTGAAAGGCATCATCCCAGCTGGATCTGCGTATTGCCAGCATTCATTCTGTGTCCTCTCAGGCAGCTTTTTCTCCGGAAGCACCCTCAAACCTTGGCCACTTTCCTCAGACTCCTGTCACACTGTCTTCTCTCTTACTCCCAGCAAATGACCTTGCCTCCTAATTTCTTTAAGAAAATCAAGTCACAGAAACAGCCAGTGCTTCCCCCTCCCGTGTCGCATGCTGGATGCAGGGTCCGATGCTCAGTATGGTTGAGAGTGATGGAGGTTTTCAGCACTGACCACTGACCTGCCACTTCCCTCCTGTCACCATGGCAACAGTGCTGTCTCCCACACCGACTCCCAGTCTCAGACAAATCTTCCCTCCGGAGCTTTGTTCTGCCCCCTTTCTGCCTCCTCTGGACCTAACCACGTCAATTATCTTCTCTGTCTAAAGCTGAGCATCTAAGCAGCAGTCACTTCACTACTTAGATCCAAATCCCTTTCAATCCACTTTGGTCTTATTTCTTTGCTGGTACACTCTGCAGAAACCACCCTGATCTGGCTTGATGATGGCTTCTTTCTGCTAAAACAATGGGCTCTTCAGGCCTTCTCTATCATCCTTCCCATTGTTGAGCCTGCCATCTGAACTTGGCTGTTACCCTTGCCACCCCTGTCCTTCGTGCTCTCCTGCCCTGCTTGCAAGTCTCCTTCCTCTCAATGCTGTCTTCCCGGAGTTCTACCCTAGGCTGCTTCTGTCTCACTCATTAAATTCTCAGCGCCTTGCGTGTGGACGGCGCTCAGTCAATATCAGATTAAGCATGCAAATCCAGCTGCCAGTTTCTGATTCAAGCAATGGACTCCGAAGCCTTTAAAAGTTTAAGCGAGAAGGAGCCAACTTTTTTGAGGGCTACACATTCCCCCATTACCCGTGATGTATTGCTTATTGCAACTGGAGTCCACTGGGGGGTGGGAACCATAAGAGCTTATCTGAGAACTGATGTTGCTGTATGTTAGCCACAGAACCGATGCAGCCATCTTATGAGAAATACAATAGAGAGATTACTTAGCAGCTGTCTCCGTGAACTCTTGTTTCATTTCACTCCGTGGTTCTTGGCAGAGAATCTGGAAAAGAGAAACATAATAATAATTAAACCACACTGTTCTCCTAGACTAAATGATGTCTGCTGTTCCGAGAAACAAATCTTAAGAGGCAGTGTGTGTTCCATGACTGTTGAAAATAGAACATTTTTCAAAGGTCTTTCTCCTGGAGGCTTTTGATTAAGTATTATGGCATTTCCCCTTCCCCATCACATAGTAAAACTCCCCCTTAGCTCCATGTGCCACATGGAGAATGGCAGCGCCAAGCCGGGGCGATGTTCGGTTTTAAAGCCCACTTGGAAAACAAGAATTCAAAAGAGAGCTGTATAAGGCTGTCTCCATTGAGATGAAGAGATGCCACCTGTGGCACATGCGGTTGTTTATCTCCCTCATCCCCCCAACAAGTAGAGCAGATACTGTTTGATGTGTGGGAAGACTCCCGCCAAAAGAGCAACAGCAGTTACCCATTATTTAATGTAGTCTTGACCCGCTAAGGTTTCATTCCCTAACCTTCAGCCTCTGACCATCAAAAGTCCCCACTTCACTCAGTCATGGGTTTCAAGGAACACGTTGTTCTGGTCCCATCTGTCCCCACCACAGCCTCCTTACCAGCCATCTTCATTGAGTGGGCAGAGTCTAGAAAGATCATCACAGTTCAAAGCCCAGCCCCACTGCCTGCCCATTTGTAGCGTTCCCATTTTTTGACAACAGAAGAGCTTAAGAGTGATCTTATAGGCACGATCATTTTTACTAGTGACCAGTAAAACGGGACATGGTGAAGGACAAACACACCAGAAAACTCTGTGTATCTTCTTAACTCTCTGTTGTGACCTGTGCTCCCAAGACAGTCTCTGGAGAGCCAGCCCAGTGCCCAGGCTGGATGGGGACCTGGCTAGTAGACAAACTTCTGGGCACAACTTGAGGTGCTATTTATATGTCTGTGAAACATTGTCCTGGTTAGATTAACTGAAGTGGGAGGGTCTGCCCTAATAGTGGACAGGACCAGTCCCTGGGCGTGGGTCCTGAATGGAAAGGAGAAACAGGCTGAATACAAGCATTTGTCTCTGTCTGCTTCCCAACTGGATGAAATGTGAGTATCTGCCTCAAGCGCCCACCATGATGGGCCACACCCTCTTACTGTGAGCAGTAGAAACCCTCCCTCCAATAAGTTGCAATTGTCAGAGTATATTGTCACAGCAATGGAAAAGTAATAGAGACAGTACCTAAGCCAGAATGGGGATACAGGACAGTGAGGCTTGTGACAGTCACTGCCGATAGCCGAGCACGGTACTGCACACCTGTAATCCCAGCACTGGAGAGGCTGAGGCAGGAGGATCACGAGTTTGAGGTCAACCTGCGCAACTTAGCAAGTTCAAGGCCAGCCCGACTACACAGTGAAACCCTTCCTGAAAGAAAAACAAAAAAGTAACGATGAGCTTCTCTGTTTCCTAAAAGTGTTCATGTTTAAAAATTTAAAAACATTGAACTAGCCAAGCAGAACCTCGCTAGAAATGCAGTACTTCCCTGAGACTAAGTTTCAGGTCTCCAAGTTGTGCCTGACTTTGCCTTGTTTCCTCAATTTCCCTTTCTGTGCACTCTGCACTCTCTCCTCTCCCCACTGCCAACTCCCCCACGTCATTCACACACACACACACACACACACACACACACACACACACACACTGCAAGCTTCAGTAAAAACCGCTGCTTCATTTTGGAGAACCGCATTCCGAAACACACTAGTGCTTGAGAGTTTGTATATGAACCCAACATCATTTCAAAGACGTAAAAAGATCTGAGTCCTTGTCAGTGTTTGCAGGATACACGCAACGCAAGGTCTTTGTTTGAAACCTCTAAGAAACAGCATTAAGATGATGGTGATTTCCAGTATACCTTCATCACGGACCACTCCCTATGTTCCAGACCCATTCACGCATGCCACGTCCACTAGGTGACTCATAAGTATGCAGGACTCAACTTACCCATACATGCACTGCTTTTTTTCAGTAAGTGGTGTCACCATATATCTACTGATTCAAGCTAAAATCTCTCCTATGGTCATCCTTGTAACCTCCATTTCCTTCATTCTCCCTTGCTGTAGCTTGGATCTGGAATTCCCACCCCTCAAGCCTACTTCTAAAAGGCTTAGTCTCCAGTTGAGGACTATTGAGGGATGATGAAAACTCTGAGAGCTCAAGACTAGTGGGAAGTTTTAGGTCATGGGAGGTGTGTCTTCAAAAGACACCACAGAACTCTGGCTTCCCTTCCATTCTATCCTTCACAACCCCTGGATACAGAGGATAGCTTTGCTAACATGCTACTCACAGGGACATGCTGCATTGCTGCAGACATAGAAGCAGAGGTGCCAACCATGATCTGAAATTATGAACACAAAAATGCCTGTCTTCTTTTAAAGTTGGTTGTCTCCGGTATTTTATTATAGCAAGGGAAATCTATCAGAACTAAGGCTCCCTCAACAAATGCTGTTGGTTCTATACCTATGCTGTCTAATGACAGTGCCATTCCAAGTACAGTCTGCAGGATGCTGTGTCCTGAACTGTGTCCATGGTACAGAATAAATTAGAAATTGTAGAAATTGGGAGTACTAGGAACTTTTTATAGAAATTTAACATGTACATGACGACCAGGTTCACAAGAGTGGACTCACTGTACAAGGTATGAACACTTCAGTGCTGATGAGCAAAAATGGTGGCCTTTGTATGGCACAAGTTATATGGTAAATAATCCCTTGTGGCTGGCACCATACCCAAACCATGATATTTTATAATCAGTTTGCCAACTGTACACTAAAGTAATAAAAAACATAAACTTTTATAGTTAAAACTTATATTTGCCAGTTTTAACTTCTAATCAGTTTTTTTTCATTTTGTAGTTTAACAATAATAATTACAGCAATAGGTTTTACATTTTTGTTTTCACCTCTGAGTTGCCTAAAATAAAATGAGTTTCACTGGATTTTGGGGATGGGACGGTGGGGTGGGGAGAGAAATGTTTCCATTTCCTGCATGTGGCAGAAGAGGGATGGCAGAAATGACCCTGAAAAACCAAGATCCAAAGAGTTCGTGTGGTTTCCTCAGAGCTGTGGTCCCTGACTTGCTGGGTTCAGTTTATAGCTGTAATGGATGTTGATGTTCTAAAAACAGTGTTTAATAATTTATGAAGACATTTGTGGAGGCCATGAAGCAGCGTAAGCATCAAAAAAAAAAAAAAGAAAATCACACTCTGTTTACTTACAAACATGAAGTTTAAAACCACAGAATTTCTCAAAAGAAAGAATATTGGGATAGAAAACTGATAGCAGCAGATGTTTTATGTTCCATGTATAAACATGAAGGCTTTGCATGCTTCTTACCGTGTATCATTCCAGTCTGCCAAGACTGAGGTCCATGCACAGTAGAGACTTTATGAGACTCTGCAAATGGCACTAGCAGCAGAGGAGGTAGCTCGAGCCCTCGTCTCCCAACTCCACACTATCACTCAGCATATTCTCAGGCCAGATAATGAAATGGAAGGCTGACTCACGGAGCAGTTAAAGCTGGCGGCATCTTCTTCATTTTAGCATGATAACTCCACTCATGGCCCCGTTCCTATGCCATTCGGCTCGAGGAGAAGGTAGAGCTTTCAGTTTTGTTGCAAACATCACCCTGAAGGATGGCACATTTGGAGTTGAAGGGCATTTGGAGTTGAAGCACTGTGTGGGAGGCAGTTCTGGCTGTACAGAAAAACGTGCTGGAGCAGTTACCTGAGGAGCTCCTAAGTCAGCATGCCGTGTCTTGCAAGGAAGTCCCACTAGGGCGAAGAATACTAGCAGAACTAAACTGTGGGCTTAGTGTTATACTGAAACTTAGGAGTTAGGTGCAGTTCTAGATTATTCTCTGGTGTCCTGCGAGCCCATGGCAGCAGGTCATAAACAGCTGTCACTGAATGCTGAGGTCTAATGATAACCTGGGAGCAGAGTGTTGAAGATGTTGCAAGTTCAGAACAGCTCTCAGTGTTTCTAGAAAGACCACAGTGTGGGGGCTAGGGACCCCACACAGTGATAGAGCCTTGCCTTATATGTGCAAAGTCCTAGTTCAGCCCCCAGTGCTTCAGAGATTAAAAAATAAAAGCCGTTGAGAAAATGATTTGGCCTCAATTTGTTGGCTATACAAACTGGGCAAACAGGATTGCTTAGTATCTTAGTTCGGGTTTCTCTTGCTGTGGAAAGACACCATGACCACTGCAACTCTTACAAAGGAAGATGTTTAATTGTGGTGGCTCACGTGCAGTTCAGAGGTTTAGTCCGTTATCGTCATGGTGGGAAGCAGGGCAGCATGCAGGCAGACACGGTGTTAGAAAAAGAGCTGAGAGTTCTTACATCTTGACTCACAGGCAACAGGAAGTGGACTGAGACCCTGGGTGTGGTTTGAGCACATATGAGATCTCAAAGCCTACCTCCACAGTGACTCACTTCCTCCAATAGATACCTACTCCAACAAAGCCACACCTTCTAATAGTGCCACTCCCTTTGGGTGTCATTTGATAGCTGCTGTATTTGTTAAACTATTTTTATTTTAGTTTGGAGTGGGGAGACAAGGGCTCAAGCTACCTCCCCTGCTGCTAGTGCCATCCACAGTGGTGTGTGTGTGTGTGTGTGTGTGTGTGTGTGTGTGTGTACGTGCACGCGCACACACGCGTACATAGCATTGAGCATGTGTGGAGGGACTCAGTTCTCTCCTTTCTAGAAAACAACTTATGGGACTCAGTTCTCTCCTTTGTAGCATGTGGGTCCCATGGATTGAACTCTAATGGCCAGGCTTGGTGACAGGCCCCCTTACCCGGAGCCATCTCACCATCCCTTGAGCCTGCTTCAGTTGTTTTTAATGGTCTTTATACTTCCATGTAATGAAGGAAAGCGGTATACATTTTCAAGGGCAGGAGAGATGGAAGGACAAACACAAGTGGGAGTTTGGAAGGACCGTCTGTACTCCTTGTTCTGATGTGTGCCTAACGCCTGCTGATCATCAGTGGTGACGGCGATGGTCTTGATACAGCCAGCACTGAACACTTTAGGTTTGAGAAAGCTCCCCAAATTCCTCTTTCCATCAAAATAAATCTGTGTCTTTAATAGCCAAGGCATTTGGAATGCATTATTTTCTTGGAAAGGTAATTTACGCTGTTAACTTGTAGGGTAGATTGCTGGGACGGATCCTGCTGAGGCCCTGGACTTGGGAAGTGCTCAGGTAGTAACACTTGTTCTATTTTAGGTAATTTAAGAAAAATTAGCTGGCTGAAATTACTCTAAAATCCTTTTTGCTCTAAAATCCCTTCTGTTCTGTGAGACTCGTTTATTTCATATTGTTATTAAAGGAAAGCATGGAAACAGTTTAGATGTGTGCTATCCCTCACAAGGAATCTTATTTGCAATCTTACCTAGACTCAGTAGATTGCTGAGCAGAAAGTGAGTTGATTTGTTATGTTAAAAACTTTAAATCTTACTGTGTTTGTCCAAAGCCACGTAGACGTTGAATATGAAAGCTGGCTTTCCCCCTTAAAATGGAAAAAATGGAAAGTACAATAAAAAGCCCACATATTGTTGCCTAAGTGGACAAAGTAATATTTAGTTTCATATTTATATTGTTCCTACATTATGCTTACCATTAAAATATTTGTTTATTCCCCTTAACGTATTTATTGCAATAAAATTCCCTGGTTATTAAACTAGTACTATAATATCACAACTCTCAATGTATTCTCTACTTCATTTTTTTCTTAGTGGTTCATCTATATTAACTTTTTTCAAAGTATAAACAATGAATGGGAATTGTCTAAAAGAGATCTCCTTCCACAGAGGGTCTAAAGAGCATTGCCTGGTAGGACTCAGAATAAACTGAGGCTTTTCCTCAAACACATTTGTCTCCCAAGTGTCTCCCACGCCCAGATATGATCTAGTAATTTCATTTCACACAGAAAAATAGCCATTGAGCCTGAAACAGCCTCAATCAATACATCTGAATATACATACACATCACCTGATACAGTTAGCCCCAAACAAGACTTTGAACACACATCTATCTCTTGTACCTGGTGTTATAAATTAACCATTGCAGATTTCCCTTTGAAAGCATAGCACAGTGGCTGGTTATACACCAAAGATCACAAATAGACACCTCGAGTTGAAATTAATTTATTTAGAAACATGGTCTCATTTAGCCCAGACCAGCTCCAAGCTGAAGATGGCCTTGGATTGATGATTCTCCTGCTTCCACCCTCCCCCCCCAAGTTCTGGGATTACAGGTGCATACTACCGTTTCCAGTTTAAGAAATGATGGGGATCAAACCTAGGTGGGGCCTTGTGCATAACTAGGCTACCACCCTACCAACAGAAGCACATCCTCAGGCCCTTGAGTTGAAGTTTTTAAAAACAGCTGTTGTGTTATACCTAGCTCTGAAGTGTCTCCTTTTGTATTGCTATACAAAGACAATGGAGACTGGTCTCTATAGAAGAAAAATGTGTTTGAGCTTGTGGTTTGGAGCTTGTAAAGGCTGATCTCAGGCAGCCAGATCTGTCCAGGGAGCTCACACAGCAGTGTGAATGCACAGGGGCTGCAACTTGCACGCCTCAGGCTATAGACCAGTCAAACTTCTTTGGCTAGAAAGGTCGCAGGGAATCGCTACTGATCTGCCAAATGAACGTGTAATTAAACTACCTTCTGAATATTATGTTTATGCCTGTAGACTAGCACAGCTCTCAGGCCTGACTAGAGAAGCCTTGGGGACCCATAACTGGCCAAAGTACTGGGAATAAGTGACTGATTGAGTGCTCAGTCCCAAAAGGGACATCTGTGTCACCCCTTCCAAGGCCCAGGACACAATGCAAGAGAGGAAATTGAAGGACTGGGAAACCAAAAAATGGGGAGGAGTGTGGCTGGAGCACCATCTTCAGGATAGGAAATGGCTGATGCAATCAGGAACACATAGCAGCTATGACTGTTTGCACAGGGCCTAAGGAAAAGGAGGGAGAGAGGGAGGAAGGGAGGGAGGGAGGGAGGGAGGGAGGGAGGGAGGGAGGGAGGGAGGGAGGGAGGGAGGGAGGGAGGGAGAAGAAGATATTAGGGTAGGAAAGGACCCATTGGGAAGAGGTAGATTGGTGGGAATGAGTAGGGAAAAGGTACCTGGGGTGGATGTTATCACAGAGCATTGTATAAGTATATAATATTGTCAATTAAACAATAATAATACAAGCTGGGCATTGGTGGTACACACCTTTAATCCCAGCACTCGGGAGGCAGAGGCAGGCAGATCTCTGTGAGTTCAAGGCCAGCCTGGTCTACAGAGCAAGTGCCAGGACAGGTTCCAAAACAATACAGAGAAACCCTGTCTGGAAAAACCAATAATAATAATAATAATAATAATAATAATAATAATAATAATACCATGATAATGAGGACCACACGTCTCCATTTGGAAAACATACCACATCCCAAGCCACAGTAGAGGCTTTTGGTCAAACAAGTAAACAAAAAATTCTAGTTTCAGTCCTACACATGAAATTGAAGTCCTATGTTCCATACAGCTTTGACAGATGGAAGATGTAAACTCTGTAAACGAGTTCACCTATCAGAAAGTAGCTGCAGTGCTCACATAAGCATATAATGACCGTTTGTGGCAAGAGTCCGCAAGGCAACTTCAGGAAGCATGGTCGTGGAGAAAGCAGCTGGGTGGGTTATTAAGTCTCAGCTTTCAGCAACAGAGCACCCTACCATAGTCAGTGAGTCTGGGGCGTGCTCTCAGTAGCCCATCTCTCCTTTGCCAGAGCCTACTCGTTAGGTTCCTTCTCTCTGAGGTGCAGTTCCCAGTAATGGGAGGAGAGACACAGTTGAGCCTTCCGGTCCTCTTGCCACTGTCTGAGGGCCTCCACAGTGCAGTTACTCTTCACTCTGCTCTCCTGCTGCTGGCTTCTCGTCGTTTCCCATTTCCCCCACTGTCTCGTATTCCCTTGACGATAAACAACCTCAGCTTCTAGCCTCTCACCCAAAACTCAGCTCTAGCCTTCTAGGACCCCCTTGCAGTCCTAGAGGTCCCCATAACCAACACCATTCCCTTCCCTTTGTTTCTGTGGTCCTGAAGATGATGGAGGCTTCATGAACTAACAGTTACTACTTTCTTGAAAAACTAACTGCAGAGTCCACTTTTTGCCTTTTTATACCCCTGTTACCTATCTTCTTATACAAAATTCCTTCCATTAAACTAGCTTTGATTCCCAGCTGGTAGAATCAGTGGCACCATGGTGGTCCCAGGTGGTGTCTGGGAATGGTGTCCCAAGTGCCAGGCTCAGCAGCGGCTCGCCAACCCAAGATGAAATGTTAGTAATCTGTGTCACGCAGTGACACCATGATTAATCGCACCGTCCCCTGTGGTTGATTGTGATGAAGTGCCGGGAGCAAGTAACTGGCTGGACCAGGTGGCTGCTGCACTTAACTGTTACACTAGTAATAGTGATGTCCAAGAGAGGGGCGTGAGGTGGCTGGTTCTAACTCTGTTCACGTTTTGTAGAAAAAGAATATGATAAGCTCCAATCTAAACACACAGTAGAAGTCAGATGTGACAAATCTCAAATGTTTCCACTCTTCATCTCCACTGCTACTGCCCTCCTTTCTCACATATGATTTTGTAGTAACTTCCCAGGCCCAGTTTGCCCGGCTTATGATCCATTTTTACACAGTGACCAAAGAACCTTGAAGCCAAGGCCTGCGCTCAGAACCTCCAGTGACATCCTACTGTATTTCCAATAAAATTAACCCTTTGACCTCGTCTCAAGCTGTTTCCCTCCTCTCCGTAGCCTTGTCTGTCTAGCCGTCTCTGCCCCGGTACTCCCTTATGATAGAATTCTCTTTTCTTAAGACTCACTTCCTCTTCTATGGATGACTGCTTCTTGCTATTCATATGTATATATGCTATATACTTACTTGTCTACCCTCACTGAGCTGCACTCCATTAAAACAGATGTATCTTTCTCTTAGCTACTGTATTCTCAGGCCCCTGTCACCTTAGTTCATGACAGCTGGATGCAGATAGTCACTTGGGAAGAGGGGCTGTCAACTGAAGGGCTTCCCAAATCAGATCGGCCCACAGCCATGTTGGGAGGGGTTATCGGTTGCTAATTGATGTACATCCCACTATGGGCGGTGCCACCCCTAGGCAGATGGGTCTGGGCTACATAAGAAAGGGAAAGGGAACTGAGCAAGCAATGCTTCTCTGCCTCAAACGGTCTTGAGTGCCTTCTTTCCCAAATTGCTTTTGGTCAGAGTATTTATCACAGCAACAGAAAAACAAACTAGAGCCAACCTGTAATACTGAATGCGTAATCCTGGGAAATAATTTTCCTCTTACTAACTTTGATTTTCAACTATGAGCACTTTAAGCATACAGCAGGTAAAATACTTAGATGCCTGGCCAGCCTCATTTAGCATATTTTGACATTTTACCCTATTTAAGTCACATTGCACTTTCTTTTTTTAAAATTTAATTTAAATTAGAAATAAGTTTGCTTCACATGTCAATCCTAGCTCCCTCTCCCTCCCCTCCTCTCCTGCCCCTGTTCAACCCTCCCCCAACCCCTCCCCCAATCCCCACTCCACCCTCCAAGGAGGATGAGGCCCCTTGTGGGGGATCTTGAAAGTCTGTCATATGATCTGGGGCAGGGCCTAGGCCCTCCCCAATATGTCCAGGCAGAGACAGCATCCCTCCATGTGGAATAGGCTCCCAAAGTCCATCTGGATGACAGGGCTAAATGCTGGTTTATTGCCTGAGGCCCCAAAGGATGCTGAGGCCTCCTCACTGACACCCACATTCAGGGGGTCTGGATCAGTCCCATGCTGGCCTCTCAGCTGTCAGTCTGGGGTCCCTGAGCTTCTCCTTGTTCAGGTCAGCTGTTTCTGTGGGTTTCACCCTCCAAGTTATAACCCCTTTGCTCATCACTTCTCCCTCTCTGCAGCTGGATTCCAGGAGTTCAGTTCAGTGTTTAGCTCTTGGTGTCTGCCTCTGCTTCTTTCAGCCACTGGATGAAGGCTCTAGGATGGCACACAAGGAAGTTGTCAATCATGTTATAGGGAAGGGCATATAAGGTAGCCTCTCCACAACTGGTTAGATTGCCAGTTGGTGTCATCCTTGTTGGCCTCTGGACATCTCACTAGTACCAGATCTGTCTTCAAACCTATAATGGCTCCTTCTATTATGGTATCTCTCATCCTGCTCTCCTCTATTCTTACCCCTACTCAACTTTCCTGCTCCCCCATGTCCTCCTTCCCCCTCCTCTTCACCCCCTCTCTTCCTCCCAGCTTCCTCACCCCTTCCCTCATGCTCCCAATCCCCTCAGAAGATTCTGTCCTGTTCCCCTTCTCTGGGTTACTGTGCATATCTCTCTTAGGGTCCTCACTGTTTCCCAGACTTTCTGGCTGGGGATTGTAGGCTGGCACTCCTTTGTTTCAGACCTAAAATCCATATATGAGTGAGTACATACCATGTTTGTCTTTTTGTGACCAGGTTACCTCACTCAGGATGGTTTCTTCTAGGGCCATCCATTTGCCGGCAAATTTCAAGATTCTACTGGGGTTTTTTTCCTCCGCTGAGTAGTACTCCATTGTGTAAATGCATTACATTTTCTCTATCCACTCTTCAGTTGAGGGGCATCTAGGTTGCTTCCAGGTTCAGGCTATTACAAATAATACTGCTATGAACATAGTGAAACAGATGTCCTACTTGTATGAATGTACAACTTTTGGGTATATGCCTAAGAGTGGAATTGCTGGATCTTGTGGTAGACTGATTCCCATTTTTCTGAAGAATCTTCATACTGATTTCCAAAGTGGCTGTACAAGTTGGCACTCCCACCAGCAGTGGAGGAGTGTTCCCCTCTCTCCACATCCTCTCCAGCATAAATTGTCATTGGTGTTTTTGATTTTAGCCATTCTGACAGGAGTAAGATGGTATTTCAGAGTTATTTTGATTTGCATTTCCCTAATGTCTAAGGATGTTGAGCACTTTCTCAAGTGTCTCTCAGTCATTTTAAACTCCTCTATTGAGAATTCTCTATTTAGTTCTGTGTCCCAGTTTTTAATTGGATCCTTTGGTATTTTGGAGAATTGCTTCTTGAGTTCTCTACAAGGGAACTCTTTCAGCTGATAAACACCTTCAGCAAGTGGCAGGATGCAAGGTTAACTCAAAAAAATCAGTAGCCCTATTATATTCAGATGATAAATGGGCTGAGAAAGAAATCAGAGAAACATTACCCTTTACAATTGCCACAAGCAACATAAAATATTTGGGGATAACCACTAACCAAACAAGTGAAAGACCTGTACAGCAAGAACTTTGAGTCTTTAAAGAAAGAAATTAAAGAGGATACCAGAAAATGGAAATATCTCCCATGCTCTTGGATCGGTAGGATTAACATAGTAAAAATGGCAATCTTGCCAAAAGCAATCTACAGATTGAACGCAATCCCCATCAAAATACAGGCACAATTTTTCACATACCTTGAAAGAACAATACTCAACTTTATATGGAAAAACAAAAGACCCAGAATAGCCAAAACAACCCTGTACAATAAAGGAACTTCTGGAGGGATCACCATCCCTGACTTTAAGCTCTATTATAGAGCTATAGTCCTGAAAACAGCTTGGTATTGGCACAAAAATAGAGAGGTAGACCAATGGAATCGAATTGAAAACCCTGATACTAACGCACACACATAGGAACACTTGAAGCTAAAATTATACATTGGAAAAAAGACAGCATCTTCAACAAACGGTGCTGGCATAACTGGATGCTCGAGCGTAGAAGACTGTAGATAGATCCAGTCTATCGCCATGCACAAAAACTTAAGTCCAAATGGATCAAAGACCTCAACATAAATCCAGCCACACTGAAACTCTTAGAAGAGAAAGTGGGAGGTACCCTTGAACTAACAGGAGACCACTGTCTGAACATAACACCAGTATCACAGACACTGAGACAATTAATAAATGGGACCTCCTGAAACTGAGAAGCTTCTGTAAGGCAAAGGACACAGTCAACAAGACAAAAAGGCAGCCCACAGAATGGGAAAAGATATTTACTAACCCCACATATGACAGACGGCTGATCTCCAAAATTTACAAAGAACATATTGCATTTTCTTAAGAAATGAAATGTAGAGTAAAATTTTCACTTCACCTAAATTCAGCATTATTAATATAATTATGTACATTCCCTTCTAGTATTTGTTTACGTTTTTAAATTTTTTCTTATTATTTTATGTATATGAGTATTTTGTCTAGATGGATGGATATGCACTGTGCACAAACCAGGTGCCTGAGGAGTTCAGAAGAGGGCACCAGATCCCTTTGGGATGGGAGGTACAGATGGTTACGAGCCACCATGTGGATGCTAAGAATCGAGTCCTTGTGGACTGCAATAGCAACAAGTGCTCATAGCCTCTGAGGCAATGTCCTGGCCTTCCCTGATATTTTTAATAACTCTAGCATCTGTCTGGACTTCCTGATTCCACCTCCTGGGTGCTGGGGTGACAGGCCTGTACCACCACTCCTATCTTGTGTGGTACTGGAAATTGAATTTAGTACTGTGTGCATCCTAGTCAAGCACTCTGCACCTGAGCTACATCTTCAACCCCGTGTTCCTTTTGGTCTTAGTACAGATGTGTTACTCTTTCTCCAGCTGGTGTAACTGCAGTTTGTCAATTTCACTGTTCCTTTAGAAGAACCATCCTCCTGTTTCATTTATTTTCTATATTAGTTTTCCATTTGCTATTAAATTGATTGGTCTGTTATTATTTCTTTTACTTGCTTCACATTTTTTGTCTTCTAATGGCTGTTTTAAGCATTGATTTTAATACTTTAATTTCTCTCCATTTCTTTCAGAAGCATCATATATATATTGTCTCTGTTAGTTGACTTTTCATCACTTGACAAAGATACCTTTAAAAAAAATTGACTTACGGGAGGAAAGCTTTGTATTTGTTTCATGGTTTGAGTCTTCTGTCTGTGGCCACAGAACATCATGGCAGGGAACATGGTGAAGCAAACGCCTTAACCTCAGGATGTCAAGGGAGCCGGGTGAAGTCGGAGAGACAGGATATACCATTCCCAGGCATGGCCCTCCCCCAGCTGCTTCTTCGGGTGGCTCACCTGGTTCCCACCACCTCCTGATCCATTCAGCTGTAAACATAGAGCAGTCCATGGATGACTTCAGAACCTGATGATGCAGTCGCTTCCCCAAAGCCTGGCCATAAATGCTGCTGTACTGAACCCCAAGCCTTCTTCAGCTCCTGAGTCTTTGAGGGACAGACATTGCAGACCCAAGCACTGTCTGACTCACATGCTACAGATTTGCATATATTGTATTTTCATTGTCACTTAATTCAAGAGACTTTATAATTCTCTATGTGTTTTCTTCTTTGACCCACAGGTTATTGTGGAATGCCTTGTTGAGGGCTGAGTATGTAGTTTACCCAGCATGTCAGAAGCCCTGGGTTCAGCCCCTTACCACAACTGGCAATATACTTGCAATGTCTTCCATATTTTAAATAGCAAGTCTAAATACCCACTTCATACACATGTAATTATCTTCTACATTTTACAACTCTTAGGTTAAAATGTTTGGCTCTTATTTTTATTTTACTTTGTGACATAAAAGTAAGTCTGTTTCTGAACACTGTTTAGGAACACATCAGCCATGGTAGGCAGCCCATGACTGTAATCCCAGCTCTTGGAAAGCTTGAGGCAAGAAGATGGTGAAGTCAAGGCACCCTGGGCTGCACAAACCCAGCACTTCTTAATTTTCACACTGAGGTTTTCATGTATTAAATTTTTATATTACCCATAGTCCTATTTCTAAATCCTTGGCTTTGTCCTGTCAATCTAGAGTTTTGATGCTTTTCATGTGGGTTGCTTTGTGACTCACTCTGGTATCTTCTATGACAAGTTCTTTCTTGTTCTCCACATTAATCTCTGATATGAATGACGGAGTTCACTGTGTAATAAAATACACTGTTATATTACTTAAATTTTCTGAATCTGTAAATTAACTTGAAAAATTATGATGTTTGCAGTATTTTATTTTTTCCATAAAAAGCGTTTGTAGTTGCATTTATCTTGGGCTTATGCGAGGTTACCAAGTAGATGATCAGTAAAAATGTGTTAAGACACTTATAGTTCATCATCATTACAAATGAAATCTAACTTCAAAATGAAAATTTTAAAAATTGTTACAGAAACACATTTTTTTAAACTTGTACAGTATGTTTTCTGCTTCTGCATTCCAAAGTTTCTAAGATTCTTTGTAGACCAGCATTTCTGGACAGTCACTCAGGCTTGCATTACACAGCAGACACATGGTCAGTAATCTTCCCTTTGCGTTGATGTTTCTTATTTGGTTTTCCTGTCGGTCACAATGGTAAGAACTCCTAACAGTTCAAACTCAGGATAAAGAGTGTCTGCCATCTCAGACACTTGGGAGGCCGAAGCAGGAAGCTCAGCAGTTCATGTCCTGCCTAGGCTTTGAAGCAAGCCTAAGGTCAGTGAAGGCACCCAAAGAGCCCCTGCCTCAGAGCATTTAGTACAGAAGGAGCTGCAGGTTGGGCTCAGTGGTAGAGTTTTTGGCCCAGATTAGATGAGGCCCTGTGATCAGTCCCCAGAAATGGGAATCAAGCATGTTTTGTGGTTTGCTGTTACACCACCGCTATATGACTGCATTGACTCCTTATTTTACCAGTTTTGTTTGCTTCTCAGAAATAGAAAGTCTGGGATATTTGTTTCATGCCCTGCCTCCCTCCCTCCCTCCCACCCTCTCTGTCCCTCCTTCCCTCCCTCCCCCGTGTGAAAGCCAACATTTGACGTGGGAATGTCTTAGTTATTTCTCTACCTTGTCTCGTGAGGCACAGTCTCTCAGGGAACCTTACAGACTGAGCCAGCCTGGCTAGCCAGCAGGCTCCCAAGATCTACCTATCTATCCCCATCCCACAGCCCTGGCATCATAGGCACCCGTGGCTTTTTAACATGGGTGCTGGGATCTGAACTCAAGTTCTCAGCCATCACTTTACCCACTGGACCGTCTCTCCAGCCCAAGACTTCCTTTGAATCCTTTTCAACATGGCAAGAATTATTACAAGCCCTCCTAAAGCATACCAAGAACATGTGAAGAACATGTTTCCTCTATGGTTACTTTCCATTTCGACACTGACCCTTGGTTTTTAATCTTTTGTTCAAAACTTTGAAAGATTTCCCGTTTGAGTGGATGTTAGTACCCATTGCCCAAAGCTCTTGCAGACTTCGTATGCTCCTGCACCGGCTCCAACTCAAACCTACTCCTTCTCCTTTTGCCTTTGTTCTGTCTTTCCTGAAATCTGTTTTCCTAATTAAACCACCAAATCAGTCATAACTGTAATCTTCAGAAGGCTCCAAGAACATAGTTCATTTCCTCACCCTTGCTCCCATCTCTGATTTATAGCTGTCTATGTAGTATTAATTAAGACAGATTTCATAATGAAATTCCTCTCATTATGATATTAGCACTCCTGGTAAACTCGAGTCTTGCTAAGGGCTCTTTTCTTGAGCATGATCCCGCATCTGTGAGGGAAAAACATAATTAAGGCCTCTAATGGAAAGTTTTCAAATGCACACTTGCCACGTAATTTTCAGGCACTGTTTTGAAATGTTTTGTGCTCTCTTTTCCCTCCCCCGGGTTATGAGAATGCTTCCCTGTGCTGTTCTGTGGCACTCTGGGGAGGACACGTGATGTGATGGCCAAGTTCAGGGCCGGGATCTTTGTGACTCACTCAGCCCAGAATTTGCATGGCTATGGAAAAAGCTTTGGGATGACTGCTCAATAAAATGATCCTAACTGCAGATTTATCCCCCATCCCACTTCAGCTCAGTTGGGAAGGGGGCATGAGGGTCCTCCCTCATTTCTAGAACCACGGGCAGACATGTACACAGCTTTCAAATGGCCAGCACTATTCTACAACCTAGCTTTTCTTCCTGAGTGAAGTGGGGCCAACATGGATGTTTGACGTGGGTAAGATCTCCGAAAGGCCAGAAATAGTATCTGGGAAGAACACTTGGACCCGGTTTCCTGTCTTAGTTGGGAAAGTAGCCTGGTGCTTCTTAAGACCAGCTTCATTTGTAAACTGCAGAGTGGGCTGGGCTGTTCTCTAAGGTCCTTGAAGAAAATGACCATGAGTCATGGGTCCAGGGAGAGAGCTAGCGTTTGGAAGCACAACGGGCGGGTTAGTAGGGGCTTTTCTCCCGGTACACCCGCCTTTGGGATGCTGGTGGGTGTGAAGGGGTGGGCACAGTGAAGCCAGGGGAAGCTTGTCTCAGGGTGTGCGTACTCCAGACAGTGGCACTGAACGAGGGCTCTGCATTGTTTTTATGCCTGCTGTTTGATTCAGAATTCTTGCAAGCTTTCTCGGTGTTTTTTCTCTCTCCCCTTAGAACATGTCTTCAGTGAAACCTCCAGTATTTGTTACTAACGACTCCCAGTGAGTCATGTGGTCAGGCCACACGGTCTAAGGGGGAAACTGGCGCAGAAGGATGTACCAAGACAGCATTCCTTCTCTGTCAGATGTTCCTGCTGGAGTTCTGGCTAGAGCATCTTTCTTTCCTCCCCTCTTTGTAAACTCATACCATGCAAAGCCAGCTGCCTTTCTTTTGTTGTCCGTTACCCTCAGGATGATTTTTACCAAATATGAATGTCCCCATGGCTGTCACCCGTAGACGCTGAGCTCACTAAATGGGAAGAGGTGTTTGTGTGTGTATGTACTGTGGTAACAAGTGCTCCTTAGAGAATATTCTGGAACCAGGGAAAAGGCTTACCAACCAAAGGTGATGGTTGCTCACATTTTGGCTCTTTCTTCCTTTTTTGTGTCCAAGTTTTCTACTGTTAAAATCAGCCAAAGCTTTGTGCACAGTGCCTTTTCAATCATACACTCACACGTCAGCTTTGCTGTATAAATAGCCCTACAATAAACATATGTCTCTATATTTTCTGATTACTTCCACAGACGTTTCTAGATGCTGACATGCAGCACTAGAGAACTGGGCTTACTCTATCATCGTTACGGTTCTGACGATTCTTGCCCAGTGGCCTGATTTATGGATCCCACCGCCCTGGCCCCACAGCATGAGCCTCCCTCCCTGCTCTTGCCAATGACTGGCCCTGATTTAGTTTCCTAGACCTTTGCTAACGTAACGGGAAAATGTGTTTTATTTTACTGATTATGGGTGACATTAAAATTTTTCACATGCCTGCTAGTGCTTCTCCTTCCCTTTTCCTAAGTTGTCTGTTTTTATCTTCTGCCTATTTTATCTCCCTTAGTAGAATATTTATGTTTCTACTTTATATTTTTATTAATTCTCCAAGAATTTCATACAGTGTGTCTTGATTGTATTCACACCTCACCCATGTCTTCCAGATCCACACCCTACCCCACCCCCCACTTGACATTTTTGTTTGTTTTTGTTTTTAGAGAGACTGTCTTACAGGCTGTGTCATGGTCCTCTGGCACTGACAGTCTCTCCGTCCCCTGAGCCTTAAACGCAGACGTTACAGTCAGATGATCTCTACCTTTTGCCCAATTGTGGACCTCTTTCGTAGTCTCTGCCTGCCACAAAAAGCAGCTCCTTTGGTGAGGGGTGAGGGCTACACTTATCTGTAGATGGAAGGGTAAGTACTGAGAATGGGGTTAGAGGTTATACTAGTTTGGGAAAGTGGTGGTCATAGGTTCTCCTCTAAGTTCCATGGCTCACTAGTTTTACAGCGCTATACATAAATTTCCTTGACTGAGTGGGTTTGAAGCTGTTGGTTTTCCCCAGTATGTAAGCACCACTATTGCACCTTTAGGAATATCTTGCTGTGATGGGTCATTGTTATAGTTTGTGGAAGTTACAGCTGAATAGGACTGTCAATTGCTTTTCTCCCTTGGGAGGTGGTGAAGACTATGAGAGCTAGTCTTCAGGAAGGAGGCTTCCAGGTCAGATTCAGACCAGTTCCTCCCAGTCCCGTATCCAGTGTCTGTGGTGTTGTCAGCAACAGGATCTCACCTTCTTGTCTGGAAGAAAATCACTAAGAACATTAGTAGTAGCCTAAATTGTTTAGGGTTTCTTGGGCTCTAACAACTTGAAAGGTTTCCCATGGCACTGGGTTTTTTTCAGATAGTTTATGTTCGGGAGAAAGGAGTGTGTGTGTGTGTGTGTACACATATATGTGTATTATATGTGATTTTAAGTAAACATAAATAACATAATGCCCTGTGGCTTTTTAAAGCATCCCTAGTGTTATTTATCCCTCTTCCTTCTCTCTTTCCTCCTGTTGCTCCTGCCTCCCTCCCCAGGTGAGTGGAGACTGGTTTTTCCCCCTTCTCCCTCCATAGCAACTGTGTCTTACTAGTCCCCTCTCTCTGTTTCTGTTTTCATTACAACTAGCTTCCTAGTTTATTGTTTTCATCTCCTTTTCACAGTGGCTTCTTGATGTGCAGATGGTTAACCTTTTAGATTTTATTACGTTGTTGTTCGTTTTGTTATTGTGTACGTGTGTATGTGTGGGCCTACTTGTGCTTCAGCATGTAAGTGAACGTCAGTAGACAACTTGCAGGAATTAATCCTCTCCTTCCACCATGTGGGTTCCAGGAACAGAGCTCAGGCCATCAGGCTTGTCTTGTCAGCCGCCTCAGCAGGTCCATTTAAACCTGTGTGTTCAAATCTGTGGTCTTTTCTTTCATAGTTTACCCCGTCACATTTACACTAGGTGAGTTTTTCTTTGCCTTAAAACTAGGCTAAAATCCACTTCCCTTTCCTTGGTTGGTATGAATTTTGAAACCATTTAGCACTTCCATGTATTTGAAATTTAATTTGGTACAGAGTGTGGTGGGGTGAGAACTTAAACACCTTTCTTTCAAGTAGTTGAAGCTAACCAGTTTTTCATCGTGTGTGTGTGTGTGTGTGTGTGTGTGTGTGTGTGTGTGTTGTCTATCTTATGTGCTCTATTGAGTTGGCTTTTTTTTATTTCTTTGTTTTTGTTTCGTGTTGCTGTCCAACCAGAGTTAGCACCTGCCTTACATCCATTTCTTTTACACATATGGAGACCTGTGCAGGCTGTCTTGCCCCTTCACCTTACTCCTGCTTCAGAAGCACACGTATTCCCACCCCCTTCCTTAGTACATATTCTTGGGTTTTTTTGTAATTTTCCCTTAGGACAGATTCTAAAACCTAATTCTCTATTGTTTTCAAGTTGCTTTCAGCTCAGCTTGCTTTCTTGTTTGTTTTCCAGACAAATGGTAGAATCATTGTGTGTGTGTGTGTGTGTGTGTGTGTGTGTGTGTGTGTGTGTGTGTGTGTGTGTGAAGTTCTAAATCTCCTTTGGGGTTTTGATGAAAATTACATTCAACCTACAAATTAACTGAGAAGAATTTGGCGTCTTTACAGTGTTCAGTCCTCCCATCCAGGGACACATAATGCACGTCCCTTCACATTTTCAAATACCCCTTTATGTGTCTCAGTTGAATTTTGTAGTTTTCTTTCAGCAAGTTCAACACGTTTCTTATTAAGATATTCCCTGGTTCTTTTATTTTGAGTTCTTTTTAGAAATGGAAACCTCTCCCTCTTTTATACAGATCACTGTTTTTAATATCACTTTGTCCTCAGTGTCTGCCAAGTCCTGGCAGGTATGTAACAGACAAACATCTTTCTTTCTTCCCCAGCTCATAAGCCCTGAGCTTTAAAATGAACCAAGCTTAAATGTATTTTCTTTTTATAGACAATAAAACTGAGGTCATGAAAGGTAAAATGATGTTTAAGGATCATCTAACATGTTAGGTGAGTGACTATAGATGATTATTTCCAAATGGCTATTTTTTTGCATCAAAGATTTGACAAATATAAAATGACCCAAAACTATATTCATTTTCTTCCCTGTGCTAATTTGCCGTGTGGTTGTAAGAAATGACCACAGAATTGAAGGCTCAAAGCAATGCCAATGTGTCACCTGTTGCGAATGAGCGATGGCACTGGTAGGCCACTAAGCCGCTGTGGCTTCTGCTGGCTCCATTTCACCACATGTTCCGGACTGACTTTGTCATTCTGTGCACAGCAGGCACAAGCTCTCTGTCCTGTTCCAAGTTCTAGTACTCATACCCCGACGTCCACACATCGCACTTCCCAGGACCACAGCAGGGTGGGGAAGAGCAGAGCCACACAGCCCGTGCAGAACATCAGAGCCTGGCTTCCCAAGCCAGCAGCCGAGGTGTTCAGGAGTGAGCTGTGTGGACAGCATGAAGTGGGCAGGGGCCACAGGAAGCATACTGAGTCTGGAGTCCGCTGAGGACTTCCTGTTGGTCATCTCCTGAGCACAAGCCATGAGTGGTACACCAGGGTGGTCTGTGGAATAGCTGAGCGTTCCACAGTGTGGGCTGATGTGAACATATCCTGTGTGTCTTTGGTCTGGTTGGTTAAGTTATTGAAGTTCAATGTGTCCAACATATGGTGTTAATGGTTTTTCATGTTACCGTGTTCTGCTGTGTGTCCTGATAGCTGTGGGAATGTCCAAGTATTGACTTAATCCCAATGTCTGCTGGTTGCTTAGTCGTATAAAGTGCCGAGTCCTTCCATCTTGATAGCTGTCGGAAAGTCCAGGTGTTGATTTACTCCTGATGTCTGCTGGTTGCTCAGTTGTACAAAGTGCCGAGTCCTTCCATGTTGACTGTATGGTATCCAGGATGGAGTCACTGAGGGCAAGGCACAGCCTGTTCTGTGCATCCTCTGGTAGTTCTCTGGGCATGTCTGTAAGGGGTTGCCTACGTTGGGATGAAATCAGAAGTCCTGCCCCGAATGCAATGGCCACTGTTCCGAGGGGTCCCAAAAGAGAAAGTGAGCTGAGCAGCAGGAATCCCATCCCTGCATCCTGACTGTGGACGCTGGCTGACCAGCCACCTCAGGCTCCTGACACCTCACCTGTCCCATCACACTGGATCTTCCCTCAATCCATGAGCCAAAATAAGTCCTTCTTTGAATGGCTTTTGTCGGATACGGCAATGGCAACACGCATGGAAGGTTATGTTTTCTCTCCCCTCTCTAGACTCTTCAGTGCATCCGTTCACATAGTCAGCACATACTCGTTAAACAGCACGGTGGACCAGACGAGTCCTGGGCACAGCACAGTGAGCAAGGCTTCTGTGGCCCTGGCCGTTGAGTGTACCATAGGCAGAGGAGGAAGAACATTCGCAGTCACAGAGTTTTGCCAACCCTCATGTACTGCCACTATATCAAAGGTTCCTTTTCTCCTGCCACGGGATGAAAAAACGCTCTGCAAAGCGGGTTCATAATGATTATGACACTAATAATATGGAGCGTGGGGAAATGGGGACATTTCCGTTTCCTGTGTTCCTCAGGTTTTGAAGATTTCCTGAAATCCTCCCAGTCTTTCTCACTGTGTAGCTAGTAGGCCATATTCTCTAGAAGGAAAATGTCTGGAGGCAGGGCGGGCGCACTGGGAGGCAGGTGACTGTCAGGACCTGCCCAATTCAGACTCTCCCCCAAACATTTGGAGGTACCTACCCCTGCCCCCTCGTCTAGGAAAGCAAACAGGCTGAGTTTTCTCCCACACAGTCTCTTGGTTTTGTTTTCTGATACCCTCATACTCGTTTGCTGTGCCTCTGTGCTTGAGCATAATGTAAATACTTAATTTGTTTAATAAATATCCTGAAATGGCCTCTTGGAGTTGTTACTAGAAGGGCACGAACCTTTTAAGTCACTTAGCCAGCACAGATCAACACTTAATGTCCTTAATGATGAGCGTGATCTTCTTTAGTGGCTAAAACGCTCCGTAATCAATGATGTGGCCCTGCCTGGAGGCAGGAGAAGCTAGATAATGGGCAGAGAATGTCATGCTGGATCGGGCCGGTAATTTGAATCCCTGAAATCGGTATTAGTGTGGCAATTTATGGGAAAGCAGTTTCTTCCCAAGGCTAGGAAGGGCCCCCCAACATCTCTAATGTCCCTTCATGATTTGCACGTTATTGAAACCCCCTGGTGAGCCAGTGTCTGTTCTCAGCCTAAAGCCTCAGAGAGTCATCTCCTCCTGGCTCTCTAAGGCAAGTGCTCTACCAACCTCAGCAGGAAGCTCAGTGCTAGGCTGCAGGGGAGAGGACTGTTTTGGGGGCAGGGGTGGCACAATCTACAATCTGTGAGACTGCCCTAGGCCACAGTTCCTTTTTTCCTCCACCTCTACACTAGCGTTGAGAATTATACTATTGCAGGAATAGAAAACAAGCCCATGCCTGTAATCTCAGCATTTAGAAGGCTAAAGAGGGAGGATCTTGAGTTCAAAACCAGCCTGGGCTTCATGAAACCATATGTCAAAATAAAAAGAGGACTAGTAACACAGCTTGGTTGTTTGACACTAGCTTAGCTAGTTCAAGACCCTAGTTCAGATAGAGAGAAAAGGGAGTTTTTCTAGCTATTAAATTAAGAAGCATTTCCAGGGACCAGTCTTTGAATGTCTCCTCTTTCACTTTACCAGGGGCCTTCGATTTTGTCCTGGGCTGTGATTGGCCATATCACATTCCCTAGACGTGTCATAATTCTCTCATTGCTTGTAATGCCCTCTGACCTCTCATATTTCTGGATTGAAATCCTGTTAAAACCCATGGCCATCCCATTTGGTGTGACTTTTTAGTAACAGGAAGCCTTCATTAATAGAATATTTCTGATAATTTGAGGGAATTACTTCATTATGAAATATGATTCCATTTCATGATGTTTATTATTGTCCGTAGGCCCAGAATTTCTAAATGCTAGGAGCTTGCTATAAATGAAGCATAATGTATTGTAATAATGCTGAACTAAAGCCAGATCTCCCATCAGCCCACCAATGCACATCCTTGAGAAATTGGTTGAAGTGTAAAATCTACTTTCCCAAATGGATTATTTTATATTCTCCTTTCCTTGCGGGGGAGGGAGGGCAGATCAAAACCTAACCTCTCATAATTTTACAATAGATTTTCTGTAACCCAGCTGTGTGGAGCAAATGACTTTGGATTTCTGGTGAGTCTTTTCTGGCCCTGGATGAGAGTGTCTTTGACAATCTGGCCGTGCCAGTCCTGGCGGGTTGGTAACACCCTGGACCCTTCCTTGAAACATGCTATTCTAGAAGCATCCCATTGCCGGGTCTCCCCATTGCTGGAATTGTAGGGGGCTGGAAATGCAGGGAGGAACGAAGACTTGGCAAGCAGACTCTACCATTATGTGAGTTTCGCCGGCCCATGCTGTGCAGACAGTTCCCGAAGCTTCCACTCCTACAGCCATGTTTCATCCCACTGACTCCAAACATCTCGTGTGACCTTTGCTAAATCCATGTATCACGTTTCAGAATGCCATCCTTTGCCTATTGCTTGCTGATTCATAATGATCAGACTGTTTTAAATACTGGAGATTCATAGTGTTTGGTTCAGCATCATTGTTTTTTTTTAAGTTCTGAATCTTATGGAATACTTGGGTTTTTTTTTCAGATGAATTTTAGGTTTGATTCGTTGAATTTCCTTTAAAAAGAACAAGTAAACAAACTTCTACTGTTCTGTTGCATCTTATTAAAAATATATTCTACTCAAAAACCTTATCCATATCAGAGAAAATAAGCATTGTTTGACCATCGGGTCTTTTTCTGACTCCAAGGCAGTGCGGTTTTGCAAGGCAAGCTTCCCACCAAACAGTGTTATTAGCAGGGCATCTACAAATGGCTCAGTGTTTGTAGTTCACATTTCAACTTCAACTCTATTTGTTGCATTAGCAAAATCAAGCTCATTAAGCTGTATTCTCTAAGCCCATCTCTGTGAGCCCCTGAACCCACTCCCACTCGGCACTCTCATCTGGCACTGTGTAATCTTTCCTGCATTACACTTGAAAGTTCAGCTCACTCCGAAACCTCCAGTCAAGGATGTGAACTTGTTGCTTTCAGGGAGGCCACATCTGTGCACTGAGCCATTACGCCATCTGTTAAAGTGGTCAGAGTTCATCTGATTGTCTCCTTTGTGGACAGACTCGTACTGTAAGAGCGTGTGTTATTGAAAACATAATTTTCCTCATCATTATGCCTTCTTTCTAGCCAGATCACAACCTGCTAGAAATCTATTGAACGTGGAGTGAAAAGCTCTCCAGAATAGCTGTTCTTAAGAGATTAAATGATTACCATCTCTGTCCCATTTCTTTTATCTCATAATCAAGTTCAAGATGACACTGGGTATCTCAGCTGAAGTGATTATTTGAAATAGAAATGGTTTTATCCCCTTCATGCTTCCTGCTGTTGAATGTCGGGTCTTTTTTCTTTTCATTTGCATTTTTATTTGTGGATGGTTCCTTAGGACCATCCACGGGGTCAAAGACTCCAGCTACTGTTTTTAAGTGACTAACTGAAGTTGGCTTGCTTTTTAAATGTTCTATAGTCAAAGACGCTGATTGTACAACAGAGCTCTGGTTCAGACCCATCACGTTTTACAGCTAACTCTGACTTTATCATCTAGTCATTCAGACTGACAAGTGAGGAGCTAGGAATTGGAACTGTTAAGAGATTTTCCAGTGGTCACAAAGCCTTCTCCAAGGTTACAACGTCCTGGATCAGCCCTGCTCAGACTGGAATTCCTATCTGGGCGGTTCCTGGGCATACCCAGAGGCAGCCTGACACAGCATTGAGGATAGAAAGAACTAGTGACCCAAGAGTACAAGAAGGCATTTTTTAATGATTAGTTCAAGATGCTGTGTTGTCTCTCCTCCCTGTCCTTAGGGCTGCCTGGTCTCTGCTGTTTTCTTACATCACAGTTTCTCTTCCAGAGAACTGAACTGAAAGAACAAGATAACATCAGTGTTTGTTAGTGACTCTGCTAAAACACTTGCTACAGAAGAAAAATCAGACTGCCGGGCATGGGAGTTTGGGCCACATATTGATTTCATTTATCCCCAGGCCCACAAGCAGTCGATAATTAGACATCTAAACGTACATTCTTTTCTCCTTTTAAAATATGTCTAACTTGATGATTCCTCATTCTTAAAACTTCATAACTGGGAAAAAAGTGAGTCTTTTAGGATAAATCAATTTACCAACCATGCTTGCATTTTCCACCAACTTTTCCCTTTGCTTCTCCTGGAGGATCTACTTTGTCACTCTCTAGGAGGGAAAGCAGTGTATTAAGAATAATACTTAGGGTCTGGGCAAATGGTTCAGCAAGTAAGAGTATTTGGGCAATCATGAGATCCTGAGTTCAAGTCCCCAGAACCTATGTGAAAAGCCAGGGATAACCCCAGCTCTGTTGGGGTAGAGATGCAGAGGGAGGAGAACCAGTGGGATTTGCTGTCTGCCAACCTAGTTTCAGGTTCATCAAGAGACTCAGTTTTAAGAGAATGAAGTGGAGAGTGATAGAACAAGATATACCCAATGTCCCCCTGTCCTCAGTGCCCAGACATACACATGTGTGTACATACTACATACATATAACACACACACAAACCAGTCTCCCTACAGCTGAGGATGTAACCTAGTTAATAGACTGCTTACCTGGTATCACAATGCCCTGAGTTCTATGCCCATCAGCACCATGTAAAAATCCAGGCATGGTAGCTCATGACTTTAGTCCCAGCACTTGGGAAGCAGATGCAGGAAGAGAAGAGGTTCAAGGTCATACTGAACTGAAGGCCAGCCTGGACTACATGAGACTCTGTCTCTAAATGAAGGAATAAATAAAGGTATCATAAACAAAAATCACAACAGCTGCAGCCAGCAAGTTGGTTCTTTTAGTTATAGACCTAAAGAAAATAGTCAAGAATCTTGAGACAGCATCTGAGGAAAAATTAGAATGAGAGAGTATTTCCCCTCAAAATTATGGTAGTCCTTTTATCCAGGGTTTTACTTTCCTTAGATATAATTATTCAGAACCTCAGCCCAGGAATATTAAGTGGAAACTCAAGAAATGAATACTTGACAGGTTTTAGATGGCATACCACTCTAATAGCATGCCGTCTTAACTCATCCCGTAAATCCTCTCCTTGTCCAACAGAGCCACATTGTGCAGTCTAGCTGCCTGTAGTTGCTCACTGTCCTGGTTTGTGAGGCCTACTTTGCTTTTGCTCACAGCTGTCCTCATATCTTAGCTCATAGGAGGCAATAACTGTGTGTTGAATAATTGCATTTGTGGAATAAATTAATAGTGGCCCCAATGTGTGACAGTAATAGTGGTAGCAATTTCATCATGATGTAGCATTATCAATGTGCTATTGTACCGTTCATTGCTGTTGTTAATCTATCTCACAGTGCCTAATTAAGCATTGCCATAGATACTCACATGTAGCAAAAACACGGTATACAGAGGACTAGATGCTGCCCATGGTTTCAGGCGTCCACTGGGGCCTGAGAAAATATCCACTCCGTACGAGGGGGAAGCTACCCGTATTTATTGTCTCATCTACCCAGATTTAGGAAGGATTGAAGGCAGAATGCAGGACATATTAGGGTGATTTCTCTTGCACATGGCAAGGAGTCTTTTACAAAAGACCTGAAACCAAGGTGTTTAATGGGTCAGTGACTAAGAACCTTCCCACAGGACAAACTTCAGGTATGTTTTGATAAGACTATAGCTCCCTTGGCTGTTCTGAGCCTTCCCATTCATGTGGACAGCGCCATTTTCAGCTGACAATTACCACTTGAATGCCTGTGCACAAATTTTCAGATCTGTGTACTACTGGATGCCAGGGCTGTGTAGGGACTTGCACCCTTATGGAAGGAAAATGCCGTTCACATCCCAGATGTGCAAACTGAAAGAACCTCCCCAGTTTACAGACAGAATCTCCAGACTTTATTACATTTGGATCAACTCTTTACCAATCTCTGGTGATAAGGGAAGGAATGCCAGGTATTAATTGGTATAAAAGCCAATCAATTCTTGAACCAAGCACTGTGATAAGCGGGGGGTAAGATTACAGTGATTGACTTAGGCCAGCCCAATCCTATGTCTAGAACTTGAGGTTGGGATCTGTCCCACTTATATAATAGCTGTGACTGGCAGAGTGGGCAACTTGCTCATGGGGAAGTAACTAATGGCAACCGCTTCGTTATTATTCCTAACTGCACTTGGCGCTAATGAGGCCCAAGGCTCCACGGCTTCTCAAATTCTTTATTCTTGGTCTGATCTGGGTGCCTTTTTATTATTCAGAGTTCATCAAACAGGTCCATCTGAACCTGTTCAGCCCTCACCTGTACCTCTACCTCCCAAATCTTCCTATGAGGATCTTATATTCAGGTGTGTATTGTCTTTACAATGAAGGGATACTTAAGGGCTAACTATTGCTATTTGTTGTTGACAGATGAAATATTATTGAATGGATGTGTATTCGACAGTGATGAGAAGTCTGCTGGTATGGTTTTCTATAGCTATCATTTCAATTGTCCACAACTTCAAACTTGATTGTTTTTGTAAAGGCAATATTTAATTTGTTATAAAAAGCATATTGAAAATAGCTGAAGATGATTCTGCTTCAACTCCTGAGATCCCTTCTGACTAAATGAGAATCTGAAGTGACATGCTTGGGCTGATGGCAATTTAAATGCACCATTCATATGAACTGCATCTCCCAAAAGAAACCTTCTACTGTCCGAGCCTGGATTCCTGTTGAATACATAGTGGGCTGGGAAGATTTGAGTGCAGGTTATGTTGACACAGAGGACGAGAGGGCAAACAACACAAGTGTCTGCTGTCGAGTTCAGTACTACAGTGAGTGACACTGGAACCATCAGTGAACCAAAAGAAAGACCTCAAAGTTGACTGTCCAAGAGACAACCAATAGTTTATCCCAGTTTATCCGCTGAATCTTGTTGCCTGATTGGTCAAGGGTGGCCCTGTAGGACCATAAAGTCATCTAATTCTGTGTTTTATGTTTGTGTGGGTGCGTGGGCACACATGCTGCGTGTCTGAGCAGTCCCATGCAAATATTTAAAGATACCTAGTGCGGGGCATGGCTGAGGCAAAGTGTTCCCACCAACAGTGTAAGTAAAAGTGCCGTGTGGAGTATAAGGTGAGCACACAAGGGGCCAAGCGTACAGTGAAGAGATTGCCAGTCACATAGACACCCAGGAAAGACCGGAAATTATCCCGTGTCTCTTTAATCTTCTCTGTGCGTCTAAGTGGCTTTTTCTTAATGTGTGTCTTTAAAAAGGTAAAATTAATAAACACATTACGAGCGCGATTGCTGCAGAGCCCTGCAGGACTCTCATCAACAAAGAGGCAAGCTCGCCAGTGGAGAGAAGCGCCAGGGCCCTCACAAGAGAAGGCTGCTGCGGAGGAAGCTGTCATTACCACATCTTCAATTGCCGGGTCCTCTCTTCCCCAGCAGGGCTCCTTGCCTGGTGGATAATTTTTACTCTTCCTGTTCTGTCAATATGACAGTTTTGTCCCTAACAGAATGGCAGCTTTGACTTTCATTGAAATTATTCCATACAGAACCGAAAAAGAAAGAGATGTGCTCTCTCCATTTCCTCTTTTCCAAAACTGCCCTCCATAAAAACTTTTCTCATTTAGATTTTTGCTTCCACGCTGAATTTCTCATTCATGTTTCAAGAAAAAAATCAAATACGGTGTCGGCTTTCAAAAGCCGTGCTTGATGATGGCAGTGACTCACATAATTACTGACTGTCAGTGTGTTTGCTATGAACACAGAGATGTCTGGCAGCCCCGCTTCCACCAGCAGGAGCCCCTCAATGTGGGTCTTCGCTGGGCTGTTTTCCATCTGAAACCTGGTGTTGGCCAGACACACTATCGGGCCGTCATCTGCACCATCCATTCAGGAAGCACGTGCCTCCCGAAGCTCAAAGTACTTGCTGAACACAGGTCTTTAAGACACTGTTTTTTAATCCGTGTGTCTGTGTGTGTGTCTTTGTGTCTATGTGTGTATGCATGTGTGTATGACGTATATTGTGTGTAGTATGTGTGTGAGTGTGGCACATGTATGCGATAGTACACATGTGTAGGTCAGAGGACAACCTTCCACGTTGCTTGAGCCAGGATTCTTTTTCGTTGCCATTCATCACTACATGTACCAGGAGAGCTGGCCTGGAAGTTTCCGGGGATTCTCCTATCTCAGCTTTACATGGGTTCTGGAGATTCAAACTCGGGTCTTTGTGCTCCTATGTCAAGTGTTTTATCCACTGAGGCATCTCCCAGGCAAAGCAATTGTTTTAGTACATTTGGGTTTAGCGAGCATATTCCCGATGGTGCCTTTAGCTCAGTAGTTCTGAACCAAGGGTGACTTGGTCTTTCCTCCTGCCACCACTACCCCAGGAACACTTGGCAGCGTGGGGAGACATGTTTAACTGACATCTAATGGATAGAGGCCGGGGATCCTGCTAATCATTCACTGTGCATAGTCACACCCTGTTGTAACACAGTGCTCTTTGGTACAAAACTCTCGGCTGAGGTTGAGAAGCCCTGCTCTAGCTCCCAAGGACTTGCACGTTGGGAAATAGGCTGTCTGGGATACTCAGACTAAAGAAAAAACTAAGTCATACTAGGGAGCGTTTAGTTTCTTCACCTTTTTGTGTATGGAGGCATGCGCATGGAAGCCAGAAGTCTTGGGTGTCAGGCCTCGCCTTCCACCTTGCTTGAGACAGGAGAGCTCTTTGTATTAGCTGCTGACCCGCGAGATCCCTGCAGTTCTCCTGTCTCTCCCTCCCATTTCTCTATAAGAGCACTGTGGTTACAGATGTGTGCTGCTGTGTCTGGCTTCAAGCATGTTCTGGGAATTTGAACTCTCATCTTCATGCTTACGCAGCAGGTGCTTACCCACTAAGCCATCTCCTTAGCCCCCCTTAAATAATACTTGAGACAGTGTCAGCCATCACATCGTCTTTACTCTATTTAGCATGTAACCTCTAACTTCCACTCAAATGAATGTAGATATTTATAGGATTGCAATTGTAACAAAGATACTAGCTTGCATTCTTGTTTCCAGTTTAAAATGTCATCTTCATAGTATTTATGTCGTTTTTAATAAAGAACATTTCGTTGTTTTAATGTAATACAGTCTCTAAGCCTTCCTTTGTTTCTTTTCTCTTTTTTCCTTAAGTAACTTTGGAAAAAACCAGCATTCCAGTCTGAAATCTGCCTTTGGAAACCTGCCAAGAGCTACTTTGAAATGATTTTACAACAAAAACAACTTTTCAAGAAACAAGTATTTTTTCAGGGCATTCTAAGAAATTGTTCTGATAGAAATGTTTTCTATAAGAAGCAGCTACTGCTATAAAGAAACACTCACTATTTACATATTTTTTTATTAAAGTAAGCACTGTTTGGGCTGGGTAGACAGCTCAGTTAATTGGGTGCTACCCTTGTAAGCACAAGGACCTGAGTTCGATCCTCAGCATCCACATAAACAATTAAAAAAAACTGGGTGTGATGGCACACATTTGTAATCCAGGCACTGGTGAAGAGTAGATCCCAGCTTCTTTATTAGTTAGCCTAACCCAGGTGTCACTTTCCAGGTCAGTGAGATGCCGTGCTTCAAATATAAAGTTGACCAGAACCCGAGAAACAACACCCAAGGCTCATCCTCTGGACTCCACAGGCACCTACATGTATGTGTACACTCACATGTGTATGAACACACACAAATAACCTTAGTTTCCCCTCAGAAATCAGTAGGCAATGCTGTGGCCTGTGAGAGATCACCCTGGCTCCCTGATGCTCAGATCTCATAATCTCTGGTTAGGGAAGTATCTACTCTGGCTACCAAAGTCCACACAGCATCACCAGGAGACAGCTCTGATAAATTGATTAGGATGCACGGTAGAAAAAAAGCATCCATTCTAATGTTCATGAAAGTAACAGTAAAGCACTTCTTACTGTAATACAGTGGATGGAAGAATGTTTGTTTTAGAGGAGTGAAAACATTGGTGTTGAGCAGGGTGGTCTATCCAGTCCTGTAAAGTCTCATTGCACACGGTCATTGAAGGTCTTCCTGCAGTCTGGAGTCCAGAGAGGATTTCTAGAACCCACCCCATCCTGTAGGAACCTAAACACTTTTCAAGACTCCTGCGTATTTCCAGAGAGCATCTGGCCCTCAGCCCTCTCCTCTGGGACTCACTTCAGTTGATGGACCACACTACCACTCCCCATGTGCCTTCCTCCTCCCTACTTCCTCTCAGACAGCTCTCTCCTTGGTCCTCTCGGCCCCTGACTGCAGGCACACACCGTCAAGCTCCTCATAGCATGTGTATCCATCACAACCCTGAGTGGAGATCAGGAAGAGGTTATACTGAGCACCTTGGATGCTGTCTCCTTGTGAATGTATCAGTTCACTGGAGTGTATGGTGTGCCCCCTTCCTGAACCTCTTTTCTTCTCATATTTTCCTCCCGAAAGCTCCTCAGTTTGTTCATGGGGAGTCATACATACAGAGCAGGCAGCTCTCTGGAGTCCCTACTGCCAAAAGCAATTCCAGCCATGTCTCTATTATGCATCTTCAAAACAAATCAAATGGCCTTTAATGTCATTGGACTTGCATTCTTAGAAAGCATTTGTTACTGTTAATAGCAATTTATTTTCCTCCCATGCATCTCTATAAGCTCGATTCCTTTCAACAACCATTCTAAGCCAGATCTCTACCTGTGTATCAAACCATCAGAGAGCAGCTTCCTCACTGGTTCCACCATGGGAAAGTAGACTCATGCATGTCCAACCTTTTGATATGGTGATATAGCATTGTCGTCTATGAAGGTCATCCTTGAGCCCCACATAATCAAGTCACACACACACACACACACACACACACACACACACACACACACACACACAGTCTCTATTTCTCCTTCTACCCCTCTGTGTATGTGTCCGTCTCTCTCTTTCTCTCTCTAATAATGTTTTAAGTAAGTCTTATGATTTTATGTTGAACCATATTCACAGTCGCCCTTGGCTGCACATGGATGGGCCTTGGATTGGATGCATCTACCCATCCTGCCTGACAGTCAAGGGATTCCTTTGTCCATCACTGTTATGCCAAGTTTGTGAGACCCCAAAAAAGACCACCAAGAAGCCGACTCACTGATGCAGACACATAAGGTTTAATGTTAAGTCACAAGCCTCGGCCAGGACCCTGTCTAGCAAACCGGCACAGCAGCTGCAGGAAAGGGCGCCTGGCCTCAGTTTTAAGGGATTTATAAAGGAAAAAACTGCAAGCAGGGTGGTACATGCCTTGGCTGTTCAGGACTGGGGAAGAGTAGGTGACCTTTGAATTCATTGATGTGGGAGCTAGGGGAATTTCAAAATTGTAACCTATGGTTGCCCCCAAGGACAGTTGTGACGAGAAGATGTTATTTACCAAAACTGGCCATTGTCTGACCACCCGAATAGAGTCACTTTGTCCGGAGTGGGCACAGTTTGGGTGTTCCTTGGAACTGTTTATGGTTCCTTGGCTGAAGCTGAATCAGCCTTGTGCCACACAGGGGATTCCTCAGGGTGGTTTTTTCTGAGGATGGAATTGCCCTCTCCAGTTTACATTGCTGTCACAATCACCACGCTCAGCCTCGCTGTCCAAAGCCCATCTCTCCTGTGGCTGGTTCCATGCTTACTCTGTGTTTGCCGAATGCAGCTGAGCACACAGCCCATAGTGGACTTGTCATGAATCTCTGGGTGGTATTTGGAGGTGGCTTCTTCCCCGTGTTTTATTTCCCTGGCTGCTTTCCCGACTGTTGACGGTGGTAAGACAGTCTCTTCATTCAATCACAACACCTCCTGGGAGGTAATACTTTGTCCATAATATTGTCACCGGTTCCCCCAGCTCCATTTCTTCCACAGATTTATTTATGCAGCACACGGTCATTGCCTGCTGTGAGCTAAGAGCTGGAGACAGCTGTGGGCAGAAGTCCTTGCACTCTTGGAGATTATTCCTAGTCGCGCTGAGAGGAGATGAGATATTTTGGTGCTGAACATTAGCAGGGGACACTAAGCAATGTGTTCCGGTTTCAGAACCAGGGTCAAAGACTTTGCTGTAAACAGAGGTGATATTCCTTCCTTCTGCTTAAAGGCAGTCCTCCCCTCTCCACGTCTCCAGCCCTTCCCACCCACCCATCTGTTCCTATCACACTGTGATTGAGTGTGGGTCCCGGTCTTCCACAGAATGCTTGTGTTGGTAATAAAACCTGTATGTCATAGCTTTTAAACTTTTAGCTCTTAAACCTCAAATTCCTCTTTGCTCAAGTCAAAAGGACCAGACCTGTTCATACGTGTGAAACAATCAGATATTGTTCCACATCTCACTCTAAACATGCACAGGATATATCAGATATCTCTCCATTTGGTATGGGAATACAATGCCCTCTCTAAGCCACATTGATGGACTTTCCCCTTTCACATTCTTGGTGACAATGTGCCCACCTTCCAGTGGAAAGCTGTAGCAAAGACAACAAGAATAATCAAATGTTAATACAATAGCAACAGGTTGCTTACAGAAAAAACTGGGCAGAGGGAGTCACTTTTCTGCAGTCTTCTAGTGTCCCATTAAGTGAGTGAAAACACACTCAAAATATCACCAGAAGCAGTTTATCCTAATAGTACTCTCCTATGTTATTCGCCCTGTAAGATTTATACTTCTGACATACCAATTCAGAATGGAAAGGGAGAGAAGGCTGCTCATCTAACCAAATACATAGGCATTATGAGGAATCTTCAATTATCTCATTTTATCGAAGGGATGGTTAATATCCAGTAGTCAGTGATGTGCGACCCTGTGATTGTTTTAAATCCCTTAGAAGAGACCTGTCATTGTGCTCTGCATGCTGGATAACATGAAATCACGATGTATATTTCACCAAGAGATAGAACGAGAAGAATAGCCTCCACGGTACACAGTCATTTTATCCCAACACACTGCAACATGGTTTTTGCCCTGGGGCGGAGAAGTAGGTTTTTTTTCCTCTACTTCAAAAGAAAGAAAAACTATTATCACTCTATCCAGAACCATTATAGACTTCAGAGACTTTGGCATGAAATATTCAGAAAGTTTATTTTAGAATTCAATATTTTAAAAGCCTGCTTTAAAACTATTACAGTGATTGGTGGCTTCTTGCTTAGGCCAGTCTTTGCTTTTGAAAGCCCTGTGTCATGCTTGCTACCATTGTTTTCTGCAGAACGTCACTTGCATCGGAAAACGGCATGCCCTGCATTGTCTAGGATGTCCCCAAAGAGGAACTGGGACGGTGCTCCTGTGTTAGCCTTTCAGACACGCTATTTAATAGCTCCTTTCCTGGTGGCAGAGCCGTTGAGTTGTTGATGGCCATGTTTTGTGCTTTGGGTGCACCTAATCTTAACCACATAGAATGTGTGCCATTCTCTGCTGCCTGACAGGGAACAGAGCCATGTCTCAGAGGTTCCAAGGACACCCCCTCAGAGGCTTCTCACACCCTTAGTCAAGGGCTCACATCTCCACCAACCACTCTTTACAGGAATTAAAAAAGCTTAGTATGTGTATTGTGAGGATTTCACAGTGATTCCAAGGATATGAGTGAAGCCAGGGAGGAACCAGGAAAGTATGATTAGCCGTGCAGGAACCTCTCCCTGGGTGGTGTCTTGGTTATATAGGGTGACAATGGCAAGAGTCCATGGAGCCCTGACTTTAGAGTTTCACAGCCCTTATTTGAGTTGGATTTTAGCTGCTCTCCAGCAGTGTGATCCTTAGAGAAGTTTTAGGTCTCCTTAAGGCTCAGTAGGTCTGTATATAAACTGGTTCAAACCCAGAATTGGTGCTAGAATTCTACAGTCTTGGGGTGTAAAGACAGTGGTGTGTAGGACATCAGACTTTGTTGCCATCACTGTTGGCTGCTAAATAAAACATTTCCTCCTGTGTATTTAATCTCACATTTCGTTATATGATGCAACTATGTATGTGTATATATGTATATTATGTATATAAACATAACATGTATGAGATCAATACATAGAAAAATAATTATTCCTACTTTTGTTTGACACAGGTTCTCATGTAGCCCAGGCTAGCCTCAAACTCACTATGTAGATGAGGATGACCTTCATCTTCTGATCCTCCTGCCCCCACCTCCCTGGTGCTGGGATTATATGTGTGCACCACTACTCCCAGTTTTATGCAGTGCTAGGGTTTAACTCGGGGTTTCACACATGCTAGTCTAGCACTGTCAGCAGCTACAGCCCCGGCCCCTTATCCCTCCCTTTCTTGCATAGCTTATGCATTTAGGTCCATCCCTCAAGTACATTCCATGTGTGTTTCTGTAGGTTTTAATAAATACCCTTCTTGCCTCCATACTTTATGAGTTAGCAGTGTAGGCACCAACCTTGGTCTTTAGATAGGATTGGTTCCTCCCTCGTGCTGACATGCGGAGAAGGGAAGATTCCAGTGTGCTCTTGACATGGAGGTGCTGACAGGAATAATGTGTGAATAACTTTCCGTGTCATTTTCCAGGGAAGCAGATCAAGACTCAGACGGTCACGTCAGCTTCAGAGACTTTGAGTACGCCATGAACTATGGACAGGCAAAGTGAAGCCGGATGCTTGTGGACTATGCTTTTGGCAATGCTCGGCAAATCAATGAATTGTAATCTAGTTAAAGGTCACACAGACCTCACTCTTTTATGGTGCTGTGTACTTGTGAGTAAACTCTTAATTATAGTTTTGGGTGCTGATATTGGACCTAGAGGTAGGAATCTCCTTCCGTGGCGCTAAGAGCCCTGAGTCAGGCTGCTCTTGCTGGCCCTGCCACCCAGTGATTTTTTTTCCTTTCCACCCTGATCTGCTCTGCACTGTGAGACGGAGGCTCTGCTCACATTCCGCCCCTCGCCTGCCTGGGTCCCTAGCTCTCACCAGCTCTGGGAAGGGTTAGCTTTGTTCTGCTAGTGGTGTCATCGTCCTTCATTTAAGCTTGCTGTGGTCCAAGAAATGAGCAAATGCTAGGAAAACAAAGACTCCTCTTATATAAAGTCTCTGGAGTTCAATCAGTGACAGGGCACTGGCTGTACCGAACACAGGGAACAGCTCAGGCCAGGCAGCCAGCCATTCTTTATACAGAGAAAACCAGAATGCAACTGGGGTCTTAATGGAAAAAAGGGTGTGATTTTGGGTCGCTTTAAGATAGCTTGGACCTGGGCTTCCTACTTCAGAGAAGCTAGCGTGAGCTGGCTAGCCTCTGCTGCATACTTCTGGTTCTAGGTAGTTTTGCTGGGCACCTGAAACTTCAACCATCTCGAACTGTATGGAGTCTCCACACCATACCACACCCCTAGGATCCAGTGACTACTTTCCTGGAGCAAATCGAGACACTGAGCATACAACATAACATCTATTAAAAATAATCCTGAAATACTGATATTGCCATTGTAATTCTTCAGATTTCACAACATTAACATTTGTAAAAGAAATTAATGTAATTTGTTTTTTAAATGTTAAACATTAAAAGATCAAGCAGAAGTATAAATTTGTGGAGCAAATATCAAACAAGCTTCATGCTCATATAAATTATTAGTAGATAGCCCTAAGAAAAACAAAGTTTTTAGCTGTGATAAACCAGAGGAATCCAAGGATATGGGACAACCAAATGTAATTTGACTAAAATCTAATTTGTTCTCCTAGATGGGACCCTATGAACATACAGTAGAGACGAGCCAAGCTCGGGCTTTCTCTGCTGCTTGTGACAGTGTGGGAGACTGTGTGAGGGGTATCCAGGAGTGCCACTGTTTTCATGATTTCTCTATAAATCTAAAATTATTCCCAAAACTGAGTTTGTTAAAAATTAAAGGCTTATCCAAACATTCATAAACTAAATGAAGAAGGAATGAAAATCATTTCTCAACATGAATGAAACATTATCTCAAAGACAGAAATGGATTACTGATCTCATTGAGACATGTGCATGCTTTTGTTCACAGTGTTCCAGTTGGACTTTGTTCAGCAAGTGTTTTCATCACAGTAGACAAACTGAGCCATTGATCCTGATCTCAAAACACGAAGAGAGATTTTACATTTCTTAAATACAAAATGCTTCACTAATAGTATTTATAGTATTAATAATATTATCAGAGCCATTCTTTCAGTGACAGCCAGAGTTCCAAACTTGTGTATTGCACTTCTGTCTGGATCCTGTCTGTCCTGAGCCAAATGACGAGGGAAAGGGAGAAGTATCTTCCTACCATGGATGTGGGAAGCAAGAGGTGAGCCTGGGAATAACTATTGAGCAACTCCCATGACTCAAGATTAGACAAGACATTTTATCTCAGTGACAGAAAACTACCCAAAGAGAATTTAATCCCAGCACTCAGGAGGCAGAGGCAGGCAGATCTCTGTGAGTTCTAGGCCAGCCTGGTGTACAGAGCAAGTTCCAGGACAGCCTCCAAAACAATACAGGGAAACCCTGTCTCGAAAAGCCAAAAAAAAAAAAAAACAAAATTTGCTTTGAAAAAGGAAAAAGAAAAGCACTGAACTAACTTTATAAGACCCAATAGAGAGAGGGCAGGGGTGCAGCTAGGTCCCAGGACCCACAACACTAACCCTTCCAGATTCTCACTTCTTCCTATAGTTACCAACAGCCTTACACCATCCTCAAAAAGAACTGCTCCATGCTCTATCCACATCCAAGTTCAGAGCATCTAGGGATAGGCTCTGGTTGACCTCACTCAACTCTGGTTCACCCAGAGGGGATGGACATGTCCCATGGGGACCCAAGTACATGCAGCCAGGGCTGGTCATGTAGCCTTTCTGACTGGGACCTCTTCTAAGATGCTTACCACTGAGTTTGCTGCTCCAGAGCATCCCAACTCTCTGAGGAAAGAACAAGAAAGGGTGACAGAGAAGCTATCCACAGACCTTCCTCTCCCTACCCCTTGCTTTTTAGATTCATCCTCTTTCTTGTCTAAGGCTGGGCTTTCCCCATCCTCTCACTTCCAGAACCCAGTCCCCATACTACTTCCTGTGCAGTGTGACCTTGCAGGTCTGATCCCAGCTGGGTGACCAAAGGTAGGTACCTGTTCAAGCTGACAAACTCAGTCTCGGCTCTTGGAGGACATAGAGACTGAGAGTGTAATTCAGGTGCCCCCCTGAGTGGCTGGGCAAGAGATATGTCTCAAGGTGGACAGCAGAAATGTTTTCAGTCACATGTCTTGGAAAATCCAAGCAGCTGGTTTGCAGTGAGCAGAGAGGGGCTTAAAAATAGACAGGGGGGAGGGGGGGTCAGTAAGGGAGACGTAGCCCTGCGGTGCTTGGTTTCTGGTTAGAGCTCGTATGGAAGACTCTTTGGGTCCTGTGAGGCAACTGCATCTTTCCAATAAATCTTTCTGCTCAAGCCAGCTGGAGTTGCTTTCTGTTATTTGAAACCCAGAGAGCCTTCACTGCTGTGAGCTTCCAGCCAAGGACAGTCCTGGGTGACTTTAGCATTAATGGAACAGCAGAGAACACACTTCTGAAGAGAAAAAGAAGCAACAGTTGAAGATGGATCGGGATAGAGCCACCATTTCTGTCCCAGTCTTTCTTTGAGCCCCTCCCTGGTCCAACTCTGGGCTTCCCTTGCTACTGCAGCTTTCACAGCGGTTGTCCCCAAGCTGCTAATGCATGAATGTGCCAGCTCCTCTCAGACCTCAGCTCACGCACGGTCCCTTCTCTTGGGTATGAGGTGGCGACACAGCCTTTAGAGTCCTCTTGCAACCTTCACGACACAGGTTTGTCATGGTATTTCTATGCAGTCTTTTCCAATTCCTTGTTCCAGATCCGGTCTATAAATGAGAGTATTTTCCCAAGTCCCCTACCTGGCCAATCGTTCCTGATCAACACATTCTCCGAGGATGATTTCATCCACTTCAAGAGTTCAGTTATCGACTTGATTGATACGACTCCATAAACAAGGCTTTGTCTTTGATCTTGACCTCGCCTGTGCTTTCCCTCACCAGCCAGACATCCCCACCTCGGTGCAGACTCACTGATCTAAAATCAGATGCATTGTTCCCCCCCAATTTTCAAAATCGTTCTCCTAGCCTGTGTTTTCTATTTCTGTTGATGACAGCCTCCCTGCCCATCCCCCCACCCAAGCTGTCATCCAAGCCAGCTGCCTCAGAGTCTTCCCCTTCTCCCCGTCTTCCATGGCTCTGACATTCAGTCACCGGATCCATTTGAGCATGTCCTTGTAAATCACTCCTGATTTTTTTTTTCATTCGATGCTGATCTTTCTGCCCACGTCCTTGACCCTGGCCAGTTCTTCTAACTAGTAACTTGTCCTTTTGCTTATCCATGTAAAGTGAGTGTAAGGTATGTACAAATGTTGCTGTCAAGAAATTTTAGTCTGGCACATCAGGGCCCGTCCTAAAGCTCACGCAAAATAATTGTCCTCTACTCCAGAGCTTCCAGTCACTATCTTTTCTATTGAACAGTGCCTAACCCTGTAGCATGCCCTTTCAAAGCTTTCTACCTTGGGGTATCAATTTATATTTTCCGTTTTCTTGTCCATGACTTACCCAGCAGCCACAGAGACAGACAAGCACAGTCCCATCACCCCACACCACAAAAAGTGCAACAAATTTTTCTCAGAGTAGAACAGTAATAATCTCAGGGTTAATATCTGATGAGATAATAAGAAAGTGAAACAATAATAAAATAAAATAAAACTCAGGGCCTTGGAAGATAGTTCAGTCTGTGCCCACAAGCATGAAGACCTGAGTTGGATCCTCAGAACATACATTAAAAAGCCAAGTGTGCTGGTGTGTAATCCCAGCACTAGAGAGATTGGATGATCCCAGAGCTTGCTGGCCAACCAGTCTAACTAGAAACATAGGATGATCCAAGAGCTTACTGGCCAACCAGCCTAACCTCACCAGGGGGCTCAAGGAGTGAGACACCCTGTCTCAAAACACAATGGATGGTTCCTGAGGAACAAGGCTAGAGGTTGACCCCTGGTTTGTATGGGCCTCCACACATGTGCATACATATCTGTATGAACACATGCTCACAGATGCATTTGCATGTACCCCAAAGAAGTAAGAAAGAAAAAAATAGCCCAGATATGGTGACACAAGGCTTTAATATAGCACTTGGAAATAAAGAAAGCAGAATTTCCTTGTGTTTGAATCTCGCTTGTCTACATACTAAATTCCAGGCCAGCCAGGGTATCTTAGGAAGATTATGTCTCAATAAGTAAAAGAATAAATAAATTAATTAATAAATCTCATTTTACACATATTAAAAAATTAACCATGGTGGTACATACTTGTAATTCCAACACTACACAGGACTACATGAGACCCTGTTCAAAAAAAAAAAAACAAGGAAAAATAAACACTATTGGTTCACCCACATTCTAATGAACATTATTTCTTCATAGTTGTCTCTTTATAAGGGACTAATGCTGGATATTTTATTTCACTTTATTTTATTACTAAAATTGTTGAGACAAATACCAGTCCCACCCCCAATAAAAGAAGCGCTCTCAGGAAACAGTTCAGACCAAGTTAAAGAAGGGTGGAGAGAATTAAGGTAGGTGTTCTAGCTGGTCAGCTTGACAACAGACAGACTATCCTACTTGGCTGTGACATAAACCCATACTCTGTAGTCACACTTCCTTTGTAACCCTAATGAAGTGACCCAGATTCCTTCAATCTAATTCAAGTGTTTCTCATGGAAGGGATTTAAAATCATTTCCCATCTTATGTGCCACCAAAGAAGTCACCAAAGTTGCAATTGGTTACCAACCAAACAGCTTCCGAGACCAGAATGAAAGGTTCTTTAGACCCTGGAGAATTATCCAAAAGAAATTTCTAGAAATGCTCAGTACAACAGAAGCATCTTTGCATGGATGTGCATTCCCACTAGACAACACTTTGCTGGCATATAAAGTCTAAATATTGAATCTCCACAGTCACTGTACTTGGTATTCATACTGTACTTCATACATTTAAGATTAATGAAAATGAGCTTTGTTACTTTTCTTGACTTAAAACTTTTGAAAATTTTGACAATACAGAATTAGACAATTTATATATACATATATACATACATACAGAGAGAGAGAGAGAGAGAGAGAGAGAGAGAGAGAGAGAGAGAGAGAGAGAGATTGAAATTCAGACTCGGCGAAAGTGATCAGTGGGTAGAATCTTTTCTGTGCAAGCATTGATACCTGTGTTCAGTCCTAGGACCCATGTGAAAAGCTGGTGTGGTGATGTGCATCTGTAACCTCAACAGAGTCAAGAACATCCCCAGGGCTCGCTGGCCAGCTAGTCTAGCAAAATCAGTGGGCTCTGGGTTCAGTAAGAGACATTGCCTCAAAAAGTAAGGTGGAGACAACTGAGAAGGACACCTGATGTCAACCTCTTGCCTCTATACACACACACACACACACACACACACACACACACACACACCTGCATGTACATTCACCCACACATGCACAAGAATAAATAAGTAAAAGTGGTACTTTTCAAAAGAAATCCATTGTCATTAAGCAGCTCATAGTGGACTTTTCTTTTGTAAAACAGATTTGAATTGGATTGGCCATGAAGATTGAAAAGTAGCCCATAAACAATCTAACACAATAAAATATACTGTCTAATCTGAATTCTCTTATGTTAAATTGATAAAGTAGTTAGAAACGTGAATAAAAGAGGACGTTGTTCGAACTTCAGAGAAAAGTACAGATTAATCTATATGAAAACATAAACTAAAATTGCAATACACCCCCTACTTTATGTTTTACTGATCCTTAAAGACTCGAGTGAGAACAAAACAGCTAAGTTTTCTAAAATATATCACTTCAAAAAGAGCAATCCCAATAATATTGGATTTATGGGAAAAATTTTGACCAAGGGGTTGGAAATATATTAAATGTATTTATTGTCATAGCAACAGTCATTGGAAGGCAGAAGTCAGATGTGGGCATCTTTCTTATTTTGAATAAGAAAGGCAAGCTTGATTTTAAATGACTTTTCTAAGGTCAAATGTCTTAGAGATGGTTCTTGAGTCAATTTCTTTAACAAGCTTTCCCTATTGCTGCTGACTGGTATTGAACTCCTCCCTTTTTCCCTCCTTCCTTCTTCCCCTTCCTTCCTCCGTCCCTCTCTTTTGTTTCCTGTTCTCTCTATCAAGTTGCATTCATTGGGCCACTTAAGATTCAGCTTGACCCACTTCTTAGCCAATACTCCGACATATATCCAGCAGAATTTCCCTCTTTGTGCCAACAGAAAACAAAATTCCAGAACTCTTTATGCTTTTCATCACATGGAAACCTCTTGGCCATTATCTCTTCGAATGTTTCTTTCACTGCCCAGTCTTAAAGAGAGTGTCCTATCAGAGTCCCGTTGCACAAGCTCAGAATGAATGGCTTATCTAACGTCTCTTGTTCTCTGTTCTCCCCTCTTCTCGTGCACGTTCCTCCCCCTCCCTCCTTTCTCTATTTTAGTTGATTAATATCTAGTCTCGTTCAGTGCCAGGAGTGAATGCAAAATGGTACAGCCCTTTTGGAAGACAGCCAGTTTCAGAAAGCTAAACATGAACTTATCACATGATCTGGAGACCAAGCTCCCAGATATTATACCCAACTGATTTGAAACGCATGCCCATACAGAATATCTATATCACTTTTATTCATAATCGTTTAAAAAAACAGAAGCAACCAAGATGGATCATCTAAGAACTGAGTGGGCACCATCCTCTGCAAAACTGTCAGGGTCATCCAAAGCAAGGAAGCCTGAGAAAACCCCAGAGTTGCCTAAGAAGCAATGGTGACCAAATACGATAGGCTGAAAGGGATTCTGGGACAGGAATGGGGCATGAGATGAAAGCACAGGAACCCTGAATGAAGTAAGGACTTTTGTTAGTCAGAATGTACCCGCAGTAGTTCACTGACTTCAGCAAGCACCTGTTCCAAAGCCAGATGCTAAGAACAAGAGAAGCTCAGTGTCAAGGACACACAAACTGCCTGTACTATCTGCATAAATTTTCTGTAAATATAAGACTGTTCTAAAATTAAGTAAATGTATTAACAACTCATATCTTGACATGTGGTGGACAGCAGATCCCTTGCCACTATTTAAGTTTACAGTAAGAATACATTAAGAAAAATATGCAAAGGTGGCATATAACAACTCAAAATAACATTAAGGGATATATTAGCAAAACAAAACAGAATTGGCAGGGGCTGATGAGATTGCTCAGTGAGCAAAAGCACTTGCCAAGCAACGTGGAAAGGGAGAACTGGTTCCCCAAAAGTTGTCTTCTGACCTCCACATGAAATCATGGCATGCATACACACACACACACACACACACACACACACACACACACACACACACACCTACATCCCTACATCATACACATACATGACAACAATAATAAAAATATCAGACTACCACTGTGGCAGTTTTACAGGCCTCTGTGTGGCACTTATGGCCAGCCTTGTGGGGTCAGATCTTTGGGGTAGAGAAATATATTCTCAGCCTGTTGTGTGATTTTGATTGGTCTCTGACAAAGAAGACCTCATGTACCTTGAAGTACCTACTTTGGATTACACTTGCAGATCACTCAAAAAAAGTCTCGGCCACTGTATTATATGCTTTCAATATACATTTCAAGGAAAGAACCCTTAGTATTGGATCTATGTAAAGAAAGACCCTTTATATTTCTTTTTAACATCAGAATTCCTCACAGTGCTGAGAAGGCCAAAGGAGCAAGACACCCATATGACATGGTTCCTAGATAGTCTTGGGGGCCGGTCAGAAGGGCCCGTTCACAGTGATGGAGCATACCACTGTTTTCCCTGCATGCCTAGTAACACCTGTCCCAGACTACAGCCTCAAAAGGCATCATGGCGAATGCAAGATAGCTCTGGAACTAGTTTGTCTCACAAAGTTAATTCATCTTTCATGAAAGGTGTGTGCTTCTGTGTCTGTGCGTCTGTGTGTCTGTATGCATGTTTTTTTTTTCTGTGCAGGAGTACGTGCATCTGTGGGTATACACAAGCCTGAGGCCAGTAGTTAGGTGTCTCCTCCACTCTCTCTTCACCTTAGTTTTTGAGTCAGGGCTCTAGCTGTACCTGAAGCTCATCTATTCAACTAGACTGAACTCAACTGGTCAGTGACCCCTGGGGCCTTTTGTTTCTTTCTTCTGAGCAGTGGGATCACAGCATGGACCATGTCCATCTTGTATGTGGATGCTGGGGACAGAGCTATTGTCCTTGTACTGCAGGCACTGAATCTGCTGAAGCACATCTCCCCAATCCCTCATAAGGGTTATCATGACCCACAGCCTACGTCGTCTTTACATTGTGATTTCATACATCATGTCTTTCTCCTTATAAATCCTGGAAATTGTCTTTATCACCATAAGGTAACTTTTATAATTCCTGTTATATTTCCTTACATTCTAACCACACACACACACAAAATATGGTCCGTTACCTTTTCATGGTATCTCTTTTCACGGGTTTACTGGCTTTGTTGACCTCAAAACATCAACTTTGGACTTCATTGCTTCTCTTTATGCTTATTTTGGACTTCATTATTTGAGCCCTCGTCATTGTACTAATTTTTTTCTTTTTTTGATTCCTTGTTGTAGTTTCTCCATATTTTATAATTATTATTATTTGTCTGTGTGTGCACACACGCACACATGCGCCATCACAATAAATGGAGATTAAAAGACAATTTTGTGGAGTCTGTTCTCTCCTTCCACCTTTATACACACTCAGGAGATCAAATCCAGGTTCCCTTCATCCACTAAGACACCTTGCATGGCCTTTTTCCTAGATTCTTGAGATTTTGGATTTCTAGAATATTCCTTTTTAAAAATGTTATGCATTTGGGTGCTTTGCCTACATATATGTATGTGTACCACTTACATGCCTGGTGACCGTGAAGGCCAGAAGATGTCAGATCTCCTGGAATTGAAGTTAGAAACAATTGTGAACTAATATGTGGGTGTTGGGACTCAAACCCAGGTCCTTGGTAAGAGCAGCCAGTGCTCTTCACTGCTGAGCCATCTCTCCAGCCCTAGAATCATCTTCTATCCATGCATGCAAGGCCATGAGTGTCTTCTAATTGCAGCTTAAGTCCATCTCTCGAGTTTAATCTTATCTCCATAATCATTTTCTTTAGAACACTTTCTATTTCTGCTATGGTTTCTTCTTTAAATCCTTAGACATCATCTTGACCTCAGTCAGAGGAGCCTCTTATTGCCGCAAACAGCTGTTGATGCAAGATTCATGGCTGGTCAGGGAGCTAAAAACAAATGACTTTTGAATGTTCAGCCTTAAATGGGATATCTGAATCATCTCCTTCAAGGTCTAGGGAATATCACAGAAGAAGGGCAGGAAAAGAACATAGGAGCTCATCCAGTAATGGGGAGGAAGGTCCTGAAACGCTGTCTTATGAACATGGCATGAACTCATAGCAGCTGTGGTTGCCTGTATAGGACCTGCCTATGACTGAGTCCATCAGCAATCAGTCATAAGTGCGGGAGAAGCTCGTGGGAGTCCTGTCCCTTCCAAGGGAGCTATTATCAAATGATAGGGGAGGGAAAGTTATCAGTTTTTGTCTCAAGTGGTATAGCCTTAGGCACATTGCTCATTGATTCAGCTGATAGCGCCACACCCATGCTTACACTGTACACACACAAAAACATGAAAGTGGGAGGGAGGCTTGGAAGGATAGAGAGGCTGGTGGGGATGGGAATGGGATAAAAGAGGGTATGGTAAAATGTGGCCAGAATATAATACAGAAGTGTTTGACAATTTCAAGAACAAATTAATGAATAAATTTTCTAAAGTCCCACATTTTCTAGATTTATGTATTGTTTAAATAGACATGGAGTATGCTAAGTAGTCTGTTGGGAGAGAGGGGAATCATATACAATTTTACCCAGCTTTAAACCCTGAGAGCTACAGTAAGGACCGGCATGTCATGATATGCCTATGTGTACAATAGTGGCACAGATGTTAAGGGAGTAACCAATTGTATTCTGGTACTATAATCAAGCCAAGAACCCATAGTGAGGTAGCTTCTAGGCCCAGGGTTAAATATACTACTACTATTTCGCTAAATAGACACAGTATCAAACTACCCTCTAAATTTATATTTCCGTACTCATTGATGGGTACAGCTCTCAGACTCATCAGAGAAGTTTTTTGTGTAGTCAGTGGCTGTTAATGCAGAAAGTCATAACTGGTCAAAGTGCACAGAATAAGTATTAGCAGAATGCTCAGCCACAAATGGTACATCTGTGTCACAACCCACCCCCAGAGGCTCAGGGACTGTCACAGAACAAGGGGCAGGAAGATTGTAAGAGCCGGAGGTACAGGAGAACAAGATTGAAACGGTGACTTCTGGACTTGCCAGGACTAGCTGTCCTCATAAACTCACAGCAGCTGTGACTGCCTGCATAAGTCGGCATTTCTGCATGGAGGGGCTTACAAGCACCATTCAGAGCTGAGGAGCTAATGACATTTGATGGCTTTGGGGGGAGGGAGAGTCAGTTTTCTTTAAAGATGTGGATGACTTCATACCTATGTGTATATGGGTAGCATATACTAGGCTCAATGGGTTATATCTTTGTTTAAAAAGATGTGAAGTGGGGCGGGGAAGGGATGAAGAGTGGGTCTAGGGGGACTTGGGTGGAAGAGTTGGGGTCAATATGATCAAAATATATTGTGTGAATACATGAAAGAATTAATAAAATATATTTTAAAACGAAACATCTGTTTCTTATTGTTTAGCCATATACCATGTCTATCATTCAAGTATCCAATAGAAGCTACAGTGGCTAGTGTAGAACAGCACAGCACCATCATTGCTGCAAGCTTTGTTGACCACCATATCCTGGACAATTCCATAGCATGCCAACAGCTAATCTTTCATATGGTTGCTCTGGGATCCAGTGCCCGTTCTAATCCAGTCATCTCATACCAACTCTATTACCTCATACAAAGACACTGTTATGTGAACTCCTTAGAAGGGGTTTGAGAGGGACTAACATTCCTGGTCACTCTTCTTCCATTCATTTTGCTATACCCGAACCCCTGGGACTGGCTCTTTTACTAAGGATGGAAACATACTTGCTGTAGATCTGAATACTGGGAGTCCAAGGTCAAAGGCTGGCTTTATTACTGTGTTATTCCATCAGAGTGGGCAAGGGGCAGAGAGCAAATGATTGAGTCTGAACTCACCCTTTAATCATGAACCCACCTTCACTTAGAGCCGCACCATCATGGACCACTCCATGAGACAACCCTCCTAACTGCTTTAGAGGGCAGTCACACTACCTCAGAACTCTTCGTCTTGGAGTATGATTGGTACATTGTCTACCACTGGTGAGCTTCCTGAAGGCCAGGAAATACCTGCCTGCACCATGACTGATCTTAGACACTAGCCTTAGGATACAGATGAGTTAGAGGAAAATTTCTGTTAGGCCATGTAGTTTGTAGCTAAGAACTGGTCCCAGTTTCCTGTGTTCTTTGGCAAGACCGTTCCCTTCCTTGTGCCTTGATTTCCTCTTATTCATCAATTTCAATGAAGAAGACTGGTCCCTGGCCTTTTGTCTTACTCCATTCAAACTGCTGTAAAAAATGACTGTACTGTGGGTTTAAATGACGTCCATTTCTCAAAGTTCTGGAGAGTATAAAACCAAGGTTCCTTCAGATTTGGTATCTAGGGAATGCCTGCTTTTCAGTTCATAAATGAATTTCTATGTTGTCATAAAAGGGACAAGAGAGCTCTTGGGTCCACAAGGAGATTAATCCCATTCTTGAGGGCGCCACTCCAGTAATTTAATCAAATGGTAAACATTATACATGATAACAGACTAACCCTCTGAAACTGTAAGCAAACCCCCAATTAAATGCTTTCTCTGATGAGTTGCCATGGTGTCTCTTCACAGCAATAGAACAAGTACTAAGACACTGGTCAATGATAATAAATGATATTTTTTAACTTGAGAATTCATAGAATTTTTAAAATGCTTAAATCCATTTTGGCACTCCAAAAATTGAAGTAAAATATACAGAGCTTGTAAGATTTACTTGAAGTGGGGAGGGCACAGGGGGTAGGGTCAAGCTTGGACACTGGTCAGTTCTCTGTTTACATGATCATCTGGTCCATGTTTAATGATTTGGATAGTCTTACTGACACGGTTGTGGTGTAAAGGAGCTTACAGAAACACACACTTAGCCCCCCACCCCTGACTTTCTCCCTCATTTCCATTCCTACCCCATCCACATGAAGAAACCGGAACAGCTCTGCTTAAAATGCTGGTCACAGGGACAGGGTGCCGGCACGTTTACCTTTGACCTCCAATAATGAAGTTCCATCTCTGGCAATCTGAAAGAGCAGCTGCTTTGAAAATCGAAACGTAAGAATTATTTTATTTTAATTTGAAATTGATTTTTTTCAGTTCTTCTACGTTTCTTTCATGATATCATGGGTGTCGTTGTTAAATATCTCTCACTGGAGCCATAACAATATACCAGGCTTTCACACACAAGATTTCTTAAAGCGGCAACAGATTATTAATGCTATGTTAATAAGGAAACAATAATGAGACGTTACACAGAGTTCTTACTCCATACATTATTAATGAAGGCCTATTGTGTTTTGGTGGGCCTGACACTTTACGATGTGGCTGCCGAATGGATTAGAAAATGCTTTTGCCTTCTCAGCAAAAACCCTCCAGATCAGGGTGCGTGAGGAGAAAATGTTTGCAACAGGTAACAAAAACAGCCGTGAGGCCCTGTGAAGGAAGAGGCGGCAAACATATTTTAATCTCAAGTACCAGGAATAGCAATGTTCTCGCTATAAAGAGAAAAACCAATCATGCTATTCGCTGCTTTGGAATAAAGAAGCAGGAGGCCCAGGTGTCCTTCCCAGCTGACTCCTGGGATGTGGTGAATTGGCACATGCGTCGAAACTCACAGACACTGAGGTTCAAGTCCGTGCTTCCTGAGTGCCCATGCTCTTCAGAGCTTCCCAGACTATTACATTCTACCCTTGAGGCCACAGGAAGAAGGGCACAAGTGATGTCTCTGGGGAAGGAACAGGGCTGTTAATGGCAAGGGACAGGCTGACCCTGAGCCTGCCCACCAAGAGTGGAGACCTCCTGGCCTTTCCAGGCTGGGCTTATCTGATCCTGAAGAGCTTAGAGTATTGTGTGGGACATAGGGGGTCTTTCTGGTATAGTGGTTTCCTAGGGAGATGTCAGTCATGACAGGTGGGACATGGGAATAATAGTGTAGACATGCCTCCTTGTGTCACCAAGGCTCTCAAGTAGAGCTGGCTATAGTCAGACATTGGTCTAAAAGTCAATTTGTTCTTCATAAGGTAAGTGCCATTATGGAATGGGACCTGTGAACAGTCAAACACGTACCGCCTTCCTAACTATCCCCCAATGTGCATCCCCATCCCAGCGGCCAGCCTTGGGCTACCCTCAGTAACAGTTTCTCTCTGAGCCATCATAGGAAGCTGGCCCCCTCTGTCCTTGGCCATAGCCCTTTCAAAGAGTATGAGTGGCATGTTTACCTCCTCAGGATGCCAGTCCAACCTGAAGGATAGGCAAAAGGTCCAGGAAGAGGATCTTGTAACCCAGGCGTGCCCACTCCAACCTGGATGTGTCACCTCGGGGCTCCAGGCGCCTGACGTGTAGGAAACTTAAAAAGCACAACACCATTTTCTCGTCTCTTCTGATTCAGAGGATGGAAGAAATGATAACAAATTGAATTATCCAGAAATGAAACAAAGATGACTTGACCTAAGCCAGAGTTCAAAAGAGCCCCGATTCAAGTGCCAATGTTATTTCCAGTTTTAGTTTTCAGGAATTTTTGTTTATTTGTCTCTGCAGAAACAGTCAGGAGGGTGACTAAAAGCTGATTCATTCCATGGTTTTTCTTTTGGAAATGAACATGCTGGCATGGCTTTAATTGGGTTTTAGTTGTTGTTTGAATTCTCACGGTGATGGCTCTGCTCCGTCTTTGGGGAATGCGGAGGGACCTGGCATCTGGTGTTTGAGCATTCTGGGGAGTTACACCATATTTATGTGTAATAACTATACAGTAAATAAACAGAATGAATAATTAAGTGAATAATGAGTTCCTTGGAAAAGAGGAGTCCTCTGAAGACTTCAAAGGAAACCCTCTCATGTCTTCCAGCCTCCCTTCTATGCGGCGTGTCTGCAGTGTTCTCCGTACATAACCAGTAAGGAAGTTTTTTCCAGACTGAATTCAAGCACGCTGTTAATCAGATGAGGACATTTCTCATGTTTGTGTATTCTCTTCCAATTGCAATAATGTTGGATTTATAGTTCTAGGAACAATTTTTTTCTTAACCCTAGAGATGCATACTTACCTCTTTAAAAATAAAATGTGAGATTAAGTTTTCATTGAATAGTGTTTCTCCGAGGAACTAAAAACTTGGACTTCTAGACATTTACAGTATTTAGTGAATTACATAAACTCCCACGAATACCTCCACCAGCCTGTACAGAGTGCCCTTTGCTTCTGAATGCAGCTCAGGCCTAAAGTGAGTCTTCTCAGAGGGAAAACCCATAAGTGCTGCTTGGTCATCCATTTACTAAAATGGTTTTACCTGTCTTCATGATCTTTCAAGGAATAGTTACGGAGCACCTACTTGGTATCAGGCACTCTTGCCACACTCTGGGGACACCTGGCTGGGTGAAAGCAGTCCCAGATAGTCAGTGGCCTCTCTTATCAGGAATCTAGCCACTAGAATAAAGCAGATTGTGACGGCGACAGGTTTCTGTGGTGGAGAGTGTCTTACTCAGCCCAGGCTACTGTCACAAATGCCCAGCACTGCCTCACATAGCCAAGATGAATTTCCTACAGTCCTGGAAACCAGAAGACCCAAATTAGAAAGTCAGCTGTCTTCCCCCGAAGCTCTTCTGTTGACTTGCACGTGGTTATCTGCCTAAAGTATTGGCCAGCAAGTGAGCGCCTGCAATATGGTGGTGTGGGAGCATGCTGCAGAGAGTCTGAGCTCAGGAGGTAGGGCAGGAGAGGAAAGAAGAGGCTTGCAAGGTCTGAACATGCAGCTGATCAGCTAGAGTGAGGCGCTGGGAGACAAGAGTTAGAGATGTCTTGGATGTGAGAATTAGTAATGTATTTTATGTTGGTTGAGCACTAGATGAGGAAGGAAATGACAAATTATTTGGCTTTGTGACTTCCATAACTGAAGCCAACAGCAGCAGCATTGATTGCCTCATGTGTGATTTGAGATTTGATCACATTGGCATCAGAAGCTATGGAAGTCGCTACTTTGTTACAGTCAAAATTACATGATTAGGGGGCTAGAGAGATGCGTCAGCAGTTAAGACTACTGTCTGCTCTTCCAGAGGGTCCAGGTTCAACCCCAGTACCTACATGGCTCACAGCTATCTGACTCCAATTCCAGAGAATCCAATGCCCTCTTCTGGCCTTCATGGGCACTGCACAAATGGTACACAGGCTTACAAGTAGGTAAACATCTATACAGAGAAAATAAGAATAAATTGATATAAAATACATAAGTTGTGATAGAATTGTTGAAATTCCATTCCTCCCACTAGACTATAAAAGTGATGAAGGCCAAGACTACAGCTAATATACCTGTGACTCCGGAGCCAGACTTACTGGATTCAACTTTTGATTTCCCTACTTGATAAGAGTTGTCATTTTGGACCGTATTTAGTCTTTCTGTACCTCAGTTGCCTTGCATAGACCACTTGAATTATAGCAGTGCCTCATCGACGTGAGAGACTATGAAATTAGCATAATATATGACAGTATAAAGCATATAATGCTTTATGGTATCACAATAGCTACTGTTTCTGTTTATCATCGTGCCTCTGACAGCTACTTGAGGGAGGGTCATCAAATGAACAGATTCATGATGAATGGATTGAAGAAGTAGGAACAGAAGCAAAAGTAATAGGAAATGAAATGCACTCTTTAAGACACTATACAGAATGAATACGGTAGGATGAAAAGGAAACCCATCCAAATGAGTATTGTGAGAAAAAAAAAAGACATGGGCCATATCGTTCATGGCAATGAGTCCCTTTAAAATAAACTTCTGTATGGTTTCTTTCAGGCAGAGCATTTGAAAGTATCCAGAAAGACTTCAAAGAGAAACCAAGCTTCTCAACTTCAACCACCCACCACCCCCTCCTCAATCACATAGACAAGACATTCTCCAACCCCAGCTACTGGGAAAAAAAGATGCAATCAAAAACAATAAGTTTGATCCAATTTAAACAGTAAGTTCATTCAATCATTCTGTGTTAAGAGAAGCTTTTTCCTTGCTAGCCGCTTTGGTTTATCCCCCGCCAGTCGCCTGGGCTCTGCCGCGCGAGCCTGTTTCGAGATCCCCATGAGTCCCAAATAAACACACAGGAGGCTATATTAATTATGAAGCTGTTGGCCTTGCTTGTCTCTTACTGGCTAGCTCTGCCTTAAGTAATTACCCCATAATTGTTAATCTAAGTATGTCTCTTACCGGAGAATAGTTCCAGGCTTCCTACCCCCAATGGCGTTACATGTTGACTCTCTTGTCTTTTTCTTTCCCAGAATCCTCCTCGACTCCTAGTCCCTCCTATCTAGGTTTTCTATTGGCCAGACAGTACTTTATTGACAAGTGCACAGGCAAATAACAGGACTTCCCCAACAATTCTGTGTGTCGTCAGTCCTCTCCCACCCCACCAAACATTTATGAAACTTCTATTGTGTGAGGGATAAACAATGGATGTTTATATAAAACTAACTAAAATATTGTCACTGTCATCAAGGACCTTAACGACCTCAATATGACAACTACTTATGCTAGGTCGACCTCATCAATATAGAACAGAGAGGCAATGTCTACATCACAACTTGTACCTCCATGCCCTTCATCATAGCAGGCAGAAGCTGCCGGTCCAGCTAAAGATATTTCCATGGCTGCCACTTCCCGTACGAAAACAACTCATGTCTGGCATTTCCATTTTGCCCAAAGGATTTTTTTTCCTGTAGTTTATTACAAAATTCCAGGCCATTTCATTAGAGGGAATGCACCATATCATTGTTCTAACAAGTCCCCCAATTTTCATTCCATTTTGAAACTGACAATCTGAAGGCTATTTTTAGCTTGGTCATGTGAGATTGTTTCCTGATGATGAGAAGTTTTTCCTTCGGACTAGTTAACATGAATTTTATGTTCACTTATGTCACATGCTCCGATTCAATTTATTTTAAAGTGGATTCTTTGGGGAAAACTGTAAAGCTAATTTGAATTGATTCTTCAGAGATTTCATTTTAAATGAAGTGCTATAAAAATTGGCAGACAAAGTGAAAAATTGAAATTGAATTTTCTTCTTTGGCTACACACTGGATTCAGGAATCTTGTTTTTTGACACTGCCAGGGGTTTTGATATGATATTTTATGCAATTTTCGTAACATTTGTCTTAAACTCCCCTGCCTTTGGTTGGGTCGTTCAGCTACAAAATGGTTTCCTGATGTTTCTTTGTTTCAAAAAAAAAAAAAAGCACGGTCCTTGCTAAAGGATAATTTTGCCTTGAAACACACTTTTGTCCATCCATGATGATACCTGTCAGATGTCTTGTCTAGAATAGGCGTTGTAGTTCTGTTCATGGCCAAACTTGTCGGGGGGCACGTGAAGCAAGCTCATATCTGACTTCCCACCGTTTGCACAGTTTTTCCTTTCCATATCAGTTGGACGTACAGCTTGAGGAAAATGTGGGAATGAAGGTAAGATGGTTGACGGCTCATTTCCTGTCCCTCACAAACTGTAGGTTGTTCCTCAGGGCACCAGACTCCTAGCTAATCAGAAACAGCTGGTGCCAATAGTCACTGGTGCCTGGACTGGGTCATCTGATTCCACAGGTGATTTACATCCCATCATTAACAATCTAATGGGAAATACATAGGAACCACATGTCTACAATTTCATTTAGAGACACACGTCTTCTTTGATGTGTTTTTCAGAGCGAGTTTTATTCCACACTCAAATTTTCCTCTGGGTTCTCTATATGGCGACTGTCTTTGTTCATTTTCTATCACTGTAACAGAATAGCCCAGACTGGGAGAGTCATAAACTATAGCCGTTTATTTGACTCTCCGTGATGGAGTCTGGGAGTACAAGATCAGGGGAGGTTGCGTCTGGTGTAGGCCTTCTTGCTGAATTATAGCATGGCTGGGAACACAGGGGAAGGGGGGAACAAATATCATTCAATCAGAAGTCCACCCTCTGGTAAATAACCTGCAATGATAACAGCATTAGTTTAGCCACAAGGGCAGAGTCCTCATGACCTAACCACCTTTTAAAAGTCTCTCTCTACTGTCATGCAAGTGAAGTTCAATGTGAGTTTTGGAAGGGACATTCGAGCCATAACAGCCTTCATTCTCACTGGTCCAGCTGCTACGCTGAGAGCAGACTCACTCAAGGGACGGTCTCCACTCAAGTTGACTCTGCTGTTGCTATGTGTGCTATGAATATATGTTTATCTTATTGGTTTGTGAATAAATACTGATTGGCCAGTGGCCGGCCAGGAAGGAAGTATAGGCAGGGCTACCAGACTAGGAATGCTGGGAAGAGGAACACAGAGGGAGCTGCCAGAGAGACGCCATGTAGCCGCCAAAGGAATGACTTGCCAGAGCATTACAGGTAAGCCCCAGCCTCGTGGCAATACAGTTTAATAGAAATGGGTTAATAATTAAGAGAGAGCTAGCCTATAAGAAGCCTGAGCCATTGGCCAAGCAATTTATCATTAATATAAGCCTCTGTGCATCTGTTTGGGACTAAACAGCTGTGGGACCAGGCAGGACAGAAACTCCATCCACAGTGTCACACCAAACGTTTGGTGTGGTTCCTGTAAACGCAATTCAAAAGAAGATAAGAATGATTGCTTATGTCCTAAAATCTGTTTATAAAGCAGATAATTGTCCAGCAAGGTGGTACACACTTCAAGAGGCAGAGGCAGGAGCATGTCACAGTTCATTCCAGGCCAGATAAAGATGCATAATGATATCCTTCATATTTCAAAAAGTACCAAAGCCAGAAACAAAAATAAAAACTCAGGACATACATGATAAAACAAAAAAATGCAAAAAGATACGATAGGAATATATCTGCCATTTAGTTTTATTAAAAGACACATACCCAGGGCCAACTTGTCCACGAGGCATACAATATTCAGGGTATTTAAGCTCCCAGAAGCTTCAGTGAGTGTAATAATGAATATACTAATCCAACTTAGATAATATTTTTATGCCAACAGTTATTAATCAGAATTTTAAAACGTTTGACATTAGGAAAGTCCATAAAGGTGAAGTGCCTTGGCCTGCAGAAGTCATAATCCCCCCTGAGCTAATGCACTGCAGGTCACTTGGAGTATGGTTGGATAGGCCCCTGTGGTCATGGAAGCTGGTGAAGAGCCTCTGCCAGGCTGCTCACCCCTCCACGTGAAGATGCAGAAGGCCAGACAGTGAGGAAGAAGAGGAAAATGCTGACTGAACCACAGGCAATTCTGATCCCTCATGAGACTGTCAATTCCTGGAGCCATCTTGATGGCCTGAAGCCCTACTGGATTGGATCTGGGTTCATGAAGATTTGGATGAGGCTGTTCCTGGTGTCTCATGTTGATGCCATAGATTCTGCTGAGTATGCTGTCATTCCCCAACACCCCACCACGCACAGAACCATCTGGCCCAAAGTGCCTATAGTGCTGAAGATAAGAACCCCTCACATGATCCAGTTAGTTGTATTTTTTTTCTTTCTTGTTTTTCCAGACAAGGTTTCTATGTGTAACAGTCCTGGCTTTCCTGGAACTCACTTTGTAGACCAAGTTGGCCTGGAACTCACAGAGATTCACCTGCCTTTGCCTCCTAAATGCTGGGACAAAAGGTACGTGCTACCACTGCCTGCCTGAGCCAGTTAGTTCTTCAGGGACCTCGTAGAACCTACCCCAACCCCCATTAATACCTGCCATTCCTGGGATGTTGCAGGTTAAACTTGGCAATGTATACATTGCTTCTTTTTGCTTTTATTGTACAGTCAGTACTATAAACTTTTTTTCGAGCTTTGTAACTTTGTAGCATTTTAGATAAAGGTGTGTTTATACTTGGGTAGTGATGGGGGAAAGTCCTTCTGTGTATATGTTTGTCGTATTGGTTGACAAATAAAGCACTGTTGATCAATAGGGAAGCAAGATAGGTGGGATTAGGAGAGGTGAGGGATTCTGGGAAATGGAGGCACAGTCAGTCACCATGTAGGATGCAAGAGGAGTAAGAGGTGTGGACCCTTTCTCCAGTAAGAGAAACCCACGTGGAAATATTCAGATTAGCAGCTATGGGTTAATAATTAAGTTAGAGCTAGCCAACAAGGAACAATAGCAAATGACCACCAGCTTCATAATTAATATAGCATCCTGTGTGTTCGTTTGGGACTGGTGTGGCTCTGGGACCAGGCTGGCAGGAAGAGCGCTCGTTACAGGGAAGAGTGAAAGGGCTATGTTGAATAAACCTAGGATTAGAATACGAATTGAAAAAAAAAGAAGAAACTCTCACATAATAAATGACTGTAGACTGTGAGGCCAGCTGGGAGCCCACATCTGTCCCTCAACACCTCCATTGTCTAGCATGAGGGTAACTTAAAGCAGAACTGGCACTTTTTGCTCTGGAACTGCACCTGCTCCTGGGAAGATCTGAAGACACTAGAGAAAGGATACTGGACAGATCCCAAAGAGTGGCAGGCCTAGATGCTACCCATACAGTCAGGGGAGCCAGCAGCTTGGCCAGAGTGTCCAAGAGCATCCACATGGGTGCCTCACACCCTGTACAAAATTAAGGCCACATCTTCGTTTTTGTCTTCTGTCTCAAGACAGTCTCTCCCATGATCAACCTCAGAATCTGGCAGAGAAAGGGATTCTAAAAAATCATAATTCCAGCTTGGCGAGGTGACATGAAATATGCTATCTCAATGAACCATCTGTAGCTCTGCTCCATACAGTTTTTCTACCCATGAAGTATTTTTGTAAAGAGGAAGCTTTTCCTTTGAGAGAAGCCTTCCCACCAGCCTGGTTCTAGAGCCGCATCAGTCCCAAATAAACACACAGGAGGCTATATTAATTATGAAGCTGTTGGCCTTGCTTGTTTCTTACTGGCTAGCTCTGACTTAAGTAATTACCCTATAATTGTTAATCTAAGTATTTCTCTTACCGGAGAATAGTTCCGGGCTTCCTACCCCATGGCGTTACATCTTGACTCTCTTGTGTTTCTCCTTCCCAGAGTCCTCCTGGACTCCTAGTCCCACCTATCTAGATTCCTATTGGCTCAACAGTGCTTTATTGACATAAGACTTCCCCAACAAAGTATAGTAGTCTTTACCTCCCTACCAGCCTTGCATGTGTTTTTACTTGTATCTGGTATTTACTAGTTTGGATAAATGGGACCAAAAGCCCAGATATCACCAGCCTATAGTATTACCAGGAGATCACGGAACCTCTAGTATGTGGAATCTACAGTAAGTTAGGTCATTGTAGGCATCAGGCCCTTAAAGGAGATATTGGGCCTTATCTGTCTTCTTCCTGACAGCCATGAGGGAGCAGCTTCTGCCGCATGCTCCCAGCATAAGGTAGATTCACTACAGATCCAGAAGCAACAGGTCAAATGGCTACAGACTGAGCTTCAGAAATCATAAGCCCCTAGAATCCTTCCCTCTTTACAACTTAAATAGGCCAGATATTTTTTTAAAGGGTGGAATGGTGACCAACACAATATTTTAATATTTTAAGCCACAAACACCTAATATGACTCAGGCTACCTATTGTGGGTATACAGCTACCCAGAGAGATCACGAAGAAGTCCTGGCCTTCTGTGCATTGTATGTGCTGTGTCGTTGACTGCCTCCCAAACACAAGGTTCGAGCAGACACACCAGCTCCAGTACTGCGTCTTCTAACCCAATGCCCACTCCTCACCTTTCTACCAACTGGAACCCAAACACGAGGCATGTGAGCTTCAACACACGATGACAACCGCATAGTGCAAGCTTGAACGATCCTGGGGTGTTACAATAAGATTCCTTCCCACACTGCACTTTTTTCTTAAGGGTTTCCAAGGGATCTTAGCAGTCCCTGGGGTTGAGATGATGAAAGCCAATCATCAGAAAACAGAAAGGATTGACCAACATGATCAAGAGGACCAGGGTAAGAATTCCAGGTGTAGCTGAACTGAGGGATATGGCATTGTAGCTCCTATCTCACAGCCCACAAGAAGACAATAGCTTCTGTTTCCCCCAAGGTCCTGTTGGGGCCATGGGCTTAGCCCAGGACCACATGGGAAGGCATCTGGACCATCAGTGACCATTCTGATCCATCCAGGAAGGTAACCAACACTCCAAGGCAGTGAAGACATCCAAAAAGATGGCAAAGGCAGGGAGGTCGAATCAGGGCTCAGAGAAAGGAAAACTGCTCTCAACTGGGAAAATTGAGGAAATATTTGAGCTCAGGCAATGTAGGAAGTAGAGTTGAAGGACAGCTAAAGAAGAAAATATTCTAGCTTCATTCTTGACCATTTTGAAAGCTTTAGCAGGCTCAGTAGCCCAGTAGATATAAAGATCATGCAGTTTTTCTTCCCAGTGCCATTGCTCCAGGATGACAAGTGTTTCTCTGGGCACTGAATCCTTCATGAGAATGACAGAGCAGGGAGATGTGACCAAGAGGACCAAAATCTCCAACTGGGCAAGGAAGATGCATGGCACTTCTCCCCTACCTGAAAGGCTGGTGAGAGTGAGTGGCAGTTCCTCTAATCTGTTCAGAAAGGCTTCTTACATCAGTAAATGACTCAAATAGGAAGTGACATACCTTAGCAAGCGTGTATTACTCCTTTCCTTTTTTTTTATGTTCCTGGAATTGTTTCTTTCGGGCTAGGGGTAGAATGGCTTGTAATTTTAATATGTTCCTATTAATCCTAAAACTGTCTAGTGTTGGATTTTAGGGCTGAGCTTTTATGAGCATTCAAAAAGTGTAATGATTTTGAAACCAGTCAGACTTCTAGAGCCTGAGGCTCACGGTACAGGACGGAGATTTTCTGTAGGATGGTGTCCCTTCAGCCAACAGGGAGCTATTGGCTAAGCCTAAGAGAATGGCTGCTGCCTTTGGTCCTTGAAGGTGATGGAAGTAATGGTGGCAACCATGCTGTTCCCCTGCTGTTGACAATGATCATGGCACCCACTGGTCTCGCAGGCTAAGACAAAGCCTACCTTGTTCTAAGGAATCAGTACATTTACCTAAAGAATTAAGGTATGGGCTTATGGGCTGTGATTTAGCACTGGAGTACTTGCCTATAATACATATGGTCCTGGGTTTAATCCCTAGCTCTCGCCCCAAACCAGTGTGTGTGTGTGTGTGTGTGTGTGTGTGTGTGTGTGTGTGTGTGTGTGTGTGTGTGTTGCTTGATGGCTGGAAGAGCATTTGGAATTTACTTCTTTTCTAGTTGTCTAATAACAAAACTTATTTGGCACATAGAGCTCTTTCTTGACCTGCAAGTTTGCCCTTTGAAACAAGTGGAGTGAGGTGGACCCATGTTTGCCTTAAGCAGAGTGTCTCTGCACTCATTCGTTCTTAGGGCACATGGGAAGCCGTTCAGGCCACCCTGTGTCACCTGTTCTCTCGGGAATCAGGGGACATCACATCCCTCTAGGGATCACAGTGAGTCATGCAGGAGCAATTCTGACTTCAGGTGGGTACACAGCCTGCTCATCTCAACTGCATTGACTTAGACTGGTAGAGAAGATCATGTTGCACATGATCTATTTCAGTTTCAATTCCTGTCCGTCACCAGGTAGGACTTGTGATTTGGATTGAAGAATATACTTCTCTCCCCCACTGATACTGGATCTGCTGACCTAGCCTAGCCAATGAGATGTGAGCCGAGGAGACTATGGGCTGGAGTGGAGCCTCTCTTACTCTTGCCCATTCCTTTCTGTCTGCCACAGGAATGCCATGTCCCTACAGGCACTCAACTTGAATTGTCACCTGTGAGTGAGTGGTTGGTATGCCACTGAGATGTTAGGCTCATTTGTTACAACGGACTGATACAAATGGTTGCTAATTGTCGGGAATAAGTGAAAAATGGCCCAACTCTAATACATGTGGATATTGATTAAGCAAGAAAGGGATACATAGGAAGGGTTAGAAGAAGGAAAAAGAAGCGGGAAATGATGTAATTTATATTTTAATTTCAAAAATAAAATAGTAAAAGCAGAAACAAGTCCTAAATATAAGAAAATTATGTTCTTTGGTCAGGTTGAACCAACAATAATAAAACCCCAGGTTGGCATAAGAAATATGCAAGGGCTTTAAAAACCATATATCATAGAACATGCATATGAAATGGGCATTCTTGGACATTGCTAATGCCAGTCTAAAGTGGGAAAAACTATTGCAGATTAAGAGGATAAAGCATGAGGCCAGCAGGGCACCTTAGTGGGCCAGGTACCATTGTTTTGACTCTGTTAACTTTCCTTGAATTCCCTATGTCTATCACATGTTCTACCTCACTTAATCTCCCTAGCAATCTTGGTGGGGAGATATAGTGAATGTATTTTCAAAGCCTAAAATAATGTGTCTGTGTTCTTTGACCCATATCTTGAAATTTGTCCTAAAGAAAAGGCAAAAGATGAGTGTGCTGGCTAGTTTTATGTCAACTTGACACTAGAGTCATTTTGAAAAAGGAAACGTCAATTGAGAAAATGCCCCTACCAGACTGACCTGTGGGCAAGCTTGTGGTGGGTTTTTCTTGATTGATGGTTGACCTAGGAGGGCTTAGCTCACTGTGGACAGTGCTACTCCTGAGCTGATGGTCTTCGTTGCTATCAGACAGCAGGCTGAGCAAGCCATGGAGATAAAGCCAGGACGTGTCACTCCTCCATGACCTCTGCTTCAGCTCCTGCCTCCAGGTTCCTGGCAATGCTGACTTCCCTGGATGATGGACTATAACTTTAAGATGAATAAACCCTTTCCTCCTCAAACTGCTTTTGATCATGGTGTTTTGTTACAGAAATAGAAATCCTAGATAAGATAGAAATTGATATCAGGTTATAGGGTGTGTTAATCAGGGTTTTCTAGAGGGACAGAACTTATAGGATGTGTGTGTGTGTGTGTGTGTGTGTGTGTGTGTGTGTATCCAACAAATTGTGATCCAAGTAGTCCAACAATTACTGTGTACCAATGGAAGGTCCATGAATCCAGTAGTTGTCCAGTCCACAGGCTAGATGTCCCACCTGGTCTTTAGCCAGAATCCCAAAGATGTCGGCTCTGATGGCAGTAAAGGAAGGGACTTGCTAGTGAGAGCGAGAGCAAGCAGACTGAGAGAGAGCAAGCTTTCCTCTTCCGTTCTCTTTACATAGGCTGCCAGCAGAAGGTGTGGGCCGGGTTAAAGCTGTATCTTTCCACGTCAAAGATCCAGATTGTAAGTGGACCGTCCCACTTCAAATGATTTGAAGATTTGTTCATTTTTCACTTTATGGGTTCGGGTATTTATCCTGCATGCACATGCATGTGTGTACCTGATAACAAGGATGCCCTGGACTGGAGTTACAGACATCTGTGGGCCACCATGTAGCTGCTGGGAATTGAACCTGGATCTTCTAGAGAAACACCCAGTGCTCCTAAGCACTGAGTAATTTCTCCGGCCCCTCAAAAGATTTAACAAGGAAAAAACATCCCTCACAGGTGTGTCCAGTCATTTGGGTTTTAGTAAATCCCATATGTACTCAAGTTGACAAACAGGAATAGCCTTCACATGGGGTGTTGCTGTGACAGGCATAACCATGTATTTTGTGGAGTATTGTGTAAAGACTTTAGAACTTTGGACTAGAAAAGACATTGAGTGTTCAAATATTGGTGAACCATTGTAGGAACTTGGTGGATAATATTGAGAACTGAAGTGAGAGATCTAACTATGCACCTGTGGCTCTAACCACACTCCTTTGGGTGTGGTCACAGGTTTGTACAGGAGGGGAAGATTTAGACTGGCTTTGGGAGGTGCCCCTCTCTGGCTGCTGGCCAGGTCACAGGAAACAGCCTGGGCGAATCCTTGGAGCTGGAACCTGCAGCAGCCACCCGCCTCTTGTGTAAGTGTTATCTCTCTGAGTAAACCTTTTAACCTGTACCGGGTCTAGTGAATCTTGATTCCCACTCGTGACAGTGAGCAATATAGATACTGGAGGTCTGGTTTGTGAAGTTTCAGAGAGAAGCAATGACAATACATATGGATGGCAACCCCTTTGGGGTTCTAATAACCCTTTCACAAGGGTCACCTAAGACCATCAGAAAACACAGATATTTACAATTCATAACAGTAGCAAAATTACAGTTGTGAAGTAGCAATGAAAATAAGTTTATGGTTGGGGGTCACCACAACATGAGGAACTATATTAAAGGGTCACAGCATTAGGAAGGACGAGAACCACTGCTATGAGAATGCTATCTTAAATTAAGAAACTACCAGGGAGCGGTGGCCCACACCTTTAATCCCAGCACTTAGGAGCAGAGGCAGGCGGGGATCTTGGCATTGAATCCATCCTGGTCTACAGAGTGAGTTCCAGGACAGCCAGGTTCACATAGAGAAACCCCATCTCAAAAAAACAAAACACAAAACAACCAAACAAAAAAGAATCTGTGGTTCTGGTCACCTGGAACTGAAGAACTAGAAGAGACCAGAACCACTAAAGGGAAACATAATCTTCTGGGAAATGTCTCTCGGCATCCAGAAGCTGTGGTCCAGAGGTGGCTGAGGCTGCATCTCATGCTGGCAGCCAAACTTAGTAGTGTAAGAGTCTCCCAAGTGGTCCTGGTTTTGAGGGCATGAAGATCAGTTGAGATTTGGCTCTATGAGAGGTCAGGACAGGCCAACAGTTAGGGGCAGCCTCAGTAGCAGTGGAAAGCCTAGCATTAAGGGGCCATGGAGAGAAACTGTAGCTCAGCACCATGAGCAAGGGCAGAGTCCCTGAAGAGGGCCCGGGAAAGGCTATTGATGAAGGGGCAGCCCAGGTGCAGTGGAGATCTTAGACTGTGGGAGATGTCAGTGCTGTGGGATGACTGTCAAGCAAGCCGCAGCGCGGTATGGCCAGCCTGAACCTGTGAGACAAGCTGGGTGTGGTGTGGGTGGCAGAACCCAGGAGGTGGAGCGGCTGTGGAAGCCCTTTGGAGCCCAGAGGATCGTGAGTCCCAGAAGTCTGACACTAAGCTCTACACTGTTCGGTTTGCTATTTTTTTATTTGATTGATTATAACTGTGCCCTGGATCTTCCCTCTGGGAATAAGAAAGTATTAGAATTTTTTGTTTTTATTTTACAGGATCCCACAGTTGAGAAACTGAACTTTTACAAAGACTTTGAAATTTTAGAAAGCCTTTGGGGTTTTAGGGAGACTTAGTATTTAAGAGAGAGTATGGATATTTTAGAGACTGGATGTTTTAAAAAGGCTTTAACTTTGAAAGAAAATTTGGCTGGTTTATTTATTTATTTATTTTACATGCTTTGATATTCTATCTGTACACGTATCTGTACAGTTGTGAGCTGTCCTGTGGGTGCTGGGAATTGAACCCAGGTCCTTTGGAAGAGGAGCCAGTGCTCTACATCACTGAACCATTTCTCCAACCTGAATTTGGCTGACTTAAAGAGACAGGACTTTTAAAGACTGGGACTTTTAGTGTTATTTATGCTTTGGTATTGTGGTGTTAATATTAACATGACGTCTTGGGGACCCATGAGAAAGAAAAGGCTCTAGTTGAATAATGATGTGTCTGTGTGTCAAGCTGATAAGGGGTCGATTGTGTAGGCTAGTTTTATGTCACAGCAAGAGTCATTTGGAAAGGGGAAATCTCAATTGAGAAAATGCCCCTACCAGATTAACCTGTGGATAAGCTTGTGGTAGATTTTCTTGACTGATGATTGATGTGGGAGGGTGCAGCTCACTGTGGGCAGTGTTACCCCTGGGCTGATGGTCTTGGGAGCTGTAAGACAGCAGGCTGAGCAAGTTAGAGAGAGAAAGCCAGTAAGCAGCACTGCTCACAGCCTCTGCACCAGCTCCCGACCCTAGGCCCTGTCTGTGTTCCTGTCCTGACTTCCCTGGATGATAGATTACAAGCTGTGAGGTGAATAAACTCTCTCCTTCCCAAGTTGCTGTTGGTCAAGGTGTTTGCCACAGCAGCACAAACAGTGGGGTACGAGCTTTTAACATAGGGGTGCTTATAGCCGCGCGACTCATAATTATGGAACTCAGAAGCAGTGTAAATGTCCAGGAAGTGAGGATCTTTTGAATAAATAGAGCCTTTTAAAAGTAATATATGCGGCCGGGCGGTGGTGGCGCACGCCTTTAATCCCAGCACTTGGGAGGCAGAGGCAGGCGAATCTCTGTGAGTTCGAGGCCAGCCTGGTCTACCGAGCGAGTTCCAGGACAGTCTCCAAAACAATACAGAGAAACCCTGTCTTGAAAAAACCAAAAAAAAAAAGTAATATATGAATATAGAGTAGACATAAAAAGATGTATTCACATTAAGTGAAAAGCAGCTATGTTAATAACTGAACTGTCATTTGGTTACAGTTTGGTTTTGTTGTTGTCATTGTTAGTGTTGTTGGTTTGGGGGGATGTTGTTTTATTTTGTTTTCTTAGTTTGGGGAGTTTTGTTGTTGTATTTGGGGTTTTGTTTGTTATCTGAGAAAGAACTTACAGTTGGGTGGGTAGGGAAGGCAAGGGATCTGGAAGGTCTTAGGAGAGGGCAAGAATATGATCAAAATATATTTTAAATTTAAAGTTGTTTTCAATAAAAATATAAAATCTCATACACACATATTTATAGAGAGAACTCACAACTTATCTCTGTCCAATACCACAGGAGAACTCAACATGTGGGTAAGCCAAATTGAGATGTGCCAAAATGACAGCCTAACATGGCAAAGGCAAAGGAATGTGAGGTAGCTCATTAATAATTTTCATTGATTACAGGGTATAAATGATACTTTAGACACGTTAAAATGAATGTTCCCTGCTTCTCTATGCTTTTTTTTTAAAAATGTGGATAATTGAATAATTAAAATATCATCTATGGCACAAATCTATTTTGGGTTTTGTGGCAACATAGTGTCTCTGACAACTACTTAATGGCTTTGTAAGGCAAAGATAACCACAGGTTGTAGGTAAATGAAATATGTTGCAGGGGCTGGGGTAGGGTTGCAGAGTGGGGGTGGAACTAACCTGCACATAGTAGGATGCATACTACTTTTGGTAAGCCACAGTATCTGCAGACATTGTTAAATGCCCTCCTGGGAGCAAAATTGCTCTGACTGATAACCACTGCTTTTAGCTTATATAGTTTTACTTCCATAAAAAATAGAGGGAGGGGGGAAGGAAAGGAAGGAGGGAAGGATATTCCGGAAGAGGAGCACCAAGATTTAGGATAACATGTTACATATCAGTATATTTTTTTTTAAAAAAAGAATCATGTAAGGGAAAAAAAAGTCAAGTGGACAGAGATAGAGTAACAGTAGGGTAAGCTGGGGAAGAATGCAGCTCCCCCTCCCCAAGGACAAGTTCTGTACTTGTACAAGATGGAATGTCAAAATTAGATGCCGTTGTTGGGTGGCTGACCAACCTCAGAGTCAGTGGGTTTGGAGCCATGCATCTGCTACTCCGTAATAGGCAGGTACATGCCTGGTGTGCAGTCAGTCCTCATCCAAAGCGAGAGACCTAGAAATATTTTTTATTTTTGAGATTACAACATAATTATGCCATTCCCTCCTCCCCTTTACTCCCCTAAGCTCTGCCATATGCCCTCATTGCTCTCTTTGAAATCCGTGGCCCCTTTGCTCATTCCCTTTGCATTTAACAAGTCCTTCTACCCACATTGTAAGGTCTGCTGGGACCCACACACCTGGAGTAGGCAGAGGAAAAGAGGGAACAGGGAGCAACAAAACTTCAAAGCAAACAAGGTGAAAATTGTCTTCATGCAACTCACACAAAAGCCTACAAAGTATTCTAGCAGCTAAAAAGCCTGGACCAACTTACTGGTATTGTTAAACGTTATAGCAATAATAATAATAATAAATATAATATAGTTATATCTAACATATAACTACATACAACGAGTAATAATCTATATAATGATATTTATGATTAATAGTCATTTTTGTATGTATCACTGACCTGTCCTTTATCATGCATCCGTCAGTGTGCTGGGGGCTTTGTATGACTTAATCCTTCAGAGACTCTAGAGGTAGGCAGGATTTGGAGATACTGTAGAAGCCCAGGATTAGGAGTTGTGAGATGTGTGCTGGATTGGTCCACTCTTTGATGCTGTGACAAAATACCTAACAAAACAACCCAAAGGAACAAAGACTTCCTTTGGCTCCCCTAGTTAGGAAGGCTCCACTCCTTTCAGGGAGTGGTAAGGCAGATGGTGTGGAGAAAGAGCTAAATTTCCCGCCCCATGCTGGTTGGGAAAGAGAGAGAGAGACAGACTGACTTAGATTTCTTCAGACTGGAGCATACTTTCTAGGAGATGGTTCAGCTATGACTGGTCAACCCACTGATGAACTTAACAGCATCCTTGTGATACAGTCACTTCTCAAGGGCACTGTCAGCCGCAGACCAAGTCTTTAACACAGGAGCCTCCCGGGAGCATTTTACATCCTAACCATAAACACATAAGAAAGGGAACTATGTCTGCAGTCCACACTGACTTGGGGGCTTACACACTTCTCAAAGCTAGTGGTCTACCCTATAAAGGAGAACACTTTCAAATAGGATTCAAGTTTTCATTTTGAGTAAATCAAGGAAAAGATAGCACCTAATATTTGGTATTTGGAAATTAGTCTTTGTGGGGAGGGAAGAAAAGATTTTTCTTGGGGAGACACAGATAAGCTTGTCAAATTCAGGCATAGTTTGAGTGCATTTATGGGAAGGTAGGGGAATAATGCACTCTGAACCATGGCTATATATTAGGTTCTTTTGTGGAGTTTTTAAAGTGTATCCTTGTCCATGCTCCGCCATGGACCATGGACCAGTTGAATATGTAACGCAGGTTTTGATATTAAAAGAAAAATTCCCCAGATGTTTTTATGGTACATTGGAATTGGCAGTTGTTGGCCTTACTGTCCCATGTCTGTCATTCCTTACAGCACAGAAGCGGTTTTTTTTCTCTAGGTACTCACACCTCTCACATTGTCACAGGCCTTAGGGAGTGGCCAGGATGTCACATGTAGTAACTCTCAGCTCACATCCATATGATCCGTCCCAGTGAACGCTGGGTGTGTGTCCTGTGGATCTTCCAGGCATTGCCTTTTTGGGGTCTGCACATGTTCCTGTTGACAATTCCTCCTTTTCACGAGCTCCCTCCCTTTGCTTACGTGACACACACACCCTTCCCTGACTCTCTTCCCCTGTTCGTTGAGCCATCTCAGCCCATCTCATGGGGACCCTTCTGCCTCCTCCACGCTGTTCTCCTGAGGGCTTGGCCACCACTCTCTTCTCTGAGGTGGCTTCCATGCCTGCAACTCCATCTCGCATCCCTCTTCTGAGCTCCAAAGCCAAAAATCCAGTTGCTGACTGGACAGGTCCGCTTTGTTACCTAACAGGTGCATCAAACAAAACCTTCCCCCAAATGGAGGCCTGTCTTCTGTTGCCGCAACCCTTTATCCCATGTCCCTTGCTTTGTTGAATGGCACTAGTCACGGATCCCTACTCAGTCACACAATTTAAAAGGCCAGGAATCTGTCGCTTCCATTTTCCCCCTGCCTCCAACAACCACTCTGTCATAGTCATGCCCCTCTGCTTCCTCTCCACTGACAACTTATGGTCAGATGTCCTCAGTCATGTCCTCCATGAGGGCTGTAATGGTCTCACGCAGTCTTCTTGGCTTACCCATGTCCTGTTTCAATACACGCTTTGGCCAAAGGGATCATTTCCATACACAGATACGACCACATCAACCTACTGCCTCAAACCCTTGCCCTCTTCCCATGGACTTCCAAGCCTAAACTTAGGAAGGCTCACGGCACAATAATAACTCAGCCTTCCCCCTCTCCAGTTTCAGCACCTGCTACAGCCAACAAGTGTCCTGTGACTCTCTCCACATTGCCCCCCTGCAGCCTTCATCCTCCCGCCTTCCCACCAACTGTCTGCCATTCATAATTCAAACTCATGCTCAACGTTTACCACCACCAAGTCACCCTCCTCTTCAGCGTCTGCTCCAGAGCCTAGGAAACAATCAGTGTGTGTGGAATGATTGATTCAATAGTGACATCAAGTTTGGAGTGGGGTATACCGTGACCACCTTACTTCTAGCCACTTACTTCTAACTCTGAGATGCATGGACTTAAGGGAAGGTTTTAAATGGGGAGGTGCATAGAGGCCTCTTGGCGATTTTAAACAGGGTATTTCTATTTCACCCGCTTTTGGTGTTGTCCTGAAGATCTACTTTAAATGGGGTGCTTTGTAGCTAGGAACTATTTGAAAACTAATGATCTAAATTATTCAAACAACTAAGGTGAGTATAATACGTGAAGAGATCTCCCAGAGCAACAGAAGTCCCCATCTGTCTCCTCTTGGACAGATTAGGGGTTCCCTACCCACCTACCCCCCCCACCAACTTTCCTATCTAAATACCATGCTTGTTTGTTAGTTTGGGGTTACTACTTACTTGTTCCTTACTCCACTTGCTTGCTTTTGCTTTTGAAGAAATTATTACTTCTGATGAGTAATAAAACACAGGGTGAGAAGTTAAGAGATGCCAAGGAAACGACCAGGTAGCCTCTCCACAAACACCCTGTCCCCATTCTCTAGAGATGAATGACTCTGTGACTGGCTTCAGCATGTGATTCCAGAAATTTCCATGCAGGGGCCACTGCTCTGGAAGACAGGAAGCAGATTCCCTTCCACTTCCACTTATCAGTACAGTGACCTCAGGAGACACCCGGCCCTGCTATCTAGTGACAGGCTGGAGGAGTGTCCTAAGGTCAGCTCTTCCGATATCAAAGCCAGGTCTTGGCAGATACCCGCAGCATTTGCTTGGCTCCTTTCCAAATATCCATTTAGGTCAACTTGCTTGCTTGCCTAGCAGTACATTTTTCTCCTAATACATTGAAGTAATTCATCCAAAAAAACAATACACTACTTAAAATGAGATGTTCTTAGATGGGGAGGGAGCACTATATTTTTTAATGACCTAAATGAATATTTGATATTTCAGTAAATATTGGACCAATTTACCTTCCAACAGAAAAGAAAGACAATCCCACATTTTTCCATCATAGGAATGAAGATATAAATGGAAAAAAATTCCAAAACTGTTAGAGGAAATGATAGGGCAATACCTTCATGAATTTTGGGAGAGAAAAGATTTGCTTTAAGACAGCATTTTAAAAAAGCTAACTATTAATAGAGCCATGTCTGATTATACCTAATTAAAACCCTTTGTTAAATGAACAAGATTAAGAGACAAGCTTTAGGCTGGGCAAAGGTATTCACCAAATATCTAGCAGGCAGGATTATTATCAAGCAAGTATTAAATCCCTACAGATCATGTAGAAAAGAAAAAAGCTCTTCAACACAAAGGAAAAACACCAAAAATGTATAAAAAGCAAATATGAATGGACAAATGTATTCAGATATTTTACTTCATACATAGTTAGGGAAGGGCAGTTAAAACAATAGGGTTTTCCAATCATACTGGCAGAAATTCTTAAGTTTGAATATGTCAAATGTGGCAAGGTTATGGGGGAGGTGCTACTTCATCCCCTGCGCTTGAGGATGGGACTCGAGATAGACATGTTTGAGAGCATTTGGCAGCATCTTGTAGATTTGAAAATGTGCATCCCAATGACACAGCAGTTTCTTGTGTATTTCCCCAGGGAAAGTCTCACACATGTGCACAGTAGCCATTTGCACAGATCTATATTTGTACCTAGTTCTTATCTAAATGCCACTAATACTCTGGTATTTGATGTCTGTGGAATTAATAGCTGTGTATGCTGGTTTTCTGGGACGTGCTATAACAAGTTACCATGACCCAAGCGGTTTAAAGAACAGAATTCAATTTCCTCACAGTTCTGACTCCAGAATCCTACAACAGGGTTGTTTCTTCTGAGGCTACCATGGCATGTCAATGGCCACTCTGTCTCATGCTGTGTCCTAATCTCTCATTCTTTTTGTTTGTGACAGGGTAGCTCTGGATGTCCTGGAACTCTCTCTGTAGACCAGGCTGGCCTTGAACTCACAGAGATACACCTGCCTCTGTCTCCCAAGTGCTGGGATTAAAGGTGTGTGCCACTACTGCCTGGCTCAAGTCTCTCATTCTTATACATATACCAGCTAACTTAGGGTCTATAATGGTAACCTTTAAACCAAATCACCTTTCTAAAAAGTAAAAATAACAAAATAAAAACCCTACCTCCAAATTCTGAGGTACTAGGGCAGTGGTTCTAAACCTGTGGGTCCCAACCCCTTTGGCAAACTCTATCTCCAAAAATATTTATATTGTAACTCATAACAGTAGCAAAATTACAATTATGAAGTAGCAATGAAAATAATTTTACAGTTGGGGGTCACCACAATGTGAGGAACTGTATTAGGGGGATCACAATTTTAGGAAGGTTGAGAACCACTGTACTGGGGTTAAGGCTTTAATATGTAAATTTGGTAGGGGACATAATTTAGCTCCTAACACAGTTCTTCAAGTGAGTGGGATCCATGAGAAACCATGGTCTCATCTCAGAAAGCCAAACACAAAGGATCCAACCCCATATGGCATCATGTCACTAAATGGGGAGAAGGTGTTAGAAAAAAATTGTAATGGTTAAAAGGTTTTTAATGTTTCGTGTGGTGGTGGCACACACCTTTAATCCCAGCACTCGGGAGGCAGAGACAGGCAGTCTCTGTGAGTTTGAGGCCAGCCTGGTCTACAGAAAGAGTTCCAGGACAACCTCCAAAACAATACAGAGAAATTCTGTCTCGGAAAAAAACAAAATAAAAGAAAAGTTTTTGAATGTCAAATGGCCAAAATTTATTTTACATGAGACATGTATTAAGTCTGAAGTGCTCACTTATCTGGGATCATATGACTTCACTGTAGCCTTGGTTCCAGACACAGGGTCATGTGCACACTTTGTATTACGAATACCATCCTGCCACATACCAGCCAACACTGTTGGAAACACTTAAGCTCAGACTTGAGGCTTCTGTGTGTAATAAATTGTAGCATTTATACTGTACAGAGTTTTCTACTCTTATTGAAACATAATGGCTTAATGGTGGAAAACAATGACATTTAATATCTTTCTACCATTATGCCATAACATGTAAGTACCAAAGTGATCGATTTTTGGATTGTGTTAGAATGTTTGTTTGTTTTTTTAAGAATCTATCTGAGCTGCTGACTGGAGTTTCATTAAAAGTTGTTTGATGGACTTGTGCTTGGATTAGACCAGAATCTCCAGTCACTTCTGCAGTACCACTGGACAGAGCTCTGCCATTCTGAGATTAATGTTTATGCGAAATAGAACTTTCGGCAGTGACCGTTAAAAAATCAAAACACCTCTCTACCCTGAAAAATACTGGAAGTACTCTTTGACATGTGGCATCAAATATCCAGACAAGATTTAATTATTTATGTGAAAATAAACAAGCATGTCTAGCTCATTAGTGTTCAAAATTGCTTTTACTTTTACAACATGGTACAATTATATGTATACAAAAGAATTATTATTTCATTATTTTCCAAACATTTTATTATTTTTGTCTCTGTGTGTGGGGGGTGTGTGAAGGTGCCTGCAGAAGTCAAAAGGACAACTTGGGTCTTGTTGAACTAGAGGTACAGGCAGATGTGAGACACCCATAGTGAATCAAACTTGGGTCCTCTGAAAGGACAGCAGACATTTTGAACCTCTGCGTCATCTCTCAAGCTCCCCAGGGGATTTTTTTTCAAAAGATAAATTTAAAAATAAATTTCTTATGGTTTACATGCAGTGGATGTTTTATTGCACACCTGTTTCACATACTGGTGTGCTAGGGATCCCACAAAATTTTCTGACATGAAAAAGGGGTAGTAAGTGTAAAACCTTTGTATGCCATGCGATATCACTTGCCACATGTGGGCGTGAAGCACATGTACAAACCTACATCAATATTTTATATGTGTGTGAAAACATAAATGTTCTGAAATGGTCGATTAAATCTGATTAGAGCTTACCTCTTTGTAGGCTAGGTCAACAAGACTAACTTAGTGTTTTATTTATTTTTAAAAATATTGGAGAGCTGGGGTTGTATCTAAGTGGTATGGCACTAGAATGTCTGAAGCCCTAGGTTCAATATTCAGTGCTATCTTTAAAGTATTGGAAGCAACACCTCATGGAACTTTCTCCAAAACTGACCACACACTTGGACACAGAACTGGGCTCAACAGGTACAAGAAAACTGAGAAGTCATCCTGCATCCTAGCTGACCACCATGGATTAAAATTGGATACAAACAACAGAAAACCTTACAAATTCATGAAAACTGAGCAGCTCACTACTGAATGAACAATGTGTCAAGGCAGAAATTCAGAAAGAACTAAAAGATTTCCTAGAATTGAATGAAAATGAATACACAGTGCACCCAAACTCATAGGACACAGTGAAGGCAGTTCTGAGAAGCAAGGAAAAACAAACAAACAAACAAAACGAGAGAGTTCATACCAGTAGCTTAACAGTGCACCTCAAAGCTCTAGAACAAAAAGAAGAAATCATACCCAAGAGGAGAAGATGGCAAGAAAAAATGAAACTCGGGGATGAAATCAATAAAATAGAAACAGAATTTAAAATATACAAAGAATTGAAGAAACAGATTTAATTCTTTGAGAAAAATCAATATGATCGGCAAATCCTTATCCAAATTAACTAAAAGGCTGAGAAAGAATAGCCAAATTAACAAAATTAGAGGTGAAAAGAGGGACATTAAAACCAGACACCATAAGATGCAAAGAACCATACATACATAGTTTAAAAACCTATACTCCACAAAATTAGAAAATCTAAAAGACACATAATTATCTTGATACATACTATCTACCAAAGTTAAATCAAGATCAAATAAGCAATTTAAACAGATGTGTAACACAGAAATAGGAGCAGTTATTAAAAGTCTCCCAACCAATGTGGTCTCAGATGTCAGCACAGGCCACTCTGATTGGTGTGGTCCTGACAACAGCATAGTCCTTGGACATCAACATGTCCTCAAGTAGTAGCCCAGACCATGGGCATCTGTATGGCCCTCAGTGGTGACACAAGCCACAGACATTATCACACACCCTGGCTTCAGTAGCTGGCCCCACCCCTCCATGTACTGTAGGGAGAGCTAGCCCTGATCTTGCCTAAAGAGGGCAGTCCTGTAGAGGCCCAGATTGACCAACTCAGCTACCACCCAGGCCCACATCAGGACTTAAGAGTTGGCCCATCCCAACATCTATCCCATCTATAACCTACTGGGGTGTGTGAGGGACCAGTCCTGTGGAACCATAGCTACAGGATCTCCATGACTCCGGGAAACTGCAGAATCAATCACTGAGAGGAGTTTCCTGTTGACCCAGTATTGATGGTGTACCAGAAGCCAGAGGCCTTGAACTTGCCCAACAACTCATTGCAATGTACATTTGCAAGTAAAGCTGTTTGGCCAAAACAGTATACTGCATGACACACAGCAACTTCCAAGACCACACAAGAAACAAGTATGTGATGGAGAGGCGGGAAAGATGGAGGAACAAAATGATTTGTTGGTGGTGGTTTTGTGTTGTTGGGTTTTTTCCCCCCTTTAGGAAAGGGAGGTTACAAGGGTGCAGGGCAGACATGGAAGGACTGGGAAATGAGTGGAATTTGGGTTCATGATATGAAACTCCCAAAGAATCAACTCAGAAAACTATGGGGGAAAAGCATCTCCCAACCAAAAAAGCCCAGGACCAGATGGTTTCAGCACAGAATTCTACCAGACTGTCAAAGAAGAGTTGACAATACTCATCAAATTATTCCACAAAGGAGCATTGCCCACTTTGTTTTATGAGGCCACAGTTACCCTGATACCCAAACCATAAAGCCCTAACAAAGAAAATTATGGACCAATTTCCCTGATGAACACATATGCAAAAGTTCTCAATAAAATATTTTCAATAAAGCTGGGCATTGGTGGCACTCGCCTTTAATTCCAGCACTCAGGAGGCAGAAGCAGACAGATCTCTATGAGTTCGAGGCCAGCCTGGTCTACAGAGCGAGTTCCAGGACAGCCTCCAAAGCAATACAGAAAAATCCTGTCTCGAAAAACCAAATACATATATATATTTTCAATATAAACCCAAATCAGAAAGATCATCTATCATGATCAAGTAGGATTCTTCCCAGAGATCCAGGGATAGTTCAACATATGTAAATCAATAAAAGTAATCTACCGTATAAACAGACTGAAAGAAAAAAAACCACATGATCATCTCATTAGATGCAGAAAAGGTTGTTGATGAAATCCAACACCCATTTATGTTTAAAAAATCCTGGAGAGACTAGGGATACAAGAGACATACCTCATCACAATGCAGGCAGTTTATGGCAAGCTCATAGCCAACATCAGCTTAAATGGAGAGAAACTCAAAGAAATTCAACTAATATCAGGAAAAAGGCAAGATTGTCCACCTCTCCATGCCTATTCAATATAGTCCTTGAAAACTTTGCTAGATCAATAAGACGACTGAAGGAGATCAAGGGGATAAAACTGGAAAGGAAGATGTCAAAAGTATCTTTATTTACAGATGATATGGTACGGATACATAAGTAACCCTAAAAATTCCACAGAGAAACTCCTAAAGCTGATAAAAAACTTTCAGCAATGTAGCTGGATACAAAATTAAACCTCAAAAAATCAGTAGTCTTCCTATATATAAATGACAAATTGGCTGAGAAAGAAATCAAGGAGAAAACACCTTTCACAACCTCAAATAATACCAAGTATTTTATGTAATTCTAACCAAGCAAATGAAAGACTTGAATTATACAAACTTTAAGATATTGAAGAAAGAAATTGAAGAAGAGGTCAGAAGATGAAAGATCTCCCATGTTCATGATCAGTAGGATTAATATAGTAAAAATGGCCATTCTACCAAAAGCAATCTACATATTAAGGGCAGTTCCCATTAAAACTCCAACATAATTCTTCACAGATCTTAAAGGACACATTTCAGCTTCATATGGAAAAAAACCAGGATAGCAAAAAAAAAAAAAAGAAGAAGAAGAAGAAGAAGAAAAAAACCCTGAATGATAAAAGAACTGCTACAGGCATCACCATCCTTGACTTCGCATTGTACTACAAAGCTATAAAAACAGCATGATATTGGCCCAGAAACAGGCATTTGACCAGTGGAATAAGATTGAAGCCCCAGACATAAATGCACACACCTATAGACACCTCACCCTTTGTAAAGACACCAGAAACACACACTGTAAAACAGACCCTCTTCCACAAATGGTGCGGGTCAAACTGGATAGTGTTTGTTTGATCTGCCTATTCTGATTTGTTAGCTTTTGTTTAATCTTATTATATTTTATTGTATCTAACTTGTCATCAACTCTTAGAAGCCTAAGGAAAGAACTGGGAGGGATAGAATGAGGGTGAACCATAAGCAGAATATATTATGGAAATGTATTATGGAATATATATTATGTTATGGAAAAAGATCTATTTTCAATAAAATATTGGAAACAAGTGTAGTGAAATGTGAATGCTTTCTTAGTAGTAGTAGTAATTGTATTTTCTATATATCTCTAATTTTGAAAGAAGTTTAAAAAGCTTAAAGGATGGCTAATACATCCATATGTAAGTATATATTAAATTTGTGTTGCAATGAAGTTAAAACACAAAAGAACTACATGAGATTTCATTTCATCTTGACCTCACAAGAATGATGCTACTTCTGGCTGAATTTTGGGTTTGTGCAGCTATAGGAAGCTTAATTCGTTTGGGATCATTTTTTTTAGATGAGATCTTACTATGCAGCCATGGCTGGCCTAGAACTCAATATGTAGATCAGGCTGTCTCCCGTGCCTCCCAGGGCCTAGATCTGTGAACACTTTTGCATTTGCCAGAGAAAGGCAGCCAGTGGCTGTTTCTACTGCTTATACCAGCACTTGTTTGTTCTGGAAATAAATACATAAAAGGATATAGTGCCTGGAGTAATCAACATTTCTCCCCAAACAAGTAGCAGGATCTGATGTTAGAAGGCTGAAAACAACTTGTCCTGATCACTAGTGCGTGAGTCTTCTGTCAGGGTCCAGACAGCTGTCGCCTGAGTTTTATGAAATTCATAACCTCAGGAGTCAGGTTATAGAGAATCAAAGTCACTCTCTTAAAGTTATATAGTAAATGATTACGCTGAACCAACTTCTAAACTAGCATAAAACATGGGAGGAAGAAAATACTTGGAAACCATTGGATTAAAATTATACAGGAAAGGAAAGAGCAAAGTTTATAGGAATTTAGCTCAGAATCCACGTTCAGTACAGCAATGTGATGGATAAAGTGCTCTCTATTTCAGTTTAGAAATAAGGAGACCAAAGCCCAGAAAAAAATAAGCATGTATACATGTAGTATGTATGTATGTATGCATGTGGTCAAAATGGCGCAGTGACTGAACAAGTCAAAATGCAGAGCAGTAGGGATGTCTTTGGACAATACATACACAGGCTGTCTACCATTTATCCCAAGGATTAGATTGCTCAGGCTCCCATAGGAAAATACTCACGTATTTTTACACTTGTATAGGCTAGAAGTCTGAATTCTGGCTGCCAACAGGATTAATTTCTTTGGAGGCCTCTCCTTGGTTTGTAGATGAGCACTTTCTCTTGTGTCATTATGTGGTCTTTCCCTACACATAGCTGGGTCTCAGTTTTCTCTTCCTACAGGGACCCCATCCCACAGACCCCAATCTCACCTCTTCAAACATCCTATTCTAAAATCAGCTACACTCCAAGGCATGGGAAGGTTAGGGCTACAGTACAACTATCAGTCATGGGTAAGTTCACTCTACTCAGCCCACCCCTGAGGACCTTGCCTGTTTTTCCGAGTCTTCTATGGACAAGAAAGGTCAAACCCAAAATGAATCCCAAGTCAGTCTCTAGCAGTGGTTCTCAACCTTCCTAATGGCACACCACCCTTTCATTCAGTTCTTCGTTTGTGTTGATCCCCAACCACAACGTTATTTTGCTGCTACTTTATAGCTGCGATTTTGCTACTGTTGTGAATCGTAATGTAAATATCTGATATGCAGGACATCCGATATGTGAGCCAAAGGGGGGTCGCGACCCACAGATTGAGAACCACTGCTCTAGCGGCAGGTATAAGAGGAAAATTGCTCTTCCACCTTGAAGAATTCAGGGGATTCAAGTCGTGTCCTGTATTGTCCCACTGAGGATGCATTCACACATAATTTAGAAGCCAGGTAGTTTCTTAACAGCGTGAATGGAGGCATGCAGTATCTAGGTGAGAGCCTCCCGGGCTTCCTCCCAAATTTGACTCCAGTCTCCAAAAGGAAAGGCCAGTGACAGCCTGAAATGGTGCCTTTATTAACATTAGTTATTGGGATGCTCTCTCTACAAGAAAGAGGTCTTCTCCAAACTAAAGGGAGTGGCTTCCCAGTTCCTTGGGGTACAAATCTTACTGAAAAGCCTTCCATCTTGCTAGACACTGTGACAATTCAGTGTCTGCAGAGGGTTCGAGGCTCCTTGAAAATGATTTGTGGTCCTGATTTTGAACTCATTCATCAGGAAAGAAAAATCTCACCTCCACCAACTTAAAAAAAATCTCCTTCAGAAGTAACATGTGGCCAGGGACACTGTTGCTCTGCGTTTTTATTGGCTTTCTCTCTTGGCACGTATTGCGTCTCACAGCTTTAATTATCACTTATATACAGATGATATTCAAATTTACACTTCATTTCCAGCCCTTTCAGATGATGTCACCCTTTGCCTTGCCCCAAATTTGGCTCCCGTCTTGTCTTGGATGAGCCACAATTTTCTCTGATTGAATATGGATGAGATCGAGGCTTTGCATTCTAGTTGTAAATAAACCCCAAAAGCACGGGAGTTCATTTACCCCATTGATCCCCTGGGCCACCAGTGAAGGGCAGGGCTGCTCAGTGACTAAATTATCCCCCACCATTCCATGCAGCCAAGGAATTCATCTCCACAAAACCTCCAAAGACACTTGACAGTTGCCATCACTCCCGATTTTGGCCGGAATCCTGTCTATCTCATGGCTGAAATTCTGCCACGGTCCTTGGAAGACTCCCAGTAAGACCCGTGTTTACGGCGCTCCAAGACTATGGCTGCCCTCTGACCTTAAGCTGTGTCCACAGTCCCAGGACACATCCTTCAGGCAACGGTGCCAGTTTTGCATGCACTGAATAAAATGTGGGTTGTCGAACTCTTGGCCAAGCTCCTTGCCTTCACATAAACTAGCTTTTCAGATGGCTTAAAATGACATTGTCTCCCTCTGTTTCACCACGGGATGGGAGATGTGTTCTGCATGGCTCCTGCACACATACAGAACATGTGACCTTACACAATAACGTATGTCTGAAAACTCTGGGGTGACCTCATGCCAGGCATCAGTCCACGACGGCCTGGTCCTTAATGAGCAGCAAGCACTCCGTAAATACTCATTGGGATAAAGCCTGGGAGAATGAATTTGTAATCCTTTGACCCACTTGTGGGTTTTGCTGCTGTTGTTATTTATATATTTTTATCTACCTCTTAGATTATTATGTAACTGTTCTTGTGTAATTATTATTTCAAGCAGAATGTATTGGAAAGCCCCATTAACATAACTGAGGGGTATAAAATGGAGTGTTTGGAGTTGTCAATTAGCCGATTTGTCTTGTGTTGCTTTTCTTCATTATTTCCGAGCAGCTAACGGTTCATTCAGCACATTTTAATTAAAAACAAACATATGTGGGTCTGCTAAGAACTCCAGTGTCTAGTGGTGTAGTCAGACAGGGATGGCAAGTGTTTCTAGCAGTGGCCATCTGATATCTTCCATCCATCTCGGCCGTAATCCTCCAGATCTAATTATGGGGGGACGGCAGCTGCACTCGGTTAGGCTTTTCTTGATTTTTACAGAGATGTAGTTTTTCAGCCCATCACGTTGGAGAAAATCGGCTGCTGTGGGTTCCTTTCCAAGTCGAAATCCTGGGAGCTTCCTCCCAGTTATTTTCCGCTGAGCCCTTCCCATTTGTTCTAGCCTTGCGCCTCCAGCCTGGGGATGCTGAGAGGAAGCCTCTAATCCCCAGCGCTGCCATTTCCGCTAGTACAAGCTTGCTCAGCATACGACTGTGACTTGAAGGTGTGAGCACTGAGTAGGTGTCCTTAGGCACAGCATCACCTGCTGGGGTCACCCAGCGCCAGGGTCTGCCCTAGAGCCCCACATACTCAGAAACTGGACTCAGGCCAGGTCAGGAGAGGGGCGTGTCTTGTGGCTTACCAAGGACACAGAGGAGAATGAGCTCATTTAACTATTAAAATCTATTCATTCCCGTGGAAGGGCCCAGAGCGTAGTGACTGAGGAAGGGCCTGGAGGCAGAGCCCTGGGGGACATGCTCACCCACTGCTGTGTGAGCAGCAGCATGGGGCCTGATTTAGGGGTGTGACAGGCAGGCCTGCAGATTCTCCAGCTGTTAGGTCAGAGAAAGAGGGAGAAACTGAGAGATTGCCCAGGTCCAAGCTCTGTCCTGACATTCAAGGCCTTCTACAATCTGGCTCCATGCTTGTCTCCACGTTCTTATCTTGATAGCTACAGAGAAGAGCCCTGTCAGTTGGTTTGACTGATTCATTAAAAAAAAATCCACCTGCTTCTGCTTCTTTTTCAGCTTAAACCATGTTAATTAAAGAAATTTGAAATGAAATGAAAGAAAAATGAGAAAATTTTCACATAAACACACATGTGTAATTTCATATTAATACAACCTAAGCTGCTTACCTTTTCTTTCTTTCTTTCTTTCTTTCTTTCTTTCTTTCTTTCTTTCTTTCTTTCTTTCTTTCTTTCTTTCTTTCTTTTTCTGCCCCAGAAACCAATCCTTCAGGGAGTACAGAAGCTTCCAGTAGGGCTGGGGAGATGGCTTGGTTGGGACAATGCTTGTATCACAAACATGAGGAACAAAGTTTATCCCCCAGAAGCTATATAAAAAGCCAGGCACAGGCCAGGCGGTGGTGGCGCATGCCTTTAATCCCAGCATTCGGAGGCATAGTCAGGCGGATCTCTGTGAGTTCAAGACCAGTCTGGTCTACAAGTGCTAGTTCCAGGAAAGCCTCCAAAGTCACAGAGAAACCCTGTCTCAAAAAAAAAAAAAAAAAAAAAGGCAGGCACAGGACATACCTGGACTTATCAGGTAGTCTAGCTGAGTGGTAGGCTCCAAGTACAGTAAACTACCCTGCCTCAAAAATGTAATGTGGAGAACAGTTGGGGCAGACACCAACATCCTCTGGCTTTCACTTGCATGTACACACACACACACACACACACACACACAGCCCTCACCCCTACACCAACACATAATACATACACACAAATGTGTATCAAAGCTTCTTGTGCATAATCTAAAATGTTCCTCTGCCTTCTGGCTGGCTACATCGTAGTCATGTCTCTAGTTGTTTGGAAGCTGTGTGTGAGGGCAGGCACTCCAGCAGCCTCAGTTCCTGAATGAGTGTATGGAGGATGCTACCTGGTAAGCAGGATTGCCCAGTCATATATGCGTGTAGAAGAACTAAGTTTCCCATGGAGTTAGCCTTGGATCTTTGGGGTTTGCTTGCTAGAGAAACTGACTTGTTAGGTTATATTGTCTACCTTAACCAAAATGGTCAGTTACTATAAAGAAATGGGAAAAGGTATCGCTATGTGCCTCCAACTGGACATAACCTACTGCCCTGATAAAGACTAGGATGGCACATGTCAAAAGTATGAATTCTTGTACCACTCTACAAGATTGTAAGCTGACTCTACTATTTAGTGGCTATACAATCTTAGACAAGTGTTTTGGGTTTTTTTTATTTGTTTTGGTTTTTCGAGACAGGGTCTTTCTATATTACTTTGGAGACTGCCCTGGCACTAACTCTGTAGACCAGGCTGGTCTTGAACTCACAGAGATCTGCCTGCCTCTGCCTCCCGAGTGCTGGAATTAAAGGCATGCGCCAGCAACGCCAGGCGACAAGTGTTATCAGGAAGGATATATTTATTTATATATATAAAGATATGCATATGTAAACTAAATACATGCAAACCATATAAACATATTAAGTAAATACTATACATATGTTTTAAATATAAATGATGTATGTATATATCACTTATCTGTCTACCAAGGCAGAGTTGGGGTTTTTTGTTTTGTTTTGCTTTTTGTTTTTGTTTTTCGAGATAGGGTTTCTCTGTGGTTTTGGAGGCTGTCCTGGAACTAGCTCTTTTAGACTAGGCTAGTCTCAAACTCACAGAGATCCGCCTGCCTCTTCCTCCCGAGTGCTGGGATTAAAGGCGTGCACCACCAATGCCCGGCCAAGGCAGAGTTTTATTTTGAGATGGCCCAGTTGGGAAAGGCACTTGCTGTCAAGCCCAAGTTGGATCCCTGGGACCCACATGGTAGCAGGGGAGAATTTACTTCCATCAGTTGTCCTCTGACATCCATGAGCATGCCACATACACACACACACACACACACACACACACACACACACACACACACACACACACACACACTTAAAAGAATTGGGTCACACAATTGTTGGGTTTGGTAAGTCTAAAATCTGATTGACCCAAGCAGGGCTGGCAGGAGGAAGGCCCAGTAAGGAGTTGCAACTCAAGCGGAAATGAGTCTTCTAATGAGTCAAAAGGAATGCTTGGGCAGGCAAGTTCTGAAGGAACTGTCTGACTGAAGCCCTCTTGTTCAGGGGCAGGTGATCATCTTGTTCTAGCCAAGCCCTCGGCTAACTGCAAGAAGCCCACACACACTATGGAAAGTCATCTGCTTCACTCAAAAAACCTACTCATTTATATATACATTTTCTCTCTTTTCTGAGGCAGGGTCTTGCTATATATCCCTGGTTGGCCAGATACTAGCTAGATCTCATGCTGCCCTTGAACTCAAAGCGATCCTCTTGCCTCAGTCCCCTAAGTGTTGGAATTCCAGGAAACTTTGAAAAATTCTTTGAAAAAAAAAACCAGGGCACTGGGGATACGATTCTGTGGATGAGTGTGAGGCCCTGACTTCGACATCCCCCCCCCCCACATTCACATAAAACCTCGGCGTGGTTGTATGTTCCTGTAATTGTAGCATTGAGTGGGCAGAGAACAGGAGGATGGATGGCTGAGGCTTGAGGCTGCTAGTACAGCTCCGGATTCACTGAGAGACCCTGTCTAAAGGTAATACAGCAGAAAGGGATAGAGCAGGGAACTCGGAGTCATCCTCTGTATGTGCATGTGGACGTGCACAATCATACACACACACACACACACACACACACACACACACACACACACACACACACCTTTGCAGGAACACCCAAATGTTCAGAAATATCTGAAGTTGGCATCTGAAAGTACCCACCACAGGGAGTTATTCAGTCCCCGAGCACATTGTTTCTTACCCTTAAAATGGAGATGATGTGAGAACATTGGAGCGAGCGGATGAGTCCGTGTAAGCGTTCAGGGCAGAGCCAGCACGTGGCTGTCAGTGTTTGCTCTTTATTTTTATTACTAGTAGTATTGTTATCACAGGCTTTGGCTGTATGTTTTACCCTCGTGAAAGTGCTATGGACAAGTTCAAGCAGGGCCACAAAGAATAACGGGTGTTCGGTTGGGAGCGCTGCTGATCTGATGAGAGACTTCACACATTGGAATGCTAAGTGCAGCAAATGGAGACCCATGTACTAGTGTTTGCAGACCACGCTGGCCAGCACTCCATCAGTTTGTGGCTATTTTTTCCTTGTTATCCCATGAATAAATTTTAATATATTCCATTTTCCTCATAAACTGTTTATTTACAGCTCATATTAATGCAATATGGCAAAACCATTTACATGACTGGAATCTTTTGCAACCAACTAGCGCATTTCTTTTGCTTGGCTTTCTCTTCATCTCTTATAATACAGATTATTTTGCTGGACATGTTTTTGAATTAACTGGCACTTCTCGGGAATAGAACATCAGCATAAATCAAGTGGCTGATGTAGAGTCGAGTGAGGAAGAACCAGGCCAGCTCCTTAGCTTCTTGAGGATCTGCTGCCATCATGAATGGCACAGGAACAGTCTGGACCAGAGAGTGTACACACAGCTGTCTGTTTCAGAGGGAACGGATGGTTGGCGGTGTCTTTCACCTGAAGAAGACAGCAGTACCTAAGACAGAAATTTGGGCGGGTGGGGGTAAACGAGCCACCATGTACAAGACCACACCAGGTATCATCTTGTATTTGGTTTCAGAACCTTCTTTGGTGTTTGGTAGCAGGACAACTGCATTTGGCATGGCATTGGATTATGCCAAGAAAAACAAGTCCAAACACAGACGCGCAAGATATGGGCCATAAAGAGAAGGAAAGAGCGCAAGCAATCAGTGGAAGGAATCCAAAGAAAGAGCGAAGAGAGTTGTGGGACCGCATGGCCTTTGGTGCCAGTGCAAGCAGAATTCTGCAATGACTTGATCTGCGGGAAGCGGGACACATGGAGAGCGTGCTGGTAAACTGCTGTTTCTGTTGCTGTGATCTAACCAAAAGCTACTTAGGGAAGGAAAGTGTTAAATTCTACTCACAATTCTGTATGACAGTCCATCACTGAGAGATGGAACTCATGATTGAGGCAGGCCTGCTTGTTATCTATCCCATGTTGTGTCACTTCTAATGAAGGAAACTACTTCACAGGCAAAGAAGTAAAGCAGAGACCATCAAAGTTCGCTGCTTGCTAGTTGGGTCACAGCTGCCTTATTCTCACCTTGCTGTCCTATGTAGTTCAGGACCACCTGCCTAGGGAATGGTACCACCCACAGTGAGTTGAGCACTCCTGCACCACTAAACAGTCAAGACCATCCCTCCCAGACTTGCCCACAAGCCAGTATGACCTAGATAATTCCTCCCGGGGGTGGGGAGGTAGGAGGGTGGAGAAAAATAGTAACAGATGACCAAGTAGAAAACAAAATGGTAAGAGGGTGGACTCCAATCCAAGCACACCGTCACTGTGGTAATCACCCTCTATTAAAACAGTTTAATTAAAAGCCAGAGAGTGTCTGGATAAGAAAGCAAGATTCAATTAGATCTTGTTGACAAGAAATTCAATATAGCAAGTAGGTTAAATTAAGGAAATGGAAAAAGACTATCCCAATGTTAACGGAAAATTGAAGAGGCTGGGTTATACCGAAGGACACTTACTTTCTAACAAAGAATAGCAAGCAACATGCATTGTGAGGGTCAGTTCCCAAAGATGAAAGGACTGACTTGTTGAGGGAGAGGGAGAGGGAGAGGGAGAGGGAGAGGGAGAGAGAGAGGGAGAGGGAGAGAGAGAGGGAGAATCCCCGGGACTTTGGCTAGGGACTCAGGGAAGCTAACTGCAGAGCTTCAGCTCTTCCCACCTCTACTCCAAATCCAACCCCCAATCTCATCCCCGCTCCTCAGCAGACCATCCGTCTCTGCCCCTTCTTCTGGTGTGTCACTCAGATCTTCCCCTCCAGTCTTCCTTCCCCTCACTCATCACTTTATTCCAGCCCTCCTCAGCCCCAGCAGGCACTCCCTGGCAACTCCCAGGCCACTTAGCCAGAGAATTGGGTAGGCTAACTGCAGATCTTTCTATCTCCTTCCTCTCCAAATCTAATCCCCCATTCTCATCCCAGCTCTGCAGCAAACTGCCTGTTGTGACTTCTTCTCACTCTCTGCCCTCACTCCCAGGGAACTAAGCAGATCCTCGTGGAGCACCCTGCTTTCTTCCAGCCTGTGGGCCCTCTCAGCGCCACTCCCAGCCCTTCCCATTCTGAAGTGTCAGCTCCCAATACCTAGAGACATATTTTACCAGAACCCCAGTGGCCATGCCAAGCAGGATCCCAGAAGAATTCCCTACCAGGCAGTACACAACCACTACACCCTCTAAGAACCAGAGAGGGCTACAGAAACCAAGGAGCAAAGCACCCAGACAACAGAGAAGACTAGACATCAGCATCTAGATTTACAATATTCACCAGATGCCTGAACACCAGCATCAGCCAGGACAATATGTCTTCACTAGAGCCCAACAACCCTACCACAGCAGGCCCTGGGAATTATCACATAACTGAAGCACAAGACAAAGACTTTAAGATAGCCTTTCTGGGCATGATAGAGGTCTTTAAAAATGAATCCCTTAAAGAAACCAGTGAAAATATTAACAAACAGTAGAAGGAAATCAATAAAACAGTCCAAGACCTGAAAGTAGAAATGGAGTCAATAAAGAAAACCCAAAGTGAGGCCAGTCTGGAAGTGAAAAAATTTGCAGAACCTGAGCAGGAACTTCAGAGGCAAGCCTTACCCACAGAAAACAAGAGGTGGAAAAGAGAATCTCAGGCATTATAGACATGATGGAAGGCATGGATACCTCAATCAAAGAAAATGTTAATTTTTTTAAAAAATCAGGCACAAGACATTCAGGAAATCTGGACCACTATGAAAAGACCAAACCTAAGGATAAAAGGAACAGAGGAATTGGGAGAAACCTAGGTCAAATGCACAGAAAATATCTTCAAACAAAATCATAGAAGAAAATTTCCCTAACTTAAGGAAGGAGATGTCTTTGAAGGTACAAGAATCATACAGAACACCAAATAGAGTGGACCAGAAAAGAAATTCCCCTCATAATATAATAATGGAAACACTGAACATACAGAACAAATATAAAATATTAAAAGTTGCTAGGGAAAAAGACTAAGTAACGTAAAAGCAGACCCTCTAGAATGGCACCTGACTTCTCAGTGGAGACTCTAAAAGCCAGGATGCTCTACAGAACCTAAGAGACCGCAGATGCCAGCCCAGATTACTATACCAGGAAAATTTTCAATCATAATAGATGGAGAAAACAAGGCATCCCATGACAAAAGTAATTTAAACAATATCTATAAATCCAGCCTACAGAAGGTGAGGGAAGGAAAACTCCAACCCAAAGAAGTTACCCACACACAAGAAAATAGAAGGAATAAATAATCCCAGGCAAGCAAGTCAAAAGAGAGCAAACACACACACACACACACACACACACACACACACACACACACGCACACACACATCACCACCACCACCACAACAACAGCAAACAACTAAATAAACAGTAATCAGCAAACACAGCTCATTGATATCTCTCAGCATTAACGGTCTCAATCCCCCAACAGAAAGACACAAACAGAATGGATGAGCAAACAAGATCCTTCCTTCTGCTGCATCCAAGAAACATACCTTGACATCAAGGATAGACATCACATCAGGATGAAAAGATGGGAAAATATATCCCAAGAAAATAGACCTAAGAAACAAGCCATTTTAAGATCTGACAAAACAGACTTCAAAACAAAATGAATCAGAAGAGATAAAGACACTACAACATACCTTCCAAAGGAAAAATCCTCCAAGAGCATACTGCAATTCTTGATGTCTATGCACCAAACACAAGGGCACCCAAGTCTGTAAAAGAAACACAACTATTGACCCTCACGAAATTATACAGACTTAAACACTCAACTCTCACCAATAGATGGGTCTTCTAGAAAAAAACTAAACAGAGGAATTCTGGAGTAGACGTTAAAAACTGAATGGACCTAACAGATATCTACAGAACATTTCACCCAACCATGGAATAATACACTCTTCTCTCAGCACCTCATGGGACTTTCTCCAAAACTGACATAGACTTAGACACATCTCAACAGATACAAGAAAATTGAAAAGTCACCCTGCATCCTATCTAGCCATCATGGATTAAAAATGGCTATCAGAAACAACAGAAAATTTACAGATGCATGGAAACTGAACAACTCACTACTGAATAAAAACTGGGTCAAGAAAGAAATTAAAGACTTTCTAGGCCAGGCAGTGGTGTTACACGCCTTTAATCCCAGCACTCAGGAGGCAGAGGCAGGCAGATCTCTGTGAGTTCCAGGCCAGCCTGGTCTGTAAAGCAAGTTCCAGGGCAGTCAAGGCTATTACACAGAGAAACCCTGTCTCGAACCCAGCCCCCCAAAAAAGACTTTCCAGAATTCGATGAAAATGAATGTGCATCATACCCAAACTTAAGAAACACAATGAACGCTGTTCTAAGAGGAAGCTCACAGCACTAAGTACCCACGTGGGGAAAAAAAGATGAAGAGATCACATACTAGCAACATGACAGCACACCTGAAAGCTCTAGAACAAAAATACGAAATCACACCCAAAAGGAGAAGATGGCAAGAAATAATAAAACTTGGGGCTGAAATCAATAGAATAGAAACAATATGAAAATCACACACATCCTGACATCTCCGATGATCTAAGGACCATCAATTCCCATTTTCCAACAGCTCCACAATCTCCCACCATGCCGCTATAGGGACCAGGCCTTTGACTCCAGTGGGACTGTGAGGGACATTCAAACAACCCTTAAAAAACATTATCATCTAGGTTTCTGTCAACAGATGAGTGGACAACCAGAAGGTGTTAATATACATAGCCTGAGTGTTATTTGGCATTGAAAGGAAGGAATTATTTAGTGAACCCGGAAGACTTCATACTGTTAAACAAACAAGTCAGTCATAGATTAGCAAATGCTGTAGAATTCCTTCACTGTCAGCTTCTTAGACCCACCAAATCCACAGACAAGGAGAACAAAATGGTGGCTGTCATTTTGGGTGGGTTTTATAGGCATGGTGTTTCAACTGGAGACATGGGAAACTTATGGAAACGGTTGGTGGCAATGGTATATATTCAGTACCATTCAGATATATGCTTAAATGCGATTACAGTAGCAAATTCTGTCATGTTTCACCACAATGGAAAATGGAGGAGGAGGAAGAGAAGAGAAGAGAAAGGAGAAAGGGGGGAAGCTCGGTGTGTCTCTGAAGTAAGTTAAGCTCATCCCCACCCCACCCCACCCCTCCCCCCATCCCGCTTCCCCACACACACACACACACACCAGGAGGAGATTCTTATATTACAGTTTGGCCCAGTTCCCCAATTCCCCTCTTAGAAAACTCTCATGTGCTGGAAACCTCTGGCCAAGTCAGCCCATGCATCTCACTCTGGTGTGTGAACTAGATTTCTCCACTCCCCCTGTCTAATGCAGGGGTAGGCACTCCACTCAAGTGCTTCAACAGGAAGGAGAAATTACCAACGCTGCTATTTTCTCTCAACAGCCTTAAGATTTGAGCAGAAGCCACCATTATCCTCTTCTTTCAATTCTCTAAAAATATTCATCTCCCTAGTGATGGGAACTTTGGCTGGTTCCACGGGTGCAGACGGAACCTGGGCTCTGGTATCTCCCCATAAGAAGGAGCCTCTGGCTTATCCACCATTGCTGCTGCCTGGAATTCAGCTGTCATGCCTGGACTGACTCTTGGTTATGGGTTTCCTTTTTCAGTGTGGAATAAAGGATCAGTTTACCTGGTAACGAACAGAAATAATTGTCAGGGATAATTATTTCAGCTTGGTTCCAGTGTGAAGCTGATGCTTCTGTGGGGCCCTCTGGCACTGAAGCTAGGTCTGTTGGCATGTCCTTGTCAACCCAATGCTGGGGCAGGGGCAGGGGCAGAGACAGGCGGATCCCCAGAGCTTACCACCCAGCTAGCCTGGCCTTCTTGATGAGTTCTAGTCAAGTGAGAGACCCTGTCTGAAAAAAAAAAGAAAAAAGAAAAGCTAGGTGAATGGCAACTGTAGAAGGTTGTCCTCAGGCCTCTACATTTCATCAATACATGTACTCCCATGAACTCACAGGCACACAAAGAACCCTGACATTGACATAATTGTTCAATGCGTGTAACAGTGATAACCACAGTATGGGATAACAATTGAGTCAGCTTTCATGTGTTAACTTATTTAGTGCCCTCAGTAAGACTGTAAGTCAGCTTTTAATGCTTATTCCCGTTTTATAGATTTGGAGACTCCAGTACATGGAGGCAAGGTAGCTTTTCAAGTTACAGGGTTGCACTTAATCTCTCCTTTTTATTAACAACTACTTTCACCAGGCACTAAAGTGATGCTTGCTCTGTGTTGCTCAGTCATTCAAATCATTCTGTGGCAAGCTGTGACAGATCAGCTGATATTTGCTGAAGCCAGGGTGGAATGGTAGTGTGGCCAAGAGAGCCAAGACGCTCAGGTTTCAGGCACAGCTGTGCCCAAGAGACAAAATGGCTTACATCTCCACTAACATGGTTAGTTGAATAGCATGAGGCTTGTAACTCAAAGTTTAATATCTGTACAAAAGAGAGAGCTCTACCAAGTCCTATAGAGTCCTGGGACTGAATTCTTAATGCTTGTCTTGGATCCATCACTGTAGTCAAATGGAGAGGTACCACGGACTTACCTAATCTGTGCTATTTCCCCCTTGTCATGCTTTGTCATGCTTGGGGCTAGGAAGGGAAGGCTTCAGCTCCACCTTAACTATGTGAGCTAAGAGTGTGGACAGGAAAATTGAGGTGCTGTTACTTGAAGGAGGGGACGCATGCATATGCCAGGCAGACACAGACAGTAGACATTCACTTCACTGATGGTACAGTCAAGAGTAGGCAACTGTAAGGACAGGTGCTCTCTGACCTCAGGGTCGAATGTAAAGCATGTCTGAATTGTTGGGTTGGATGTCTGTGGACCCCTCAGAGCTTGCTGACCAAAGCCATCTTAAAGATTTTAACAGGTTCAGATTCACCGCTCCTGGACCACTGAAGAAACGCAGCCATTGGTGCTAACCTTCTGGAAAGCCTCCAAAGGGTTACTTCAGTTTACTAGACATTTGTTCACGCAATGAAGATTAATGGAACATGAACCGTTATGGAGGGATCCTGCAACAAGGGTTCAGTCAAGGTCACAGCCCTAGTGCAGACTCTGGTGAGAGGGACTCACTTTCCAAATTAATGTAGGCTTGCTTGAGTAGGTACATCACAGGCACCTTTTGCATATAATACTGGATTTTTATATAACACCACGACAGAACTTCAGATAGGCGCAGTCAACACACATTTGTCAATTTATCCCATGACAGAGACATTGCACTCTGCAGTACCATTATTAATTTTACTCTATTGTTTATCTGCTGTGTGACTAATCAGTTCATGAGTGATGGAATCCACCAGCTGTATTTCCAAGAACAGTGACATCAGTGCTCCTCCTCATGGAGATTAGGAACAAAAACTATTCTTATGCTTCCTGGGCATTTGTGTGGCCTTAAACTCTATGTGGGAACGAGAAGCCACACAACAGCCTTACCCGCCTCCCCTAATAATTTTGCTACCTTTGATCTGGAATGGTAATCTTATTTGGTTAGATTATTACTAGTGAGGTGTCCAAAGACTTTCAAGTGCCCCTGCTTTTAAACATTAGCTTCTTTTGGTGTGTTTTTTCTATAATTATTCTGAATATCATATAATGGCCATGAAAGCAGAGGAGGGGGTAAAAAAAGCACATTTCCTCTTCTTGAATTAATTTCATATTCACAGCTCCCACATGGCACCTCTCTAGTTATTAGGCTTGTTTATGAGGTGCCTGACAGGGTTGCAATCATTTCAGTATCTCACTGTCCATCTAGGGAGAGATCTGGTCCATTTGATTTAAATACGGGACCTAAACCTGTGTGCCTATGCTTCTCAAAGGGCCTGCTGTAGAGACTTGAGAAGTGAGCTACTGGATATCACGCCCTGTGTGAGTTGTTTCTGTTTAGTAACTTGCTGACCAGATACTTATTGAGCGCCTATTATGTACCAAGACCTTGTTTCGTGGAGGGGGAATGAGGTGATGAGGCTAGAAATGAATAGGCCCATACTGTCTTACGCTGTGAGAAATCATAACGCAGGGTGTGACACGAGGTCAAAGGTCGAGATGCCAGCTTAGAATACCACAGACTGTGAGGCTCAACCACAGGAACCTATTGCCTCACAGGTCTGGAGACTGCGAGTCCAAGAGGGAAGTGTCTGGTTTGGTTCCTTCAGGGGCCCGTCTACTTGCAATGCAGTTGCCTTCTCATTGCGGGTTCACTTGACCGTGTGTGTGTGTGTGTGTGTGTGTGTGTGTGTGTGTGTGTGTGTGTGTGTGTGAAGTCTAATGAACTCTAGTGAATAATCTCTCTAAATAACCTATCTCCAAATATAGTCACATCTTAAGGTATAGGCATTAAGGCCTTAACATAAGAATTATGAGGCTGGGCAGTGGTGGCACACACCTTTAATCCCAGCCTCAGGAGGCAGAGGCAGGTGGACTTCTGTGAGTTCAAAGCCAGCCTAGTTTACAGAGTGAGTTCCAGAACAACCAGAACTACACAGAAAGATCCTATCTCAACCCCCTAAAAGAATTACTGGGGGTACAGTTCAGCTTCTAATGATGGTCAGAGGACCTCTTTGAGGAAAGTAACATTAGCAGGGTCCTAGAAATGGAAATGGTCTGACTGAGGTTGAGTCAGCTGGGAAGTGTTCCCTGTGGTGTGCACGGGGGGCCCCCCCGCGGTGAGTACCAGAGAACAGAGACAAGCAGGGGTAGACAAGGATGCTGCACAGGGCCCACCTGGGTATGAACCTCATCAGCACCATGAGGGCTGCACTTCTGAATGTTTCCAGCCGGACAGAGGTATGATCTCACATGTATTTTTCATGTTTAAATTCACAACAGATTTTTTTTTTCCTGCAGACTTCCAAGATTTCGTTTGCTGAGGCCATAGCCAGCCTCAGCAAAGTGTATAATTAGTGCAGACCCTACAGGTCACTCTGTTGGTTTGGGAGAAAATCCTTTCCCGGGGGCAGGGAGTAAAGATCTCAATCGAGAAGCATCTGGAATGCAGGGTAGTTGCTAAAGCCAAGCTACTGTGGCTAGTAATGCTCAGTTTACAGTAAGAGGAGGGCGTGGTTCCATCTGTACGTTGAGAAGCCCCTCCTTTCCTGGAAGAAAAGCCTTGGCTCTGATGATCTGGCCTCTTATCTGTGAGAGTGAAATTAAATCGACAACACTTGGGACAACGTGAGTCAAGGCAAATCCAGGGTTCTTTCCATCCTTGACAAAAGCCATCTTAGGGGTAATGAGAGGACAGATAGCAATCACTCCGGCTATTCTGAGGAAACGCTTCAAAAATAGCAATCAGTCAAGCTTTCATCTTACCTGATTTTGAAATATAAAGTCTGTTTTTATGAAGAAAGAAATGCTGGATAGACAACAAATTTCAAGTAGACATCACTGGGACAGCGTCAGAAATAGTTCTAAGATCTCCACAAGGGGCTTTACAAGTCTCACCTCTAGACTCCATTCTCAATTAGCCAAAGAGGGGCTCACCTGTAGGAAGCGAGTGCGTGCATGCATGGGTGTACCTGTGTGTATGTGCCTTGAACTTGCTTTGTTACTAAAGATGACCTTGAACTTCTGATGTCCTTGCCTTTACTCCCCAAGGGGACTGAACCCAAATGTATATACTAGATAAGCACTCTACCAGCTGAGTGAGAGCACCGGTCTCTCACTGATATATTTTTAGATCAAAATTATTTTGTCCTGTTTATAGAATATTTGCGTGTGTTCAGATGAAAACCTTATACCCAACAGACAGCACTTCACTGACAGACTCCTAGACATTTTGTGGGAACCGTATGCAAGCTGTCAGCCTCCCTATATTTCTATTCAGTTGTATTGAGAGCTGCCTTCTAAGGTCTGGAAAATGTCTCATCATACAGGAGGCTATTGTAAGGGGAGGGAAGGTGTGGGAAGACGGAGAGAAAGAGAAAGATTCCAATGGAAACATCATGTGAGCCCTCTGTCACCATTGATCTAGATAAATCTTGCTTCCCTTTAAAAATTATCTAATCAGGGTCAGTAAAATTTTAAGAGTGATCACTCACATCTCACAAATAACAAGAAGCCATTTAAAATTTTCTTTTTAAGACACAGATAAGTGTTTTCTTGAATAGGGAAATAGTCAATTGAAAACGAAGTTCAACTCCTGTTTGCCATGAAGATCACTTCAACATCATTAGAAACAACTTTAATAGAGTATTAAAAGCTCTCTTTGCCCGCATGGGGAATATACAAGTGCTCACAATATTTAACCTGCCCGGCTGAATAACTAGAATTAGATATGTGTGAATAAAGTCATAAGGAAACCAAATGATCAAATGTGGGTTTTAGAAATCCACATATCTCAAATGTGCTTAGAATGCTCCTCTAAACACAGTCCCCAGAATCCTAAAGAAATCAGACTCCCAAGAAAGGACGGAACACAGAGAGAATGTAAAGCAGAGGGCCTCAGATTCTTGAGCAATCTGAGACTACCCTTGGTGACTGAATCCAAAGGACAGTGCGGTATTGAAGCCATGTTGTGACATCTGCTTTAGTAAGCAAGACTAGAGCTCATCAGGGACAACCCAGTCACCGATGGAATGTGTCCCTGTGCATTAGAAGTCCTCATTTCAAGTCTTCCAATGAAATCCTTGCTGTGAAGGGGCGGTGAGTGTTATTAAGCTATTAGATTAGCCAGCTTCTACTGTGTTTTCCCTTTAAGCCAAAGTACTTTTGCAGCTGAGCTGTAATGTCTGAAAATGCCTACATAACAAGGTCCAGACTCGGGATTGAATCCCAATGGTAAACTGCCAAGGGCATTCAGACACTGTTACTTCTGCAACCACAGCAAGTCAGCTCGAGAGAGACACTGTGGAAACATAGACCCTGAGAGGAAGCCACGGCAGGAAAGCTGTGGCCCAGAAGAGAGATGTACCTCTACAGGGTGGGAACACAGTCCCTTCTCTACAGGGATGTGCTTCTTTTTTATTGTATTGTATTTTTTATTTTTATTTTATTTTATGTGCATTGGTGCCTCTTCTGAATGTATGTCTGTGTTGATGGTGTCAGGTTGGAGTTACAGACAGTTGTGAGCTGCCTGTACTTCTACAAGGTGGGAACACAGTCCCTTCTCTACAGCGATGTACTTCTACATGTTGGGAAGGCAGTCCCTTCTCTGCAGGATACTAGCGTGGACTCCGACATCTTCTTAAAAAAACGATCCTGCCTCACATTACCATATCAGTGATGAACTGTCACAGAGTCCATGCTTGGAACGATGTCGAGGGGTCTCATTTACCCTGCTGGTCAGTTGGGACCTGGTGCATACTTGAGTAAACAGAAGGTCTCCTAATAAATTGCCTTGCTTAAAAGTCCAGCATACCAAAGCCCTTGAACTCAAGAAAACTCCAAGTTTTCTCAGAGAGACAGGAAATGGGATTGAATTGCAAACAATAGAGCTAGGGGGGAAAAAAACCTCAAATGAACCCCAGGGCAGTGAGCTAAAGGAATCTAGAAAATTACATTTCAGTTGCCAGTTTAGACTCTTGTTTGCAAAGGTACAGGTGAATGGCGTGAGTCTTGCACAAAATCTATTTGCCTGACTTGATTCAAAGTCTTCTGTGCCTTTCACTTCCCCGTGATGGATGAATTCAACAGGTGTGATCCTAACCCTGTCCTGAGCAGAGTGGGCAAATGAAAACATGATCTCAGGCCTCTGGCTTGGGGGCACACACACACACACACACACACACACACACACACACACACACACACCAGCAGTCAGAACAGCAAGGTACTGACATTGTCGGGAGAGGTTTCAATGAAGTAGTGGAGTTGGTAACTTGTGACCTGAGAAGGAAAGGCATAGCTTCCTTCACTTGGTCACCAAAATGAGTCTGTCAGAAGGGGCTGGAGGGCCATGCTGCTGAGCATTCTTGAGCTAAAACCCTGAGAATGCAGACTCCAGACAGATGACTGGAACCGCTTGGTGACAAGGTTGGTAAGACCAGTGCTTGGGAAGAGCATATAGGATGACATTTAACTTGTAATCCCTGGGGTTAGATGACTCAAAGGTTCAGAACTCACACTGCTCTTCCAGGGGGCCAGAGTTGAGTCCCCGCTCCCACACTGAAAAGCTAATAATCACATTTAACTCCAGCTCTAGGGGAGAACTGAGTCCTCTGACCTTTGAGGGTAGTTGCTCTCACATGCACATACCCCCACACAGATACATACACAGCCACATAACTAAAGCTAATCTTAAAAAGAAATTTCTGACCGTGTACATTTTATCATCCCATTACCTGGTAATTTATCGGGCAGATTTTGACTAGATAGTATACACATTTGGACTTAAAATATGGACTTCAGGCTGTGGAGGTGGCTTAGTAGTTAAAGGGCTTGCCACACAAGGAAGAATTCCACTTAAATCATAGCACACCACCTGTGATTCCAGCCTTAGAATGCTGGGATGGAATCCCCAGGGCATGCTGTCTAGAAAGACTATCTGTGTCTGTGAGCTCTGGGATTGACTGAGAAAGAGACCCTGTCTCAAACAAATAAAAAGGAAAGGGACAAGGAAGATTCCTGACATCAGTCTATATCACCACACCTGAACATGTGCCCACACACATGCACACATACTTCTGTACACATACATAAGAAAAAAAGAAAATATATAGACTTTAAAAATTGGCCTAAATTATGAGCTCTTGTCAATGAAGAGAAGCTCTGTGCATTATCCTGCATCCAGGTCCACCAGAACTGAACCTGGAGATGCGGACACTTCTGCAAGGAGTTGTTTGTTTGTTTGGTTGGTAGGTATTTTTGTTTTGTTTTGGTTTTGGCTTTTGAGGGGAGGGAGTTGTTTTGGTTTGGTTTGGTTTTTCAAGACAAAGTTTCCTTGTGTAGCTTTGGAGGCTGTCCTGGAACTAGCTCTTGTAGACCAGACTGGTCTTGAACTCAGAGACATTGCCTGCCTCTGCCTCCCAAGTGCTGGGATTAAAGGCGTGCGCCACCACCGCCTGGCTGCAAGAAGTTCTTAAGGACATGCTGGAGCGATCAGTCTGAATGGGACAGTAAAAGGAAAGGCTGGATGGGGAAGACAAAATCCCTGAGCAAGAGAGCCATTTCTGACCAAGCCTGTGGGAAGTATTGTTTGGAGTTCATATTATAACTCGGGCTGTATCTCAATATTATAAAGCGCTGGGTTTACATATTTTGGACCACTTAGTTATCAAGCATAAATTCCCAGTGAGAACAAAAATTCCCAGGTGCTTCTGGCTTCAGTGCTCTGTGGCTGGTCACAGGCATTAACCATCAGGAGAGATGTGAAGCCAAGAAAGGACACCCGAGAGTGAAAGAGGGACTTTGTGGGGACGTAGAGTTCTGATACTGTAACAAGAAAAGCCTGTGTGCATGGGCAAGGAGATGCCAGGCCTGTAGAGCGCTTGCCTTTTTAGCATGAAGAACTGAGTCGGAGCACTAGGATCCATGTCAAAAGAGCTGAGTGCAATGGTGTTGGCTTGTAATTCCAGCATTGGGCAGGCAGGGACAGGCAGAACCCTGGGGCTCACTGGCCAACCAGCCTAGCCTACCTGGTGAGTTCCACCTGGTGAGGGAGTTTGTTGAGTCATACTGTTGACTATTTACCTAAAAATACCTATAACACACATAAGACACACACACACACACACACATTTAAATGAAATTTTCCCATTTGGGCTGACAATACTTCCTCCAAGAGCCATAGACCCCCAAACAGTAGGCATGAGAAGCCCTCTTTTGAGTTGTTGGCCAGAGTTGTCCATGGGGCTCCTAAAACATTATAGGATATTGTTATTGGCCATGCTTGCTCCCTAGACATGGAAGGTAAGATCCTATTTCTGAAGAAACCATGCACTTCAGACACTGGGACAAAAGGCCCCTCAGGTGGAGCCGACCTGAATCCTTCCTCCCTAAGGACTTTAGGGTACCAGAAGGTACCACACAAGTTTCCAAAGGAGGGAAGCAACCAGCAGTCATAACTATGGCGCTTAGGAACCAGAACAATGACCAATATGGTGTGATAGCTCTAAGGGTAGAGCAGCCGCACACATACCTTGGTGGTAACCGATGGCTCCTTAATTGGACTTAAAACCCACTCAACAAGAGGGAAACCAAGCCTGGTACTGGAAACCTAGCTAACTGCCTAGGGCCAGTGAGGTCCTGGATCTCAGAGGAGAACCTACAATCATCCCTTCACTTAAGCCAGCATAATCCCTAACCACATTCTATATATTTGTCTTACACCCACAGATAAGTGTAGCCCTTACCTCTCATCAAGGAAATTTCTCTTTGCAACAGATGGAGACTATTACAGAAAACCACAGCCCATCAAAATGCAGTTATGGGACCCAGTCCCAGCGGCTGCATCTAAGGCTTACAAGGCATCGCCCTTAGACAAAGAACTACAAGGAACTAAGAAACGAGTAGGAAAAGCAGTCTTCCCCAGGGGAAGGGTCAGCCCTGAAAACATGTACGCACAAGTAACATTATACAGACTAAGCAGGTTGCATTTAGGTTGGTGTGTGTGTGTGTGTGTGTGTGTGTGTGTGTGTGTGGCAACAATGAATGAATAAAAAAAGAGGTCATGAATTTGAAAGAGAACAAGGAGGAGTATATGGGACGTTTAGAAGGAGGAAAGGGAATCGAGAAAAGAGGGAATTATATAATGCAATCTCAAAAAATTCAAAATAATAATATTTTTAAAAAGTAACAGCATCCTAGAAATAACATCTCTGCCCTACACACACACACACACACACACACACAGAGACAGAGAGAGAGAGAGACAGAGACAGAGACACACACACAGAGAGAGAGAGAGAGAGAGAGAGAGAGAGAGAGAGAGAGAGAGAGAGAGAGAGAGAGAGAGTCTGCCAGTAGAATAAGAAATAGACATCTCAGACACCAGTCCAAAATTCTGAGGATAGAATCTTTGAGTTGCTGCCGAGCTACAGGCAAGCACAATTCACCCAGGCCACCTGTGTAGTGCACTCAGTAATGACTTCACACCGTGGCTGGGGTCTTCCAGTACCAGGAGACCAGCTTCTTGGCAGTGCTAGGTACTTGCTGAGTTGCAGGGAGGAGAATGGATAGGGCACTGCTTTACCCCAAAGCAGCCAGCAGGAAGCCTTTCCACCCCACCTGTGTCTGCACCCCCTTTTCTGTTTGGCTCATAAACCACCCAGAGGGTTTTAATTAGGACCTGAGGAGCCCTGGAAAGTTCTAGAAGGCGAGGAAACTTCATTTTGACCTTGAACAGCAGCAGAATTCAGAGAGGAGGAAGAGGGAAGTGAGGGCCCAGGGGCAGATGGGAACAAAGGAACTTTGAAAGGCACAGATGTAAAAAGTGATGCCTACTCTTATGACCCAGTCGAAGTCTGGCTTGGGGGAAGTAAAGAGTCACACCGCGCACAGCTGGATGTTGGTCACCCAGGGTCTCAAAATTGGGTCATGGTCTTTGGCACCACCCTTATGCCGCTCCTGTCCGCGCGTTCTGAGTCTTTGCCCAGCTCCTCACTCAGACTTGTTCTCCATCGCACTGCATCGTGGCTCGGGACCGTCCTCCTAATGAATACGTGCCAGGTCCTGGGAGCTGACAAGCTTTCAATACAAAGAAACAAATCGTACAAGCCGGGTGCAGAGAAGAACAAAATAAAGATCGTAGGGGGTGTTTTGAGTGAACGGCATCATGGAACGGGCACATTTCAGAGACGTTTTGGAAAGGGGAACCTGATGTGTTAATTGGGAGTCTATTTCCATAATAAGACCTCGCAGGGGAAAGTAATAAAAGAAACAAAAGGGCAGTGGAGGGGACCGTGCGAGCAGAGTGGAGTATTCTGCAGCAGAGAGGAAGGGTTGATTACTCTGTTGTTTTACGTGTGTCTGTGGTCTGTTGGCTCCCTAAGACGGGGACTGCCCCTTTTGTGTTTTGTAAAGCGCCATGAATAAAGAGGTTCGGGTATAAATAACACTGTGGTTTCTGCCCCCAACAGGAAGTACAGCAGCCCTACCAGCTCCAGCTGCTGGTGGGGTTTGGCTTTTCAGGGTAGCTTCTATTCAAAGGAACTGTTGAGAAGGGCCCCACATGGTGGGTTGAAAACAAGAGGAAGTGCCCAGGGACGTGGGGTGCAGAGCACCCACTATGAAGAAAGGGGCCACAGGAGGGGGCCAAGACCTTTCCTCAGCTTCAGATGGGTCAGGCTGAGGGGACTCAGGCCTCAGACACAGCAGACACAGCCTGACTCGTTCTGCCACTCGCTGGAGCCGTGGTCAGGCCTGACAGCGGATACCGGTGGGCTGAGAAAAGACAGTCTGTCTTCCAGACTGCAGCCAGATTAATTTTCCAAAAGCGCAGCACTGAGCATGCCTTTCTGCTGTTTGGAACTGGCAATGGCCCTCAGCTGCCTGGCAAAGCGGTTGCTGCGGGGTTGGTGGAGTTCGGGGCTTTGTCGGGCCTCAAGGGAGTCTATTACAAACCGGGGACCTCACTTCCATCTCCACGGAGGAAGGGTGCTAAAGGTCGCTGTATTGCTGGGCTTCTCCGAATGTCCACCGAAGTCACTCGGGACACAGCTCTCTGTGGATACCGATTTTCCAGAGTACTAAAGAACTGGTTGAATGGAAAGCTCTCCACTTTCTGGATGGGCTGTGTTGAGCTCATTTCTTAATTTTTGTAGGATACAGAGCATTGCTGTATTTGCTGTATCTTAACCAAAATTTTTAATTTTGTATTATGATATCACTGTCATCATCGCTTAAATCTAGACCAGAAAAGAAATTAACTGGAGAATATGCTTGCTGAGTGCCAGAAGTTGCTTGGGAGTCTAGTATGGAGGAATGTACACACACACGCACGCACACACACACACACACACACACACACACACACACACACACGCATGCACGAACACAGAGGCTTCGGCCCCTAGTAAATAGGTCATGCATAGGCAGCAAAGGCCTCAGGCCCTGAGAGTACTGTCCTCTCCTAGACTGTCTGTACCTAACACTGGGCACCTGTCCAGCTCAGGCCAACTGGAGGTGGTGGATAAATCTTCCCAATTCAGCCAGTGGTTGGTGTGGTAGTTTTGTGGAGAATTTGTACTCTCATGAGGTTAGCGGGAGTGGGGTAGGAGCAAGAGGCATAGCGATCTGAACTCTCTTCAGAGATCTCTCTCTGGGTGATGCTGGAATTTTTAAAAAATGATTTATTTTTAATTTATGTATATGGTGGTTGTACCTGCATTTCTGTTTGTGCACCTCATGACTGCAGTGTCAAAGAAGGCCAGAAGAGGGCATCAGATCCTCTAGGGCTAGAGTTACAGATGCTTGTACCCTACTTTGTGGGTGCTGGCAATCAAACCCTGCCCCTCTGAAGAGCAGCCAGTGCTCCGAGCCATTTCTCCAGCCCAGAAGCTGAGATTAGTCACTTTGCTGCAGGAAGCAACTTCAGAGTGTGTTTATTGTAACCAGGGAAACCAAGGATCCCTTTTGGGCTCTTAGCCTTAATAAAGAGCTTAGAAACAGACTAGGAAGGAATCTCGTGGTCAATTTTATTAGAGTTTGGAAGAAAAACATTGGAGCATGCAAGCTGTAGATCTTGGTAGCTGCCAGGAGAAGGGAGATGAAGAAGAGGAAGTGAGAAAGACATGCCTCTTTGAATTAGGGTCCAAGAAAATAAGTGTGTTCAGCAAGGGAGGTCAGTCGGCAAGCCGCACAAGGCCGAGGGCGGGGCTTCAGAGAGCAAGTGAGACACACAAAACCCAAAGATGAACGGCATCACTGGTGAGACCATAAAGGAGATCCAAGTCAGAGCTGTCTACCAAAAGGAATGGTGGGGTCTAGACTGGAGTTTCAGCTACAATTTCCAAGGAGGGGTGATCATTCAGGTGAAAAGACAGAGTACAGGAAGCCAGAGCTCTCTTCCGGCAATACTGGGCCTCCAGTCAGGACAGAACCAAGGATATTATCTGATTCTGGCCAACGATTAGAATTAGAGCTACTCAACTGAGCATGGCGGGTCACTGAACAGTAGCATAATGACTGCCTTACTGGTTAAGAGGTTGGCATAGCTTACCCCCATCTAAATGACAATGAAGGAGGAGTGGATGGGGAGTAGAAGGGAGGTAGGGGGATGGAAGGGAAACTGGCTGGAATGGAAAATAAATTTTCAAAATGATGAATAAAATAAGAGGTTGACCTAGACACAGACAGTAGGACTCCTGGTGTACCAGTGGTCCATGCACCAGGCTTTACAGCAATCACCTCTAGTAAGGTGAAAATGTCCACCTTGTCAAGACAATGTGTTGAGTCTCAGATCCACCTCTGTGTAGCAGTGAGTGAAGCTGGCGCCCTTCCCAGTGTCCCCCTTCACAGTTTGTAAAATGAAGAGGTTCTACTAGGTGATATTTGAGGTGCCTTCTGGGTCTCACACCTAAATTTAATAAATTTAGTGACCACACACCAGCTGTACGGGCTTCGTAATATCGGAAGGTCTTGGATGCTTGTAGCTCTCCCAGATTCACGGTGGAACCGAATCACCACCGTCATGTCTGGAGAAGAGATATATGAGTCATAAGAGCTGGTGGTTGAGATAGTTACCCTTATTATAGAGTCCCCAGAACCATGTCTTGTCCTTGTTGCCTTGAGAGAACACAGCGAGGAGATGGCATCTATGTGCTAGGAAGAGGGTCCTAGCTAGATACTGAGCCTGTGGTACCCTAAGAAGTGTAGGAGCTTGTGGTCTCAAATGCACCGATTGCTTCTGTGAGCAAAAGATTTTAACTAGGATGTGGTGTGATCTGCTTTGTGTGTGATAGGCAAGATGGCAGCAGAAGGGAGAAGAAAGGCAAAGGAGAGGCTATGAGAAGAGGGGGAGGGGCTGGAATGATGGCTTCCGCAGTTAAAAGTACTTGTTGCTTTTGCAGAGGACCTGAGTTCAGTTCCCAGCTGCTCACAGCACCCTCTTCTGGCCTTTATGGGCATCTGCATATACATATGCATACAAACAACACACACACACACACACACACGAGACAGATAAAAATAAGTCTTAAGAAACAAAGAACATGAAGCTGAGCTATGTCATGTCTTCTTAAGGGACAAGAATATACAATCTAGTGTCTGAGTTCACTTTCATTAAATGGTGACTAGCCTGGTCATTCATTAGTGGGACTCTACCATATTTAAAGTAGTCTTTTAAGAAGTCAGAACAAGGTCAGGCATAGTGGCACAAGCCTTTAATCCTAATATACTAAAGGCAGAGGCAGGAGGATCTCTATGAGTTTGAGGCCAGCCTGGTCTGTGTAGGGGATTTCAGATCAGGGCTGCATAGTGAGATCCTCTCTCAAAAGAAAAGAAAAAAAGCCAGGACAGGATCAACAAGGTATCTCAGTGGGTAAAACACTTGTTGTACAAGCGTGACAACCCAAGTTCCATCCCCAGAAGCCACGGAAGGAGAGAACTGACTCCAAAACATCATCCCTTGCCCTCCACAAATCACATAGCCCATGTGTACACTGGCACACTCTTGTCCACGCATATACATGTCCTAAGCACAATAAAGTTATTTTAAAAGGTAACGACTGATCATAAAAGTCACTAACTAAATCAAATCAGTATCCTGACTCTAGCCCCTTAAAATATGAACAGAATGAAGAGACAAGTTTTGTCCCTTACCCTGATGTACCTGCAGGGATTGAAGAAGCCATCCTTCATTCCATGTGCTTGTAACAGGCGAGCCTAATGAGGGACCACGTTCCAGCGTATGAAACCAAAATTCCCTCAATGTATGGTGTTAATCAACTTGTTATTTTAAGTGGTTTAGACAGGTATTTGCATACACAATCGAGCACATTCTTGAAACTGAAGCCCATTATATAACCCCCACTCATCCCTGTAGGTGATAAGCAGTGCCAACTGCAGAATTGGATATGTGGGGAGTTCCCAGGGTATCCACCTATATACAGACCAATAAGAAAAGACGCACTTGTTAGGGATAATAGCTGCCTTCGACTTCACTTACCTCTTATGAATTATTTCAGCTCTCAACTCTAAGCCAAGAAAAGCGTATCATATTTCCTAACTCAGGCTATCAGGTAAGCACCAGGAGAACTAATATTCACGACAACTAAACCTACATATTGGAGCCAAGGTTTGTGACTCTGCTGCAGTAATAGAAGTAGAAGATTCCATTTGATCTCGTTTTTTGCTCCACACCTGTTACAGGCATTCATTGAGTAAGTCAGTCAGTTTTGGGTTTTTTGGGGGGTGGGAGTGGGGGGTGAATGCCTGTGTGGTGTATACACCTGTGTGTATCGAGTGTGCTCACCCATATGCTTATGGAGATCAGAGGAGGACCATCAATGGTCTTACTCTAAAATTCTCCATCTCATTCACTTGAGACAGGGTTTCTCACTGAACTTGGAGCTAGACTGGCAGCTAACAAACCCAGCTATCCTCCTAATTCTGTCTACCACAACACTGGGGTTACAGGCACATGTGCCATGCCTGACTTTTTACATGAGTGCTTGAATTTGAACTTGGGTATTACTTGCACATCAAGGGCTCTTACCTACTGAGTCATCTCTCCAGCCCTCACTCAACATTTTAAGGGTCTGTCCACGCCTATATTTTGAATATCAACAGTAGAATTCAGTGTCAAGTAAGTATAATCTTATCCTCCAATTGCTCACAAATAGCCGATAGGTTGGACTTTTTTGTTGTTGTTGTTGTTGTTCTGGTTTTCCTGTGTAGCCCTGGATGTCCTGGAACTCACTCTGCAGACAGGCTGGCCTGGAACTCACATCCTGCCTCTGCCCATTGCATTCCATTGATCTCCATCTTTTTCCAGTTCTAAGGGGCTGCATAGGCTCTGAAGCCAAAGTGTGCAGACCTTGAATGCCAGTTGAGCCATGACAAGGGTCAACCCTTGGAAAGGTATCTGCCTACAAGAAGCCCCAAGTTTCTTGTTGAATTTAAATTCCAAAAGACCCCACCTCACGTCACTGTCCCGAAGAGTAAATAAAGTTTGTAAAGGGCCTGGGTTGTACCCTGCAGATGTGAAGGGCTCCATGGACTTTTCTTGGTGTTCTTGTCATAAATGCCTAGTTGTTAAGCTTAGGGATCATGTTTTCCACACTGACATTAGCAGAGCAACACTGCCAGTGATGCAGAGAGATTCACAGATGGGTATTGTAATTCTACCAGGTTGGTAGATAAACTATGAGCAAGGAGATGCTCTCAAGTCTGCAGTCTAGCTATAGAGACGCTACCAGCTACCTACGGCCACATAACACAGCTCCACTCATACGTTAGAACTGCAGTTCGTGTGAATTAGGAATCTGAGTGTGGCTTAGCTACAGCGCATGCCTCAGGTTGCTCACAGACTACAATTGTAGTATTTTTGATATGGTAGCCAAATAGACTACATCTCCTATTTTTGTCTCCTATTCTGCTTTTCCTAAACCCTTAGCCAGTTTCTCCTACCTTGCTTAATAAATTATAGGAACACAAAAACTCTTCTTACAGTCCAGCTCCCAGGCCCTGCCCACAAGAGGTAGTGCTACATGTCACTGGGAGTCTGGCTTTAAAGAGGGGATTCAAGATTTTGCTTATTTGCTAGCAAAGTGATAACAGGGTCCATCCCTAGTGGTAGGTGCCATTTAGTAGCTTTAAAAAATGTTAGAAGTATGTCTTTTCTTTATTTTATATAAAAACTTTACGTAACAATCTAATTTACCTAAATGCAAAACCATATATGAGAATATTTAGTAGTGTAAGGTAAAACATAAGCAAAGGATTCTTCACACGCATTACTGACATCCTTTATCTGTCTCATCTTTTCACACTTGGAAAGTTGTATTAGTAGGGACTGGAAAGATGTCTCGACAGTCAAGAGCACTCACTGCTCTCAAACAGGAGTTCAGTCCCCAGCACCCACATCAGGGCACCCACAAGTGCCTGTAACTCCAGTTCCAGGGGATGTGATGTCCTCTTCTGACCTCCTCAGACACTGCACACATGTGGTGTGTGTATACTTGTGCAGACACACATACATATATACATACATAATGTGCATAAATAATAAAAAGAATAAGTACATTTTAAGACTATACTAGGGTACAAATGAGAAGGGACACTGGCTTTTAAATACAGAGGAAGCAGCAAATATAGAGACTGTCACTGAGTACAAGTGCAGGTCAGAACATACAAATATGCTGCATGAAGGTGTGTCATCTACCAACTATGTACCCTCACCTGATCACTGCTATGACCTCACAGGGAATCCCAGGACCAGCTGAAGAGAGTGTATCTCAGGTAGCTTAGAAGTCAGTCAGTTATCTCACTATACTGGCACAAACTGAAAACAATGACTAGCTATATTCATTGACCCCTCACCCTGGGAGGTATCGCTGAGACCACTGATAATGCATAGTTTTAACAGAGCTGCAGGCATGACCTGACAATCCACTTTGTATGGAGAAGGAAGTGGCCTAGGTGAGGATGTATAGAGGCCCAGGGGCAGTGATGGATGACTGCACTGGTTTGTCCTGGAACCAGAAGGAACACGTTGGAAGATGGAGGCAGGGGGCTTATAAGGGAAAATACCAATAGGAGTGAGGACAATAGGAGCGCTAGACATTGTGCATTAATCCCTGCCAAAGAATACACTGCAGGAGAGGCCCAGCAGCTGGCAGGATGACACCTCTAGGAAGGGCAGCCTTTCTCCTCAGTGACTCCTCATAAAACCCAGGAAAGCAGTAGCTACGGTGACAGAAATGGAGACAGTGCCTAAATACACAACATGGGCTACTTCTCACGGAAGCCAATGCAGTCACTGTCCTGCTGAATGCCAATGCCCAATCTATTAGCAGCAGAAACTGACTCTGAATCATAGTATAGTATACCATTCCTTGAGGAAAACAAAACAAAAAAGCCAGAAACTTGGTCCTTGATTATGCAGGACCCCTTTCACTCTGAAAAGGGCCTCATTTTTTTCTCCAACTGGACTGAACAGGCGCTACATATAAACAGGCCTTTTTTTAATTTTGCATTTGCCTACAGCCTCTTGACAAGGTCCCTGAGAACAGGACTCAGCATGTCTAACAGATAGAGGGTCTTGTCGCTTTTAGCTCAATTTTCCTTGAGAGAGGAGTTGGGGGTAGCATGAGACTCTGAGATCCCCTGTTCACACAATATACCAGACTGTTCAGCAGCTTCTAGCCTAGGAGACTGTGGCCACAATCTGTTACCATCTGTGGAGGTACAGGTGCTACATTAGATATGACCCCCAATGAGAGTGGGACATATGGAAAAGTTTGGAGCTGTAGCTAGAGAAACCCTATAATCCTGTAAGAAGAGCCAGTGGGACGTTCTAGTAAGAATTTGGAAGATCAGAATGCTGAGATAAACGCATCTAGTGTAAGCCTGGCTCGTGAGGTTTCAGGGGCAAACCAGGACTCTATTTGGGAACTGAGTTCAAGGTGAATAATGCTACATTCTGCCAAAGAACCCAGCTGCACTCTTCCTGTGACCTGAAAGCTTGAGTGAAACTGAATTCAGGAGCAGTGGAAGAAGAAAGCTCAAGACAGCATAGCATCAGACTATGGCATGACTACTGGTTACAGCATTTATCCATATTTTCAAGGACAGAGATCAGCCAAATAGAACAGATAGATATAAAATGTGCCATTTGGTGAGGAAGGGAGTCTGAGCAGGTTTAAAGGTACAGTTAAGGAGACCTCAGAGAAAACAATCATAGTTTAAGAGAAACCCTCAGGCTACCAGATAATAGGAAGAGGACCCTGTGGGTAAAAGTGTCAGCCTTTGACAATGCAGATTTATTGGAAAAGAAAGAGTGTGAAATGTGAATGTACTAAAGTGACTTCCCATTTGAAATAATTGCCAAAGGAGGCATTTTCCCAGATGGACTTCCAAGGTGCTGTAGGCAACTTTAATTGTGGTAGAAGGGGGTTAGAAGATACAGTTATTGGGGCCTAGAGGCTTGTACCAAGGTTCCAGACAGCTGTCAAGGTCAGGTAATATATGTCAGGGTTGGATTTTCTACAAGGAAACCCCAGAGACCATTTCATGAAGTTTTGAAGGTGAAGCCTAGGTTGCAACGGAGACCCCAGCATGCTAGAGATGTCAGGACTGCAGGGTGTTTGCCCAGGAAGGCTGCAGGCACGGAGTGTTGCTGACCTGAGAGAGGCTGTGTGTGATGCAGATGGTACAACTGGAGGCATGGGCTGATCAGTGATGCTGCCAACAGTCCCAGATGCTGGACATGGAGCTGCAGGATTTGAAGTTTGCTTTGCTGGTTCTCAGTCTTGTGTTAGGCTGTTCTTTGCTTACTAGGCCCCCATTCCGTCCTCTTAGAATGTGAGTGTTTATTTTCTGTCATTGTATATCAAAAGAATGGAACTTTTAAAACTTTTATTTTACAGGCTCTCATGATTAAGATTGTTTTGTGTCTAAGAAAAGACTCTGCTATTATTATTATTGTTACTATTTATTATGATTATTGTTCAGAAAGGGTCTCACAGTGTAACCCTGGCTTGCCTGAAACTTGCTGTGTACACCAGGCTGCCCTGAACTCACACAGATCCACAGGCCTCTGCCTCCAAAGCACAGGAATTAAAGGTGTGCCACTACTCTAGAACAACAGCATTACAACTGTTAAGACTATAGAGACTCTGAAGTTGGACTTACTGCATTTGCATTTTGAGACGGTCATGAGCCTACAGGAGCTGGGGTGGGACATTATGGACTTATTATCAATGTGATTGGGTGCCGAGAGGGTTGCAATTGTGCTGTTCGATTTTCATTGTCATTCTGATTGTATTTAGACTCACCTAGTAGACACATCTCTGGGTCTGCAAGTGTGCTTCCAGAGAGATTTAACTTAGGAAGGAGACCCACCCTAAATGTGCATGGCACCATCACATGGACTAGGATCTCAGTCTGAATCAAAAGGAGGAAAGATGAGCATCTCTCTCCGCTACCTGACTACAAAGGCAACATGGCAGCCACTTCTTTCTCCTACTGCTACACCTTCTCCATCATGACCTGTTAAACCACAAGTCTCAGGAAACCCTTCCTCCTTTAGTTTGCGTTTGTTGGGTATTTTGTCATCAAGGAGGATAAAACAGGGTGCTATCCTTCAGGATGCAGTGTGCACCTTAAACCACTAGCCCTTAGGTGGTGTGCCCACCGAGCAGGCTACATGACCCTAAGAACAGGGCAGCCTGGCACACTGTTGCTCCCTGTGGTTCTCTTGGAGAGTGTATGCTTCCCATCCTTACAAGTATATGCTTCCCATCCTTACAATTCTCAGGCAGTGGGCTTGTGCTAAAGGATATAGGAAAACCTATTTAAGAGCTACAGCTCAGAGTTCCAGTTTTACTCCAGCAGGAGAAGGTTTCCGGGGTGAAGTTGTTACAGTTCAACTCTGCTCCTGGGAGAGTGGAGAGCTGAGTGTAACAACTCCGCTTTGCCAGGGGAAGGTTTCCCCTGCAGAAGTGTTACAGCCCTGCTTGCTCTGCTCTGCCCAGGGTCTGCCCAGGGTCGTCTCTGCTCCACTGCCAAAGAAGGTCTTCACCCAAAGCACATCCAAGGGGTTAATTGGGAGGGAAGAATCCAGGAAAGTGGCTGCCCTCTGCCAGAGTGACAGAGGACAGCTGGGTAGCACGAACAGCCACAAACTGTACAGATACAGGGTTTATATAGTGCTTCTTAGGGGCGGAGTTTTTCAGGGTGGAGATTGGTCAGATTTCAATCCCTGACTTAGATCTCCTGCTCAGGGATTGCTTAGTTTTCTGCACAGGGTTAGGGTCAGATTTGGCTCTGGTTTCAGGGCCAAAGTGTGTCTCTTTCTCTGGTCCTTTTTAGTCTTTTGGCTCTAGTTTTAGGACCAGGGTGTATTCTTTCACTGGCTCTGATTCCAGGGCCAAAGTGTGTTTCTTTGGCTCTGCTCAGGGTGTGTTTCTTTGGTTGGTTCTTTTTCCCTACACACCCCATGAAAGCAAAGAAAGTAGTTACCATACTGGCAGGGATAACTGACCCTTTTGAGGAGGAGGCAGGTCTGCTTGTAGGCAGACTTTCTCTGTGTCTTGACAGTTGCTCCCAAATAACCACACAGAAATTTCTTATTAATTATAAATGCTTAGCCAATAGCTCAGGTGTGTTACTAGCTAACTCTTACAACCTAAATGAACCCATTTATATTAATCTAAAATCTGCCACATGGCAGTACCTTCTTTCAACATGGCAGATTCATCTTGCTTCTCTCTGAGTCTGCTCGAGACTCCCAAGACTCCACCTTCTTCTTCCCAGCATTCTCTCTGTTCCCAAAATCCTGCCTAGTCATTGGCCAATCAGCTTTATATTAACAATGAGAACAATACATATTTACAGTGTACAAAGTTTGTTCCACAGCAACTAATGATACATGAAGGGGCAGGAAGGAATACATTTATACTCAGCTAAACCACCTGAGTGACACTAGCTACCTTCAGAGTGACACAGGCTGAACTGAAAGTAAGCCAGTTCTAGCAGCTACTATGGCATGGTTGTAAGGAGCTCTGATTTATCAAAGAATCAGTGTTGGCTCACTTGGTCAGTTGAGCTACCAAGCCTAGTGCAAGGGCTCATAGATGTTGATAGTAGCAATAGGATAGATGGTAGGCTAGAGAGATGGCAGATTATCAGTTATTGCTTTGGTGGTAGTAATTAATATGGTAGTAATAGACTAGACGGTAGACTAGAGAGATGTAGATCAGTTATTGCCTTGGACTAGCTATAGATTTAATGGCTATGGTTTATCTCACAAGATCTGTCACCAGTTAGGGATGTGGAGGAGACTTACCATGAGAAGCATGTGCGGCAGGGGTAGACTGTAAAATAGGTGCTGTTAGTAATCTGTCCCCATACTGCCAGGCCCCCCACTCACCCATGCTTTTCCTTTCATGGCTCGGACTTCCAGCTTCCAATAGAGAACTTCCTTTCTTTATTTTGTGAGAGTTAACTTCATCCTGGTCCAGCCAAGATCCCAGGATATTTATGCTCATAACCTTCTCCAGGTAGGATTCAGCCAAAGAACTGCAGGGATGGTGTTAGGTTGGGGGTGATAAACCTAGCAATGCTTATCCACCAAGGGATGCCCTTGCTGTGAAATTTATGCATTGGATCAAGCTGCGGCTGGATCTTCACATTAATAAATAGCTTGCACACACATCCATGGCAACCCAACAGTTCCCTAGCAAAAAGAAAGAAAGAAGGAAGGAAGGAAGGAAAGAAAGAAAGAAATTTCATGGGCAGACATGGCTTAGTAGAAAACAATTTTTACATCCTCCACAGTGTCTACCCCAGCATAGGATAACTACAGCAAGTCAGTCTTTGGTTTCAATTTTCTTTCTTTACTATGAATTCAGAGTTTCTTGTGGTTCCAGTAGTACTTTACAGACAGGGACATCTGCAAATTGTCAGTGATACACCACAGTGTAGCCCATTTTGTCCAAAGGTATTTAGGACATCTCTGATTTCAAGGTCTCAATCCCCTTGTCAGACCTTGTTCCAGACAGCATGTCCCAGTTGGTGTGGGGTATGCATGCTTGAACAGCAGCAGGAACGGGTTCTAGCCAAGAAGCAGTCTATGGAGGAAATTTGAGCAATATAAAAAGGCAAGGACCTTGACGTTAAGCAAGACTGGACCTCTTGAGTATCCTGGCTCCATCCCACACAGCTGTTGGACCTTGACTACCTTTATGTTAAAATGAGTTAACTAACCTCTATATCACAGGAATTAAAAATTTTAAAAATGAGATGACATATAGAAAGTGCTTTGCACGACTCCTGGTTAATGTCAAGACATGGATCCTTCTAGACCGGAAAGAACCGTGGGTTAGCGAGCCTTCTGGGGACTTTAAGGAACTTCTAGATCAAGCCAGGACTGGGGAGGAAGGAGGCCAGAGAAACAATGCTGAAGTGTTTCCTCCCCGGGGCAGGAACAAAATGCTTGGGCCATAAAGCTCTTGAGTCCAGGGGAGATTGGACCTCACGTAGGCCGAGAGGGGGTTACCCTCGAATGAGAGAAGGAGCCCGGAGACCCTGGGCCACTACGTGGCCGCCCAACTCTCCCCCCACCTCAGTCTCCGCCAGGCTGAAGTAGGTGAAGGGTGGAAGCCGGGAGACCGCGCCGCGGAGGCGGACGCCTGCTGCCGGTCTCCTAGCAACTCCAGCCCCGCCCCGCCCGGCCTGGAGCACCGGCGCCTGGAAGCGGGGACCGGCAGGCCACGGTTGCCATGGCAGCGCAGCCGCCGCGCCTGATGCTGGCGGCGTCTGCGGGAAGCGCGGGCCCTGAGCCCCGCGTGGGCGGCCCCGGCGGCGGCCCCGGCTCGCCCCGACCGGTTCCGCCATCGAGTAGCTCTGGAACGTAGCCGGGTCTTGCAAGCCTTGGCCCCTATTTGCGTTCTGGCCGACGGGGGCGGGTCATGGCTTGGGAGATTTTCCAGTTCGTGGGGACCGAGTTGGTTGTCCCGGCAAGGTCTAAACTAGGCAGAAATGTGCACGCGGGCTCTCTCAGACGCACACCCCTGCAGCCTGAGGTCGTGCTTCTTTTCCGCTTTAGTCTAAGAAAGAGAATATACAGAAAACGGAGAGGCTTCCAAATACTGTCTTCTAAGACAACATTGTAACAAATGCTGCATTTCTTAAGGGCCGTTTTAAATCGAAAATGTCCGTGTCTGGAAGGTTGTGTTGGATTCTGAATCTGAATTTGCAATCTGCACCGGACTTCACCTGGAGAATCCGGTTATAGGGTTTTAAATTTAAAATGTTTACACCATTCCTACCTCCTGCTAGGGCAATGGTCTCACTAGGACAGAAGGAGTCACTGGTAAATACAAAGCTCATTCTCTGGCTTAAGAGTATTTTTAACTAAGGCGGAGTCCGTCACGTGTTTGTGATTTTAATCAAATTGACAAGGGCTCTGAACAGCGAAAGCTTGCTATCCAATTCGAAGACAACATTAGGGACATAGTGAAGCAGGCTCTTCGGTCTTGTTTGAATCAGAGCTTTTCACATCTAATGTTCTGCATATATTTTCCTCGATCCACTGCAACTGGAAAATTTAAATCAAACCCTATTTCTTATATTCATTTTTATGGTAAATATCTCTGGGCTGAGATTATGCATATTCTCGATCAACAAGAAACCGGAGCAGCAATCACCACGAATTGAGCACCTTGCTGATTGAGCAACACTTGAACCTGGAGGGATGAACAGCCATAATATCAGAGTGAAAAAATCCTTCACGGTGTATTTCGAAAGCGTATTTACAGCTAACCTTTTCCACTCCGAAGGACCATTCACTTGCAACTTCCTTGTCCTTCGCTTTGTCAGAGTAATCTCTCTTAAGACTACTTTCCTGTACTTTCTAGTTCGTGGTTGGAGAGGTGACCATAGGAAAGTATATGGAGGGGGGGCAGATGAAATGACTCAGCAGGTCAAGGCCCTTGCTGAACACGCCTGACAACTTAGTAGGATCTCTGGAAGTCATGGAAAGTGGAAGGAGTGCCCGCACACAAGAGTTATAGCCAGCACTGGGGAGGCAGAGGCAGGAAGACTACTGTAGGTTGGAGGGCAGCCTGGTCTACACAGTGAGACAACATCTTAGAAAACAACACAAAGAGTAAATGTTTCAAAGTAATAATCTATCACTCTGTCTCTCTGTGCCTCCATCTCTGATTCTGTATGTGTGTGTCTCTGTCTTTGTGTGTGTGTGGGGGTTTCATGTAGCCCAGGCTGGCCTTGAACTCCTGATTTTCCTTCCACTCCACAGTGATGCACAAAGTCTAGCTATAAATCTGTGAAGATATACAGAGCTATTCTCTTAGTCATTTTCTCCTCCCAGTAACAAAAACAGAACCTTACAATTTACATGGTGGAGAGGAGAGGATAAATTCTGGAAGTGAAATCAAGTTTCTGAAAATAAGGATCTCGTGTTTATTTAGTATTGGAGAAGAAAAACAAAGAGCCTTATAACACTATATGCACTTAATAAACTTTTCATGGAAAGGGCCAGTCACTGAATGAATTGACTTTGGATTTGCTGGTTTAAATGTGACAAAATAACAGTGAGTTTTAAATTAGCGCTTTCAAATGTTTTTATTTGGTAATTCTCATTGTCTCTCTGGTTTTTCATTCATTACCCTACAGTTCTTTTCCACAAAGGTCATTCATTAGTATGAGCCCAGAACAACTCAACTGCAGGATATTGGAACGGGCCCACAAGTGCTTGGCAAATGGAATTGCCAGGATCAGCTCTTTAATAGCTGGGTTGGTTTTTTGTTTTTGATGTTTTTTTTTTCAGATGAAAGCTGTTATGCACATGAGTTAGCCCAACCATCCGTCAGGCCAGGGGAGTCCACAGGCTTTATGCATGTCCTACTTTATTATTAATAATACCGGAACTCGGAGGACTTCGATAGATTTTCCACATAATTTCCTGACGTGGAGACAATCTCCTCCCAGCTGTCGCAGTTTGGTTTCCAAGATTGCAAGGATTTTTTTTTTTTGCCTTATCCTTTATGGTTATTGTTTCCTCGGGAACCTAATATTTATCCAACACTGGATCCATTTTCAGGCACACCTTTCCTCTTTCTCAAATCACCAGTGACCTTCTGTGCTAAGTGTCTTATCATCATTGCAGCCTACCTGCCCCTTATCTAATCCCATTTTAAACTAGCTATGTGTGCTATCTATACTGCTTTCATCTTATAGCAGCTTATCCTAACATGAACTGTTTAATCTTTCTCCACTTTCCAGATTTCCCTACTTTCATTCATTTGCCTACACACTTTTATCCTTTTTTTCCTTCTGCTTCCCATTTCATTTCTTCATTTCCTACATAGGGCAATGAAATAAAGCAGTGTGCTTATCTTGTTGCCTCAGAAACGGTTGCGCTCCCATAGCACGTGCAGTGTTCTTGACCTCAGCACAATGAAGATGTTTCTGTCACTAGAAGACTCTCCCATCCTGGGCTATTACTTCTTGTCAAAGAGAAGGCCACTCTGGACACAGACATGGTTTCAACACTTACTATCCGTGTGCATTTGTATTTTCCGAACTCGTTCTTTGCTGTGACAAAGACACCTGGCACAGACAACTTGAAAGAAAGAAGGAAGTTCATGGTCTCAGAGCTTCAGCCCGTGGTCAGCAATGCCGTTGCTTTTGGACGCACGGTGAAGGGGAGCAGCCTAGTGGCAGGGCAGATAGAGAGTCAAAAGAAAGCACACCCCGGTGACCACTTGCTCTTTCCAGGTCCCATGTCCAATAACGCCATCAGATTGCCACCTCACATCTAGTCCCCATCCGTCCTTAGCCCCAGCTCTGAACACTGATGCCTTAGCAACCAGACTCTCAACTCTCGAGCCTTTCAGGGACTACTTCACCTCCTAACAATAGCACTTTGCTTTTTCTTTTTCTTTTTTTTTTCTTTCTTTCTTTCTTTTTTTTTTTTTTTTTTTTTTTTTTTTTTTTGGTTTCCCAAGACAGGGTTTCTCTGTGCTTTGGAGGCTGTCCTGGAACTAGCTCTTGTAGACCAAGCTGGCCTCGAACTCACAGAGATCCACCTGCCTCTGCCTCCCTAGTGCTGGGTTTAAGGCATGCGCCATCACCCAGCACTATAGCACTTCTTTGGGCCTCAGGCTGCATGTCTTCAAAATGGCACCCAGCTCATGAGCTTTGGGGACTTGGAAGGATTAAATGAGACTGGTCTTGTGAAGTGCAGTCAATGTATCAGCAGTGACTGTCATAATCTTCATCATTAATAACAACCTTAAAGTCTTCCCAGTTTGGGGTGCACTCCTGAAAACCTAGCACTTTCGAGGCTTAGGCAGGAGGATCCCCATGAGTTTGAGCCCTACCTCCATGGACCCTGGTAAGACCATATCTCAAAATAAACACCAAACCACTATCCTCATTATTTCCAGCTCATCAGAATTAGCGCTAGACTGTCCACAGAGAAATGGAATTTTGACCAGGCATAAGACAGACACTTTGGTTAAAAGGGCTTGGGGGTGGGGGGAAATACAGGCAAAAAGGGAAAGTCCAAATCACAGAGCCGTGCTCAAGGGCTCTGTACACAGATACCTCTGCAGGTTAGAACGCAATGTGGGTAATGAGGTGCCGAAGATGGAAAGTGGAATGAAAACCACAGCTCTCAAAGAACAACTGTCTTGCAATTACTGAGAGCATAATAGGATGAGACCCGGAGAGAAGTGTTTTCTAAATACACATGAGATTGTGAGGCCTGTAATACAGGAAAAATATGGAAAAGGTGGAGAACCCTGAGGACACCCAAGGACGGGACCCAGACGAGGTCCTTCAGTGGGGGCTCCCTGCCAGGCTTTGGGATGCACTCTAAGGGGTTAAAACAAAAGGAAGGTGTTGTAGCGTGATTATGGCTACATGCTTGTTTGGGTTGAGGAAATGCTCTGGGCTGAGCTTCAGGAATCCCCACCTTTTGTGCATCAGGAAACTGTCATTCTAGCTGCCAGCTTAGAAGCCACACCTTGATGGCCACAATCAGATATCAGACTGCTAGGAAGCTGCTGACATCAGAGAGCACTGTGGTCAGGGGACATCTACACCAGGGCCAACTCCTGAACCATGAGACATCCTTATGAAAGCTCACCAGCAAAATGGATGACCCGTCCCTACTTGACACCTCCAAAGCCGGTGATTACACACTGGGGCCTCTGTTAACTGGGTGGAAGAAATGTTCACTGACACCCGGAGAAGCCTGCCGACAGAAACGGCAGAAGTCAAGCTGAAAGGAAGCAAGCCCGCCTGCAAAGCTGATTTATATTTAGAACTTTGCTTCAAGGGACTCTGTAAAAGGAGTTTGTAGTGTTCCTCTCTGCAGCAGAGGAACACATAGGAAGAGGGGGTTGGCACGATTCATAGGCACTCTGTCCACTAGGAGACCAGGCCTTAGCTGATAGATGTTTGTATACACTGTCCCCTAAATGACACTTCTGACTAATCATGAGGAAAAATGACACAACCTCGATACCTCACAAATGTGATGTCAGTGTTTTGGAGGGACCCACACTTCTCATATCCACCTCTAGGTGAGGCTTTTTTTCCTTTAATCTCATTCCCCTCATGTCCTACAAGCTATAGACCAGAGGTTCCCAGCTTGTGGGTGGAGACCCCTTTGGGGGTCATATATAAGATATCCTGCCTATTAGATATTTACATTACGATTCATCACAGTAGCAAAATTAGAGTCAGGAAATAGCAACAAAAATAATTTTATGGTTGTGGGGTCATCACAACATGAGGAACTGTATTAAAGGTCACAGCATCAGGAAGATTGAGAACCACTGCTATAGACTAAATGATAGTCAATCGCAACCAACAATTCCTTTGTAGGGGAACAAAGGACAAAGAGGAAAGAATGAAAGGGAAAGATAAGTAAGAAATACATATAGAGACCGGGCATTAGTGTCCCATGGCTTTAATCCCAGCACTCAGGAGGCAGAGACAGGCAGATCTCTGTGAGCTCGAGGCTGGGCTGGTCCGACAGCCTCCAAAACAATACAGAGAAACCCTGTCTCATAAAACAAACAAACAAACAAACAAACAAAAGAATATGTCTCTCTTGAGCCAGGCAACCCCTAAGTCAACCCAAACCTCAAAGTTGACATCAATTCAGTGTAAGCGTTGCAGTGGTTTGAATGTAAAGAAGGGCTTCTTAAGTTTTTAGCTTTTGTGTTTGAGAATGTAGGTAGCATTTTGTTAACACGGGCCAGTTTTGTTGTTCTAAATAATTATAATAGATTCAGGCTTATGTTTTCTAAATTGAGACCTTCCTACATTTGTGCAAAGTATTGGAACACTTAAGCATACTTCAAGCAACATACTTATAAAATTATGTAGCTATGCCACACATATGTATAGTTAATAGTCAACAAGGCTTATTAGAGTTACAAGAATAATACAAATGCTTGGAAAACTTTTTGGTTAAGCTAGGCATGAGTTAACACTAAACTGAAATCTATTTTAAAATATTTAAGGGAGTTTTAACTGAGTTTATAAAAAAACAAAACAAAGGAAAAAAACTCTTCCCAAGTGACTACCAGAATTTACTTGCTTTACAAAGAATAAGACGTGTAAATTAAATCTGAGATAGGAGTTGTTGAACCTTTTCTATAAACAACATGATAGCAACTATCTCAGGCTTTGTGAGCTCTGTTGAAGCTACTATACTCAGTTTTAATAGCACAAAGCAACCATGGACAATTCGTAAATAAGTAAATGTGGCTGTGTTCCAATAAAACTTTATTTATACAAGTGGGCAGCCAGACTCAGCCTACAAGCTAGAGTTTGTCAATCTCAAGTCTAAAAGACTAAGAATTTTTAAATTTATGTTTACAATTTGTAGCTTTACTATGTCAAATGTTAAATATAAAAAATGTAACCACTGAATAACCTTTAAAGTCCACACAAATGACCCTCAGAGGTATCTAAAAACCAAAATTTAAATGTGCTATATGACTTTGGAGATGATGACATGGATCCGAAAGAAGTGAATTTGGAGTTTGAGACCTGATTTCCACGCCTATCTCACCTCCTCAAGTAGCTACACTATTGGGGGCAATCATTTAACTTCTGATCATTGCAAAGCAAAATCCATAACTGAAGCTGTGCTCATAGGTCCTTGAAATATTCAAATGAGACATTATGTAAGAATGTACATTGAAAGTCTCTTTAAAAACAGTGCTGCTGTCCCAACCGAAATGTAAATGTACAAAGTCTATCCACAGAAGTGACAAGAGTTTGGAGTAAGTTTTTGCTATGCTCAGCACTTGAATATTTTGATATCTTTGTGGTCACTCATCTATAATGTCTTGCTAATCAGATTTTGAACTAATGTAATACTCAGACATCTATGTCTTTAATATACATATATTATTATATAAATATAATATAAATATAAATTATATACTTATAATCTCATAATTTTAATAGGTTGTAGCTCTTTACTGGAAAACCGAATTTGTAAATTACTTTTTGCTATAGTTTGCAGAGTAATTATAAGATTAGGAGCAGAAATGAAGACACTGAGGAAATTGATAGGTGAAGCAACATGACCAATAACACACTTTTAGGGAAGTGTATAAAGTGCGTACAATTTAATTAGATCCCAAATGGAAGCTGCAAACAGTACTGATAAGCCCCAACCCCACCCCTTTGTATCTGTGGACCTGTTTGGTGTGTATATCCCAAACTGCACACGTGTACATTGAGGAGAAGGAGGGTTCCACAAGTGATTCGCAGTTCCGAATGCAGCCTCCGGTCTTCTCCAAGTCTCAGAGTGAGCAGTTGGGAATCATAGGTTAGGAAAAAGTGATCACATGCTCCTTTGGGCTCTATAGTTTTCTCATTTGTGCTATAATTCCTTTGCAGGCTTCCCGGGATATATTGAGAGAAGGCAGAAAACACACCAATGCTTGCATCCTTTTCTCAGCATTTGTCCACTGAGGGTTAGCCTGTTTAGCTTACTGCTTTATTTTATTTAGTCTAATCGGCCCTCTGTAAGAAACACCATGGAAGAAGAGTGTCTGCGGTATGTGTTTTCACGCTGGCGTTGAAAAGCATTAATAGAAATTAAATATGGAAATCCCAACATGCTGAGATACATTTACAACAACAAAAATGTAATTTCCGTTCAGGTCCTTTCAAACCTGGAGGGTTGAGAATGGCTGGTTAAACGCAAATATTTGTATAGTTGTGATAGTATCAGAAAAACAAACTTACTTCCACTCTTCCTGTTTCCTTAGTCTTGTTACAGAGTTTACAGCAGAAACCACTGAACTCTGTGCTCCCCTCCATTCAACAAGCTGCAATATTGCACATGCTTGTATGACCAGCGTGGAATCATATGGAATCCTTTCCTTCCTGGCTCCATGCAGTACTTCCCAGCTCTATAGAATGGATGCATTCATGTGTTTTATTACAAAATTGGCATTATGCTTATATCAGTGACCTGTTTTTTCACTTAATATGGATTCCCCGCCCCGGAGAAGATTTAGTGTTCTATTGCAGCGTGACATTTAACAGCCATACGATGTCTCATCAAACAGATGAGCCATCGTTTATTTACCCCATCTGGTCGTTGGGAATCTATGTTTCTAATTTTTCAGTGCTATGGATGATGTTTTGGTGATTGTGTACACAACAGCTTTGTGTCTAGTTCTGATCGTTTCTGTAAAATGAATTTCTGAACCTGAAATTGTAGAGGCAACACGTGAGGGTGTCTGTAAAATGCCTTAATGACCATGCTAATCCCATTTGCTGGGCTCTATGCTACTGACTGTTCTCATCCCGACTTGTTCATCTCTCTCTTCCAAACCAAACAGCTGCCATCTTCAGGAATTCAGCTTTGCCTGTGTACACACCCTCATCCCAGCTGTTCCTGTTGACTACTGAGGTTCCTTCAGAGAAAGAGAAGGTGGGATGGCACATGGGACACCCACCTGAGTAGCCAACCCCCCTCCCAACCAGTTGTATGCAATTCTGACCAACCCACCTCCCAACCAGTTGTATGCATGTGGCCTCAGATCTCTGCGATGGGCCAGGGTATATAGGCTGAGGACTCTGGAATAGGATCTTCTATGTGTTTATGGGGAAGGTGTCACCTGCACTGGAGTGAAGACTTTCTGCTTTGATGTCACCCACCCTCTCCTGTTGGTAGCCACTCACCCAACTCGGCAAGTCAGCTCAATACACTCATTGGTTTGGTTTCCCAGAACAAACTTTGACAGAAATCGACATTTGGTTTGTCATTAGGGCTTTATGAGGATGGGGAGGATGTTGCCCAGTCTCCTCTCCCCCAATGCGCACGTGCACGCGCGCGCACACACACACACACACACACACACACACACACACACACACAAAATAAATTCTTGAAACAGTACTTTATAAACATAATTTCATTTAAACCTCCCAAGTTAATAAGTTCTATTAATACCAGCCTTTATTTGAGGAAACTGAAGTTTGTGCCTAGACATTAGCTAATAACTGACCTGAGTATGTCTGATTTTAAGGCACGCACTCACAGACACTCACACACATGCACTTGCACGCGTGTGCATGCGTGCACACAGACACACACACACTCATACACTCATATTGCATCTGTGCATGAATAATTTGAAGTCAGTTCTCTTTCTACTCTTATGTGTTTCAGGACTCAAACTCTGGCTTGTGTATTTTACCCAATGGGTCATCTCACCTGCCTAAGACTGATATTTTTAATCCATATGCTCTATTGTCATTTCGGTTGCCAAAATATTCAGAAAACAAAGTTTACCATTTAGAGTTCTCCCTGCAATACAGGTGTGTGTTATTTCTCCATACTACTGAGTGCTGCTTGATAACCCATGGAGCTGAACAGATTTTTTTCCCTTGTTGTTGGTCATTGGTACTTCATTTGTGGACTCTCTGTTCATGTAGAGAATTCATGTCTGAAATGTTTCCTTTTGAGATAGAGACAGATGATATGAATTCTAATCACAGCCCTGTCCCTAATTAGCTATGCCAGGGCAGAGAAAAAAGCACTGAGGATTCTGCTTCTTCAGTTCCTTTGACGGAAAATGGAGATGGTTAAATTAAATCATCCCATCTCTAAGACTCTGTCACTCCGCCCAGCCTGCTCTTTCTCAACCATTGTCACCGGCAAAGGTCACTTGTGTGTCTGTCTTAATTTAAGAATTTAAGCAGGCTGGTAGTTACACGCATTTAATCCCAGTACTTGGGAGGCAGAGGCAGGTGGATCTCTGTGAGTTCGAGGCCAGCCTGATCTACAGAGTGAGTTCCAGGGCAGCCAAAGCTACACACAAAAACCCTGGCTCAAACAAACAAACCAGCAAACAATAAAAGGCAATAACTTGGGGCTGGAGAGATGGCTCAGTGGTTAAGAGCACTGGCTGCTCTTCCAGAGGTCTTAAGTTCAATTCCCAGCAACTACATGATGGCTCACAATCATCTGTAATGAGATCTGGTACCCTCTTCTGGCCTGCAGGCAGAACACTGTATCCATAATAAATAATGAATAAATAAATCTGAGAGAGAGACAGAGAGGGACACACACACACGCACGCACACACACACACACACACACACACACACACACAGCATTTAAGAAGAAGCTTCTGCTTAAAAACATTTCTTAGTCCTCAGGGTTTCTGTGTCCCAAGTCTCACTTAGGACCTTGGGGGTGTCCTTCCCCTCTCCCCAGGTTTCTCATTCCTGCCTGAAGGGTTTCATCCCTTCCTCAGTCTTTACTCCTACTCGGATAACTCCTCAAGCTCTTCTTTCTCCCGGTGCCCCAAATGTCGAAGTTCCCCAGAATTACACACGGCATGCTGTTCTTCCAATCTGATCAAGGTGAAATCCTGGGATCTGTCAGCCCCATCCCGCCCCTGCCTCAAAAGCCAGGCTGTCACCCATCCTAGCACACTCACTGGAATTGAGGACTGGTGAAAAGTAGAAACATCCCTAAATGTCACCATTTGGGGAAACAGAAGAGATAGAAGGGACCAGTGACACACACACACACCAGTCCATCTTTGGGGTGCTGATATGGGCTGTTTTCTGTGCAGTTTTACTGTCCCTGGGATCCAGGGTGGCTGCAGCTTTAAGTCACTGGTTTATCTCTATGCCTCTGGTCTTGAAGAGGGAGAGAGAGGTTAGAGAGCTGAGTTTTGTAGACAGAGGCAAAGGAGACAGGAAATGGAGGCAGAGATTCCAGGCTTCTATGCTGCTTCTAGTTAGCTCATGAGCCCACCAAAGAGACAGTACTATTTCGGCAAAAGCGTCGCCAAAGAGCTTGTTTCAACACAGCATTCTGAGCATACTGCTCATCTGAATCAATTAACAAGGTGTCTTAGACATCTTTGACTCTCAGCAGCCTTTGGTCCAGGGAATACATAAGTCACACTGCTGAACCTTTAGGAGGTTTTTGTGGTAGCTGCTTCTTTCTGCTATTCCTACCATGCTTTGCTTATTTTTGTTGTTGTTGTTGTTTTGTTGTTGTTGGCTTTCCTAAGCCCCTATCAGGAATCACTTTCCTGTGAACCCTGAGGACACAAAGTTGGTTATATTAAATATTATATTAAAGCATTAGACGTTGAGGTCTAGTATGGTGACTCACACATACCATCCTAGCACTTAGAAGGCCGACTCAGGAGGACCATGGAGAGTTCAAGGCCAGTCTGGGTTACCTAGTGAATTCCAGGATAACCTGAGCTACAAAGTGAGACCCTGTGTTAAAAAATTCCAAACAACACAAAACAAAAAAGCCAAAACAACAATAAAAACAAGGGCTGGGGGTGTAGCTCCGTTAGTGGAATATTTTCCTAGTGTTCATGAAGCCCCAGTTTCCAATACCACGGAAAGTCAGATTCCTCTGACTTCCAGAACACTTGCAATCCCAGCACTCAGAAGCCGGCTGCTGGAGGATCAGAAGTTCAAAGTTGTCTCTGGTTGGAAGCCAGTCTGAGCTACATGTCTCCAAAAAAGATGGGGCACAAAGATGCCTACCCAAGGGAAAGAGAACGCCATCCAGAGGAAGAGGACCACGATCAGATAGTTTTCTCTTGGTGCTCTCTTGTGGGTACTCTTAACTGACATCCTGGCTCTTAGACTTCTCCCCTGGATTCCAATGGGGCCTTTGGCTGGTGAGCTGGTCCGCACAGTCTGATTTTTGGATCATCAATGCCCAATGTGGCTTCTTCGCCCCCACCTGTCCCCCATATAACCTCTAAGAGCACCTGGACAGTGCACAGTCTCAAAGCATATGCCATCACTGAAACCAAAACAGAGCAGACAGATTTGGAAAATGGACTTCCTGGGAAGGTGGCAGGAGGCCAAAGCCAAGCAAGTGAGGAAAAGATGCCATGGGAAGAGGGAGGCTTCAGGCATATTGAAAATTGAGATGTCTGTGGGGAAGAAAAATCAATGCAGGCTATGAATCTTTTAGTATGGGCTGACGGCAAAAAGCATCACAACGGGACTGTTGTTTTTTTTTTAAAGGTTTTAAAAATAATTACCCATGTACATTAGCTGGTGTTTCTTTAAAGAAAAACATAACCTACATAAGTACTATATTTCAGAAAGATTTTAAAATACTAAAGTTGCCTCGCACAGTAAATCAATGCCTGACCACTCCCGAAAGTGCTGTCCATGTTTAGCATCGGTTCCCAGAGCCTTCTCATTAAGATCAATTCTGGTCCTCACTAAGAGTAAATGCCTAGTCAGATGGACCAAACGTCACTCAGCTTCCCTCCACAACCCTTGTGTGCATTTTTGTTACTGTGGAAACAGGTTTCTTTTGGGGGGCTCTGGTTTATAGTTGTTGCTGTTGTTATTGTTTTAGAGTTTGAGAGAGAAACAACAGCCCGGGTAGCTGAAAATCCTGGCAGCTGCCAGGAGGGGAGAGAAGGAAAAAGCCAGTCATACCTCTTAAGTCAGCCACAGAGGCAATGAGAAGGTGCCAAGTGTTTAGAGTGCCCAGCTGAGACTCGGAGTTCAGTCCCAGGAGAAAGGATTGCACAGGGACACATAGTTAGAAACAGGGAGGGAAGCCAGCTTATTATAAAAGAAAAAGCATGCCCCCAAAGGGAGGTAAGCTAGTGACCTGAGGAAAGGGCCCCAAAGCACCCAGTCACGTGGTGTCTGACCTTTTATAGGTTCTTCACAGTCCCCAACTTTTAGTTTATATTTTCAGGGCCAATCCCATCCCCACTGCGCATGCTCTGTCAGATGAAACCGGATAAGGAAGGACTTCCAATCTTCCTCTGCACACTGGCTACTTTCTAACTTGAGGTTTCCATTCAGTTCTGTCTTGCTTTCTCAGGGGAGAGATGCCAGCAAGCACTTGGCTCCCTGGCCCATCCACACACCATGGGGTGTCAGAATGACAGATCCGAGAATGTGCTATCCCACCAAGTCTAATGTAGGGAACCAATGAATTCATTGGACTTACTTACAGAGCATGGTGATGGTGATGGGTTATTTGAAGGCGGGGGGTGGGGGGTGGGGGGTTGGGGGGTGGTGGTGACTAAACTAGCCATATCATGCCAGCATGGATACAGAGATGGAATCCCTTCCATTAACTTTCCACATATACTCTAGCCTCTCCCAAGACTTTGAGTGCTTGAGCAAATTAGGGCAGAAATTCACACATCTGGCATTGGGTGCAGATAAACATGAATGAGACCTCCTATAGGAGTCCCATGCTTCCCCGTCCTTCTATGAGGGGGTGTCAGGTCCATTCTCCTTGGGGTTACATCTACTCTGATGAAAACAATAATGACTATTATGTCTTAGTGGGCAGTGTTCTACAACTCCCTTCATTTCCAGAAGCTTGTAGGCTAGACTGACCTCAAATTTGAATCCTCCTGCTTCTGCTGCCTGAGCTCTAGGACTGCAAGCATGTGTCATCATGCCCAACCCAACTGATACTGTTAAGAATGACTTCAGAACCTGTGTATTCTTGAACTGTGCTGGGCAAATACATCTTTTCTTATCTGTTGCTTTCTTCTCTTGAAGTTCCTACTAGGTCTTCAGTGTTAGGGACCTTCCAAAACTATGTGTTACTAGCCATTCCCTCCAAGCAGGACAATACCATTCCATCTGGAAGCAGAGTTGCTGTGGTGACCTCCAGTCACCACATGACTGGCACACATAGTCAAGGCAAGGAAATAAACAGAGCAATGCAAAGGGTAGGTTGGCCTATGGTTGATGTAGCTAATAACATTCCTTGTGCAAGGGGCAGGGAGAATCACTGGAGCCTACCTGAGATTCCAGTGACCCCTCCTTCCTGCCCCAGATATACATGCCAGGTGCTAGAGTACATACTGAACTGGCTGGGATACCAGTGGACACCTTCACAAATGCGGGGTGCTTTGGAGCATGGTGCAACCTTTCTTGGCTCTTGGTGATCTTAGCTGGAGGGAGTCTGGAGCCTTGGGAAACTTGATGGTCACCAAAGCTGCTCGAGTGACTTTCCAGTTCTTGTTTCAGGAATTCAAAGAATGAAATCCACAGACCAAAAGGGGAGCTTGGGGTGGTTATTATTTGAGAGCTTGAGTGGGTAAGGATGAGTCCCAGGAAATAGAGTACTGTTGAGTTGCTAGTCTGGAACTTTTTATTAGAGCTATGACAGAAACCACGATGCGACATGGCTTGGGGGACAAGCTGGTCCCTCCTCAATTTTAGTCATGTCCTCCTGTATTTCAGGCAGGGGTAAGAGATGACAACAAACCAGGAACCAGAGCTCTCTTCTGGCATTCCTGGCCTCCAGTAAGGACATTTTCAAAACTGCTTCTTTGGAGGACCTGTCTACCTGAGCAGTTCCTATCTACTGTTCTCATAATTTGTGTCCCTAAACGAGGAACCGGACAGAAACACGGCAATATCAACCAAATCGAGAAAATTAAGAAAGCATACATTCCCAAAAGAGGAAATGGGCCAAGCAGAGAAAGATTTAGGCTGAAGCTTAACAGGCTGTGCTGCATGCACAGAGGATGGGAACTTTTGTGTTACATTTCAAGGGCTTCGAGGCTCATTTGCATAGGGCAGTCTCTCTTATCCATGCTCTGTCTATCACATGTAGTAGCACATACAACTTCATGCATCCCATGTCTCATTAGCATCCTAACCCTCCACCCACGGGGGTGTGCATTGGTATTGTAATGAGCCACGGGACACCATCAGATACTCTGCACCAGCTCAAGTGGCTCTGAACAGCTCCGTCTGCTCTTGGCCAGGGCTGGGGCTGAGGGTTCCAGCCTCTCTCTTTGCTAACAAGTTTCTCCCATAAGTCAATCTGGCTGCAGCCTGTAAGTGAGTAAAGCCTCCCGAACCTTACCCTCTGCTCTCCTCTCTTGTATCAGCTGGAGATGGAATTCTTCAGTGGCCTTCCCTGAGAGCTCACTGTGCTAGGGATGGGAGTTTTCAGGGACGCAGCTGTTTTGAAGCCACTCATACTTCCCTGTAACAAACTCATTGGCCCACTCACATGGAATTAGGTAGAATTTTCTTGGGCTTGTTGGTGCCCTCTTCATCTGGGGTGGATGGATGGTTCATTATGCTTTCCCAGGAACACTTGTATTAAGAAGGACCTCTAAATGATTAACTTATATCCATAGATATGGGATGGGGTTGGTGCTGGGGTTGGAGACGGACCTGGTCCTTGAACATGCTAACCACATGCTCAACCACTGAGCTACACTCCCATCCCCATGTTTCTGGATTGGGAAACCCAAGCTCATGGAGAGATCCAGGACCCTATCATGATACAGAAAGATAGAATTCAAAGACAGTTGTGGTAGCAGATGCCTTTATTTGTAGGATTAGGAATTCAAAGACATCTTTGGCTACATAGCAATTTCCAAAGCGACCCTGACCTGTATGACCCTGCTTCCTGCTTTAAAAGGGGGTGGAGTATGGAGTTTAAGAGTGCCGAGAGGACTGGACCTCTCCACCTTTACCCAGAATCCCCTCTGCCCTCTCAAGTGTCTACTTAATCCTAAAACCAGGCTCAAGCAACAGGTCCTCTGACACCTAGAACACCCCTCAGAGTTCCTCCAGAACCTCTGTTCTTCCCCTACACTCTTCCCTCCTTCAGAGCTCTTGACAGCCAGTCTGGTGTCTCTGTTGTATCCACCCCCAGCTCCTGGCATGTAGCGCACCTAGCCAGTCTGCTAAGTGAACAGCCGAAGGAATGAAAATCGAATGTTCAGAGCAAAACGTGTGTTTCCCAGAAACTAACCCCAGAAAATGTTCTAGAAAAAAAGTATATTTCTGCTCTATTTAGATGTCTATCCTCATGTACTCACGCTAGCTCATATAGAAGCAAACAGGTCAGTGATACAGCCGAAGAGGCTTGGATGCCAAGAGCTCAGGCAGACTTGCCTGGTAGGAAGAGACCAAATGTTCTTCTTCCTAGAAATGTTTCTTCCTCCCCTTCTAGAACTCAGAATATACTTTCCTCACAAAGCCAGTTGTTGGAAGTTATTGCATTTCTAAGAACTATTCAGTTCAGCTGAAGTTCAGTTGAATGAAGTGTCTTAGCTGCTAGGTAGAGGCATATATACAGCCATTATAATGCCTGTTTCAAAGTGTCTAGCCTTTGCTTCCTTGAACCTCAGTACACCATGAGCCTGATTAATGGAGATCAGGTATGTTTGGGGAAAATGCTGTGTGTAATTGTTGGGTACTTCCCTCACAAGATAGCTGGGATTCTTCCAGAATGGGGAGTTGATTTTTGTCACACCCCAGGCAGGTGTTTTTGAGAACTCTTTGTCTCCTATATAATACATATCAAATTCTTTAAAGTAACAGGTATTTACCTGTCTTATCCAAGCACGATATGGCACCTCCCCTACCTCAGCTTCACCGACCATGTTCTTCAAATGCAAATTTTCTCAAGCTTTTAAACCAAGACTAGAGGTTAGAGAACACACGGGTTGATTGAATCTCTTCTCACTAAATCCAAAAGAGGGGTTGGGTAGACGGCTCAGTCAATAAAATGTGTGGTGCCCAAGCATGAGGACTGAATTCAGACCCAGCATCTCTGTAAAAGCCTGACTTGTCCTACATGCCTGTAACCCCAGGACTGAGAAGAACTGACAGAGACAGGTGCAGTCCTGGAGCTTGATGAAGCTTGCTGGATGGCTGCTTTAACTGAGTCAGTGAGTTTCAGGTTCAGTGAGAGACACTATCTCAAAAAATAAAGTGGAAAATGACCAAGAAAGATAGCTGGCATTGACCTCTGACCTCCATATATACAGACTCTCTCTGTCTCTGTCTCTCTGTCTCTCTCTCTCAGGTAAAATACATCACACACATATACACACATCCAAAATAATAGCAAAATCAGATCAACAATAGAAAGGGCTGTGGCTTCTCTCTATACACAATCACTAAATAATGTGTTAGCAGGTATATGGTGGATTAAGGTATGTCACTGATATGGTCTGTGGATGCACAACGATGTCCTATTATCCCATCCACCTCCCTCAGTTTGTACCCACAGCATCCTCAGCAGGCATTTGACGGGGTGGTCACCAAGCCCGCTGTTGATGAAATTGTTGTTCATGACTCTCGTTGCCTCGTGTCTGCACCCCATTTCTGGAAATGTGAGCATGTCTTCAGGAGAACCACTGTCCTTTTCACGGTAGTGTTGAAATACACCGATTTGTCGAGAGCTTTCAAAGTACTTTGCCTGTGGTTTCTCAGACCTCAGTTCTCAAAATATAGTCTTTCAATAGAGGCTTCGTCAACTATCATTAATGTGCTCTCATAGTATGCTCCTTCTTTTAGCTGTTCATAATTCAGGACAAACCCCAGGAGCACTGAGGCTGTGGGTTCTGCCCTCCAGGATATTGGGATAATGGAGTTACTGATGCTTTAGCTGGTGTGTGTGTGTGTGTGTGTGTGTGTGTTCATGTGTGCGCCTGTGTACTTAGAGACTGGAAGTCAGTGTTGGATGTCTTCCTCTGTCATTCTCAACCTTATTTTTTGAGACAGGGTCTCTCACCAAACCTGGAGCTCATTGATTTGGCGAGCCTTGCTGGTCAGCAAGCCCTAGTGATCTCGTGTCTCAGCCTCCCCAGTGCTGGGGGCACAGGCACATGCTACCATATCCAGCTTATTCACATGGGCTCTGGGGATCCACCCGGGTTCTCAAGCTTGCACGGCGGTCACTTTAGCAAGCTGAGTCATCTGCTCAGTCCTCTGTTGGATGTTTCTTGCCCAGTGTACGCAGGTCGCGTTGATCCGTCTTCAAAGCCTACACGTGACTTTTGCTGTTATCTCATCCGACTCCGGTCACCTTCCTCTCTACCCAGCTGCCTTGAGCACATCACCACAATAGCCTTCCCAGTCCTACACTGATGTCTATAGTAACAGCAGTCGTTAAAAGTGTATTATGTACCATCTGCTTCCAGGAAGGCTGCATGGGGTCAATTTAGACTTGGTTATATTTCAACTGTATTGCCAAATGTGCTGGTGACCTTCAGTGGGTTTTTCTAGGCTTTCAGTTTCACCTTTTAGAGATTCCATTTCCGGAAGGAAGAAAGGAAGGAAGAAAGAGGAGGGAGGGAGGGTGGGGGAGAGTGAGGGAGAGGGGAAGGAAAGAAGGAGGGAAGGAAGGAAGGAAACCTATGGCTGCCTCATAGTATTGGCATGCATGTGTGTTTCATGTATTTTTTCTTTTTATTATTATTATTATTATTTTAATTTTAAATAGTTTGTTTTACATGTCAATCCCAGTTCCCTCTCCCTCCCCTCCTCCCGTGCCCCCCACCATCCCCCCCAGCCTCCCACCCTATTGCCATTTCTTTCCACATAGGGGATATCTAGAGTCTGTCATTTCACTCAGGGTAGGGTCCAGGCACTCCCCTAAGAGTCCAGGCAGAGAGAGCATCCCTCTTTGTGTTATGGACGCACAACGTCTGTTTGTATTCCAGGGATAAACACTGATCCATTGCACAGGGCCCTATAGGTTGCCCAGGCCTCCTCACTGACTCTCACATTCAGGGGCTCTGGATCAGTCCCATGCTGGCCTCCCAGCTGTCGGTCTGGGGTCCAAGAGCTCTCCCCTGTTCAAATCAGCTGTCTCTGCTGGTTTTGCCAGCCCATTCTTTGCCAATTTGCTCACGGCTCCTCTCTCTCTGTCACTGGGTTCCTTGGGTTCAGTTCAGTGTTTAACTGTGGGTGTTTGCCTCTGCTTCCATCAGTCACTGGATGAAGGCTCCAGGATGGTTATAGACATCAAGTTCATTATCAGGAATGGGCATTCGAGGTGGTCTCTCCACTATTGCTTAGCTTGCCAGTTGGTGTCATCCCTTTAGATCACTAGAGGTCACACTGGTGCCTGATCTGTCTTCTAACCTATGATTCCCTCTTCCCCCTATTCTACCCCCACTCAACCTTCCTGTTCCCTCATGACCTACTCTCTCTTCCTCTTCTTCCCCTCTCTTCTTCCCAGCTTCCACTCCCCCCACCCCTCGCCGTGTTCCCCATCTGTTCAGAGGATCTTGCATCCTATTATTTCTTCTTTATAAAATGCAATATATACTTCTGTTCTTCACCTGCCTAAATCCTACTCAGCCAGGGAAAACACCTTTCTCAGAAACCTTCCCTGATCTGAATGGTCAGTTTCTTCTGGATCCCCAAACCCCCTATTTATGTGTTTTAGAACCTAGGACACATGCTATTGTCACAGCCACAGAATAGTTATAACCGTCTTTTGTCTAGTCCTGATATGTCTGATTGTAAGGACCTTTGCATGTGGCTTCCTTTGCCCAACTGCTTCTTAACTCTGGGAAACATTTTATAACCCCTCAGACTCTCTTGATGTCACCTGCAGTGCCTGACACTTCTTTCTCTTCCTTCATAGCACTTACCCAACGGAATGATCATTTATGCAAATAGTTGGTTTGCCCAAGCAGAACGAGGCCACTTGACTCTAATTGGCTGATCCCTGTGTCCCCAGTGTTTACAGCAGTGCCCAATTCTTAGATGATGCCCAGAAAACACAGGCATAAATGGACACCAGGCCTGGGAAGAGCCTGGGTTTGCTCATCAGTCCTAAGCCCTGTGCACTGCTGTCTCTTATCTCCCTCAGCTACCCAGGGTGCCCTCCTACTGCTGATGTCCACCAAGAGAAGCCTTTAGAGGATCATCTATTTTCTGAAGCTGCTGGGGTGCCACTGGGGATCACAATAGCAAGCACACAGTGTTCCCCTCATTTGTCTTCTCTGATCCAACTTCTGCCTGGACTGTCCAGTTGCTTAAAACACCGTCAGTACCCTGTCATATGGGCTCCAAAAATAGCCCCACTGGGAAACATGATGTGACCTTGGGTGCTGGCTGTGCCATGGACTGTCTACTAGTGGGAGGATTTTGTCCATTGAGATTTTCCCCTTAAGACTCAGCAACGTGTCTGGAGGCCATGTTGTCCTCAGCCTGTCTATCGACTCTGAAGTTGGGCAAGCTTAGTTTCTCTGCTGTCTCCTCTTAAGCTTGCATTTTCCAGAAGGCACCTAGACGTCTAGCGGCAGACAGTACAGGTTCTCCAGAAGCTCTCTTGTGTGTTGGCAGACTTTGAACCACAATCCCCTAACATTCACTGTATCCTTTTTGACAATGTACCTTTCTACATCTACCCTAGATTTTATGCTTTGAAAAAAAAAGAATGATGTTTTTCTCTTTCCCTCTACTCCCAGCTCAGGTCTTGCACACAACAATTGTTTAATATTTGTTGTCTGACTTCAGTGGAGAAATGGTTATCAAGGGGGAAAATTTTCTGAATAGACCCGAGGGTCTGCTTGAACCTTGGGAGGAGACATGGGAAGGGGTGGGTGAGGATCAGAGGCAGCCCCCTTTCTTCCTGACAGTTTCTCAAAGTGTTTTTCTCATTCCCTTTATTACTGGGGATGAAAAGGAAGGAAGGAGGTGGTGGGTTTGTGCCTTACAGGGCTTCCGCAAAAATCGATACTTTCTGTTTACAGATTATTTCCTTTCCATTTTTGTAGAGTTCTTACAAAGAGAAAAAGGAAGTAAAGAGAGTAATAACCCGAGACTCACAGCTGGGGAGAAGTCAATGTGAATTAAGTGAATTTGTTGACCAGATTTTTGGACTAGCTAACGCGTCTATTTTCTCCAATATCAGTTTCTTTGTAAACTTTACTTGTGTGATCCCACATTTTTTATTAAACAAAACAAGACAAAAAAACCCACTTGTCTGGAATGGTAGCTATTTTTGAGTTGAGTTGCATGTTTGCATGCAGTCACATGGCTCTAGTAGATGTAGTTACCTCCATTATGCAATGAGTCTTTCACTTCTTCAGAAACACGAAGTCTATTTTTACAGTTCCCACTCCCTGTGCTGAATGTAAAAGCCCCAGAAGGAGTGTATTAAGAAAGTAAGGATTTATGCACCAGGCACGCTCCCTCCGAAGGGTGCATGGTGGGCATCGTTCTCTGCAGTTCTGCAGGTGGCATGGGTGTGGACGCTTCTTCTACTTATGCTTGGCTTGAGTTTTCTAATTAGAACACGTTCTTTGCCTCCTTGACCCAAAGGACGTCAAAGAGGGTCACACTGAAGACTCGATGGTTTGAATTTCTTTTTCTGTCCTTTATTTCCTGAAGGTTAAAGCCAAACTTACTTTCTTCCACTGGCTGCAGTGGTCTTTCTCAATGGTGTGTGTGTGTGTGTGTGTGTGTGTGTGTGTGTGTGTGTGTGTATGCATGTTTGTTGGGTGGGGGATGCACATGTGTATGTAGATGTATGTGGAGGCCAGAGGTCAGTCAGCATTGGGTATCTTCTTCAGTTACCGTTTGCCTTACTTTTGACGCAGGTCTGTCCATCGATTAAGCTAGACTGATGGAGTGAGCCCCAGGGACCATCATGTCTCTGCTGCCCCAGCCCAGGGGTTCTATGTGCATGCTGCCACACTCAGCTTTCTAGGTGGCTTCTTGGGGCCCAAACTCTTGTCTTCGTGCTTGTACAAAAGCACTTCACTGAGATATTTCTCCAGCCTCTCATTGAGATGTTTTTGATGATAGATTCAGAAGCTGAGTCTATTTCTAAAAGAAAAAAAATTAAAAAGGCATTTTTGACATGTGTTTCTAAATTATTGTGTTGGGTTTCTTTTAACCTCCTTAAGAAGTCTGAAGGCCTGAGATTAAAATAATGAAGGCTAGACCCCTCTACAGCTTCCCTTCCTTCTGGATTACTTGGGTGCTTAAACCTTGGTCTATGCCTTGTGAGTCTCCATCTGCAAAAACGGTGCAGATTTCAAAGTATGCTGTGATCCAACATACATTCTCAAGCATGGTATTGTTGTTTGTCTTCCTAAGATTAGAAAGAAGACATAGATATTGCGAGTAGGAGTGTACATTTGACCCCTGACCCCTGACTGTGACACTACCCCACCCACCCCACTCGAGGACAGTCGCAGTACCGTATCTGTGTTAAAATCCCACTTACTGAAGCAAGATGGCTTGGGTGTCAGTTTACAGTTTCAAGTATCTGGGTGTGTTGTTCTGTACGTACCCAGCATGCTGGCCACTGGCTGGGCATTTTCCAAGCATTCTAGCAATTCTCGAAGAGGAGACTGCAGTACAAAATATGTCTCTTGACATCTGCTGATCTAGCGTTGTTTGTCTGTTATCATTCCCGGGATCTTTCCTTCCCCTGGAACCTGCTCAGAATGTGTTGTGTTTGTCCCTTAAAAGGTTTTAATAGCTGCAATCCACATATTAATGAGAAACAGGTTAAAATGAGTTAATTGGTAGCAATACATCTATTTTGGTGGTGATCAATATAAACATATTAGTGTGACATTTCCAGTTTCCTTCTTCATGTTCTGTCTTGGAAATCCAGTGTCTAGACTACTCTTGCAGCAAGTCTCAATCCAGGTCAACACATTTCAGGGGTTGTATGCAGTGAGCACCTACCTCTTTGGCAGCATCGATACAGAGCATGTCCATCCCTGCAGGAAACTTCTGTTAGACAACACATGTGTAGCCCAGCCCTGAGAATTGTTATCTAAGAATGTGTCTTTGTGAAGAAGGTACCATCTGTCATCTTCACTTCCCGAAGAGCCTCAGGGCAGTGTCTTTCTGGGCATCACTATTTGGATGTGTTTTTCCTCAGGGCTCAAACTGCACTAAAGCACACAGAGACTGCCATGCCAGGGCCCAGCTACCCCTGGAGCACAGGCATTGCCTCCATTGCTCCCTTGGGATGTGTCTGCTGGTATGGCCATTAAGGTATCTTCATGTTCCCAAACCTCTTCTAAAAAGGGCTTGCTTTGCATGAACCCTCAAAGATATGCAAAAGTGTGGTGGGCTGAAAAACAGTCAACAATCAGGAATGAAGCTCTGATAGTAACATTTGCTCAAGTATGAGGTGTGAATCCTCCCACCGTGGCCAGTGTGAAGTCTTCTAACACAGAGATGGGAAGAGAGACATCACTGTTAGGAGATGACGCCAACTCATCGCTGGAGCAAAATGGAGAAGTACACGCGAACTTCACTTTTCCATTTCCAGGAATGGAGGGAATATGTGTAAATGGAGTTCTTAATTGATCCAGATAATAAAAAGCTGTAGTCAGATATAGAGGGAAATGCTGAGAGATCTGAGAGAGGGAGCAAGCCACAGCACACCTTACCTCCTAAGTGTCTCAGCAGAGAAGAGAGCAATTTCCTGTTTCTCCCTGCTTATATCCTGTTTCTGCCCAGCTACGTCACTTCCTATCTGTCTGCACAGACCTCCAGACCTCTATGGTTAGCAAGTGGCAAACTCCATTCTCTGACCCCCAGACAGGCTTTATTTGTGCAAGAAAGATATCACCACAAATATGTCCTCCAATATTCTTCACAGGCATAGGAGAAAGATCTGGATGTCTAGGCGTATTCAGTAACAATGTCATGATAGATATGGACAAATTTAGTAAGAAAACTCTTAGGTTATCTTAAAGGATATATAAATGATAATAAGCATATTATTACATTCTACATCTATATCCATAATTAAAAATACAGAGCTAATCAATCTATCCTGTTTAAACATAGCTCAAAATGAGATCAGCTTTCATTACCACCTCTTTATTCTGGTCAGATGACAAGTGTACCACTGTTCAAAAATATATATATAGAAAGAAAGAAAGACCTAATACACAATGAATTGAAAATACATCTGAATTTCTCATTGGCCCATGTGTAGCATAGGCCACCATAAATGTGGACCAGAGTGTGGGATTATATGTTATGAGGTTTACCCTACCATGGGATCTTGGTATATATAACTATATTCAGAAAAAGGTCTTACCGTCCTCACTTACACTATGCACTGGCTACTGACAGACCAGACAAGATGTGTTCGATGGTTCAATAGTAGAAATTGTGTTATGGGAACAACCAACCACTTCTGATTGGATCTGGTACCAGATAGGAAAGAAGTCATGACTGGAACGTTAAACCTGATCAAAAGGGAGGTTGTGGGCCCTAGCGGGGGAAGCTGCTGCTCTTAGTGTGCTAGGAACAAAACTGCTGTGTTTATGCACATAGATTAGTGTCTCGATCTGCGTGGTCAGAGAAGCTTCTCTTTCATAGTGGGTAGCAGTCACTGCAGAGACATATAATTGGTCTAAGTGCTGAGAGCAAGTTACTGTGGGGTGCTCAGTCAGCAATGGGAAGTGCTCTATCACACTCCCCAAGGCTCTGGAGACATCAGGGAAGCAGGGGTGAAAGAAAACTGAGAGCCAGAGGAAGGGGTTAGAATGAGGAAGTGATGCCTGGAACGTTGACTCCAGGCATGGTGAGGCTAACTCTCACTGGAACTCATGGTAGCTGGGATTACCCACACAAGACTTGGATAAGGGTGCCCAGTCATATCCCCTGGTAAGATGACTGTGAGAAGACATCAGAGTCAAAGGAGGACTGATGGGGACAGGGAAGGAAATTGGTGTGAGAGAGATGGCACAGGGTGATGATGTGGGAGTGTGCATATGATCAAAATGTGTTATATACATTTATGAAAATACCATAAGGCATAACTAGGATGAGCTGATAAAAACCATTTTAAAAATATGTGTTGAACTAGGAAACTGTTTTCTAGATTTTGATGATTCATATCCACAGTCATCATTACTCTTATGAGCCCCATCTGATACCTGCCCTAGTCCTTAATAGTTTTCTCTAATTGGCTCATGATTTAATCAACTACCTAAGCCTTTCCTAATAACACTCACACACCTGCTTGATGTACTAGTTGTATTTCTTTTCTTTTCTTTTTCTCTTTTAGTTTTTCAAGACAGGGTTTCATTGTGTAGTCCTGGCTGTCCTGGAACTCGCTCTGTAGACCAGGCTGGCCTCAAACTCACAGAGATCCATCTACCTTTGCCTCCTGAGTACTGGAGCTAAAGACATGCGCCACCAGTGCCCAGTTAGCTGTGTTTGTTTTAAGGTGTAGCACTGTACAGGCACAAATATGACACTAACTGGAATGCGTGTTCCCCCTGCATCTTATATATCATAGGTAACAGATGTCTTAGAAGCAAGCATGGGCCAAGGTGACCTCTGTGGGAGCCACAGCGGTGTGGCTCCGAGAGCTGTCATTATCTCAGCCAGTTTAGTGCTCACTGTGGAAATTTCAGGATTGATACACCTTGCCTTGATACTTGTCAATCAAGATGAGTGAAACTAATGGATCATCTTGCCAGACTGTTGTGCAGGTCTCTCATTACAGATCAACTTGGCTCCAGACTTCTATTCTGAAACGTACTTGCTCCTGGAACGAGCTTGCTCTGTCAGGCAGCAGAAAGATCTGATCAAAAATTTAAATGAACGCACTCTGCATATAATATTTTGTCTCCTACTACTAAGTGTGGTAAATAGGTTGAAATCTGCATATAAATCAGTTGTGTTTGTCTAGTTGTCTCTCTGGGGTTGCTACAAGTACTACGTGAAATTTTTAAGAGATTGCTGAGCTTAAGAGAGGATATGGAATTATTATTATTTTTTTTACAAAAATAAGTTCAGGCATTAGAGAGTAGGTCTTTCTTAATGTGGTTTAAATAATTTCAACCAGATGAACCGTTGTCAATGATTTGCATTTAAAACATAATTAATTATGTTCGTAGGCTTGCTATTATACCAGGAAATTAAGATACCATACATGTGGATAATAGGGAATTTCTCAATTGTCTTTTTTAATCCACTAGGAAGCTGCATATCTATTTCCACCCGAGGAAAGAAAAACATTATGCTGCTAAAGTAATGCCAGTCTTTGCTAGGATTAAGAGTCTGTGGATGGTTTGTGGGATTTATGATTTCTCTTCTCAAATGAAAACCAGATGGGCTAAACCAACAGCATAAACAGTTGAAGGGGAAAAATGGCAAGAAAAGTCACATTCAGTAATTAAATTTGTTGCTACACCTTCTCTTATTTAATGAGATAGTCGAAATAGTCGGAAACTTGATTTGCAAGATAATATAACTCCCTGGCTCAGATCTAACCCAATAGAAGTTCTCTATTTTGTTCTGGAAAAATTAGGTAACAATATGATAATCAGGTAGGTAGTTCTTTTTATTAGAAACAGAAAAAAAAACCTTTCCTAAAATGGTCATACTGTTGCTCATTTTAATGTAGACATACTGACTTTGTGTGTATATTTAACCAGAAATAAAGTTAGTGTATGCCCTTTCCTGTAAATATATTAGCAATATCTGTGTAATCCTGATTATAGATATTAGTAATATTTAGTATTTTAGCACAAACACAAGGAATTAATTTACATCTTCTGATCTAGAGACTAGAAACATTTATGTTAATCATGCAGTTTTTAGGAGCGTGATATGCAAGAATGTAATGTAGGCTGTCTACAGTCCTGGATTCATTGTCTCTCATGTCTGACCACATTCCCGAGTACTGTGGGTAGGCTTTGCCCTCAGCTCTTTACAAGTGTTTTGTCTCCAGTAGAGGAGACCGAGGCAGTGAAGAGCCAAGTGTCCAGGTTGGCATGGGCCAAGGTTGTGTGGAGTGAGGTTTGGATATAGACCCCCGTTCGGCATTCTGAGTTCTTTGGCAAGTTGCTGGGGACACAAGAATGAAAAGAGATGCATGCTGAGTTTGTGGAGCTCATGGAGCCCATCACTTAAGACCTTCAAAATAAAGAATTGGGAAACATCGTGGAAACTGGCCAAACTCTTTTATTACAGATAAGAAAACAGTGACCCAAAGAGCCAAGTGCCTTATCTTCTGTGTGTAGGGAAGATAAGAATCTAGATAAAAAATGATGAATTAGCCATTTAAAGTGCTGATAGTGTTATTTAATTATCATAGTATTTTCTTGCTGGGTACTAGTACTTAGGTCTGATTCTTTTCTCAAATGTGGTAAGGAAATGTATGGATGTCAGTGATTATCACAACCATGGCTACAATAGGGATTAAGAATATAATTCTGGTTAATTCCATTCAACACATACAAATCAAGGGTCTATGACCTAGACATAGGGGTAAGTGCTGAGGGAATAGTGATACACAGGAAAGATGGAGTCCTTGACCTCAGGGCCATTATTAGGTAGTGGAAGAGACTGATAAATACACGATTACCATGATGGGTGGGCTGTCAGGAACTATAGTCACATAAGAGGAAACCCCGTGAAAGGGTCATCAGAGTTGGAATGTTAGGGAAATGTCCAGAAGGAGGAATTCTGGAGGAAAATGATCAGTATATAAGGAAGTTCCTAAGCCAAGCCCCAGCACTGTGCTAGCATCTGGAGCTATGTGTATGGTTTTAACAGGGTCCTTCCACTTGCTTCCCAAAGTCCACTCCCTCTACCTTCTTCCCTGCTCTTCCCCATCAGTGGCAGAGGACTGCATTGATGCACAGCCTCCCCTGTGGCCGCCACTGGCTTCAGCCTATGGAGTACCCAAGGAAGAGAGGTGGAGGGGAAAGACATGGTGGGTTCACGTCCTTGAAAACTGGTTTCGGCTAGCTAGTGGTGGTCTAGGTCCCCTCTCTACTGAGCTCTCTCTCTCTTCTAGGGTCCTTGTAAAGGCTTCGTACCTTGAGTGAGCACAGTTCATTTTCCTTACTGTTCCCTGTACACCCACCACTTCTTTGTGCCAAGGTCCTTTAAATTAGGCCTTCCTCGAATTATCCCCATTCCTTGTGTAAGGATTCCCAAGGAGAAAAACACTGTAATGAGTGGGGCTGATGAGAATGGAGAGGCAGATGGAGAGAGAAGCAGGAAGGGGTTGAAAATCTAGGCTAGAAGAGTCAGTTCCAAGAGAATCTGGTAGGCATGGAAGGGTTTGGGGTTTATTCTCCATGGACTAGAGGTGTAGGAAGGGAAGTGGCAAGATCTGACTTATGTTTATCAAAGATCACTCTGGCTGGGTGGAGGAGAGACTGAGACATAAGAATAAAAACCATGTCTTAGCTCTGATGTGAAATTGGAAGTTTCCTAGTGAGAAAAAAGAACAAGGAAAGGGTTCCTGAGGTGGCCAATGTGGGTTCTTAAGGATGAGGAAGAGATCAGCCTTGAGGGATACTAATGTAGCAATGAAAAGATCTTACAATGTAGCACAGAGCAAGAGTTGTGTTTGGGGGAAGTGGTGCCTTTGTGGGAAGTTACCAATGGAAATGATGTTACATGAGAAGAAACCCCCAGGTTGTACAGCATTATTTTCCTGTTGAAATGCCAAGGACTACAATGGCATTTCTAGGATAAATGTGTCATATGAATTAAAAAATTTTTACGGGAACAAGTCATTGTGAAATCCCCCTTTGTATACATACCATTGGATTAGTCATTGTCATGACCCTAATTTCATTACTAAGTAGGAGCATGGAGTAGACATGAAAAGGTTTTCTCAATAATGCTTTGCCACCAGAATATTCTTGGACATCGAAATAAATAAAAAATAAAAAATAAATGTGAAGCCTCTGATTCAACTTTTCTTCCTAAGATTGTTTACCCCCTTGTTAAAGCTATCTTTAAATAATCAAAGCCCCCTTCTTCCAAGTGCACAATGCAATGCTTTCAATGAAGCATTTAGGTCATTTGGAACACAGTATTGTTTTGTGATTCCCATCACTATAAAATATGTTCCATTAAGATGATGTACACTCTAAACAGGAGTTAATGAACCTGGAGATTTGCAGGATAATTCAAACTTTAAGAGTGATATTAACTTAAGTAAAGTTAGGAAAGGAAGAAAAATCAGGTTCATTACACCCCAGAGATCACAGTCTTTCCCCTTTCAGTTCATAAAAGCATATGGATTGCTCAGTTACTCTCATACCATCATTAGTGTGGTTGTCGAGCGTGTGTGTATATAATTAAGTACCCCCCTGTGGCTATTAAAGGACTCCGGGTTTCCACAGGGTGTGTGTGTGGAACTTGAGTCATAAGACCATGAAAGAGTCTCCGAATGTTTAACCTCTGTGGTATGCTGGGTGGAAGTGTGAGGCATCTGCTCACAGATCATTCAAAGCAAAAGTAGAACAGATATGGTCTCTGGTCAAATCCAGCCCACTACCTGTTTTGTAAATAAAGTTTTATTGGCACACAGCCATGGCCATTTGTTTGCACAATGTCTGTGGCTGTGTTAGCCCTGACACAAGAGCTGAGTAGTGGCAACAGAGATTGTAAACAGGTCACAATGCCTAAAATATTCATTATCTTGCTCTTTGCAGAAAGTGCTCTGCCACCTCTTGATAAAAAGGTAAACATTTGTCCCATGATGTAGACCATGTACATAACTATAAATCAAATAAAAATTACATTAAATTCATTAAAGATTGTTTCAAGGCACAATAGCTATATTACACAGAGTGTCAAGGTTCTTCAAGCCACTTGACCTACTTAGGAATACAGTTCTTTTCCTTTTATACCCTATGCCTGGTGTCTTAAGCTCTTACTATTATTTAATTTCTTCAAGAAGTAAAATAATAAATAAATAAATAAATAAATACAATAGCTACAAGTTTTACGAACGCTCCTGAAACACAATGTCTCCTGTTCCCCTTCTGGCTCTGCGGCAGCTGTTAACTATCAAATACTATTTCTAGAACCATGCTGACATCAGTCGATGATCATACACAAAGCTGCTTGGCATGATACACACTGTGCAAGTCGAGGCTGTTAAAATGAAACAGCTCTGTTCAAATTAACTCTATTCACATCACAGGGAAAATATCTCTGTGCGCCAAATCAATTCCTCCCCATAGCAGCGGGGGAGAAAAAAAAAGCCGTTTCCCACCCTCTACAAAAAGGTGATTCAGACACAGGAGGGGAAAAAAAAGATGATGGGGAAGGAAAAAAATATCAAAATTAAAATGATAAAACAAAAAATATGCTTGACAGCAGAAGCGCTTCCAAGTGGATGAAATTGGGCTAAAACCTGAGCCTGTAACAAATTTCACTGCCAGGAGGAAAGTCTGCATTCTGGACTCGGTTTTGTTATTAGTGCTAATATGCCTATATTTCTGTTCTGTTGTTCTGATGGCAAGAGAATAAATGCCCATAAAATATCTCCACCCAGTGGAAGCCCTGATGGTGGTTAGCATGCAAACATGCAGTGCTTATGTGGGAAGGAAAGACATTTTTTTAAAGGACAAACCTACTGTGAGAGGCCATTTTTTTTAAAGGATGACCTACTGTGAGAAGCCATTTCAGATCCAGGTATAGCTTTGAAATAGAGTTTCTTAACATCATGCAGCATAAAGACAAAAACAAAAAACCCAAAACAAAAACAAAACAAAAAACAGTTCCTTTGTGAAATTTAACGTTCTACAGATGTAATTTTCTTCAAGCTGATAAGTATTTTCCCTATATGATTTTTAAGTAGCGCTTCTTTAAAATTAACAATATAATCAGTGGTTAAGGTTGATATTCACGGTAACCACATCCTGGGTAAGGTGGGGTTTTGTTTGTTTGTTTATTTTTCTGTCTGCTTGCATCACCCTAAAATTAGTCTTTAAAGTCTCCTTGCCTGAGCTCAAGTCACAGCGGGAGATGGCTGCAGCCAAAAGGGACTATGAACTGTAAACATTGTCCCAGAGGATCTGGCCATCCCCATTTCCGAAGCTGAGGATGGAAGCCCTGTAGTTGTTTGCCATCTGAGGTGCCAAGTCTGGAGTCAGCAAGCCAGACGGTTCCTCTAAGCAGCAATTGGGTTTTGCGGTACAAGACTCCATAGGCTAGGAACTCCGGCCAGCTAGTAACAGCCGCAATTACAAAATGGGAATGTCAGCCTTTATGGGTTTATACCTTTTTGTGTTTGTTCTTTGTGTATGAGTGTGCATGTAGGTTTGAGTACACATATATGTACAAGCATGTGGAAAGCAGAGGCCATCCTCAGGGGTCATTCCTTAGGCTGCCTTCTTTTGGGGACAGGGTCTCTCTCTGGCGTGGAGTTTGCTATGTTGTCTAGGTGGGCCAGCCAGTGAGCCCTAGGGATCCACCAGTTTCCATCTCCTCAGTGCAGAGATGGGAGATGCATGCCACCGTGCCTGGCTTTTGTTTATTTATTTTTTAACACAAGTTCTGGGGATTGAACTGAAGTCCTTGGGCTTGTAAGGCAAACACTTACTGAAATTTCCCCACCACAGCTTTGTGTTTCCTTCTAAGGGCCTTGTTTCTACTCCTCCGTGGCCATGGACAAAGCAGTGCTCGTAGTTTCCTTGGGAGAGAAACTTACTGTATGTAACCCTGATCCACACTGAAGCCTGCCTTCAATTACAGGAAAGCTCTCACAGACCTTGGCAAATCAGAGATTATTTAAATAGCAACAGTTCTGCCACCTGGAGTTTATGCTCATTCCAAAGCCTCCCTCCACTGGCATTCTCCTTTCTTAGAAGCATTCTCTGTTTCTTCCTTCCTTCCTTCCTCCCTTCCTTCCCTCCCTCCTATCCTTCTTTCCTTCCTTCCTTCCTTCCTTCCTTCCTTCCTTCTTTCTTTCTTTCTTTCTATCAGTGCTGTCTATAGTAAACAAAATTCTAAGGCAATCCCCAAGACCCCCCACTCCTGGGCCCACTTTGCCCGTATCCCCCTGGAGTGTGAGTAAAGCCAGTCAATGTCCTTGGGTTAGTCTAACCCATGAATCAACTTTGAAAGGAGTTTAGCCTGGGTGGGCCTGATGTCGTGAACCAAGGCGAACTTTACAAAGAACTTAGAGAAGTCACATGGAAGGGTCCCTAGGGCAGCAGCCTCCAGTAGCTGCAAGCAGCCTGTTGCCCATTCAGAGTCAAGGAGCGTCACCAATTTATGAGTTTTAAAGAGGGATCTTGAACCTCAAAGGGGACTTCAGTCAATACTTAGCCTTGTAAAACCCTGAGCAGGGGACCCAGCTAACCTGTATCCAGACAGCCTGTTGTGATGTGTTATATGGCAATTTAAAACAAGTGCACCACCCAACAGAACTTTGCATGCAGACGGAAATACTCTCTATTTACTTTGCTCATGGTAGCTAGCCATGTGCTCAAACTACTAAGCATTTGAAATGAGGCTGGTACAACTGAAGATCTAGATTTTTAATTTTTTTGTATTCTATTTTCTTCAAATGAATATGGCTAGTGGCCACTGGGTTGGATGGTGCTAGTTTAGGCTCATTATAATGGAGGTGGTACTCTGGCTCACAAACAGCCCCCACCCACACCAGAGCTCAAGAGTCAGTTTTCACCTTCCACCTTGCTAACGCTGATCTCTCTTGTTCATGCTGCCATGCTGAGTACTCCAGGCTGTCCTGCACAGACAGTTTCCTGGTGATTCTATTGTTTCCACCTCCCGCACTGCCTTAGGATGGCGGATGTGCAACACTGCATCTGGAGAAGCCCGGCATATTCTAACCAGCAGATCTGATGACAGAGAGTTCAAGGCCATGCAGAATTTGGAAGTTATTATCGGAGCCTGGGGAGGAATCATTTAACAACAAAAAAGTTACAAACATCAGAGGAAGCAACAGAAGTCAGGGGATGTAAGTGCACATACCAAAATTTGTGTGAATAAATGAAGTCAGAGAAGTTATGAGGAAAGAAGAAAAGAGAGGGAGGGAGGAGGAAGAAAAGGAGGAAGTAAGGGAGGGACAAGCGACTGACAGGTCACATTTATAGATCAGGGATTGTAAGTTTTATCTTTGAAAATACACATTTTTTTTTGTTGTTTTTCGAGACAGGGTTTCTCTGTGGCTTTGGAGGCTGTCGTGGAACTCACTTGGTAGTCCAGGCTGGTCTCGAACTTACAGAGATCCGCCTGCCTCTGCCTCCCGAGTGCTGGGATTAAAGGTGTGCGCCACCAACGCCCGGCTAAAATACACATTTAAAAAAACCTTCTATTGGCTCTTACAGAGACCCAGGTTTGATTCCTAGTGACCACGTGGTACTTTACAACCACCTGTAACTCCAGCTCTAGGGGATCTTCTTCAGGCCTCTGCGGGCACCAGGAACTCAGGTGGTGCACAGATATATGTACATGCGAAACACCCATGGACATAAATTTAAAAAGTAATTCTCAAATAGTCAGTGAGTAGTCAAACCAAATGTGCCCCATGTAGGATCCAATAATAAAGTGACAGACTGTATGTAATAATGCAAATTATAGGTACTTATATAAATAAACACCTCTTTTCAGTTGTACCTGTCTAGATGATGATAAACAAACAATGCCAGGCATAAAGCCCACTTAAAATTTTGTATTATATCTATCTATCTACCTAGCTGCCTGTCTACTTATCTACCTACCTACTCTCTTGCAAGTGTATGTATCCACATATATGTGTTTATAAGAGCATGCACAGATGAACTTATATTTGCCATGTCACATGAGTGGAGGCCATAGGTCACCTTGTGGGAACTGGTACTCACATTCTACCGTGTGGGTCATGGAGACTGAATCCAGGCCACTGGGTTTGGTGGCAGGTGCCTTTACTCACTGAGCCATCTCACCAGCCCAAAAATTCACTTTTTACTTGCAGCGATGTCTGGTGATTTAGTGGACTCTCTTTCTCCTTACCTGTGCAGAATCTAAAAATAAAACCCTCCTATATTTTTGCTGCCATAACCCAATAAGTAGATTGTTCTCTATGGGGTTTCTCAGTGATATTTGTAAAAAGTATTTAGAAAAGCTTTCTAACATGCTGATGTCCTTGTTTTGATGCTTTGGGATGAATGTGGAACCTTCTTCAGTCTCCACTGAACCATATGCAATTTCTGGGACAAACACAAGATTTTGGTTTATTGTCTATCTTATTAGTCCTAGTTTCCAGTAATGACTTTTAATGTTTCTTTACTTTTATAAGAAGTATTTATGTGTGCGCATATATATGCATATATATAAATTTTCATTTTTAATCAAGATCATAAATAGTTGCTGGCAGTTAGCAGATTGTTTTCTTTGCCACAAGCACATCTTGAAGTCTGAGTCACTGGCAACAGCCTAATCCTAGGGGTGCGAGCCAGCAGAGTGCACGCAGGGTTTCTGTCTTAGAGACGGTGTCATTAAAAAGTCGTTCATTTGCTATTTATACTGAGTCTACAGCATGCAGAAATGCTGATTCGGCACCTACAGTGGTCCAGAGCTGGGGATATTAACATAGATGACTATGTGGGTGTCTTCACAGGACACAGAGGTAATGGGTGAGGCAGCCCTGGGCACACAAATGGCTTGCAGAGACTCAGATACACACTCTGAGATATACACCAAGTCAGTGGAAACATGAAAGACGATGGATGGCTCGATTTTGTCTGGAGGGCACTCTGAGAAATGGAGGTGTTGCTTAAGCTTAAGACAGTAGATAAGCGATGGATGAAGGTCAAACCAAGAAGGCAGCAAAATTCAAAAAAATAATCAGGATACAGACCCTGAAGGTCCTGCATTGTTACATTAAGAAATCTGGGATTCAGGAGAGATGGCTCAGTAATTACAAACTCAGTGTTCTTTCAGAAGGTTGGAGTTTGGTTCCCAACACCCATGTCAAGCAGCTCACAACTGCTTGTAACTCCAACTCTAGATGATCTGATGCTGTCTTCTGGTCTCAGAAGGCACTGCGCTCATGTGTGTCTATACATGCACACACAAACACATAATAAAAATAAAATCTTAAAAAAGAAACCTAAGCTTTTTGCTTTAAGGCAGTGGTTTTGAAAGTTGGGCCCCTGGATTATCACCACTCCCTGTAATATATTAGAAATGCAAATTGTTGGTCCTTACCCATGGGCCCAGTGAGGCAGCATCCTGGGCAACAGAGCTTGTGGTAGTCAGACTTTCCATTGCTGTGACACCAACAAAAACAAATTTTTTAAGAGGAAACACACATAGTTTCAGAGATTCCATTGTTTTCTAGGCTTGTTGTAAGGCAGATGGGGAAGAAAGAATTGCTCATGTCATGGAAGTGGCCAGAAACAAGATCTGTCTTTGCAGGGCATGCCCCCAGTGACTTACTTCTCTAACTAGGCCCCTGAAAACACCATCACATTATGAGTTACATGGGTGCTGGAAACTGAACTCAGGTCCTCTGGTAGAACAGCAAATACTGAGCCATTTTTCCAGCTCCAACTTCCAGCTTCTTGTCAACTTTTCCTCATTAAACATTTCTATATTTTATCCTAAGTTTTGGCTACCATTTTATAGAGGCCCCCATTAAGCTTAAAAATATTACAAGGGAGTCCTGATCTTGCAAAAGTTCAAAACCATGGAGTTGGTGTCTCTTCTGTAGCTTGGTTATCCTGACTGTTGGGACTGGTGGTGGCAGAGGGTTCAGCTCTGTATCTGACCCTCATCCAGATGTGAAAATTTTAATGTTGTTCTGGTTCCCTGATACTTTCCTCTCTTTGTGGGGTTGAGGTTGTAAGTTCAGCCCTGAGAAGATGTTTGATTCCTATTAGTAGTTTGCATATGATTAGGGTACAGCTGCTGAATAGTGACAATTCTCACATCAGGGTTTTATAGTCTTTCTTAAAAAACCCATATCTCCCAAAGGTATGATTAGCCAAAAGATTAATTTATTTTACAACCTAATTATAATTTCTTTTACAAAGGAGAGATCACTTTATTAAAACAGATAACAAACATTAGAAGCAAAGAAGATAGCCCCACAGAGCAAATTACTAAAGAAAATATATACCTAACTGCATTAGCTACATTTCTTGCCCATCGTTAGGTCTTATCAATCATTGTTTGGAATCTTTGGTCTTCCAGCCCAAGCCTCTGGCTGCCTTTTGGCAAATGCTGGATTTTCTCGGTGTCTAGTTTTCAGATGCTAGGATCAGTTGTGCTTGCCTGGCTGGCAGGATTTGTGGGAGAAAAGGCTCTCCAAAGCTGGTGGCTCCTCTACTCTCCTACTACATGGCTGAGCTCAGCGGGTCCTTCCCTGATTTTGTTTAAAACCAAAATTCCATCTTGACCCTCCTTCAGTGGGAGGCCTCTCCCGAGGGAACTCAGCCCTGGGGGATCTGCTTCATCTACTGGAAGCCTTCCTTGTCCTCAGGCTTTGATTACAGCATTTTTCCTTCAGGGTAACAGTGACTAGAAAAAAAAATGCTATAGACATATAAAATGGGTTTCTATCAGAAGTGTGGCATACTATTATATTGTATTATGTTGATGTTAGAGTGTTCCAGGAAAACAGAATCAATAGCATATTGCATGTACACACACACACACACACACACACACACACACACACACACTTCAGTTGTGTATAAACAAAATACCATGACCTTTTCTCCCATAGACAAACCAGAGTCCTTGGGTACAGTCTACCTTTCTTCTTGATATGCTGTAACTTAGTGGACCTTGACTGTTCATATCTGTTTTCCTGGTAGGGTGACCCAATTTCTGTCCCTGAAGGATTGGGGCTATTACTAGTACTGCCTGAATGGGGTCACTATAGTTTTCTACTGACTTTAGTCACAGGTTTGACATGAAGGTACCAAAGGGATCCCCCATGTGCTCGCCATGCTCTTCCACACCTCAGTTGTTGAAGAGCAGCCCATTGTCCTCTTGGTGGTCAGGCTCCCAGCCAGTGTAATACTTGAACTTCTGATCCTCCTGCCTCTAGCTCCTGGATACTGGAATTCCATGGAGGCGTGTACCTCCATGCTTGGTTTATGCCATACTGGGAATCAAATCCAGGACTTTGCTTACTAGGCAAACGTCCTTCCAACTGAACTACACCTCAGTCCCACCCTCTCATCTTCCCCCACGCAGAGAAGTCCATTCACAGACTTCTTCCCCAGATCATTTTAGCAACCAATTTTCCAATCACATTCTTTCCAAGTCCCTGACCTTCCAGCCAACTGCTGGGGTCTCTCTCTAGCAGAGGTTAGGGTCTCTCTATAAGGCCTTGGGCTGATGGGATGATGCACTGCCTTGTAATCTCATTTACTCCGTGACTTTTAATTGAAGTGTTAATTTAACCTAAAAAAAGAAACCTTCATAGAAATATAGAGAATAGTGTGTGATTAAATATCTGGGTACTATGGCTTAGTCATATTGAGCCATAAAATTAGCCATCACAACGTTCTGTGCTAATAGGGAGAAACCTAGCCTTTCTGCAATCCCTCCTTCCTTTTATCCTTCATTCTTTCTCTCCTCTTTCTACACACATTTCCAGAGATCCCTGTAGATTCCCAACCCTAGAAAGCTATTGATGAAGTTGAGCGGTCTCCTTGGTAACCGTCTCTAACTCAGAGCAGAATACAAACTGCTTTCTGAAGCAGACTGTCTTCCTTAAAGGGTTCATCTTTCCCTGTGCAATTTGAAACCTCAACTTAGGAGAACAAAATTTTGCTATCCCTTAGCCAAAATAATAGCAATAAAATATTAATATTCTAATGATAATTTAATAAAGCAATCAATGACATGCTGAAGAGTAGCTGGTGGTGGCTCCCATTTAGATTCTGCTGGTTTAGAATTTGTCATGATATGGCCATAAATCAGCTCAGAGATTACTTTGTTAATGACAAGGTTTGTCATGGGAATAAATGGTTTGAAAAATATTCAAAAGAAAAGATGAAGCCCACTTTAGAAAATTAACTATTTTCAAGATATTTAGATGGCTGATTATATAATGAATGAGATGTTGGGGGCTGGAGACTTGGCTCAGCAACTAAGAACAATTGTTACTCTTACAGAGGACCTGGGTTTGGTTCCTAGTATCTACATAGTGGCTTACAACTATCCATAAGTCTAGTTTCACAAGATTGGACGCCCTCTTCTGACCTACGAGGGTACCAGGCATGCACTTGGTATACATACACACGTGCAAGCAAAACACCAATGCTCCTACAATAAAAATAAATACATTTAAAACATAGATTTATTGAAGCAGTCCTAAAGACCAGAGCGAGAGATTAAGGAAAGAGGTTGGAGTCCAAAGTCAGCCTGAGTTATCTAGCAAGACCCTATTAAAAACAAAAGGGAAGGCTGGGAAGATGGTTCAGCAGTTAAGCTTATATGCTGCAAAGGATCGAAGTTCACTTCCAGCACCCACATTGGGTGGCTCACAGCCACCTGTAACTCTAGTTCCCCGTGGAGTCCATCACCTCTGGTCTCCATAGGCACTGCTTTCATATATACATAATCACAGAGAGACCCACGCACATATATGCAATTAAGAATAATAAACATAAAATAATAATTAATAAATAAAATAATAAACAAACAAGAGGTACTAATTGTCAAAATAAACTAGAAAATGTCTAGTCTGAATTATGGTGTTGCACATAAACTAAGTTACAGGACCACAATTCAAACCAGTACTCTGAGAGCCTAGAAAGTCCCATCCCTGTGGCACTGGGCACTCAGTATCACACATGGCTATATTGTCAGTCTTGGATAGGTCTGGTTCTCCCATTCCAGAGCACAGACATGCATAATGCCTCCACAGGCCCCAAAGAGTCCTACTTAGCCTACTCACCCACTGATTTCTAGTTTTGTTTTATCCTGTGTCCTTCCCCTTCACCCAGTGTCTCTGAAATCCAATCTAGTCTTACCTCAGGTTCTCTTTCGCAGTCAACAAGACAAAACTATCAACCAGGATACAAAACAAGTGTCGAATAAAGAAGCCACAGGTTGGGGAGATGCTCTGTAAGTACAACACTTGCTTCCTAAGCACTGAAGACCCGAGTTCAGGTAGACGTAAACACTGTAATGTGTGCCTGTCATACTAAAGTGTTCCTATGGTGAGGTGGGCGGCAGAGGCCAGAGAATCCTCAGGGTCTTGAGGGCCAGCAATCCTGGCACAAGCCTTGGTGGACAATGTAGAAAGTGAGTAGTGATGCCCAAGGCTGTCCTCTGACCTCCATACAGGAGCCGTAGCACCCACATGCCTGCATTCACACATGGACACCCCCTTTCCATACATACGCACATCACAGCCATATCCATGGAGTTAAAGAGAGAAAAAGGAGAGAGATGTCATCATACACCATAAACAACACTCCGTAGAACCCACTTAACACAGCAGAGAGCTGATCGATTGGATGAGAGTGTATGTTTTAGTGCCGTAATGCTCATTAGAGGAAAGCAGCAACAGTTTGTCATGTCTTCTCATTGGCTGAGAGCACGTGACTTTAGAGTATCAGCCACCAGACATTGAGCAGATTGGAATGGATTGTTACAAACAGAGATTTTCCCCCTTACAATATAAATATTTAATAACTTCACACACAAATAGTTTTATTGCGTATTGGTACTTTGCAGGGACTACAGTATGAAGCTAAAAATTTATTTTGTATTGAAGCTTTGCATTTTTTAGGAACAGTCTTCATGATTTCGGATTTAGCATATCTCCTAAATTGCTAAATAAGAAAACATGCGTTTTGAACAAGAGCTGATGATCTGTGTAGTTTTCTCGCCTTATGGAGTATTATTGTGAACTTAGAAATTCCTAGTGGGAGGGGCTCAGCAGGTAAAGCAATTAGCAAACACTGGTGACCTGAGTTTAGTCCCCAGGACTCTAATGAAGGTAGAAGGGGAGAATGGACTCTATAGTTTGTCCTCTGACACATGGGCGCATGCGTGTGCACACACATACTCTCTCTCTCTCTCTCTCTCTCTCACACACACACACACACACACACACACATATACATACACCAATAATAAAATATTTCTTAAGAGAATGCTTAGTGGCTAGGTACTTGGCTGTCAGACATTGTAAATAAAGTCTTACAGAAGCACAGCAAAACTCTTGGGTCTTGGCTCCACGATACAGTGATAGTTGTGATAAAGACCATTTATGGCCAAAGGCCTGAAGTATTTTCTGTCTCATCCCAGGGGAGGGAGAAATGTGGCCTTCTTCTACCTTCACTATAGACACTCAAAACAGTTTTGCTGTTCTAAATAGAAAAAGGGTTTTCTGACTCACGGTATGAATGAACATAGATTGCTCAGCTCCAACTCTGAATCTTCAGAAATAAACTACAGTGTCGCCCATTTGACTGTTTTAGGGTAAAATTTCCAGAGGCAGCACTAACCTATTTAAATATAGTACAAGCCACCTAGGCAATTCTCTCTTGCTAGCAAGGCCTTTCTTACTATGTAGGCCACGCTGGCCTGGGCTTTTGTATGTTCCTGCCTCGGCTTCCCTAGTGCTGGGATGTGACACCAGTGGGTCACCACAGCCAGAGCCACTTATGTGATTTAAACTTTTCTATTAGTCACATATTTTTTAAAAGATGACGTGAATAATTGCTAATATATCTTGTTTAACTCACTACATCCCAAAATGAGATTATTTCCACATACGATCAATCAATGGGCAAAATGAACAATGCTCTATCTTGCATTCCCTTTTCTGTAAGCCCTCAGAGCCAAGTGTGTTTTATAATTGCACCCAAGACTATCATACACTCCCAGGATGCCTTCATTTGCACAAACTGCATTTCAAGTGCTCCATAGCCTCTTGGAGCTGGTAGCCTCCCTATTGGACAGCACAACGCTAGAAGCAACAGACCGCTAATGACCTTTTACATTCTTAATTTGTTTTCATTTCTAATGAGGAAACTATTACTCAGCTCTAAAAACTGTGCAGAACACATGGAGATGGGCAAGGAAGAGATCCAGTTCGGAAGGAGCTCAGTTTTCTTGAGTATTTACCTACTTAGGTACAGTCGTGTAATTTAACAATGGGGAGGTGTTTGGGGAAGAACCACCATGTATAGTTACACAAATTAAGATGGCTATTCCATGTCTCCGTGCGATACAATCACATTGAAGCCCCACTGTACAAATGGTCCGTCTGTAGCTTATGACTCTATTTGTGTTTGCACTTTGATAAATGCAAGATGCATCGGAGGCAGATACTAAGAACTGCTTGTTGAACTTTGTACAAGAGCATCCTATCCCAGAGCACGGGCACAATCCTGAGCCCTTAACATGAACACATGAGGGTCCTGCAGAAGTCCCGCAAAAGACCACCATGAATGTACGCAATTAGCAAGAGCATTGATTATACCACATAAATGGTGGGGTTGTTCACCTGTACAAAATGGCGATGAACCCCAAGAGGCATAGCTAAGGGGAGTTTCAGGAGTGGTTAGGTCATCTCAAACTTAGTTGGTTAAGCAAGCAGCAGTTATGTCAGTATATGTCTAATTGGCTGAGGTTTAGGCTTGTCATTTTTGGACACATCCGCACAGATTGGACCCAAAAGGGAGCTGCTGGTTTTGTCCTTGAGATACTGTGAGGCTGACTTAGACATTCTGGTTGTTTTCTCTCTCGACCCTGAATGTAAGTTAAATAAATGGCCCTTTGTTGGAAAAGACACCTGTGTGTCCATCTCAGAGAACTGAAACCTAAATTCAGTTGTAAAAGTGAGAGAGTTTAACCCCTTCAATCAGAAACATAGATGAACACATTTGTGTCTTTCTTGGTGTCAGAATTTACAGTAAATTCTTGAGGTGAAACAGTTTCCTTATTAGTAATTTCCTAGATGATCTGAATTTCCTTCATAGCCAGGCAAGACAAACACAGTTTCTTTTATTCCAATACTAGCCACTAATATTAAGTCCTAGACCACATATTACATATCACACTGTAAATATATAAATGATATTTGTAAGTTGCAGAAAAAGTTAGAGGCCACAGCAGAGTTCAAAGACTTTCAAAGGAATCTAACAGCAGCAGCAAGGGAAAACTGAGAGAAATACAAAAGGAATCTCTATAGGGGGCTGAGAGTTCAGTTCATGGGGTAAGAGAATTTGCTGTGCAAGTATGAGTACCTGAGTTTGAATCCCCAGCACCAGTGTGAAAAAACAAACAAGAAAAAGAAAACAAACAAAACAGGCTTGGTTGCCCATTGCTATTACCCCAGCATTGAAGGGCAAGGGACAGGGGACTTCTGGGCACTCACCAGCAGGTCACCTAACTGAAACAGGGGCTTCATGTTCAGGGAGAGACACTGTCTCTCCGGAACAAAGTAGAGAGAATAGAGAAAGACCCACGATTGCCCCCCCACCTTTGACCTGTGTGTGTGTGTGTGTGTGTGTGTGTGTGTGTGTGTGTGTGTGTGTGTCTGTGTGTGTGTGTGTGTGTGTGTGTGTGTGTGTGTGTAAGCTCTACAGGGGTCAAATAACTAAACCTATTGGAGGTCAGTTGAAAGTGCTGCTGCAAAGCCGGTGTGGTGCACAGGTCTTTAATCCCAGCACTTGGAAGGCAGAGGCAAGGGCATCTGTATGTAAATTCCAGGCCAGCCTGGTCTACAAAATGAGTTCCAGGGCAGTCATGGCTCTGTTACATAGAGAAACCCGAGGTGGGGGGAGGGAGGGAGAGAGGGAGGGAGGGTTGCTGCAGACTCACGTCATCAGGTGGCAGGTTCGAGGCAAGCTGCAGCAGTGAGGTGGGGAACTGTGGAGGCTGCAGAGCTGAAGGACTACAGCACTTCCAGTAGATCCTGTCAACAGTGAGGACTAAGCTGAGCTGAAGTCCCTGGCACCGTTGCTGGTTCTACCTGGATGTTCTTTGATGCTCACTCTGGGTGGTCAGAAGGCATGTCTATAGGGGGCCAATGCCACCTCAAAGTCAGGTGTCTTCTTTCTTTTATACCTTTCCCTCAGTTCTTAGCTTGGCATTCCTGATGTGAGTTTAATACTCCCATGTGCTCTTATAGACACAACTTACTTTGATAAATTTATGAGGTGGTACCCTTATCTTAGACCAGTAGTTCTCAACCTTCCTAATGCTGTGACCCTTAAATACAGTTCCTCATGTTGTGGTGACCCCAAGCCATAAAATTATTTCATTGCTACTTCATAACTATAATTTTGATACTACTGTGAATCATACTATAAATATCTGATCTGCGACCCCAAGTGGGTTGTGACTCACAGGTTGAGAATCACTGGCTTAGGAATAACTTATTTGTCAGTCTGTGTTTTATGGGTGATGCCAGACAAGGGGCTGTTCATGCACCCACTGTGGTGCAGAGTCATCTTACCCTGAACTCAAAATGGAATCCAATACTGCCAGTGAAACGGAGTCCTTTAGGGTAAGGCACAGTATGAAAAATCCACTGTTTGATGCAACACAGAGTAACTTAGGGCAGGGCACAGCCTGGTCTGCACAATCAGACTACAAAAGCAAAAAGAGCAGGTTTCCATTTTCAAACACCTGTGTATGCTAGGTTCTTCGTTGCTGTTGTTGCTGCTGGTGGTGGTGGTTTTTAATTATCTTATTTCATGCATGTAGGTGGTTTGCCTGCATTTATGCCTTTGCACTACCTGTGTGCCTAGTGCTGCCAGAAGCCAAAAGAGGGCCTTAAATGCCCTGGAACTGGAGTTTGTATGTAGGTACTGGGAATAGAATCTGGATCCTTATACTAGGGTTTTTATTGCTATGAAGAAACACCATGACCACGGCAACTCTCATAAAGGAAAACATTTAGTTGGGTGGCTCGCTTACATTTTCAGAGGTTCAGTCCATTATCATCATGATGGAGAGCATGGAGGTGTGCTGGCAGACACGCTGAGAGTTCTACATCTTGACCTAGAGGCAACAGGAAGTCAACTGAGACAGTGGGTGGTATCTTGAGCACAGGAAACCTCAAAGCCCGCCCCCATAGTGACACCCTTCACCCAACAAAGTCACACCTGCCAATAGTGCCACTTCCTATGAGATTATGGGGGCCAGTTACATTCAAACTACTAAGTCCACTAGAAAAGCACCCAGCACTTGTAACCACTGAAGTATTTTTCTAGGCTCCTGCCCATTTTTTCAAGTTCTAACTCAAAAAGAGTAACTTTCCACTTTCCCTTTTCTATCTCTTCTTTGGATGATGACCAGAATCTCAAGCATGCTTGCCCTGACACTCTGGGCAGTCTCACCATTTTCTCTGAGACCCATCACCCACCCACAACTGTAGCTAGACCTGCCTGTTTTCTTGGATGCTAACTCAGTAAGTCTGGTTAGATTTCTTACCCATTTTCCTCCCCTTGGCAGCTGCTGCCTGCCCTCTTGTTTCTTTTTCTTTTTCTCAAACCCTAGTTGTCCTTGATGTTACTTCTGGGTCTGTTTTTAAGTTATTTGAAAATCAGGATTCCTGAGATGGCTCAGTAGATAGTGATAGAAGGCCCTGGAACCCAGATGGTGGTAGGAGGTAACTGACTCCAGTTGGTTGTCTTCTGACCTCCACACACATGCCCTGCCATGCATGTGCACATACAGACACCCCAAGTAAATAAACACTTAGAAAAATCAAATTTTTAGTCTTTTATTAGTGAGACCAAGAACCCACAAAGTGGAATTGTGGTTCCCCAGTCACACTGTAGTTAAGAGAAATACATAAAACAGTTCATATACTTTTACTTAATTTTAATACTTCACTTACTTTTTATATTTGCTTGAACTTTAAATAGTCATAAATTATACCCTCTGAACAAAGTAACTTTAAAAGTCACAGAATTACATACACACACACATATACACATATATATCATTGTAAAGACATTTGTGACTTTCTTGAGAAACCCGCCTTGGTTACCTGCTATCCATCCTTTAACCCTCTGTCTGTCTTTGTCTCTCTCCAAATGTCTGAAACTGGGGTGGGACTTTGTGGTGAGACCACTGTTTTGAGACACCCATGCTCCAGTAAATCACCTCTTGCCTTACTTTGTTTCCTTGTCATTGTGAAAAAATACTCAGAGCAATTTAAGGGGGGAAAAAGGTTATTCTAGTTCACACTTCCAGATTACAAGTCATCATGGTGGGAATTGGAGCTGATGGGAGCTTAAGGCAGGTGGTCACATCACATCCATGGCCAAGGAGACCAGTGACCACGTGCTTGCCAGGGTTCCGCTCCTTTCTCCATTCTTATTCCTTCCAGAATCTCCAGCCTAGAGAGTGGTGGGAGTCGTTCTACCACAGTTAATACAGTCAAGATCGTCCCTCACTGATATCCTCAGATGCCCATCTTCAAATGATCCTAGATTCTGCCAAGGTGACAATTAATGCTATCACACACATGTTCTTATAAGTAAGCCAAATAAATTCATTACTTACATCAGCAAGTAGGGCCTGCCTATTGTTGATGCCCTGTCTGGAGTGAATAGATTTTTGGTCATGTTTCCCCACAAAGAGTAACAGGAGAGATAGTTTACTACTTGGCCCCCTGGTGAGTGGATAGTATGAACACTGGGGAGAGGAAAGAAGGGTGGGTAGACTTTCTTGGCTTGGGTACCAGCTTGAGGCAGGGGCTAGAGTCCCACAAAATTCACAACCACCAAAACTACCCCCAGCCAATGGATTCTGGGTGTTTTGTCTTGTGAACTTGAAGAATGAATTTCGCAGACGGTGGGTGGGTGAGACTTATTAGTCTGTTGTACATTTACAGAGGAGCATGTAAGACAATAAAAGTTCTGAAGGGGTAAAGAAAACAGTTTTTCCATGAGACATATAGGACATCATGAAGACCAAATAAAGTTGACTAAATATTTATCAAAGGTTTAGTGTAGTAACCATTCCTGTAATCTCAGCACTCAGGAGCCTAAGGCAGAAGGATCTCAAGTTTGAGGTCAGCCTAGACTACAAAATGATTTTCTGTGTTAAAACAAAATAAAAGAAAACAAGGGGCTGGAGAGATGACGTAATGCTTTATAGGGCTTCGGGTTCTTGCAGAGGTCCCAGGTTTGATTCCCAACACCCCCAGGTGGCTTACAACCATCTTTAACTCCTGCTCCAGGAGATCCGATACCCTCTTCTGGCCTCAATGAGTACACACACACACACACACACAGAGAGAGAGAGAGAGAGAGAGAGAGAGAGAGAGAGAGAGAGAAAGTTTTTTCAAAAAGCAATCCTTGTTGAATGATAAGGATATAGAAATCTGGAAGTGAGGTTTTCCTGCCTGTGTCAGTGGTAAATGTTTGAGTAGCGTCTTCTATTTGCTAATAGTGCTTTTAACTACAAAGCTTTACAAGAACGGAAGCCATTCTGAAGGACCCTCTTCCTCATCCTCTCCATCAACGAGCTATTGATGTCTTTTGAATACATTTTACAAATCTACTTGTACCCCCACTCAATGCCCTGTGTAGCAGGCAGCGGGCTTGCTTGGGCGTTGGCTTTTTAATTACAAAGGACAGCTAGAGGAATATTAGTCCAGCTCTCAAGTCCATTGGCTGCATATTGACTTTTCAGTGTAATAAGCAAAACAGCATTTATTTTCCTCTCATCTTAGCTATTCATGCAACGTTAACGTACTCAGCTCATCTTTCCTAGAGTATACCGTTACACCATTTTTTTTTATTGTTGGGATTCTTTTCACTTATTTTTAAACAAAGAATCCATTCCACAAGGAAGGCAGAATGCTGTCTGAGCTGCCATTCTTATTTATTTTAAAGGAAACAATGGCTTTCTGAAGCAATAACTCACCTACCCAGAGGTCATTTTTCCAATAGTCTCAGCCACAGTGAGCAGGGCTCCAGAAAAAGGCCTCCAAGCAGTTGAAATAAACATCACAGAGCTCATTCACAAACCTCATGGAGTTCATTTCCATCTTTTTACTGTCATTCAACAAACAGCTCCCATTTTGCACGTGATCCTTGTGAATCTGACAAGCTGCTTTCTTAGCTCCAAGACTAGGAAGAACTTTTTGAAGGGGATCAAGGGGCACTTAGGGTCGGGCGTTGGTGGAGCACACCTTTAATCCCAGCACTGGGGGGCCTGGGGGGGCAGAAGCAGGAGGATCTCTGTGACTTCAAGACCAGCCTAGTCTACAAGAGCTAGTTCCAGGACAGCCTCCAAAGCCACAGAGAAACCCTGTCTCGAAGAGAGAGAGAGAGAGAGAGAGAGAGAGAGAGAGAGAGAGAGAGAGAGAGAGAGAGAGAGAGAGAGAGCTAGGAATGGATGGCAACAAAGGAGACACTTTCTTTAAAAACAAAAGAAAATGGATATAAGAATTTAAAAGCAATATGGCAACTGAGGGTCTTTTGTGTTTGACCCACCACCCCACATCCTGCGGGCTCAATTATCGTGAAAATCATGCTCCTGCCACAGCACTGAGCTGTTAGCATTATTTCATGGTCAATGTTCTTGGCCATCTGAGAAGAAGTACTGCAGAATTCAACATGGAGGAGATGTGGTGAACTCGAAGGAGGCTAAGAATACAAGAGACTTTTTTGCTCATTGGTCTTTTCTACTTCGTGTAGGTCCCCAAATCTGAGACTAATTTCTTTCCCTATAAAATGGAGAGAGAGAAAAAATCAAAAAGATAATGTCCATAGCATACCTGTTTGGATAACATGGGATCTCTAATCTCCTGCAGTCTCAAGTGCCATGTCAGAAGTTATAAATGAGAGTCAGGGACTCAAAGGAGAGAGAGGGAGAGGAAAGGGGACTTAAAGGGATCTGCCTGGAGGATAAAAAGACAGAAGGGGAATTCATGGGACTTACCCTTGTGGGTGGAGAGGGACCAGCCAGTCAGGGGAATATTTAAGTCAACCGTGAATGCAACCCTTTTCTCCTTCCACCTTCTGACCACAGGGAATTCCATACCAGGCTGTAAGGATGCCCGTTTGCTCATTCATTCTGTTAGCTGTCAACAGATGGTGTGCCCACTACTCATTGGGCCTTGTGCTAATTATTGCCTGAGATTCAATAGTGAAGCAAATGTTCTGTTCCCTGCTTTACAACAAGATCTGAGAGAGTATGGAGGCCCCCCAGCGGAACACGTGCCAAACTTGGTGGTTATTAAAGTGGGCCAACATTAATGACAATATGGGGTATGTGGTGAGCTTTTCATCCCAGGCAGAGAGAATTGTCCAAACCAAGAAGATGCGGAAAGAGGCTCTGGCCCTGACCATTCATCTACGGACATTCAGTGGGTGGTCTAAGTCCCCATGAAGACTCAAGGATTGATTCCAAGCCAACATAAAAAAAAAGTTCCTCCTACTAAAAACTGTAACATCTACTTGTCACAAATTATCTCTCTCTCTCTCTGACCTAGGACTAGACCAAGTCTTCACATTGGGCTAATCCTGTGCTGCCTTTAAGTGATACCCTGGGGTGGGGGGGATCATTTCTGTCAGCATTGGTGAATTCAACTGACATCATACCTGAAACACAAACAGAAGGAAGTGTCTTCATTCCTAAAACTGTGTTTCCTGTTGGCTGTAGTTTTGGGTGGCCATGATGGAGTGGGGCTCAAAGTCCAAGTGTTGACTTCTTAGTGGCCAGCCACTGGTCTGCCTAAGCATAGGGAAAAAAGTTCATCTAACATGATCTTATGCTTTATTTACTCTTCATTGATTTTTTTTTTGGTTTTTTGAGGCAGGGTTTCTCTGTAGCTTTAGAAGCTGTCCTGGAACTACCTCTTGTAGACCAGGCTGTTCTCGAACTCACAGAGATCTGCCGGCCTCTGCCTCCCGAGTGCCGGGATTAAAGGCGTGCACCACCAACGCCTGGCTCTCTTCATTGATTTTGGTGGGTATGAAAATTATGATTTTGGAGACTAGGGATTATCAAATGATCACCCACTTCATTTTACTGATGGAAAGTTGAAGCTCAATAGAGTTAGATGGTGTTTATGGTTTGTGGACTGGACTTGGGCACTTGGGGAAGGCATGGCTGTGGCTTCTTTATCAGAAAAGACGTTCTTGAAGAAACACGAACATGATATCTGGAATAGCTTAATATAGTCACCTAGAGTTTCGTCACCAAGTCAGTGGGACTTGCAAAAGAGGGAGTATTGATCAGGGAGTGCCACACTGTTTTATCTGCAGTGTCCACAGTAGCTCTTTTCATGGCCATCTTAATACCAGGTTCAACCTTTGGCCTCTTTCGCCTTATGAATGCCAACTCTAAATCAGGTGGGCCCAACTTCTTTCTACACAGTTTGTCTCCCCAGAAAGACATGCAGTTGCTCTCTATCTAGTGAAACTCATGTGTGTGTGTGTGTGTGTGTGTGTGTGTGTGTGTGTGTGAGAGAGAGAGAGAGAGAGAGAGAGAGAGAGAGAGAGAGAGAGAGAGAGAGAGGCTATTTTGCTATTCAAACAACTCTATACATAGCATTTTCCCTTTACATTTTTTTCTCTGTATGGTGAGTATATGATTAGTCTTAAGCCTGATGATCTGAGTTTAATTCCACAGGACCTATATGGTGAAAGAGGAGAACTGTTGCCTGCAAGTTGTTTTCTGACCTCTACACAAGTGTTTTGGAACACACACACATACACACACACACACACACACTAAAGAAGCAAATGCAATTTTTAGAAATCTAAGGATCTGGAGAGGTAAAGAGCACAGACTGTTCTTGCAGAGCACCTGAATTTGGTTCCCACATTGGGTAGCTCATTCATCAACTCCTGATACCCTCTTCTGGTCACAGAACACATGTGCACATCCACAAAGGCAGGCACCCACACACATACACACACAGATAAAAAACTGAAAAAGGAACAGAAGATGAATGAAAATGCACTGAGTCACACCAGGAAACCCTAGATTCTGATGTTTTATCAAAGTGAAGAAAGGATGTACCTATGTGGATCTCGGTTTCTCTACAGAAAAAAACAATGGGCTCAGACCAGGAGATCTTTTTACTTGTTTTATAGTTTTGTTTTGTTTTGTTTTGTTTGAGTCAGGGTCTCGATGTGAAGCCCTGGTTGGCCTAGAGCTTGCTTTGTTGGTCAGGCTAGCCTTGAACTCATAGAGATCTGTCTGTTCCTGCCTCTGGAGTGCTGGATTAAAGGCCTAAGCCAAGAGGCCAGAGGATCTTTAATGCCCCTGCTAGTACCAGATTGTCTGTCATGCCTCTAATACTTGGCTCAAAATACAAGAATCTTATCTAATTCCAAGTCTGATAACAGACAGAGCCTAATCTCTCCAAGAGTAGCAAAATATTGGTCTCTACTTGGCTGTCAAATGAGCATCTCTAACCTAGGATGTCTGAAACAATATTCCCAGCCCATCCCATTGACAAAATTAGCTGTCACTTAGTTTTTCCATCTTACTGGAATGGCTTCATCATCCACCCACATGCTTAAGGCAGACATCTAGGGGCTATTAGATTTTCCTCTCCTTCCTCAGTACCAACTAGCTGTTAGTACATCCTTTTAGTAGTCTCAATAGTCTTGCTGTTCCTGGCCATCTCACAAGCATTCCCCTCATCTACACCCTCATTATCCTCTCTGGGACCACATTTAACAGCTACCTAGTCTCTCTGCTTCCAGTCTTGCCCATCTGCAAACCACCTACCATACAACAAGGCTGACCACTCTGCAATGGACAACCAATAACTGGGCTCATCCCTAGAAGAAGTGAATTCTCCCAGCAGTCAGTAGTTGCCTGTAGTTCTTTGTCTAGGCCTGGGACCCTGTGAATTTTTCCCACCTCCACATTAGCGTGTCCATTCATGTTGCCATTCTCCTGGTCTTGTTTATTCAACCATTTCCAGGAGGTATCGTTTCCAAGCAGACCGCCTGGTATTCTGGCTCTTGCAATCTTTCAACCAACTCTTCTGACATGTTCCCTGAGCCAAGGATGCAGGAGCTATGATGTAACTGTATTCATTGGGCTGGGCTCCCCACAATCCATTGATCTCCGCATTGTGTCTGTTTGTGGTTTCCTGTGATGGTCTCCATTTGCTGTAAAGAGAAACTGCTTTAATGAGGGATGGTAGCTACATTTATGTATGCGTATGAGGATAAGATTTAGAATGTAGTAAGAAATTACGCTGGTCTAGCAAAGTTGCAGTAGTAGATTCTTTCCTATAGCTCATGACCTCACTAGCCCCAGGAAGCTGGCTAGGTTTCCAGTACCAGGTGTGATTTCCCTCCTGTTGAATGAACAACAAACTTCTTAAAGGTAAATGTGGAGGGGAAAATCAGTTTCCTGAGTTCATAAGGAATTCTGAGCCTGAGAGCCAAGGAGTCCGCAGTTCCGCCAGAACAGTTGGTGTCTGTCTGACAGTCTCATAACTAATGTGAGAGCCAGGCCTGGTAGGCCGGTCCATTCCCTCATTCTTCATCTCACTTTGCTCCATTCTCCTTTCTATCTAGAAAATTCAAACTTGCATTTCAGAAGGCATTGCAGGTCACTTCCCCCTCAACACCCATCCTTGAGGCCTAGCAGAGACAAACTGCCCCTTCTTTTCCATTTAGGAAAAACAGTAACAGTGACAACAACCACAACATCCAACCCTAATCACCCCGCCACAATCATGGGAAGGAAGACAGCACCGCTGCATCTCCGACAGACTTTTACAATCTAGTTTTATGATTATTCAGCACTTCCGGAAATGCTAATCCCTGAGAAGGAGAGGAAGAATACCTCCCATTCCTCGGCACAAACAGCTTACTGGAAACAGGAAGCACAAGCCATACCACTGTCGCTGCAGAGGAACACCAGGAAAGGAAGGACCCAAGCCACTGAGTGGAGAAAGGACAAGGGGCGGGGAGTAACTTCTGGAATGTGAGGTGAGGGGACCTGAAAGAGTGGAAAGGAGGTGGACACACCTTCCTCAACAAACGAGCCATGGAACAACAGTGCTAAGCCACCAGTGAGGTGTGAGGCTGGACTTGCTTGGTGATGCATCCTAATATGATGGCTTGGTGGTCATTTTTTAAAGCAGTGTTAGGACAACCATCTAAGCAAATTCTAGCACAGGTAGTACCCCCTCTGACCTCCTGCAAATAAACAATATACAGGGGCTAGGGAGATGGCTCAGTGGCTAAGCACTTACCACACAAGCATGAAAACCAGAGTTGGGATTCCCAGAACCTAAATTTAAAACTGTAAATGCCTCCAGGATACGGTGCCTGTCTATAACCCCAGCCTGCGAAGGCAGGGACAGGCTCTGTGGAGCAAAGACTAGCCGTGCTGTTGAGTTGTGGGTTTGGTTTAGAGACCCTGCCTCAATGAATAAGGTAGAAAAATGATGAAGGGTAATTCTTGACATCAATCAACCTTGGACCTCCACACGCACACATATACATGTGTCTCCACACAGGCAAACATGCATACACATACCCTCTTTTGCATACACACATAAATGGAAATAGAAAAAGAAAATTATGCGTAGAGCATATCATGGGAATTTTCATTCATAGCTATCAAGAAGTGAGAAACTTCTGTTTTTTCATTTTTCTTGTCAATATCAGGGTACTTGCTCTTGGAATTCTCTTCTGGAATTACAATAACAGATTCTAAGGGTCAGGTAGATGACTCCGTTAATAAAATGCCTGCCATGCAGGCATGAGAACCTGAGTTCAGATTGCCACTCTTGGGTGCAGTCATGCAAGGTGGTAACCCGCACTAAACACAAGTAGCAAACTAGCATAGAAGAATCCAAGACCTCCAGGTTCAGTGAGAGACCCTGTCTCGAAAATTACGGTGGGAAGTGATTGAGGAGGGCCGTCAACATCGAACTCTGGCTTCCACAGGCACACCCACACACACACATGTATACACACCACATGCACACCCACACACACACATGTATACACACCACATGCACACCCATACACACACATGTATACACACCACATGCACACCCACCCACACACATGTATACACACCACAGGCACACCCACCCACACACATGTATACACACCACATGCACATGTGCGCACAAACACAAAAATACATGCCCACCATTAAAAATGAACCGCTGGACACTATCTAGGGTCCTGGCTTACGTCAATGGGATGGGCCAGATGGGCGGTTCTAAAGGCTTTAATATCCACTTAATTCCTATAAAAAGGAAACACATTATCAATGCTTTAACACCATTTCCTCCCTTTGCTTACCAGATATTATTCTGAGGTAGATGGAGGACTTAAATCTTCCGCTTTAGGCAGCAGGAGAATGTGTGAGTGTAAGGAGGAGGCCATTTGCAGGACCGGAAGAGAAAGGAGGTAGGGTTGCCTTCCCTCCTTCCATTTTAGCCTTATGATAGGGTGTCACTTACTCTGAGTTCTATGCCTCGTCATCAAAACTGGCCCTGCTTGAAAGGCGTGTGCGCTAAGCTCTTTGCCACACACATCTGACAACAGGATTCCTATGGCTACTGGGTGAAGGTTTTCTCAGTTCTCAAAGAATTCAGCCCAAGACAAGGAAGGACCTTAGGTGGAAACGGAGGGGGGGGGGCTCTTCCCAATTCTGCCTGCAGGCGTGCCCACCCTTCTCCCTAAATAAGGGACTCTTGGAACAATGGGATGCAGGAGAATTCAAAATGAATAGCAGACAGCCTTTCTTTGAGACCTCTGCTCCAATTCTCTCAAATCCGCCCTGCTTTCTTTTGAGACTACCTATGTTCATGGTTGCTAACATGAGTATAATTGAAAGGACTAGTAAGATCTTTGCCTCTTTGTTTTGTTAAAAAAAAAAAAGATTCCATTTCTGAGTTTAACTTGCTGGGAGAATATGAAAAACCTGCATTCCAGGTTTTTATCAATGAACGTTCGTGTTTTCTCAATCTTTGAAGGAATCTTTGAAGGAAGAGCTCTCTGCTCTTTGAAACAAGACATGTTTCACATTGCAGGTTTCTCATTGTGAAGTTCAGTGTCAAGGGAAGAGTCAATGGGTGAATTATAAGTGCTCACCACAATGGGACAGGATTTCTACATGACAGAGAGGAGGCTGAATGAAGCTGAACCGAAGCCCGAGCTGTTTCTTCTCTATAAAAACGCGGCACTAATGGCAGTTCCTCTGTAACTGTGGAGGTCTTTCTGTTCTATTCAGCGTTGTCCTCGTTGCTGCTTCTTTCTTTGGCCAGACCTCCCCTGTACTGCACTCTCCTGTACTCTCTTTAGAACCACAGGGAAGGCCAGAAATACCTATGTAGAGCATGCCCACTTCAACCAAGTCAGGGAGGTATGTGAGATGAAATTTGCTCTCGTCTCAGATGGATTCATTTAGCGTCAGTGGTCAGGGTAAGTTAGTTCAAGCTCATTTTCCTGAGTTGTTCCAAAGGAGTGGGGGATACATGTGGACCCAATGCTACTGCTAAAATAACATTGGTTGGTGGGTGTCAGTGGTATCCAACATGGAGCTGATGGGGCAAGACTCCTGCACCTGTCAAGAGAAGCTGAGTGTGACTGGTCGAAGCTGAGAGAGCATTTGTTTACTCCATGGTGAGTGGCTCGTGCAAATCTTTATGAGATGAAGAAGTGGCCCCAAGGTGATCCGCTCTGATCAAGGTTTGGAGTCATCCTGGAGACAGGTCAGGTCACAGTTATGGTCCTGCTGTGGACATCAACAGTGCATCCATTAAACTGCTGTCGCACTTCAGGCTACTCAGTTGAGTGCCACATCAGTGCCCTTTCTTGTAGCTGTGACCAAATACCTGGCGAAGCAACTTAAGGAAGGAAAGGGTTCGATACACTCCACAATGGCAGAGGAAGCGTGGCAGCCAGTCCAGTTGCTGCCCCTGGCCATAGAAGGCTGCTGTCTCACATATGAGAGATCTGAAAGGGGAGAAGGGAAGGCCTGCTCTCTGTTGGCTTTCTCCTCTCCCCCTTTTATTCAGGCTGGGGTAACAGTCCATGGGATGTAGGCCTCCCCCCATCATCAATCCTCTCTGGAAATACACCCCCAAGAGGTACTGACCAATGCACTCGGAGTTTCTTCATACTTGAACACAGGCAAAAGGCTGAGAATTGATGAGTTTCTTATGCAATCAAGTTGATAATAAAAATTAACCATTGGGGCCAAGCATGTAGTCACATGACTACAATCCTAGCACTTCGGGGTGGAAGAAGGAGGACCAGAATTCAAGGCTATCTTTGGCCAGCCTGGGCTACATGAAATGCTTGGAAATAATCATCACGAGTACTGTCCCACTCCTTCATATCCCTTGCTCCTGGGGGGACCTGGATTCTGCATTTTCCCCCAACATCAAGAGAAGTGAGGCAATGGTCTGTGGCATTTCATTTTTAGTAGGAAGTCAGTTTGCCTCCTGACATGGGGGATTCCCCAATCACAGGAAGAGGGCACCCCACCCCCAAAAGTAACAGATGACATTCTAACACTAGGGGAGACGGACTCATCACAGTCCCCCATGGGCCATAGGCATCAAGCTTTGCTCATGGATGCTACTGGAAAGCTGACAACTTTTAACCCAGTGTTCACTTCCTCCAGCTCCGGTTCCTCTACAGGACCCTCTGTAAGGTGGCCATATTATAGTCACACTCTCTGATGTGACAGGTGACAAGGGTTCTTTACCTCCCTACTGTTCACCAGGGGCAGAGCTCTTTCTGACCCCCACGACACACAATTTGCATGCTCTAAAAGAAGTGAGGAAATAGTGTATTTAAATCCTGTGGTCTTCATGAAGTTAGAGAAGAGGCACCCTCGGCATTTTACTGTGAACATCACAAACCCCGTACTCAAGAGTGGCGAGCGGTCTAATCTATAGCGCTATTTGACAGGATGGCTCTTTCTAGTTGCTTCTCGCCAGAGGGGAAGGCTTGGAGCGACATGGCTAGAAAACCATCCATTTTCTATGAAATAAGGAAAAGCACTGGGGGCCTAAATAGTAAGGTTATCAAACATCTTACATACAAACAGCTACCTTAAAAGGACTGCCACACAAGCAGTGGTTTTCTCCTGGTGGTAATGTTTGCTATTTTAACGTACAATATGGCACTTTGCAGACACAGGGAACTCAATGAATTTTCCTTGGTGGTGATAACAGCTGGAGCGAACATAAATTGTCTCTTATTTTGATAACAAAAGGCTTGGCATTTATTATTTTCGTAGAAGCCATAGAGGTATTTTAAAATAGTACACTAAAAATGCGAGTGAAGTGTTAGTCTTACTGGGTATCATCACCAATTTCGATGCGCTCAAAGTAAGATTATTATCATCTACTAAAACACTGTCCCTGCATTCCACTCACCCAACCTCCTGTAATGTCAATGGCTCAAATGTCATAAATTAATCTAAACTAAGGATTAACGGTTGGTAAAACACCGTTAACTGAACTGCAGACCTCATTTAGATTTCCTACCATTTCATCTCCATGAGAGACGCCAGCATCAATTTGTACTACAGGGCCTCTAACGCTTTGATAGCAAAACTACACTCATTCAGACTGACTGGGGTTAGACACAAGATGGTTTGGAAATGCTGCACTATCTAGCCTTTTCTATGCCAAATGCTTAACATGCTATGCTCTGAACTCATCCTTCCCAGAAATCAAGGGGTGGGGGAGGCACTGGACGTTATTCTGTTGGTGTTACAGATGATACAGTCAGCCGTAGGATGAGGCCAAACAATGTTTGCAAGACAGCTCTTTGGGAGGCTAGATCTGGTCTAAGGTCTTTCCCAGTCTCTCAAGGTCTCTCCATCCCTACCCCACCTCTCTCTGTATGCACGTGGATGTATGTAGATGCCCGTGGATGTAGAGGTCAACCTCAGGCCTCCGTGCTCAGCACTGCCCACCTTATTTGGGCTAAGGCCTTTTTTATTCCAAGGTCCTTGACCATGGTCACAGTGGTATAGACTGGGGACATTCATTCTGGGTGTGAAACATTGAGCCAGATCTGCCCAGACTCCTACTTCAAAGGTCAAGTGAATTAGCTATGGCAGGTAACCTCAATGGGGTGGATGACTGTCCTAAGCCAATAAGAAATATGGTGCTCTTTGTGGCATGTAGACAGGGTTTCAACTACTCAGGGAACACAGAAGCTCCACCCTTTCACCTGGGTGAGGGAGGGGCTGGGTGAGGGAGGGACTGGGTGAGGGAGGGGCTGGGGTGAGGGAGGGGCTGGGGTGAGGGAGGGGCTGGGTGAGGGTGGGGCTGGGTGAAGGTGGGGCTGGGTGAGGGAGGGGCTGGGTGAGGGAGGGGCTGGGTGAAGGTGGGGCTGGGTGAGGGAGGGGCTGGGTGAGGGAGGGGCTGGGTGAAGGTGGGGCTGGGTGAGGGAGGGGCTGGGTGAGGGAGGGGCTGGGTGAGGGTGGGGCTGGGTGAGGGAGGGGCTGGGTGAAGGTGGGGCTGGGTGAGGGAGGGGCTGGATGAGGGAGGGGCTGGGTGAGGGAGGGGCTGGATGAAGGTGGGGCTGGGGGAGGGAGGGGCTGGGAGGGAGGGGCTGGGGGAGGGAGGGGCTGGGTGAAGGTGGGACTGGGTGAGGGAGGGGCTAGGTGAGGGTGGGGCTGGGTGAGGGTGGGGCTGGGTGAGGGAGGGGCTAGGTGAGGGTGGGGCCAGCCTGCTCTCCAGCTAGAACATGGAGAAGCATGTTGCAAACATCCCACTGCCTTTGGCTTTCCTTCCCTGAGTGTTTTAAGGCTTAATTAATGTGTGTAAAGTGATCTGAAACATGGGAATGAAAAGAGCCAGGGACCCGCAGAGTGCCAATAATTACCTGAGGCCAGACAGCTGTAAAAGGGAGCCAGAGGGGGCCTGGAGAGACTGGGAGAGGGCTCTGCTTAGCAGCCAGCTGGCTGGCCCCATGCCAGTTTGGACTGTTTTTGGCAGGGTTCGGCCCCATGCCTTCCTCTCAAGGCTGACAAGGCAGCTACACTCAGGAGAAATAATTCTCTGGGGACCCGCACTGGAGCTGAAGAACCAGTGTGAAGACAAAGTGTGGCCATTTTCACGAGTCGGCCCTACAATGGAGGAGATAAGACAACACTTATCCACCTCTCTTGTCAAAGCAAGACAACTTCCAGTTCCTACATTTTTGGGGCCATGGAGGGACGCACATAGAAACATCAAAGAGATGAATGAGTCACAGCTTTCCTCTTGACAGGAGGCACTATGACAGTCCCATCACCCGTGGGAGGCAATGAATCTCTTTAAAATAGTGGGTGGAAATAATGAGGTCCAGGGCCCACGCTGTTGCCCCATCTCCTCGGTGTGTTAGTAAAAGGGTAAGACGATCAGTTTCATGGAGGGAGTTAAGGCTTGGGACTCCACAGGGCGATGTCAAGTGGCACCTCGTTGCAGTTCAAAGCATGCAGAGAAGCAGGGGCAAGGCTTTCCTCCACTCTAACTTCATCCCTACCATCATCTACAAAGTTTGAGAGCATCCATGCCTGTGTACATAAATAGTGGCTATTTATACAGAGTAGCCCAAACTGCTATGATGATGGAGTTGGCAAAATGGGTTGTTTGGGTAATCCAGAGTTTATGTTGGGTTTTCATCATGTGTCAGTGTCCTGCTTGGGCTCACTATTGGGTTGTTATCTACCTCCAGAACCCACAAACGAGGATCTGCTGCTGGTGGCACCCTATACTTTAGTGATCAGGGTAGAAGGAGACTTGCTTTCCTGGCTCGTGAGAGAATTCCAGAGGGCTTTGATGGCCTCAAAGTGGGACTCATTTCAAGACGATAAAATTCCTACTAAGTGGATTGAGACATCTCTAAATGGCAGGCCCATTTATAACTTCTCTGCCTGAGCAGTTTAAGTGGCCAAGAGACACTGTTATGACCAGCCACCACTGTAGTAATTCAGGCTGTTCTCTATACTCCTTACCCCTGACTGGTTCCTACTGTCTGTTTGTGGTGGGTGCAAGATTACCTGTTACTAATGGGTCACCATAATATCCTCTGAAGCCACCAATAGTAAATTCTTTCATAGACACATCTAAACTAGCACAATGTCGATCTCCAGGGAGTCACCCCACCTTGTGCCATCCTCTACTGGGTCCAAGAATAATCTCTACAAAGCTCAGCTTCCTTTTTGTTCTAGAACGATGCCATTAGCCCTGCTGACTCTACAGCTTGCTGCTGCAAGGCTTTGGACAGATCAGCCTCCACAGTTGCAAAACCAGATTTTAAGACAGAGTCTCACTAAGTAGATGAGGCTGTCCTTGAACTCACAGAGATCTACCTGCCTCAGCCTGCCAATGCTGGCATTAAAGGTATATGTCACCACACCCATCTGGCATAGTTAAATTCTTAGAATAAATCTCAACCAACATTTCTTCCTCCCTCCTCCCCCTTCCTCTCTCTCCTCTCATCCTATGTTACAGAATAATCCTTTTGTACACTGTGAAGATATGTCTCTGCCAAGGGATCTTCTTATTGGTTTAATAAAAGAGCTTACTGGCCAATAGTTAGGCAGGAAGAAGTTAGGCAAGACAGCCAAACTCAGAGGACACTGGGAAGAAGAAGAGAGTGGAGTAATGCAGAGTCACCAGCTAGACTGAGAAGAAGCAGGAGATGAACATGCTGTGCTGAAAACAGTTACTGCCATTTGGTAGGGCATTGATTAAAAAATATATATGGGTTAATTTAAGATGTGAGAGCTAGTTAGTAACGAGCCTAAGTTTTTGGTAGAGCATTTATAATTAATAAGGATTCTCCATGTGATTATTTGGGAGCTGGCAGGTAGAACAGAGCTGACTGGAGGTCCCAACAGAAAACCAAGCCTACACCTAAAGGTTCTGTTCCTCTAGAGAACCTTGAACTAGTGCAAATAAATACCTTCCTTTCCCCCCCCCCACAGGGCTTTTGGCTATGTAGCCAAAGATCACATTGAATTTCTGATCTTTAGGATCGAATGTGTGTGCTACCATACCCATTTTATGTGATACTGGGGATCTAACTTGGGGTCTCCTGCATGCTGGGCAAGCAAAGTACCTACTAAGGTACATCCCTAGTCCTTCATTCATTCATTTAAAAAACTGAGCACTTACTGCATAGCAGACACTTTTTTGTTTGGTTTGGTTTCAAGACAGAGTCTCTGTAGCCCAGGCTGGCCTCAAACCCTCAGCAATTCTGCTGCCTTGACCTCCCATGCTCTGGGATTAAAGGTGTTAGCCGCCATAGCCAGCTGAGACACCTTTATGTTCTTGACAATTCTCAGCAAAGATTCCTGGCTCTGTGGAACTTCTACTGTTGTGAGTGGAAGAGACAGTGGACTATAAATATCTTAGAGCAAATGTGTTAGAAAGTGTTCAGGACAAAGAAAGAGGGGGGAACAAAGTAGAATCTGGAGAAGCAAGACACACTGGTATTGCTTATTATTTTTCTTGTCCTGCCAGGTCCTACCGCCCTTCTCAGTCCCAAATAAGCACACAGATGCTCTATTAATTATTAAACTATTGGCTGACCTCTAGAGCTTCTTACTGGCTAGCTCTGTCTTAATTATTAACCCATTTCTATTAAGCTATGTATTTCCACATGGTCTTGGCTTACCAGAGAATGCCTGGACCTGTTATTCCTTTGGTAGCTACATGGCGACTCTTTCCGGTATTTCTCTGCCTACCTTTTTCCCAGAATTCTCCTCATCTCCTAGCCCCGCCTATTTTCCTGCCTCTCTCATCCAAACAGTGTTTTATTCATCAACCAATAAGAGAAACATATATACAGAATGACATCCCCCATCACACTGGGTAAGAGGTTGGTCATGTGGAAACCACCATCACCTTCAACACTCAAGGGACCCGGGCTCTGGATTGACAGCTATTCCTCGTGCAACAGTGTCTAGCTTAGATCGGCCTCACTTTTCTGACCGCCATGGCTCGGCCATGCTTGAATGTTCCCTTCAGTGGACTATCCTCTCTCCACTCTGCTGAGTATCACGATGAAGTCTCTCAGGGATTAATCCCAGCCGAAAGCCCGCAACATCCACAGGCCAAACAGTTCCTAGCAAGTGTCAGTGTTTGCTGGGCCTGGTCACCCAACAGAAGACTGAGTGAGATGCAGCCCATCAAATGATGCCATCAGGCAAGAGAGAGGAGGTGACATTCTCTCGTCTGTCCCTTCTTGCCATTCTCCATTTTCCCTTTTGTCTCCTTTCTTGGCCATCCCCAGGATTCTGTGACACCTGGATGGGAAAAGGCAGTGTCAGCAACTCAAAGAAGAATGCATTTGACAATGGCCCAGAAGATAGCTTTCCCCAAGACGGGACCGTTGTCACTCAATATAGAGCAGTAAGGACATAATTTAGCGGCAGTGATGTAACCACGATAGCCGTCTGCTTTAAGGACATTTGTGTTAGCTGTTTTTTGTCTGCTTGACACAAACCAACCAAAGTTAGCTGGGGAGAAGGACCCTCAGTTGAAGAATTGCCTCCATTAGAATGGTCTGCAGGCATCACTGTGGGGCATTTTTTTTAAACAGCCCATTGATACGAGAGGGCTCACAATGCCCGTTGTGGGCAACACCATCCCTGAGCATGTAGCAAAAAAAAAACAAAAACAAAAACAAAAAAAAAGGGAAAGCAAGCCAGTAAGTAGTGTTCCTCTGCGGTCTCAGCTTCAGTTCCGGCCTCCAGGTTCCTGTCTGACTTCTCTCAGTGATGGATTAGGACCTGGGAATTGTAAAAACTCTTTCTTTTGCAAGCTGCTCTTAAAGGCCAGCACTTTATCACTGCAACAGAGAAGCAAATAGTTTCATTCCCACAGCTTGGCTTAACGTGAGGTCCAGTCACTATTGGATGAATGAGTGAATTTGAGAATGAATGAATGAATGAGTGAATGAATGACAGTTTCTTATCACTGATACCGCTCCTGGTATGCTTCAGCCTTACGCTTTGCTTAGTAACGGGGCTGCTTTGCTGCACCACACGGCTCCCTGCCAGTGCTAAGGTGACATGAATCCAAGTGGTCAGACTATTTTTTAATGTATTTATTCTTATTTTATGTGCGTTGGTGTTTTGCCTGCATGTCTGTCCGTGTGAGGGTGTCTGCATGTCTGTCCATGTGAGGGTGTCTGCATGTCTGTGTGTGGGTGTCTGCATGTCTGTCCGTGTGAGGATGTCTGCATGTCTGTCTGTGTGAGGGTGTCTGCACGTCTGTCCGTGTGAGGGTGTCAGACCTTGGAGTTACAGACAGTTGTCATTTGCCATGGAGGTGCTGGGACTTGAACCTGGGTCTCTAGGAAGAGCCGTCAGTGTTCTTAACCACTGAGCCATCTCTCCAGCCCGGTGTCCACATTATTTTGAGGCCACACAGACGGTATAACTATAGAGTCATTAGTATTTCCACAAAGAGATAAAATAAACCCGTCAATCGAATTTTACACGGGTCCTTTCAAGCAGCTCGCCAGGAATCTACACGTACTCCTGCCATCGCCAGCCCCTTCCTCAGCAAAATGTAGCCAGCTTTTGATGTTTCTGTCTGTTAGGCTTGATGCCACTTAGCCTTTCACCTGGTTAGCAACCGATGAGGACACTTCATGAGAAGTGACAGAGAGAAGTAGAAGTCTACATCAGATCTGTGGCTGACCCTCCTACAGGTACAGGAGAGCTGAGAAATGACTCCTGAATGCCCATTAGACTCCAGGTGCCACTAGGTCTATCTGTCTGCACAAGGACCTCCTTCCTGGGTGACACTAATGCTCACCTTATATCCAGGGTATTTGACTTCTTGGGGTTCACAGAGCTTTTCCGAGGGGACACTAGAAAGTGGTCAACTGAAGAAATGTGCCCCCTGTGTGTAAACTGGAATCGGTTCTGTCCCCGATGTAGAGCAAGACAGGGCGTGTGGGTGACTGCGGCCCAGGAGCTGGAAGCCCCAGGAGGGAAATCTGACCAGCACAGGGCCTGGCCGCAAAATTTCTCAGCAGAGACGAGGGTTTTCTCAAGCAGCTTTGTGTGGCCATGCTATAGACTGGGGTCTCGGCTACAGGTAAGCAAGGAGGGTGCCAGCAACCTACCTGCACCCCCACAGTACTTGCAGAGAAGTAGTTCAGGGGGCAGATTGTATGCTCCGGGGAATGGAACCTGCTGGAAGTATGGGGGACCGGAGGCTGGCATTCCAGCTGCACTGCTCAGCATGTGGGTGGCTTTGGACGGTCCTTTCCTGGCCTTCCCTGCCTTCTTTGAAAGCTGGGCATTATGTGTTTCCTATTGGAGATCCGGGAAAGGTGTCAGTACTTTGAAGACAGATGGAATACCATGTTACACTGGGCACGAGAAGAGATGCCTGTGATGTTTAGTTAATAACGCCTTGAAATCTTCCATTACATTTAGGTAGCCACCATTGGAAAGGGGAGAGCAACAGTACTTTTCAAAGCGATGTTTTCTGCTCTGAGAATAGAAGTCAGAAGGCGCCGGTTTTAATTTTCTTCTTGGTGTGAACGGTGGCACCATTGCTATTAGCTGTCTGGGCAGAAGCATGACCTTCTAACTGGCCGGTATGGAAGACTGAAGGAATATGCTCAGTTGCCAAACCTTTCAAAGAGGTTTCCCCAGCTATAGCTCTATTATCGCGAATTATGAGCCAATGGAATTGTCTTCAAGGAGCACCAGCAAGATTTAAGTTTACCTTCCAGGTGGGCCACAGTAAAGCAGAACCAAGGGGCTGCCAGAGAGCCATTGATGAAGTGGGGGTGGGGGTGGAGGGGGTGGGGCCAGTAACAGTGGTATAGTGAACTCCTGTCGAGAAAGAAACCTAAAATTTTTACAGGCCCCCTGATGGCACATGAGCTGATCTGTGAATCAATCTAGGATCATAATTTACTTTTGGTTTATGGGATTTGTGAATTTTCGCATTTGTTTTAATTTGTAATTAAGTTTTCTCTACGAGGCGCACCATATGCCACCATTAATTCTCTCTTGTTGATTTCTTAGGAGATACATGAGTGCATATTTTGATGTAATTTTGGAGGTCTTTTGAAAATCAGATGACTACGTGGTGAGCCATATGGGGCTTTGTTATTTAAAACACAAATTATAAAGCTAGAGAAAGAAAGAAAAAAAAGAACTCCTAACAGGGAAAAAATTAGGGAAAACTGGTTTCAAGCTCACGAACTGTCCACTTTCCCCCCCCCTGGTATTCTGAAATCTCCGAGGATCCCGCGATGTCTCTCTCTCTCTTACCTTCTGTGAGCGCACTCTATACCACAGGTGCACGGAGCAAACCTCCCCGGCCACGCTTGTGCTTTCTGCCAGGGCTGCACATTCTAGCATCTGCCCTCTGGGAGTTCGGCAGAAACGAGCGTCTTTCTTTGCACACCCAGGCTTCGGCGCTGAGCTCCACTTTCTCCGCACCCACGGCGGCTCGGCTTTCCCGCTCGTGCTTTCCCGGGGGCTCCCCCTCCCCGGCTGCCCCACAGTACGTGCAGGCTGCAGAGCGGGCCGCGGCCCGGACGGCGAGCGCTAGGACCCAGCAGGACTCCGGGCTCGGGTGGGAGCCGAGCCGCCGACCCCGGGCGGGCGCCGGGCGCTAGAGCCGGGTGTTCCGGCCGCGATCGGTGCAGCTCGGCTGGGAGACGGCGCGACCCGGCGGCGGGGCCCCCCGCGAGTCCAGCGCCGCCACAGCCCCCCAATGCGGCCGCGAGAAGCAGCGGGGGGGCAGGCGATCGAAGGTAACGAAAATGCGGCTCGCTGGCTGCCTCGCGAGCTTCTGCCCGGGTTAGCATTGTCACCCTGAGCCTGGCTGCCCAGCCTGCCCGCATTTGGGGGGCACCCCTGGCTTTTTATCTTAAGGTGTCCGCCCCCATCTGTGCGCCTAGTTTCGGATTGATTTATAGCGTGCACCCAGAATGGGAAAGATCCAGGGATGGCGAGTTGCTTATTTTCATTAGTTTTTGTCTCAAAAGTAAGTTCATTAAAAAAAAAAAAGATAGAAAGGAAAAGAAAGAAAAGTTTTTCCCTCCCTGGAATTTGTAGATAGCTTGTTTTACATTTTTATTTTTAAAAAAATCACAGACAATGGATATTTATAAAAATTACCGAATAATTGATGTGATTCTGTTTATGACTTCTGAGGGAGGCGGCTTTGGAGGGGTCCCCAGGCATGACTTGTATTTTCAAGGAACTAACGTGTTAAATGTGGAGTTTGGCTGGGGCAGAGTTACAACAGCATCGCTGTCGTAACTGTTTTGTTATCAATTATAAACAGAGCGTCGGATCTATGGGCAGTTTAAACCTCTTTTTCAAATACCGGAGCTGCATATCCCGGTGTGAATATCCGTTGAAGGAAGCAGGAATGTTTCTGGATTTGGAGAAAAACGTTGCTTTGAGGAGAAAGACCTAGATTCCCTAGCCCGGGAGACTATTTTTCATGCTTTGTTTATAGTCTGGGAATGACATTTGGGGAAGGGGAACACGGTCTTTCTTGGGAGCTTTTAATCGTGGGGGTTATTAATTTATTTAATTTATTAGTTTCAATTGGTTGGGCTCCGGGAGCCTTCCGTCACCAGGTTGTGCCAGCGTCGGGACACATGATTGCGAAGACGAAACTGCTAGCTCGGAAGGGACTGGACCCGGCTGGTGGAAGCTCCCCCGTGGCGCTGTCGTAGGCTGGGTGCTACTGGCTCATTGAGGAAAAAGGGAATGGCTTTCCGAGCTGAGGAAGACATCAGTATTTCCCTTTTGTTCCCTGTTTTCCCATTGATCGCCAGCTCTGCCTTAGCCAGGGGGAGCAGCTCTGAGGGTGCAGAGCCCTGAAGACAGCACGGATGTCTCCAGCCCGCTCTAACTCTCACACTGATTGGTCAGTTAGATGGAGACTTGGGAAAACAGTCACCCGAAACCTTCTTTTTAAGACCTTGCCATAATTTCTTATCTGCCGTCTTCTGCATGGGTTTCCGCGAGGTTGCTTTTTTAATCTGGGTGCATCTGGCTCGCTCTGCGTGTCTATATGTTTAATTTTTGTTGTTGTTGTTGTTTCTATCCAGATAAAGTAGGCCATTTTGGCGACAAATTTCTTTGCAGATGTCAGCTTCTAGCTTGCACTGATAGATGTGGGACTTCACAATACAATCTCAATGATTTGTGCTCGTAAGTTGTAGAATGCAAAGTTGCTCAACTTGGTATTAATTTTTCCTATTTTTTTCATCTGAGCATTTAAATAGCAACACCAGCAGATGGATGCTTAACTGTGTCATTACTTTGATAATTTAAGTGCTTTGCGAATTAGCATGTTTCTCGAGCTAAATCTGTCTTTAGACAGTGAAAGAGAAAACAGACAATGAGGAGCAAGAAATCCTGGCGTCTGCTTTGAGCAGACTACGTTCACATCCAAGAAAAGGGGTGCTCAATTACCACAGAAGGCTGAATTAGTGAGCAAGATGAAACAGGATCACTCAAGATGGAGCGTGACCCCCGTGGACATTTTCATTTGAGCCTTAAAGTGCCTCATTGAAGAAGCTGGGTTCCAGAAGTTGCTAACTGTATAAACACTTTTCTGATTGGTTTAAAAATTTAGACACAGGAAGTAGATGGTGTCTGGTAACCCAGGAATGGAGACATGGTTGTCATAGAAACTGAGAAGTGTCACCCCACCCAACCCCTACTACACATGCAGTCACTACCATGACCACACTTAAAAACAACAGCAACGACCCCTACATATCATCACAGTCAGTTGGAGAGCATACTGGCTTCTGTGAGCCTTCCCACAACATCTGTTGAAACCTGAGACCATGCCTGTCAAACCAAGGTCATTTTACAACATCAACCAAACTGCGCTCTCCTGGATTTCATAACTCTATTTTTATTGAAAATAGTTCAGGGGGGAAGCCTGAAAGCCAGGATGTGCATTCATGCTTACTTAGCATTTTGCAACCTCTGAGTCGTGCAAGGAAAAGGCTGAAAAGAATACATTTGAGCCATTAATTGTGGAATTGTGTGTCTACTATTAGAACACGCCTTCTCAGGGACCAGAATGCTGCCTATGGAGGAAGGGTCATCTGGGGAAGGTATAATGAAGTGTTCTCTGGCTTGCAAGCTGAGCTGAGGCGTTTGATCAGGAAGGTCTATGGTATTTTGGACAGGTTTTCTCTCTGGCTGCCTGAGCAGAAACAGGCAGACTGCCTGGTGCTCTGGAGAGCGAAGGGCGGGGTGTTCTTGGTAGCCGAGCAGGGAGAGGAAGCACTCCTAAGAGGAATGGGGACCGTTTCCAGAATGCAAATGGGACTGCCCAGTTGATTTAGAAACATTTCCTCTCCCATGAATGGAGAATGGTGCTTTCATTTTGAGGCAATTTTAGGGGCTCCCCCCACCAAGCCACCAGTACCTATGTCAGCTGTATCTTCTGATGAGGAATGCCAAGGAGATGAGTTTAACCCGCTCCCCCATGCCATGTTTCATTTATTTGCTAAGCGGAAAGTAGCCAAGCGTGCTTCCACTAAATTTTGACTTTGAGGCTTTTCGGTAAAACTTGACAATATAAAAATCAACACGTTTGCTAGACTTTGACCCATCTTGTCAATGTCAATCTTTAAATTACAGAGTGTTTTTTAAGATTTATTTTTATTATCATTAATTATGTGTTAACTGCGTGTGGGAATGGGCACTTGAGTGGCCATGCCCAGTGAGACCAAAGGGATCTTATGGAGCTGGGGTTACAGACTGTTGTGAGCCCCCTGACATGGGTGCTGGGGATGGAACTCAGGTCCTGTGGAAGGGACCTCTTTACTCCAGACCCCTGAGCTTTAAGTTCTTTATATTTGTTTAGAAGTAACTTCCCTCTGTACATGATATATTTAGCACTGCACTGTTTTTTTTTTCTTAAAACTTAAATTGCACTTTGACCTTTCTCAGAGAACCTGGCATCTCCCTTGTTTTCCCTCAACTGATTGCCTCAAAGAGAGGGGAGAGACAGAAGAGCTCCTAAACATGTTTTAATGTCGATTCAATATCCTGTGTCGATGGTGTAGCAAACAGCTTAGGGCCATGTAGTGTCTATCATTTGGTTTCTGGTGTATTTTACAACCCCACATTATCAAGTATTTAGTGCTCCGGGTTAGCAAGTTTAGTTTAGTGACATGACCGGTCTCTGTCAGCAAGATTTCCTGTTGAGAACTTTCTTATCTGCAAATACTGCAGTCAGCCATCGCAGGAAACCTGTCAGTTGCTTGTTTTTACAAACTGAAGGAAATGAATGAGACCTGTTGGTTTCTAGAATTTACCTCCATTCTTCACAGCCTGCCCAGAATTTTGCTCAGAGCAGTTCAAAGAAGGTGACTTTGGGGCTGTACAAAGAATTCGCTTCAAATCGTTAGCGCATCTGTGAATTTCTTTTTTGACTTTACAATTAGAAAAATTAATCCTTACACTGTCATGTAAAGCTTATTTCACCAATACAAATTAACAAGATGTTCAATAAAGTCCTAATTCATTTTCAGTTGTCAGAAAGTCGCTCACATAATCACTGAAGCTGGCATTTTGTGATGGCTGTGCCAGATTTTTAACAGTGGCTCCAGAATACCAACCAAATGCCAGTCTTAATTTTGAACTAGTGCAGAAAGGAGAGAGAGAGAGAGAGAGAGAGAGAGAGAGAGAGAGAGAGAGAGAGAGAGAGAGAGAGAGAGCTAAACTTTCCTCCTTGCTTATGAGGGGAACTGGTTCATGAAGTACCCATGTCGGGCGTGTGCCAACCTCTCTGGTAGCAGAGAGCCCGAAGTTAGGGGTGGGTTTATGAAAGACACTTGAGAGAAAAACACACCATAGCTTTGAAAGCATTGACTGTTTGAAAGGACTATTTATTTAATTTTTTGACATTGGATATGCATGTGTTTAATTGCCTCAATTCATGGATATTCCCAATTCTGGGAAAGTGGGGGGAAGAGCAAACCTCTTTATAGGCTGTAAGCACATAGACACCCCCCCACACACCAAGAGAACCACTTATTTGAATGGGCCACACACATTTTTGTAGTTAATTTCTGTTTTATATTTAGCACCAAATAGAATCTTATGCAAGCTCCTAATATCTGAATGGAATCAAAACAGAGCTAACTACTTTAGAGGAACCAGGAGGTGGTGAGCACGCACTACGCATCACCTGGGGCTAGACCTAGAACCCAGAACTCTGCCAACATAGTTGCAAACCCATTGCTTTTAAAATACCCCCAAACAGTCTCCTAAGTAGGCTCGAGGGAACTGCCTTCAGGGTCCTGTGTCAGCTTTGACGATTTTAGAGTACCCTTGTTGTCAGAGAAAAGAGGGGAATAGGTAGTAATTAGTTATGTCTTACAACACACCCTGAGAAACTACTGGAAACCCAGAGAAAGGTCTGACCAGTCACTGTATAAAAACTGGGCCTGATAACAAGAGAGGTGGAAGGGTATGCAAATGAAGGCTTCCTTCATAAGTTATAGTAATGTCATGTGGACGCGTCCAAGATGGTCCACTATCAACCTGCTGGAAGCCTTGGATTCAGTCTCTGTCAAGTGTTGTTCTGTCAGGGGTAGAGATAGCTTGTATAGTGTCTCTTGTGAAGGGAAAGATTTACCAAGCTGTGTACATCAGCTTGGCAGACTCAGGAGTGATGAGTAAAATGATAACACAAGGATGATATTTTAATATCATCAAATAGACCCAGTTATCTCCTCTCTTGTGAGAGTGTTCTAGAACAGCAGCATAGACAGTGTGCTTAGTTCCCCCTTGTGTTCCAGATGCAACTGGTGTTTAGGACTTTTAGGTGTGCTGGACAGGGAAACCCCCCTCAGTTCTACGTTGGGATTTTTAATTTTTTCTTTATTATCATCATCATTATTATTGTTGTGTGTGATGTGTGTAGTTGCAGCTGTCAGAGGTCAATTTTTGAGAGTGGAGAGTGTGGGTTCTAGGAATTTATTTCTGTTTTATATTTAGCACCAAGTAGGATCTTATGCAAGCATTTGTACCTGATGAGCCATCTTGCCAGCACACCCTTGATTTTCACAAGGGGGTGAAGAGAAATCAGCAGAGAGCTGGGCGAGCTGTCGGTAGTGGGGCTGTGCTTCTGAGGGACATGGCCGATCCCTCCGCATTGATCCCCGGAGGCTGCACAGCTGGGGAGTCTGGAGGAAGAAAGGACACGTCGCTCCTGCTATACATTCTCCCATTTCTTACATTGTGCTTGCGGTGTTCCTACTGTCTGCGTGGGGCTGGAGATCATGATTAAAATAATCAGTGTTTGAGGAAGCCACAGAGCTTCCAACCATTTTTTAAAGAAAGCATTTCCTCTAAAAGATGAAACCAGTAGAGAGCACAAAATTGTCGGCTGCAGTAGTGGATGGAAATGATTGTGGGTAACTTTCAGTTATTGAATTGCGCTGAATAAAGCTTTTCATGGGTAGGCTGTTTAAGGCCTCCTGCCTCCTCCCACCTGCGTTTCAAGGAAGGCACGTGTAGAGCCCTGGAAAACCAGCCAAACCCTCCAAGGCCATTCACCGTGACAGAGCCTTTCTGCTTTGGAGTTAGCTGAGAGCTAAAGTCTCGTTATTCTGGGGACTTTTGTTGGTTTTCGGTAGTTTGTTTTGTTGTTTTGATTTTGTGACAGGGTCTCATATGTCCTAGGATGTCCTGGAATAAGGCTAGGTAGTCAAGGATGGCCTTGAACTCCTGATCTACCTGCCTGGTTACTGGCGTGCACCCTCGTGCTTGCTTTGTGTGGTGAGGGGATCAAACCCAGTGTTTTGTACATGCTAGGTAAGCACTCTATCAAATGAACCACATACTTAGCTCAAGGGCTTGCCTTTTTAATGGAAGGATGCCCACCAGTTACCAGGGCGCTGCTGTGGTTGTCCCTGAAGGGCTTTCCCAAGTATGGCCCAGAGTGTGCCTGGTACAAATGCAAAGATCTGGAGTGGGCAAGTTCTTTTTTTTTTTTTTTTTTTTTTGGTTTTTACGAGACAAGGTTTCTCTGTGTTGTTTTGGAGGCTGTCGGTCCAGCCCAGCCTCAAACTCACAGAGATCCACCTGCCTCTGCCTCCCGAGTGCTGGGATTAAAGGTGTGCGCCCCACCGCCCGGCTGAGTGGGCAAGTTCTACTTGGGAAGGTGGTTTTAGGGTGTCATACAAGGTCGATTTTGGAAACCCAGAAAGATCTCTATGCTTTGAAATGTTGTGATTCAGCAAACTTAGTAGTTATGTAGGCTTTAAAAATGTAATCAGCTACTTGCTACTGACGAGTTAATAAATATCCCTGAATCAAGACCATTGCATTGCTTCTTGGGAGTATTAGCATGTAGAATGGTCTCTTGAGAAACAATAACTTGGCAAGACTAGCCATATTGGGTGACAGAAAATCACATAGTCTTGAGGAGGGGCTTGTCTCATTAGATGCTACTCACTGCCTCCCTGCATTTAAGTCTCGTAATAACCTAGTGTTGATGTCAGTGACTAATATCAATGACTATGGTGAGCCTGCTGGTTCTCACCTCCAGTTCCTGAACCCCAAACCACAGCCTTTCCCACCCACTGACCACATACAAGTATTCTGATGGTTTCTTGTCAGGGAGTGGTGGCATCCTCTTCTCCAGGTGAAATGGAATCTTCTCCCTAGAAAAATGGGAGTGGAGGATGGGGACGGTTCTTGGTATTTCTGGGAAGAAACCACCTGTTGACCTTTGTGTTCGCATGCAAGACTGTAAGTGATGGGAGGGACCCCTTAGGCCCCTTGTTGGTGAGTTTAGCTTCCTTCATCTTCATCTTTAGATTGTCGTCTGCCACCCCCTGGCCCGAGCACATCCACTTTCGATTCTGCCCACAGCATATGCTTTTCGAATTCCCAGGGAATTTTACCCAGTCTAACTGCTGGTGGCATCTCTAACCCTGAAAGAGATTCCCTGCCAGTATTCAGCTTTGGAAGTGGGAGCAGCCCAACGAGCTCATGCGTGCAAATACAGCAACAGCTCTGTAATTGCTTTGTTTGATTGCTATCTGGGCAGCCTACTATGCTTTCAGTACTTGTGGCTGAATGGTTAGAACCAGCAAGGGACGAGCTTGACCCATGCGTGTTGCTGGCTCTCAGCTTCTCTCGAAGGGATCCTGTAAATAATTTGAACTTGATGGAGAGAGCGTATGCCTGCTTCCCAGGTGTGAGCTCGTGTGTTTCACATATGTGAAATCGCTTTGAGGGATTGGTCAAGGAAGGTGCTAAAGACATATTTGTAAACGTAGGGAAATGGATCATCCATGAATTCAGAGAACACTAATTAGACACCTACTGCATACCACAGCTGTGTGTGTGAGTGTGTGCACACACATGTGCTCATGCTCGTGGAGACCAGATGTTGGCATCAGATGTCTACCTCAGGTGCTTTCCACCTTAGTTTTTGAGACATGGTCTCTTACCAAACCTAGAGCTCTTGTTTTTGGCTAGACTGGATGGCCAGCAAGTCCCAGGAATCCTCCTGTCTCTGCCTCACCATACCCGAATTACAGATGCACCCAGCTTTCTACCTCTAAAACACTCTGCCTGTTGGTGTTTTGATGCTAGACTTCCTTTTCTGACCTATTTTCCATGTCTCAGCTGTGTGTGGTGGGGGAGCTTCTTAACCTTAGACTCCAGTCTTGGCTGCTACTTCCTTAAGTAACATGGGAATCTTAAAAGGATTGCTGGGGAAGTGAAATCCTAGAGTCCTTGAAAAGGACTTGTCACAGAGCTTGGCATATAGTCACAACTCAAATTATTGAGCAGTTTTTGTTGTTGTTTTGTTAATACTACTACTGTCTCCATTGCCTACTGAGAACCTGCCTAGGCTCCCTGATGCCCACAGTGGTAGTTTGAATGTAATTGGCCCCCATAATCTCATAGCGAGTGGCACTATAGGAGGTGTGGCTTTTTTGGAGTGGGTATGGCCTTGTTGGAGGAAGTGTGTCACTGTGGGGTGGGCTTTGAGGTTTCCTCTGCTCAGGGTACCACACAATAAGTTGGTTGACTTCCTGCTGCCTTGAGTCAAGACGTAGCCCTCCGAGCTCCATGTCTGCCTGTGCGCCTCCATGCTCTCTGCCATGATGGCAGTGGACTGAACCTCTGAAACTGTAAGCGAGCCCCCTGCAATGAAATGCTTTCAATTTTAAGAGTTGCTGTGGTCATGGTGTTTCTTCACAGCAATAGTAACCCTAACTAAGACACCCACCCACCTTATCAAACCTGTCTTCTGCCAGACTTTTAATGCCTTCTGTAATCAGTCCTTACCCATTACTGCTTAGGAAAGGGCCTGGGATCTTGTTTATTCAACTTGTCAACACTTTACGTGGCCTCTCTGGTTCTATTGTCATTGTGCTGTCCTGACCCGGCCACAACCCTTTTCATTTTCTATGTTGTAGACTGTTGTTTTAATTCACTTAAAACCTCCAATGTGCAGAGAAAAATAATTCCTTTCTCTTGTATGGGCAACTGTCCTTTAAGCACACACCGAGTATCAAGAGGAACTTTGGATTGCTCCCATTTTACAGTTCAGTTAAATCTGATAGTTCCAACAGTGCCTCCATTCTTTTTTGGGGGGGGGTGGGAGGGGATTGAGACAGGGTTTCTCTGTGGCTTTGGAGGCTGTCCTGAAACTAGCTCTTGTAGACCAGCTGGTCTTGAACTTACAGAGATCCGCCTACCTCTGCCTTCCGAGTGTTGGGATTAAAGGCGTATACCACCACCACCACCACCACCACCTCCCGGCTCAGTGCCCCCATTCTTAATCTCCCTCAGAGACCAGTGACTACTCACTCTCTCTTAGCCCCCTTGCCTGTGATGGCATGTGTAAGGATTGATGTGGAACTCGCTTTTATTTCTCTTAGAGGCAGAGGCAGCTCAGGGTCCTGAAGCTGAGTGACCTTGACTCTCAGCCTTGAGTCCACCCTGAACTTTTCTGTGTGGTGTGAGGAACGCAGGCTCACTCTTCATGCAACATACATGTATACATACCAACTATAGTATATAGTATTTAGATAGTGCATCTGCATGCCTCATAAATACATGTAAACATAGTGTGTTTTCTTACAACTATGCTTACAGTTACATCTGTTGTTAGGCAACATGTATCCTACAACTACATTTCTTTCTATGTTTTGGTTTGTGGACCATTATGTTATATACTTAATTGAATTGTTAAATTTTAATTGAATTATACATGTAAAGAAGGGCATAGATCTCTAGCTTGATGTTTGTTTGGTTTATTTTAAGTAAACATATCCACATAACAACATCTAGACCAACAAAGTGAGCATTATCTGCATCTAAGAAGTTCCCTGTACCCTAAGCCATCTCCTTTGCAAGATGATCACTTCCCTAATTTTGAACACTGTAGGCTAGTTTTGTATGTGTGTGAATTTTATATAAAAATAACCCGGTCAATGAGATGGCTTAGCAGGTGCCTTGGTTAGGGTTTTATTGCTGTGAAGAGATACCATGTCCATGGCAACTCTTATAGTTGGGGTTGGTTTACAGTTTAGAATGTTAGTCTATTATTGTCATGGCAGGAAACGTGATTTTACAGGCAGACATGGTTCTGGAGAGAAACTGAGAGTTCTACATCCAGAGTGGCAGGCAGCAGGAAGAGAGAGAGCCACTGGGCCTGGCTTGGGCTTCTGAAACACAAAGCCCACCCCCAGTGGCACACTTCTTCCAACAGGGCCACACCTTCTCCAACAAGGCCATACCTCCTAATAGTGCCACTCCCTATGAGCCTATGGGGGCCAATTACATTCAAATTAGCACAGCAGGTAAAGGAACTTGCCACTAAACCTGACAACTGGAGTTCAATTCCCAGGACCCACTTAGTAGAATGAGAGAACCAACACCTGCAAGTTGTCAGCATGTAGATCTACATGCTCACACATGCAAACACACACAAAATGAGTAAGTAAAATGTAGCCTGACTTTAAAAACCATGGAGTGTACTATCTTTTGTGTTTGTTTTTCCTATGTATCATTCTGTTTCTGAGAATTCACATGGGACTGATTGTTGCACATAGCAGTAATGTGCTCTTTTATTGCTGTATCTGTATGTTTATGGTTTTAGAATGAGTGCCGGCATGAACTTTCACACATTATTTTAGTGAGCATGTGCTACATTTATGTCTAAGAGCTACTTGCTGTGCCCAGGGTTCAGTACCCAGAAATAATTGTTTACGATTCTATCATATATTGCAAATTCTTTTGAGGCTTTTTTATCGGCAATCAATCATAACACATGCAAATGACATCTGTGTTCCTTGCAAATCTTTGTAGCTGTGGTTTCTTTTCCTTGCAACACTAGCTAGATGACCTCACAGTGTACTGTGGGGGAGAAGTCTCTGTAGGTCCCAATGTCCTGTTGGTGACCATACCCAAAATGTACTCTCTGTCATACTTACAATTGCAGTGTTGATGGGGTGTTTTGTAGACTCCTTAGTCCAATGCAAAAGCTATTTTTATTTTCTCATTTTTTATTTACTTCCTAAATCTTCATTAGATGTCAAATTATTTTTCTGCATTCATTGAGCTACTTATATATTTTTTCCTTTAATATGATGAGTTTCATTAGTTGATCATAAAATATTAAGTTAACCTTTTCCAGAATGAGATCACCATTTTAAATCTTCTATGTGCATTGATAATATTGATTTGATGATAATTCTTAAGATTTTATATCTATATTCAGAAGTGTAGTTCGGTTCTATAATTCTCTCTTTTTAACATTATTTTTATTTTATGTTTATGAGTGTTTTTCCTGCATGTGCCTACCTAGTGCGTTCAGAGGCCAGAAGAAGGTGTTGGAAGCCCTGGAATTGGCCTTATAGTTGGTTGTGAGCTGCCATGTGGATGCTGGGAACCAAACCTGGTCCTTTGGAAGAGCAGCCAGTGCTGTTAACTGCTGAGCCATCTCTCCAGGCCCTAGCTCTCTTCTTACCAAGTTTTGGCATCACTATTTTGATTTGGTCCTCTTTTCTCTTGTTGGGGCTCATTTTCATAAGATTAAGAGGCTGTATTTATTCCTCAGACTATCCACTTTCTAAAAGTGACCTGACATCAGTTTCTTTAATCGTAAAGTCACTCTGCCGTACTCTTTCTTCTTGATTCCATTTTAGCAATTCTAAGACCTTTTAGTTAGCATATAGAACAATTTGTTTCACCATGGCTTCCTTCTCTTCACACGATGGTCCCTTTAGTTCCATCATTTTCCCTGCAGAGAATGTGATTTCACTCTTGCTGCTGCATGAAGCTCCTTGTGTTCTTGGCCCACATTTCCATCTTAGCTTGGACATTTTAGGATGTAATGGTTGGGTATAATATCTGGTAGTGTTTTAAACCTTATGATATCAAAATTTACATTCATTCCTAAAATATCACTTGTATGTTTGCTTGCTTTTTCTTAATATCACCAGAAATTTGTTATTTAAAAAACCTCTTAGCATCATGCATCTTCATGGTGTCTATGTTTAGGTTTTGCCTGTGTCTTTATTCTTTTTAATGTTGGAGTTTATTGGTTTGTTATTTTCATAACTTCCAAAGGTTACGGTTTACTTCATTAACTTTTGAAGTTTTCTTTTTTAAATATAAAAACCCAATCAATCAATTAGATTCTCAGAACTAAATTAGCTTTTGGAAGTTTTAATATGTTTAGTTCTAAATGGCTTCTAAATTTATTCTTCTGTTTTTTTGTTCATTAAGCTACTAAAATGATTTTTTTCCTAAGCTTTGGGAGTCCTTCCTTCCTTTCTTCTTTCCTTCCTTCCTTCCTTCCTTCCTTCCTTCCTTCCTTCCTCCATCCCTTCCTTCTTACCTACCTATTTTTTTGAGATAGTTTTTTTTTTTTTTAAGCCAGGATGCCTGAAACAGAATATTATTGGAACTCATTTGGAACTCATGGCAGTCCTCCTGCTTCAGTTTACCTAAGGCTGGGATTACAGGCTTAAATCACTATGGCCAGCAGGTATTTGTTAGTGTGTGTGTGTGTGTGTGTGTGTGTGTGTGTGTGTGTGTTTTGGGGGCTGGGGATTGAGTCTTAAATGCTAGGCTTACATGTAGAGGTCAGAAGACAGATTTCAAGAGTTGGTTCTGTTCTCCTCTGTGAGATCTGGTGACCAAACTCAAGTCATCAGATTTGAGTAGTGAGTGCTTCTACTCACTCGGCCATCCAGCTGGCCCCTGGTAGGTATTTTTTTAAAGTTGTATTGTTTTTTGTTTTTCGAGACAGGGTTTCCCTGTGTAGTTTTGGAACCTGTCCTGGAACTAGCTCTCATAGACCAGGCTGGCCTCGAACTCACAGAGATCTGCCTGCCTCTGCCTCCCAAGTGCTGGGATTAAAGGTGTGAGCCACCACCACCCGGCTTAAGTTGTTTTTTTAAGAAAATATTTATTTTCATGATTTTTAATTTTGTGTGGATGCGTGTGCTTGCATGTGGGAATGTGTGTGTGTGTGTGTGTGTGTGTGTGTGTGTGTGTGTGTGTGTGTGTGTGTGTAGTGCACATGAAAGCCAGGGACATCTGATTCCCTTGAGCTGGAGTTACAGATGGTTGTAGACTACCTGACATGGGTGCTGGGAACCGAACCTGGATCCTCTGAAGAGCAGCAAGTGCTCTGAATTGCTGAGCCATCTCTCCACTCCTTTGAGTTATCTTCTTGTTATTGATTTAAACAAATGGATTTTGGTTGAAGATGTTGTGTCCTGTTGTTTTCCTGGCCTCTGCTGTTCCTGAGAAATCATGGCTAAGTCTAATTTCCATTTGTGTTGGGCACTCTTCAAGAGTACTAATTTTGAATGCATTCTCTTTATTTAAGGTTGTGCAGTTTTATTATAAAGATCCTTGGTGTGAAGGTTTTATTGTTCTTGTTTTATTTTTATTTGAGACAGGGTTGTATGTAGCCCAGATTGGCCTTGAACTTGCTACATAGCTGAAGCTGGCCTTGAACTCCAGCTTCCATTTTGGCAGCACCAGGATCATAGGCACACTACACCTCAGTGACCAGCTGCAAGGTGCTGGGATCATAGGCGCACACCTCTGTGACCAGCTGCAAATTGTTTTAACATGGATTTTTACTTGACATTTCCAAAATGGTAAATTGGTTCTGGAAGATTCTCAGAATATTGTTCGTATGGTGTATTCTAAGTCAAGCTTCTCTACCTCTCTGTGTTCTCATTCATCCTTTATGCTAAGTGTAGAATAGTTCCCAGTCTTCCTCATTCTCTTTAATCCTGGCATTCATTATTTTGTTATTTTCCTAGCTTACTAAGGTTGCAGTTTAGTTCATTAATTTTGAAGGGTTTTTTTCCAAATATGAGAATGTAATCTATCAATTAGATTCTAAGTACAATCTTTAATTTATTCAGTGTCTTATCTAATCTTACCTACGGATATTGAGCGTCATTTAATTGAACACTTACTTTCTGCTTAGTGTCTGATGGTTGTAAAGCTTGAAGCCTGTGGCTTGAGCTCTGCCCTGCATTGTCTGTGCCGATTGTTCATGGTGCTTTGTTTCCTGGGACATGTTGTATTGTCTTTTGTTTGGTTTTATTTTGTTTTCCTGTGACTTTGTTTTGGAGACTACCCGTGGGAATTCTTTGAGGAGTTGATTGTGAGATTCTCTAGCCATAATATTTTCCTGTTTGTTGGGATCATCCCTGATTTGTAAAATCTGAGTCTTTAGGATCCAAACAAGCCACCCATTCATCTTGAGGCCTGCCTTGTGGTTACACAGTTTTAACACAACCTTCCCTCTCCTGCTTTGCACTGTTTTACAGCAGGCACTTTGCCTACTTCCTTTTGAGTCTTCCTTAGCCCAGTGTCCCCTGTCGTACTCTGTTCTTTGGTGAGTCCTGGATTGGTTATCCCTTGTGCCCTGATACGTTATGAAAATAGTTCAGATTCTTCCAGGTCGTCAAATGCCTTCAGGGTATAAAAGCAAGAATACACATGCTCTCTTATGAGTGTGTCTTATTTTCCATGGTTCACAAATACGAGTTGGATTGTTTGTGAAGAAGTACTTTGCAAGGTACATTTGGGTTATCTCAACAGGGAGACTGGCCAGGCGCTGATTCTGCTGGAAGAGAGCTCCAGCCTCTTCATCTTGTGTTCCTGCTTTGGTAGTATTAATTTTCCTACAAGCCGGGACTATCTTCGGTCTACTAATGACCATATACAGAAAACAAGAAAGAAGAAACATAGGGCTGGAGGTGGAGCTTAAATGGTATAGAGTCCTTGCTCAGACTTCACAAAGCTCTGGGTTCGATCCCTAGCACCTCATAAAACTGAGTGAAGTGACATTGCCTTGGGCATGGGGGGCTGGGGGAGGCTGGATGTAAGAGGATCAGAGGTTTAAAGTCTCCTGGCTACATAGTGACTTCAAAGTGGGCTACATAAGACCCTGTCAGGGAGAGGGGGGAGGGAGGGGGAGAAAGAGAGCACAGCAAGTATTTTCGTTCCACACATATTCAGGGTTATTTTAAGCTCAAACTTACATTTATTCTGGTAAAATTTGCTGCTTCAGCAAACGGAAAGCAGTGCAATGAATCAAAACAAGAGGAGTTCGTTTCTTACAAATCTAAAAAAGGGGACCTGGTTAGCACATGCCCCTTTTTCACTGATGATTTAAAGCACTTTGCTTTAAAAGTACTTCTGCCTTCAACCCTAGGTCACCATGCCTGTTAGATCCCATCAGCAGAAAGGGACAAGAACATGGTGACCCCTAAGTGACTAACTTTCATCTGCCAGTCCTACATTGCAGTACTGCCCACTTCCTCGCATTCTATTAGGCATATTTATTTAATAAGATGGCCACATTCAACTGCCAAGTGGATTTCTGGGAAATGTAGTCCACTTGTTACCCAGGAAGAGGAGGAACAGGTTGTGTATATCTTATTTCTTCCCTACATTTCAGCTCCACCTGATTTCTCAGTTCTTCGAACCTGTATTCTACTTGTAATTAGTACCATTAGGTGTATAATATAGTTGTCCTAAGTTAGTTAATCTTTGCACAGTTTAAAGCACAAACTGTGTAATGACTTAAGTGCCCCAGCTTCATGTAGCCCTGGCTGGCCTTGAGCTTACTGTGAAGCTGAGGATGACCTTGAACTACTGACTCTGACCTGGGAGAGTCAAGTGCAAAGCTTAGCTCACAGGTGTACACCACCATGCCTGGTCTGTATGGTACTGGGACTTAGACCTGGGGATCCACACATTCTAGGCGACCCCATGCCAAAAGCAAAACTTCTCCATGATAGAGAATAGTCTTGTTCTTAGGAGACGCCTGCAAGCATACTTAAGGCTATGGAGTTAGGGCCCATAACTTACTTATTATCGTATTACTTCAAGTTTTCTTGAGGCTTAAAATGGGCCAGAAGAAGAATTCTGGTGGGAAAGCTAAATCCGTGAAATCTGGAGAGCGCTCTACAGATCACAGGGACACAAATCTGTCTGTGTGGTTTCTTCTACAGTGTTGTCCTGAAACTGGCCCCTCTGCTTCCTCTGGGTTGCTGTAAGAACTGGTCGCTCAGCTGCCAGTCTTCTTGCGGTCTCAGAATGTTGGCACCGTTGAGGACGTGGAGAGAGATGAGTGACACTGATACAGCCCCACCATGGTGAGAAGTAGGTGAGGGAGTGTAGGGAGGGCAAGGCGCTTTGAGTGTGGGAAGACCTCGCGGTTGACTTTGATTGATGGTGTGTTGGTCAGACCTTGGGTTACTTGGAAGACATAAAAGAGAAAAGTGGAGGGCAGAGATGGTGCAGCAGGTAAAAGCAGTAGCTGTGCGAGCCTGAACACACGTATGAAGCTGGATGTGGTCCTGTGCATCTGTAATCCCAGAACTCCTATTGGATGAGGCGGCTCAGAAGAAAGAAGAGGGGCCATGTCTCAACAAGGAAGTAGGAGAGGGCCAGTCCCTGAGAGTTATCCTTTGTCTTACACACACACACACACACACACACACACACACTGGCACATACAAACCACACATGGATGTGCACATAGACACACACTAAGTAGAAAAGAGCCAGGTACTGTTTCAGTCTTTTAGGAGCCCTGTACTCCCTTTTCCCTTTTGACTTTAGGCTTTGCTTAAGGGGGCGAAGCTGCATCCAGGCCGGAGTTTAGCAAATCCAAAGCAGAGGACCTTAGCTCTTGAGTATTCTCCAGGAATGGAGGATGAGCTAGACCCGAGGCTGCTGGCCTCAGGGTTCCCCTGTTCTTGAGTTAACTCGTTACTTTGTTGTTAGACTCAGTGTTTCCAATGCTTCATTTTTACTTTCTGTTGCTTAGTAAATGACAATGACATATGTAATGAAGTTAAATTGTTGGAAGCATATTCTGTTTTCTTTTCACTGAGTGGTTTTCTTTCTCCACTGCCATGCACTATGGATGGGAAAGTCCCCTGACATCGCTGTAACTCTGATCTATTATCCACCTGCTAGGATGTAAACACCATGCATGTGGCAAATCACTTTATATGCCAATAAAGCCTGTGTTTTGGAAAAATGTTGGACTGTTTGTATCCAAAACATTGTTTGGAAGCAAGTCATCTAAAATACACAGATTAAGAATAGGAAGTGATATCCTGAATGGCATCATTAAAATTCCAGGAAAGGACAGACTGCAAAATACAAGATGTGGCGAGGCTATAATTAGGCAGCCACACCACTGTGTCTGCTGTGTCTGACTGAGAATATCACTTCTCCTTAGACTCCGTTCCAGTCTAGCCCAGAAGAGTTCACTATAAACGACCCAAGAAGTAAGGCTAGCCTTCTCAAAGATCAGTATACCCGACCCTTCACTACTGTTTCTTCTTTCATGAAATAGGGGAGAGAATTTTTTTACAGAAAAGTAAAATATAGCATTTATAATAAAAGAGAGGAAGAGAAGGGGGCACAGAGCTTGTCATATAGGGATCATCAGTTTCTTTTCAGCTCTAAAATTTCTCATATGTACATTGGAATACACACACACACACACACACACACACACACGTTCTATCTTATTTATCAAATCTTAGGCATTAATGAAATACAGGACTCAGGCCCTGGCAGACTGGTTTCATAGTGTGTTCCATCTGCTGATGCAGCGAAACTCTTGGGAGTCTTCTCCAGTGAGTGTTTGCTCATTTCTCTCTTTAACAGCACAAAAAGAAGAGTCAAGAGCTCGTATTTTTCATATGGCCACTGTGGTCTTTAACTGTTTATTTTTAGCAGCGTGCTCTCTCCATTACTATTAGTAGCCAAACATTTCTGATTGTTTGTGGTGATCCTGGCCTGTGCCCACAGATGCAGTGAAATCCCCAGTAACTCCTATTTTTATCTTCAGAGGTATCCTCATTTGCATGATAAAATTTTGGTCACTAAGTTTGCATTGGCTGTCAGTGTGTCTGGCATTAGTAGATTAGTTTGTTCGGGTCTACTTTTCCACTGAGAAAAGTTGCTTAAAAATAGAAAGGAAAAGCAAACCATCCAAAACTCATTTTGGAGTACTCGAGATCCATCAAGGCATTGAGGAATTGTGGAACCAAGGTCAAAGGTGAAACACTAGAGAAATGAGCTTTTGTGACTGTTTCCAGTGATTGGTGTGGCTTTGTTAATCAGTATATGTAATTTGTATGTCCTGCAGGTTAAAAGGGAAGACTGACAATTGGCCAGATAACTGAAAAGTATAAATAGGAACCAAAGTGGCCTTTTAGAATACTTACTGCGGTTAAATCCCAAAGGAGTATGCTTTTAGGAGTGACGTAAATATCCTTAGATTGGAGTCGGTGATGCCTATGGCTGTATGATTGAATTCGTTAAAGCCATTAAATGAATACTTGCAGATGGTGACTTTAGTGGTGTGTAAATGGCATCTTGTACCCTAAGGAAGCTGTTTCAAAGACTAAATGACTGCTTCAAATGAAGGAGGTGCCAGTGAAGAGAGAATTGATGAATTGGAAGATAGAGCGGAAGAAAGTAAACCCTGAGGCTGGAGTGTAGTTCTGTGATTGACTCCAGGGCCGAAACAATCATGAGAACAATGAAACATGGGGAGGCAGGAGCACAGAAAACAAACACAACATTGTGAAGACAAGATGTGGTTCACTTGCCTCACATACTGAACTGTATGTTCAGAAGAAGAGAAAGAGAAGGCGACAGAAGACGAAACTGGGGCGGGGGGATCTGAAAGATTTGGTTGCTCTGGTTTTTGTTTTGAGAGAAGGCCCTGACTGGCCTAGAATTCTCTATGCACAACAAGCTGGATTGAATTCACAGAGTCCTGGATGCTGAGATCAAACGCACATGCCACCATGCTCAGCTCAAAGATTTCGTAGTCCTTGTTTATTTATTGTGGGTATGGATGTGTGTGGGTGTGCATATTATGACCTGTGTGTGGAGGTTGGAGGAAAACTTGTGAGAGTTGGTTCTGTCCTTGACGGTGTGGAGCCCTTGGGATCAAACTAAGTCCTCAGGCGTGGCAATGTGCAGCTTTACCTGCTGAACCATCTCCTGGGTCCAGAGAATGGTTGGGAAGCCCGATAACACAGAGCAGTGTAAACACACACACACACACACACACACACACACACACACACACACACGCACACGCACTCGCACACTCACCAACATGTTACCATTTCTAAAAACAAAACCAAAAGCAGACAGCTGTGAGAATTAGGGATGGGCAACCCTCTGCCTGAATGGAAATGCAATAGGACTGATGGCCAACTCTTTTAATGGAAACAATATAAACCAGAAGGAAATGGACCTGCTATCTTTCATCGCTAAAAGAAAACAACTGGTTATCATGTTTTGTATCTAAGATTCTTCAAGAATGGAAAAAAAATTGAATGGTGTTAAAGGGTGATTGTGAACGAATGGGTACTAAAGACATACACACTAGAAGGTATCTGTTGGATAGAAGGAATAATGTTCCAGGCGAATGCTCAGAGATGCGGGAAGGAATGAAGAGCAACAGGAACAACAATGAGTTAAATGTAAGTTGATATTGACTACAGAAGCAATGATAATTGAGCCCGTGGAGCTGAAAACAGAGAATAAGATAAATGACCAAGAAGGAAGGAAGGGAAGGTGTTCTGAGCTCCTTATAGAGGAAGTGATGGAGAACTAATTTGTATTAGTCATTGATAAGGATGCGTATTTTAAACTCTAGATGATCATTAAAAAATGATGAACAGATGTATAAGCGACACGGTGAGAGAGATAAAATAATGAATAACTAGATAATTCAAAAGGAGGCTGAGAATGGGAATAGAGTAGGTGATTACAAATTTTAAAAAGGGTATGTTTAAAACCAAGTGTGCCAGAGATTACATTAATTTATAAGTAGACTAAATTGCCAACTGAAAGTCAGGAGGTTACCAACTAGACGTAGATTGGTACCCTGTGTCCTGTGACTTTTATGGAGATACAGAGGATCAGGTGTAAATAATGTAGTAACATAGATCACACAATATAAGCCAAAGAAACACTACAAAGCTGTATGTTATAAAGTGGGTTCCCAGTTAAGGCACCTGTAGAGATGAAGATGTTCTATAATAAACCAGTCTGAGTCACTTCTTAAATGCACATGCACACATTGAGCCTTAAGGCCTACAGGGATAATTAGAGGTATCCATAGAGTTAGAAATTTGAACATATCTCTCTTGTTGACTGATGTATTTGAAAATAAAAAAAAAAACCAGGAAGGACAGACACAGCTTGAACAAAGCTAACTAGCACATATCATCTAATTATAGCATCTTACAGTGAATAAACGTACACATTTATTTCAAGTGCACATAGAATATTTACCAGCATCTTTCATGTGCTGAGTCATAAAGCAGGTTTTATATTTCAGAGGGTTGAAACCATACAGATGTCTCCTGACCATTGCCACTGCTATCAGTCTGCAACAGCTAATGGGGAGAAGTATCGCTATGTTTAGAGATGTCAGCGAGGCTGGAGTGATGGCTCAGAGGTTAAGGGCACGTGCTGCTCTTGGAGAAGGCCTGGGTTCGGTTCCCAGCACCCACATCAAGTAACTAACGAAGGCCTGTAACTCCGGTTCCAGTGATCTTGGTGCCCTCTTTTTGGCTTCTGCAGGTACCTTCACAAATGTGGCATGTGTAAACTCACACAGGCACACACATGTAAACATAAGTGTTTCTATGAAGAGAAATGTAGGTGACCATGGACCAAAGAAGACAGGCAAGAGATTGGAAGCTTGTGACAGTGGGAACTATGACATACCCAGATCTGTGAAATGCAGCTTTAAGAAATTTTATAGTCTCTGCCACATACGTTAGAAAGGGAGAGACAAAGAAAGTCAGCATTCTCGATGCTAATTTCAATAAGTTTAAAAAGGAAAAAAAGGAAGCACCAACTGGTTCTGGCGGCACTTGCTTATTATCCCAGCTACTCAAGAGGCCATGGCAGGGGAATTTTAAGTTAGAGGTTTCACTGGGCTTACAGAGTTCAAGCTCAGCCTGGGCAGCTTCATGAGACCTCGTCTCCAAATTGAAAAAGTAAGATGGCATCTGGGGAGATATCTCAGTGATGTGACAGAAACTAGTGTTTTACAACCAATGATTAAAAAGTTTCAATAAAAGAACTTTCCTTGAGTTTTTTAAAACAGGTATAAGGAAAGAAAGACAAGAGGTGTAGTGATATAAAGCAGACACTAGAGCCAAAGAACTAATAAAAAACGAGGGAGTCCTGATGATTCCAGTCAAGAAATGACACCAGAAACGAATGTGCAGCTAGACTGAAAAGACAGGAATGGAGTAGCATGAATAACACATAGTAATATATTTGAAATTTTAGAATTGACAAATTTTTTAAAATGCTACTTATCCAAATTCGTATAAGAAAAAAATAACAGTCTGAGTGGTTCCATATCTACTCATATGAATATGTAATTAAAAACTTTCCCATAAGGAAAACTTCAGAGCCAGATGGTTTTACTGTTGAATTCACCAAATATTTAAGGAAGAAATAACACATATTTTCCACCAACTCATCCAGAGAGTAGAAAAGGCAGGAATACTCCCAACTTGTTTTAAGAAGCCAGCAGAATTTTGATTCTAAAACCTGACAAAAACGTTATAAGAAAGGAATCTTCCAGGTGAGCTTTATTTGTGTGTATCAATTTAAAAATCTGAATTGGCTGGTACTAGAGAACAGCTTGGCCATTAAGAGCACTTCCTGCTCTTGCAGAGGACTGGGGCCCAGCACCCACAGCACGCAGGTCACAACCACCTGGAATTCCAGTTCTGAGGGATCTGGCGACCTCTTCTGGCTTTCATAGGCATCTGCACTAATGATATGCATAAATTCCCAAAGACACACGCAATCACAGTAAAAAAAAATCCAGGACTCAGGAGGTGGAGGCAGGTGGATCTCTGTGAGTTTGATGCTAGGATAGCCAGCTCTACACAGAGAGACCCTGTTTCAAAAAAGAAAAGAAAAGAAAAAGAAATAATAAATAAAATAAAAATCCCAAGTAGAATACTAGCCATATGAACGCAGCAAGTGAGCGGTACACAAAGATCCAGTTGACTGTCTTTTGGAAATACAACCTAAGTGTAATTGTTTGACTCAGACAGTAGCTAAAAACATTAGTAGAATGAAGAAAACAGTATGATCATCTCAGTAGATACAGAAGACACAGGTGACATAGTGCAACATTTATTTCTGTTTATTAAAAAGGAAAACTCTTAGCAACTAGTAATAAGCTTTTTACTCTTAGAAGAAAATCTATAGAGGCAATAGATACACTCTCAGACAATCACTTCTAATCGTGATTGAGTGGAAATTCTGAGACAAAGAAGAGGCTTTTGGGTTAGATATAAATGAATAAAACAGAGTGACTGTGAGATTAAATTACTGAGTATAAAAAGCACAAAAGAAATTAATTGTTAAATTGTTGAGGCCGAGAGTGAGTTAGCATGCTTCCAGTTTCATTATAAACATGAAAAAATGAGTGGAAGTTTGAATTTCACTCATTAATAGAAAAAAAGTTTACATTAGAGTAAGAATGCTCAGATACCTAGGGATAAGGCTAAGACACAAAGACCTTTCTTTTAGAGACCCTTAGCTGTTATTGAAACTAACTAAGGACTTAAAGAAATGACAGGACATGCCATTCTCATGAAACGGAGGACACAAGTTTCAAAAGATGTCAGTTGGTCTTAGACTGATGTAGAGTCTGTAATCCCATCAAAATGTAAAAAGTTTGGCATCTCTGAAAATATATGATAATCCTGAAACTTATATGGAAACACAAACTCCAAGAATAGATCAGACATTCTTGAAGTAGAATAAGAAAGTTTTATTTTCACAGTTATTCAGATCTACCATTATGCTGTCATAATTGAAGGAAAGATGGGATTGGCCCAAAGCCAGACACTAGACCAGTGGGAATAAACAATCCCAGGACCAACTTGGGAACATACAGGACCCAGTGCAATGAGAAACATGGCCCCACAGGAAAGAAAGATAAGATGGTATTTTATTTATTTTTATTTATGTGCCTATGTGAGACATGTGCATCTTGTGTGTACATGTGACCCCAGAGACCAAAAGAGGGTATCAGATCTTTTGGAACTGGAGTTATAGGTGGTTATAGCTATAGACTGTCATGTGGGTGCTGGGAATTGGTCTTCTGTGAGAACAGTAAGTATTCTTCACCCCTAATCCATCTCTCCAGCTCAGGGCAGAAATAATCCTGTGATGATTGGTTGTCAGTATAGAAAAATAATAAATTTTGACCATATGTCGACCCCTCCCAGTTAAATGTTATATACAAGTGTGATGATGAGTAAAGAATTAAAACTTCCAGAGGGTAATCTAGGACAGTGTGCTCATACTTTTAGTTGGAAAAGAATTTACAGGATCCGATAACATCAAGTAAAAGGAACAATTAGATACAATTGAATTGATAAGAATGAAGAATTTAGTCCATCAAAACACAGTTAAGAAGGTTAAAGGCAAATTAGAGATAGCAGCAGCATGTATAAAAGAAAGACTAAATGTGCAATAGAACACTGAGGAGGTAGGGGCTGGAGAGATGGCTTGGTGGTTAAGAGCACTTACTGCTCTTATAGGGGACCTGGGTTGGGTTCTCAGCACCTACCTGGCAGCTCACAACCACCTATAACTCTGCTTCCAGGAGAATCTGATGCCTTCTTCTGGCCTCTGTGAGCACTGCACTCACATGGTACACATACATGAAGGCAAAATACACACAAAAGAAATCTTTTTTGGAAAAGGAGCAAATGGATTATACAGAGGCTGTACACAAAGAAGGCTGGAAAAGTTCAATAAACACAAGAAATCTGATTATGTTTATAAATCATCAGGGAAACGCAATTAAGAAATTTTGCAGCTGGGTGGTGGTGGCACACACCTTTGATCCTGGCATTGGGGAAGCAGAGGCAAGTTTGAAGCCAGCCTTGTCTACAAAGCTAGCTCTAGGACAGCCAACGCTACATAAAGAAACCCTGTCTCAAAAACAAACAACCCCCCCCCAAAAAAAAAGGAGGGAAAAGAAATCACATGCAATGTGCCTCCATGTCTGCCATGATGACTTCAAACACTGAGTTGGTGAAGACGTCAGGAAGCAGGAATTCCCCACACACTAGTGGGGAGAATGGGCACTGGTACCACCTCTTTAGAAAATCAGTTGCTATGAGTGAGCAGTTCTGTCTTGGTACAGACTCGGTGGCAAAAAATGAATGGGATCTGCCCCAAATTATAGATAGGCATACTCATAATAGCCTAGACAGAAAATTTCCCAGTGTCCATCTGAGTCTACTAAAATGTGAATCTGTGTGTACACAAATTCATGTGCGTGCACATATTTTTATGATATGGTTATATAAATGAAAATGATGATAAAGTCATTTACCTGTACAACCCACGTGGGCTTTGCTGGCCTCTGTGTGTGAAAGAAGCCCTCTCCCACAAATATATTACATATATAAACTTCAAAAACCAGACAGAAGGAAACTACAGCTGAAGGCAACTTGCTTGTTTAGGCTCTGAAGCTGGAGTCAACTGTAAAAGGTAAAGGAATGCTTTGGAGGACAGGGTGCTAATTGGAAAGAGAATGGCTAGGGCCTGGGGTGCTGGACTCTGTCTTTTGTCTCCCAGGATCACATGGATGTCAGTTTTGCAGGAGGCCATTAAGCTGAGCTTTTCTGTCTTGTGTGCTTTTCTTTGTGTAATAAATAGTTCGCAGGGGAAACCGTTTTTAAAAAAACCAACTTGAAAACCATTTTTAAGAGTCTTAATCAATCTAAAATTGACCATTGATTTTGTATTTTGAGAGTTTACACCTTTCCCCCATTCTTTTGAATTCATATTCTTTTGATATTATGAGACAGTTTTTACTGATTATAAATCCTATCTTTCTTAACAAACATTATACTTTTTGTGTTGCATATGTATAAACTCCTTTGTTGTTTCCTCTCCTCCTTCCCTCCTTCCCTCCTTCCCTCCCTCCCTCCCTCCCTCCTTCCCTCCTTCCCTCCCTCCCTCCCTCCTTCCCTTCCTCCCTTCTTCCCTCCCTCCCTTCCTTTCTTCCTGATTTCCCATGCCTTCAGATTGACTGTCAGTCCATTTTGCTCCTGTCCGGCTATGTCAGACCATGCATGACTGCCATTTTCTCCAGATCTGATCTGGCCTGGTTCCCTCTCATCCTGTTTTAGCACAGCTTTTGTGCGCAGGGATTTGTTTTTTTCACTTGTCTCTTATGTTTTTCCTGTTTCCTGGACCCTGTTTCTTTTTCTGTTTTCTTTTGGCTTGCTGCTTTTGGTGGCATACATCCGCTGTTAGTATCCTAAGTGCTGTGGTTTGGAAGCTTCCCTACAGAGGCTCGTGTGCTAGAAGTTTGATTCCCAATAGAAACAACATTGAGGTGAGCGAACCTTTAGCAGGCCTGTCGGGACATGAGTAGGTTATACGATACCACCAATAATTGACATCAATGCTCAGGGAGTGGACTGAGTCTAACAAGAATGCACTGTTATAAAGCAAGGCCACTCAGATTGGCCCCTTCTGCACCTGACCTGTTCCTTCCTGTTCCTCTGCCTTGCTGCGCTGTAACCAGCCAGCTTTGACTAGAAGGCCAGCCTCATGCTGCTTGGCCCTCTCAGCCACTAAAATTATGAGTCAAATGCATATCTCTATAAAATATGCAGCCTCAACTTGTTTTGCTACTTTATAGCATGAAGCTGACCAAGATCTTAATCATAGGAGCTAAGGTTTCTAGGAACTTAATCTATGACCCTATCTTTAATCTCTGTATTAGTTACTTCTCTGTTACTGTGATAAAAGACCATGGCCAAAGGCAACTTAACAACGAAAGAGTTTATTTTGGCTGATGGTTTCAGGGCATAGAGTCTATCAAGATGGGGAAAGCATGGCATGTCAACAGGAACAGGAAGCTGCCTGATCACATTTTCATCCACACACAGGAAACAGAGAGTGAGAGTAGGAAGTAGGGTAAGGCTGCAAGCCTTCAAGGCTTGGCTCCCCAGTGGCATCCTTCTTTTGACAAAGCTCCACCTCCTAGAGGTTCTATGGCCTTCCCTTCCCATAGAGCCGTGAACTAAAGACCAACTATTCAAATACACGAGTCTGTCGGGGACATTTCTCATTCTAACCACCATAGTCTCTTTTCATATATAGTAATATATATGAAACATCTTAGGACCTGCTGAGTCTGAAGTGGCCCATGTGTTGGCTGGAAATGATGTGTATTAGGCAGTTGAAAATAGAGACAAGAGAGCGTGGTTGGAAATAATGATCTAGACACCTGTCACAGAAAGACAACTTTTGGAATTGTGAGAGCTGTGAATATTCAGAGAATGGAGACTAAATGGTCTGACACTTGATGGGCATGTTAATGTCTTTAGTCTCATTGCCCGAAACACCCAGAAGAATTTGTTTTCTTTCTCCTGTCCCAAGGCAAGAGCAGAATGTTTGCATTCTTGCCTTAGAGAGTTCTTGTGGTTTTCTTGTGACCTGGAGCCGAATGTCAGCTTCTAGATACCTACCAAGTACACCCACACTCAGATTTTGTTAGGGAACTGTATGATGGTTGAGGATGTGAGAAAGATAGATGTTGGGAGTCAGAGGTACAAAGTGTCTTTATAGTAATGATGGGAGGTTGGTAAAGTGTTCTGGTTTCTGTTTTGGTTTTGTTTTGTTTTTGTTAACTTGACACAGTCAACATAGAATTATCTGGAAAGAGGACCTCAGTTGAGAAAAGGCCTCTTTTAGATTGTTCATAGACAAGTCTGTGGGGCACTTGCTAGATTGCCAATTGGTAAGAGGAGAGCCCAGCTCTGTGGAGAGTATATGAAGTTCTGAGTGGATGTGTACTGTTGGCTTAGCCATAACAAGAACCCCAAAGCCTCAAACTAATGGGAATGGCAGGGCCTTCTTCTGGTCTGGGACTGATGCTGACAGTGTGAACAGAAAGTGTCAATCACAGCTTCCTCCTCCTGGGTGACAGCAGCCTGAGACTGCTCCCTACAGAGACCTCCTACGCAGATTAGCTAACCTGCCTTCTCCTTCAGCTGTCTGTATTAAACCCACCCCTCATTCTGCTGTATATGTTAAACAAAGCTGCTAATCCATCTCCATCAAAGCACATGCCCCACCCAGTCCCAGCATTTCTGTGTGTCTGTCATTTCTTCATCACCTGTCACTCCAGTCAGTTTAGTCTCAAAGCCATGCAGGCTGTGGCACAGTCTACTGAGGATGGTGCCACCTCTGGGCCAGTGGTCCTGAGTAATGTAAGAAGCCAGTAAGCAGTTTCCCTTCATGGTCCTTGCTTCAGTCCCTGCCTCCAGGTTCCTGTCCTGAGTTCCTGCCTTGACTTCCCTCAGTGATGGGCTATTATCTGCATGTATAAGATGAAAGATACCCTTTCCTCCCCAGGTTTTTTTGGGGGGGTCATGGTCTTTGTGACAGCAGCAGAAAAGGAACTAATGGGGAGGCATGGTTGAGATTCTTTGTGTCCAAGATGGAAAGATGGGAATTTAGAGGAATCTAAATGGAATGACGAATGCCAGTGTGGCTATTCTGTATTAAGCTAGCATATGCCCCTATTCTGCTGTGGAGATCCTGGAGAGACTTAGCCTCAAGTACCACGACCCTGGAAACCACACCCAAGGACTCCAATGACCCTGTTTGGAACAGGAAAGGCTGTGGAACAATTTCTTTTTCTTTGAGAACTATGTAAGCCCCAATATATTCTTGGGGCCCTACAAAGAGGAAGGTCCCTAAACAATAGTTTAAATGAAATTTCCATTAAGTGAAGCCTGACAACCCGGGTTGAATTTGATTTAGAAGGAGTAAAATTGTGTCCCTTGCTCTCAACTTTGACAGGCTCTGGAGTAACCGAGTTACTTGCACAAATAAATCCTCTGCATGATCCATAGTGAATACATTCTTAGGGGAAAGCTGTCTTGATTCTGGGGAGTAACCCAGATGTAGGGATAGAGTCATACAGTTGGGGTTTAGGTAATGGACAATCGTCCAGAAACCATCCGTTTCCTTCTCTTGCCTCAAATGAGGTTGGCATTTCTTTTTGAGGGTTTAAGAAAGTAGAATCCGTATTTGGGACTGTTGTGGGGTCCTTAGCTCTCAAGCTGTTTTGTGGGCTTACTAGTTTGATTGAAATCCCTGCACTGTGGTTTCCTTGGGCACAGAAGAGATTCGGGTTAGAGATACTTCACATGTAGCCCTGTGAAGGTTTACAACATACTAGGCACTGGACAAAGTCATTTCTCTTTGGCTTCTCCTTTAGAGATTCATTTTGCTTACCCATGATTCAGGGGAGGATGTTGTGGTTGAAGAAAAGATTCTGAGCCTAAAAGAAGTCCTGGGCAACTTATTTCTGGAAAAACAAATCTTAGGAGTAGATTTTCTTCTCTTGATTGATTTTTCTAGACCCCTCTGGGAAACCACTCATTAGGTGTTTGGAAAGATGGATGTCTGTGACACATGGTTTCAAATTGTGGCCTTGTTTTCATGTTCCTTTACTCCTTGGATCTTTAATTTTTCTCCTTCAAAATAGGGGTAATGTATTATTTCTGTATACTTACTGAGTTAAATAATGTTGGGTGTGTACTTTGCAGGAATGAAAAACTATAGTAAAGGTTCCTACTACCATTTGGTTGAAGGGATAAGGAAACAGTGAAGAGCTTAATAGGTAAATATTCAAGGGTTGTCCATCTTAACCATGATAGCACACAAGGTCCTTCCAAGGATGCAGTAGCTGTGCAGTGTTAAATGACAATGAAAGATGATAGCAAGACCACATTGGCTAAAACCAAAGAATGGTCCTCTGGATCTAAGGGCTCAGCTGGAGAACATGGGATATACAAAGGTGGTTTGGTGGAGCCAATGGCTCTGTATGGGACAGCCTGTGCTTGAGATACCCTTTGCACATGGCAAGAAGGCACCTGGGTGTTTCCTCCCAAGGCTTGGATGGAGAGTCATGGCATTTGAAAAGTCCTTACTCATAAGTGGTGTCTACAGCTATAATAATTGGGTAAGATCATCCAGAGAGATGGGGTAGGGGAAATAGAAGGGCCTCCGATGCCTGGAGCATTGGCATTTAAGAGACTGAACCAAGGACGCACAGGCAGAAACAAGAAGGTGTTCTCATCGATGTCCAGAGACATATGAGCATGGACTGTAATGATGAGAAGAATCACATGGACCAGCCAGTGTGCACACAGATACTCAGTGAGTATTAATTAGCCTCTCCTTTAATGGAGCTAGCATCATTCATTCCTTGTAGGGCTTCTGAACTTTCCATCCCTGTGTAAATCCGGTGTACTGACACTCCTCCCCATTATGTCTTTCAAGACTGAGATATAGAGCCCCTGAAGAGCGGGGTGGGTCCCCCTTCTCTGAAGGCCCACACCATCACCAGCTTACAAGTCCACCCCGGAAAGATTTCTGTTTCCTTTGGAAGCTCATGTGATTTAATTTCCCTGAGTAACCTGCTGTCAGGTTCTTGTAGCACCCTGACATCTAACTGAGTAATGAACGCTTTAGGCTTTTAGGAGCCATTTCGGGTTTTTATTAATCATGGTTGTGATTGCACATATGAATTATGAAGGAGTAATTTTGGTGGTTGGATTTCCCCCTCCAATTTTTTTCATTTTTTTCTTCATGAGCTGATAGCCCAAAGAGGGAAGTGGGGGAAGACATTCCAAGACGATCCTGAGTGGGGTTCACCTCCTAATTCCACAAGTGTGGATGTTTAAAGTCAGTTGTGAATGTTTTTACTTTGCTCCCTATAATTTAACTAGAAACTTTCCATGCTCCCCACTTCAGATATGAATTAATGGGGACCACTTAAAGGTGGATGACATTCCAAAGGAATTTGTGAGTGTTGATTCCCCCAATTGGTGGCATAATCCTAGGATGACCTCCCGGATAAATGTGTTGGTCTTTGGGAGTTGAAGTACCTCAGCACCTGGGAAGAGATAGCAACTTAGTCCACAAACATCTCCAAGAAGACAATGTTATGGACTTTCAGAATTGTATGGCCATTGGAGATGAGTATCCAGAACAGAATGTGAAATGTGATGCATGCTCTCTGGTCCTTAGGAGTCAAACACGCAAGTCAAACATGGTGTTCTCTTGGCAGCTCCTCCTCAGCAGCCATACACAGACTCCTCAGTCTGTCATAGGTTCTCTGAATAAAATGTTGGAGGCCTTGCTTTGCCTTTTTTCCTGGGGCTGGAGACAGATGTAGACTTCCCCTGCATGACAGACAGTTTTACTCCACGCTTGTTATTCTGGTGAGAGACTTGCTACTTCCTCCACCGCCCCCAGCACACTGGGTCAAGATGGGTGTGACCTTTTGTGATTCTGCTACACTTGGGGAAAGACGAGGTTCTTAACATGGGCATGGGAATGGAGGCAGCAGATTCGCTAGGATCTAGGAGTGCCTTGACTGTTGGGTGGGAATACCTGTTACTTGTCTCACAGCCAGCTTTAGCCTTCCTAAGTGGCTGGGGCCTGGCTCAGGGAGGTAAGGTTGACCAGGAGGAGGTCCATTTACCAAATCAAGAGCTGAAGGCTCCAGGCCCAGCTAATAGCCGAGCTGACTTCTAAGTGATGAGGGGAGGGCAGGCTCAGTATCAGCAGATGGTCCACTCATCTAATTTCGCAGTCTCTCCCCACAACAGACTTCTAATCTGATGGTATTTTCGTTTTAATTTACTGGCAGCATGCTTCCCTTCCTCTTGGAGCAGCATCCCTGACAAAGGTGATAAAATGACTGAAGCTTAGCACTCAGATCCCCTCCTCGTGTGAGTGTTACATAATTATATATACATTTGGGCTCAGAGGTCCCAGTCTAACAAATTCCCTACGCAGGAGTACCATTTGAGGGCCCATTCTCTCATTAATTTTATTTGACATTTATGTCAACATTACATTCCTCTCCTAAAAAGAGAAATCGCATGTGTACGCAGGGGCGTGCTTTAAAGTGGGGTATTTAGTTTGGCAGCTAGTTCGGTCTGCCGTAGCAAAATGTTCTAAATTAGTCAATAAAAAGTGGCCTAAATGCACTCACGTTAGATTGTTCTACAAAGCGCTAAATGCTGGAGCATGTGGCTGTTTTGATATTTCTACGATCTATTCCCCATTCCACCCTGCCCCCAGCCCAAATCTGAGCTCCCAAAGTTGACTAAAATGGGTGTCTGGGAAATTAGCTTGGGAGCCATCAGAGGCATGAGAAACAGACTGAAAATAAGTCTTAGGGTATCTGGAGTTGAATTGGCTTCCGTGAGACTTGGTGCAGAAATCAAAGCCCAACTTCAGTCATTGTCTGTTTAGGTAAACGGGAACAGGTCCTGGTCCCGGGTCTATAGAAGGAAGAATTTTCCACATACTGCACATGACGGATGAGACAGTTTTGAGCCCCCCACCCACATCAAACATTCAAAGATATGTTGTTTCTCTGACCATTTGATCCTATGTTCACAACATTGCCTAGGACTTCCAAAATGAGACAGACAGAAGCCGAAGCTGGGTGGGCTTCTAAACCGGAAGTAAGAACTTGTCATTAGTTAACATTCCTGTTCTCCGTGTCAGCTTTAAGTCAGAAAGTGCCAGGAGAGAAGGTGGGGGGGGGCTGTTTCTGTGCTCGCTCGGAGCCAAGGGCAACCATTCCTCTCAGTGCCAAGTGCTGACTGTCGCAAAGCTTGTGGTCCCTGTCTCTGGAGCGCTCGGGGTTACTTGGCTCCACCATGAGTTGCAGGCTAGGCTTTTGCCCCACAGAGAATTCACCAGTGCTGGTATGGGCCTGACCTTGACAAACGTGGGGAGCAGACCCCTCGTCACGTTCTCTATCTTGTCTTTATTGCAGAATTTTCTTATCTGCTCCAGCAGATATGAAAATCCACCCCCCCCCGCCGCCTCCAGTTTAGGCCAGACAAGCTATCCGGTTCTCTCTTTATGCTTCCTTCCATGGGAAGCTGAAAGGTCACGTGGTTGGTCACCCAGCTGACCTATGGGCCCCATCCAGATGGCAAGGTCCCTGAGCGCCCTCACTGGAGTGATTTTTAACGATGTTGGCCTTCTGGAGTCAGTATCTCTTGGGACCCCCTCCGTGGGTTGGTGGAGGGGAAGGTTTTATCTGAGATGACAAGAGGGGGAAGGGCAATGTGTTTCATGAAGAAGAAACCGAGTCTGGCTTAGCCTTTTTCTAAGACGGCTCCGACACCCATGCCAGCACCTTCCTTTGGCCTTCGAGGCTCCTTGCCTCATCTTCGGCTACCCAAGCTCCTCAGGGCTGTATGTTTCATCTGATGTGGCTGCCCAAACTTCTGGCTAGCAATGCTTGCTTGTAGTGTTGTGTATGGACTCTTGAGTTTTCTGAAGAAGGACTTTGGAGCTGGGAGAGCCTGGGGCTACCTTGTATCAAAGATGAACCCAGGAAGGTAAGAAATCAGGCCTCCTGCCACGGCCGATGGGAGAAGCTTCCTGTGTATATGAATGAAGAGAAGGAGAGAGATAGGAAGTCTCCCTGTTGAGAGCTGAGAGCAGGCGTGGACCAGCCCAGTTGAACCGAAGGACTCGGAGAGAGTGGAGTCCGGTCCTGGGACTGTGACTTGGGTTGGTGGAGTTGGAACTGGCAACAGCGTCTCTCCAGTTCCTTGTTCGTGCATTCCCTACATACTTTCTGGTAGGAGATGACTGGGGGGGGGGTACCTAGAGCTCTTGACCTGTCTCGTCCACCAGATGCATTCCTATCAGGCACTTGTCATCTCTGGAGCAACCCCAAAACTTTACAGGGTTTGTGAACCATGCTGCCTATCTGTCCATGTGGAGTCGTGCCTCTCCTGTGAACTCTGCGCCGTGAAATGCCATTCCCTTGAAAATGCACAGGCAGATGGGGTTCCCAGTTCTTTCTTCATGAGTACTGTGTGTGTGTGTGTGTGTGGCGTGTGCACGTGTGTATACAGGTGTGTGTGCCTGAGGACATTGGAGGTGGACACGAGTGTCCTGCTCTGTCACTCTGCCTTCCAGGGTCTCTTACTGAACCTGGAGCTAGTCCGGGGCCAGCAAGCCCCAGAGATCCTCCTGCGTATGCCCCAGGCAGAGGCATACAGCCTCATGCAGCTTTTTATTTCGGTGCTAGGGATTCAAACCTGGGTCCTCATGCTTGCCCACAGAGAGTAATTTCTTTAGCTCCCAGGATCCCTAATTCCTGTCTAAGTCCTCACACCTGTGGCATCTGGCATGTTGCCCAGCCTGAGACTAGAAACTCGGCTAATATCTGCATGCACACTTTGTTTTCTAGTATGACGTAGACATTGCTAGTGGACTAGCTTCAGGGGCCGAGCAGGGTCCAGCCCCTGCTTTGAGGGACTACTGGGATAGCCACAGCACAGCGGGCTTCCTGAACAAGCGTTATTGGCATCTGGCCTCTTGCAATATGTTTTTAATATACCATGCATGCTGTATCTGAGTAAATCAGTAAGTATGTTTTGAAATTAAATATTTGCTAAGGGCCAGGCTCTTCTCGTGTTAAATTATTGATAACAAATTTCGCAGACACTGTATGAGACTTGATATATGATTTTTGAGTGACCTGCCATTTATTAGACTTTATCTACCCATGAAATCCGTTTCCAATTCCGACCCTATCTACTCTAGGATTGCTTGCCAGGAGCCTATTCCCAGGTTTCTCCTTATTTCCCCGAAATATCTTGGGCTCAGCACCTTTCTAAGGCACCTGATCTAATCGGGGCCCCGATCACTTATCACTGCTCATTTCCTTTGGCAGGACTGTCAAACTGTAGGTGCATCTCAGGGACACTCAGAAGCACATGGAACCCACTCCTCCCCCATTCTGCATGGCAGGAGGTGGGGAGCGGTGACTCCCCCAACCAGAGCCCCTTGTTTAGGGTCGGTTAGCAGGGAAGGGAGCACCCCAGAAAGAAGAGGAAGTGCTCTCTGCCTGCCTTCCCTCCTACTGCCAGAGTTATTGGGCATCTCACCACTTGACCTCTTATTCAGTGACCCTTCAGCAATTAGAACCCATTTGCGTGGCCTCTGAGCTGAGCCTGGGGATCTCTGCAGCTCCCCCTTCCTCCCTGGCTTCTCTGTGCATAGGTCCCTGCTTCTGGCTTCTGCAAGGACCAGCTGGGGAGGGGACTCTGACTTGTCATTACAGAAATAAAATCCGTCGCCCCTGTGTTCCCAGCCTCTGTTCTTTCATGTTTAAGCAGCACGCCAAATCTTTATAAACATGTCAGTGTTTCTATTTTTATTTCCTAATTAATTCAGAGAAGGAGCAGGAGACACCAGTGAAAGGAAAGGATGGGGAGAGGTAGGGTGGAGGGTGCATTTGTGTTCTAGGCTGAGAAGGCAACTGAGAGGTTGGGAATGCCTAGAATTGGAGGGATGACCCGATGCCCTCCAGGGGTTGGGGGACTCCGAGCTCTTTGTTTTGCTTTGTGGGTTCTTTAAAAATTGTGTGTGCACAATAGGCTGCATGTATGTATGTACACCACACGTGTAACAGAGACTTATCCTGCAGCTGAGGCTAATATGGAAACTACGTGTAGCCCTGGCTGGCCCAGAACGTGTCTGCCTCCCACAGGCTGGAATTACAGCTGTGCAACACCATGTCAGCTCCTTCACTGGCTTGAAGCTGGTCAGAATTTATAAATATGCCTAAACTTATCACCAACTGTGGCAAGCTTGTGTTTCTATCCTAATGGACAGCGTCACTTCGTTTTCCCACCCATGACAGAGAATGTGAATATACAAAAGTTGGTGACATCTCAACAGATAAGTGTGCTTGCTGTCAAGCCTGGTGACCTGAGTTCGACCTTGGAGCCCACATGGTAGGAAGAGAAAACTGACTTTGCAAGTTGTCCTCTGATCTCCACACATGCACTGTGCCATGTGTGCCTCACCCCATGCAAAATACATAAGTGTAAAAAAAATTTTAAAATAGAACTTCCATATGTATTTAATTTTAAATTCTATTCTGAGTCTATTAGAACTAATTTAACCTTTGTCTTGATAATTTAAAAAATCATCTTTACAAACATCTGGAATGGTATACTTCAGTAAGCTCAGAAGTTTAGCAATCTCAAGGGTGTGGTCCCATACTTAAATGAACTTTTCTCTTCTATTGTTACAGAAAGGGCTAAAATAACAGACATAGACACTCACGACCCTAGTTCCAGTTGTTGAGTTGTTAGTTGTGTGATCTTTAGCATCCCGACTAACCTCTTTGAGAATTTACCTCTTTACTCCTGAAGATGAGGATACCTGTTATCCATGAGGATGACGATGGTCTGTAAGGTCTCCATGACTACTTACAACTCTAAAATTCTTAGCCTATATATGGTTGGGACTGTGGTTACGAACACTGATTGCTCTTGCAGCGGATCCTGGTTCAACCAGACACCTACATCTCACAACCACCTGTAACTTCAGCTCCTGGGATCCAACGCCCTCTTCTGGTCTCTGTGTAACCTGTACTCACTTGTGCAAACACACCAACACAAACGTACACATCAAATTAAAAAAAATGGAAAAAGAAGAAATATTTATTTAATGTTTATCTTTCTTTCTTTTTTTTTTTTTTTTTTTTTGCTTTTCTGAGACAGGGTTTCTCTGTATTGCTTTGGAACCTGTCCTGGCACTCACTCTGTAGACCAGGCTGGCCTCGAACTCACAGAGATCCCCCTGCCTCTGCCTCCCGAGTGCTGGGACTAAAGGCAAGCACCACCAACGCCCGGCTATGTTTATCTTTCTTTAGAGAGTTTGTTGACCTGTACTTTGGTCTTACAGTTGCAGTTTTATCACTGTTAATTGCAGTTGCTCTTCTTTCCACACCTACTTATCTAAAACAAAACAAAAAAGCAAGCAAAAAGCAGGCGTTGAGAGCACTTAGAATTACGCTAGGACATCGAGGAGGGGATGAACTTGGAGCTCGGGGCCTGATGATCCGAGCTCTTAGAAATATCCAGGTCCTTCTAGTTTGGATTTCTGGGTTGTTGAAATCATATCATATTTTGAGATTTATAGAAGCAGTTGTTTTGACTTTGCTGAGAGAATGGATTAAGAGTTTGCTGTGACATCCCGGCCTTGAATGTGGTTCCTTTGTGCTAATAAACCGAAGGGGAGATCACAAGACCTGGACCCTTAGAGGCCAGATGACCTCAGACAACTCAGGACTTTTGTCTTCCCAAGGCTGTTCCTCCATCATTGAAGTGGGACATGTTGGGTTTGCTCTTAAGAGTTGCAGCTGCTTTGGATCCAACTACCATCCACACCACGAGGCTGGAGCTGTAGGGAGAGTGTTCCAAACAGGGGTGGGCAAAACCACAGTACCTTCCAAGTTACCTGCTGACTCAGGTGCCTCTTCCCTGCACTGTGGTCAGGTGAGGAAGCCTTGGCTGGGCTTGACCTTTGTCTGTGTTTTGTTTGAAGAAAGGGTTTCATGTAACCTTGGCTGGCCTCAGACTCACTGCTGTGTAACTGCAGCTAACCCCAGCTGACCCCTGAATTGTTGGTGTTTTTGCTCTACTTGCTGGGTGTATGGATTTCTCTCTCTCTCTCTCTCTCTCTCTCTCTCTCTCTCTCTCTCTCTCTCTCTCTCTCTCTCTCTCTCTCTCTCTCTCAGACACACACTCACGCACCCCTGTTTGTACAGAGCTGTTGATGGAACCCAGGGCTTCATGCCTGCCGGTCAGGTGCTCTACCGCCTCAGTCCCATGACTCTGTTCTTGATAAGTCGGTTTGGTTTATTTTAGGCCCCTGGGGTACAGGTCTCTACGGGGAACAGTCAGGGTGGTGGGCGATGGGGCAGAAGCAGGTGCTCATAGGCTCCTTGTTGGAACCATGCTATCCTCAATTCCTGCCAATTATGGGTGATAGTGCCATAGGATAGGCATCTGCCGTGATAGTCTCTGAGTCTCATTGAGGCAGGAGCAACTTACAAATTTAACTGCAACTGGACCAAGACCTGGTTCATATGTGCTGAATTAATTTTTCAGGACTAAGGTTTTCAGGTGACATCAGGGTCCCTTTGAGGCTGAGTGTCTGGGTTAAGCACTTCTCTTACTTCTTGTACTCAGCTTGGAGACATAGCCCGTAGAGGAGGCCATGCTTCCCAGGACAGTGAGATCACAGGGTGGCTCCTGCTGGCTAAGTGGGGCTGACACCACGGAGGAAGGAAGACTTGTCACAGCTACTCTGCACCTAAGACCACCCCAACTTCCGAGATCGCCACCCTCTCCTGATTTGAGCACAGCATCCCCCCTTGTGCCCAGCCCTCTTGTCCCTCTGCCATCAGTTAAGTAGTCCAGATTATAGTGGGGGTGGGGCGGATGGCGAAACAAGAGATGATGCCTTTCAGATAGTATGCAGCTCAATTTGTAGGTTGCCTAGGAAACAGGTCTGCTTGTTGATTCGGCTTGTCCCCTGGCATTCAAGTCTTAGAAGTTTGATCTTCAACACAAGTGTCCTGAGGTGGTAGAATCCTAGTGATAGGGCCTTCAGGTCGTGGCTCTGGGAGGCCCACGTGACTAGGACCCACATTAGATGTGGTGCCATGCAGTTTTCACTTCCAAGCTACCAAACTCGTGAGCCGAACAACCTCTTTAAGTTTTAGCTTATCCGGTCTCAGGTGTTTTGTTATAGCCACACAAAACAGACTTAGGAAGCCCATGACTCCACGTTGTGTGAATGCACATAGTAGATTTTTTTCCCTATTACATGTGCTTCTTTGGGCAGTGAATAACAAAGCCTTCATTCATTTTTTTAATTGGATTTTCTCAATTGGTGCCAGATACTGCGCAAGTTGTCAGGGTCGCAGCACTTAAAGGGGGTGAAGGGCCCTTGTCAGTAAGGAGTTTCTTTGTAATTAGTAAATAAACGAGACCAGGTGTGGCTTGTGACGGATGCAAACGCTAGCGGCTAGTTCTGAAGATTCACCATTGGCAGTCTACACCTCTAGGAGCTCCCTGTGCAGGTGGCCGGTGTCACGTCTGCTTCTCGGCCTATGTCCGAGAATGTGCAGAGGGTGTCGGGGATTGACAACACAGAGACTCGTTCAACGATATAAAGAAAACTTTAAACAGGCTCCAAAAAGGTTCAAGACAACTTCCTAAGAAAGGCTCCCTCCAGAGAAGCTTCTGCTCTCTCCTCTACCCTGGCTGGTTCTGCTCTGACCCCAGAGGTGGATGTGTGTGTGTTTTGAAGGTGCGGTTAGTCTTTGGACAAGGTCGAGGTCAGGGCGGTTTCCGTGGGAAGGCCTTTTCCAGAAACTTATTGTATAGTTTTTAGTAAACATGTTTTTACTAAACATTGTCTTACAGCTGCCTACTCCCAGGCAGAAGGGGAAGTGGGTCTCTGCTCAAGGTCTGGTGTTCCCACAATTCACCCCTTTTTATTTTCAAATGAGGCACTCCTGGCTTAGGTCAAGTAGGGTCACCCTCCCTTTCCCGTCTTTGGGGGACCTTGAACCCCTGTCTTAGGTGGGAGGGGTCTTCCCCACAGGTTGCCCGTCATCGGAGACACCCCAACCTTAAATCATCTGTAACCAACCTTCATGGCTATTGGGATTGCCATGGGCTAAGCTAAGCAATACTTGGTTACGGATCTCTTGCCTCTGGAACAAGGCACGTTTGAGCTCGGCATAAAGCCAGAATGCCTACTGCCACTGTCACCATTTCCAGGACCCCCATTGACATAGCGCCTCTCCATCACCATACCCATCACCAGATCTGGGCCATAACATTCTACCAGCCTTCATCTGTTACAAGGGTAACCTGCACGTGATTTACATTCTGTTACAAGGGTAACCCGCATGTGACTTACATTTACAATTTGATAAAGTTTACAATCGTTTCAAGATCTGCTCAGGAAAGCATTTAGAAAGTGCACTTGCACAGATACATTAGGTACAATCATTGATGTTACACATGTAGCATTACGAAAAATATGAACAATAGTTGTCGCATTAGGACAAGTTGCATTTCTCCAGAAAAATACACTGGCCTAGTCGTGATTCCAGAAACAGGAACCACTAAGTCTGATATTTCAAGTGACCATGTCCTGTTCAAATCTTGAAAAGAGGCTTTTGCCACTTATAGTCCATACCAATGTCCAAATGCTTTAAATGGGTCCTTTTTTCTCTGTTGGCTTCATGATGAAAAGTCATGGGTCCGGAAGGTTGATGCAGCAGGTGTGTTGAGAAACTGGAAATCTCGAACTGACTGTTTTCTTTCTTTCTTGGGCTGTAGATTCGATGACATCAAGGGTCAAGAACACTGATTTAGGAGATCTCACTCAAACTGGCTTAGGTAGGCTCCCATGGTCTCAGGTCCAGTTTTTCTCTGCTCCATGCATCTCACTAAATGGTCTGACAGCTGCCGAAACTTTATTCTTTTCCTGCAAGAAAACACAAACATGCCCTCGACCCCAAATTAGGGTCTTCTCCACTGTCTAGTGTATGGATGTCTCCATTTGACCTGAGCAATGGTTGCTCAAGTTCCATCATGCCAGAATCTGTCTGAAGCTCACTGGCATTCACATTATAAAATTTTTAAATGAGGAGTGTATTATTTGATGAGTCATGTGGGGGCTGGGGGCATTAGGCCTGAAGGGGAGCGTCTGCACTGAGAACACAGCAAGTTCAAAGGTCATAACTGGGGGCGTGGGGAGGGATTCGCCTGCTGTGGAAATGAGGGGTACAGTAAGTGGGTGAGTATGGAAATGGGATGAGACTCCAGAGGCCATCAGGTGGGCTGGCGTTGGGAGAGTCTGGATTTGTTCTGGCTCCCGTGGAAGCCATTGGGAACGGTGTGATGGGGCTCCTTGCATCAGAGCATCCCTTGGCTGGGCTGGCTTGCGCAGAACGGGTCAGGAGGAGGCTAGGCTGTAGGCAGGGAGGCCGGGAAGCAATGCCCCTAGACTAGTGTTAGGTGAGGTGAATAGCTGAAGTGGGGGAGATAAAGAGAGCTTTCTGGTAGGCTGGAATGGGGAGCGGGGCCTGGAGCACTGACCCTTAGAAGGCAAGTGTTTACTGAGGTGGAAGAAACAAAGGCAGGAAGAAGCAGGAGGCAGATCTCAAGTTCTCTTTGAAATCAGCTTATTGGTGGCTCAAAGCATCTTTTGGACCAGCAGTCAGGGACCACTTTCATCATCGAGTCCTACTCCCCTAGAACGACCCATGTCCTGATAAGTGGTTGCTTTCCGCGTGTATAGACAGTCTTCTCTTGGGGACCACTTTGTGTCCAGGTTTATGTGGAATGGGACCTCAGGAGTAAACACCGTCGCTTGCTCGCTTGCAGTAGCTGTCGGGAATGCAATAGCAAAGGCAGAACTCTGTAGTGGGGAAAGAGGGGCAGGTGGAGTCCTGAGGAATTCTAGCCAACATGGCACATTTGTAACTCTGGAATTAGGAGATGGGTGTGGGCGGGTCAAGGGTTCAAGGCTATCTTGGACTCCATGAAATCCTGTCTCAACGGAACAAAACACAAAGCAGAGAAGGCGAGCCGAGGTTTTCTTGTCTTGGAACATTGGTGAGATGGCCTTTCTGAAACAAAAGGAAATGGTTCAATTGTAAGAAAGGAACTAAAGATGAAAGCGGGCCCAGAGAGATGGCTCAGCAGTTCAGAGCCACGCCACCCTGGCAGAGGGCCTAAGTTACTTCCCAGCACCCAGTCAGCTTAGCACTGCCTATAAGTGTAGCTCAGATGCCCCCTTCTAGATGCCTCGGGCACTTGCACACACATGTACACATACCATTTCCCATATACATAAAACAATAAAACACATCTTTGATGATTAAAGATACACTAGTTTTAGAGAACTTACTCAGATGCCTGACCTTTTGACTGCCGTATTACCCACTGTCCTCATTCTGGGTCACTGTTGATTGGAAGTCACACATATACACCTGCCTTCTCTTTCCACCCCCTCCCCACCCCCGTTTCCCTAGTGGAGGGAACTTGGCATATTTGTGGAAAGTGAAAGTGAGGAGGAAGAGGAGAGCAGAGCTGTCAGGTTCATTCCAAAGTCCTGGGGACAGGACTTGGGGAAAGGTGGTTGTTGTCACAGATGTGAATGAGTTCCAAATGATGCCATTTCCCCAAACTAGCACACTCAATAGAATTTTCATGTCATAGTTTCAGAGTTGGCAAGATTGGAACTGGTCCCCACCCAACCCCCTGCCCCCAGTGGCATGCCCATGTCCTAACCAACCATTTTTTTACTCTATCTTTCTATCTATCTATCTATCTATCTATCTATCTATCTATCTATCTATCTTGGTTTTTTGAGACAGGGTTTCTATGTAGCTTTGGAGCCTCTCCTGGAACTCGCTCTGTAGACAGGCTAGCCTCAAACTCACAGAGATCCACCTATCTCTGCCTCCCAAGTGCTGGGATTAAATGTGTATGCCATCATCACCCGGCCAAACCAGCCATTTTTGACAAAGCAAAAATACCAAAGCCAGTGTCTGGTAAAGCTAAAAGCTAAGCATTTGTTGCCTTTTTTTTTTTAATTTAAGTTATTTCTTCCCTGTAGGAAAGTAAAGAAATCATGCTAAAATAATAATTAAATGCTGACAGGGCTACGTTTCTCCCCAGCATGAGCTGGCAGCGATTTCCTACCACAACATTAGGTCATTTGAAGAAAAAAAAATCTGATTAAATACTTTTGTAGGCTTTTCTGATTAGCCACTCTCAAGTGAATGAGTGACAGAAATGAAAGGGTGTAATTTGACAGCCACAATTTACTTTGGGGTGGGGAGGTAAAATGGTAGCGTGTGTCTGCGTGAGGTTTGTATGGAGCTTCCTGTGGCTCCTAGCTGGTGTGGTGTGTTTACTGGCCATGAGCTTCTGGACACGGAACAGCCATCAGCTGGGAGTGTGTGAATGTGGGTGTACCTGTTCCGGGCAGGCTGGGGACTGCATTTCAAAGCCAGCTCTTTCTTTCTCTTTCCCTTCCTTCCTTCCTTCCTTCCTTCCTTCCTTCCTTCCTTCCTTCCTTCCTTCCTTCCTTCCTCCCTCCCTCCCTCCCTCCCTCCCTCCCTCCCTCCCTCCCTCCATCCCTCTCTCCCCCCTCCCTTTCTCCCTTTCTCTCCTTCCTTTCTTTTTTCCCCCTTTCTCTGTGCAGGAGTTTTCGTATTTCTGGGGTTCAATGACCTTCACTGGAGCAGGTTTAGGAAGGGAAGTGTCCTTGCACAAAACTCCTGCTCAGCACCCCTCGGCGGTCTGCATCTGGCGGCCCCCTGCATCTCTTTGTATTAGCTCGCTGTGGCACTAGGCCTGCAGGCCAGACTTGACGCGAAGATGGAGCTGCTATGTGGCATATGGCAAACGAAGGCAGCGTTGCTAATTAGGATTTCCTTGCACTTTCTCCTTGAATTCTGTGGCTTGACCATGGGTTTCCAGAGTTTGAACCCCGAGTTCTCCTTTTTCGCCCTTGGGATGGTCCCAACTTCAGTGGATATTGGAATGAGAGGTGTCATTGTCTCCAAAGTGATAGACTCACAGTTTCCACTCTCATGCATCTCAAATCCTTCATCACAAAGATCGGGACATTGGGTCTGGGAGGCTGGTTTGGAAGGGGCTTGCAGAATGGAGCGCAAAGTTCAACTCGCCCAAGTATCAAGTGAGTCCAAATTTGTCCTCTAGTGTCATAGCTTGCACAGGTGTGTAGCAATTCATTTCCTAGTGCAGCCAAGACAAAAGCACTCAGACTGACTGGTGAACCATTCCAGAGGCCAGAAATCTAAAGCTAGGGTACTGACAGGGTTACACAGGTGACCGCAGGGTCCTGTGGAGAATGTCCCATGCTCTTGGCTTCCTAGTTTCCTGGGACCCAAATTAGGACAGCTTAATGAAGCAAAGGCTTGTTTTGACTCAGTTTCTGGGGGTTTATTCCATGGTCTTGCGTCCCCGTGTACTTGGACAGAACATCATGGCAGTGAGAGTGAATCGCAGAGGGTGTTGTTCCCTCATTTGGGGGATGGGAATCAGAGAGCAAGGCGGGAGCCCAGGTCAACTTTCAGTCAATGCTTCCCTGAACTGTGACCAACTTCCTTCAGCTGCATCCCACCTAAAATGTTCATATCTGCCCCGTGTGGACCAGCTTTTTGAGCATAGCATCCCGTAGGGGGACCCTCAATCTGCAACTCCTCAGCATCCTGCAGCTAATCACTTCTTCCCCCGGCCCCTCCCTTCATCATCACACGTCCTTCTCCATGTGCACACAGCTTCTTTTCTCAGAAGGATGCCAAGCTCGCAGCACTCAGGGCACACCTTACTCCGTATGATCTCACTTCAAGCACGTCTATAAGAGCCTGCTTCCCAAAGTCCACATTCTGAAGCTCTCCTGTAAGGCTCTGACGGACGCCGAGCATAGCAGCTGAGATGGGGCCAGTCTTCCCACAGGGGGATTTTGGAGACATTTATCCGCAATGAATCATTATCACCTTCAATCGTTCTCTGAGAGTCTGTTCTCTCTTTATGCTTTTCCTGTCGAGTGAGGAACCTGAGTCCTTCCATTTATTATTAATGACCGTGATACGTAGCTTTCCCTCTTAGCACTTAGGGAAACTATGTGAGTCAGTCTAGGATTAGTCATTAAAAAGAGAGAAAGCTAGATATAACTCAGAGACCAGATTAACATTGTGAACATTTATTAGTAGCGATTCCCTGGGTCCTTAGAGAAGCAATAAAGCCCTTCAATTTGGAGAGTCCATTCTCTTCATTCTTATTTTTATTCTATGTTTGTTTAGAACTTATAATAATTCTGATTATAGGATAATGTATCCTATATTACTTATTCTATAATAGTTTATTCAGCAATTAATCAAATCTTACCTTTCTATTAAACTGTTTTTCCCCCCTTTCACTCTCTGGTCATGCTGAGTTCCCACTGTGCTCAGAAATCACCAGGCTGCCCATTCTTACCATTATTGTCTTCCACGGTTCTGTTTTCTAGTCCTTCCACACATCTAGTACCTGTCTTCTGTTATCCTTTTTGCATCACTGGTCCTTACTGTCCTCAGAAATGATGTCCCTTTCATCATGTAGACATCTGCTTACTCCCAGCTCCAAACTTGCACCTAATACCCTTCCTTCATGGCTTTCCAACAGCCCACACAGGAAACCAGCACCTCTATTGAATGCCCCACCTGTACCTTATTAAAGTATCTAGGCACTGTCCTTAAACGATCCCATCAAAGCAGTGGAGCTGCCTCGTGCCCAGGGTTCTGCCATGGCCATTCTGTGTGGGATCTTGCCTGTCTCGCTGTGGTTCTGAGAGTCAGATGGGATTGTATATCAGAATCACTCAAAACTCATCTATGAGAAGGGCTACTAATATGTTTATTACTTCATGTTCCTCCATTTGCTTACCTGTAAAATGGACCTGTTCATTATAGTAAGTGGTGAGGGTGAATTAAGTCCCGTAGGGCAGTACCTGGCTTATAGAGCAGCATCACTAATGGCTACCCTCATCACAGCATCATCCTCACCATCAGTATCTTTGTAGATGGAATCAGAAGGCCCTGGAGGACTGGGCTTATGCTTTGGAGTCTCCTCCACACGGGCTGGGCTGGAGAGATGGCTCAGCCTTTAAAGGCTAGGCTCATCAACAAAACCATGTCTCCTCCATGGGGGTCCTGATAGTCCTGCTCAGTGTAGGACATGCTAGAGACTTCCATGTTTCCATTCTGTGTTTCCTCTGTGTGTGTGTGTGTGTGTGTCTGTGTGTCTGTCTGTTTCTGTGTGTCTCTATGTGTGTGTGTTTGTATGTGTTTGTGTGTGTCTGTGTATGTCTGTGTTTCTGTCTGTCTGTGTCTAGGTGTCAGAGTGTGTCTCTGTGTCTGTGTGTCTGTGTGTTTGTCTCTGTGACTGTGTGTCTGTCTGTCTCTGTGACTGTGTTTGTGTCTGTTTGTATGTCTTGTTTCTGTGTCTGTCTATCTGTGTCTATGTCTCTGTGTGTGTGTGTGTGTGTCTGTCTGTCTGTCTGTGTTTAGGTGTCAGAGTGTGTCTCTGTGTCTGTGTGTCTCTGTGTGTCTGTGTGTTTGTGTGTCTGTGACTGTGTCTATGTGTCTGTCTGTTTGTCTGTGACTATCTGTGTTTGTGTCTGTATGTCTGTTTCTGTGTCTGTCTATCTGTGTCTATGTCTCTGTGTCTGTCTTTTTCTGTGTCTATGTCTATGTCTGTCTCTCCCCCTCCTCCTTTTCTTTTTTTCTAAGACCTTAAAAATCCCCACTGATTATCCTATTCTGGAATTCCCTAAATGACTAGCAACAAGCTCTCTGACAGCAATGTTGATTTTGACTCTCCACCTAAATGAGTGTGACAAGTGAATCATTGTGGCAATGCAAATGTCATCACTCAAAAGTGGTCCAAACTTATTTTACCTTGATGCCTCCTCATCAGGATGGAACATGAACATGTTTTCAAACAGAGCATCCTCTGTTAGGTTCTTTGAGCTTCAAGGTTTGTGTAGTTAGCAATGACCCCTTGAAGGACCAGACGAGTGCATGTTTTATGGGGTAGAAAATTTCAGTGCCAGCTTTTTGTCCCACTGTCCTGTGGAGGGGAGCTGGGTGAGGGAGAACAGAGAGGTGAGAGAGACAGAGCTGCCTTCCACCTGACAACTTGGAAGTCCAGTTTCAGCACGTGACCTTAAGTAGTGACGAGGGAGGAAGCTGTGCCTGATTGTGCAGTCCTATAATTCCAACAACTCAGGATGCTGAGGCAGGACAATCACAATGTCAGACCCTGCCTGGGTTTACAGAGTGCGTTCAGAGCAGGTTTGGCCGACTTGGTAAGACCTGCAATTTTATTATTGAGACAAGGGTCTCTCACAAGGCTTCCAGCCCTGGCTGTCCTGGAACTCAATTATGTAGACCACACTAACCTCAGACAGAGATCTTGCCTTTGCCTCTGCTTCCCAAGCACTGGGATTCAGGGTATGACCCACCCTGCTGGGTTGAAATCAGTTGTTAATTTAATCAAAGTGCTTGCAGACCTGAGTTCTAGCTAGACAGACAGACACAGAGCAAGCAAGAAACGAGCCTAACCTAAGGCTGAGCACTTATAACTAATAGTAAGTCTCCGTGTCATGATTTTAGAGCTGGTTGGTGGCTCAAAAGAAATCCTGCTACAGTGATGTCCTAAGTAACTACATGTGGGATTGTTCTCTGGTCTCAACATGCCTCCACCCTTGCACACATTTGCATGAGCGAGCACACACACACACACACACACAATCGAATAAAAATGGAAGGACGAAGGTTGCTTACAGAGGACTATTCTGTCTCCACTTTTTAGACCATGTGACTTCAGCTGCTCTTTTTTGTTTGTTCAAGTTTTTCCTTCTCCATTTGGGCAGGGAAAACATGGAGAGCTGACACCTTACGACCGCAGAAAGCGATTTTGTTGCCGTCCTAATGAACCAACTGGTCTTGCCTGCCTTTCCCCTGGCCTGCCCCCTTGAAATGTTTGAGCATGGAGTCTAAAGGACCTCATGTGTTCATGTCCTCTGATTCCTGGGGAGTGCAGAGCTAACTGGAAAGGTGCTCTGGGCCTGCTGCCCATGGGATGAATCTCCTGGTAATTGGGTGGCCAGACAGGGGCCAGGGTACCCAACTGGGATGTTGAACAGTGAGCCATGACTCATGGCCTGCCTTTCTACCCTATTATAAGCAGAAACATAGTGTTTGCTCATTTGCCTCCTGAGTTTTGCTTTCTAAATTTGTTTTACTTGTGTTTGTACTTTCCTATTATTTAAGCAAAGGGCTGTTTTAATTGTGTTTGTCTTTTAACTCAACCCACAAGCACCACTTGATAGTTCTTTTTTTCTAAATTGTCCCTTTTGGGGATCTGTGTGGCCTTTTTTGCTATGAAGATTAAATGCAGCATCCCACCTCGGCCAGCCTAGTGTGGCTTCCCAGAGATTGTCACATGCCGGGGGGCCTCTGAATAGATGCCAAATGGGCTGTTTGAAAGCACCCTTCACGTTGCTTCAGCATAGCCTTACATTAAGAGAATTTACCCAGTTCCGATGGAAATGCCCTCCAGCTCCCAGAAGAGAGCTTGGTATGTAGTATGGATATATGCAGTTTGGAGTGAAAGGCTAAGTTAAACCAGGGGTCATGTGTGTGTTTTCGAGATGAACTCACATCCTTTGTTTGAATAGGGCTCATCTTGTTTATTATTCATACGTGGAAGTCAGAAAGAATACACATGACGTGTTGCATGTGAACGGCGGACTTGTGTTTGCTGATAGGGACTTGAGTTTAACTAATATTTCCATAGATGTTTTCCTGTATATCCTTCACAAAACAAACAAGCACACATTCCTGAGAAGCCTTTGTCTCTTTGTGAGGTGCTGGGGATCAGAGCCAGGCCTTGCACATGTCAGCCAGTGCTATAGAAATGAGCTACAGCCTCACTGCAGTGGATTTTCAGATGGACTTTACAGTGACTGGCCACATTGTGTACTATAGAAGCATCAGTTGAGTTGTTATTTGATAGAAAACAATTAAGTCTCAAGGCAACAGGTTTCCCTCTATTTTCCTTCAAGTGGTTGGCTCCAACTCAGTAATGAATTTTACAGGGGTGACTACACTGTAGTGATGGCCATGGAAAATGGTCCCCCATTTTCCTAGGTGCCTGTTACTGGGCCCTCAATGTCTCTGGATTCCCAGCTCTTTGGGAAGGTGTTGCATAACTTTTACCGTGGTGTGAGCTTACAATGGAAACAAGTAACACCGAAAAACTAACTCTGCAGGGGGTTCTTTACTGCCCCTGACTGAGCATCATGGGGGCTTCTAAAAGGAGGGCGCCTCTAGAGGACCCAGAGACACAGAACCACCACAGGAAGGAGCAGACACAAGTGAGATGGCCTGGAGAACGGAGAGGAGGCAATTGCTGGTACAACATCCCTTCATTTCCCCGTCTGGGAAATGATGCCAGCATTATGGAGTCCTACTCGAGGCACAACAGTAGAAGGGACCGAGGATGGTGTGCTTTGTGGAGCTTGTGAGATGAGTTGTAGAGAAATCATGGTGATGGTGGGAAGGATGGGACAGCTGTAAGGGAAGATGTTGGTAAGAGGGACTGATGTTTGGAGTACAAATCCCAGAAGGAAGGACAGGTGATGACGGCACAAGTGTTGGTAAGAAAAGTAGATATTGATAGGAGTACAGATGCTATAGTGTGAATCTTGGTAGTAAAGATATATGTTAATAAGGACAGATGTTGATAGGACATGCTGGCAGGAAGGACAGGGTTGTCGGCTAGAAGGACCAGGGTTGTTGGTAGGAAGGACAGGGTTGGCAGGAAGGACAGGGGTTGGCATGACAGGTTGTTCGGGAAAGTTAGAGCAGTGTGGGCACACCCAAACCTCTTTCTATGAACTAAATGTGCAGACCAAAAAGAAAGGCTGAACTTATACTTCTGTCCCCTTGTCGCAGGGGACATCCTGTGTATCGGATGTTCCCCACCTGACCATTGTATTATTCGCCATTGAAATAAAAGCCACTCTGCCTTGTGCTGTAGAAAATAAAAAGTCATGTCTACAGTTTTTGTTACGTAAATGGAGTCTTCAAGCTTAAACCTCTGCCCTGGGCAAGGAACCAAAGGATGTCATTGTGCATAACTTAAAAGACAGATGTGATGTTTAAGGTCTCTGCTCTCTGAAGGGATTTCTTTTAAGGCCCTCCAGAAACATTTGAGTGTATGTGGACCTGCATTGTCCCAAGGAGCAGCAGAAGACTGTGGCTGCACCTTGCACACCCCTTGCTCGGAGTGGGTTCTCTTTCTCTGTCTCACATTGACTGTGGAGTGTTTTGGATCCTGGGTGGTCTGTAATGATATTAATTTAGTGGTGGAGCTGGGGCAGTTCAGTGGAATGGCTCTTGTCTGCCATGCAAGAGGCCCTAGGTCCAATCCCCAGCTAAACACACACACACACACACACACACACACACACACACACCACAGAAAGAGGGGGGTATTATTCCCACTTAGAGGAATGTGGGCTCAATTGTACCATCTTTGTGTTTGTCTGGGGCAGTACCAAAGGCTTCAAGAATTCTTTAATGTGTGTGTGTGTGTGTGTGTGTGTGTGTGTGTGTGTGTGTGTGTGTGTGCCATCATTATGACTTGTATGGTAATGAGATGAACTGACTTCTCTGATCATCCATCCTTTCATGTCTTTGGGTGACAAGTCACACAGGTGTACATTGCTGCTATTGATTAAAGACACTCCCCCCAACCCTCTCGTACTTTCCCCAAGTTTGGCATAGCAGATGCCCTCTGCCTATAGAGGTTTTTCAGTAAATTGTCTAGAAAACTCAGAAATGCTAGAGAGCTACCCAAATGTTTGCTGCTGTCTCGGAATGCCTCCTGGCTACATCCTGGTCTTGAACGTTTTGATTTTGTAAATGAAGATCTGTGTTGTCAAACCTAGGAGGACAAGACCAAGGAGTAGACAGGCTTGGGGTCCTTAGAAAGATTCCATCTACCTCACATATGGACAGGGAACAAACACAGATGCTTTGATAGCCAAAGACTGTGGAGCTTGCTTTCTTCCTGGTAGCCTGACTCTCTCTGCACTCTGGGGAGCTGCAGAAATGCCTGTGGCCCGTTACTGAGTTGGAATCCAGGGTTGTGGTCTGTGTTTCTTGTTCTTTGTCCTTCACCTGAATCCCAGGCCTAGAGGACAGACACAGGCCCTGCTCCTTCCTTGGGATGCTAGTGTGCTTGCTATGGCTCCCGGGAGTCCTCTTGCTGCATTTCACACAAGGAGTATTAACTAGCCTGCCAGCGAAAAATGTAACCACATAAAGACTGGGAACCAGCAGACTGAAGCGCCCATCCTTGCATTCCAGACCTATGCCCTCAGGCAAGCAGGAGATAGCTTAATGCAAGCGTGTTTGTAACACTCTGGTTCCACCCAGATCAAAAAGCTTTGAGCCTACCGGGGCTGCCGCCTCTGAGATGAATACTAGCCCCTGGAAGACTCTACCATGCCTTGACTCCAAAAAGAAACACCAGTTCTGTTATGGATGTTTGAGCCATCACAGGAACACTTTGAAGTCTCTTTACCTGAAATGGATTGGTTTCCATCTCTCCTTCTGCCCGTCTTGTACTATTGTAAGGTTTATGGATACCTCAACAGTGGTGTTTCCCACAGGGCTGCGGAGGAAATGGAAGTGAAGACACTAACAAGCTCATAGATGTTGGGGGACCAGGAGTGCTCAGGCTGGATGTGTTTTTGTTTTTTTGGTTTTGTTTTGTTTTGTTTTTGTTTTTGAGGCAGGATTTCTCTGTATTGTCTTGGAGGCTGTCCTGGAACTCGCTCTATAGATCAGGCTGGCCTCGAACTCACAGAGATCTGCCTGCCTCTGCCTCCCTAGTGCTGGGATTAAAGGCGTGGGTCACCAACGCCCAGCTCAGGCGGGATGTTTTGATGCCAGTGCACTGGTATTGCCTAAGATGAAGGGGTGGCTTTTTTTTTTTTTCTCTTCAGACTGAATGTGGCCATCCGGGTGTTTATGTGGCCTTCATTAGCTTCCTCCAGAGTTTTGGAGTTCAAAAGTAAATTCCTCCTCTGTGTGTGTGTGTATGCGTTGTGTCTGTGTGTGTCTCTGTGTGTTTATGCGTGTCTGTGTGTGTATGCGTGTGTCTCTGTTATGTGTGTGTATGTATGTGTGTGTACCTTTGTGTGTGTATATGTACACATATGTGTGTGTTAAAAAAGAGGAACTTTAAAAGTTGGGAATATGCTTCAGCTGACAAAGTGCTCACTTAGCTTGCACGAAGCCCTGGGCTGGATCCTCGGCACCACCAGGTGTGGTGGCCCAAGCCTGTTGTATCAGCATTCTCAGTGACAGAAAATTCGAGGACCACCTGGGCTACTTAAAACCCCATTTCAAAAACAAAATAGGGCCAGAGAGATGGCTGAGCAGTTAAGAGGATATACTGTTCCAGGGTATCTGACACATTGTTCTGACCTCTGCAGGCACCAGATACTCATGTTTTACACATACATGCATATAGGGAAACACTCATACACGTAAGATTAAAATGAGGAAACTTTAAAGCTACCAAATCTCTCTCTCTCTCTGTCTCTCTGTCTCTGTCTCTGTCTCTCTCTCTCTCTCACACACACACACACACACACACACACACACACACAACCCTTGACTATGTATGTATGTATGTTTATTTGTTTTGCAAGATAGGGTTTCTCTGTATAGCCATGACTGTCCTGGAACTAGCTCTGTAGACCAAGCTGGCCTCAAACTCACAGAAATCCACCTGTTTTTGCTGGGATTAAAGGTATTTATCACAATGACTCATCAGGAATTTTTTTGTTTTGTTTTATCAAGACATAGTCTCACTATGTAGCTCTGGCTGTTCCAGAACTCACTATGTAGACAAGGATGGCCTCAAACTATTATCACTCTAATTTATAAAAACAAAGGACCAACTGGGCGTTGGTGGTGCATGCCTTTAATCCCAGCACTCGGAGGCAGAAGCAGGCAGATGTCTGTGAGTTCGAGGGCAGCCTGGTCTACAGCGTGAGTTCCAGGACAGCCTCCAAAACAATACGGAGAAACTCTGTTTTGAAAAACCAAAAAACAAAGAAAACAAACAAACAAAAAAACCCCAAAGAACCAATAATACAAATTTTAAAAAATCAATTAACAATTTAATTGCAGACTAAAGAAGTCTTTTGGGATAGGTAGGTAGGTAGATAGATAGATAGATAGATAGATAGATAGATACATAGATACATAGATACACAGATAGATACATAGGTATATAGATACACAGATAGATAGATACATAGGTACATAGATACATAGATGAGTGAGTGAGTGAGTGAACTGGAGGCTGAAGATTCTGTTGGTAGATTACTTGCCTAATGTGTATGAAGTCCTGGGTTTAATCCCAAACACCACAGCACACAGCTGTAATAGTGGTAGAATTCGACTCAGAGGCAGGAGATCTGACACCTCACTGGGCCATGCAGTGAGTTCCAGGCTAGGGCCACAAAGAAAAACACTTTCTAAACAAAACAATAAAGAAAAAATATGTATATGATCTGGGCGTGGCAGCTTCTCCCTGTAATCTCTGCATTCAGGAGGCTGAGGCAGGGGCCTCATTGTTGAATACAAGGCTGGCCCTAGGCTCAGACTGAGGTGCTATCTTAGAAAAAAGCCAAACCAATCAAACAACAACCCCTCTTCTGCTTTCTCTCATTTTGGAGACTTTTGTCACTGCTCAGTATTGGGCTGTGATCAGACATTTATAAATGATAGTGTTAGGCTATGCAACGAATGTAATACACATACATACATACATACATACATACATACATACAAATTAAAATGAAAATTACAATTATTATGATAGTTACATTTACATTAGGCTTTTAATTACAGAATACTTTTACATAGATTATCCCATATGATCAGTTAGCACATGCCTTTGAAACATAAATTAGTCTTAATAGCCTAAGCTAAATAGAATTAAGAACAGAAGGGAAGTAAGTCTAGTATTTAAATAAACTTGTGGTGTCTTAGAGTCAAATATGAATAATTTAAAAAATTATCTACTGCTTTGGTTTTCCTTGTCTTGATTACCCTACCATATTAGCAAAAGTCAATAAATAAACTATAAGGGTATGGATACATCTTTCTAGCCATATGCATAGCATAATTGAGTACTTGCATGTACTTACCATGCTTTTTCTGAATACAAAATTAGAACGTATATTTTGCCATATGTAAATATATGTATATAAAGTATACAGGAAGAGTAAGGAAAATATTTAAAATATGGTAAGAGAAAATGTTAGGACTACGGATGACAGAAACAAAGGGCAGAGGGTGTGTGCACCATAGAAGCAGCTACTAGGAAAGTTCATTTTTACTCTTAGTGAATAGGAACGCTTCTTGTTCCTAACTTGTATTTTTTATATCTATTTATTTGTGTGTGTACTGGTTAGTTTTCATCAACTTGACGCAAACCTGGACATATCTGGGAATATAGAACCTCAGTTGAGGAATTGCCTCTATTAGATTGAATGGGGAACATTATTTTAATTGTTCATTGATATAGGAAAGGCCCAGGCCACAATGGATGGTCCATCCCTAGGTAGGTGGGCCTGTGTTATAAAAGAAAGGAAGTTGAGCAAGCCAGAGGAAGCATCCCAATAAGATGTGAATCCTTGGTCTCTGCTTTAGTTCATGTCTTCAGGTTCCTATTTTGAGTTCATGCCCCGACTTCCTCGATGATAAATTGTTATTTGGCTGTGTAATCTGAACTAACTCCTTTTGTTCTATAAATCAGAGGACAAGTTGCAGGAATTGGGTCTCTCTTTCCATCATGTGGATGCTGGGAATTGAACTCAGATCTGTAGGATTGGTGGCAGTTGCCTTTACCTACTGAGCTATCTTGCTGGCCCATCTAAACTTACATCTTAAAAACACATATGTATAAGCCCAGTGTGGTCCATACCTGAAATCCTAGCACTTGGGAGGTGGAGTCTCAAGGATCAGGAGTTCAAGGTCATTCTGGCCTCCATGAGATCCTGTCACACACAAACAAACCCTAGCCAGCCAACTAACAAAAGCCCATCATACATATATGTTTGACTTCAGCTCAAGTGTTCTGACATGACTCTTTGTATATTTGTATATTTCACTTAGAATGTTCTTTTTGAACAAGATAAAATTATTTCTTCTAGCTCCTCATCCCTCCTCTTTCTTCATTAGAAATAAAGGCTAGCTCCTAGCTCTTGAAGTTTCCCCAAAGAGACCATGTTTCAGTATTCTAATTGGCAATGGTTTCTCTGAAAAAAAAAAATCTGTGGAGGATCAATAGCTTACTTCTAAATCTCCAGCCATGTTCTGAAACCTTTGAACAAGATGGAATTTCAATCAAGCATTAAGTCATTAATTAGTCAACTTAGGCAGTGATCATTGCACGAATATTTACTGTGTGTCTCATCCATGTTATTGGTTGAGGCTAGCAGTGGGGTTATGGTAGTGTTGAGAGCAACAATTCTTATCCTTGGGGAGCTCACTGGCTTTTAGGGAGACAGGTACTCTATCTAGTAACAGATAATCACAAATACTGATGAGTTCTGGATACAATACAAATGGATGCTATCATCAATCAAACCGAGAGAAGCAATCTTGCAAACTCAATGAGAACATCCATTTGACCAACAATTGGCAATTGGTATATGTATCTACGTGTATATGGATATGCTTAATGCATACACACACACACACACACACACATATATATATATATATATATAAATATATATTTATTGTGTAGTTTTCCTCCACCAGCTGCTTTGGTTTTTCCCTGCCAGCCGCTTGGGCTCTGCCACACAATTGCAGTCCCCAAATAAACACACAGGAGGCTATATTAATTATGAAGCTGTTGGCTGTTTGCTTAATTCTTACTGGCTATCTCTGACTTAAGTATTTAACCCATCTAAGTATTTCTCTTATGGGAGAAAGGGTCCGGACCTCTTACTTCTATGGCGGCTACATGATGTCTCTCTGTGTTTCTCTTTCCCAGAATCCTCCTCAACTCATAGTCCCACCTATTTTGCTTCCTATTGGCCAACAGTGCTTTATTCAACAACCAATAAGAGACAGATTTACATAATGACATCTCCCATCATCTCCTCTTTTCTGTCTAAATAAAAAGAAAGGTTTTAACTTTAACATAGTCAAATTATATATAACAGAACAGTTATCAAGTAAGAACATAGAATATTTTGTTCATTAACGTTTAGTAAGATTTAAAGAAAGTATCATCTATCCTATCTTTGTGAATCTAAAGTCTTATATGTAGCTTATCTTTTATCATAACTAAGGAAAACTATGATAATAACTATCTGCCTTCAACTCCATCAAAGACCACAAAAGGATAATATATAAACACTAGGATTGACAGAGACATCTCACTACCTAGACAGTCACCCGAAGTTCCTCTGTAACATTGGGGCATCCATCTTCATCCCATAAGGCCACAATGTGTCCAGAAAACTTCTCAGCAAAGCAGGAAATTTCAAACTGTCCATCTGCATTGGCAGTCTGTCATTCATTTTTCTGTGTCCTTCAGAAAGTCTTGTAGACTCTTCCATGAAGCAGGAACCCTGAAGGATTGTTTGAGTTTAGCAGTCACTTTCCTCTCGGTCCTGTATGTCCAGTTTATACAGCAACAGTCAAGCAGGCCTGGCAAGAGCAATTTCTTGCCCAAATGGCTAACCTTGCTATGTTGAAAGCAAACTCCATAACGAGTTTCTTCAATACCCATCTTCCTCTCAGACGTAATTGATGTGTCAGGAGCAGACATTTCTCATTGTCAAGAAAACTCTAAACCATTTTAAATGCCATTTTCTGAAGGTCTTTGAAAGGTTTGAAGACTATCTATCTATCTCAAATATATCTTTGTATATCTAGAAAATCTAACTAAAAATTCTGGCTATTATAAGTAACTATCTATAATCTGTATTTAATTATACATTATGTTTTAAAAGATCAGTATAAGCACAATACTTAGTCAAGAAGAGAAATATACACATCACAAAATTGACCTTGAATTTGTATCAATAAATGAAAAACCATACCAATACCAAGTATTCATCTCCATACCATAATCCCCCTTTTACTATTAAAAAGAGATTGGTTGTGATTGTTAACCAATTATAAACAACCCCATTTAAATGTAAACTAAGATTTATAAACAATATGGGAATTTGGACGTCGATCATTATAAACTGCTTCCTGCTGGATGAGGGTGATGTTTATACCATGGGGATCATGACAAGACTCAGAAATCTTAGCCAAGTCCTTTTTTTGTAGTCTGTAAGGCTGCATCATCTTAGCTGTCTTAATTGTTGGAACACCTGGCCCATTGCTTCTGGGGGTCTTGGTTCATCAAACCACAGAAGCCTGGAAGGAATTCTAAGCTTTCCATTTTCTGTGGAAACAGAAATAAAATATCTTTTCCTAAGTAACATATCCTTATGCTTAAATTTTGAAGTCAAGACATTTTCAAAAGATATAAGTTGAATTAATTCAGCAGCATTTATAATCAAGTGTACTTTAGCAGTTGTTCCTTCCTTAGCAATCAAAAAACTGAAAAACACAATAGAATACAGTATCCAGACTGTGTATTTTCCATCCTTACGTGGCTTATTTATTTACCTATTATTATTACTCTATTTCTTTTACATTTATTTATGTATTTATTTATTTATTTCCCTTAGACAGGGTTTCTCTGGAAATCAGCCTGCCTCTGCCTCTGCCTCTGCAGCAATCCTACCGGCATGCGCCACCACAGCCGAATTTTCTATTTACCACTATGCCGTTTCTTTTTCTCTCTCAATCCTACATATATTTTTTAACATACTGTAAACGTTTAGAGGTTTTTCTTCATCCAAATCTGACTTTATTGTAAATCTTTATGTTTTTCTGGCCATGTGTCTTATCTGTTAAAACCGCGGCTGTTTAAACTGCAGTTTTTCCAAGATGGCGGGCATAAGTTTGACTCCAGCTCACCTCAGTTTATGCTGACATCCAGCAAAAGCTGCCGCCTTGGAGATGTGGTCACTGCTACTTCCAGCTGTACGTACACACCTTTCTTTTTTTTTTTTTTTTTTTTTTTTTTTTTGGTTTTTCGAGACAGGGTTTCTCTGTGGCTTTGGAGGCTGTCCTGGAACTCACTTGGTAGTCCAGGCTGGTCTCGAACTCACGGGGATCCGCCTGCCTCTGCCTCCCGAGTGCTGGGATTAAAGGCGTGCGCCACCAACGCCCGGCTCGTACACACCTTTCAATTGTTATCAGAGCCTCTTAAAAAAAAAACCTTGTTGGTTTTTCTTTCTTTTTTTTTTTTTCTGCTTATGCTGAGTCAGGAAGACTCCCTTAAGCAAGACACGTGAGTCTCTGCTTGTCTCCAGCAAAACAGAGCTCACCTGAGAAAAATACTAATATCAAGACGCCGGGCTTCTCTCTGTTCTTTTGTTTCTAAAATCCCTTTAAAGCTTTTGTCATTCTACGTGGAAATTCAATTCCACATGCTGACGCCATTATGTAACATGTAGTTTTCCTCCGCCAGCCACTTGGGCTCTGCCATGGTTGCAGTCCCCAAATAAACACACGGGAGGCTATATTAATTATGAAGCTGTTGGCCGTTTGCTTAATTCTTACTGGCTATCTCTGACTTAAGTATTTAACCCATAATTTAAGGGCAAATGTTATACAATAAGTATTGCTTTGATAAGATAGACTGTATTTTAAGGAAGAAAACCTCTGGGAAAGATGGTTAATTTTCTCCTAGCCTCTTCGTATTGAATACTTACTCTTCAAAAGTGACATTGACAGCTGGGCATGGTGGTGCCCTCTCATAATCCCAAGGCTTGAGAGTAGAGCAGGGAAGGAGGAGCAGGAGTTCAAAGCCAGCTTTGGCTCCATGGTGAATTTTGGGGATAGCTTAGGCTGCATGAGACCCTGCCTCAGGCAACAAAAGTCATACAAAACACAGCATCAGTAAGATTATTTACAGGGAGCAAGCAGCCCTTCAAGAGAACTAGAAAAGACAACGCTGGCTGGACTGACCTAATATTCTTTCAGACCAAAGACTCTTCTATGTTATGGGGCAAATGAATTAAGCCAGACATCCCAGATTGTCCATAAACATACAATCTGAATTCCGGTTTTTAATGCTTCCATTGCCATGCGTTTTGTTCTCTTCCACAAAAGCTACAGTGCTATAACATAGAGAATATGCCTTCTGGATGGGGTCCCGAGCTTACACATACCAGGGTGCCTAAACCTGGTGGGAGAAAGGGTAGTGAAAAGCAAGGAATTAGCAGAAAATAGAAAGCATTCCATGCAGAGACTAAGCCACAGGTAACAGAGAGATTAGTCTGGGAGGGGAGGGGTGGGATGCAGTAGAAAGGTTTCTGAGGTGACTTTTGACCTAGACCTTAAAGTGTAGGCAGGCTGTGGTCTTGAGACTGGTGGTGCCATACACCCACCCTCACAAGCTGTGGGAATACCCGATATGGCTCTTTCATATTAGAACTAACCACTGTTTGTTTCCTGGGGGTATGTATCTTGTTAGGGAGCAATAATAATGTATCAGTTTCTATCAAGTCACATTTTATCATCCTAATGGCTCCAAAGAAGTTGCTTTTTAGCTCCCACTGTGCATTTTAATGTGCTGCAAAAACATGGAAACTTACTGAAGCCATAATGGACACAGGTTGGATGAGGGGTGGGTGGGCATGTCATGGTCAGAGCATGCAAGTTTTCTCCTGAATGTGAAGCTAGGGTGCAATTTGGTTTCATTCAACTGCCCTGGGAGATGTGTGGGTAGGACAGGATTTTTTTTTTCTCCATCTGGTGGCATTTGTCTCCTTCCTGTGTCCAGTGGCCCTTGGACCCCCTAATGATCCTAGGTTCTAGATTGCATGAAAAGAGGAAATGTCTGTCAGTGCAGGTGTGTGCAGCTTGCCGAAGAGGCTGATGCATTATGTATGCTAAGAAAGATGTTTTTCTTCAAGAGAAGTTGAAGAGCAAGGGACAATGGCTTACGGCACCCAGACCCTGGCAGGTAGGCCTGCCTAGACAGGGACAGTAGTGACTGAGCTGTCAACCTACTGTGTTCTGAGTCTTGCCAGGTGGGTCTGTGTATCTTGGAGGCAGTTTTCACAGATGAACACAGTCAATGCCAAACCGGTCTTTTGAGGAAGGACTTGGTGGGTGAGACAGCCATCTTACTTTATGACCTAATACTAGGCAGACCTGGCCCAAAGACGTATGTTAGTTCTCCAGAACCCCCAAAGCATGGGCTCAGGACCTGAGCATCTTTGCTAATTATTAACTAATAACTAATAATAAACACCAGGGGAAGGAAGTGTGATGTAAGTAGTACTAGGCACTCGGGTGAACTTGAATTCAGAACTCCTCAATATGTTGAGGTCTTTATTTTGCTTATGGGTTTTTGTTGTTGTTTTTGTAGTGCTGAGGCTTGACCCAGGGTTAAATATCTCAGTCAAGTGCTTCACCCTGTGTTACACTCCCATACACCCCCTGCCCCCACCCCACTTTGCTCCCATTGTTTTTCCTTCCTGTGTGTGTGTGTGTGTGTGTGCGAGCGCGTGTGAGCTGTATTCCTTATGGGTGCTTTGCCTGCATGCATGTGTTTGCCTCGTGCCTGCAGAGGCCAGAAGAGGGCATCAGATCTCCTAGAACTGGAGCTAGAAACAGTTGTGAGCCTCCAGGTGGGTGTTGGGAATTGCACCCAGGTCCTCTGGGAGAGCAGCCAATGCTCTCAACCACTGAACCCTCTCATTCCAGCCCCACTCTTTGGTTTCTTGAGATAGGATCTTGCTAAGTACTCATGGCTGGCCTGGAACTCTCTGTGTAGACCAGGCTGGCCTCAGCCCCTTGAATACTGGGACTACAGGTGTGCACCACCATGCTTAGCTTCCTGAAATATTTTTTAGTGCTATTTGTCTCTGTTGCTTTTGAATATTCTGACCTTAGGATGATAGGACATTTATCATCCTGTAGAAAGAACTTCAGTGAGGCCTAGTATTTCTGATAAGTTCGTCTTTGGCTAGGATTTGGGTATGTTCTGTCTTTCCTTGATTCCTGCATTTGGAAGTGAGCGTGTTACAGTACATTTTTATTTCGTTTTAATCCATCAAAATCAAGTTAGTTGTGAGTGATGGAAGAGCTTACTTTGTGGAGTCCGAGCCGCCTGGAGACATCAGCCACATGCCAAAAGCTTGCTCGTTGCCCAGCAACCTTACTGGAGGAATAGATTTTGTGCCACTGGCTCCCTTTTTAGTCAAGGTGGAATTTATCAACACTACTGTTCTAGCCCAGAGAATCAGAGCACAACTGTAACGGAAAAGAATAGTTGGAGGGTTTTGTTTGTTTGTTTTGTATCATATTGTTTTTGAGAACCCTGAGCCTTGTTTCTAAACCCTACTGCTGATTTCACTGACTTCTGCCTAAAGACCAGGAGCATATGAATATCACTTAACACTGCTGAAGCAGAAATGATCTGTTTCGCACATCCTTGGCGTCTAAGGAAGCCCATTGTTTCATTTCCCTTAGAAAGTGCCACACAGGGAACGCAGGCCGACCTTGAGTGTCCACACTGGCTGTGGAACACATCAGAGTGACCCCACTTGCCCCCAAACTTTCATTCCCCGGCAAGTCTACTTGCTGGCTTGTGCTTTTCTGAGGCAGACTTATCTGCGATTTTTTCCAAGGTACCCGCTTTAAACTCTGATTGAAAAGCACCCATGTATGCCTTCCTCTTATCCTTCAATCAAAGAATGTCTTTTCCCCTTTTGTAGCTAAATACTTCAGTGACTAGATTGATGGTTTCCATCTACCAGGGGAGTTCACGTCGCTGTCAGCCCCCATTGTTTTTTGTTTTTTTTTCCCCCTGCTCTTAATGTAATAGCTTTAAGGTTGTAGTGAGGCAAGATGATGCCTAAGACCCGAGTCAGGTGGTTGGAGTTATTTGCTGCCTTGGAAATGCAATTTAAATAATGGACTGTATCAGCTGAGTGTGTCTCTGTGCCCCTTTGTAAAACAATGGACCATCTTAGAGCATTAACCCATGGGTGGCAGGGAAAGCTCAGAATCCCCTGAGAGAGTCTCAGGAGGAGAGGGGGGAGGGTTGTACCTTCTGGAGTGAGTGGATACTGTCCACTTGCATCAATAGAAGTGTGGTTTGTGATATGGTAGAGAAATCAGTTAGTTGGCAATGCTGTGACTTAGAAGACAATGTCAGAATATGTCTGTTTACTGGTCCTGATTCTTCTGAATTTTGTTAAGTACAACTCATGACTCTGGGATTGTATTTTACTGCCAAATATTAGAATATTACTTACGCAGAGAATCTTAGAGTTGTAGTTTAAATGCCCAGTTTTACAAATAAATAAAAAATTTGTTCAGCTGGGCGGTGGTGGTGCACACCTTTAATGCCAGTACTTGGGAGGCAGAGGCAGGTGGATCTCTGGGAGTTTGAGACCAGCCTGGTCTACAAGAGCTAGTTCTAGGACAGCCCCCAAAGCCACAGAGAAACCCTGTCTTGAAACCACTCCCCCCAAAAACGTTTGTTCAAGGATATTTGACTGTGTCTTGAGGGGCAGAATGTGAACCCCATTTTCTGAATCACATGTTACAGGAAGCCCACTAGAGATGGCCATTCAGACACAATCTATAGCCAGATGAAAGTCTTTATTCTAGCTGGCTGGGGACTATACTAGGGTGTTTTGGAACCAAGTGTAGTGTGTATATTTTGAGTAAGGGGTTTTTAAAGGTAAAAACCACATGGTAGTATCTTGCTCAACATCTGCAGAGGGAGGTTTTGTGCAAGCAAACAGTTTAACAGAAGCTAAAGTGAGCAGTTAGCTGGAGGGGGAGGTTTTCACAAACAGGCATTTTAACAGAAACTAAGATAAGTTAGCTAGGGTATCTCAAGCTATCTTGGATTCCTAGGATAGAGGTGGGTAATTTTCCATGGGATTCTCCATCAAGGAGATCAAACTCTAGTTAAACCGAAAATGGCCTCAGCAAGAATACAGGATGGAGGAGGAACCTCTGCATTGTCTTGTCCTGTCACACATAGTCCCACCAAAATTAGGGGCTTGCCAGGTACCAAGAAAAGGAAAGCATCTGCTCCCCCAAAATAGGTTCCATTGCTGTCCAACAAATATGGCATACACACCTGATGTGGGTACTAGGAACAAGTGAGGTTTGTGTTTCTGTGAAGTGACATTGTTAAAATTGGGAGGACCCTACAGCCCGGCAACAAAACAACAGAAATAAGATAAGCTACAAGGTGAACAGAGGCACACTAGGGACCGTTAGACGATGAGGTTCCATCTGCTGAAGGATGGCCATTGACTCTGGAATGGCTGCGTTCTTACTGCTAACAGGAACATGCTGATAAGCCAGGAAGTCTGACCCATTGCTACCAACCGAGACGTATTGTAGCAGAGACCTGCCTGGTGAGGTGGTAGGCTTTCCCTGACTCTGGCCAAAGCAAGATCTGGACGGAGGTGTACGACGGTGTGAAAAGGGTTGTGGTCTGAACTCCTATAACAAAAGGCAGGATTGGAAAAGTATGGCAGATTGATTTAATCAACATTCAGTGTGACGTGGGCGCCTTCAGAAATGAAGGTGTTAGGGTCCAGAGTGAAGTCATGTGCCTCTATCCTGAGAGGCACAAAGCATGGACAGACAGATAGAAATGTAACTAGAAAAACAATGCGACCTCAAGGTGATGCCAGGGAGGGCACACCACTCAGATTCTTCTTAGCTTCTGCCACATTCCTTTCTCCTGGTCGCGGGCAGGGCCCTCTTGGAATGAAGGTCTTGTGAACGACTATGAGACAAAGGAGGTCATAGCATTTCTTTATGACTGTCTCCTGTGAAGTACATGGAGGTGATATTTTTAGGTTTTTATGACTGGCTCTGGGAAAGAAGGATTCTAACTTCTGGGTTGTTTTGTTTTTTACCTTGAAGAAAAGGAATATAGCTTCTTCCTTGTCCTGGAGGAAGAAGGGGAACTGGAGGGTAGAGATAATGTCAGAAAGAAACCCTGGTCTGAAACCCTTGCTGTCGCCCATAGTTGAAACACCCTGCAGAAGAGCCATACTTGGGGTCTTGGTACTCTTGCAGTCCAGTTACTGGCTGTACCCCTTTGCCTGATCATTTGTTGTTTCATGCACTCTTTGAGTTCCTTCATGTTGCAGATACTTACAGACATTTCCTTCTTATTATCAAAACTCTCTTCATAACATTTCCCCCTAAGACCCTGTCTGATTCACTTACATGGAGAAATATTCTGTACCGGCCTCTGTGCTCAACAGCACATTTTGGACAAGTTAGCCTCCCCAAATTTGATTTTCAAAGTCGGAGGCCTCTTTCGTTCCTTCTAACTGGTTGCTTTAGATCCCCAGGCATCTCTGTCTGCAAGATTATTTCTCAGTGTGCACTGTGAAAGTCTAGCACAAGGATTTGCTTGAGTTTTAGCTCTGAATTAAAGCAGATATTCTAGAAGACAGTGGGAAAAATTGATTTGCTTGGTTGGGGCAGCATCTGTTGCCAGGTCATGATCTAACCACATACCCACTCTCACTTCTTCCCTTCCTTGCTTGGCGTCTCTCTGAAGGTATTTGCTCAGAAGTGTCCTAGATCTTAAACACATACACATACATATGCACACGCACACACACAGGCACACACACGTACACGCACACACACACTCGCTTGCACGAAGGTTTGGGATGTGAAGGGGTGGAGCCAGAAAAAGAATTCAAAGCATCCTGCTGTTCTTCGCATTTTCTTTCTTCTGCTGATGCATTGTGATATTTGGATATCAGATTTCATAGAAAAGTACAAACAGCCCAGGGCCCTGTTTTTGTAATTTCATATTAAACTCATTTCCTTGGAAGTCTGGCTAGAGGGACTTTTCCTACAACCTCTCTCTCTTCCATTTTGGCATGTTCTTTCTTTTTTCTTTTTCTTCCCATACTTGGTCAAGTTGCTTGTATTTTTGTTTTATTATAAGAATAGGACCTGCAGTGGACTAACCATGACAAGCTCCCCTAGTCACTGGTGTTTCATGCCACAGTTCCAGAACATGTGGAGTGATTTAACTTGCTTTTTTCAATAAATGCACTCACCTTCAGGGCCCGGGTATTGCTGTTATTCCTACTTGACAGATAGGGAAACTAAGGCTGATGTTAAGTACACCCCCAAATTGTACTCTTATGACTTTAAGGGTGCCCTGCTGTGAATGTGAACTACTGTACCCCCTTTATTTCTCCATGATAGGAGTCCCCATTGTCCTTTAAGTTGTGACCAAGTCCTTAACATAATGAGGGAAGAGTGTGGGATTTATATATTATTTCCATTAGACCAATATTATCTCTGTATGTCCATGAATGCCAGAGAGAAGGCATAGAAGTTGTTAAATGAATTCAATCAAACTGTACTTTGTACATCCTTCTGAACTCACTGTAACATATTAAGGGACCTGTGGTGTCAGTGCACATGCATACACACATGGATACATGCATATGAACATATACATACACATACACACAGGACACACATGTACACACAGATACATTTGTGCAGACCCACAGAAACATACAGACGCACATACATAGTCACACATATATACACACTGAGAAATACATGCATTCACATACACACACAGAGAGACAGACATAGACACATACTTATAGATAAACATATATACACAACTAATTTAAATTTTATTATAATATTTTAATTAAAAAATTTCCTGAATTTCCATGTGACAGACTATTCTTTCATCCTAATGCATTTGAAATCACTGTTTGGGGAAGCAGGATACAGTTTTGTGGTAGAACACTTGCCTAGCATATGCTAAGGTCTTGAGTTTATATCTACAGCATAGAAGACAAAAATGCTATGAAAATATAATTTGGAAAAGGTTTCAACTAAAAGTCAAGTGAAGATTTTGGTGCATTCTACTATCCAGCTAGGAAAAGATGAAAAAAAAAAAAAGGAAGAAACCAATGTTCTCTGGCCTGTAAAGATGGCAGCCTCTTACATTACCATCTCCTCTGTATCCTTGATTTTTTTTTGGTGGAGTTTTTGTTTTGCTTATTTTGAGACAGGGTATCACTCTTTAGCCCAAGCTACCCTGGAATTCACTATGTAGTTCAGACTAGTCTTATACTTATGGCAATCCTCCTGCCTCAGCCTCCCAAGTGCTGGGATTTTAAGTATAAGCCACTACAGCCAGCCTTGACTTTAAAACAAATCCCTGCAAAACAAGAATCCTGATTCCTTTTAGGTTTTGGCCAGATCATAACTGGATTTACCACACACTTATATGCTTCTCCATCTTCCTGAATCCATGGAACTCCTGGAGCGGGGAAACTGAGTCTGGATGTCTCTGTGGCCTTTTAGTGTCCCCATAACAACTCACACACTTCATAAATGAATTGTATTAGAGTCTTGGAGCAAGAGCATCACTCAGACCTGTTTTTCTGGGTTAACTCCAGCCAAGTAAATGACCCCCTCTTTGGGCGACAGTGAGAAATCGGAGAAGCTGCAGTAACTCATTTATATCACTAGGGTTCCATTTGGAAAATGATACCTCCTGTTGTCTAATTTAATTAGTAATTGCATTTTCCGTTCCAATTGAAAACCTCGGAAGAAAGGATGGTAATAAACTGTGGTCTGTGGTATTATTATGGTTATCTAATTATATTTACCATTGTGACAATTTTAGATTAAGACACCTTTCATAAAGGAACTTCACAGATATATCTAATAGATTTTTCTCTTGTTCCTTAGTCAGGTGTCTTAGAGGTTGGTATTAAACAGGAGCTCAAATTGATGCATGTGGCTTTGGGTTTGTTATTTGCTTTAGAACATATGGCTGAAGGCTGTATTACAGTCTATCCTGGATGCAGAGACTTTATCACCAATGTTTTCTGAGATGTCACCCATAGCCCAGCAAAGGTGCTGGAGGGATCAGTGGAACATGGTTTAACCAAGCGTTGGAAGATAATGCAATCTGCTTTGATCCTGTTACCTACTTGCTTCATGACTATGAACCATAGCTATCAATCTACCCATCTGTGCAACCATCCATCTATCCATCCACCATCATCATTCCATACATTCATCCAACATTTTAGAGTCCACCATGTGTCCAGTGCTAGGTTGGATGCTGGCTCTACAAAGATAAACAGGGCATCATTGTCTCTCTTCTTACATCTTTTTAAGGACATCATTTGGTGTATAGAGTCAGACACATGAACAAACACCCTTATGGAAGCACTTTCCCATACTTCAAGAGGAGTGTGTCCTGACAGAGTGGCCCCTCCGAACGACTTGGTAGGGAAATCAACTTTGTATTAAATTTTAGATAGGGAAAACCAAAGATATCAACAAGGGATTATATCATAATAAAGAGTTTGGTTTTATGCTTGTTTGCGATTTCCTGGTGATGGGAGCCACTGGAGAATTTTAAGCTGAGAAAAGGGCAGCCATTTTTGCATTTCATATAAGGAAAACTCTGCTTAATCCCTCTGCTCATGTATAAGACAAACACAAATAGTACTCCTCTTCCTCCTGGATTTGTTTGGGTTACACTATGTCTTTAAAATCCCAATGGAAAAAAAATCCCAATGGAGCTAGACGTGGTGATGCTTGCTTACATTTCCAGCTTCTCAGGGAGCTGAAGCAGAAGGTTGGTTTAACTCTGGGTGTTCAAGACCAGTATGAGATATGGAGCAAGACCCCACACGCAGCACACTAAGGAAGTCGGTAAATGAATGGTCCAGGTCTGCTGGAATAATGTATGTATTCATTCCTCGTGGGGTGTGGGGGAGCTCTCTTTCAATTTTATTGTTTGAGACAGAGTCTCTCACAAAGCTTGGAGCTTGCCAATTGGCTCCTTCAGAACCTGTCTCCCTGGGGTAACAGGCACATGCTTACCATTTCACTTGGGTGCTGGGTACTCAAACTAAGTCCTCACACTTGAATGGCAGGTACTTTACCAACCCACTTCTGAGCTCCCACTACTCACTGCTCTCTTAGTACTTTAATCTTCACAACCCAATGAAAATTCATCATTAGTAGTTGCATTTAGCTATTTGAACTCTCTGACTATGACAAGAGGAAACAATTTAGGGCTATGTGATCTTGGGGCCCCACACCATGCTGGCAGGTGTTTGTATCTGTTTGACACTTCTTGTCTGAAGTACATTGGCTGGTGACTGCTCTTGTCTCTGATGACCTTAGCAAAGACTGTCAGTGTATCAGGAAGACACAGGAACAGCCACAGACAAGTGTGTTGCTCTTTACAACTTCTAACCTTAGACTTTAGTGATGTGGACCTTTACCATAAATGCCCAGAACTGTGGAGTAGGATTTGTGACTTGGGTTCTTTTGTACTAATAGGCTGAAATAGATAGTGAATGTTTCTAAGGGCATGAACATAAATCTCTACTGACAGCAACCATGATTCCAATTCCATTTTGGGGCTGGGGAGCAGTTCTTTTTGGAGACCCATATTATGGATAGGTAAAAGTAAAACACATGAGAAATATCAGAACAGGGGAGGACCTGGAATGGGGTTGACTGGCTAAGAGGAGTTGTTAAACAGCAGAACAAAGGTAGAGAAAGGACTTGGCAAACTCAGCAAGTTGTGTTTGTCACGAGACAGCCTGGAAACTTCTAGGAGTTTTGAGCAAGGATGAGTTAACAGCATGTCTGTAGCCAAGGCTTTATTGCTATATTTTCCCTGTCCCTGCATAATGGAAAAGACTGCATTATCCACTGAGAGTGAACAATCCGGAGGCTCAAGAATTAAAATAAAATGTTCTTCCATGTCTTGGGCTCTGCTCAGCCTGCCAAGAAGTAGTTCTGGGTTACGCATTTTGTGGCCTGGGAGGAGTGCTCTGATCAGCTTCAGCTGGTCATAAAAAGGAAATACTACCGTGTTCTTATAGGGACTCCTTTTAAAAAAGATTTTTTATAAGAGTGGATTTCTAACTGCAGTGTCACTCAACTATTAAAAAACAAAAACCAAACTGGGGGAAGCAAAGAAAAGTTATGCCAGGCTTGACACATTAGTTCTGTTGTGCCAGAGTGAGGGGATGGAATCCTACAGAAAGAATGTATCTGAGATGAAAGTGCTGTTTTCCAACCTGGTCTGGAGTGGGATTCCTCTCTTCTACTCAGGTTGTACTTGGATGGGAAGGAATGGGAAGGGAGTGAGACAGAATTTCTTTATTAAATAGATGCCAACAGTGCATCCTGGATCTAAACGGCTGTTTTAGATGAGCAGATTCTGGGATATGGATGAAAACAAACCCCTGTGGGTCTGTTGTCTTCTGGGTAGGGAGAGTGGAGTAAATGTTGGGAGAATGGAGCCATGCATGGGTGGGACCTGTAGACATCACTGTGTGATGAGTGGTTCTCCACCTTGGATAGGCATCCCAGTCACCTGGAGAGCCTACAGAGGTGTGACGCCTCCCTTGTAACACAGTGTAGGGTCTGGTCAAAGATCAGGACTTTTAAAAAACTCCCAAGGGAGCCGGGCGGTGGCGGTGCACACCTTTAGTCCCAGCACTCAGGAGGCAGAGGCCGGCGGAGCTCTGAGTTCGAGGACAGCCTGGTCTATAAAGCTACACAGAGAAACCCTGACTCAAAAAACCAAAACCAAAACAAAACATCAAAAATTCCCTAGGGGATTTTAATAGATAGCAAACGTAGAGAAGCACTTACCTAAAGGATAATAATGGCTCTCTCTCCATGTGTTCTTTGCAGCTAGGAAGTTTAAGGCAGCAGATTAGCTTGGGAGATTTGTCTTCCATATACTAGAAGAATGTGGAGCAGAGGACTTTAATTAATTAATTAATTAATTTTTTATGCAGGGTCTCATCATGTAGCCTTGACTGGCCTGGAACTCACCATGTAGAGCAGGCTGGTCTCTAACTCACAAAGATCCACTTGCTTCTGTCTTGTTGCTTGAATTACAGGCATGTCACCACATTCAACCCAACAGAAACCTTTTAAAGACACTCAGGGAACTCTTGAGTAAGATTACTTGAATAGTTTCCTCTGTTTAAGGGTTAAGAAATGAAGGTCTGTCTGTCTGTCTGTCTGTCTGTCTGTCTATCTGATGTCATGAGGTGCACAGCTTTGCCTTGATTCCCTGCCTTACCACAGGCCCAGTAACAATGGAGTCATGTGACCATGGGCTCAAACCTCTGAAATCCCGAGTCAAGATAATTGTCTCCTGATTTTCTAGGGTATGTTGTCACAGTGATGGAAAGTTGACATAACACTGTGAAAAAACATATCGCTAAAGAATGCTAGTGGTCTGGGCTTTGGGAGATGGTTTAATGGGGAAAGCCCTTGCTGTGCAAATAAGAAGACCCAAGTTAGAGCTGAGGCACCTATGTGAAAAGCTAGACATGCTAATCCCAGTGCTTCAAAGCAGAGATAGGCAGGTGGAGTTGGGGGAGGGGAGGGAGCAGGAGTTGATGGCCAGCCAGTCTAGCACAATCAGAGAGCTCCAGGTTCAGTGAGGAACTCTGTCGTCAGTCAGTGTTCTGTTTCTGGGAACTGGCACCATGACCATGGCAACTCTTAGAAGAGAAAGCATTTAATTGGGGCTGTCTTACAGTTTCAGAGGGTTAGTCCTTCATCGCCATGGCAGGGAACTTGGTGGCATGCAGGCAGACATGGTGCTGCAGAAGCAACTGTGAGTTCTACATCTGGATGGGCAGGCAGCAGGAAGAGAGAGCCTCTGGACCTGGCTTGAGCTTCTGAAACCTCAAAGCCTGCTCCCAGTGACACACTTCCTCCAACAAGGCCACACTTATTCCATCAAGACCACACCTCTTAGTCCTTTTCAAGTAGTACCTCTCTCGGTTGACTAACCATTCAAATTTATGAGCCTATGAGGAGCATTCTTATTCAAACCACCACAAGCCCTGTCTGAATAAAAATAATAATAATAAGGTGAGGAGGGGGCCAGAGCCATGGCTTAGTGGTTAATAGCACTAAGTGGTGGTTATTTTTGCAGAGGACCTGGGTTCAGTTCTCATCACCCACGATTGTTAGACCAGTTCTAGAGATCTGATTCTCTCTTCTGACCCCCACATGCCCATGGAACGTATACATGTATGCAGTGCAAAACATGAATATGCATTAAAGTAGAAATAATTGTTTTTTTAAAACAGGGTGGAGAATAACAGAGTCAGTTGACATTGATCATTGGTCCCCACACTTACAGAATGGGTGTCTGCACCCACATGCGCACACCACACACACACACACACACACACACACACACACACACACACACACACACGACTCAGGTAGAAGGGGTGAAAAGGCAGGGGAAGGGAGGGCTCACTGGGACAGCTTTACACTTGTATAAAGTTCCTTATGAAACTATTGCTATGTGCAATGAGTATACATGCTGATAGAAACCAAAAAACCAGGGCTTGGTAGATGAAGTGCCTGTTGTGCAAGCATGAATACCAGAGTTCAGATCTGCAGAAACCATGTAATGCTTGGTGGCCTGCCTCTAACTCCAGTGCTGGGAAGGTGGGGACGGCATCCTCAGAGCAGGCTAGCAGCTAACCTGTGCTCCTGAACTCTGTGTTCAGTTGAGAGACCCTACCTCAATGAATACAAGAGGCAGACCCCTGAGGCTGATGCACACACACTACACACACACACACACACACACACACACACACACACACACGTTTCCCTGGAAGTTTTCCTCTTTCAGCATCCCCAGGTGATGTGATCTGACGTAGTGAAGAAGAGACCATCCTTTTAGTTAAGCTCTTTCCTAACAGTAAGCTTTACTCTTAAATATTTTGTCTTAGATTTTTTAAAACTCCTCTCAATCTATAAAATAGGAGAAGTCCTAACCCCTTCACCCTCCTGTTCAAACTAAGATTGCAGTGAAGGACACTCAGCCATTCACAAGGTGCATCTTCATGAGCCCATAAGTCAGTCTGGGGGGGTGATTGCGGGTGGGCGGCTCCACCTCCGTGCAAACTTCCACCAAGTGGTAAAGCAGAACCCAGTGAGGCTCGTGGACAGGAAGACCAGACATCAAACCGAAGTCGTTGATGGGAGGGAGCTTAAGACCAGAAGGCAGGTTTGGGCAGCTTTTCTGACTAAACAAAGCCGGCATACCTCCTGGAGATGCCTGTGAGATTCAATAGGGGAGTCTGAGAGAGTCTGTAAAGTGCCTCTCCACAAGCGGTGCTGCCCTGGCCCCCTTGTTGTGTTTTCCTGGCCATTTTGTAACATTTTCAAGCGTTATTTGTGTAAAGATGTGGATGTAGCTTTTCTGCCTTCTCAGTTACGGGTGGAGTTGCTGAGCAAGGAGGGCTTAAAAACAAAGGCAGTGATGTGTTTATCATAAACGTGAGACTGGAACTTCTGACTGTGTTGGCTACATTGTACTTTGTCAACAAGAATGCTCTCGTGTTTGGGTGGTTTGGCTGGTATTTTCTTTCTTAAAAAAATGAAATTAGAGCTGATGAAATCTCTTGGAACTCATAAACACATTGTGGTTTAAAACAGCCAAGCGTAACTAGGCTTCCTCCTGAAGTTTCCATGGTTTTCTCTTAGACCTTTTGAAATTGAGCCGTTTCTCCCCAGCTGTGCTCAGGTGGGTCTCTCTAAGCCAGTGGGTCTGGAATCGGAACCACCTGGAGTGTCTGCCAGCAGACAGCTTGGCTTCAACCAGGGGAAGTTCTGATTCAAAAAGCGGGGATAGGGTCCTGTATTAGTTGCTTTCTTATTGCTGTGGGGGAGAAAATAACTGAAACACCTGGCCAAACCAACTTGCAACTTAAGGACGGGGCAATTTATATTGACTCATGATTTGAGCGTCTAGTCCAGTGACTCTCATCCTGTGGGTTGTGACCCCTTTGGGGTGGCCTAAGACCATCAGAAAACACAGATATTTAGTAACGATTCATAACAGTAGCAAAATTACAGTTATGAAGTAGCAACAAAAATAATTTATGTTTGGGGCTCACTACAACCTAAGGGCCGTAGTGTTAGGAAGGTTGAGAACCACTGGGCTTGTCCATCGTGGCAGGAAGTCATGTAGGAGGAGCTTAGGCATCTGCAGTCAGGAAGCAGAGAGTTGATGCATGCTGGTGGCTTGCTTTCTCCAGGATCCCAGCCCACAGAGTTACCGTGGGTCTCCTCACCTCAGTTAACCCAGCCTAGATGCTCCCTTACATCTGTGCCCAGGGTTGTCTCCTAGGTGACTGTATATATTGTGGGGTTGACAATCAGACCCTCAAACTCAAATGTCTCCCAAGTCCCCAGGTGCTGCTGATGTTACAGGCCTTGCTGAGAACTGGATGCTAGTCCTTGCTAACTGCTGCCCAGGACCAGTCATGTGTGTTAGCATGCCTGGCTACCCTGGACCCCAATCTGAGCCTCACACATGAGAACTGGTATTTTCATGAGAGCACCCATGTAATGTTTGCACAGTAAGATTTGCAAAGCTCTTTGCAACATGTTAAGTGCTTTGGCAATAGCATTGAAATTTAGCAAGGTCTGGGGCAGGGGGGAAGAGAAATTAGAAACCGGTATCTGCTCCCCTTTCCACACAGGCTGAGGCCACATGGACCAAACTTGAACTTATTTCCATGCATTCAACTTTGTACCATTTAAAATGATATTTGTTTTCATTATTACCTTAATTCTAGAGAACATGAGGTGTGTATGTGTTTGAAACCCTTACATATGAAGCATCATAAAGGTACCAACTACTTATAGAAAAGAGAAGAAAAAACAGCCAGACTCTTTGTTGGTGTGCTCACAAAATTTTCTACCGTCTCAAACAGTGGCAGACAGATGTGACTGAAAACTCACGGGGTGATTGTGCACAGAGTGACTGTATTGCCCTTTCTCCCTCCCCCCTCCATCCCCAGTGCTGTGTCATTATAATCCAGTGGCAAAGAAACAACCAAAATAATTTTCTACAATGTCTTCAGGGCTCAATTAATCAGAACACAAATACCACGCACCCTTCTGGATAAATGCTAAGCATTTCTTGTTTGTTCCCACCCTGCTCAGTGGCAAACAGTCGGGAGTTTTAGATATTATTTCCTTAGGAGATGCCTTCTACTCCAATTTCCTTCGTAGTTGAAGGTGAAAAGGAGGAAGGGGAGAAGAGGCTGTGTAAGACTGTGAGGAGTGCGGGTGGAATTTGTAGCTGTGCCTCTAAGAAGTGCCTGGGCTGCAGAGATGGCTGCTGGCAAGAGGGCTCTGTGGAGCAGGCCCTTGCTGCCAAGCTGATGACCTGGGTTCGATCTCTGGAACCCACGTGGTGAAAGGAGAGAACTAGCTTGTTGACTTGCCCTCTGACCTCCACACGAGTGTGTTGTGGCCCGTACCCACCCAGTGAGTAAAGAAATGTAAGGCAGTTTTAAAAGAGAGAACAGGGTACGTCTTGTACCTGTCTAACTTAAGATTTGTGTGTGCGCTTGGTGAGTGCGTGCATGCATGGGCATGCATGTGTGTGTGTGTGTGTGTGTGTGTGTGCACACGCTGTGTGTTCCTTGTGTGTGTCGCACAGTTTAAGAGATGGTATTAGACATTAGCATACAGTTAAACCAACACAGATTATCTACAAATAGGAAATAATGTGCATTTTTAGGACATGGCACATAACCTAGAGGCATTTGGGATTTGTTGCTGGAGGTTTAGGGGTTCTGTACCCATACTCCCAGGATTTGATCCTCCCCGCTTTTTCTCATCAGGAGTATAGAAAGGTTTGTAAAATATTTTAAGGTGCATGCCCACCTCTCAAGGTATAGGGTTTTTAAAGCATTGTTCTGGAGGTGACATTCCAGATCTTATGCATGCAAGGCAAGCACTCTATCTCCTGGCAATGGGCTGGGCAGTAGGTAGACTACCACCTCTCATTTGTAGCTTTTTCATTTCTCCTTATTAAATACCACTGATAGGCTCTAATTGATATAGAATATGCTACACACATTCGGCGTGTCAGTTGGTAATTTTGAACATAAGCACACACACCTGTGATTCCTCATAACCATTGAGGTGAAGAAGTGCCCATCACCCGTGATAAATGCAAGGTTGCAAAGGGTCCCTGGTGTTGCACTGGGCACCTGCGCTGGGTCTGGCTAAGCACAGCACTGCAGGGTTTGATCACAGCAGCGAAGCTTTGGTATGTTCCAGGAGTCTCTGCAGCCAGTCAGCTGAGCTGTTCCCAATTGACTGGATGATGAACTAGATAGACCAAGCATTTGTTTTCTGGTCCTCACTTCTGTTTTTTTTCTACAAATGCTGCTTGGTCTCCAAGGGGGCTGGCGTTCTCAGAGCTGGCCCTGCTTCTGGGAGCTGCCTCAATGCATGAACGATGTTTTGTTTTGCTTTGTTCAAATAAACTGTACTAAGTTCAGTCAGCCTAAAGAACTTTCCTCCTTAACTGGTACAGTAGCTCCTCCATCCCTCTTTGTCATCTCTGCTTTCATCCTTCTCTGTCCTGCAAGAAGGCAAGAGTCTGCAGGCATCCTCTGTCACACAGATCACTCTGTAGAGTCTAGAATTTCGTGTAAATAGAATCACGCGCTATGCGCTTTACTGATTGGAGTGTGAATGTGAATAGCTTCTTTCACTTGCCATAATTACTTTAAGAGTCACCCAGGTTTTAGCATGAGTTAATGCTCCCAGCCTCTATTGCTGATCTGTATTCCATTGTGGAGACATAAGGCAATCCATCCATTTACCCGTTGCTGGACATTGAGTTGATTTTAGCTGGTGGCTATTACAAATAAAGCTCTGGGAACGTGTGTGTACAAATTTCTACATAGACATATGCTTCCTTTCCCTTGGATAAACACATGAAAATTGGAATGGCTGGGCCATACAGTAGGCGTATGTTTAACTTCTTTAGAAACTGCCAGAATGTTTTATAAAAATTTTTTTTACCATTTTACATTTCTAACTGTAGCAGATAAAAGTTTCCCTAGCTTCAAAGCCTCACCCAAATGCAGTGTGATCAACCATGTGTGTACATATGTGTGTAAATGTACATGTCTGTGTATTGTATGTGGAAGACAGAGGTTGTCACTTGCTGTCACTCACCACTTTATTTATTTTTTTTTTTGGAGGCAAGGTCTCTCACTGAACCTGAGAATCACACTGTTCCTATTGCAAAGTAAACCCCACCATATTTGTGTGTATATGGGGAAACTAAAGTATATACAGAATTTGATTTGAGATATTCACTGGGGTCTCAGAACATACCACCCACAGATAAATTGGATACTGTATTGTACTTTCAAATATTTGGGCATTTCCAAATATTCTGCTCTTGCTTTGTGGTTCAGTTTCATTGTAGTCACGGATGCCTTATAGAACTTAAATCCTTTTTATGATAAATGTGTTTCATTGTTATTTAGATGTTTGAACCCCTACACTCATGTTTTTATAAGCCAGTGAACACTGACAAATTATTTCTCCCACAGAACTGTAACCACGTGTTCCCAAACAGTGTGCGTGTGTATTTATGTGTGTCATATATGTGTGGTTGAACTAATTAACACACACCACCATTTTATTGATTACATAATAAAACAAATTAGCAAGTACTAAGTTACACAACTCAAAGGTTTATGAAATATTAGACATTCTCTCAGTGCCTTAGCAGAAACTCACTTCCTTTTTTGTAAGAGAGGCTGGAGAGAGAAGATGAGAATTCATAATTTTTAACACAAAAATGAATAGTCATAATTCAAACTTTGGTAGGTCTACAAAAAAAGAGGACAAGACTTTCAGAAACTTTAATAATTGCCTAGCTCTAAAAGAGCTTTTCTGTCTTTTAAACATATTGGCTAAATTAAAGAGCATATTTTATGTGTTCTGCACAAGACAAAACATTTTCCTAAAATATTTATAAGCTCCCCCATTCTTTATTCAGACCCCCCCATGTTAAGTTGCAACTTCAAGTGCAAACACTAAATTAATTGTAAGGCTTTTTTGAGGGGGGATTATCAAAGGCGAGTTTTGCAACTGTAGATTTTCAAAATGGAGATTTCTCTTAACAGCACAAAGTAAGAGTAAAAAGACATTAAGTAATCTTAAGACTTGGTAAAAATTAGAAACAAATCATGGTTAAGCAGATATGATATGTACTGGTAGGAACGTGGGTGATGTTGACAACTGGAAAGTTGCCATGGAAGCCCTACAGGGCTCAAAGAGCCTGGAAGGACTAGCGACAAGATCTAGTTTCTTAGTGCCTGATATTTGGGTTCCATGTGACACTAAAATTTTACTGGTTTGTTCCAAGTGTTTGGGGACCCAGTCTTTCTAAATTCCCTGTATATTGATAAGATTTTGGCACAAGGACAGATTTAAAGACCTAACTGACTCCTGAGTGGTGTTAGAAATGGTTTGCTGGTAGAGAGCAAGCACATTTGAGATGCTGGGCAGCAAGTGTCCTTTGCTAATTGTCCACCTTGCTTGATGGTAAGTCAATCACAGAGACTGCATTCTGTCCACTCATGGCCTGGTAAAGCCCACTTTGGACCACTCTGGAGGCTTCATCAAGCCAGCAGGTTGACTGGTTATGTCTGTCAAGTTAGGTCCTGTCTCAGGCTTTACTTCCAGGCAATGGTACTGGAACCCTCTGTTTTACTGAATACAGTTGTTTCCACGGTCATCTGAGACTCCTAAAGTTGCTCCTCTATAGGAAAAGAACTTTTCCAGATACAAAAGCTGTTTGCGTGAAAAGTTCCTCCTGGCAGCTTTTTTCCCTCATGAATGATGTTGCATCTTTGTATCCTGCTTGACCTTCAAGCCCTGGGGCCTGCAACTCCATGATCAGCAATGTGGAAGTTGATTTCTTTGTAACTCTAGCTTGCTTTCCACAAGACTTAGCCCATGATCTGGTTGGATGGTGTCATTCCGTGGTCAGAAGAATGTGGGTGCCTTATTCCCTGTGAAGGAGACATCAGTTTTCTCTACACATTCCCTCATCCTAGTTCCATCTCTGTTGCACTGATAAAATACTCTAACAAAAAGCAACATAGGAGGGAAAACATTTATTTTAGCTCACAGTTCTTTCTGGGTTACAGTCCATCACTATCGAGAAGCCACAGTGCCAGCCAGCCACATGGCACTCATGGTCAAAAGCAGAGATAAATGAAGGCCTTCATACTACGCAGCTTTCTCTGCCCCTATCCACTCCAGGGCCCCAGACCGTGTGTCCCCCTCTTTCAGCTAGCATCTTCCCACATCACATAAGATGATGAGGACAGTTCCCCCACAGACATACCCAAAGGTTAATATGACCTAGACAGCCACTCTGAGACCCTCTTCCCGGATGATTATAAACTGTGGCAACTTGACAGTTAAGATTGACCCTCATGCTCCTCTGTGACATTAAGAGTGCACTGGTTGTACCCTGTAGAAGAGGTGTCTGGTGCTCTTGTACGTGACTTCCACAGGAGCAGGGTGGTTCGCTCGAGCCACATTAGTTCAGTTTAAAAACACCCAGAAGAGTTATGAGAGCACTAACAATCTGAATGCAAACGTGATATAAAGAAATGCCCTTCAGTGTCCTCCACTAGAACCCCTCTGGGCCCTGAGTGTGAAATTGGAAGAAATGGGAAATGAAATTAAATCCCTAGCTAGGCACCTCAAATCTTTGGTTCGGAGACACTGGTGTGATGCGAAGGAAGTGAGTTTCACCTCTCTCAGGTCACTGTTCTCACAAAATGCTCTTCAGTTTTCAGATCAATGTGTCCATCACTCACTTTTTGTGGGGGACTCTTGGTGGATCAGTGGCTTTCTCCGGGTCAGTTGTCTGCATAGGTAGGGTCCGTTTTAGTTTGGTTTCTGTTGCTATGGTAAACAACAAAACCAAAAGCAACTTGGGGAGGAAAGGCTTTATTTAGCTTACTGCTTATAGTCCATCATCGAAGGAAGCCAAGACAGGAACTCAAGGCAGGAAGTTGACACACAGACCACAGAGGAACATTGCTTCCTGGCTTGCCCCTAAGGCTCCCACTCTTTCTCACGTAGGTAAGGCCCACCTCCCTGAGGGTGCTGCTACCCTCAGTGGAAGGGTTCTTGTTGTATCTTAGCAAACAAGAAAGTGTCCCACAGACGTGCCCACAGGCCCGCCTGAGGGAGGCAGTCACTCAACTGTGGATCCCTCTTTCCAGGTGTGTCAAGGTGACAGCTGAAGTTAACCACACAGCAGGGCCCTGCTGCATAGAGGGAGTCCTGGCAGCAGCTCCACAGCCCTCCAGAAATGCCACTAAGATGCCCGAAGAGCACTGTGGAAAGGAATGTGTCTCTTCACTGCAGATTGTAATCTAATCCCTGCAGGAGGTCCTGAGGGCACAGCAGGGATGCTGGTGTTGTCTTGAGGTGGGATGGCTCTGAGGAGAGCACATTGCCTAGCTGTCCCTTGCCCTGGGGAGCCAGTATGTGCCCTTAAGACTGAATCCTTTTGCACTTAGTGACAACTGTTTTATGGCCTGGAGTGGTCTCTCTTGTTCAACCCTTGTGCGTATTTCAATGCACAGTCTTTTATTGACGAGTGTGCTTTTTGACAGTAGATCATTTTAGTTCTACACCTTTCCTGATTTTCCTGTCTGAAATCTCAGGCTGTTATTGTGGACTTGTCTATCTTTCCTCGCAGTCCTAACATTTTTCTTCGTGTGTTTTGAAGATGCTGTTAGTATCTAGGTGTCTGTGATTATTTTATTATTTTTCGTTTTGGTGCTGGGGACAGAAGCTTGTGGCGTGCAAGCTCTCTGTCACCGTATCCCCAGCTGTGGTTTCAGAGGCAGGATGGCCTTGAACTTCATGGATGTCTGTGCGCCACACACATGCCAGGTGCTGGAGAGGCTGCAACGGTGTGTCCAGCCCCTAGAACTGGAGGGATAGAGGACTGGAGCTACCCCATGGATGCTGGGAATTGAACCTGGGTCCTCTGGGACGGCAGCCAGTACTCTTAACCACTGAGCCGTCTCTCCAGCCCCTCCCCCACATTCTTGACAGATGTGTTGCTGTTTTCTTTTTCTAATGAAACGTTATGAATTGGATAGGATGGAATCACAAAGTAGTTGTAATTTTCATTTCCTTAATGGCTAAGGCTGTTGAATACATTTTCAAATATTTATTGGCTAAATGTTTCTTCTTTTGAGAACTTTTTAGTTAATTAGCCCATTTATTGATTGGATGATCTGCTGTTTAATTTTTAAAAGATATTTATTTTTTTATGTGTTTGGGTGTTTTGCCTGCATCTATGTCTGCACACTGTTTGTGTGCCTGGTACCCTTGGAGGCCAGAAGGTACTGGAGTCCCTGGAACTGGAGATGGCTATGGGCTGCGGGTAGGTGCTGAGAATTGAATCTGGGTCCTCGGGAAGAGCAGCCTGTACTCTTACCCACTGAACTGTTTCTCCAAGTCCCCAATTTCAGGTCTTACTTTGAACCATTTTATATTGATTATTGTGTGTGTGTGTGTGTGTGTGTGTGTGTGTGTGTGTGTGTGTGTGTGTAAGGGGAGAGATATGGATCTAGCTTCATTCTTTTTTAAGTTTATTTATTTTTATGTGCATTATTTGCCTACATGAATGTCTCTATGAAGATGTCAGGTCCTCTAGAACTGGAATTACAGACCGTTGTGAGCTGTCATGTGGGTGCTGGGAATTGAATCAGGTCCTCTGGAAGAGCCACCAGTGCTCTTAACCTCTGAGCCATCTCTCCAGCCCGTCTGGTTTCATTCTTTAAGGAGACAGCACCATTACTGATAAAGGTTTTTGTTTTTCCAACGAATGTTTTTGACACCTTTATCAAAAATTAGGTGTCTGTGTCTGTGTGGGTTTGTCCCTGGGCTCTCTGTTCTGTCCCAGTGATACCGTGTTTCTTTTTGTGTCAGCCCCATGCTGTTTGTTATTATGGCTCGCAGCACAGTCTGATGACGGTGGATGCTGTCTGCAGTGTTGCTTAGGCTACTTGAAGTCTTGTACATCCATGTGAAAGTTAAGACTTCTCTTTCTAGTTCTGGGAAGACTGTAGCTGGGATTTTGATGGACTGCATTAATTCTGTAGATAAATTTTGATAATATAGCCACTGTTACCCTACTGATCCCTCCAATTATGAGCATGGAAAGTCTTCTCGTTTTGTTTTTGTTTTTTCTTCAGTTTCTTAAAATTTTCATTCTAGAGATCTTTTACTTTCTTGGTTAGGTTTAGCCCTATGGATTTTATTTTCCTTAAAGCTGTTGTAAATGGGATATTTTTTCTTGATTACTTTCTGTACAAATATGTTACTTGTTACAGAAATGCTTCTAATTCTTGTGTGGTATATGTATGTTGATTCTGTATCCTGTTTTATTTAAAGTGTTTTCAGATCTAAGAGTTTTCTGGTGGATACTTCGAGTGCTATATTAAATAAGGACAACACACACACAGAGAGAGAGAGAGAGAGAGAGAGAGAGAGAGAGAGAGAGAGAGAGAGAGAGAGAGAGAGAGAGAGAGAGAGAGAGAGAATCTTTGCCTTGTTCCTGATTTTGGAAGAAATTGTTTCTGTTTTCCCCCATTTAGTATTATATTGGCTGTAGGTAGGTTTGCTATATATCACCTTTATTATGTAGAAAGGTATTCTTCTACTCCTAGCTTCTTTGGGGACTTTTATCAGAAGAGGGTGCTTAACTTTGTCTAAGGCCTCTTTTACATCTGTTGAGGTGATCACATAATTTAAATTCTATTTATTTGTTGCTACATTTATTCATTTGCATATATTGAGCCGATCTTGTATTCCTGTGATAAAAACAATTTGGTCATGATGTACAATCTTCTTAATGTTTCTTGAGTATAATTTACAAGAATTCTACTAAGAATTTTTTGCACCTATGTTCATGATAGGGAAATGGCCTATAGTTTTCTGGGTGTACGTGTCCTTCTCTGGCTTTGTTGTCGGGTTATACTGAATCCGTAGAGTGAGGTTGGGACTGCACCTTCCTTTACTGTTGTAGAACAGTTTGAAGTGTATAAATAGATGTTAGCTGTTCTTTTAAGTTTTGATGGAATTCAACAGTGAATCTTATCTGATTCTGGACTTTTTGTGGTAGACCTTTTTGTATAAAACTGTTCTAGTCTCATTGTTTGGTAAGGATCTCTTGAAATTGCTTATATCTTGTTCGGTTTTGGTAGATAATATATGTGTAACAATTCATTCATTCTGGATTTCCTTGTTTTTTGGAAACCATTGCATCATCTCCTTTCTTCATGTCTAATTTTATTAATTTGCTTTTTCCCCCTTTTTTTCTTTGGGCTAGTTTGACTACGGGTCTGTTAATCTTTCTTGTCTTTTCCAAAACTTTTTGTTTTGAGACAGTGTCTATATCCCAAATTGACCTTGGCCTCACTATGTAGTCGAGGATGGCCCTGAGCACCTCATCTTCTTGCCTCCAACTTTTAAGTGCTGGGATTACAGTACCACTACACCAGTAGAACCAACTACTTCAATTGTTTGATTCTGTGCATTTATTTTCTTTTAGACTTCATTTCAAACATTTCTGGCCTGGTGTTTGTTTACTATTTTGGGATTTGGCTTGTTCTTGCTTTTATGAAACCTTAAGTTATATCATTATACTATTTCCTTGGGAACTCTATGATTTCTTTTTAACTATAAGCAGTTACAGCTGTGAACTTACCTCCTAGAACTTCGATATCTATCTCCCAATACTTTTATTTTCATTTGAGTGTAGAATAATAAAAAAATTCTTCCCTGCTTTCTTCAGTGACCCCAGTGGTCATTCACATGTGTATTGTTTAGCTGCCAAGTATTGTATAATTTCTCAGTATTGTATAGTTTCTCTTCTTACTGATTCCAAGTATTAGTCTACTATAAAAGATTTAAGAAATAGTTTGACTCTTTTATATTTTCTCAGACTTGTGTTGTTTTTCTTTAATCTAAAATGTGGTTTATTTAAGAGAAGGCACCATGGGATGTTGAGAAAAATGTGTGTTCTATTTATTTTGGGTATTATTTCTGTCAGTATCTATCAGGTCCATTTGGTTGATGGTGTAATTTAACTCTGAAGTTTCTTTGTTGATTTTTCTTTTAATTTGGATGACCAAAAGATGAAAATAGAGTATTGAAATAACACAACTACTGTAACAGGATCTGGGGTTTCTTTCTTTTCTTTTCTTTTTTTTGTGTGTTTTTATGTTTGTTTGATTGATTTTTTGAGACAGGGTTTCTGGTGTAGCTTTGTAGACCAGGCTGGCCTCGAACTCAGAGAGATCCGCCTGCCTCTGCCTCCCAAGTGCTAGGACTAAAGACGTGCGCCCCCACCACCTGGCTTGGATCTGGGGTTTCTATTGCTGTGATAGAACGCCATGACCAAAAGCAACATGGAGAAGAATGGGTTTATTTCATTTTACACTTTCAGGTGACAGTCCATCCCTCAAGAAGTCAGGGACTAAACAGAGCCTGGAGGAGTGAGTGCTGCTTGCCTCTTCATGCTTGCTCTGCCTGTTGCTCCCAGCACCACCAGCTCAAAGGTGGCCCTGCCCACTGCGAGCTGGACCTCCCCACATTTATCTTGATCAAGAGTTTGCCCCCACAGTCTTGCTTACAGGCCAGTCTTGTAGGGAGTTTCTCAATTGTGGTTCTGCCATCCCAAGAGACTCTAGACTGTGTCAGGTTGACCAAAACAATACAAAACAAAAACCAACTTATGGGTACCAAGCTTTCCCCCAAGCATTTTGAGTGCCAGCACCTGGCCCCACCTCTCGACCCGGGGGCGGGGGGGGCTCCCTTAGCCCAGGGCTGTAACAGATTAAACTCAGCTTCTCCGTGGTTTCTCCCGTTCTCATGCCCTCAGGGTGTCTCAGTTTCAAACCCCAGTCTCTCTCAGGTTGCTGACTGATGCCTGCCTGCCCTCCAAGCCATACAGAGTGACAGTATGGGACCCTTCTCTGCTGCCGAGACTTCCCATTGCAGGGATCACTGAGTAAAGCTCACAGCTGGCTTGGGGACTTTGGAGGGCTCTGAGCCTGTCCTAAGGAGGATTCCCTGTCTCCTTCCCTAAGGTCAGCTGGCTTACCTTCAGAAGGGTTCTGCTTCCTTCTGCTTGTTCGGGCTCCCTGAAGCTGAGCTGTATTTGGCTCGGCTCCCTGACCCTACCATAAGCCACCTTTTTAGGTATCCCACCTCTCTGCATATGGATTTAGACTCTTCTGTCCCTGTGGAATGGAATCTATTTTTCTCTACTGATTCTTCTCCACCAGTTACGTGGACATGGCTTCTAGTTATGCCACCAAGTCCAGAAATCTCTCTTTAAGCCTCAATTCTGGTCTGTTCCCCATTATTTCACTACTATGCCATATCCTCAGCTCTGTGGGAGGATGGGATATATGTATATGTATGGTATATACATACACGTGCACACACACGCATGCACCCATGCATAAGCATGGATGCCATCTGCTAAATGTCCTCATCTGCCATTCTCTGTCTTGTGCATTAAGACCTGGTCTCTAAGAGAACGCGGAGCTAGGCTGGCAACCAGCAAGCCTCAGCCATCCTGTCTGTCACCACAGTGTTGGGGTTGCAGGCATTCATGCTACATGCCTAACCTTTTACACATGTGCCGGGGACTCAAAGTCAGGTGCCTGTGTCTGCACAGAAAGCATTCCTACCCCGCCAGCCATCTTTCCAGCCAGCCCCTTGTTTTAGATTTTTTATTTTGAAACAGGGTCTTGCTAAGCCACCTGGGCTGGCTTTGAACTTGTGATTCTTCTGCTTCCACCTCCCTAGTAGCTGTAGTCGTGGTTGAAATCCATCTTCCCTGAGCTGAATCCTTTTATATTTATGTTAAAAGTGGTTAACGTGGCACTGTTGCAAGCAACAGAAACCTCCCTCCAAAAGAACTTAAGTTTTCTTGGCAAGAGTGGGTAGGCAGGAGGGAAAACAGCCTGAGGATACTTGGGTTTCTAACTTATGATTCCCACTCTCTAAACTCCATATATTCCCACAAAACAGTCTGATTGTCCTGGTTCTAGCCCCTCCATCAACCAACCTTGCTAGCACAGCAGCCATTCAACTCTAAACATGGCGGCCAGATAGAAGGTGTTCAAGAGATTGGGGGTTGATAAAGTAGCAAGGTAGGACTGGTAAGAGGAAGAGGCACACAGAATAAGCTTTCAGGCATGTAGGTGAGAAAGTTCCTTTGGGCATGAGTCTGTGGAGGGGAGGGGAACCCCAGAGGAGGGTCTCTGCATTGGTTTGTCTCCAAAGCAATGGGTACCTAGCACTTACGGCCTTCAAGCCATCCGCACCTTCATGTCCTCCAGCAGATGCCGGATGCAGTTTTATGGGCATGCAGACGACGTAGGCTCAAAATGGCTGGGAATCTGCGTGGATATGAAAACATGTTGAACCTGACATCCATCAAAGTTTTCAGCTCCAAGTTTTCAGCCTTCAATGGGACGTCTTCTCCTGTAGGTTGTTGACAGTCAACCCCCCCCCATTGCCAGTTGAAAGGGGATTGGAGTTTTCAAAGATGAGTGGAGCTTCTACTGGGCCATGTTAAGTTCTGGAGGTGTGGGTGAGCTCCCCAAGTCCTGTAAACTCCTTGACATATTTATCTCAGTATTAACTAATGTACCTCATACCTTAGTTGTGAAAATGTGACTGTTAAACGGCTGGCTGGGTGGATAGGATGATGGATAAAGGGATGTGTTTCTCCTCTCAGGAAGGCTTGCATTTGTCTTCAGTCTACGTAAGCAATGTGTCTCCCTGAGGCATTTCCCATCTCCTTCCCTGTGTCGTTCCTTTATTTTTTCCTATCTCATACAGCAAGGGCTGTAGCCCAACCAAGGTGGTTAGCTTCTGGAAGGCTTGGCATAGGACATCTTTTTCTGAAGGGTGTGGAACACTAGCCCGTTGGTTTTCGGAGGCATGCTGGGTGGAGGACCTTGGGTCAAACCGAAAGGGCAGAGTCAAGAACTACTGTGATTAAAAGCCTTGCCAGTGACCAAGAATACAACTGAATGTCACCAGTCCTAGAGGTGGCATCAGACACATCAAGTGAGGACGGAGAGAGTGTGGAATAGAGAAGCCCAGCTCCCTGGACAGACAGGGCAAGGCATGGACCTTGTAGCTGATGTTAAGGAGTAACAATTGATCAGAGTCTTTTCCATAGGAACCTGGCACGGTGCCCAGCAGAGCTTTGCATGTGCTGGGAAGTCACTAAATGTTATATTGAGTCCTCAGGGGTATTTTAATCACAGAAGTCAGAGCTGGTATCCCGGAGAAGTGACTACACAGAGAACACTAAATGTCTGTTTATCTATGAAATTTCATTGGTTTCTCTTCTTCTAGATCTTCAAAGAATGGAGGCTTCCTTCTCCATCTGGTCTGTGTGCAGATATAAAAGATTAAAGCGAACGAGAGTACAGGGAGAAGAGAAACTTTAGCCAGATTCCATTTTTCCTAAAGCTCAAAGTCCCTACAGCATTTATCTGCACAAATAGCCATCTCAGAACGTACAGTATCTATCTGAAAATCAAATGCCCTTCTGAGACTTCTTAGGAAATAATGCTACATGTCCTGCTTTCCCACGATGCATCACTTGTGGGTATAACAAACCAGTCCTCAACAGCTTGAATACTTAATTGCTATTTAAAAACAAACAAACAAACAAACAACAAACAAACCACTGGGTAGCATTTTGAAAATCTACAGTCATTTCAGGTTGTGTGGCTGTTGACCGAGGCTCTGTTGGAGATACCTGCTACTGGGTCCTAGAGGCAGCCATGCTGCCACAATCGTGACCCTTTGAGTACTCCTGAGGTTACCAGGACTGAAGGAATGGTTGAGCCTGCACCTTACTGCCTCAGAGTCCATTATTTGGCAGCCTAAAAGCCGGGCCTTCAACTCCTCCTTACATGTGTTATTTTAACAATCATGCACAAGGGAATGCAGTCCACCTGTTTGGTTTCCTCCCTAAGCAGTCGGAAGTGTATTCAAAACACTCCTGAAAAGGAAACCTTCCTTTTGTAGATGCCGGTGTGTGCCTTAATTGACAGTGGTGGCCTTGTTCTTGGTGGCTAGCACACCCGGAAGAAACCTTTCCCTTGCCCTTGCCGGAAGTGGGCTGTAGATCTAGACCTGGGCCATCGGGAGAAGTCAGAGCACACTCGGCAGTGGGAATCTCAGCCATTTCTGAGCTGTCAGCATGAACAGATGGTGATCGGTCTGCACGCCTGGACCTCTCCTCTTCTTGTGAGGACCGTGCAGCAGATAGAAACCTGGGAGGTGCTGAGTGAAGAGGAGCGTGTGGGACGGCAGGTGCACAGATGGAGGGACTCTAGAATTCCTAGAAGGCGCAAGCTGAATGTGTGATGAACTAAAATTAAGTGTAGCTGTGCCAGCCAACACGAGTAGCGGAGAGAGTGTTGTCCTGACAACTGGCACCAGCTAAGCGCCTATGGATGCCAGTGACCTTGACCCATCTTTTTGGCTTCAGTTTCCATATCCAGAAAGTCTGATAACTGTAGATAGACCATGTCTGTTCCTGAGGTGTAAGTCTAGGGCTCTAAGACGAAGTGCTAAGGCACGTTCCCTGGCAATTTCATTGCGTTTAACTGAGGTAGCATTGCTGTTGTCTTGGCAGGTGATTTACACCACGACTCACCCAGGGAGCAAGTGAGGACAGCCTTCGGTTTATGGTTGCAGACTCTCGGGTCTTCTGTGTGATTGATGCAGATGCCAAGGGTAAACCCATTTACAATGGCTGGTTGCCTTCGAGACCTATGGCAAGAAAGTAGGCTGGAGCAGAGGGTCCATTGTTCCCGTGGGCTCTAGCCCTAGCAGTAGGAGCTAGGTGGCCCAGCCTCTCTCCTCTCCTCCTCTCCTTCTCCCTCCTTACGTACCCTTTATTGTTTTTCCATCATCTCCCTCCATCTCCCCTCTATGTCTTGTTGGTTCTGTCTTCTCTCCAAAGATTTGTGTCATTCCCTGGTTAGTCTGTCTCTAGCTGTCTCTCTGTCTTTCTCTTTGTGTGAGAGATAGGTAGATAGATAGATAGATAAATAGACAGACAATTGATGGTAATAAAAGATAATACATACATAAACATACATAGTGGATAGGTTAACAAAAGAAGGATAGAGATAGATAGATAATATGATTAAGTTATAAAAGATAGATGATACATACATAAATACATTCATACATAGTGGATAGATTAACAAAAGATGAATAGAGATGGAGAGATTAAATAGTAGGTAGATAGATAGATAGATACATACATACATACATACATACATACATACATACATACATACATACATAGATACATAGATGGATGGATAGTATTATAGTAGGGAAGAGGACTGGGATTGTAGTTTAGTTGTGCCGTGTAAAAATATTAGTATCTAATCAAATGTGTGTTCTTTCCTTCCTATTGACCTGCCTTTCATCGGTTCAGGTTCCAGAACCTAGAGAAAACTATTGCACACCCAGACAGCCACTCAGCAGTCCCTCGCTGTGGCTCCCACCCCGCTGTGAGGACAGGTGGACAAGGCTGTCTGTTCTTCATTGTAGGCAACTGGCGGAGAAGAGGAGGGAACTAATCAGGAAAAGGACCCACAGCTGTCCTTTTGAGGGTCTACACTGTCCATTCCATGACAGCAAAACTTCTCCCTGACTGGGCTAAGTGAGCTGTAGTGCTGTGAACTGAACTCTTGGATCTTGCCCACAGCGGTCCTGCTTGTGTGTGCCCTGCAGGAGGCCATGGCCAAGCAGAGTGCTCTTGTCTTGTGTGTAAGCTTGGCACTCAGGCTGTCCTCCAGTTAGGCTGCAGGGTAAGCTGCACTTGGAGTGAATGAAAGTTATAATATGAAATACAAACTAAACTGGACTTTTTTTAAAAGCCAGGCTGGTCTCAAACTTATTATGTGGCTAATGATGAATTTCTGCTTCTCTTTCCTCCATCTCCTGAGTGTTGGGATTAAACATACTTGCCGCCATGCCTGGGCTTATGCAGTTCTGGAGGTTAAACCGAGGCATCATGCATGCTAGGCAAACACTCCATCCAGCATACCCACGATAGCCCGCCAAGAAGAACCCTTGATGATGGGCGATGTGTGCCCAGTTAGGGTAGAATGGGTGCAAGTAGGGGGTGATAGACTTGGTAACTCATTTCCATGAGCTGGGATAGTGCCCTATTGCTCGTGCTCCGGGTTCCAGTGGTAGTCAAACCGTTGCTCTCATGTGTGACTGGAGATGTGTGCACCCAGATGTGCAGCCAGTAGAGTAGGGCCTAAACCCGACATGTTAAACCCAACACACTGCGCTCCTGGCTTGATGTAGTCATTTCTGTGCATACAGCCCTAGGAAGCTCCGAACTTCTCTGGTCTATGAATGCCATGGGACTTAACCCAGGACCCTGTCTTGAATCTTGTAGCCGAAGCCACTCTCCATTCAGCTACAGGGTGTCCAAACAGAGGCGCTGGGCAGAGTGTAAGTAACAGGAAGCACTCACTGGGGCCACCCTTCAACCAGTCGGCAGTGGGACCCTGCGCGGGTCCCATACACCGTGAGGGAATCCGCATCCTGCGTCCTGCTCATCTCTTTGTGTAGGAGTGGGAAACCCGCTTGTGGGAGTCCTGTCTGTCAGTCTGAATCTGCTTCTCATCTGTGTCAGTCCCCAGAGGGGGAGGAGGAGGAATCTCTTCAGGCGGATGCTGAATGAGGAGCTGGGAAACATGGGGAATGCCTCTCTTCACGAAGCCCAGGCTTGCACAACAGGATAAAAATATCTCCTGCAGTCTGCGACACTAGAGTCTTTTGAAATCTTGAAGGAGCCGTTCAAAAACAAAACAAAAAAATTCCGCTCATATTGGATGTATACGAGCAGTTCCTCAGAATCTTTGAGGATGCTGGTGGCTCTTCGAAATATTAGTTATAATTCATATTCTTTCTTCGTTCAACGTACGTTTAAGTGTCAGGAAAGAGCCAGGCATGAATGTAGCAGTGACCGAGACACAGAATGCTTGGCCTCTTGGTTGTGAGATGGGAGTAGGGAGGTAGGGTACGGAACAAGACAGAATGGAGTCTTCGGGTGCTATGGAGAAGGAGAGGGAGAGGTGTGCTACAGGAGATGTAGGGGGGCGCTGTCCTATAGGACACAGGGCAGGTGCGGCTTCCCAGCCAGAGAGACCACTGATAGGTGAGTGTTCAGAGGAATGTCTCTTCAGGCAGAGGAGACAGCAGCTACGATGTGGCTCTGTCTAGAAAAAGCAAGGAGGCCTGAGAAGGTGGCCTAGAGCGGTTAAGAGAACTAGATGGGGGGAAGACGGAATGTAAATGTGGTGGGTGTGAATGCTGGAGATGTCAAAGCTGGTGGGATGTTTTGAAGGATGTGTTTTCTCACGATGCAGTCTATCTACAGTGATAGTTTTGTTCTTTGCCGTGGGCAGAGCCTGTCATATGGAAGGAGGAAAAAGCCTGGAGTCACACATATATATATTTGGGGGAGGTTGTTTTGTTTTTCGAGACAGGGTTTCTCTGTGTAGCTTTGGAGCCTATCCTGGCACTCGCTCTGTAGACAAGGCTGCTGGCCTTGAACTTGCAGAGGTCTGGCTGCCTCTGCCCTCCGAGGGCTGGGATTAAAGGCGTGCACCACCAAACCCCGGCAGGAGCCCTGATATTGTAATGCTCTAGATTTCACTTCACAGAGTGTGCTCCATAGACCAACAGCATTGGCACCCCCTGTCACTTGCTAGAGCTGCATGGTCTCTGCTCTGCCTGAGCCCTGCTGAAGTAGAACTTGCCTCCCCCAGGCCTGTGGATGATCCACAGGCTCACGACTGCCTGAGACATGCTGGTCTGGACTCACGTGGGGCTTTGCGCATGAAGAGCCTTAGGGGCTGCCCGAAGCTTGCACACTTATCATCTAGGTTGGCTTCAGTTCCCTTGTCATTTTCCCTGCGAGTAGGGTAGGATGATGCTCACAATCTCTGCTTAGTCCTGCCCTTCTGTTTTTCTATGGGAGTGACTTCCAACACCACCTTGCCTGACCATCCAAACAGACTGTCCGTGGGGTTGTGTAGACCGGGAAGGTGTAGCCAGAAGCGGATATTCTGGGCTCTGTGCAATCTCCAGGCTGTCTTTCTTCAGTGTGCTCGGAAACGATTCCCTTCCGTCTGTCAGAGTATTTCAGATACACCAAGTCTGACCCTCAAGGGTCCTGCCTGCTCTGTGCATACATCCCATAGTAGCCCATCCGCTACAGATGGGTAGATGCATTGAACTGCACACTTGGGCATCCACCTGAACAAGTGGATGTCTTTTTATGGACCCATAGTAGGAAGGCTGGTTGCCTCTGAGGATATGTGGAAATACTGGCTATCATAACAAACCCAGGTAGTCTGTGGGACTGGCTGGTCCATGCCAGGATTAGGCATCGTCTACTTACCTTACCTTCTCCGGATGAAATGCACAGCTTGATGACCTGGGTACAGGGCCTGGAGTCTAAGAGTTCTAATTCTGACTCGGCTGTTATTAACACCTGAGGGATTTGAGTCTACGGATCACTACGCTGCATACTGATAAAACGGGATTATAGTATGTTTCTTGTTTCACAGGTAGGTTGCTGCAGCTTCATTATCTAAATGCTTTCGGAAGCTATTCTTGAATGTGTGATTCCAGGCTCCCGTCACTATGTGCTAGTGTAGCTTTATGTGTGGGTGTGTGGATGTATGCACGTGAACATTCATGTGAGTGTGTGTGTGAGTGTGTGTGTGTGTGTGTGAACATGTGGGGGCAGAGGACAACCTTAGGTGTGACTTATACTACTCACCGATTATTGGGAGCAGAGGCACCAGTAAAGTATTGACCTTTGTTTGTAGTTTCTGAATTAGCCACAGACATCCCATTATTTGTGCATGTCAACAGCATGACCTAAATAAAGTTAAAGTTGATCTCTTTCAGAATGTGTTTAGTAAAGTTAAGACAAGGTGATGTGTGGTTTATAATCCAATATAGAAAGACCTTTTCAGCAAAGCGCTCACTCCACTCTTGAATGACTACTGAGCCTTGGTTTCTAGATGTGGTCAAATTCTCAGATTTCTCAAGTGTTTCCTGGCTTGCTAAGGACTGTCACAGAAGTTGGTCCTCATTTGTCACTGTGTTTTTTTCCACTGGTGGGGCAACTTGATAGTTCTTTCTCTTGCCCAGCGGCTTCTTACCTTACCACCCTGGAATTCCACAAGAGCTGGCTGTGGTCTAGTTTGCTTCAAATCCTTACCACTGTGCTTTGAGGGTGGCTTTCAGGGTTACCCCACTGGCTGCTGTATCAGCCACTGCCCAGGCCGCTTGAGGCAGATGTGTTCAGGGACAGTACTTGGTTAGGTGGCCTAGACCCCAGCAAACATACCACCACAGCAAGAATGGCCTTGGCCATGCTTTTTGTTGGGCTGGGGAGAAGAGGTCTGGCTATCACAACCCAGTGGGGCCAAAACTCCGTAGGGAGCTAATTCATGCATCACACATCGTCCCCACACCTTATGTTGTGTTTCACTGCCTGAGATCATTCCAGATCTCAGGGACAGCTACCCTGGTGAGGAAGTGCATGCTTTACCACGGGCTCATTTGTCTGCTTCAGGAGCTCTTGGAGAACTTAGGTGCTGGATCCACTAGAGGGACTCTGGGTCAGTAATTGAACTAACCAGGGGCAGAGAAGTCACATGGGCCTCTGGCTACAGATGCTTCTAGAAAGAGCATGCTTTGGTAGGAGTGGTAGGGTTCTCATGTGTCGTCTTAGGGAAATGTCACACCAAGAAGAAGGTCTCTGTGAAGCCACAGCTTCCAGACCTGAGGTTCTGGTTAGTTTCAGATGTGGGATGGGGTTGAGGGGAACATTGTAGTAACCCTGGTGGTAGACAGGACCAAAGGAGACATGCCAGCCTTCTCATATGGAGCCATGGTCCTGGAGTTGTTCTTTTTCGTACTTCAGGGATAAGCGCACGTTTCTATGGGCTGAGCTGATGGAGAAGTCTGTCCACTGAGAACCATGGCCAGATTCGACCCAAAACCAGTGCTATGTCACATTCTTCCTCCTCATCAATATGGTGGTCAGGTTGCTTGCCTCTGGTACAAGTCTACATCCATTTCCTTCCCCAAAGCATAGGAAGCAAAGTGTTTAGTGTTTGGACTAACTTTTAGGTGACATTGCAAGCCTGTACTTACATTGTTTTGGGGTCTCTGAAATGGGGCTTGGTGAGTGAGCCAGAGTAATACTATAGAGTTTGGTCTTATGTGAGTCAGTGTCCCCTACAAGCAAGTAAACAGATTAGTCATGCACATGACCACACTCTTTTTAAGAAAATATATTTATTTTATGTATTTGAGTGACCTGCCTTCATGCACACCGGAAAAGATCCCATTACAGATGGTTGTGAGCCACCATGTGATTGCTGGGAATTGAACTTGAGACCTCTGGAAGAAGAGCCAGTGCTCTTAACCACTGAGCCATTTCTCCAGCCCCAACCACACTCGGTTGTGTGTTCTCTGACAGAATGACCCAGTTAGAGGCCTGGCCCGGGAACAGAATGAGCAAGGCTGATGAGCTCTGTCAGGCAAACCTTCCTAGCTCTGTTACAGGGGTTCCTCCCATCCCTCTCAGGGTGCAAACCAGTGTCAGAGCCAGGGGGAAGAGTCCCTGCCGTGGGCTTGGCTCTGTTCATTTCCTTTGTGCTGTTCAGATAAACAGAATGCAAGCAAGCAGCGAACCAGATGGGCGTGATAGGAGAGATGCTTGATTTCGCAGTGTTGCTGGTCTTTCTGGAGGCAGCCGTTGTGAGTGGTCCTGCAGCTTTTCCTCTATGTTCACCAAACTTGAAGATTTTTTTTGGAAAAATATTGTGGCCATAGCCATTATGCCTCCCTCCTCTGTGATAAGGAGAACTGCCGAGTTACCTGTCCAGTGGCCTTGAACTAGCTGCACTTCGATGGGAGACCAGCCCCTGACTTCCTCCTGTAATTGTCTCACATGTGGGGGAAGCAGCTCAATCTATAAGACGTGTGGTTGCTATGAATGACCCCTGTTGATAAGGAGAACTAGAAGCCGTCGCTTTTCTAGATTACCTTGCAAATATTCAAATCCGTGCGCCAGCAGCATATGGCTGCAACTCCCCCCACCACACACACTACCACTCAGATGCCTTCCAGTGCACTTCAGCGAATTCCAAAACCACATCAGGTTTGCATTTTGAAAATGCCAACTGTATACTAACTGAATGTGAGAGATGAAGAAACGGTCATAAATAATTTTTTTAAAGAAATGGTGTTCTGTGTTCAGATAGAAACTGGCTGTATGGATTCCTTCCCTCCCTCCCTCCCTCCCTCCCTCCCTCCCTCCCTCCCTCCCTCCCTCCCTCCCTCCCTCCCTCCCTCCCTCCCTCCCTCCCTCCCTCCCTCCCTCCCTCCTGTTTTGTGGTTCATCAGCATTTTGATAATATTGAGGAGATAGTGTTACTAAGGGGTTCTTAGCTAATTTTCAATAAGGCAGAACTATAGTAGCATGTGCCAGCCATGAAAAGAAGAGGATGCTGGCTGTCTGGGTGGCCTTCCTCGATGGACAGGACCCTGGGTGAGGGAACAACCATGTGTTCTTAGAGGGAACATGCCACACCCTCTCAGCCTACTCAAATTTGGGTCTAGAAATACAACTTCTTCCCTTTTTGGCTTTCCGAGACAGGGTTTCTCTGTGTACTTCTGACTATCCTGGGACTCACTCTGTAGACCAGGCTGACCTTGAACTCAGAGATCCACTTGCCTCTGCCTCCCAAATGCTGGGATTAAAGCCTTGGGCCATCACCTCCATGCTGCAACTCCAAAGTAACTTTTCTTGTTACTGGAGGTTGATCTTAATTTGAGGGTGCAGTTTATGCTTTTATTTCCTGCTGGCTGTGTTAATTGCTCTTCTTTACCTTTGACAAAGTATCTCATGAAAGTAGCTTATGGAAAGACAGTTTTATTGTGGCTCATGGTTTGAGAGTACAGTTCATTATACTGGGGAAGGCATGATGGCTGGGACAGGTCTAACTGGCAGTAGAATTGCATCCGTAGTCAACACACAGAGATGAATGCTGGTGATCAGCTTTCTTTTTCTTTTTATTCAGTCTGAGACCTCAGTTTTAGTCAATCTGGGACCCCAGCCCATGGAGTGGTGCCACTCTTATTCAGAGTAGGCCATCCCTTTCTTGTTAAACCTTTCTGGAAATACCCTCAGAGCTATACGCCCAGATGTGTGTTTCCATGGTGATTCTAAATCCAGTCAAATTGACAATGAAGACCAACCATCATGCTGGGTAGATTTCTGAGCATTTTAGAGGGAATAAAAGGAGGCTTTCATTGGATGAGTTTTCCTAAGGTTCAGAGGACGTGAGCCTGAATGTGTCGATTTAGAATGACCTCAGCCAGAGGCACGGACACAGTAAAAGTAACCTTGACTGCAAGCTGGACCTGGTGAGGGTATCATCAGGTCACCGGCACCTCTGAGGGCCTCTTAGACCTTGCGATGCTCCCTCGTGGGGCACTGCTCTCCTCAGGCTCCCTCGCAGTAGTGTCATTACATACATTATTGATACACTGTCTTCAAATCTAAGTCATTGCCTGGTGTAACATGTAGCGGTCTTGTGTGCTGCTAAGGTATCAGAGGCACTCATTTTAGAGAGTTCTTAGCAGGATGTGTCTTTTCAATTGATGGAATACATTTTGACAATGCACTGAGTTGCAGGAGGGCAGTTGAGAGAATGCTAAGTTTTGCTGCCTTTTAAAATGTGGTCTTTCTAAGTCGGAAAAGGCAAAGCATCCTGTAATTGCTCTGCAATGTAGCCAGGCCCCAACATGTTGCTGTGCTCACCTCTAATATTTTGTAAGATTTATTTTTATTTTATGTGTATGAGTGTTGTACCTGCGTATATGTCTGTGGACCATGCACATGCCTAGTGCCCAAAAAGGCTAAAAGAGGGTATCAGATCTCTTAGAACTGGAGTTACAGAAAGTTATGAGCTGCCGCGTGGATGCAAGGAACCAAGCCCATTGGTCCTCTGCAAGAGCAGCGAGTGTGCTTAACCTTGGAGCCATCTTTCCAGCCTCTGTCTCAAATTTTGTTAAAAAATAAAACATGGGAAGGTATGATTAATAATCCTTGCAGTCTCCTGCCCCCATTCTCTTTGCTCCTTGTGCCCCAAGGGACCATACTCCTGAATTTGGTGCTTATTGTCTCTGTTTGTGAACTTTAACTTGTTTGTTTGTTTTGAGACAGAGTCTCATATAGACCAGGCTGGCCTTGAACTCACTGTGTGGTTGAAGATGAGCTTGAACTTCTGATCCTCCTTTCTCCACCTCTCCAGTGCTGGGATTATAGGTGTGCACCAACATCCATAGTTTATGCAAATCTGAGGATGGAGCCCAGGGCATTTTTTCATGCTGTGCAAGTATTCCACCCACTGAGCTCCAACCCCAGCCCTCATTTTATCTTTGAAATACATACTTAATTGCTAGTTGGTCACTGTGTGTGGCCCCTGCTTTTTCTTTTCATTAGCAGAACCCGTGAGCTTTAAGTGGCCAGCTACTGGTAATAGCAAAGTGATTTCACTTCCTGTCTGATGAATGGACATGGCAGGCATGAGTTCAGTCTTAAGGTAAAGGAGCAAGTTATTCATGTTCTTTTTCCATCTTCCTCTTGATGAGACCAAGGACACATTCGATGTGAGTCAAAACAGGAGGGAACTATGAGAACCAGGTTGTTCTGCGTAAGTTACCTATGACCATGCAGATGTGGGAGATGGGCAAGGGGTTAGTAGTGTAGCAAAGAAGAAACTCCTTGGTACCTTCATTGTGCTAATGTCCTACATCCCTGAGATTGCCCATCCTGTGGGGCTTGTGTGTCAGAAGTAAGCGTGCAAACATTTTGATTTAAGCTGGTACTATTTGGCGTCTATTAAAACATGCCCCAGGCACTTATGGGAGACATTTATTTAGCAAGGTGTTTGCTGCACACGCATGAAGACCTGAGTTAGGTCTCCAGCACCCATGTAAAAGGACAGATATGGTGGCATGCACTTAAGATTCCCACCAGTGGTCCTCTTTCGGGTCTTGGCTCCAAGATGACCAAAAAAAAAAGACGAAACAACGGGCGCGCCAAAAAGGGCCGCGGCCACGTGCAGCCCATTCGCTGCACGAACTGCGCCCGGTGCGTGCCCAAGGACAAGGCAATTAAGAAGTTCCTCATTCGGAACATAGTGGAGGCCGCTGCTGTCAGGGACATATCCGAAGCGAGCGTCTTCGACGCTTATGGGCTTCCCAAGCTCTATGTCAAGCTGCACTACAGTGTGAGCTGTGCCATTCACAGCAAAGTAGTCAGGAATCGATCTCGTGAAGCCCGGAAGGACCGAACACCCCCACCACGGTTTAGACCCGCTGGTGCTGCACCACGACCTCCACCAAAGCCCATGTAAAGAGATGGCTTCATGAAGACAAACACCTTGGAAAAATAAAACAGTGCTTTATGTAGCAAAAAAAAAAAAAAAAAAAAAAAAGATTCCCACCAGTGGGAAGAGGATACAGGAGGATCCCTAGAACCTGGCAGCCATCCAGGCTAACCAAATCAGTGAGCCCCAGATTCCAAGGAGAGGCCCTTTCTCAGAAAGTCAAGATGGACAGTGTCGCAGGGACACCCGGGGCTGATTTCTGTAGGAACACATACCCATGTGCTCGTGTATCTGCACACATATGCCTCTACATACACATGAGCACATGTGTCTGCACACACACAATCCCGTCCACAAAAGCGCCACAAACACAAACAAACAAACAGCTCCTCAAATAGTCTCACTAGTACAGTTGGTTTGTATCGTGAACCTGCTGGTGGCTCCTTTCCTGGCCCTCCCCATAAGTTGTCCTCATGGTGAAAAGACATGGCCAGAGGAAGCAAGGTGACCTCTCTAGTGGCAGCCAGAACTGCTGCTGTGACTTTCCTGTGCCACCACCAAACAGAGGGGAGAGGACAGACATAAGTGACACGAGACTCTGTGTATTCTAGTATGACTAAATTGTGCATTTTGTGACAGTTTTCACAATCCCAAAAATAAAAATTAGATGTAATATATCCCTCAAAAGCAGGTCTTATATGGATTTACCTATGAACCAATTTACTAGAAATCCACTGTCAATTTGAGTGGTTTTGCTTTCATTGTTGGCGTCTAAGGAAAAAAAATGGATTTAGCTAAAAAATTAAGCAAAAACTGAAATTTAAAAACAGCTTGGTGTGCCCACAAATAAATGCCAAAGAAATGAGAGGAGACAAAAAAGCCAAAGACATTGGCAGGTAGAGACCATCCAAAAGTCTTAAAAATGTAGCCCAATTTTGCCAGGTGGTGATGACACAAGCCTTTAATCCCAGCACTTGGGAGGCAGAGGCAGGCTAATCTCCAAGTATGAGGCCAGCTTGGTCTACAGAGTGAGTTCCAGGACAGCCAGGGCTACAGGAGAAACCCTGTCTCAAAAAAACAAAATTAAAAAAGTGTAGGCCAATTTCATATTAAGAGATTGGCTTTAGGCTAATGACCTAGAGTTCTTAGCAGCCAAAAGTCCCCCCCCCCCTTGTGTGCTCTGAGACACTTCTCAGGCCCAGCCAGATTCATCTGTTGTTTTCCAGACAAAATTATAATCAGCTCTTTTATTTGGTTTCTCAGCCTCTGGCATATTAGATGTGAATCTGAAGAGGAGGGAACTGTGGGAGCCAGGCCACTCTGCACAATGACGAGTGCAGCTGAGGTCCTGGCAGCCAGTGTGGAATGAGAGGGACCCTGGAAACAGGAGAGTGTAAAAATGAGGACTTAGGAGTCACCTTGAGGGGTCTCGTCCCTCAGGGACACATCCACACCCCTCGCTATTTTATAGATTCTGGGAACACATTTCTGTCTCTATCAGTGTGGAGAGGTTCATGGTGCAGCCAAGCCCTGAGACGTATTTGTAACAGTCTGACTCAAGAGCCTGACTCCTGATGGTTTTCAGCAGTCTATATTGTCTTGGAGGATTCAATGACTGAGCTAGATTGGGGTATCCTTGTGAGGACACCAGGTTTCCCCACCAGCATCTTGCATTTCTTCCTAGAATGTTGCCCATAACCATGGACTCTGCCGATTCATGTACTGGATGACCCTGGACCAACTTTGTGATCTCCTTGGAAGAACGCTTGCCATGCAAAGATGGCATGACCAAGCATGGTTGACAGTTGATGCCCAGGGCAATGAAGGAAGAGGAAGTAGACAACCCAAGTCATAAGCTTTTCATGATCTGGTGGCCATGGGTATAGAAAAGAAGCAACCAAGTTAGAAGTCACCCACAGGATGGTGGGTAACATACCTGTAGACTGTGAAGAGGGAAAAATACCCAGGATATAGACAGAGCTATCCAAAGTCAGCAACCACAACTAATTATCTGATTCAAAAATGGGACTAGTGGCAGGTGAGATCACTCAGTGGGGAGAGACCTCTGCCAGCAAGCCTGATGAACTAAGTTCAGTTCCCCAGATCCACATAGTTCTTTCCCCAAGACCCACAACTCCCACAAGTTGTCCTCTGACCTGCACATGTGAGTCATGGTTTGCACACGCACACAACATATAGATATAAAAATATGGACCTAGTGCATGAGTTGACATTTCTTCTGAGATATGCAAGTAACCAATAAACACATGAAAAGGCACAAATAGGGAAATTCAAATCAAAACTGTTAATGCTACCTCAACCCCATTAGGATGACTACTGTTTTGTTTTGTTTTGTTTTGTTTTTTTTGAGTTTCTCTGTGACTTTGGAGGCTGTCCTGGAACTAGCTCTTGTAGACCAGGCTGGTCTCAAACTCACAGAGATCTGCCTGCCTCTGCCTCAGAGTGCTGGGATTATAGGTGTGTGCCACCACCGCCCAGCTAGGATGGTTACTGTTAATGGAACACAATAAAGCAACTCCAGAGAACAGATAATATCAAATACTGGTGTTGGGACAGACAGATTAGAGCCCTTTATGCATTGTTGATGGGGATAGAAAATGGTACAGCTGCCATGGAAAATAAGACAGTGATTGTTCAAAAAATTAAAAATAGATTTACTGTATCAATTTTATTTCTGGTGTATATCCTAAAGAACTGAAAACAGGGTCTCAGTAAGATATTTACATACCCATAATCATAGCAGCATGGTTCATCCGAGTAAAAATGTGGGAGCAATGTTTACTGACAGATGACTTAGTAAGTAAAATTTGGTATGTCCATATGAGGAAATATTAGTCAATCTTTAAAAGGAGGCTTCTGACGTAGTCCACAACAGTGGTTCACAACCTGTGAGTCACAACACCTTGGGGGGAGGGGGTCCAAGGATGCTTTCACAGGGGTCACATACCAGATATTTATAACAGTAGCAAAATTACAGTTTTGAAGTAGCAACAAAAATAATTTTATGGTTGAGGGTCCCCACGACATAAGGAATCGTACTAAAGGGTTACATCATTAGAAAGGTTGAGAGCCACTGGTCTACAATAGAGCCTAGAATGACATCCCTTTGGGAGCTTGACTGACTCATTGCTGCTGCTTGCTGTCAAACTTCCCTTCAACTCCACAGTTCCAGGGGTCCCCGAGGCCCTCCCTGAGGATTGGTGTTAGTCCTGAGACTGGAACTCCTGGGAAAGAAGGGGATTGAGAGCAGACAGAAACTGAGTTGCTTGAGCGGGGGATGCTGAACTCAGCCGATGGCTGAGCCCTACTCCCCAACCCTTAGTGATGAGAATAGGTGAGTAAGGGTAAGAAACGTTGAACCAGCCCCAGGTGACCCCAAACCATTTAATCTGATGCTTGGTGTCTCTCCCCCTATAAATAGTGTTACTGTGGCCATTTTAAGGCTTTCACTACCAGCTGCCTGGTTGCTGCACTTGGGGCCTATGTGACCATGGAGAGAGCATTAGATTAGGTCAGAGAAGACCTAACTAGTTCATGGACCTCTGGTCACCGTCACATCCTGTATCCTAGGTGAAGATGCTTGATGAGGTTAGAGGAATGGGGACAGCAGCCCATGGAGGTCAGAGGACAATTCTCAGTCGTTGAGCCGTGGCGTCTGCCTCGATTTGAGGCAGGATTCCTCTTGTTTCTGCCATTTCACCATGCACTCCAGGCCAGCGGGGCTGTGAACTTCTGGGTGATTGCTCTGTGTCGGTCTCCCATCTCGCTGGAGGAGTGCTAGGCTTGCAGATGTGTGCTGGGTCTTTCTCTATGAGTTCTGGGGATCACACTCAGGTTTCCAGGCTTGTGTAGAAAGTGCTTTTACCACTGAGCCATCTCCCTTCCTCCCAAACATCATCTTAAGATTGCTTTTTAAAAGCGACATATTCCCTTAACTGGTAAGGTGTATGGATCTATTTTCCTGTTTTGCTTTTATCTTAGGGTTGAGTTGATCATTATTATCACAGCAAACAGCCAAGAATGATTCAATTTGGGAAAGTAATGGGAAAATTTGCTCATCTTTTATGGGACCATTTTACCATAATCCCTGCCGATAAAGTAGTGGTTTCTTTCAAATATGCCAGTTCAGGGTCAGGGAGCTGCGCTCTTAAAGCCTCCAATTGATTGTTTAGTGAGGGAATGGTATTCAAGTGAGGCACATCAGCATGCAAATCTAAAACGTGGCCATTTTCATCTAGATTGAATATTATTAACTAGCCCAAGGGATGGGATGTAATTAAGATTTTTCAACAGCTTATTTTTGTCTACTGTGATGAGAATAACCCCAATATTTAAAGCAACTGGCCCATTTGAATAATGGGAAGGCGGCTCAATGCCCATTCTGGCTTCTAGGTGTAATGAAAGTGTTTGACTTTTTCTGCACGGGTCTGAGCATTGACGAGGAACCTGAAGCAGGTGACAGAATGCTCAGATTGCAGGGCCATTCCAGCCTGTTGTTTTGGGTGCCAGGGTGCCAGCTCCTTGCTTGGCAGTCACTCAGGTACCTTCCTGCATGGATTTAGGAACAAAGACCCATGGGAACTAATGAAGTCACTGTTGAGAGTTCTGCTTTTGCCTAATTGGAACGATGGGACTTCAAGCCTGTTTGTACAAATTTATTCAAAAAGGAGTATAACTCTTAGTTTGGATCTTCTTCAGAAAGTTTGCAAGGTCTCCGGGCTGGGGATGTAGCTCAGGGGTCAGTTCCTGACGCCGGTGGGAAAAGATGGAAAGAAAGTTTCCAAGGTCGGCCCCTGCCTGATCAGACAGGCAAATCTGCTGATATCTTTATTCTAGCAATCCCTCGGTTACCACTTTTAGGTGAAACAAGAGGCTTGCTCCATGTCATTATAAAAGAAAGAGAAAGTTCTTTCATCCCAGGAGAAGTGAGTGAAAAGATCCACTGCGGAGCGGCCCCACCTTCAGCACTCACCCGGCAGGCTGGCGTGGTACCACGGCTCGGTTCAGCCATCCGCATTTCCAGGTGTGCCGTGTGTGTTTAGTACATCATTTGATAATACTAAAAAAATATATTAAAGCAGTGTGAGACGACAGGAGAAAGAAGATGAATGTTAGCATTCCCCTGGGGTTCATGGGTGAAGGAATTAACACAGCGTGGCACTCTACCCTAGCTGTGTTTGTTTCCATGGCAACAGCTACGTACATGTTTCAGACTATCTACAGTGACACAGTTGCAGAAATAGTAGCTTGCAGGTTTCTGATATCGCATCAGCGGACGGGCGGCACGCACTATATTAAGTAAGTGTAAAAGAATTTAAAATACAGGGGTGGATTGAGACATGGAGAGCTCAGCTGAGCAGTGTATCTGGGGTTTACGGCTTTTCCCTTTTGCGCGACGGCAAAGTTGAAAGTTGCAGGCTTCCAGTCAAACAATTGCCCTTGCTTGGATAAATGCCATCAAAGGGAACAAATATGAGTTACAAAGGTAAGAAAATGGCTTGGGTGGGTGACATAGAAGAACGCGGACAGTGAAGCTAATATTTTGGAGGGAGGATTAACGCTAGGCAAGAATGAAAGGCTTGTTTGAAAATAGCCGAGTGTTGAGGCACAGCCGATGTACAACAGAATTTTTAGCAGCTGCTGAGTTTCCAGCAACTGAGGTCTTTGAATGTCTGGTTGTGGAAATTGCTTTTATATACAAATGCTCAGGTGGAGAGCAGGAAGGCTAATTAGGGGTGCAGTTAAAGGAGGATTGGGGCTCCATTGTCTTTTCAGAGTGCTTATATAAAATAGCCCTGTTCCCTCCTGGGTGTTCCTGGTTTGTCTTTGATATGCCCTGTTACTTCTTAGTCCCTTTTGCTGGTCTCTGCCTTCACATTGTGTTTATATTATGCCGCCACATTGTAGCCTGAGATGACTTCAGTGTTGGCTAGAGAGCAGCAGCCAAGCACAGATGAGAGACTTTGTGAGCTTGCGACTTTGCGACCAAATTGTACAGTAATTTAGGAGGAGTGTTGGAATGGCCGTTTATTTACATCACCGGAAACCTACTTTTGAATAGCAACTCAGGTGTTAGGTTAATGGATTTCAATGTGCACGTTATGGTTACAGGAGCTTTCAAGTATGTTATGGCTAATTTATACTGAGTTTTTTTGATGTCAAAATATTTTCCTCTGTGCTTGTTATTCTGCTTAAACTTGCATTTACTTTATACTGTAGTTTTATTAATCTTGCATCAGCGGAGAGAAAGCAAAACAGGATAGTCATGTGAGATAATGTATTCACTTGGAGGTTAGTGTTCTGACCTGAGGTGAGCTTTTTAACAAAGTAATGTATTGATGCTTTGGGTCAGTATAAGTGTGTGTGTGTGTGTACATATATGTATATGTATATTATGTATTCAGGGGAAATGATCTACAGCTCCTACTGCCTATTATCCCTCGTAGTAATTATTTGAATAGATGCTAAGAGACCACCTCTGGGAGGCTCTGAGCTTCTGAACACCTGGCTTGTGGAGAGCTGGGACAGATTTTGAATTACAAACTAGGGATTTGAAGCCTGGAATACGAGGCATCCCACCAGACAGACAGGACTCATCTTCTTAGACTCCTGAATGGAAGGAGTACCACAGCTATGTGCGCCTGAGCACAGGTTCAGCAACCCGGAGTGGGCAGGGAAGTTTGTGTCTTTCATGGGGAAACTTTCCCATGGTGGCTCATGCCACAGGCAGCAGGTTGGTTCTTGTAGGAGCCTTCTGCCCACTCCCGCTCTCACCAGGGTGGGGGCTTTCCATGCCAGCCTGGCTTTGGAGCTGATGCGAGACTGATTCCAGGGCATGGGTCCTGGACCATCTCCTCCTGATAGGTGCAACACACCACTGGCCAGAGGCACTGAATTCCATTGGTCTGATAGTTCATGTGAGATGCTGCCGTTGGGCATGAGGGCGTCCTAGAAACCTGGGCTTCATTCTCTGGGACTCAGAGGTTGCAAATGAACAGAACAACTTGGGATGACCTGCTCAACTTTTGTTTGGAAAGGACAGAGCAGACCCATCTGCAGGATGCTTACTTTTATTTTTTTAATCACCTGGAAATATTTTGTGGTATTGAAATTTTTAAAAAGTCCTTGTCACTTTGTTCTCTTTCATAAGAATAAGGAGACACAAACCAGACATAGTGATATATGCCTGCAATCAGGAGGCAGGAGTATCAGAAGTTCAAGGTCATCCTGAGATACATAGAATGCTTTTTGAATGCATTGCTTTTCTCTTCCTGGGTACCAGGCACCCAGCAAGAAGGAACTTAAGGGAAAAGAGATTTATTTTGGTTCATTGTCTGAGCAGGTATACAGTCCATTGTTGCGGGGAAGACATGAAGGCAGGTGGTTCCATGGTAGTGGAAATCCGCAGCTTGGATCCCTCATCTGCTCACATCTTCCTGGATAAGGAAGCAGAAAACAGGCTAGAAGCAAGCAAGAATGGGCTACTGACCTCAAGCCTCCCCTTCACTTCCCAGTGAGCCACTTCCTCCAGCTAGCCCCCACCTCCTCCGGCTAGGCCCCGCCTCCTCCAGCTAGGCCCCACCTCCTCCAGCTAGGCCCCACCTCTTAAAGGTACCATAATCTTTCAGAAGAGCACCACCAGCTGGGGACCAAATGTTCAAGCGCATGCACCTGTGAGGGACACTGTACTTTCAACCCCAACAGCATTATGCCTGTTAAAGGCCCCCGCCTTAACTTACTTTGCAGATTTTACAGGGGCTAGGTCAGTATTTCAAACTTTTGTATCTAACCGAGTTCTTAAAACTTAAAGCCATACTTCATGAGACCACTCCAAATGCTTGTATTCTTCGATCAAAGAGAACGTACTAAAAACACCGAGGCCCCTGTCAGTCACAGCACCAAGCATCTGGACCTATTTGTTCAAGTTCAGATAATTACAAATTCCCTACTGCTTGGCACCAGCTAAACATAGTAACAAGTGACTGATTGTTTTTCTTCTTTTCATAAAGTCCTAAGACTATATAGATAAAAGGCTTCCATAGGGCAAAATTCCTCATATGAGAGCAGAGAACATTTTTTCTTTTGTTTCAATTTTTCTTTCTTTTTCTTTCTTTTTTTTTTTTTTTTTTTTTTTTTGGTTGGGGTAGTGACTCACTATGTTGCCTGGGTTGTCCTTGAACTCACCATCTTCCTGCCTCTAAGTGCTGGGGTTATAGGTAGGTGTCACCATGCCAGAATCAGTGGGAAGAATATTTAGCCAAGGTGTTAAGGGACTTTCCCCCAGGGGCAGGGTCCTGTCTGTAGAGCCTTTGAAGACGTGGTCTTGGGTTCCATCATGCACTGCCAGTGATTCTTACATCTGGACTGGCTCCCTCTGCAAACACTCATCCAACAATACCATTAGTCAACTCTTTGTTGAAGGCTGGTATCACTGGATTAAAATTAAAAACAAAAGTCAGCTGAGGGGGACAGTTTACAGCTCTTAGCTGTCCCCTCCAGTAGGACACAGCAGCTGCAGAGTTTAGTCAAGTTCAGACCCTTAAAAAGAGTGGGAAAAAGAAAGCTCACACTTCCCAGGGCCTGGACACTGCTGTGCCAGCCAGCTGGTCACAGTGCTGTGACAAAAAGAGGTCTTCAGTCTCTGAAATCCGAGACTCCGACCTTGCAAACAGGGAGGGACACGAGGCTGATACTGGGGCTGTTTGTGGCATTTGGTTTGTTTCTGGGCTCATGTCTGCCCATAGTTACATCAGACGTTGCTGCCCATAAGACTCAGAGTCAGGCCTGTCTTAGGAAGTGAGTGTGTGTGTGTGTGTGTGTGTGTGTGTGTGTGTGTGTGAGCATGTGTCAGCAGCTTCCAAGGAAAGCTTGCAGTGTAAACGTGGGCTTCCTCTTGTCCAGAGTTAGCCTGTTTGGGGAGTAGAGCACAATTCAGGTTTCTGAGTTGGAAGCCTGATTAATCTCTCTGTCAGTTACATATGGAAATAAATTAGTAAATGGTCCATCTGGGACTAAACTACTGCAGAGGCGATAAATTATCACCATCGTATATGTCGGTGTTGCTGAAGGCTGAGCTGTGCCCTCAGAAGCTGCGGAAAGATAACTGGATACCTGGCTGTGGTCAGAGGGATAACATTTGTTGAAAAAAAATTATCTTAGGGAAGAATTTACCTTGAACTGTTTCTAGGGAGAACGGCTTGGCTGATGCCAAGTCTGTTCTTTAGAACTGCTCTATCTGCAAACATTTAAGGAGTCTTGAGGGCATATGGAAGATTTGAGTTTTGTATTTTCAAAGGCTAGTGTAATACCGTGTCGTTAATTAATACCCAAGGTCTCATATAAAGAGTAGAGTTCCACGTGCCTGTGTGAGATTGTGTGCTATGCACCAACAGCAGCTTCATCTCAGTTTTCTTATCCCAACTTGAACAAAGGCAGGGTAGGTCAAGTCTCTCTCTTATTCTTTTTAAAAAGGATTTGTTTGTTGGACATATATGTCACGGGGCATGTCTAGAGGTCACAGGACCACTTCCTGGGAGCCAGTTCTCTCCTGCCATCTTGTGTAGAGGGAGGATCTCTTGTCTCTGCAGCTGGCTGCTGACTGCAGATTCTTAGCTTCCCATCTCCCTGCAGGAGTGCTGGGATTGTAGATGTATGCCACCACAGCTGACTTCTTTATGTGGCTTCTCAAGACTGAACTTGTCAGGCTTGGGTGACAAGTGATTTATCTGCTAATCCTTCTGCCTCAGTCTCACAGAATTATAAGAGTAAGCCACCACATCCTTCCTAATGTTCTTTTATATAAAAAATATAAAGTGAGACTTAGGGGATCCGACCTTGTTCATACAGTTTGCCTGGCTAGAAGGAAGAGTTGTAATGGGCAAGAAAATATTGCTAATTCTGATTTTTAAATTTCAACTGAAGCCTTGGTGTGGCATCCAGATCCCACCGTCAAATACCAACATCAAGAAATGGAGACATGACACATTTCTACTTATGTCTGTGTTCTAGAAGCTAGAACAGTCATTGAGCATGAAGTCCCACTCCTCCAACTGGGGAGGTCAGTTATAAGTTCCGCTTTGGGGAGGACGTGTGTACACCACAGTCATAATGTTAAAACCAAGAAAGTAGCAGGTCTTTGAGGTGTGATAATATATGTTGCCCCTTTGCAAAAACACCCAGAACTGCAGTGGCATTTGTGTGTGTGTGTGTGTGTGTGTGTGTGTGTGTGTGTGTGTGTGTGTGTGTGCTCTATCTCCTGGGCAGACGGTAAGTTTCGAGTCCTTGAAGCAACTGAGAGACTCCCTTGTGGAAAATGCAGAACAGCAAATCTAGAAAGTAAAACCTGAAAAGTAAGCTGGGTATAGAAATCTTCAAGTGTCATTTCACAGGACATGGATTTCTAAGCCCAGGGTATAGTCTGAGTAGTCTTTCCTTGTGAATTAGAAGCCATGGACCCCTTGATATCACCTCTCAGTATTTGGAATTGACCTTGATCCACTCAGACCATGAAGTTTTTCGTTTATCAGCCAAACCTGGTTCCTCTGTATCAGAGCATGGCCTGTTTTTGCCTGACCCAACCTAGTTGTTGTTTTTTAAAATTTAATTTATTTCTTGGAGACAAGGTCTCATGTGTTTCAGGATAGCCTACAACTTGATTTGTAGCCAAGAATGGCCTTAAAATTCTGTTCTTATGTCGATTCCCTGAGTGATAGGACTGCAGGCATGTGCCACCACGTCTGGTTTTACACAGTGCAGGGGATCACACCAGAGCTCCATGGGTACTGGGCAAGCATTCTGTCAACTGCACTAACAGCCCAGCACCCTGACTCTGATATTTCAAAAAGTATTTATTTGATGTGTGTGTGTGTGTGTGTGTGTGTGTGTGTGTGTGTGTGTGTGTATGTACATGTGCATGGGTGTATTGGAAGTCAAAGAACATCTTTCTGGAGTTGGTTCTTGCCCCTTTCACCTCTATGTATTTGTTTGTTTTGAGTCAGGGTTTCACTATGTAGCCCTGTCCTGGAACGAGAGCTGCAGACCAGACTGGCCTTGAACTCACAGAGATGTGTAGGGTCCTCCCTGCAGGTAGAGCGGGGGAAGGGCCGGTCCAGCCGGCCTCTTCCCGGGGGGCTGAGCGGGATGGTGAGTGTCGACGACTCAGACCCTCCCCTCATCAGTTACTGGGGAAAACACACACACTTAGTCGGGAGTCTGTCGAAGCAGGATCTCGATTTATTCCAACACACAGGAACTTACATAGGACTGAGGTAGGGGATGGGAATCTTGGGATAGGGTAAGGTGATGTGAGGAGTTAAGGGCCAATAGTATTCCACCAAGCAGGCAGATAGCTAGGCAGGGGGCAATCTTGCATCAGATCTGGCTGTGTCACCCCCATGTGGAGGTTACAGGTTAGAGACAGGTCGCTAAACTCTAGCCAGGCTCAGGAGGTTACACTGGGCCTCACATCCGAGCCCAAAACTCAAGTCAGGCTCAGGAGCTTACACTGGGCCTCGCATCCAAGCCTTTCTTAGGCCCAACAGAGATGCTCCTGCCTCCGCCTCCCAGGTGCTGGGATTCAAGGCGTGCGCCACCATTGCCTGGCTACCTTAAGGCAGCCTTTGTCTTGTTTCTATTGCTGTGTAGCACACTCCAGGCTCACCAGCCTAAGAGCTGCTAGGCAGGTCTGCTGTCTGCCTACTCTCTCAGTAGGAGTGCTGGGTGCACAGATGCCCAGCACTGCTTCCATTTTTTTTACATAGATCACAGCTCTTTACATAGGGTTGAACCCAGGGCCCCAGACATTAGCCCACTGAACCATCTCCCTGCCACATACCCCCATTCTAATCATTGTCTTAATGATCAACCTCTAACTTGATCCTAATCCCAACTAGACAACCAATGTCTTCCCCAGAGCCCTCTAACCAACACAATGACACTCCGGGCATATCATGCTTGTGTCTTCCCGAGTGGGTAGTACATTTCAGAGAATCTCTTCCCCTTTCTTCTTCCTCCCTCTCCAATCCATTCTCAGTGTCTGTCTTTAATTATGTTTTAAGCATGAAGTAGAGTAAGGTAAAGCTTTATCTTATGGTTGGACCAATGCCTTTGTGTTAGTGGATGAACGATGATTTAAGGTTTCAGGCATTTGAGGGCTCATGGAAGTGGAAGTGCTGTTCCGTGTCCCTCTCCTCCCAGTATTCTGTCTGTAGAACCTGGATCAGAGCTAAGACTTCTGTCTTTGTAGCAAAGACCAGAGAGAGAGAGGCTGCTGTTCCAAGGACCTGTTTGACAGCCACTGTTGTAATGATCATTTTCTAACATGCTCACACCAACCCTCTCAGGACAATATCATTCTTTTCTTAGAGAACCTATTGATTCGTCATTCTTCAAGGCCTTCGATGCCAAAAATTGTCTTCCAGTGAAAATCATTATGCAGTCTATCTCATGTACCAACTTTTTTATTGCCCAGTGTTATTAACCGTGACCCACTAACTTGTGGGTTGAGTGAGGTAGTTCTTAGCACTAGAAATAGAGGAACTACATTTTACCATGAAGGAGTCATTGACTTTGCAGACTTGCAGTGGATCAAGGCTGGTCTTAAACACTCGGTAGCCTCTGACAGTTAGACAGACTCGTGTTTTCAGAGGAAAGAAAAATGATCTCAAGAATGTCTGGGTGGTTTTGTAATGAATCGAATAACCTCACAATGTCTATTGCATCTATTTTCAAATTTCTGGGCACTCTTGTCCCCTAGAAGCAGTTTCAAAATCACTCCATCCTGAAGGCCTGACTCCTTCACTATCCAAGACCTGAGAGGCACTGTGACAACTGGCTTTTCACTGAAGTGTGTCAATTTCCAGGGTCAGGCCAGAGAGGACGTGCACGGTGGCTGAGAGGACTTGTTACTTCTGTACGCTAACCCTGTCTCCCTTCTGCTCCACTCCAACAGCCTCTAAAAGTGTCGTCTAGTGATTATGAAGGCACCTCTGTCCTTTCTGGAGCGATGCTGACCTCCGTTTCCTGGACCCACTCAGACTCAGGTAAATCACACTCTGGTGGCCCTTCCCTAGCCACCAAGCCTTAATAGATTGCATGGAATCAATGAAATACCGAAGCTATATTTAAGTGCAAATACCAAGTTGGTTGGTTCTCCTTCTGTTGTTACCCTTCACCCAATCTTCTTAATGACCAGTTTGCACAGCTGACCAGACTGACAATGTGGTCAGTCCAAGTTAGGCATTAAGGTGATAAAAAAGTCTTGATTCACACCTTCATTTAAAATTCTGCTGTGCATCTTAGACCCCCAATACCACCTGGACATTGCTTGGAATTTCCATATGGAGACACACGAGTGCCTAACTAGTGCCTCTAAATTACCTTCTTTCCCAGAATGCATAATTGTCGTCATCCTTCTGATGTTGAGCAAGTTGGTTGTGTCCAGAGGAGACTATTATTTGTTTTGTGCACCTGAGATGGATGGGGATGAAGAACATGAAACGGTTTTCTATCCCCAGAGATCTTTCAGGATTGCCAGGGTCACAACTCTGGTCATGAGAGAATGGCAGGGGGTAGGGCTCAGTTTGGGGTGGGGGCTGGGCACTAAGTATAGGCCCCTGCTTTGAGGAAGCCACAGACTTCCAGATTTGAGGCTGAAATAGTTATTAGGGTGGGGGCTGGGCACTAAGTATAGGGCTCTGCTTTGAGGAACCCACAAACTTCCAAATTTGAGGTTGAAATAGTTATTAAGGAACTTGTGAACCTAAAGGGGCCTCAGGTGGCTTCATCTCTAAGGCTCTCTTGGCTAACACTTCAGCAGGAAGACAGGACTGAGCCCTCAGTGAGCCCAGCTGATGCAGGGCTGGCTGTTTCATCCCTGATCCTCTGTCCCAACCAAAGTGGACTTCTCAATGCCTGGGCTGCTTGAGATTCTAGAGTAAGCCACCTGGGGAACCCCTGTCCTGTGACAGAGGGGGGGCTTGCCTGGTATCATCTCTCCCAGGACTGTGACCACTGATGTACAGTGTTAGCATGGTGGTCTTTCTGCTTCTGTGCCTGTATGCATTATTATTTACTCTTCTCTTGCAAACCCACCCCTCCATCCTCCAAGTGCTTGGGATACCCACAGCTTAATGAGGCCCTAGATGGAACAGATGCTGTGCGAGGCCAGCGCCTGACCTTCAAAGGTGACAGTTGGAGCTAAGAAATGAGATCTAAGGGTTAGGAAATACAAGTGAAGAACATGAATTTATAAGTCCATGTGGGGATTGTCTGTAGATGCTTCCAAAAACCTGACTTCAGCGACAATCTCAAGGTCAAAATGGGAGCCGCAGCTAAGAATGGGGAGCCAGACACCCCGAGTAATCTGTAGGTTGAATAGTGTGTATGGCCCACATTCAATTCTTTGGCAATGCTGCTTATTTGTAAGATTTAGCTGTGATGTGTTCACCACCCTGATAAATTCTAAAAGGTGCCACTGAGAGCTACCAACCAAGGTGCCTAGTCTTCTACAGAAATGCCTTGACCAACCCCGACCTGCTGAGGTGCACAAGTACCCAGGCCCATGGTGATGGAGGAGCTGCAGCCTCCTGGACCAATAGAAGTAACTCTCCTCCCTCCTCTTCCAATATGAAAATGATACACAGCTATGAACCAAAGAAAGCTCACCATTGGCGTAGATGAGACAAGCTAAGAGAGGTTTTTACATTTTTTTCAAGACTCAGTCGAAGATAACAACTGACTACACTTTGTGTCTTATAAGAATGTTGTGGAGGACTGGGCATGTGGCTCCGTTAACAGTGTACTGCCTAGCATGCACTAAGCCCTGAGCTCCATCCCCAACACTACACAAAGTCAAGTGTGGTGACCCATGCCGGTAATCCCAGGACCTGGATGTGGAGGCTGGAGGCCATAGCTAGTTGGAGGCCAGCTGGGGTTGCAGGGTATCCTGAATGGAATTGACATGTTAGTATCTCTAAGTAGGGTTTGGTTGGTGGGGGGGGGCATAGCCAAGTTCATTCATCTCTGCATGGCCAAGGCAGTTTTTGTACTACAGTGAAAAAAATAGGACAGGCAGAGCAGACACCATAAAATATTTACCGTTTGACCTTTTGCAGAAGTGTGCCGTCTCCTGGCCTAAACAATGGGGTGACATGTGCATTTGCAAAATTTGAGACATGGACTCCATTAGAGTAGACCTAGTAGGAAAAGGAGGGTGAGAGGAACTTTCTAGATAGAGACACTGAGTCACACTGTAGTTGGATTTTTCCAAGTGTCTCTGTAACTGTCAGTTAAACCTAAACACATCACTGAAGCCATTTTACTTCTGAACCTACATGCTCTATTAGTCTGCTTTTCAAATAAGGCACCAGGCTTCCTGGATTAACCTAAATGTTGGACTAGATGGGCACCAGATTAAAGCCAACCTTAAGTTTTAGAACTTCCTTCCTTCCTTCCTTTTTTTCTTTCCTTTTTTTTTTTTTTTTTTTTTTTTTTGGTACTAGATGTTAGCTATTTTATCTTAAAGCAAATAAATATTTGGCTTTAAATCAAGTGAATGTTTCAAGCTTACCATGAATAAGCTAGTTCATCTTGCCAATGTTTTTTTTTCCCCCCAAGCTGGTAGGATTGCATGATACTGAAGTAAAAACTATGGTTAAAGTTGGAGATGTGAGCTCCTATCTTACTGACTGGCTGAGCCAGGGAAAGCTGTAGCTTAGTAAGATTTAAGAGTGCATCCTGTGGGGCTGGTGAATAAAGGTACTTGCTGTTAAATGATGTAAGCCCCATGACCCAAATTCAACCCTAAGAACCCAAGGAAAGTTGGAAGGGATTAACTGACTCTGCAAAGTTGTTCTGTGACCATCACATGCATGATGCATTCATGCTATGCACGTGCGCATGCACATACACACACACACAGAGAGACAGAGACAGAGACAGAGAGACAGAGAGAGAGAAATAATACTTAACTATGTTGGTGCTGGAGAAGAGCCCTTATTGCATCCTGGTGGTAGTGGCACATGCCTTTAAACCTAGTACTTGGGAGGCAGAGGCAGGAGGATCTCTGTGAGTTAGAGGCCAGCCTGGTCTACAGAACAAGTTCCAGGACATCCAGAGCTATCACACAGAGAAACCGTATCTCAGGGGAAAAAAGAAAAAGAAAGAAAGAAACAACAAAAACAAGCAAACAAAAAAGAGCACTACTGCTCTGTAAGATGACCTGGATTCAGTTCCCAGCTCCCACATGGAGGCACATAACTGCCTATAACTCCAGTTCTGTTGTCCCAACATCCTATTCCGACTTCCTTGCTTCTGCACACATATGCACAGACACTCATACATGTTCACAAACTAAAAAAAATGTAAACAAAATATACAATGGAAAAATATGTCAGGGGCTGGAGGTACACCTTGGTTGGTAGAACGCCCACCTGATGTATAAAGTCTTAGGTTCAATCCAAAGTATACATAAACTGGGACCTCTCCTCGGCTACATGGCAAATTCAAAACCAGCTTGGGCTATGTCTGTCTGGAAAAAAATGTCCTAACCACAGTCAACACAGTCCAAATAACCTATAGAATGCTGTCGAACAAAGTGCTATTTACTTGGAGGACTGTGTGGTCATTTCCCTTGGTCCTCCCTAGTCCTTGTTCAGAACCAAAAACATGGACTCAGAAGGGCCAATGGCAGGAAAACAAGCCATATGTCTATATTGCTTGCTTCAAGAAATGCCCCCCCCCCGGAAAGTCACATATGTAGATGTACAAAGAAAAAGGAAGAAAAATTAGGTAGACATTTCTAATCTTGTCTCATAAACAATATAGGAATAACTTTAAAATATTCCAGTTTAAGCATGCATTTAATTTGTGCTCTGGGAACCAAATAGTGTTGCCAAGATAGAGCATTCTAATAATGATTTATGTAAATTTATTTGTACAAAGTAATGGTGTAGTTGCCTATAGCAAATTGCTTAGACTATGAAATGACATTTATGGTTTTTTTTTCTCTCTCTCTCTCTGAATGAATACAATGGAGAAAATGAGAGAGCCCAGAAAGCAGAAAAAGGAAACTTAAGTTCAAAATGGAGTCTGATGCCTCAAGAAGCAGAAATGGCTGACCTGGTGTAAGAGCTGTGTCTGGGGGGTTCTCTGTGATATAATTGTCATTTTTAAGGGCAAGATAGTTTTGGAAGGCTAGAGCCCTATGTTTTGGGCATGGTAAAGTACATAGACACTAAAACTCTTAGAGCAGCGACATATTCCTTGCCCTGGTTAGCACCCTGGTGGCTAGCTTACAACATGTGGCATGCAAAACAAATGTAATTAAAATTGGGCAATTAATCTTAGCCACTAGTTACTTATTACCAGGGAAAGTCATGCTTTAGTCATAAATGGAGCCCAAATATTATGAAACAAAAACCAAGCAACAGAACTCTCCCAAGATCGGATCCTCAGACCTCCCTCCGGGCATGTACCTGCTGCCTGCACTGTTTGGTCCGTTGATAAAGGCTCCAGGTGTTCCCTGGGAGCATTTGGTCAGTAAGAGCCGTACACCCACCAAACAGTGTCTGGATGCTTGGACCTAGTGAATACCCACTATAGTTTCCACACCAGGCACTGTTTAGAAGAATAAATCAAACATTTTTACTCCTGAAGATACTTGATTTGTTCAGAAAGCACTTTTCCTATCTCACTTGCTGGTCTCAGTCATTCAGGGGAGGTGGATATTTATACTGTAAACGTGGGGGCTATAGAAGTGGCAGAACCAGATGTCCGTGGATTTCAGTCAAAGCTCCGCCTTTTGGTTTGCCCCAAGGCATTTTGGAATTGTGCTCATGCTTGGGAGAGGACAAGTAGAGCAGAATGACCACTCAGTGTGGTCCTCAGCTGGTCTGGGGCCACGGGCTGATGACTGACAAGATTTAAAGGCCAAGCAGGATCATCGGCCTGAATGAAAAGCACTTGGCTTCCAAGAAAATGGGCTTCTCTGTGAGTTCAAGGCCAGCCTGGTCTACTGAGTGAATTCCAGGATGGCCAGGGCTACACAGTGAAATCCTGTCTCCAAAAACAAACAAACAAACAAACCAAAAGGTATGGACTGACTCCAGATCTGCACAATGTTGCTAACAAATGCAGATCTTGTTTGTTTGTTTGTTTGTTTTTCCAGAGAACGCACATCGATCTGCTTGACTCTGTCTTGGGAGTGCTGGGATTAAGGGTATGTGCCACCACTGTTGGCACAAATGTAGATCTTAAAAGTTGTGCTAAGGGGCTGGAGAGATGCCTCGGGGGTAAGAGCACTGCCTGCTCTTCCGGAGGGCCTGAGTTCAAGTCCCAGAAACTACATGGTGGCTCACAACCATCTATAATAGGATCCGATGATGCCCTCTTCTGGCCTGCACTTATACATGCAGAGCACTCATACATAAAGATAAATAATTAAATAAATTGTGCTAAGGTTGGTTTTGGTGAATGGTCCTACAAACTCAGCATGAAGCTGTGGATCCAGACATAACCCTTAGCTGTTATTCCCTGTGATGACTAATCTAGATTTAGAATCACCATAGAAACCAATGTCTGGACATGTCTTCCTGAAGGTTCTCCATGAGGTTAATTGATGTGGGGAGAGCCATGTTCAACATGGAGGGTCCCATTCAAGAACAGGGACCCCAGGGGGATAGAAACCGAGCGTCAATTTTCCTCTCTCTGCTTCCTGACCATGTATGCAATGTAATTGCTGCTGGTGGCATGACTTCCCTTCCTTGATAGACTGTGCCCTCACGCTGACATTGCTGCTGTTGGCATTGTAAAGGGAAGTCTTTTTCTTGAGAGAAGCCTTCCCGCCGGCCTGGTTCCAGAGCCACATCAGTCCCAAATAAACACACAGGAGGCTATATTAATTATGAAGCTGTTGGCCTTGCTTGTTTCTTACTGGCTAGCTCTGACTTAAGTATTTATCCCATAATTGCTAATCTAAGTATTTCTCTTACCGGAGAGGTTTCCGGGCTTCCTACCCCATGGCGTTACATCTTGACTCCTGTGTTTCTCCTTCCCAGAGTTCTCCTAGACTCCTAGTCCCACCTATCTAGATTCCTATTGGCCAGCAGTGCTTTATTGACATAATCACAGGACTTCCCACATCATGGCATGACTTCCCTTCCTTGATGGACTGTGCCCTCACGCTGAGTCAGATGAACCCTTCCTTTAGCGGCCTTTGTCGGGTGTTTTGTCACAGCAGCGGACAGGTAACTAGTACATTCTTCGTCTCATCCCTTCTGCTTCCTGGATACAGTCTCTGAAATTTGTTTACATTATGGAGATGGTAGGAGGAATAAATAACTCTTTAAAGAGCTGGGCATGCTGCTCAGAAGATGTTAAATTCTTAGTTCATGGTGTCTCTTAAAATTTTTCTAGTTGGGGTGACCTGAGAGCGTATGGGTCAGACTGAAAATTGTGAGATTAAATATATATTTAATTTAAATGTGACTTGACTTGAAAGATGTGAAAAAAACAGTTATTTATATATATATCAAAAGACAGCAAATCAAGTATGAGAATTCTTTCATTTAACAAGCAACTCTTAGTGTTTAAAACCCTTTCTTTGTAAGCTGTTTACAAGGACGGAGAGACCAGATAGCCTGTTCTCAAGCCGAACAGGAGGTCGGTTGTTTTCTTTAATATTATCATAAAAAATGGACTAGATGGCTATTTTCACGCGATAAGTGGGACCAGTGCGTCCACTTCAATGCACACGGTTCTTATTGTCCAAGAATTTGGAAATCAAGTTGACCCACATCCTTCTTTGTTGCTACAAGTCCTGATTCTGGCAAAGAGCCTGAGAATTGTTTCTCTTCAGTAGTCCTGGCTAGCTAGGGAGTGGATTAAGACAAATGGACGGGAGTCTGACTTTTGGCTCTGCTGCTTCTGCCTGCAAAAGAAGCCATTGTCTCTCTCTCTCTGCTGAAAGGTTCTCAGCCAGTGTAGTCGGGCCCTGTTTAGATAGAATTAATTTCCATTGGAACTTTATAGCCTGTGCTCTTATCAAGGGTGGAAATGAAAACGAATCCTCTCTAAAATGTGTTGATTTCTGTATTTTTTTAAATGGCTTTATATCACCCCAGAAAACGCATTTCACAAAAGATTCTCTGGGAGAAAAAAAGGTAAGGAAATGTGAAGTGTGGGATTCCTTTTTAATTTTGGAGACATGGTTTTAATAGCCCTGGCTGGCCTGGAACGTCATGTATAAACCAGGCTGGCCTCGAACTCGTGGAGAGCCACCTGCCTCTGCTTCCAGAGTACTGGTACTAAAAGTTGTGTACCACCACAGCCACAGGGATTCTTTTGTTTGTTTGTTTTTGTTTTTCTAGACAGGGTTTCTCTGTGTATCCCCGGCTGTCCTGGAACTCCTCTGTGGACCAGGCTGGCCTCTAACTCTGAGAGATCTGCCCTCCCCTGCCTCTCCAGTGCTGGGGTTAAGGGCGCACGCTGCCACCACCACCTGGCTTCCACAAGGATTCTTACATAAGATTAGAAATAGGTAATAAATGTAAAGACTGAGAATGCATGTAGCTCAGTGGTAGAGCAGTTGAAGGACGTGTGGAACACCCCAAGTGTAATACCCAGCCGCCCAAAAGAGAAACAGAGAAAAAAGACACTTCCAAAATCAGACAAAACTCCAGAGGGAATCCTAAGGCACCCTGCTTGAGCTGACAACCTAACAGAAAATAGACGTTAGCATACATGCACAGAGGACTGTAGAGATAGCCCAGAGGTTAAGAGCACTACTTGCTCTTGCTGAGGACCGGTGTTTGAGTCTCAACACCTACACAGCAGCTCACAACTACCTATAACTCCAGTTCCAGAGGGCCTGATGCCATCTTCTGGGCCTCTTGGGTACTGTATGCACATGGTGCAGACATACATGTAGGCGAAGCACCCATACACCTAAAGATTAAAATTATAAAATAGACCTAGAAAATAAAAATGTGCATAGAAGTGTTCAAGTGTGAGCTCCTTCCCGCCCTAAGGCATGGTGAGGAGACTAAAGCCATGATTGTAGAGATCAGTATCTTTCCTTGGTATAACGAAAAGGTGGCGATGTACACCTGTAGGGATATACACCTGTCCCCTTGACTGCACTCATGAGCTACATAATGACATCCTGGTCAGTGATGGATTGCCTGTCCCAGAAGGTTAAAGTAAAGCCAAGAAATCCTGTTGCCTCATTTTTACTGTACTCTTCCAACACTCTCCCATGCATGTAGACTCTCGTATTGTACTTGTTTTTAGCAGAACAGCTTAAGGTGGTTCTACTTCTGGCCCCTTTTTGCCTGAGAAACATTATAGGACCCCAGATATATAGGTGAATTAAATAGGTACACAAATCAAACATTTACTGTTTGTACATTGTACAATTTATTTTAAAATAATTCCTTGGTTATAAGTTGGATTTATCACCTATTAAAGACAAAAGCAGTTTGCATAATAATTAGAAGGATAGGCTTATTTATTTTTATGTAACTAATTAAATCTTAGGCAAAAAGAAAAAGAAATTGTTGAAAATTCTGCCCTAATCCCAAGGTAAATTCACTGAATATTCCCTCCCTTCAAAACACAAGCCAGGAACTCAAGCATCAATTTTAAAAGTCAAACATTCTAGCATACTCCTTCCAGAGGTAAATTGATTTGATGCTTAACTTGAAAAGCAGTGATGGTAGGAAAATATTAAGTCCTTGTTTCCTAGTTAAGCCATTATGTTTCTGCAGTTATAGTATACAATAGTGTCAAATCTGAGCTGGTGCAGTGCCTGTTGTGGTTGTGATGTGATAGCCTGTGAGATACAAATTGCCTATGTTGTGTGTCAGAACCAAGGTTGCATTGAAGTCCTGTGATACAACAGGGTCAAGCAGTGCCAGGCACACCTTCGATTTAGCCGTTACAGTTACCACATCCCCCCCACACTCCTCCCCCCCCACATCCCCCCACACACAATCACTTATACAACCTCATAGGGGGTCACAGTCTACAGTTTAAGTCCCTGTGGCTTACAGTATTCAATGTGGCAATGTTCTGCATAGGTCTGTAGTGTGGGAATGAGTTACCTAGGCTAGATGTGTGGCAGGCTGTACCAAACAGATTTGTGTACTAATGGTGTGTGTGTGTGTGTCTGCGTGCGGGTGCATGCAATAATGCCCTCTAATGAATGTATCCTGATGTCAAACAACATGCCACTACTTTTGCAATCTCACTGCTGTGTCAAACCTAGATCTGAGGACCCTTGGGTTTCCTGCTCCTACTTCTTGATGCCACTTTTGTCTGCTCCCTTTTGGTCTCATATTGCTGTTTACTGGAGGCCCAAAGCCCAGGGTTTATCCTTATTAAAAGAAGATTAGCAAGTATTAGAGACATACCGGCAATTAAGACTTTTCTTCCTGGCTTCAGGAGAGTGTGGAACATTTGAAAAGATGAGTGGGCATCTGTTCCTAGCACTCTGGGTTAAGACTATGCAATCATGTTTATCTCCTGGGTGACATTTGGACATGCCAACCCCTGCAGAGGCAGAGAGGAGCTAGCTGTTCCTCTGATTGCCATGCATAGTGTGTTATTGAACCTGTTGATCTGCATTGTACCTGTTACCCCCATGTGTCCTCCAGTGTCATACTGATTACCACTGTCTCTTGTAAACACATATGAAGGCCCCCAGTGGATAATGGAATGTTAATCTGGGATTGAGTCATTGGACCCAATCTCAGGACTACGTGCAGTCCTTGGAGTGCCACTGATGACGGTGACAACATAGTTCGAGAAAGAACGTCTGGAACTGGGGCTAGAACTTGACTGGTAGAGTGCCTGCCTAGTGTGCAGGGAACCCTGTGTTCAGTCACCACGACATAAACCAAGTGTGGTGATGCGAGCCTGTCGTCCCAGCACTTGGGAAATGGAAGCAGGAAGACCCGGAGTTCAAAGTCATCCACGACTACATAGGAAGACATATAGACCAGCCTGAGCTGCCTGAGATCCTATCTCAAACACACACACACACACACACACCCTCACACACACACACACACACACACACACACACACACACAAAACAAAACCTGGTTTTATTGGGACCAAACTTCAAGTTGGAGTGGGGATGTCTTCCCGGGAGTCTGAAGAGCTATTTTGAAGTAGATTCCTGTTGCAAGAGAATGGTCTTCAAACTGGGCTGCTTAATAGGACAAATAGACCACAGAAGAGGAGGGAGAGGCTTTTTGCAAAGACCTGTCTCCCCAGAGCCTAGGTCCAGTGGCCTCTGAACAGTTGGACTTTTGACAGTCAGACCCTAGTACAAAATGTGTTTGCTTGTGAGATCAGCACACTGATAGCAACCAGGGTAAACCCGTTTATCAGCTCGCCTCTATTTGTGCTGGAAGCTCAAGGAATTGAACTGCTTTTGACTGCACCCCCGCCTGCCCCCCCCCCCCCGTGTCACTATCTTCTGGTGACATGTAATTTTCCAGGTGAACAAAGAGAGGCAGGGAATTGGTCCAAAAAGCCACTGAAGGACTGAATTACTCCCCAGCGATTCGTTGGATCTGATGAATGGGACCCACTGTCTCCTTACCTGTCTCTGGCAAGAACGAGACAGGACTCAGTTCTGTGGGAGGACTAGGGGATGCGGAGGGTCCCATCAGAGCCTGTTTCTGGTAAATAAGGAAATGACCTGCTGACTCCTCTTTTGGAGTGGTGAGTGGCTGTGTCGAGCGCGTAGCAAGGTGCTAATTGATGACTTCTAACTCCTGAAGACTATTTTCTTTTTGAGGCTTGCTCTCTTGTAGCCCAGGCAGGACTCCATACTCACTATAATGAGGATGACCTTCTGATGATTCTCAAGTGCTGGGATTCCATGCCCCTCCACACCCATTTTATAAGGTGCTGGGGATTGAACCCAGGTCTTCATGCATGATCAGGAAGCATTCTATCAACTGAGCTATGCCCCCAGCCTCAGGCTTATTATTGTCACATTAAATAACATTATTTCCAATATGGATGTAATGGAAATATTACTATTTGCATTAGCTTGCTGATACATGTGAAAGTTCATGTAATGTATGTACATGTGGAACTATGTATGTCTATATGAACATGTATGCATGCATCCATTAAATACATGTTATTTTTCAATTCTGGGCACTTTATACCATGCCCAGTCTCCTCTAGATTGGGACATAGCTAAATTATCACCATCTATCTACATTGTCTTCCATATCACCCTATTTCCGTGTCTTTCTTAGTTCTACCTAGGATATAGACTATGTGCTTAACTGAACAAAAATGCCAACAAACTGCTATTTATTTTATTAAACAGCTCGAGCAGAGATGTTTGGTCTGATTGCTGAAAATTGTTAGTTTATCACTGAACTGCCCTCATAGTTCTTATTATTCAATTTGCATTGTTTGCAATAATAATTATTACTACATAAAAGAGCATGGTGCCTTTATTTGTACAGTTCTTTCATTAATAATTTAACTGGCTATTACACCCAATGTAATCTTGACATATGTCAAGATGCTTAGAGGTCGGCCCTGAGCATCTTCAGATGTCTGAATGCAGGTGTGAGTTGTAAGACTTGAGTCGGGATACGAGTGGGAAGGTCACTGGCCTTAACATCCAGTTGCTGGCACATCCCTCCCCTTCTCTATTTGGTTCTGAACATTTTAGTGGTTCTGCAATGGTGACTCTGACCTGGTCATTTTAACACCCTGAGAAAATAGATCACGGTATGGATATTTTGCTAATATGGCTGGCTTGTACTGATTTACAAGTAAAAAAATAATAATAGTGGCTAACACCATAAATCTAACCCAGGCTGGTGGAACCAGTGGCTTTGTAAATAGCCTGTGTACCCATGAGGCCTGTTCTAGAGAAGTGTGGAGATTTTATCAGTCACTACTTAACTGCCCCCCACTGCATATATCAGAACTTTATAAAGTATAGATGTTTTATTATACCATGCTGTATGAAACTGTAGTTTATGACCCTTTTTGTCTAGGCAAGTCTTTCTATAGGCTTTGTCTTAAACCCATGTTTTATGTATTAAATAAATCAGTAACTTGAACTTTGCCTCTTGAGGTATGAGATCACAGCGCAGGTTTGGAGGGGTAATACAACATGACTGTGGTGGTGTCAATTCACCCTGAGGGCCAAAGGCTCCATTTTCAAACTGGGTTAAATAGACAAAATCAAGCAAATGGAAGATTGCCATTTGGCTAGCCCAGCCTGGCTTCTAGGATGAATACATTTGTTGGTCAAGAGTGTCATGGAGGGTCAGGTATGATGGTACTCATGGCGCTGGGGAGGCAGAGGCAGGAGGAGCCTGAATTTAAGGTCAACCTGGGCTACGTAGTTAGAAAAGAAAGAGGGAATAAGAGTGGAAAGGAGGGAGAGGAAAGAAAGGTCCCATGGAGGAAACTTTCCCTATTGGAGCTGGAGTTTATGAGAGTTATGCTGTTCTCTTCCCTGAGTGGCCCATGCTGCCTGAGCAGGTTCTTTCTGAAAGCTTGTCTTTCACTGGGCTGTGTGCTCTCTCAGCTCAGTAATGGAGGCTTCATAGAGCAGGTGTCGGGAGTTTCTAGAGCTCCATTTCATGAGCTACCTTTTGAAACGAGTTGAGCTAATCCTAATTAAAATTGCACTCACACCCTTAATGAACATCTGAGTCCCTGGCACAGTGAACCCTAGGGGTACATAATCTATATTAATGCCATTGAGCTTGTAACAAGGACCTGCCCACTTGGAAGAAGGTCACTTCCTGATGGCCAAGTTGAGCATATGTGCAGCTCAAGCTTGGCTAGGTCATGAGGTGACAGGCAATGCCCCAAACTCAGCAGTGTAAAATAACAAAATTTTTGTCCTTGCACACTCTACTTGTGTGCTGAGAGTGGTCAAGAACTGTGCTCTTAGGGTTGTTCTTAGTCTTGTTCCTAGAGCAAGAGATCCCAGTTGGATTATATTGTCAACTTGACACAACCAAGAATCACAGAGGAAGAGGGAGTCTTAATTAAGAGTTTGACCATATGAGATTGACCTATGGCTAGGTGTGGGGGGGGGGTTGCCTTGATTGTTGATTACTGACTGATATGGGAGGCCCCAGCCAAATGTGGGCGAATGTGGGCGGTACCACCACTGGGTAGGTGGATCTGAGTTGTAGAAGAAAGCTGGAGAGGAACCAGAGAGAGCAAGCCAGGAAGCAGGGTTCTTCCGTGCCTTGCTTCCAGGTTATTGCCTTGAGTTCCTGCCTGACATTTCTCTAAGTTGGACTGTGACCTGAAAGTGTAAGAAGTAATCAACCGTTTCCTCAAGTTGCTGGGTTCAAGGTTAGCCTGGTCTACAGAACAAGTTCCACAACAACCAGGGCTATACTCAGGAGCCCTGCCTCAAACAACAAGAAGAAAGGAAGGGAGAGAGGGAGGAAGGGAAAGAAGGGAAGGGGAAAGAGGAAAGGAAAGGAAAGGGAAGGAAAGGAAAGGGACAGAGGAGAGAGGAAACACAGATGGTCCCAGACAACAAGACGTTGTCTTTGAACTCATGCACTAAGCTTTAGTAGATGCTCTCTGACTTGTCATCCTTAGGGTAGACACATCTCTAAGTGTTTTCTGGCACTCTTTTGTAGAAGAGAACACTAAACTCAGAGAGCCGAAATCATATTCCTACAGTCTAAAACACAGATGGTAGAACGGGGATCTTGTGCAGGTGGTGGGACCATCAGAACCCAGCAGTTTCTGTGAGAGGAGAAAGGCCTAGAGCATTTAAGGTCCTTTCCACAACGTGGCAGAGAAATGGGTCATAACTGTAGGATGATGCTGTTCTCCATACCCAGCTTTGTGTTGAGTTCTAGTGTGTGCCTTGTTTGGTGGTGAAATCCCAAAGAGTGGGCCAGGACTTCCTGCTTCTGCCAAGTGAATGAGGAGTTGCAGAACACCTGGCTGAGCTGGTGTGTAAACAGATGCTTGTGAAATGCATTTTACACAGTTGAGATAAACCCACGACTTATCTGTGTCATGATGATCAATTTAGTTCTGGTATGTTCCTGTAGGAGGTAGATGACCTCAGAAGCACCTCAGACCAGGGGCAGGATTTGCCTGAGAGGCTGATGTAGCTTTGAACTGGATGGGTCCTGCATGGAAGCCAGCGGCCATCATCTCACTAGCATTTACCATGACTATCCATTTGGTCTGCACTTTACAGTTTATACAGGGCGCCTCCATGTCCTGCACGTTCAGCAAGGCAGGTGCTACTGTGGTTTGATTGCCATTTGTCCCCTCCAAAGCCTGTGTTGAAATTGAATTGTGCCTATGAAAATGATGGACCCACGGGAAGCAATTAGGTTGAAAGGGATGAATGCCTTTCTCTAAGGGTTCTCAGTCTCTGGAGACTGGGTTAGTTATCAAGTGAGTCTCTGCATGCGATGCATGGGCACTAGAAGGTTGGAGGTTAACCTTGGGTTTTGGTCCTTGGCCCTTTGCTTTGTTTGATTCAGGGTCTTTTTGTTGTTTACTGTTATGTATACCAGACTAGCTGGCCTGAACACTTCCAAGGATTTTTCTGTCTCTGCCTTCCATCTTGCCATCACATGAAGCCAGGCCGATGAATGCATTCCTCCATGGCCAGCTTTTCCAATGGTTCTAAGGATGCGGACTCAAGCCCTGATGCAGCCAGTGTTTTGCCCACTGGGCCTTCGCTGCAGCATTTGCATTGAGTCTGCTCTTTTGTACAAGCTTGCATTTTCACTTTCCACTAGCCTATTATCCTCAGCTGCCACCACTGCACCCTTGGATTTCCCAGCCTCCAGAACCATGAATGAGAATATAATCCCATTGCTTATAAAGCACACAGCCTCCGTTACTCTTTGCTTGCTGCAGAAGCAGACCAGGTACCATCTCCCCCTTTTAGGAGGAGACAGGGAGATGTTGGATGGACTTACCCGAGGCCACGGTGCCACAAGTAGAGAACATTATAGCCCTGGAGACAGACAATACATGCACTCTCTCTGTCCGCCTGTCTCTCTCCTCTCTCCACAGTGCTTCTCTGTAGACACTGCAGGTTCTTTACCGGAAGCAGACCATTCTTTACTGGAAGGAACCTTTCTTTCCCACTTAAAAAAAACAACTCGAGACCCCCAGAGAGGGTAGAAGAGGAATGGGAGCCCTTGCCCTCATTCACAGGAGCCGCTTGGCTGGGAGTCCAAATGGAGACCAGATAATATAAACAGGAGGAAAACGACCTTGAACCCCAAGCAGTCAGGAGGCAAGGCTTTCTTCATCTGCTAGCTGCAGGCAGCAACTTTGCAGTCTGGAGGACCCACAGCCTGGCTTTCTGGGTCAAGGACAGGCCTAGGACTTCTTGTTTCTTGGGATTCTGGTGCCTTGGGATTCTGGTTGCCTGAACCCGGGCAGAGAAGAGCTGCAGGCTTACCCAGCAGGGACACACCCTGGAGATGGGAAGAGGACAGGTTAGCCAGTGGTCTTTGCTTAGTGGACTCTGAACCTCAACTTTTTCCTTACCTGAAAATTAAAAATAAAAATATAATCTTTTACTTGTCTGAAAATTTTGAAAACATCTAGTTCTGGGGAGGAGCTGTGGAATGGGTACCCTTACTCAGTACTTGCCTTGGGGCATACTAGCAGAGTGTCTTGGAAGTGCACTTCTACGAAAATTTATGTTGCACAGACCCAGCAAGCTCACTTGCCTGTAGAAATAAATCTTATGGATTTTTTTCTACCAACCAAAGTGGTAAGAACTGATGAACAATGCTATCTTAATATTGTTTGTGATAGTGATAGCAAATGGACAGTCTCGGTCTCCATCTGCAGGGACAGCTCAGAGCCCAGTGCTTTGTCCTGGTCCACTGGGTAGCACTTAAAAGGACAAGATGGAAAGGGTACAAAGATGAAACAGCAATAAGAAGAAAACTGATTTGCTGAGTGCCATCTACATTCTAAAAGTCTTATATATTGTGTTAGTCAGTATTCCATTGCTATAAGAAATATCCGAGCTGTGCTGGGGTTTAACTCATCAGAGGAACATTTGCCTGGTATGCATGAGGCCCTAGCCTAAATACAGTAACCCCCAGTGCCTGGCAAAAAAACGAAATACATGAATATGTAAACAAATGTTTAAGAGGATCAGCTTAGAAAGAGGAAGGTTTCATTTTGGCTTACAGTTTTGGAGGCTTTAATTCATGGTCCCTTTGCCTTGTTGCTTTTTGTCTGTGGTGAGATGGCATATCACTGTGGGAATGCTTGGAGAGGAAGTAAAGAACAAGACATAAGCCGGGAAGGGTGGGGTTCCAGCATCTTCCGTCAAGGGCACTTCCCCAGTGCCCTCACTCTCTCCTAATCAGCCCCACTCCTAAAGGTTCTACTAACTGTCATTGGTGCCATGGTCTGACCATTAGAACATGGTCATCAGGGTGCATTTCATATGCCAACTGTTTCATGTGTCAAGTCATCTGTACTTATTTTTACAGATGCAGAGGTTTGATCATAGTGGAGTTTCACAACCTTCTCAGAGTCTTAGCATGGGACAGGAAATTCAAAGCAAGTATCTGCATGCTGGTCTCAAAATATTCTTTAGTAAGTAAAAAGGCAGTTTTGGGAAAGTGGGTGTGATGGCTTATGTTAATTGTCATTTTGTCAGAATCTGGAATGACTTGAGAGATGGGTTCCTGTGTGTGCCTGTGGGAGATCTAGATTGCATTAAGTGATGTGTTAAAATCCATCTTAAGCTGGACAGTGGTGCTGAACACCTTTAATCCCAGCACTCGGGAGGCAGAGGCGAGCGGATCTCTGTGAGTTTGAGGCCAGCCTAGTCTACAAGAGCAAGTTCCAGGACAGCCTCCAAAGCTACAGAGAAACCCTGTCTCGAAAAACCAAAAAAAAAAAAAAAAAAAAAAAAAACCAAACCAAACCATTTTAATTGTGGGCAGGGGGTTGCAAATTGTGAATGCAAAGGAGGGAGAGAGGGAAGGAGGGAGGGAGGGGGAGAGAGAGAGAGAGAGAGAGAGAGAGAGAGAGAGAGAGAGAGAGAGAGAGAGAGAGAGAGAGAGAGAGAGAGCTGAGCACCAATATTTACTGCTTTCTGCTTCTTGACTGTGGATGCCACATGACCAGGTCTTTGGAATTCCTGCCACTGTGATTTCTCAGCAGTGATGGATAGTACCCCAAAACTGTCACCTAAAACAAACCCTTACTCCCTGAAATTACTTTGGCCAGACTATTTTATCGCAGCAACTGAAAAAGGAAGTGAAACACTGAAATCCACATTTCTATAAAAAAAAATTAGGGAAACACACATACCTACATATCCACACATATCTATGACTTGGATTTAAAGCTTTGCTATTATTTGTTTTTGTTTGTTTGTTTTTAAGACAAGGTTTGTCCGTGTAGCTTTGGAGACTGGCCTGGCACTAGCTCTGTAGACCAAGCTGGCCTTCAACTCAGAGATTCACCTATCTCTGCCTCCCAGGTGCTGGAATTAAGGGTGTGCTTTACCACTGCCTGGCTAAATTTTGTTATTGTTTATGCGTGTGCCCAAGATCAGAACAGGCCATTCCATCACTGGAGCTAGAGTTACAGGAGGCTGTGACCTACGCATTGTGAGTGCTGGACACTGAACTCAAGTTCTTGGAAGAACAGCAAGTGTTCTTAAGTGCTGAGAAATCTCATCAGCCTTCTCCTTATATGTTTAATGATTATTATTAATGGCAAGGTTCACGATAGAAAAAGGGGGCTGAGAGTGTAGTCACTAGAATGCTTGCCCAGTGAGTATATACAACGTCTTGGTTTTAATCCCTAATACCAAATAAAGCCAGGTGTGGTAGTATAACCCTGTAATCCCAGCACTCTAGAGGTAGAATCAGGAGGATGAGGAGTTCAAGGTCATTTGTAGTTACTGTGGTGGTTTGAATGAGAAGTGAACTCCATAGGCTCAGGTACTTGAATACTTAGTTGCACTGTTTGGGGCTGGGAGGGGGGTATGGAGCCATTATGGGGTAGAGCTTTGCTAAAGGAGTTTCTCACTAATCACACGGGCTTTGTGGGTTTATAGCCTTGCCACTTCCAGTTCAGTCTTCAGGCTTTGGGTTTGCAGTTGAAGATGAGATCTCTCAGCTCCCTGCTCTGAATGCCTGTTGTCAAGCCTCTCCCAGCATTATGGGCTCTCCCTCTGGAGCCCTAAGCCAAAATAAACTCCTCCCTCTATAAGGAGCCTTGGTCATGGTATTTGATGAGAACAACAAAAAGTAACTTAGTAGAGCTACATAGACAGTTCAAGGCCAGTTAAGTTATAACAGACCCTGTGTTAAAAGGGGGTGGGGTTTAATCCCAGGACTCGGGAGGCAGAGGCAGGCGGATCTCTGTGAGTTCGAGACCAGCCTGGACTACCAAGCGAGTTCCAGGACAGCCTCCAAAGCCACAGAGAAACCCTGTCTCGAAAAACCAAAAAAAAAAAAAAAAAAAAAAAAAAAAAAAAAGGGGGTGGGGTGGGGTAAGAGGGACTAAGGATTCAGGGTGGGAGGAAAGGAAATCTTTTGTTTCATGCCTTCCTGCCCATGCTCCTTATCCTAAGATGTGTGTATCACATCTTTTGCTAGACATTGACATGAGTCTAGTGTTCTTAGGCAGTGGGATAAAGGTCTATTAAAATTCACCTTTAATTTTTTTATTTAAAAATTATAAGTAAATTTTAGTTTTTAGAGAGAAAACATTGAGCATACCTTTATCAAAGAGCTATTATATGCTAAACATTTCTCGTTGTATTTCTGGAACATGCATACCACCCTCTTTCTTTTTTGGGCCGGAGGAGGGGGCTTGAGACAGGGTTTCTCTGTGGCTTTGGAAGCTGTCCTGGATCTAACTCTTGTAGACCAGGCTGGTCTTGAACTCACAGAGATCCGCCTGCCTCTGCCTTCCGAGTGCTGGGATTAAAGGCGTGTGCCACCACCGCCCATGATGTAGAATAAAGCCTCGTCCCCTGACCAGTTAGTTGGCCCTTGTCATTAGAAGGGTGCTGTATGCACTTGGCCCAGGCATAACACTGTAAGCACACCCTACTGTGTGGGAAGCTGTCATGTCTTCATGGCTCCCCCTTCACTTTCTTCCTCAGCATAGTTCTGTCTACACCAGGAGAAGGGAGAGCCATCTAGAGGAGGAGCATGTTAGTTGTCTGTGCTTAGAAGTCCCAAGCAGGCTCCAGAGGGCCCTGCCTGGACTTGGGATTTCTAAGTTCACGATCATTACCATCATTAGCAATTGTGTACCAACAGTGAAAGCTAGTAGGTGCCTTGTGTCAGGCACTGTGCCATGGCTTGGATAGGTTTGAGTGTTACCGCTGCACATTCATGTGTTGAAAGTTTAGTCCTCAGTGTGGCCATTCTGAGATAGGAAGGGACTAAGAGATGGAGGTGTATGCAGGACAGTTGGCCCTTGAGGGCACTGCCCTTAGAAGGAACTAGTTTTCTGAAGAATTTTGCTAGTTCTTGCAAGCACTTGTTTAAAACACTAAGCCTCCGGTGAGAGGGCTGAGTAGGTAAAAGTACTTGTCGCCATGCTTGGTTTCCCAAGTTTAATTCATGACACCCACGAGGCAGGAGGAGAGAGTTGACTCACGTGAATTATTCTTCAACCTCCCCACTGGTGCTGTGGCATGTGTATGCACACACAGACTAAATAAATAGTAATAATAAAAAATAAAACAGTAAGCATGTACTCTTTATATTCTCTGTCTTCCTGACTTATTACATGCCCTGGTTTCATTTATGTTGCTATGCTGAGACACTGACCAAAACCAAATTGGGGTTTATTTAAGCTTATAGGTTCTAGACACTTGAGAAGCCAGAGCAGGAGCTCCAGGTAGAAACTTGGAAGTGGGAACTAAAGTAGAGACGGCAGAGGAACTCTGCTTACTGGCTTGCTTCCTCTGACTTGTTCAGACACCTTTCTTACATAGCCCCGGTTCACCTTCCTAGGGATGGTGATGCCACAGTGAGCTGGGCAATTAAGGAAATGCAGATAATGTGCCTGGTTTCACTTCTGACTGTGTGTAGGTAGGCAAGAGGGCAAAAGGAAATTATTATTATTTTTTAAGGTTTATTTATTTATTATGAATACAACATCCTGCCTCCATGTATGTCTGCACGCCAGAAGAGGGCACCAGATCTCATTACGGATGGTTGTGAGCCACCATGTGGTTGCTGGGAATTGAACTCAGGACCTCTGGAAGAACAATCAGTGCTCTTAACCTCTGAGCTATCTCTCCAGCCCTTTTTTTTTTTTTTTTTTTGCAAAAGGAAATTATTAAGGAAGTGTCTCCCTCCATGAGATGGCTTTGACAGCACTAGCCTAGATGTACTTGACAGTGGATGACCACTAGTCAATCCTGCCCTGAGGAAGAGGAGGAAGGATTTGACTTCTATCTGCATGATCAGAGAGTGCTTCAAAGTGGCTCTTCCTACCATAAAGGGGTTCCCACTGTGACAAAACCCAGCCTTTCCCTTAAAGTCTGCTTTTTAAAAAATCTATTTCATTTAATTTTACTTGATTTATTTAATTAGTTAGAAACAGGTTCTCATGAATCACACACAGGCTGGCCTCAAACTGACTATTTAGCTAAGAATGACCTTGATTTTGTTTGCCTGTGTACTTGTTTGTTTGAGGTAGGACCTCACTGTGTAGCCTTAGCTGGCTTAGAACTCACTATGTAGACCAGTCTGGTTGCCATATCACAGAGATTAGCCTGCCTCTGCCTCTTTGCTGCTGGAACCAAAGACGTGAGTCCCCATCCCTATCGCCAAGCTTGGCCAAAGATGTCCTTGAATTTCCCCTCCGTCCTGCCTCTACCTTCTGAGAGGGCTGGGATTACAGGCAAGCACCACCATACCCAATCTGATTAATTTTAAATAGCTTTCCACCCTTGTAGACTTTCCTTCAGTAACCAAGAACTCAGAGCCTCTCACTATGTAGACATGCATGGATGCAAACGTTAATGTTTACAACGCTTCTTTCCCTAGGGCTAGACAGACTGGTGTCTCATGGGTGAGGGGCAGCCCTCTGATTCAGTGCTGTCACCCTAGTGCCCTGCACCACTCTGGTCACCAGTTTCCTAGGGCTGCAGACATCTCGTGTTAGCCAGGGTTTCGTGTGTGTTGTTGGCCTCTTATTCCCCTGCCTCAGTACTTCATCTGTCTAAACCTGACCCTCCTTTCAGTGTTTGTCCAGACAGCTGTCCCTGTGCGATCCTCTTCACTACATCAGTACTGGGGATGTCACCTTCTCTACCGCCTGCTCCCGATACTGTTGTGTGTGTTCACATGATTCCCTACAATTCAGAGATAATGGATGATATCACGGCCAGCATTAGTGTTCAGCTGCACTTTCTTCATGATATCATTAACACCTTTGTGATTCATTCCAGAAATATCCCTGAGTCGCTGTGACTTAAGACATGGTCCTTTGATGTGGATCTTGATGCTAAAGATACAATTGGCTGAGGTCACTGTCACACGGTGTCTGTATAATCACAGGCAGACAGCAGATTGGTGGTTGTGACTGGTGGACTTGTGGATCTTATGACTGGTGTGCTGTAGTAGGCAATGCTAACGTCTTACATGACTATGGTCAGACCCAGAGTCTGACCTTGCTATAGTACTGTGACCAGATTGGAAGCCTATTCTGAGTTTGCAGAGTTTTTGCATGCCCATCTGTCCTTGTGTTGGAGGTGGCTGGTACATTGTCAATGCGAGTATTTCTTCTCCTCTTTTAAGTTTCGTTGGGTTGTCTGATTTATTCAACAGATTTAATTGAACATCTCCTATTGAGCAGTTCAGTGTTGTGTACAAAGATTAAAGATGATGACGTAGGCAGAAGATGCTGACAGACCTGAGCCATCCGTGGAGGAAACTTTCTATGAAAGATGTGTGGGAGGCAGCCCAGAGAAGTTTCAGAATGAGAAAGGATGACCTGTTCTACAAATACCAAAGGCAAAATGGAAATAAGTCCTTCAGGTGGGAAAGGAGGCCCACACACAGGCCAGGGGTGCTCACAGGCCCAGGGGTGCCCACAGGCCCAGGGGTGCCCAAGGCTCAGGGGTGCCCACAGGCTCAGGGGTATCCACAGGTTCAGGAGTATCCACAGGCTCAGGGGTGCCCACAGGCTCAGGGATGCTTACAGGCCCAGGGGTGCTCACAGGCTCAGGGATGCTCACAGGCCCAGGGGTGCTCACAGGCTCAGGGATGCTCACAGGCCCAGGGGTGCTCACAGGCTCAGGGGTACCCACAGGCCCAGGGGTGTCCACAGGCCCAGGGGTGCCAGTTGGGTGCTCCAGTTTGATGCCTTTTGGAGGATCCCTTAGTGGCCAGCAGGGTAGGAGCTTGCAGAATGATTGGCTATTCATTTGCTCCATGTTCTGACCTTCTAAACAGTAAAAGCAGTGCCTACTATGTGCAGATCTGCTCCAGGAGGTACTCTGAGGGGCTAGCTGAGCACTTCTCTCCTCCCAGACAGGAGCATGTCCAAAGTCGAGAAGAAGGAAGCGGGGAGGCAGAGGCAGGTGGATCTCAGTGAGTTTGAGGCCATCCTGGTCTATGTAGAAAGTACAAAGGTAGACAGCTATAGAGACCATGTCTCCAAAAAACTTTAAAAAAGAAAAAAAAGGCAACGGCTGCCTGCTATGTGCACACTTATAATCCTAGCATTTGGGAGACAGAGGCAGGAGGGTCAGGAGTTCAAGGTCATCCTCAGCTACATAATGAATTTGAGTGGTTATGTGAGACGGTTTAAAACACACAGGCACACATGCATGTATGTACACATGCATGCATGTGCTCCAAAAGAAAAGGATGGGGGGGGCACACCAGGACGTTGCCTAGCAGCTGCCAGCACAATATGTACAGTCTTCCCCTCCTGCTACAGTCAGCAGTCATGAGTCATTGTCATCCCATGCAGATGTGTGCCTTGCATCTCCCTTGAGCTGAGAGGGGCTCCATGCTTACCTGCTGCTTTTAGGTGAGCCAAGGTTCCTTCTAACTCCCATGTGCTGTAGTAGTACCTGACAAATTACTGGTTTGGGTTGCAGATTTATTTACTTTTAATTAAAAAAAAAACACTACTTATTTTATGTGAGTGTTTTGCCTGCATGTACATATATACACCCCATGTGTGTCTGTGGATATCAAAAGAGGACATCAGATCCTCTGCAACTGGTGTTACAGATGGTTGTGAGCTGCCACGTGGGTGCTGGGAACTGAACCTAGGTTCTCTGCAAGGGTAGCAGATGCTCTATTGAACCAAGTGTCTCTAGGGTTGCCCTTGACTCTAATGGCTCTTATCACGAATGTGCTTGTCAGGGGCTGCCAGGTATGTGATCTTTAGATTCTAGGCTCCCCAATCATCACTTCTTTGATATAAGCAATGATGTCATATTATGTGCATTCATTACAAAGTCTTTTACACCCCATGGGGGGAGCCCTCTGAGCATTTGAGATTTGGAGACCGGTGTGCCGAGGGGACCTTCAAAGCGGGAGCGTTCTAGCTTCCTTAGCCTTCTAGGGCAGCAGGCTATTTTGCTAGGCTCTTTGGAGAGCTAGCAAACACATTTATTGTTTCCTTTTGTTCTTTTCCACTTGGCAAATATCGACTTTGACTTTTATTTGTGAATGGAGCCGGCCCTAGCGTGGCTAATCTGTACTTAAGGGCTTTATCTTCTCTAGGGCCAGGTCAGCCAAAAACCTGTTGCCATCATCCTTGCTGGAATCTGCAGGAGTCTGATTGCTCCGTCCGATTCCGTAGAACTAGCCAAGCAGTACCCACACCTGGGCCTAAGAGGCTGACAGAGCCTGGACTTGGTGGTCTCATTGCAACCAGGCTGTCTTTGCAACCTAGATTTTCCACAAGCGTGACAGCTGACTCTTGAGACATGCATTGAGAAGTATTGAGGCCGTAGGAGTCCATGGCTTACTCCCATGGTATTTGGGAGGAAGAAAAATGTGTTCATGACATAAAGAATAAAAATGTCATTTAATAGAGTGCCTAAGACTCATAGAAGGGACCACTTTGTGGTTGTCTCCAAAAGCATACCAAGTTTTCCTAACATAAGCATGAGGCCCAGAGAGCCTCAGGTCAGGCAGAGGGAAACGATTCAGATGACAGGCGACATGGATAATGATGGATCTTTCCTGAAGGGAAAAACACTGGAGGGCTTAGGCTGTGGAAGCGCAGGAACCACCATTTACCCTCTCATCTGATATCTGATCAGGATGCCTTCCCTCCTCAACCCTCTTCATCACTCTGGCATCAAGAGTGATACCCAAACAAGACGGATAACCCTATTTAATGCCCCAGGCTCTACAAGGCCACTCAGGTCCACTTGCTGTTTCTCCCACATTTCCCCAGCAACGAATACAACGGGAAGAAAGTCTCCCCAGAGAAAATTCTTCTTGGTAGGGTTCCTGTGTATAAGCCCTGTTTCCATTTCTGCCCACAAAGCAAAAGAAATACGATCTCCTCTAGTTTCTTCCATTCCTAGGCTTGGTACTGTTGCTCTTCACTGTTCACCCAGACAAAGACATTGAGGTTTAGGGGGTACCATGGCTTGCCCAGGTAAGAGTAGGGGATGGAGGGATGGCTCGGTTGTTAAGAGCACTGGCTGTTTTTCTAGAAGATCCAGGTTCAGTTCCCAGTGTCCACTTGGCAACCCACAACTATTTGTAATCCCAGTTCCAATGAATCCAATGTCCTCCTCTGGCCTCTGGAGGATTGCATGTGTGGGAAGTACTGACATACACACTTTCACAATTAAAAAACAAACAAACAAGCCAGTAGTGGAGCCAGGACTTGAAGCTGAGCATTTAGCTCCAGATTCCTTGCTTGGAGGCCCTGTTCCATGTTGGATTTACTTGAGTAAACAGGCCCAAGTGTCAAACAGATGAGTCTGCACAACCTCAATGGTTTGGGCCAGGGCTAGCACATTTGCAAACTGACTGGCTTACCTTGGTGCTCCTCACATCCCATCACCACACACACCTTAGCAGGTGAAGTGTGAAGAACCCTAGAAATGATGGCCCTATTGGCATGTTTTGAGTGACACTGCTTTAGACACAGAGGAGAATCCTGTGTTGACCAGTAATGAGTCCTTCCTTCGGGGCAACCTGTAGATCCCTGCTGTGCAACTTTAGCTGACTTGGTTTTGGTTTTGTTTTGTTTTTTTTTTTAGATAGGGTCTTGCTATGTAGCCCTATGTAGCCCATGCTGCCCTAGAACGCACTACCCAGACCAGGCTTTCACTGATCCACCTTCCTCTGCCTCCCAAATGATAGTGTGACTGGTATCAGCTCCCACATCTGGCTCAGTTCTTGGGATGACAGGGCATGCATGGACTGGCGTGATTTTGAATATATATAGGACATGTACATACATGCAAGCAAGACACTTGTATGCATAAAAATAAACACATAGGTTTTTTTAATGTTTAAAATAACCCAAATTGCATGCATACTGCAAAGTTATATATAATGCCAGAATACCACAAACCAAACATTTGGAAGCTGCACAGTTCGGGGTCAAGGTCCTGATTTGTTGGCTTTTAAATGAGGCTTCCCTCCCTGTTTTGAAGTGGCCACATATGCCCTCATGTAGTGGGGAGAAGGATATCAGTGCCATCACAGGGCCCCCCCTCCTATCACCTATGCCATCTAAATACAGTTACCTCCCAAAGGTCCATCTGCAGATACCATCACACTGGGATTAGATCTTAGGGCAGCAATTGGGGTGTATGTGTCCTAAATAGTCAGGCTATAACAGTGTGCATCTGCATTGGGGATTTCTACGAGGGTCAAAGCCAGTGCGGGTGATAGATCTTTAATAGATGCTGCCAAATATGTGATGTAAACCACTAAATATTCTCATCATTACTGAAGAAGAGCAATGCTGTGGCTTTTTTTCACTTGGGTGTCTGTTTGGTTTGTTTTGAGACAGGATTTTGCTAGATAAGGCTGTCAATTCAGTCCCCCTGCCTTAGCTGTGAGTGTCAGGATACAGGCACACACCATCATGCTGTCACCCTGCCTTAGCTGTGAGTGTCAGGATACAGGCACACGCCATCATGCTGTCCAGGTGCATCTTAATTGCTTGTTTGCTTCTTTTCTTTAACACAGAGTCTCAGCATGTAGCCCTGGTTTGCTTGGAACTCCTTATAGAGAGGAGGCTGGCTTTGAACTCACAGAAGTCCAATTGCTTCTGCCCCCCCCCAGTGGGCGGGATTTAAGGTGTGCAACATCCAGCCTGGCTAAGTATGTCTTTTCCCCCCCAATTTCTACTCACACTGGATTTTACCATGTTAGAAATTTGTTAGCTAATTGTGTGTGTGTGTGTGTGTGAGAGAGAGAGAGAGAGAGAGAGAGAGAGAGAGAGAGAGAGAGAGAGAGAGAGAGAGAGAAAGAGAGAGAGAGCGTGCGTGTTCCTGCAGAAACAATGCACATGTGTGTATGCGCTTGTGGACATCAGAGGTCAATCCCTGTTATCCTTTCTCCTCAGGCCTTTCTTTGAGATGGGTCTTTCATTTGCCTGGAGCTTGTTGAGTAGCTAGTGTCTGGCCAGTGGGCCCTGGGGATCCTCCTGTTTCCCTCTCTCCAGTGCTGCGATTGCAATCAGGACTGCACTCAGCACTTCACATGGATGCTGAGGGTCACACTCAGGTCCTCGGGCTTGCAAGGTGAGCATGTTCCCAACTGAACCACGTCCCTAGCTCTAGTTTCCTTCCTTCCTTCTCTCTCTCTTTTTTATGCCCTTTTAATATTTTTTATTTTATTTTTTGAGATAGGGCCCTCATGTAGCCCAAGCTTGCTTAAAACTCTGTTAGCTAAAACTGGCCTTGAACCCCTCCCAAGTGCTAGAATTAAAGGTATATACCTTCTTTGTTGTTGTTTTGAGACAGGGCCTTATACAGCTAAGCAATTTTAAAGAGACAGCATTGCCATTTTGTAGGGACTCAAGTTCATTTAAAAGTCTTGCCATTTCTTACAAGTAGGTGCAAAGTATTTGGAGGTCTGGTGGTTGTGTTTTAAGTAGGACTTTCTTGGAACGTTCTTATTTTTTGGTTTCTATTTGCAGGTTTTTGGAATGCTGAGTATGCAGGCTAGTCCCTTCCTGAGGCCTTCCAGTGTCTTCCTGGAGTGTCTTCCCTTTCTGGACCTTTGGCCACGGGCTTTTGAATGAAGGCACCTCATTAGTTTCTAAGCCCCATTGTCTCAGGGGGAGGGAGAAAGACAGCTGACTGCCTGGAGCTGAGCTCCTGTCTGAACAGGCATCCCTGGAAGGCCTGAGAGCTCTGGTTCCCAACTGAGGCTGCCTTAGTGAGATCCCTGAGGGCAGACTCAGGTTGCTGGTTCCAGCTTTCCACACTCCCCTCTCCCCAGCATGCTCAGGACTGACTGGTGAGGAAACTTTACTGCTGAGGTGCCACTCAGAGCAAGGTAGATACATTTTCTTTCCTTGGAAGGCCCAGTGGAGATAGCCCTCACTTCAAGACCAGAACAGATGGTTCAACTGGTAAAGCCACTTTCCAGGGAGCCTCACAACTTGAGTTCAACACATGGTAGAAAGAGAGAACAGACTCCTGCTAGCAAGTTACACTCTGACTCTACATGTAAGCACATGGATGAATGGATGAATGAATGAATGAATGAGTGTAATAATTATTTTGTTTGGTTTGTTTTTCCGTGTAACCTGTCCTGGAACTTGCTCTGTAGACCAGGCTGGTTTCAAAATCATAGATCCACCTGCCTCTGCCTCCCTAGTGTTGGAATTAAAGGCATGTGCCCCCACTGCCCAGCCAAATGTAATAATTGTTTTTAAAGGGCCAGATTAGGAAGAAGCAAGATGGGCTCCAGGGAGGATGGTCGAAGTGGCTTCCTTGTTCTCTCTCCCTTCCTGTCTTTTAGGACACACCTCATAGCACACCTTGACAATCTGGGGTATAGGGCTCCCGGTTTTCCCCTAGTCTGGTCTAGGGAATGACCCCACTACGCCATTTGCACAGTAATAGAAATGCAGAATGTTGGACTTGAGATTGGAAAGTAGGAGGTGAGGATTGAGCAGGCTTGAGCTTCAGGTAGGGACTTTTTCCTCTGATGGTGCTGGGTTTAGAACTCAAGACCTTGGGCACGGAGTTACAGTTCCTGGTAGGAACTTTTAAGCTGTGCTCCTTCTCTTTCAACATCACTGTTTGATGATCTGGAGCACATGGTGGACTCAGAACTGAGACATTTGGACAGGGTGGGAGAGAGACCTCTATAGGGCACAGAGAGAGCCCTACACATTTAAGTATATAATCTTCATCTTTTTTAAAAACATTTATTCATTTATTTTTTTATGTGTATTGTTTTTGCCTGCATATGTATGCCTGTGTAAGGAACTGTAGTTACAGACAGTTGTGAGCCACCATGTGGTTGCTGGGAATTGAACTCAGGACCTCTGGAAGAGCAGCCAGTGCCCTTAACCTCTGAGCCATCTCTCCAGCCCCTTCATCTTTTTTTGTAGATTAAGTTTTGTGTGTGTGTGTGTGTGTGTGTGTGTGTGTGTGTGTGTGTGTGTGTCTGCATATGTAGAGTACACATGCCACATTGCACACGAGGAGGTCATAGGATTCTAACTCTAGAGGAATTGGTCTCGCCTTTCCCAATGTCATCCAGCTATGAAACTCAGGTCACAGCAAGCTCCTTTACCTGCTGGCCCATGCCTTTGAAAAGCCCTTCCCACCTGAACCATAAATACATACACACAGCCTTTGAAGTTTTTCAAATTGGTAGTGAGTGAATACAGTCAAAGATTAAAACAAAGCAAAACAGAAAGAGCCTAAAGGGTTAAGCCAGGCAGGTAAGGCGATGAAGATGTAACCAGAGGGACTGTCACCCTTGAGCCGCTCTAATTCTGCAGAATGAACAAGGAGACCTGGCAGCATCCTGTTCATCCTGACCAGTTCTCGGGCTGACATCTCAAGGTGACAAGTTACTGGCAGGTAACATGAAAAACTGAAAACATATCAATCCAGGGCCAGCCCAGGGGAAAGCCTGTCCAATTTTATCATGGTCCGTAGACTCCATCTTGAGCATTTTGACTAAGGACTGGTATGCTCCTGGCCAGCCATCCTGCTTAGAAAGAAAATTACATTTCCTGACAGTGTGGCAGGATGTTCCAAGCATCATGTTATAAGACTGTGTTGGCATTACCTAATAGTAACTGGTCACCGTTACAGGCCACCCTGGGCAGGACTCACTGTAGCAAACTGGGTGACTTGCCCCACACATCTAGAGACTTTCCGTTCATCCTCGCCTTGGCTGTTAAAAAGCAACTGGGGAATTGACCCCACCAGTCATTTACACCATATGAATATAAGAATCTTTCTTGTGTGATTCGGAATTCAGTCTACACTAACACCTCGTTCTCTGCTAGCCCTGGTGGGTTAGCTTGAGGTCTCTGACTGCAGAATCCTGCGTTCTTCACTCTGAAAGAGACCTGAAGATCCCCCCAATGTGCCTCACTGATAGAAGGCAGGGAACCCGAGCCTGTGTCATTCTTTAAATCGATGTTGTGAGGGTGCTGCTTGCTGGCCCTGTAAACTTCCTTGGATACCCAGGAGGCAAAGGTCAGCCCTTGGGAACATCCCTGATGTGACCCACATCCCGGATGAGTGTAGCCAGTGAGTTTTGAACACCATGTCTATCTAAGGCCCTAGAGCATAGTTGGAGAATGTAGTTTACTGATCTGGAAGAGACTTTGGAAGAATGCTGTCTTTCCCTGTCCTTGACGACTGTACTGAGCCAGTATTTTCAGGGATCACACAAGGGCCTTGTGTTTTAAGGTGGACTCGGCATAGGTGACAGTGAGTCCATCCTGGAACTTCTGCAGGTGGGAACAGAGGGCGGTGATTCCACTGGCACAATGGACCCTGTGCCACCAGTCCCATGGGTCGGGAATCTGTAAGTGGGGAGATGAGAGTTGAGGGGTGGCCATACTGCCTGGCCTGTGTCTGTATTTTTGCCCTGATGGAGTGGGCAGGAGCCAGTGGCTCTGCTCCTAGGGTGGGGGCTATGAACAAGATGTGTGACCCGTGTGACTCAATGACAGAGACGCCTCTTAGTTCTCTTGTTAGCCACAGGTTCTTACCCTTGTGTCCCCTACCCCCACCACCCACTCTGGTCTGTCAATCTGACCTTTAGACCACCTGGGCGGACTATCTGGCTTTCCCTATGAGCTCCGTTAGGTTCCTGTGAAGAACTCCTCTTTTTTTATTTATTAATAATTTATTTATTTTTATATTATGTTCATTGGTGTTTTTCCTGCTTGTATGTTTGTGTGAGGGTGTCAGATCTTGGAGTTACAGACAGTTGTGAACTGCCATGTGGGTGCTAGGAATTGAACCCTGGTCCTCTGGAACAGCTGCCAGTGCTCTTAGCCACTGAGCCATCTGTCCAGCTCCAGAACTCTTCTTACTTGGCCAAAAGGGGCAAATCCTTCCCCCTCACCCCCAAGTCAGCTGGCTGACTTGAGTGCATGTGCTGTGGATCTGGCAAGCTCCCTTATCCACATCTCCAAAGGCGAATTCAGAATGTCCTAGAAGTTGGCCTCCTCCCCATGAATGTGGCAGCTCCAAATGTTACCTTGGCTTTTTCCTCTCAAATAAATCCGATATTGTTCATATCATAAGAAACCTTGAGGTGTGGACCTGGGAACTTATGTGTTGATCTTCTGAGTTCTGTTTTGCTTGGATTTTCTGGTGACATGATCAATCATCAAATTTCACTATAAACTTTAATGGGTGACTGTGAACAAGGGATTTGAGATTTGTATTCATTGAGCTATTAGAGACCTGGAGTTTGTTTTGAATCAAGGAAAAGAATTTGAACCTCTCTGTTGTATGTGTATATATAGGAAAAGGATAGAACGTTAATAATATCTAATATTGATTAATTTTGAAGAGCTATGTGGATTTTTAAAAATGCAGGGTTCAAAGGTTAGGAGTTTTTTTGTTTGTTTGCTTTTGTTTTTCAAGACAGGATTTCTCTGTGGCTTTGGAGGTTGTCCTGGAACTAGCTCTTGTATACCCAGGCTGGTCTCGAACTCACAGAGATCTGCCTGCCTTTGCCTCCCAAGTGCTGGGATTAAAGACATGGGCCACCAACGCTCAGTTGGTTAGGAGCTGTTTTGATAATATTGTCATTGGAAACAGGTTTGGAGAAGACCTCGCTAGAAAAACTGAGTTCAAGATCAGCTTGGTCTACAAAGTGAGTTCCAGGACAGCCAGGGCTACACAGAGAAACCCTGTCTCAAAAATCCAAAAAGGAAAAACTGGGTCTGATCCATAAGGCAAGAGAGCAGGTATGCTGACAGTGGATGACATTAAGCTTGGTCTCTTGAAGAACAGGGAAAGTCCTTCGGGCCTAGATCCTTGTGTGTTTCTTGAAGAGCACAAGGAGCAGTGTGGGGGCCATCTCATTTTGATTACTGAGAAATGGAAACAGAAGGTAACCCTGACAAAGTCATTTGGGGACAGAGACAGGTTTTGAGTTCAGGCTTTCATCTGCAAAGGATATGAGTAATTTTGCATCTTTCCCCCTATCTGACAAGGCCTTGGAGACAAGCTAGTGACTGTTTCCCAGGGTGCTAACCCTCAGCCCTGTGAGAAGAGAGAGTGGGGGGGGGGGGGGAAAGAAGGAGACGCAAGCTCATGATGTCCTATCATGAGTGTTTTACAGTATGTTGTGGTGGGGTGCAAGGACAGAGTGTGCACGTGGAAGATGCCACTGCCGGTCGCCAGTGAGCTCCTTGACCGGCAGGGAAGAGTCAAAGCATGTGCCCATTTGGAATTTAACTTGCTGGTAGAATGCTAAAGATAATTCATCTCAAAGAAGCAAATGTAAAACATGTGTTTTTGAGGCTAACATTGTATACTTAATGTATTCATGTATGTTTTTAAAAAAAAAAAAGCGTGGAGAATCCACTATGGACATTGACTTTGAAGTACAGATATTTATAGACCAGTCAAACAAAACAGACCTGGTGCCAGAGACACAGATTTGATGTGGGCTGCTGTTTGTAGGGAAAGAGCTGACTTTCCATGCTGAACCTGCAGCTCCTGGAATTTGGGTGTGCTTCCTAGTGTGGCGCATTTGGAAGGTGGGAGTTGGTGATTCTCCATGTGGCTATGTCAGGTGTCACCAGGATTGTGCAACAGAGAACAGAGGGAGGCTGGTGAAGGTGCTTTATATGCCGGGGACTCTTCTGTTACAGAGCAAACTTTAAGTCCAGTCCTCAGTTCATCACTAAGACACCCACAGAAAGATTCTGCCGTCTTCCCCATAACTCACAAACTCATAGAGCTCTAGGCTTCTCCACTGTGCTGTAACACTCGTACGGGATATCAATGAGGGTGACATTTCAAAGAACTGCCAGACATCAGGTTTCCAAGGCCTTCCTTATTTTCTCAGTTTCATTTCTGTTGCTGTGATAAAATACCCAGGCACAGAGCAACTTAGGGGAGAGGGGGTTCATTTTAGCTCACAGTTCCAGGCTGCCGTCCATCACTTCCAGGCTGTCACTGCGGCAGGAGCTTGAGAGGGCTGTTCGCATTGCATCTGTAGGCAAGGGCACAGAAAAATAAAAATGCATCCACGCTTGTGCTCACCTCACTTTCTCTATTCTGTCTTTAAAGAGAGTTCTTAAAAGGATTTAATCAAATCATATAATACATGTCAAAAATATAATCAAATCTGAAGCAAATAGGGAGGAAGTAAAATTCATTAAGTTTAATTTCATTATTTAATTAATTTATTTACACTTTCTCTATTCTTATACAACACCCCAAACCTAGGAATGGTGCCACCTACTTCCAGCAGGGCCTTCCCACATTCTTTAATGAATCAAGATCGTCCCTCACAATTAAACCAGTGACCTGATCTAGGCAATTCCTCATTGAGATTCTCTTCCTTGGTGACTTAGATCATGCCAAGTTGACAGCTCATACTGACCGCTGCAGCTATGAATACTCTTCCAGGATTCCTTATAGGGAAATGATGATTTCTATATGTGGGGATGTGGTTATTCACCTGAGTGTGTTGACAGTGGAGAAAACTGAAGCTCATGTAAGTACCCACACAAGACGAAGAGTCATTAGCAATAACATGTGGCACTGTACAACTGGTACTCACTGTATAACTGTTTATCGAGGACCTACTATGTGGTAGGTATAGAGTAGGTGGGAAGCATGTGGTTCCGTTAAGTTCGATGTGATCTGAGCCTTCTTGGAGTTCAGGGTTCTGTCATAGAAGCAGATTCTATGCAATGGGAAGCAGAGTGAAGTAGACCCAGCATGCTTGTGGTCTGGATCATGTTAAATCATGGAAACCCCAGGAAGTTTGAATCTCTACCAGGGATTCAGAGACTCTGAGTAATAGAACATGACTGTCTACTTCGTGTGTGTGGCTTTTAAGCATTCCATGATGACCACTGTGATGTTGTAATAGGAAAGCGAATTTCTGGGCCAGTGAGATGGCTCAGTGGGTGAAGATGCTTGCCACCATGCCTCCTGACCTGAGTTTGGTCCTTGAGACACACATGGTAGAAGGACAGACCTGATCCCAGGAAGTTGTTCTCTGATCTCCACATGCGGGGACACACACGCCCACATCCACACACTAAATAAGTAACTATGTGTGGAGGGATGGAATTAGAAAAGTGGCATTCTAGGAACAAAAGGCACCCGTGAAACCCAAGTTTTAGACTCCGTTCTTCCTTAAACCTGCTGGGAGGCCTTGAATGGGTATGCGGGAAAGAGAGCAGGGAGATGCCTGAATTTCCTCCGGGTGTGAGCAAGGGCCTGGGGGCTGCCAGCTCAGGGTTCCAAGGGCTTCACCCTTCTTGTGGTCATTGGGGAACTCTCCCACAGGGCATCTGAGAGACAACTGTAGCCAGGTTACCGTGCTGACTTCTTGGTCCCTGAGCACTGTTAGTCTTCAGAGTTTGATCTTCTGGGAATCTGCTGATGTACTCCAATGGGGAAAAATAGCTTCTATTTTGGGTATATGTAATGAGCATTCTTCCCCGACATATGTACCGTGCATTCTTCCCACCAGCCTGGTCCCAGAGCCTCGTTAGTCCTAAATGAACATGCAGGACGCTATATTAATTATGAGGCTGTTGGCCGTTCGCTATGATTTCTTAATGGCTAGCTCTGACTTAATTATTAGCTCATAATTACTAACATATTTTTATAAGGTCTTACCTTACTGAAGACACAGCCTCATGCATCCTCTCTTTCCACGATCACATGGCAACTCCCTTCTCTTGACTACATTTCCCAGAATCTTCCTCTACTCCTAGTCCCACCTATCTTGCTTCCCTGTTGGCCAACAGTGCTTTATTTATCAACCAATAGGACAACATATACACAGAAGGACTTCTCCCATTAGGTATATGATAACTAAATTAGGGAAACACCTTTTGCCCAGCAAATAAACCCCAATAAGACTGATTTCCCTTGAGCAACTCAGCCAGATCTCACTGCAACCCAATAAAGCAAAATGACAACAGCTCCATCCATGGAGTTCTATATAGGTGCCTAGCCCTATATTCAAGCGCTTTGCAGATATCTTGCAGGCTAAGACTCATGATACCCATAGGTATTCACCATTCCCAGAGTTGGTCACCTGTGGTAGTTCACACCTGGATGCAGACTCCAGGCTGTACACTCTGAGGCAGCTTTTTAACATATGTCCTGTGCTGCCTCCCACTCCAAGAAGCCAGCCTGTAAAACCCGATGTCTGAAGCCAGGAGTGAGGGATTGAGGAGGCCATCAAGTGGATACCAGGAGCTTGGGGAACACAGAGCTGAAGGTGAACACACATTTTCTGGAAATTCCACGAAGAGAAAGCTAGTGGAGCTGCCTTGCTGGGGTTGTCAGTGATCTTGTGGATTTTTACAGGGGAAGATGGGAGCAAACACTTTCATGCTGTAACAGCCTTCTCTGTTGACAGTCAAAGGGCAGGTGTCCCAGCACTCCTACACGCATCTCCCAGAAGAGTAATGCTTACATGAAGACCTGACCTTTGCTTCTCTTTTAATCTGAAGTATTTTCCTTGCTGGATTCCAGTTTTACTTATTTGTCAGGCATTAATATATAAGAGATATAGGAATCATCAAGGATACACAGGCAAACTTGAGATGATGACAAAAGTCATCGCTTGGCATCATTGAAACAATGTCGCAATATGGCAGCTACTGTGTCCTGTGAGTTCAATTCCGCTATATTTCAGTTTCACTCAATTCTTCCTACATAGTATGACTAGATTTATCTTCCAAAGATATTGTTTTCAAGGTATTACCTACTATCCATAGAGTATTCCTTGGCACCCCATTGTCCACGTTAAACTCAAACTTGTAGGATAGGACTTCAGATTCCTCATGGTCTGACTCTAACTTTACATTCTCAGTCATCTTTCTATAATTCCTTGAATGACTCTTTGCTCAGAAGAGCCAGCCTATCCCATGGGTCTCTGTGCTCTTGGCTGCTTAACTCTAAACATTTGTTGTTCCCTCAAACCCTTCCCTTTTTCTTTTTTCAAGACAAGGTTTCTCTGTGTAGCTCTGGAGCCTATCCTGGCACTCGTTCTGTAAACCAGGCTGGCCTCCAACTCACAGAGATCCGCCTGCCTCTGCCTCCTGAGTGCTGGGATTAAAGGCATGCGCCACCTCTGCTCCGCTATCTTCTGTTTTTAAAATGTATTATTTTTAGTGCGTGCGTGTGTGCGTGTGTGTGTGTGTGTGTGTGTGTGTGTGTGTGCACGCACACATGTGCATACACATGCCACAGAACATTTATGGGTCGTCAGGATTGCTGGGCAAGCACCTGCAAGACCTGCTGAGCCGTCTCATCTCCCAGCTTCTGAGTCTCTTTAGTTTTCACATGATCATAGGAAGCACTTGGATAACATTCACTGTGTGGAATGTGTCCTTTTGGGGTTCTCCAAACAGGGGTTTAATCTTCCCGTGGTTTTACTGGGTAGATTGTGTTCTGTTCCCACTTTACAGCTAGCAGCACTTAGCCACAGAGAGGTCACATGACTTTCCCAAGCCCCGACAGTCCAGCAAGGGCTGGCTTCCCAGCTGCTGTGTCTGCACGTCTTGTCAGTCCCATGCCTTCTGTTTGGTTTTGCTTTGAGTGGTAGACAGTGTCTCACATAACCTACACTGGCCTTCCTCAGACTTCCCGTGTAGCCAAGGATGGCCTTAGCCTTCTGTTCTTCCCCCACCCACAACCATGGGCTACTGGAATGTGTTGCTGTACTTAGATTATGGGATGCCAGGAAACAAACCCAGGGTTTATGCATGCTAGGCAAGCATTCTGCCAACGGAGCCCTATCCATATCACCAGATGAGGTATTGGTATAAAGGGTAAAAGTTGAAGCTTTTGTGTTTGGTGGGGAGAGTTCAGTGTTACCCATGATCTATATAGGGATACCTTGTCCCCAAACACCAGGGGCAGATCATTTACTTAGGGGTTAAAGTTCCTGGGTTGGACCCTCAACACTAAAAAGAAAAAAGAAAACAAACAAACCCAGAAATGTAGCCTTCTTATGGTTTCATTACTTCTCAGACAAGTGTACCAGTGCCCGCCCCCTACCCCCGCCAGCCTGCCCCCTATCCAATCCTGTATTGGTGAAGATTTCTGGTAATTACTGGCAGCTTCTGTGCCTCAAAAGACGCTTGGCTTCCCAATGGCCACTGTGGCAGGTGGGGGCGGGGAGGGAGACTTCCTGTGGTCTTCACCTCCAAGTCTTGACTTCAGTTCTGAGAGTTGAGCCATGTTTCCTTCCTCGAACACTGGCAGAGCAGGAGGAGCCAGCGTTAGCTGATCAAAAGCCCAAGTGTAAATCTACAGCGAGAAGCCCAACAGCTTGGAAATGACGATATAAATAGACAACTGGAAGAGAGGCTGAGAGCCACTGGAAAAGCCAGTTAGCCTCAGCTCACTCCATGCCATTGTTCAATGTCAAGAGCAGGGTTAATGATCTCACTGTACAGGTCTTGGAAGAGTACTGAGTCTTGAGGAATTTTCTACCCCCCATCTCCCGTGATCAAACCCTCAATTCACTTCTACCCCAACTCTGGTTTCAAGTGACCCTTTAATTCCTTAGAGATGTGCTGGCTGGAAGCTGGGTGGGTTTTCCCCACCCCCACACTTTGCATATCTATACACACTCCTAACCCTGATGGATTAAATAGGATGCTCCCATGTTGTTGGTAGGTGGGGTGTCTGGGAAGGAAGTAGCCCTTGAATGTTGTCAGAATGGTGAATTCCAAGGCAAGGTGGCCGCTGGGTTCCCTGCTCTATTAACCATCATTCCAAGAAGGTAAGTCAAAAACCGCCTTTCAGTGTTATCATTTGAGACAAATTGGGTGATGGGAGGTGGGGGGAGGCGGGGACAGGGCTCTTGAATCACACATAGTATTGGGGCTGTGTGCTGAGTTGCCTGGGATAGTTACTATTCAGCGTGGAAGTGTGAGGGGGCAGGGAAGTTTGATCGTCCCTGAAAAAGGCTGGTCTGGCTACAGGAGTAAGCTCCTGGGGAAGGGGCAGGGCCAGGAGAAAAGGAAAGCCACAGCCAGGCTGGTATTAAAGGTGTAAGGATTCACACACTATGCTGGCCTGCCCCGTCACCTGGCAGAATGTCCTCAGGCAGTACCCCGGTCAACATGGAGGTGCAAAGGACCCCTTTAAAAGAAACACCCCAGCCTACTTAAGCTCTCTTTCTCTCTCTTTCCTGCTGTTCCCCTGGGGCAGACAGGCTTTTCCTGTCTCCCTCTGCTCTTCTGTCCTCTCTCTGTCTCTGTGTCTCTTTTCTCTTCCCTCACCTTCCCCCAACCCCCCTTTCTAATAAAACTTCTCACTAAACTCTGTCTGCCTGGCATGTTTGTCTCTCAGCCTAGGTCCCTTGCCTGCCATGGAATCTGCCAAGGTTCCCCTCATACATTACCATAACAAAAGGTTTCTCCTTTTGCATGTCCACAGTCCTGGTCCTCCTGATTGTTTTTTTGTGAGGTCAGCCTTCAGCCCCCCACTGTGACCCGTCCCTGTAATGTCTGTCTTGCTGTAGCCCATAATAATCCCGGAAGAGAGAGCCTACCACCCACCCCGAAAGATGACCTATGGAGAATCTGAAATAGTGAAACTGAAATAGCGACTGTCCTTGTCCTTGGTGGGTTTGAGAGTTCCCTTCACCCACAAGCCCTCTGTGTGCTACCTGAAAAGCACCATTCAGGGATGGCGAGTTAAGCTGATCACACCTGAGAGCCTACTGCTGGGTCGAGCCCAGGTCCATCATCATAAGCTGTACTTCAAAAAGCTCTTGACATAGCTCAAGAGGACAGCCCAGGACATCTAAGCTTCAACAAGGTAGGGACGCATGAGTGATGCGTACTTTGCACAGCCCAAGATCAGTTAAGCTTGGAGAAGCCCTCTTTAAAGAAAGAGTGTAAACCGGGCTGTGGTGGCGCACGCTTTTCATCCCAGCACTGGGGATGCAGAGGCAGGCAGATCTTTGTGAGTTCAAGGCCAGCCTGGTCTATAGAGTGAGTTCCAGGACAGCCAGGGACCCTGTCTTGGTAAACAAAACAAAAACAAACAAAAAAGTCTCGAGTGTAAAATGTAAATACAGAAGGTGTACTAGGGCAGTGGAGGAGGGTTTCCTAGAGTGTTGCAAACCTTGGGTTCAGTCTGCAGCACCAAACAAACCGAAACAACAACAAACAAACACCACAACAAAGTAGAAGGGTGAACACTTAGATGAGAGAAAACACAAGGAAGTATATGTCTAAAAGCCTGACAATTGAAATATCCAGAAAAATAACATGCTGTTACTTTTAGTCATCTCTGTAATGTGCTCCGGCATTGCTTTTTCCTGCATTTTCTGAACTGTGAGCTCATCAGTCATTTCTTCATAGACCCTGATTTTGGAATACAGTTTTCTGCATGGAAAGCTAGCAAGCCCATTTGTTCACTGCCCTGACATGGTTGGTTGGAATATTTTGTTTTTTGTTGTTAGAATAACTTAGAAAAACATTAAACCTCATAATAGATTATTGCTAATGCCATGTAAGTTTTTTAGGAGACATTGTCAGTTTTGACAAAATTTCTTTTTTTACAGCACTTGTAAGTTTTTTTTGTATAGTGACTTATTTTAACTTTCTATGACCTAGAACAGATAAAATGTGTATCTCATTGTCTGCCATGTAGTAACTGCTCAATAAACAGCCATTATGGCTGTCCTCATTTCTTCTTGATCACTAAGTCTTAGACTATATGCTTCAGGATGTCAATTTGAGATATTGTGTCCTCCCTTGTCCCTCTTAGCTCACTTATAAGACTTCAGTAGGGGTCATGCTCGCCTCTGGTTAAATTCACAGCTGTCTTTCGTTGTTAGCCTTGGATTCCTTACAATTAATTTCTCATTCATAATTCCCCATCTATCAGCAGGACTCTACAAACATGGCCTCATTTTACTAATTAGAGCAGACATTAAAAGTGTTCTGTAAAGTTTGCAATTTGGGTCTTTCCTCTTGAATCATTTTAATCTTATAAAGTCTTGTCACCAAACTGTCAAGATGTCTTTTTTCTATTTTGTTCTGTTAAAAAGTTTTGTGGTATTAGACATTTCTATAGGTAGGAAATGAGACTCCATCTATCGTGAACTCGGTATGGGTGTTTGTAAAGGTACTTCTGGTCACAAGCAACAGAAAAGTCATCTCAGGCTTCAACCACAGAGATCTGTCAGCTTCTGCACAGAGTCTTCTATCTCAGCTATCTCAGAGCCTTTGTAGTTGATGGTGGGGCTGGGCCCACCCACCCATGAGGCTTGTAGATTTCATTTTCTTCTAGCATTAGTATTTTTGTTGTGGGGTGGGGTGTGTGTGTGTGTGTGTGTGTGTGTGTGTGTGTGTGTGTTAAGACAGAGTCTCAGACTCAATGCAATTCTCCTACCTCAGCCTCCTAAACACTAGGGATACACAAGTAATCCAGGGGTCACTGGAAGATGACCTTAGTCTCTTCCCAAGGACCGTGCCCTCAGTGACCTAAGGACATCCCACAAAGCCTTGTCCCTAATTTCCCATCAGTTCACCCCATACCATACTGAGGACCAAGCTTTTAACATGGCTCCACATCTAATTTTATTTTTTGTTTTTTGTTCGTTTGATTTTTTGAGATAGTTTCTCTGTTTAGCTCTGTAGACCAGGCTGGCCTCGAACTTACAGAGATCTGCCTGCCTCTGCCTCCTGAGTGCTAGGCATGCACCACTATTTTTATTTTATGTATTTTGCCTGCATGCACCACATGGCTACAATGCCCACCAAGGCTAGAAATAGTACTGGATCCCCTGGAACTGAAGTTAAAGATGGTTGTGAGCTGCCATGTGGGTGCTGGGATTCAAACCCTGGTCCTCTGGGAGAGCAGCCGGTGTTCTTAACTGCTGAGCCATTGCTCGGGTCCAGGGCCTTCACTTTTTATCTTACCCCTCCCTATGTTGTTAAAATGTCTAGGTTCCCTGGTCAGGGAACCAATGTTGTTAAAATGTCTAGGTTTACCCAGTAACAAGACACAAACCGTGACTCAACGATCCCATGTGGAGTTTTATTGGTAGACAGGGAGGGAAAGGGGGGTGAGAGGTAACAAACCTGTGTAGAGCTGAGAGAGAGAGAGAGAGAGAGAGAGAGAGAGAGAGAGAGAGAGAGAGAGAGAGAGAGAGAGAGAGAGAGAGAGAGAGAGAGAGAGAGAGAGATGAGAGTAAGAGAGAAGATGAGATGGAGAGGAAGACGAGAGTAAAACAGAGTGTAAAAGGGCAGGGGTCAGTCCTTTAAAGGGTTCCTTTGCACCTGCGTGTTTCTCACAGAACTCGGGCTGGCCAGAGTGCTGCCTGAGTGTATGAGTGTATCCTGCCAGGTAACAGGGCAGGCCAGCGTTAATGCCTGAACCTTTCACCCTACCTATAAGTCATTTGACTTCTCTTTAGCCTCAGTGTCTGTCCTCTGTCCACAAGGATGGCAGTGCCTTCCTTACGAAAGATGGGCAGTAAAAAATGAAAGAAATAATGCAGGCAGAGCTACTGGCACAATGCCTGGTCTGCGGGGACCACGGGAGAGCTGTGCTCTGCAGTTCCTTGGATGGTGTCCTCAAGGGCTTGTTCTCCATTGTTTTGACTGCTGTTGATCTAAATCACCAAATGTCTCCAAGCAAAATTGACATCGTTTGTGGTTCACTCTGGGGAAACTAGGAGCAGGGTGGCATTTATAAAGACCGTCTGTGGGCATGCCAGGTTTCTACCAATAATGAGAAAGGTGGACTGTGTCTGTCAGACCTGCTGCCTGGAGGGAAGGAATGTGAGACTCACTTTCAGACTAGGGTTTTGTCCACACCCTTCCGAATAGAAGCATCGGGAAGAAAGTCAGAGGTGAGCTGTGGAGCAGCTGACTCCCCAGCAGGACTCTGTTCTGACCTTTCCATCTATTTGGCTGGAACTGGAGTTTTGCATTTTGATGTTGGATTTTCCAAAACCTTACACCATGGGCCATTGTGATGTCTCATCTGATAAAGATGCCGGTTGCCGGTTGCCGGTTGCCATGACCTGAGTTTGATCCCTGGGACCCACGTGGTAGGAGAACCAACTCCTACACATTTTCCTCTGACCTCCACATGTGTCCTCATATGCATACACACATGAGCCTACATTAATACGTGTAATGAAAGAAAACCAATTCTTTGTAAGAATGCAAAAGTGAAGAACAACAAAAATCTAGTATCATAGCACTCACGTAGGGACAGAACCTGTGGTCAGTTTCAATATGAATTTATAACTGCTGCATGAAGCTGGGTGTGTCAGTGCATGCCTTTAACCCCAGGCCTGGAGAGGCAGAGGCAGGTGGATGTCTGTGAGTTTGAGGCCTGTTAGGTCTACATAGTGAGTTTCAGGACAGCCAGGGCTACCTAGTGAGACCCTGTCTCAAAAAACACAAACCAAACAAAACCAAAACAGAAAACTTTTCTAAGGAGTAAAATTGACCAAAAACTAAAGAAAAGAGACCCCCCAAAGCAACTTCCAGGACGGGAGGCCTTAAAGTTAATAATTCTTGCTAGGTCCAGAAATTTGAATAAAAATTATGGTAAACAAGATGAAGCCCACAGATTGCTATTGGTAGGTGTCAATGACCTTTACCATCAATATTGCAAGGCTGCCTTTTCTCTATATGAAATATATACATATATATATATACATACATACATACATACATACATATAATTTGTTTTGCAGCCCAGGCAAGAGAAGCAGTGGGCAAGGTGTTCATTTAGTTTAGGCAAGAAACTGAAAATTTGAAAGGTTTAACTCCTGTCTGCCAGTGCTTCCCACTAGTCCCGCAGTGAGCCAGCACTAACCTCCCTGCTTTCACTTTTGGTTAGTTACAGCCTCCGGCTGCCAGTATTTGAATATGATTCTTTTCTGAGGCTCCTTTTCAAAAAGTTCAAGGCAGTATAAAAATACATAATATTCAGCGATCTGACCAAGCGCTAATGTTAAGTACTCGTTTTGGGACTTAAAAATAAATCTATCAAACAGATTTGAAACTATAGACTCTTACTGTGTCTTGAAAAATGATAGTCGGATAAACAGAAAGAAAAAAAAGGGAGGGGGGACCACTTAGCCGAAGTCATCATGGTTTTAGTAGCAACAGTGGCAGCAAACAGTTCGGTTTGTACAAACAGGAGGTCGACAATTCTTTATTTAATGTTAAACAGGAAACCGAAAGCAATCTGTAGCACTGTGGTGAGTTCGCAAGGAACCTGTTATTTATCAGTGCTGGAAAAAGCCAGCAGACATTTTATCTATTTGCTTAAGACGATAATGTCTTCATGAAAATCTTAACCCAAACATGACCGCTGGAAGCAGGGTCTGTGTCATCAGGTTCTGAGGCAACCGGTTCGCTCCCGAACCGAAGGAAACTTAAAAGCAAATAGCAAAACTCTCCATGAGTGGAACAGTCACTTGTATTTCTCCTTTGTGTGGGGCTGTCACTCATCCAACATGTTCGTATGAGTATTCTTTCTGAAGACCTGGGCTTCATTTTAAGGTCAGCCTTCAATTTCTAGAGAATATAATTTGCCTGTTATTTTTAGGGCTTCATGATTGCTCATAATAACTAATAAAAAAAACAGCAGAGAAATAAATGTGTAACAGCTGTGTCTGCTTAACTTGATTAAAGGCAGTAGAAAAAAAAGTAAACAGAAGACTAATGTGACAATAGACAGCAGGGACAAGTATCCCTGTCATTGTGAGAAGTCTTCCAGACGTAACTTGCCGCACGTTGGAAGGCCGGCCGGGTCTGTGTTTAAAGTTTACTTTACTGTTTGTCTTGAGTGGGATCAGTGTTGTAGTGAATAATTTATAGCCAGCATGAATGAGCTCATTAGTCACCTTTTCAGACTTTAAATGAGTTTTGTGGTTGTCATTACTCGAGCCTTCTGTTCAGCCGCCGAGCAAAATGACAGCTTGGCAGTTGGCTGCCTTGTCGTCGGGGGCCGCCTGTTCCCCTTCAGGCCTGTGCTGGCTTTTGTGTTTCATTGAAACCTTGCTTTTCTTACCCTGTGCTGGGCCAGGGACTCTCACATTTCAGGGTCTTATGTACTTGAAGTCTCAAAGAGAAGTTTTGGGGGAAATAAAAAAAAAGAAAAAAGGTTTGGTAGTGTCTGCCAGAGAGAGTGAAATGGATGAAAGGAATTCTCTCTCTCCCTCCCTCCCTCCCTCCCTCCCTCCCTCCCTCCCTCCCTCCCTCCCTCCCTCCCTCCCTCCCTCCCTCCTTCCCTCCCTCCCTTTCCCTTCCCCATTTCTCTCCTCCCCCCATCTTTCTGTGTGTGTGTGTGTGTGTGTGTGTGTGTGTGTGTGTGATGTGTTTCTTCAGCAACTACCGTGTAGTATTCCCTTTGTGTCTGATGTATGTGACAGTTAAGTTCTTCAAAAGCAGAACAAACAGTGGAGTGTTTTATAGCAGCTTAGCCAAGCTGGGCTCTCACCTGGCAGACAGGTTTTAGGTGGTTGGTGTTTGGGGAGAGAGGGGTTTTGTATTGTTCCAATTCTGATTATGAAGGTGGTCTGGATAAAAACCTTGGTTCACAGCAAAGCTACTTACTGTAATGCATGTGCAGGGGTAATTGAACCTGTATTGTTCCTACAAAGGGGTTGACCAGAAGACCTTTCCAGATCCCAGCCAAGGAGCTGAGGAGATGGCTCTATCATACAATGCTTGAGAGCATGAAAACCTGAGTTTGGATCTCCACCACTGGTATAAAAAGTTGGGTGTGGCAGCACATGTCTGTAATTCCAGTGCTGGAGAGGCCGAGGTAGGCAGATCCCTAGAGGCCCTGCCAGCCTGGCTGAATTGATGAGCTCCAGGAATCAGTAAAGAGACCTTATCCTTACACACACACACACACACACACACACACACACACACACACACACACACACACACGCAGAATCCCAGGCAACATGGAGACCCAGGAGGATTGGGCGTGGCCACAGCCTCTTCCCCAGCACATGCTGATAGGAGACAGTGAGCCATGGAGGCCGCATCCTTCCTGTGCCAGTGGAGGCATGCCTGGGAGCTTGGTGTGTGTGTGCAAGCCTAGCCTGGTTATGCCAGTGGTGGGTGAGGTTTTGAATCAACTATCACAGGGCTGAAGTTGGCCTGGGCAGCTTCCGGGAGCTCTGGTGTTCCCTCCCTCCCGGGCTTGCGCTCCACCCTGACTCCAGAACACTGATATGCACACCTTGGTCCTTGGGTGGCTCCTGTCGCCCAAGTGCCTAGACCTTTGTTCTGAACACTTTTTGACATTTGCTCTGAGCAGTGGGCACTCGTGGCTGCCGTGAGCAGTGTGGGCAGCACCCATTTCTGAGATCCATATTGTTGGATTGCTGACTTAGCCCTATGTGAGGCGCACAGGAAAGATACCCAGTGCTCCTCTTTGGAAGGAATGCCAACCTAAAGGGGATGCCTGGTTGTCTGGAGGCCAAATCTTTGAAAGCAGTCACAGTCAGGTGGCTTTGAGTACAGATGTGTGGGATGCCGTTGAATGCACCCCCAGACACAGTGAGCAGTCTGGATGGTTTCTTCCTTCCCAGCCTCCACCTGCTGAGATGGGGTGCACACAGGCTGTCATCCCTCACAGTTTTGGGCACCTGTTGCTTTCATGAGTCCCAAGATTAAAGGCACAGGGTAGGTTGTGGGCGGCTCAGTGGTAGAACACTTGCCTAGGATCTGAGTGCAAGTCCCAGTACCTCAAGGAGAATAATATCTTAGAGGCATAAAATAGCTAACAAATCATCCAGGATAACATGAATTTTACCCCCAGGACCCCTCCCCCATCCCCTTTAAAGCCAGGTGTGGTGGCACCTGCTTGCCCCAGTGCCTGGGAGGTAGAGACAGGAGGATCCCTGGGGCAGGCTAGTGAGAGACCCTATCTCAAAAATGATGTTTGATACCCAAGGAACAAATTGGGTTTTGGTCTCTACATGCATCTCTACATGCATGTATATACATGTGCATACTCTCCCTTAACATATCACACACACACACACACACACACACAGATAGAGGCACAAGAGACGCTATTTTGAGAGGCAGCATAGGGTTCAAAACACCAAGTGTTAGTGGACTTCACCATGCAGCAGAGACACCAGGTTTGGATGTTGTAACAATCCGAGGAAGTCACTAGTCTCTGGAAGGAACTTTGTACTGTGGGGAAATAGGTTTGCTAATATTTTAAGCTGTGTGCCATTTCCCAGAAATCTTGCCTGCTTTAGTGTTTTTGCTTTCCTTTAGAGAGAACGTGGTGGGCAGAAGAATTGCTTTCTCTCGTATCTCTTTGTAAAAGTAAGATGGGGGAAGGCACGGTACATCTATGGTAGTGGCCAGGCATGGGAGTGAGTCACTCCAGCCACATGCTCACCAGAGAGAATAGCAGAGGCGTCCGTGAGCACCTGAGGAGGAGGGTCAATGAGACTGCTTGTCTTGGTGGAGTTGGCTAGAGACAGGGATATGATGGAGTGTGCTTTTTGTAAAGGAAGTGATTGGAATTTCTGAGTACACTGTGCGATTGGCAGTCTGTCTGTCAAAAAGTAATTACAGTCTGTTTGACATTTGGTATCTGGTTTATTTACCTTAAAAAAGATTTATTTGTGTGTGTGTGTGTGTGTGTGTGTTTCAGCATACATATGAATTTGCACTATGAGCATGCAGGTGCCCATAGAGGCCAGAAGAGGTCATCAGATCCCCTGGACTAGAGTGACAGATAGTTGTGAGCCATGTTGGGTACTGGGAACTGAACTTGGATGCTATGTGAGACTATCACGTGCTCTTAACCACTGAGCCATCTCTCCTGCCTTGGTGGATGGTGTGTGTGGTGTGTGTGTGGTGTGTGTGTGTGTGTGAGAGAGAGAGAGAGAGAGAGAGAGAGAGAGAGAGAGAGAGAGAGAGAGAGAGAGAGAGAGACAAAGGTACAATCCTCTATCAACTGTCATTTAGCATGTGAACTTTTTGGTTTTGTTTTGCAAGTACCACCTTCTTTGGTTAAAAGTCCCCTTATTGGTGGTGGTGCACACCTTTAATCCCAGTACTCAGAAGGCAGAGACAGGCAGATCTCTGTGAGTTCAAGGCCAGACTGGTCTACAGAGTGAGTTCCAGGACAGTCAGGGCTACACAGAGAAACCTGACTCAAAAAAGTCCCCGTACTGTTCTTCCTTTGTGTCCTCATCACGAGTTTTCTCTCTGTGCCTTCATAGCTTCTGTCCCCTTTGTGTCCCTATGCCCTAGGAAGGTCCCTGAGAACTAGCTGGGTAGTGTGGGTTTCTCTGATGTGTCGTAGATTCCTCTGAATTCTGAGGTCTGTATTGGTTCCAAACATCGCATATGAGCAGCTTGACTTTAGGGAGGTGGCCAAACCTCTCTGGGACTTGGGTGCTTCATTTAGAAAATGGAATCAAATAGCTCCTCATACAGCTCCTCATATAATTGATGGGACACTAAAAATTGGGGGCGGGGTGTTTTCAAGGCAGGGTTTTTCTGTATAACATTCCTGGCTGTCCTGGAATTCACTTTGTAGACCAGGTTGGCCTCAAACTCAGATCTGCTTGCCTCTGCCTCCTGAGTGCTGGAATTAAAGGCATGCACCATCACCGCTTGGCTTACTAAAATGATTTTTGCAGAGCTTTTGTGTTGGCTACACTTTTTGTCCCTGTTGACTAATCCCTGGTTTATCTAAAATACAATTTAAGAGAATAGCAGAGGCGTCCATGAACACCTGAGGAGGGAGGTGTTCTCAGATACATGTGGGATAGTGAACAACTTGAGTTGTCAGGTATTCTGTCCCTAGCAGATGAATGAGGTGATATCCAAATAGTGTCCTTTTTTGGTTCATTTAGTATCACAGATTTTGCACTTTTGTAGTTTTGGTTGGTGATATTGCTGTTTAAGATTGTGCCCCAGAGTAGAGTTCTGAGGAGGAGCTGACTGTGATGGGTCCCATGGAGAAATGTGCTTACAAAGCTCCTTTCAGATGTGCCCCATGTAGTCTTTAACCTGGAGCTTGGTGCTAATCCACTCTTACCTGGTCAACTGGGGTTTCTTTAAATGAGAACACAGATAAGGCCACGTGTTGAGTGTTGATAGGAATACTGAGGAATACTGGGGCCAGAGCTTGCAAGCCCCTAACCATTGCCCCTAGGAACAATGGATAAGTGTTTCTGGCTTATACTTTATATATCAATCATCATGTTCACAAAGAGGAGAATGAACAGGGCATAAATGTGGTCCAAAAACCTTAAGACTGACAGTTTCCTACAAGGCAAGCTCTCACTTGCAGGCAGTGTCCCCAGAAGGGTAGGAGATGCCACTGTCCCACTCTTTTGGTGTACTTCAGCTTGTACGGAGGTCCCTAGTTTGGGGGATGGAGGCGAGAAACACATCTCATGTCTTATAACAACAACAACAGCAGCAGCAAAATTGTAGAAGAAACCAGCAAGTAGATGTTGCCCTCTCCAACTAATGCACAAGTGTTTGGAACTCTCGTGTCTTCGCAGAGAAAGTTTGCTACTCAAAAGGCTTAACCTGAGCCTTGGAGGGTAGACAGACTTCCTAATCCCAGAATGTAAGGTTTATAATAGGTAGCAATTCCATTGGCTCCTAGTGCTAGCTTTTAAAAATGGGATCATTTCATTACCTCCCCCATTGAAAAGGTCATGAAATACTTTAATTTTGTGAAAAACTTTGCCAGCATATTCACACCCCTCAGCTTTTACACTATGAACTCTTGATAAATTGTTTTACATAGTCTATGAGAATGCGAAACTCATTAAGGAAAGGGAAAGTCTTTAAAAACTGTTTAAAACTACCAGGAAAATGAAAATTGAAGGTAACAAAAGATCATAGGGCCAGGCTGGCTTATGGTTTACTAATATGTCTCCAGACTCTTATTTCCACAGTTTCTAAGTCTTCATGGTTTTCTTTTTCACTTTTGGTTTTTCAAGACAGGGTTTCTCTGTGTAGCTTTGGCTATCCTGGAACCTACTCTATAGACCAGGCTAATCCCGAACTCACAGAGATTCACCTGCCTTTGGGATTAAAGGCTCGTGCCACCGCTGCCAGGCAGTTTTCATGATTTTAAACACTGTCCTTGAAAACCCTTTTTGGATGTCTTGTGTCGAGCCTTTGGTTATCCCTGCAGGTGCCTGTGCTTGAGAACTCCTGGCATAAACTTGCATGTACATCCCTAAGTACAGCAGGCTTGACTCCTGCTTTCCTGGAATTTACTGCCTCAGGGTTAGAAATCCCTGTCAGTTGGCAATCTAGGATCAATGACAGCTCAGCAAACACATTTTAATTCTTTTTTTTTTTTTAAGGTGGACCCGACCTACACTTATTTATATGAGGCCACCTTCCCATCAGCACCCGCACCCCTGTTTATACTTTTAAGTGTGGGTCAGTCTGACAGATGACTATTACAGTTGCTATCTTTATGTGTTTTTCTTTGACTTCACTGAAATTGAGTTCTTCATGGGGATGTTTCCATTGTTGTTTTTCTTTTTTAGGAATTGGCCCTTTTGATTAAGATGAGTTTTTTTTTTTAAGTTATGAAAGAGTTGCAAATTAAATACATTGAACCCTGTATGGTGGCACATACCTGTAATCCTAGCCTTTGGGAGACTGAGGCAGAAGGACCATGAACCTTAGGTCAGTCTATATGCCAGACCTGATATTAAAAAATGTATGGCCACATACAGTATCCATATATTTGCATATATGAATATTACCTCCCCCTTTGTTAGAGAAGCTCATGTAGCCTTAACCTCCTTGTGTTGTTCAGAATGCCCTTTAACCCCTGATCTCTCCGCCTTCACTTCTAGAGTACTGGGATTATAGGCATGCACCATCACATCCAGTTTCCTCTTTTTATATATAGCAAATATTTACTTTTTTTTCTTTTACAACCCATGATACAGCATACAAATTATAAATTGTTATGCAAATATGTCAGTGTGCAAACTAAATCTGTCTTTTGATTTATTTACTTAACCAAAACCCTGTACCACATGCCTGGGTTCCATTATGCATTCCTTACAAATGTTAATTCATTTCATCATCATCGTGACTCAATGGAAGGCTGTTACAGATTGGATGCTGGACATCCCCCGAAGGCCCATGTATTGCAGCTTGGTCCCTAGGGTGAGTGGAGCCTTGAAGATGTGGGGCCTAGTGGGACATCTGGGCCATTAGCAGCATGTCTCCAGGAGGAGTGTGGGGTCTTGTGACCATCCACTTTCTCGTTAGCGTCCAGTCGTGAGGTGTTTACTTTGTCCTAGTACATATCCTCACCGTGATGTGTACCTCACCGTGGGCCCAAGACAGCAGGGCCGCTGATGGACAGGAGCCTCTAAAACTATGAGACAAAAATGCCTTTCTTTCTTTATATGTCACTCATGTCAGGGTTTCTGTAATAGTGACCCAAAGTTGGCTGATGTAATTAGTTATTATAATCCCATTTCCACTTTAAATTATTAATTATTTGTATATATGATACATGTGTGTGGTGTATGGTGTGGGTTGTGTGTGTGTGTGGTATGTGGTATATGATGTGTGTGTGTATGTGCATGCATGTGTGTGTGTATGTGTGTGTGTGTGTGTGATGGCCAGAGGACAACACCTAGTTCTCCCCCTACCACTGTGCATTCTGGGGATCTAACTTGGGTTGTTAGGCTTACATGGCAGGCCCTTTCACCAGCTGTCATCTTGTCAACCTCCGCCACCTCCATTCCTTCTTTTCTAAGATAATGAAACTAGATAGAGGGAGAGCTGGCCTGGGGTCATCTAGCTGGTAAGTCCTAGCATGTGTCTGTCTGTTTGGCCACCGTTCTGGTCTGGGCATTAGGTTTGGTATGTTTGTGTATTTATTTATGGTGGCTTCCTATATGCTCTCCAGTGAGCTGTAGAGAGGGCTCTTACAGAGGACCCAGTTTTGATTCTTAGTTCCCACATGGCAGCTTGTAACCACCTATCACTCCAGTTCCAGGGGATTCCAAGGCCTTCTTCTGAATTCCAAAGGTACCAAGCACACAGGTGATATGAAGACATACATGTAGACATAATATCCACGTACATAAAATAAAATAATAAAAACAATACTGTAAACCTGGCGTTGGTGGCGCACGCCTTTAATCCCAGCACTCGGGAGGCAGAGGCAGGTGGATCTCTGTGAGTTCGAGACCAGCCTGGACTACCAAGTGAGTTCCAGGACAGCCTCCAAAGCCACAGAGAAACCCTGTCTCGAAAAACCAACCCCCCCCCCAAAATACTGTAAGATAATGTTCACCTGGTCTCCTCCTTTATGGCTGGTGCCACATTTATTTTCCCTGGGATCTCTTTCAATCCTCTTCAGTCAGCAAAGGGCTGGAGTCGATAGCATGTAAAGCAAATCCTTGTTGGCTGAGTGAATTGCCTGGACCTGGTTTCTAGACCACCAGCTTACCACTTTGTTCGTGGTTACAGGGGAGCCGAGAGCTGTCTTACTTCCCTTTGCCTCTAGTAGGTGACTTCATAGGCCCAGGGTTGGCGGGGGAGCCTGAGCTAATGAGTCTCACTCCACCCATCACCTGTACTTTCCCTTATTCCTCACCCCTCCTTTCTCCCTCACAACTCAGCACCCTGGCCTACTCCCTGCTGAAGAAATCCTAAGAAGCCTTTCCCAGGCTCCACCCTGGAGGCTCTGCCTGGTAAACACATGAGGGAATGCACAGAAGACGACAAATGCTGACCAAGTCTAACGCTTCACCTAGGAACTTCCAGGCCATCCAGCCGAGGGTCTCCCTTCTCTACACAAGAGGAAAAGTGGGCTTCTTTTTTCTTTTTGACAATCATAAACAGTGCACTCGTGTTATGACCAAGACATGACTAAGGGGTTGTCTTTACCAGTGCCCTCCTCCTCATACAAACCTTCCTGGTCTTTTGGTGACTTTTATATGTGTCGCCCCCCCAGTCTTAGGGATTCTTGTGGAATTCAGTGAGTCTCATAATGCAGTTCTAAAAGAATGGTTCTTAGGCCTGCAGTGCTTTTTAGGTATACAAAATCTCAGGTCTAGCCTAGACCTCTGGAACCAGAAATTATGGGTGTGGGGAAACAGTTGGCAGCATTTAAATCCGCCCTCTAGGTAATTCTGATGCACAGTTGAATACCAGGAGCGCTGCTCTGATAGGAGGCATGGAACACTCCAAATGTAAGGGTACTCCTTCTAGAAAACAGAAAATGCAAGTGTAAAAGAAGCACGAAACTCCAAATAACTTGTTCTCAGAGGAAACCACTAACTTAATATTTTCCCCCTAATTAAAACAAAACAAAACGAAACAACTTTTGCCAGGTGTTGGTGGCACATGCCTTTATTCCTAGCACTCGGGAGACAGAGGCAGGCAGATTTCTGTGAGTTCCAGGTCAGCCTGGTCTACAGAGCGAGTTCCAGGACAAAACAAAACAAAACAAAACCAAAAAAGATTTATTCACTTCGTGTGTGTGTGTGTGTGTGTGTGTGTGTGTGTTTGAGTATATGCATGGAGGCCAGCAGCAGAGGGTACTGGATCTCCTGGAACTAGAATTACAGGCAGTTGTGTGCTGCCTGATCAGGTGCTAGGAACTGAACCCAAGTCTTCTGCAAGAGCATCAAGTGCTCCTCCTAACGGCTGAGCCATCTCTCCACCCCTCTTCCTAAATTTGTAAAATGTATTTTTACAAAGTTGTCTTCACTCCCTTTGTTTGTTTTGGGGGCTGAGGATGGAACCCAGGGCTGTATGTACATATATTAACTAACGTGTGCTGCAACACTGAGCTACACTCTCAGCCCCCGAGCTGCCTTTTGTGTGAATGGTCACAATGATTTCTGAGCTGTTCTGCCAGCTTTTGGTTTTCTGTTTTCTTCCCCCCCTCCAAAAATTCATGTTGTAGCTATCCAACATCCCATTCATCTTTTTGAATCCCATTTCTCTGAGAGGGATCTTCTGGGTTGTAAAATCCCCAGGCCCTTCCCTTGCTCTGAGGGCAGAGTGTGAGAGAAACACACTGGTATTCCATGAGCTTTGTTATGATGCTTCCACACCTATTTCTTAATACGTAAACCCTGCAGGAACAAGACTTTGGCCCCCTGGCACCTAAACCAGTGTTCGGTAAATATTTGTTCGACAAACAAGGGCATTTTGAATACAATCAAACCATACTCCATAAATCTGTTTGCACCTTTTACGACTCCTGCCTGGAGTAGAGGTTGTCCGCTTGTCTGTGCAGTCATTCCATGGGGGCTGTTTTCTTTTTCGTTTTTTTAGGCAGGGTCTCTCTGTGTAGCCCTGGCTTGCCTCCACAGTGCTGGGATTAAAGGCATGCACCACCACCTCCAGGCTTGCATGGGGGCTTCCTTTTTTTTTTTTTTTTTTTTTTCAAGACAGGATTTCTCTGTGGCTTTGGAGGCTGTCCTGGAACTCACTCTATAGACCAGGCTGGTCTTGAACTCACAGAGATCTGCTTGCCTCTGCCTCCTCAGTGCTGGGATTATAGGCACGCGCCACCAACGCCTGGCTGGGGCCTTTCTTGATGTATATGCTAGAAGCCCATCTGTCTAAGGATCCTGGGATTTTTTTTTTTTAAGGAGTGGCTTCCCAGGTAGTTTTTAAGGACTTCTCCAGGCAAACAAGTCAGGTGTAGGGCACTCCTCCATTTCAGCAGGTCAAACTCCTCTTACAAAGTTACCTGCCTTCTTCTCCCCAAACCTGTTGTATCAGATCTATCACATGCTTTGCGGGGGGGGGGCAGAAGGACAGAGGGACGAATGACTCAGTCAAGATGATTTCCCCAGGAATTTTAACTGGATAACAGAATTCTTAGATGGTCTGCAGGTGGTAGGTGCTAGAAACCACAAGGCTTCAAGAACGCTCACTGGGCAGCTGTGTGCATTCTTAAGCAAGCCAACTCGCAGGGAGTAGCTATACTGGAGAGAAACAAGAAATACCTTGTACCAGAGGGAGGGAGGGAGAAGAAAGGGAAATTGCCTGATGCTCCCTCCCCCCCAATTCCATGTAGCAAGCTGCACAGCCTGCCCTGGGCTCCCCTTTAAATGTGCTTTTTACTAGAATCAGTTGCCCATATGCTGGAAGAGAGGGCCATCTTTCCAGGCTGCCTCAGGTCTTTGAAACCCACATACAGCAAGGTGTCCCTTGTATCGACTTGGTTGGCACTGCTTTGAGGGACACTGACAGCTATTCTATTAGGAACTGTGAAGGAGGAACTGAGGGCCACAGTGACAGGATTCTGCTGTCAAGTAGCTATATGAAACAATAGTTTAAATTATCTGGCTTGCCTGAGATTTCTTGGCACCCAAGATATCAGGGTATATTTGGAAGATACATGGAGGAAATATGAGCATGAGGCTACTCCTACAGGAATTTGGTCCCCGCATACTATTGTCAAGGATACATGTCCCAGAGTCAGGGTTCTGTGGAATCTTAGTTGGAACAGGGCACACTAAGTTCTCTCTGGCTTATAGCAAAGGTCTGGTTGGGTCCATTTTCCACCAACAGCAGGCAGACCTGTGGCCCCTGAACTACTCTCTTTTGGATAGCACCACCTGACATCTCTTAGCACATTTGTAAGGGAAAAGAGAAATTAAGAAATCAAGTTATGGGGCTGGAGAGATGGCTCAGTGGTTAAGGGCACTGGCTGCTCTTCCAGAGGTCTTGAGTTCAATTCTCAAAAATCACAGAGTGACTCACAACCATCTATAATGGAATGCAATAGCCTCTTCTGGCATGCAGGCACACGTGCAGACAGAACACTCATATATAGAAATACATAAATAAATAAAATTTGCTGGTCGGTGGTGGCCCACACCTTTAATCTCAGCACTTGGGAGGTAGAGTCAGGCAGGTGTCTGTGAATTCGAGGTCAGCCTGGTCTACAGAGTGAGTTCCAGGACAACCAGGGCTACACAGAGAAACTGTCTCGAAAAAATGACCCTCCCCCCCCAAATAAGTCATACTCGATGAATCTGTTTGTTGTGCCTTTTGTCTTGCGCCTGAATTAGAACTTGTAGGACACCATCTAAGGACGTTAGGGCTTATGAGTCACTTCCCAGGTGGTTCTCATAAATTTCTCCAGATGACTCAGGTTTATGAATATAAGATACCAAACAAACAAACAAACAAACCCCTCAGAGGGAAAGGAAAGGCAAGGCAGGCTCATTAGAGGCAGCTTGCTTCACTCACTGTGCTCCACCCTCCATTGATGGCTTCTTAGAGCCTAAACTAGTTATGTTTGTTTACATTTTTGTGCATTTGCTATGACCAGCTCACACACCAGGAGGCTAACAGTTGGCACCGAGTTTTAAGCATGACATGGTTTGGACATAGTCTCCTTGGGCTCACATCCCGCTTTTTGGATATAGGAAGAAGGGATGGGGAGAAAATGATGTGCTATGCCCACTTAATGTAGAGATGCCTAGCTAGAGTGTGGGAGGGGTTGGGAGGGCTAGCAGCAGCTGATGAGCCTGAAGAGTACAACTTCCCTAAGGCCAGTTCGAACCTGATTCCTCTGGTGGAGATTAAACCCTGTCAAGTGATCTAGGACCTGCTGTAGCCGAGCCACAGGTGACTGACCTTTTCTTGTCCTGCCTGTGGTTACTATTGCTGGTCCTTAGAATGGCTGGTGTGGGACTCCAGAGATGATCTAATATGTCTGCCACAGGGTACCTTCTGCTTAGTCACATTATGTGCTCAATAACATGGAGGCGGGGCTGGATGACCTCAGGCTACCTTGGGCATGCTTCTCTGAGTCTTGTAGTTGCTGGCAAGTAGTGTCAGTGAGTCTGAACCTGCCACCTACCCAGTCCTGAAGTTTAGTTAAGTGGGGGATTGCATCTCAAATTGTTTGGGTTTTCTTATTTTTATTTTTTTAAACAAAAACTTCTCAGAAGCATGTGGTATTATTTCTCTCACCTCTCTCCCTTCCTGTCCCTGGTCTGGCTAGGTTAAAAGTTACTGTTTGTAGCCCAGATCACACAGATTGCTCTTCATAGCTGTCCACTTTTGAGGTGGGCGTGGGAGGATGGCTTTGGGCTTCTCTTTGTAGAACCTGCTCGCCTAGCTACCTGGGAGTGGTGCGAAATCCTATTTTTATTTATGTCACCAGCAGGGTGTCCTGTTGGACTCTGCTTTCATCCTCTCTCCAAAGGCTGTGGGCTGGTGCGCCTTTAGCAGTGGGTGGCCATTCTCTGGAGGTGCCTGGAGACTGGGAGAAGTGGCTGTGCCATTCCCAGGGCTAGGGGTGTTTGCAAATTATCCTTTTAATTTATGACGATCAAAAACGTGAAGGAGGGGAGACTTGCTTTCCTTCCAGATGTAGAAGCCGGATGGGGCTCTTAACGCAGCCCATCGGGGAGAACCCATTGATGTTGCAGTTGGGGTGCACCTCTCCCTCCGTGGTGGCGGCCATCCTCCCGTCCTCCACAGCCAAGACAACCTAAGCTAGAGGCTGGGGATCAGTTTTTCGTCTCCGGCAGGAGGTGCATGGTGGAGGAGGACCTGACCCGCCTCGAGAGTGCTGCAGTAGTAGTTGGAGAGAAGTGGAATCATCTCTCCTCACCCTCAGAAGCCTCGCTCGCTCGCGTCGTAATTCTTTTTATTTTTACTTTCGAGCCTTGTAAGGCAGGCGGCCGGGGTAAAAGCGCTGCGGCGACACGTTGCCAGCTGCGCAGCACCGCTCTTGTGGCCCGAAGCAGGGGAGGGGGCCAGCCACGCGCCACCTGCCCGACTCCCCTGGGTCCCCGGGTGCTGCAGAGGAGCCCAGGGGCCCAGTGTGGCCAAAGGGCCTCCCTAAGGGCCCGCGCCGCAGCCCGGGGTCGCCCGGCCCACGTTTTCCGTCTCTCCCGCTCTCTCCGCCCCTCCCTCCCTCCCCGCGCTTCCCCTCCTCCTGCCTGGTCATGTGTCGCCTTTTTTTGTTTGCAGTGGAAACAATTTCTCGCCGCTCGGCGCGCCCCGGCCCCGACGCGCCGCAGCGGAGGCGAGCGGGAGGCGGGACGGGGCGTGGAGAGCGGCGGGGCCGGCGGGAGGACGCGGCGCCCGCGGACGCTCGCTCGGGGCCCATGCCGCGCCGCCCCCCGCACCCCTGCCGTCCGCATCCGCGGCTGCCCCCCGCCGCCCGCCCAGGGTTCGAGCGTCCTCAGCGGGGCCCCGAGCGATGCCCGCTGGGCGCCCGCGAAACTTTGTCGGCTGCACTGAAGGCAGCGGCGGCCCCGCGCCGCGCTTGGCCAGGTGAGTCCGTGCCCGCGCCCTCCCGCGCCACCCAGGCTGGGGTCCTCGCTGGAGAGCCGTCGTGGTGGCCCGCAGCGGTCAGGACTGGGCTCACCGTGCGGGGTGCGGGCCAAGCGGGTCCCGAAGTGGGGGAACCCCCCAGCCCTGAGCCTGGAAGTTGCCCGGCTAGGAGTTTCCTGCCCCGACGAGCTGGCTGCTTCGCATGCCTCGGTTTCCCTACAGACTCGGAGAGCGACAGAGTTGGTATTGTCTGCGGAGCAGGCTTCCCTAGCAATCCGGGTCGGCCAGAGGGTGCAGATCAACTGGAGACCCCAAGACCGCGAACAGGGCGCCTAACAAAGATCCCCTCCCTAACCGAGCACGCTCAGCACCGGCCGCGAGCATCCCGAGACCCGCGGGGCCCTACTCCTCTGCACCCCGATTCTTTGCAAGTCTGCAAGTCTTTCTGGGGCCCCCGTGAGTTGGGGGGGCGGTGGGCACTTATTGATTTGTTTTTAGGCTCGCCACGCTGCGGCCAATAAAAGGTTTATGACATCTGACCGGCAGTGAAGGTATGCGAGCTCCCAATTGCCCTGTGTACGCCGTGAAGAGCAGTTTTCTTGTTGCCTGGCAACGCCGCTGATTGACGCGGGCCGCAGCCAATCGCTGCACCCGTTGGTCCCCTTGAAATGTTTTTGACAAGTACAGTAAAAGGGAGTGGAGCGCGTGCGTGTGTGCGCGCGCAAGGAGGGGGAGGTTCCCGGTCCCCCAAACTCGAGACTGCCCAGCTTTGGTTGAGGAAGATTTCTCAACTTTTTAAAAAGTTCACCACTAACATCTCTTCAGACCTTGGCCATAATGGCATTGTCAGTTATTTGGAGACTTCTGCTATTAGCAAAAAAAGAGTAAGCTTCCCTGCTCCCATTTTTCTGCGTTGAAAGAAAGGAAGATAAAACACAGGAAGTCATAAAAAATATGAGGGTGTGTGAGACGAAACCCATAACTTGAGATTTTTAAGGCGGTCACGGGTAGATAAACTATTCAAAGCAAACGTTATTGGCAGATTAAAAATGTTTGCTTGACTGTAGGCTGACACTGTCCTCCACGTCTCTAAGAGAAGAAAAAGAAGGGAGAAGAGATTTGGAAAATTTTGTAGTTAGGGCATAATAATGGAAAACTCCTCAGCTGTGGTTTCTGGGCTGGGGATTGTTTTGTTGTAACATAGAAGTACAGTCCGTGGTCAGGAGCCTTCCATACTGTTACGAAGAGCGGGATTTATGGGGAATGGAATGCAGTTAATGGAGAGTTTGGGGAAATAATCCAGGGTTAGGGACCCTTCAGACCACCTCTTCTTGGCATTGGCATTTATAGGACCACGTTGCTGGCAGTGTTTGTTGAAAACAAAAGAAAACATGGAGAATAGCATGTTAGTTCCTTTGGGAAGCTGCTGACAAATAAGCAAATTAAAAAGAAAGAGAGCAGTATGTTGTCATAGCAACAGTGCAATTAAATTACTTTACTGTCAGCCATGATATAAATTTCCTGTTTGGAAGCTCAGGAGACATAAAACTTTCATTTGGGGATAAAGTTGACTTCACTGGCTGGGTAGTTCTCTTTTGTGTGGATATGCTGACAGCTAGAGCCTTTCCTAGGGGGATCCAAGGAAACTTTGAGACAAACTAGCCCTGATTTCTTCATAAGAAAGTTAAAAGCAGTATAAGGCTGCATTCAGTAATATCCCCAATCCTGGAGATACGAGCTACCATTTTTTTTTCTAAAACATAGCTTAGCTCCCTTGTTTGACACAGACAGATTTCCTTGGATAGCTCGATGCCCCTTGACTGCCCTGCCTGAGGTGGGCTGTGAGGCCCTGTGGAGATTTTCTTCTCTTGCAAGATGTGCCCCTTGCACCTCGGTCCACCTGGTGGGAAAGTGCATCAGCATGCTGGCACCTTGCCTGGTTGTTTGGAGCTCTGCATCATGCTTTCTAGAATCGAATTCTAGAACTTCCTGTGCTGAAACAGTGCTCATTTTAAATGCTGTGTTCATGGGTATTTAGAGGCTTGGAATGACCATTTGTTTACCTCCAGCGTATTAATTCTTCTAGGTGCATTGCTTTAGCTCCTCACTGAGCTAAAATAGAGATGTTCTTAGACTAAGTGTGAGTTTCAGCTCTGCACACATCAAGTAAAAGACCCATTGTCCTTTTTATCTTGTGTACCAGAGGGTTGTGTCTGTAGGGGTTTTTCTATTTGTGACACTGCTATGTCCTTGTATTTTCTTGTCAGTGTTTTACTCTCTGTTCTAGGTCACCGATAAGAGTAGAGGGTACTGATGGTCGGGGGAGACAATCTGTTACAATTTCTGTTGATTTTGCCTTCCTGTTTTGAAGTTTCTAGTTGCCCTCTCAATTTTATTTTCTTCAATGATCCTAGTTCTACTTATTGGCATAGCTTTCATTCCCATTTGTTTTTGTAGGGCCTGAGGTTACATGCTTTCTCTCTCTAGGTGTGATGTCCTTAAATTGAATGTATTTCCTCAAGTTGTAGTCTGAAGAATTCCTTGTTGTTCTCGTTTACACTTGTCGAATGTAATTAAAGTTGCAGTTTTTCCTTATGATTTTTTTTTTGTGGGACAGAATAAAACCAAACAATCAAATCAGTGACCTCTGGTAACAGTTTTACCTCCAAGTCTCTTATGTGGGTCTTTTATGGGATTGGAAGTAACTCTTCTTGTTTTCCCTCCCATCTTTATTATTTTTTCTTCACAATGAAAGATTTCATTTATTTATCCCATACATACTCACACATGTATGTGGACACATATGCACATATGTGCACACATATATGTCTGTATATGGGAGTGTGTGATGGCCACAGCGTGCATGTGGAGCTCAGAGGACAAATTGCTGGAGTGATTCTCTCTGCATCACGTAGGTCTAGGAGATTAAACTCAAGCCATCAGGCTCAGCACCAAGTGTCTTTACCTGCTAAGCCGTCTTGTCAGCACTTTCTTCTTGTCTTCTAGACTTGATCTCATGTAGCCCAGCTTGGCCTTGAACACTCAAGTCTTTCTGCCGTAGCCTCCAGGATGCTAGAACGACAGGTGTGCTGGGATTACAGTTGCGTGAGCACCTTCAGACCTGGCATTTATTTTTTTCTTTTTGAGAAGGATAAGCAATGACACCGGTAATACAAAGTCAGAATAATTGTATATTACACTTAATTTTGTTGTGCTTATCCCGAGTCTTTAAGGAAATTTACATGCTATGGATATGTGTGCATTATAATAGAAGATCAGAGACACCGAGTAGTAATAAGTTCTCCTCTGATCACAGGGAGCAACTGTAGATCCGAGGAGAAGCCACCTATAGTTTTATTTGCGCATCAAAAGTTCCACCTATGTTTTCAGTTTTGTTCCGTTTAAGGTCCATCAGGGTCACCATGCTGCTGACGTACTGGACTCATTTCTCTTATTTGTGTAACTGTGCGGTGGGCTTGTGTGGCTCCCACGCAGGAGTCTAGTGATGCCATCACCTTGTAAGTGAGACCCAGTTAGGGGGAGAGGGAGTTAGGTGGGACCTGAGCCGTTTTTCTGTTCTGAGTTTCTCTAGTTCATCACTTCTCTTTGCTGTCCTTCCTAGGAGCCTTCACGTAAATGGGTCCAGTCATGCCTGCCAGTAAGAAGCCCGAGAGCTCAGGAATCAGCGTGTCCAGTGGATTGAGTCACTGTTACCGGGGCAGCGGTTTCTCCAAGGCCCTCCAGGAAGATGATGACCTCGACTTCCCTCTGCCTGACATAAGATTAGAGGAGGGGACCATGGAAGATGAAGAGCTGACCAACCTGAACTGGCTACATGAGAGCAAGAATTTATTGAAGAGCTTTGGGGAGTCGGTCCTCAGGAGTGTCAGCCCCGTCCAGGACCTGGACGATGACACTCCGCCATCCCCTGCCCACTCGGACATGCCCTATGATGCCAGGCAGAACCCCAACTGCAAGCCCCCTTACTCTTTTAGCTGCCTCATATTTATGGCCATCGAGGACTCTCCGACCAAGCGCCTGCCAGTGAAGGATATCTACAACTGGATCTTGGAACATTTCCCGTATTTCGCGAATGCACCTACTGGGTGGAAAAACTCAGTGAGACATAATTTGTCATTGAATAAGTGTTTCAAGAAAGTGGACAAAGAGAGGAGCCAGGTATGTTGCTTGTGTCGTGTGGAACTGAGTTTATTTTATTTATTTTTGCTTTAATCTGAAAGTTTTCAGCATTAAAAATGAATGCGTAGTCACTATGCCGATATAGTTATGAGTGGATAATTTAACGCGTTAGATAGTCAGGAACAACTTCCTTTTAAAAAGGACTCTTTCTCAATATTGGAAATGGCAACGTCTTAGGATTCTGGAATAAATGGGAGATGGTACATTTTGGGCAGATACTTGAATATACTTATTTATTCTAAGACCAACCAGACTGGAGGTGCAGATGACTTTTGAAATCCAGTGGATACTTAAGTGTTTGGCAACACAGAAACTCTGCTAGTATGAAGTACTGGGTTAGGTTTAGGTTCCCATTAGAGATGGTTTTAAAATGCTGTTAATTAATTTTTAATTTGTGTGTGTGCTTGTGTGTATGCGTTTATGAACATATACGTACGTAAGTGTAGGTGCTTTTGGAGGCCAGAGGTGTCTAAAAAATACTTAGAGCTCGATGAACAGTTGGTCGTGAGTCCATTTTGGGTCCTGGGAACTGAACTTGGGTCTGCTGCTGTGGGCAGACTGTGGGCACTCGTAACTTCTGAGCCATTGGTCACAATACTGATAATGTGTGCTCATGTTTACATCCACGGGCCGCTTTCTTTTCTGGGTCCTTAGCTTTATGTGTATCTGTGATGATCAAGGTGCTGCTTATGTAGTGAAATCTGTTATCCTTGGGAATCCAGTCTCTCCTTTTCCTCAGGCTAAGAGTCCCAGGACTTGACTCTGTTTCATGCTTTAAGATTTTAAAAACTTAAAAACTGCTTTCCTTCCAAGAACCAGGCTGCGGCATTAAACACTGTATAGGTTACTTCTTGAGAGGGAAAGCCTGGGCAAGCAATTCTAGGCTTAGAATGCGGACAAGAGAGTGCTCACCAGGCCCTGAGAGCCGCACGCCACTGATGAAATGGTGAACAGGGCCCTTAGCCTGTCATCCCCTCTGCAAGTTACAGCATGCCTGTGTCTCCATGTTTGACATAACACCGCTGCACGTAAAAGTCATTTAGCTAGTGCGCAGTCTGAAATGTTAAACAGGACCAAGTGTGCAGTGAGACTTGCAAAGATTATGTATACATCATCCTGCCCTGCTCCCGAGCACTGGATGATGTATGTATGCAGGGTTTACCAGGAGGTTCCACTGAACCCCTCCACCACCAACCATCCCCCAACCCCCAGTCTCACACAGGATTCTGGGAGTCCTGTTTTTCCAGGGGTATTGGCTGTCGATATGGGCAAACACTGATACCTGTTACAGGGAGTGTTTTGAAGGATTTGAGATTGGTAATCTTCGAAATTGCTTAGTTCTGGCTTCCTAGCCCAGGTGCTGACCTGTATTGACATGTTTCTGATCAAATGCCAGTCAGTTTTGTGCCTGAAAATTTGTTCGCAGCGTTTTGATGCTGTTCAAACAAAGGTACAGTTGTGAGTTGGTTTTTTTTCACCCCTCCTCTTTTCTTCTCTTTCCTTGGGTGAGCCAGAGACCCAAGTATGGTGACTGTTCAAGTGTCAGGCATACTCATTGCTGCCAGGGCCCTAGCCCTGGCCTGTTTACTGGGGGTTTTCTCCTGGATTTGCTGAGTAAAAGGGAAAGCATCCTTGCTGATACATTGCCCAGTGAGAGTCCCTTGGGCTCTGTAGATACACTTGTTTTCTTCCCAGGGAGTTTTACTTTGGCAGTAGGTTCAACCTCAACACAAATGTCTAAACACACCCAAATGTCGGTGAGAAGCACGTTGGATGAAGGTGGGGATGGAAGCCAGGCATGTTTGATGCGTGGAGTTTGTTTTTATTTATTTTTATTTTTTTGATATGTTTTTGAAACTGGAGAACAGAGTTTTAAGCTTGGCATAGCAGTGGGAATGTGGAATCCTGTGTGACCCTTGTCCCTGAGGGCTTGGAACACAGACCCTGCTGGACAACTGTTTGGCTGGGCCCCTGGAGCAGGAAGGAACCGGCGAGATTGCATCAGTCACCCGTGGCACTTCAAACTGTTACCCTTTCCCAGGCTCCTCCCTGCAGATTTGGTTCTGAGATGGGTTGGGAAAGTTGGTAGCTGAGAGCCATCAAGGTACCTGGGTATCACAGGAAAGGTCCCTGAGCCAGGGTGGGGTCTTTTGCTGGCCAGTCTGTTTGTTTTGAGGCAGGATCTTAAGTAGCCTAGGCTGGCCTTGAACTTGATACTTAGCTGTGAGTGACCTTAAACTGATCCTCTTGCCTCTCCACCTCCCAAGTGTTGGGATTACAGGACTTTTTTTTTTCCTCCCCTAAGTGCTCAGATTTCATCAAGAATCTTGTCTCATGATTAAGCCAGGAAAAGATACAGCTTCGCTTCTGTTTTGTCTCTCAAAGTGCTTCAAAAGACAGGTTAAATTTGTTGTTGTTGTTTAATCATGGTCGTTTTTAGCTGGCAGAAGTGGATAGAATAATAAGAATTTGTGCTCCTGTCACCCCATGATCCATGTCTAGAGTTAGCGCTTAATGAGAATTGTCTGGTTTTATTCATTTTTGTTGCTGTTGCTACTGCTGAAGTACTTTGAAGGAAACTGACATTGTGAGTCATTTTATTTCAACATACTCTAGTGTGTAGGAGACTAATCTGTAGTTTGTTATATAGCCACGGTGCTAGTATGCCGGTCCAGGTCTCATTCCCCCAGCCCAAACTCCCAATGTCACCTAAGCCAGGTATTCAAATATCCAAGATTGTTCAAGGTTTGAATTAGGACCCCAACATGGCTTATGCATGGTTACACTGGCTGGGATGTTTTGTTCCAGTATTTGTTTGATATTGAATGTATTGCACCTCATCCCTTCGTTTCCCACTGTTTCATTCCCTTCTGTTACTTTTTGGTTTGGTTTTGTTTTGTTGAGACAGGGTAGGCTTGGCTGTCCTGGAACTCAGGGATCCACCTGCCTCTGCCTCCTGAGTGCTGGCATTAAATGCATCTGCTACCAGCCGTCTCTCCTTCCCTTCTGTTTCAAAGACTCCCATCACTTGGTCTTCAGACTGTCTTACATCCTGCCTGCCTCCTTGTGGTGTCCTTGAATTTGCCCCCATCCCCTGAGATTGTCTGCTGACTTCCAGGCCCCTTCTGTGGGAACCCGGTGTGTAGAGGAGGGTCTGTGCTCCTGGAGTCTGCTTAGCTTGCTTGGAGGGTGCTGCCAGCAAGCCTGACTCACACAGGTCAGATGTTCCCTATTCTGTGAACTTCCATAGCTGTCTTTCATCCTACTAGGTTATCAATGGGTGTTTGCTCAGATCAATCAAGGTCATTTTTGTTTTTTTAAGTCTGGGATCATGTTTTCTTTTTTTCCCCCCTCCTTCTTCTAGATACAAGTCTCAGGACTTGTATTTAGCATGTGCCGACTTCTCTGGGGACTTGAAAACGAGAAGTAAAAACGCAGTTAATTTTTATAGACCGGATTAGAATGGAGCAGGTATGTGTGTTTCTATTTTCGTGCTTTTTATTTATTTCCCTTCTTGCTGTTTTAACAGAAAATACTGTTGTCGCCAGAAGGTTTATAAAGGAAACAGAGTACACAGTGTGCTTATTATATATGAGGCTGGCTGCTTTGAACCCGACACAGTTTTGGCCTGTAGAGGTGGCTGCATGGCATAGCTGAACTGGGACTAGGTAGGCAGCAGGCCTCGGATTCTGGTGTTGGTGGTTGACAGGACCTGGGCATGTTGGCACCTCAGTTTCCTTGTGTGTAGAAACAACCACTAGAAGTGGCTCAGAATTCATTGACAACATATCCTGTGCTGATGAATGCTGTGTTTGTCTAGGGAGAGGTTCTTGAGATTTTGTTTGCTCAAGTCCCGCCCCCATTTTCTCCCTTTCTTTCATCAGATTGTGTAGTGAGAATTCTAATTGGTTTCAATAATAAAAACCCAGAGTCAGATATAGGGGTTAATGCTTTAAGATCAGAGAAGCAGAGCAGCCACTAGTTCTTACCTCTACTGAATTCTCAGACCAAAGGGGCGATCCTGTCACTACAAATCCTCAAACTGAGTGCTGTCTCTAGGAATCCTCAGACTGAATGCCCTGAGCTCCTGTCTCCTCCCGCCTTATATTCCTCTCTCCACCCAGCCACGTGACTCCTGTCTCCACCTCCCTAGTACTGGGGTTAATGTGACTCCCAAGTACTGGGATTAAAGGTGTGTGCCACCACTGCCTGGTGTCTATGGCTAACTAGTGGCTTGCTCCGCACTCTGATCTTCAGGAAAGATTGAACATGCTAAACAAGTCCTCACAGTCACAGTGGCATGGCCATGTTATGCCCAGAGGGAACAGTCATTCCATAGCGTAGGAGGTGGGTAAAGTCCTGATTAATTCTGGGGGTTCAGCATAAAGAACTATAGAGGGTAAACAGGAAAGATACAGTATGTGTACTCTTGATGGAGTAAATCCTCTTTCCCAGTAGATGCAGAGGTTCAGCTTTGCACCAAGCATATTGCCTCTTGGCTGCTGGCTTTCAGGGTATGTTCCCTACATTCCAGCACTCTTGCCTTCCAAAACCCCTGTGCTGGGGTGGGGCCTAAGTTGCTCTTCTGCCCATATAGGAAGCATGGATACACATCCTAAGCTGCTCTTCTGCCTATATAGGAAGCATGGATACATATCCTAAGCTGCCCTTCTGCTATATAGGAAGCACAGATACATATCCTCCTTTAGTCCTTGCCCCCATGATTATTCTGTCCTCCCAGCACCTCCTGGTGGATATGATTCTTTTGTTTTGCTTTTGGATTTTTGAGACAGGGTTTCTCTGTGTAGCCCTGGCTATCCTGGAACTTACTCTGTAGACCAGGTTGGCCTTAAATGGAAATCTGCCTGCCCCTGCTTCCTGAGTGCTGGAATTAAAGGCACTCACCACTGTGAGCTAACACTTATGACTGTTTCCCTTATGCATAGTGGCCTCTTATTCCCTCTTCCTTTTGGAACCCAGAGCATCTCTATTTCTTATGACACTGGTCAGTGTATCTGTTTAACTGGTGATCCCTCAGGTGGAAGACAGCCCAGCCCTTCCTCGCCTTGCCTCGTCTCTTTCCTCTTTCATTCCTTACAGTGATCTTTGGGGGACAGCCTGGCCCTGATGCCTTAGCATTAATGTCCCCTGGAATATGCAGAAATGTGATGAGGTGTGAGAGATGCTTCTGGGGCCAGTGACGGCCCATCAGTGCCTGTGAGGGGCTGCTATTTCCTACCAGCTAGCCATCTGCTGCAGATCTTGGCATGTGAATGTACCACTGTTGCTCAGGACTCCTCAACTGCTGGTCCGTGAGTTCTCTATTGAGTTGAGATTGGATGTGCCGAGTGTAGGATAGAAAATAGGCAGAATTTATTTCAGAGTAAAGTGGGTACCTGCAGGAGCCGAAAGTGGACAGTGACCAAAGGTGCCATCACATAGGAGTGAGAGTGGACAGTGGCCATAGAGACCATTGTGCTGAATAAATAGGCGATGGTGCACTTTGAAAAATAATCGAATATGCTTTTTTTTATTCCAAGACCGATCAGAGGCTTGATGTACTTGTGACTTTTATGAAATCTGGTGTATTATGGGGTTGAGGTAGACTATACTATTTCTTAGTTTCTGGTGCTGATGGTGTTCCTGGAGGACATTTCCTCCTAGGTGATTGATGATAGGCCCATTTGAGAGCTGTGTGTGTCTGTGTCTGTGTGTGTGTGTGTGTGTGTGGTGTGTCCCTTTTACTTACTGTCTAGCCATGGCTGGCCTGGAAAATGTGTCACCACATCTGACTATACTGTTTTTAATTATGTCTGTGTGAGTGTGTATTTATGTGCAGGTGTTAGTGCAGGCATCTGATTCCAGAGCTGGAGTTACAGACAGTTGTGAGTTATCCGATAAGGATGCTGGTAACCGAGCTCTTTGCAAGAGCAGTATTTGTTCTCTGGAGTCATCTCTCCCATCCCCCTTTGGATTAACTCTTTAAGGGACAACACTGTGTCTTTGTTCTTTACCAGAATGCTGCTGCTAGATAGTAGGCTAAGGATCTTTTAGGCAGTTCACGAAGTCATATCAAGTGAGATCCCTTTGTTTTGATATAAAATCATGTGCCAGGTGATGGTGGTGCACATCTTTAATCCCAGCACTTGGGAGGCAGAGGCAGGTGGATCTCAGTGAGTTCAAGGCTTGCCTGGTCTATAGAGTGAGTTCCAGGACAGCCAGGACTGTTTCACAGAGAAACCCTGTCTCAAAAAAAAAAAAATCATGTAACAGAGTAGATTTAAAACAATAAATAATAATAAACAAATAAATAGGGAAATAATCTGTGAAATCTAGCCACACTGGAGGAATAGCCTTTCTTTAATGGCCCTGACCAAAACTTTCCTATCTCTACGCTCCTCTCTGCCGTATGTTTTTTGTTTCTATTGATTTATGTTTTTGAGACAGGGTCTCACTGTGTACCTCTGCCTGGCTTGGAACTAACTTCTTATTTAGACCTTGGCCGTGAACTCTTGAGATCTCTGCCTCCCTAGTGCCAGGATTAAAGCCGTGTGCCCCCACACCACCCTCCTGTGGTGCTTGAAATCTTTAGAAGCTGAGGTTGTGGTGCTTCCTCTTTTCACATTTTGAGGGTGCTTTGGGATTCTTTTTGGAGAGTGTGACACTTTCCCTTTCTTTAAAGTCTGCGTCAGTAGGGTTTCAGGATTTGGGCTCCAGAGCTGTCGGCGAAGGAGGAGAGGTGGTCCAGCAGTGACCTTTAAGTTTCTAATAGACTGTTAGATAGTCTTCATCTTCCTGTTGAGTTTTTATCAGGATGGTACTCAGGGGAGGCTGGGCTTCCGAGAAAGAGCCAGGGAAAGCCTAGAGGCCGGGAAAGTGTGGTCAGTATCTGAAAGAAAAGATGAGGAGAAGGTAAAGTTAGAACTCAGAAGCAGGCAGGCCACATGGTAGACTGTGGGCCACTGTATGAGGGAAGACTTCTAGTAAGGATAAGTATTATTTCATTAAAGGGGTAATTATTCCTCCCATCGCCTTAGCATATCTTCAGATGGATCAGCTTCACTGGGGGTGGGGGTGGAGTAGGGGAGTCCTGGCCTGGTGACTGACAGGTCTAGCCAGATTAGGTGTGTTGGGTACTTTTCTTTTGTCTACTCGACACAAGCTAAAGTTATCTGTGAAGAGGGTATGACAGCTGAGAAAATGTCTCCATTAAGATTCTGCTGTTAGCAAGCCTTTGGGAGCATCTTCGTGGTTGTTGATTGATGTGAGGGTCCAGCCTACTGTGGTCAGTGCCATACCTGGGGTGGTCCTGGGGTGTATGAAAAAGCAAAGAGAGCAGCTAGGAGGAGCAGGTAGTGAGCAGCATGTCTCCTTGTCTCTGCTTCAGTTCCTTCCCCATGAGGAACTGTGACCTGTTAGTCAAACTGTGCCCCTCCCTCCCAAGTTGCTTTGATCTTAGTGTTTATCACAGCAATAGAAAGCAAACGAGGACTGGAGGAGATAATATTATATAATGTTCTAATCTTCGGAGCAGATCGGAATGTCACGTCTCCACCCCGGGGGGGGGGGGAAGCGCGTAGTAGTTCATTCTTTCAGCCCGGAGGTGTAGAAGGGGCAGTTTCAATGTTTTTCCTTCTGGTGTTCCCAGGGCAACAGGAGGTGAGATCCAAGCAGAACATGAGGGAGGAATTTCTCTTCATTTGTTTCCAAGGCTGATAACTCCTTTCTAGCTATATCACAGGATCATTTTTTTTTACTTCCTTTCTATTAGAAAGCTGTACTATTATTTTATGTGCGTTGTGTTTTGTTGGCACTCGTGTCTGTGCATGCCTGGTGTACTGAAGGTCAGAAGAAGTTGCTGGATCCCTGGGAACTTGAGTTACAGACCGTGGTAAGGGTGCTGGAATCAAACCTAAGTCTTCAAGAAGAGTAGCCAGTGCTCTTAACTGCTAAGACAGTGCTCCACCCTCTGATGGAGTCTTTGGGCCAGCATCCTCTGTGGTCCCTCCAATCACTGTACTCCTATTGGCCACGTTTCCTGGCTGATCTGTTCCCTGTTCCTTCTTTATCTTCTGCATTGTGCGAGACACATGCCTACCTGCTGTCTCTCTCAAGTAGGTTAGTTGTTTGCTTGCTCATTCATTCATTCATTTTTCAGTAAGCTTTAGAGGCCACAGCTTTCCTTTTTTGAAGTTCATAACTAAGTCTGTAGAGATATAAAGTCAACAGGGGAGTTGGCCTTTTGTGGGTTGTTAGCCTCATGAGTGAAATATTTAACCATTGGGCCATGTAGCTCAGTGGTAGAGCACTCCACCAGCATGCATGAAATCCTAGGCTCAATCCCTAGGGGGTGAGGGCTTCAAAAAATAAAAACACCGACTCAGAAGGAAACTCAAGGACGGTAATAATTATCAGAGTTTGAGAGGACAAGAACGGGGCAGGCGAGTTGTGTATCGCAGTTGCTGCTGGGAGGCTGGAGATGGGTGGGAGAAAAAAATGACAGTCATGCCTTGTGAGTTAGGGTCCAAGAAAGCAGGCAGGCTCAGCAGTGAGGTTAGTAAGCATCTTCATGGGGAAGAGAGCGAAAGGGTGACAGTCTCCAGACTTTCAGGGAAAGAATGTTTAGGACTTTGACCTGTTTTTGAAGAAGAGACAGAAAGGGAAAAAGAAAAGTTGGGCTTCTTGAGTTACAACTCTGGACAGCAGTCAGGCTTGGCCGTGAAGGTGTGTCCTCCCCTGTGCTGGGGGAGGGGCTTCAGGGCACATGCGCATTATCTCATCAAGGGAGTAATTAGTCTTCCCATCTCCTCAGTCTGTGCTCAGATGGATCAGCTTCTGGTGGTCTCCTGTACAGGTGATGAATAGGCCTGGTTGGATTACCTCCTAAAGGAGTTTATGTAGCGTGTAGTATTTGGGACAGCTTAGACCGACACATTTCAGTCCAGGGACAGAGGAAGCATTCTATTCTTTTGATCTGAAGGATGTAGCTTTCCTTTAGTGGGCCTCAACCGAGTCCATCTTTTCATAATGGTCTTTTGAATCCTAAGGAGGGACAAAACTGATACTCCCCCTTCTGTGTTGTCAGGGAGCAGGGAAACTGGGTCCAAAGCTCATTGTAAGTGTCTCTACAACTTCCAAGCCTGCTGCCTGTCCAGCTACCAACAGTGGTGAGCGCTGCTTACAGGGGTCCCTGGCCCTATGACCTCTACCTACAGAATAGAACACTTTACCTAGTGGAACTTCTCCAGGAGAAGCCCTTGGTTTACCATTTCAGTGTTCCAACCCCCTTACTTATCTGGGTCCTGCTTCTCCCATCATTGCTTTCCTGGCCCTTCATGGGCCATGTATACATGTTCCGCAGGCCCCACGGTGACTTCCCAGGAAGATTCTGGTATCCTCTAGTAGAGTCTGGCAAGGCCCTTGGGAAACTTGCTTCTTCTGGACTGAAGAACCCATCACTGTATCTCTCAGCATCCCTGACTCCCAGCTGTGGAGAACCAAGGCTTTCTCAGAGCTAAGGCTCCTCAGCACACTGCCAACAGATCACTTTCCTGAACCTTCCCAGGCAAGCTGAAAACGCCTTGGGGTTTGCCTTTGAAATCATTTTAGCTGCAGGATAGTTCTCTGCAGTAAATAATAGGAGACCAGCATACTTGAAAGGCCTGAGGTTAGCTTCTTTCAGAAGAAGTAATGAGTGCTTAGATTAATCCATGTTCTTATGTTTCACATGGTGCTGGGGATGGAGCCTGAGGGCCTCGCCCCTGCTGCACTTTCTCTGTTGCCCTGCCATGCCCACCCATACTTTCCACTCTGTCATGTAAGTCCTGCTCATCTGAATGCTTTTAAATGCTGGCAAGATGGTGGGCAGTTGTAGCCGTCTTGGAAAATTCCACTGCTTTTGACGCTTGAAACAGAAAACTTTAAAGTCCTTTAAAGGTTGCCCAGGCACAGTTGGTACACACCCATAATCCCAGTACCTGGGAGATGCAGGCTGGAAGATCAGTAGCAGGAGAACAGCCTGTGGTGTGTGGTGAACTCTAACACAGCTTAGGCTACATGAGACCCAGTCTTAAGACAAAGAAAAGCCCCCAAGCCAAAAATAGGGAGTGCGTGCTGCTGCTGTAATGCTTAATTCAATGCAACTGTGGACAGCTTGGCTTCACCAGTTTTAATGTATTTGGGATTTTTCTCCATGCATAATAAATATTTTGATCACTCAGTCCTTTATATTTCCTCCCACACTGGCCTGTTTCAGACCGTTTAGTCAAGTTGTGCTTTCATGATAACAGGCCATTAGTACCCGACACTTAGTAGCTTCTTTGGGAGAATTATTTGGTGATGTTGAAGGTCCGAGGAAAAAGTGAGGTTCAATTCTTGAAGGCGTTAACATTCCAAGGAGACAGACGGAGTGTAGAATAAAAATGTACAAGCCACCAGTAGTCCCAGAAGCATGCTGGACCAGTGCCTGATTGGCACCATGCTAAGACAGCCAGTGAGGCTTTCCTCTGCAGAGCGAGGCCTTAGGGGGTGATGAAACATGATGATGGGCAAGTTAATATTCCAGGAGGAAGGAAACTCTCCAGTCTTCGTGTGCCCCGTGATAGGAACGGACAGGCTAAGGCATGGCTGTTGTAGAAAGGCAAATGCTACTGACTTATGCAAGCTAGCCAAGTGTCCCTCTGTCACTGGGACAAGTAAGTCTCCTGCTGTTATTTTTAGTGTGTTGCTGGTTTCTGTTCAAGTCTTCGTGGTCCAAGATGGCACCAGCTAGCACAGGGATGAAGGTCCTGTGGAATTAGCAGTTTTCAGGGACTTTTTCCATACCGTTCCTTTTTTTTTTTTTAATCTCATTGGATATGCTTCGTTCACATGGTCTCTTTTAGTTACAAGGAAGGCTGGGAAATGTAGTGGGACCCCCCCCCCAACACATATAAAATGTTGATTCTATTCCTAAGCCATATGGGGTCTTCTGTCACAAAGGTCTGGATGCTGAGACTCACGTTGCTGGACAAGAGCTGTGTTGGGACAGTGTCAGCATAAAAGGATAGAGAGTGACTAGAAGGTTCTGTAAGTAACAGTGGGGACCTAGTAGGAGGGTGCGGGTGCAGGGGCAACTTAAAGATGCCAACCCAGTCTTTCCTTAAAGTGGTCCCGTTAACTAGAATCTTATTTACCTCAAGATATTCTGGTTAAATTGCGTTGATTAGCTTCAAAAGCAGTAGCTTGATAGAGGTGAAGATGGTGCGTGTGCCAAGATGACTAAGAAGGAAAGCAAGGAAGTATATCGTCGAAGCTGGAGCTGTGCCTCAAGTTGTTCTTTTAATAATAACTTGATGGTCTGCACCATGAGATTACAGGCAGCTCCAAGAACAGAGTGAAGCCTTTGATTTTGAGCTCGCTCTCCCGCCTGGGCTTGTTTGAGTACCTGAGCCTTGAACTCAGCAGGAGGCAGTAAATACAGACAGAACTCCTGGCTGCTCTTGCATCTCTCCCCCTTAGAGCTAGCTCCTAGGGTGTGCAGGGGTCTTCTCTGGACCCTAGGGGCTCTAGTCCAGTGTTCCCCTCCACTTACTGGGGCTCTTTGAAGTGTCTCTTGGAAGGCTGTGGCTGTCCTCCTCTGGGGACAAGACCTATAAGTGATTTAACTAATGTCATTAGCTAGAAAGACACCGGTAGCAGAACCTTTGTATATGCTGTTTTTAGAAGGAAAGGTCAAATCACATGAGCGCTGACTTCGGGCTGCCTGGCACAGAGCCCGGATCTAGAGCCCCCTAAGCCCTGCTGGTGTAAGTCCTGAGATGCCGAGTGCATCAGCTGTAGATGATGTCATAGAAGGCAATAGATAGTGTTTGCAGCTAAGCTTTGAAAGACCTTAAAGAACACTTAGTTTGCAAAGCGAAAATTAGGCTTTGTGTTTGCAAAGGAGAGTAGCCTCCCTTCATTTTAGCAATGGTTCACGACGGCCATGCCTGCTTGCGGGCTGTCGGACACCTCCTAGACCGTCCACGGAGGTGAGGAGGCACATGTTCAACATTGCTTCCGTCTTGTGGGCCAGGCAGGTTGTGTGTCAGGTAGTGATTCATTCGGTAAGGACAGTCACAGGGTAACACAGTTGGATGGGGCAGGAAGGAGTGAGGGTGGGAGGCTTTTCCGAGGGACTGACTGGACATGCCTTGGATGGCAGGCAAGCAGGATGCAACGCTGCAAAGGCTCTGAGGTGGCAACAGCTGGGGATGCCCAAAGAGCAGCAAGAAGGCTTCAGGAAGCACGTTAGAAACAGGAGAACTGGACCTTTAAAGGGACCGAGCCTTTAGAGGCTTCTGAGCGGTGACAGTTATTCTGACTGAAGAGCAGGCTCAGGTATAGGGACACATTTGGTTAGGAAGGTAGGGGAGGGATTTGACAGTGTTTGGTTTGACATAGGGTTTTGTTGTTAGGAACAGAGTCTTACCATGGAGCCCTAGCTAATCTCCAACTCACAGAAATCCACCTGCCTCAGCATCCTGAGTGCTGGGATTAAAGGTGTATACTACAATGCCCAGTTCTCTCTCTCTCTCTCTCTCTCTCTCTCTCTCTCTCTCTCTCTCTCTCTCTCTCTCTCTCTCTCTCTCTCTCTCTCTCTCTCTCTCTCTCTCTCCCCCTCCCCCCTCTCCATCTCCCTCTCCCTCTCCCCCTCCCTCTCTCTCCTTTCCTCCCTCCCTCCCTCCCTGATGGGTATGAGAACATGAAGCTCAGAGAGAAGCTGGAGTACAGGTGTAAGTTAGGGACTCATTAGTGTATAGGTAATGGAAATGAGAATTCCTAGATTGCCTTTCTTCCAGAGAGAGGTCAGACCTCTGTCTCAGCTCTTCGCTTTCTGCAGTAGGGATGCAGCTTCTAAATGTGTTTGAAGTAGTCCTGTATCTCCGATATGATGAGAAAATGCACTCCAGCACACATCCATTTAGCACCCCATTTAGCAAAGTCCCCTACCCCAAGACTTCTGTGAGTTCCCTGCCATCTGGTCCCTGGCCAGAGAAGGATTTTTCTTGTATACGTGTCGCCATAGCAACGAGTTTGCAGTTGATATGGAAAGTAAGCAGTTGCCTTAGCAACAGAGTTACTGATGTGGTGGCTCCCTTGCTTTCCTGGAGTGGAGGGTGAGCTGACCAAACTAGTTCAAATACATTATGAAGGGCTACACAGTCTGGCCCTACTGGTGTAAAATACTAGCCTAGCTTTAAGGGAGCTTGCAGCTCTCTTCTCTTCCGGAGGAAGGACACTCCTGTGGTAATAAGTCAGACAAAGGTAGTTGCTGAATTCAGACAAAAGTAGTTGCTGTCAGTTGAAATAGATTATAGGTTTTCCTAGAGGAGTGGTTTTGTTTGCTTTGACAAAATGCTATAGTCAGAACATATTTGGTTGCAAGTAAAAGAAGGCCACCTCGGTTGGCTTAAGTAAAAAGAACGTCTATTCCAAGGATGTAATGATCAGTCCAACAGGCCAGAGCCCAAGAGCAGCACAGCTCATCTCGGGTCTTCTGTGGCTGGAACTGTTTCTGTCCCTCTGTGACCGCATGGACACTGCCTTCCTCCGGGGGTGTGGTCTGGCCTCATGGCTTCTTCACTGTGGCTCTCAGTATCTGCTAACTCCCTCCCACCCGTGCCTTGCTGCACTGGAATGTCTGTGTCCACCTAAGTGATAAGTGGTCCAGTCCCAGTATGCAGTGAGCAGGTGCCCTCCCTCATCTTTGTGTGGTATGCTTGTTGTCATTTCAGATACCAAGACTTGTTTTTCTGATACCTGTCCCTGTTTCTGTGAGCAGAACCGGGCCAGGTCTGTGGGTTCAGGATCGCTGCTGGGAAGGCATCCTATCTGGGGCTCTGTAGAGTGAGGCCTGGTATGGTGACACCTATCTGTAATGTCATCCTTGAAGTCTGGGGGCTAAAGCAGGAGGGTGTCAGGTTCAGGGCTAGACTGGGCTACAAAGTAAGACCTTGTTTCCAAAACAAAGTAACAGCAAAACACTCACTTTTGAGGCGTTAGTGCTCAGGGCTTTTGCAGGTAGGTGGTGGATATTAGCACACCGGGGAACTTTAGGACTGTCCCAAGACTGACGGTTGGATTTAATGGTCAGCCGGACAGGAGAGAGTTCCAGTGATAGACTGTCTAGATCAGGTTGCCTGTGGGCATGTGTCTGTGTGTATTGCCTTGATTACATTTACCCACTCTGAGTGGCACCATTCCCTGGTCTTGGGGTCCGGGCTTAGATATAAAGGAGAAAGCTGCCTGAGTACTCACTCAGCATTCTCTCTGTGCTCTTGACTATGGGTGTGACCAGTGACTTCAGGTTCCTGCCGCTGGATTCCCTGTAACGATGGCCTGTGACCTGGGATTGTGAGATGAAGTAACTGCCCTCCCCTCAAAAAAAATCCCTTTCCTCTCATTGTTTAATCACAGCAACTGGAAAGGAAAGTAAGCCACATGCCCACAATGCTTTCACTTTTCTCTCCCTAGACCTGCCGTGGCTGTCCCCCAGCAACCACAGCTTTCTTTGGTGTCTCCTCCTTCCTGCCAGCTGCCCTCAGAGGTCCTATAGTCATGGGGTTGAGTGACTCCGAGAAATTAGGAACTCGGGGCCCCTGATCCAGGCTGGAACAAGGGCCAGCTGTCTAATACACGTTGTCCTGATCTCCCAGATCAAGAGATTGAGCAATTGTCTTGACCACTGTGTACCAACCCATGTCATCATACTATTTTCAAAATGGGTAGAAATGTGATTGATTGATTATTCTCTGCCAGCGACTGGTGATTTAGAAATTTCACAAAACTCTAGTCGTCGAGACTGGGTGAAAATTAAAGCGGACGGGAACGCAGTGGGTGGTTGCCAAGAGGTTGGCCATTGGCCCATCCTGCATAGTGGTGTCACTGGAGGGCCTGAGGAGAAGAAAGGACTGCGTTAGCTTCTGTCTACTGAGGGTCAGTACTGGGGATGGCGGCAGGAGGAAGATATCCCTCGGGCCATCACCATTGGCTTGGGCATAGAGGTGGAAATGACACTGAGTGTGAAACTGGGAACAGAAATTTCTACAGGGGTTTGTTGGGGACTCTTTGGAATGGTGAGGGCCATTTGCACTTAGGGTCTCACAGCTTCCTAGCACCTGTAAATTAGCTAGTACAGGCTTTTTACACCGGGGAACTGGAGGCTCAGAGAGCATCAGTGACTTGGCCAGGCTCTGGGCTGCCTTCTGAGACTTTATCCTCAGTTTTGAGGCAGATGGCTCCTGTGGGAAAGGGGCCAAGGTGCTCTGTGACCTCTTGAATGATGCACTGAGGAGCTGGGTCTCCATCCTGAAGGCAGTAGGGTGGAGAGTCCATAGTTGTTCTTGAGTGCAGGGTAAGATCATGGTGATTCCTCTGGTGCCTTAGCCGACTCTTCTACATCAACAATTTCTATTGCCCAGAAATTCATGGAGGAAAAGACCACAGCTGCTACGGAATGCTGTCCCTTAGAGTTAACCAGTATAGACCAGATTCCTTGTCTTTTTCCTTCTTTCTTTTTTTTGTAGTCTATTTTTCTTCAGTTGGAAATGGGTTTTTCTCCTACACAACACATCCTGATCAGTCTCCTCTCCTGCCTCCACTCCCCAAGTTCCTCTCCACCTCTTCTCCCATCGGATCCACCCCTTTTCTATCTCTCATAAGAAAACAAACAGGCCTCCAAGGGATAATATAAAATATAATAGGATAAAACAAGAACTAACACATCAGAATGGGGCGGAGCAAACAAACAGAAGGAAAAGAGAGCACAAGAGAAGGAGTAAAAAAAAAATTAGAGATCCCCACTCATTCACACACTCAGGAATCCATCCCGTAAAAACACCACACTGGAAGCCACAATATATACATACACAAAGGCCCTGTAGAGTAAAAAGAGAAGAAAAGAATATATAAATAAAACAAGGTAATTTTTAAAGAAGAAGGAAAGTCCCGACATTAGGAGACAAGGAACCCCCAAAGATGCCATTGAGTTTGTTTTCTGTTGGCCAACTGCTAATGACAGGCAGCCTACCCCAGCGAGACTCTCTGGAAGGAAATCAAATTTTCGTTTGCAAGCAGCCATCGATGGGAGATGGTTTTGGGTTAGGGATGGGGGTGTGTCCACATCTCCTTTCAGCTCTAGCGCCGCCGCCCCCCCCCCAATCTGGTGTAGACGGATGCGGGCCCTGCACGTGCTGTCTCAGCCTCAGTGAGCTCCTATGTGTGCCAGCCCTGCCAATTTAGAGGGCCTTGTTTCCTCAGTGTCCTCCATCCCGTCTGGCTCTTGACACTCTTCTCTTCACCTCCTCCACAGGATCTCTGAGCCCTGAGGGAAGGGATTTGATGGAGACATTACATTCTGGGCTGAGTGTATGGACCAGTTTTCTATTCAAACCAGGAAAAAGTCTCCAGGAGCTAGTTTCTTATTTTACATGTTTTGTTCTTATTTTTCTTTAATAATTCTGGTTTTGATTGACGGTGGGTTTGTACCGTTGGTGTGAATCCATTAGCGTCTTGGTCGCTCTGCTGTTTCTGTGGTTTATGGAGCAGTGGAATGAGACCCCATCAGTACCACTGTCTGTCTGGTTTTGGGAGCTTGGTTTTCTTTGACATTGTAGGTGAGTACAGGGACGGTAACCCTCTTGTTTTTTGGGATGGGCTCTAAGAATATGGAGGTTTCTGCATTGACTGCCCGGTTTCTTGTAGGATACTTTGGGGTCACCTTGGATGCTGTCTTCAGTCCCACCCTGATCACTTATTAAAGTCCTTTGCTTCTGCCTCCTGAGTGGTCACGTATTAAAGTCCTTTGCTTCTGCCTCCTGAGTGACTCTCCGTCCTTCCCTCCCCAGTACACTGTCCCTCATCTCTTGCTCTTCCAATCACCTACCTGCACTCTCGAATCTCCCCTTGCACGGGTCACAGCGCCACCAGGACAGTTCAGCACACAGCCCTTTTGCTCTCTGTTGCCTGGAGTGAAGTGTCTTGTATGTCTCAGATGACCAGGAAGGCAGATTTCATGGACCTAGTGAGAACTCCGGGAGCTGTTGTATGGGAATCAGGCGTTTTTTGTGGGAGTGGTGGCCAAAGGCTGACTGCAGGTGTCTTTGTCAATTACTGCCCTCCTGTGTTTTGAGACAAGCCTTCCACTGGAGCTTACTTGAGAGCCCCAGGGATCTTCTTGTCTCTGCCTCTCTGATGTAGGGATTGCAGGCCCTTGCCACCATGTCCTGTTTTTAACATGGGTGCCAAGGAACTGAACTTGGGTCCTCATGTCTGTGCAGTGAACACTTGAGTGACTGAACTACTCCCTGGCTCTAGAGATCTATTTTTTTAGGAGCTCCTCAAATGGTTATGCTGAAGAACAAGGAGAAACTTTGGGGTTTCCACTTTAAATAGGTAAGATTTTAATGATGTACTGTAAAGGATTAATATAAATCTGTGTGGTTTTAATCTGACTCTCCCACCCCTCCTCAGCCCCATGGTTGATTATTTTACAGCAAATCCGAGACATCCTGTCACTGTGTCAGCCTGCATCTCTATTACAAGAGGACTTAAAGACACATGTAGCCCCAAAGCAACCATAACACCTAGCTCCATTCCTGTTTATCCTACAAAATCTTAGTGTCAGAGCGTACCTGATTGTTTAACAACAACACAATTCTCAATCGCTTTGTTCAAATCAGAATAAAACAAAACAGGTCTTCGGATGGATGCTCCTCTTGCTGTTCTGTTGCTCAGTGCCCTTGTTGCCCCCAGCACTTGGAGGAAGCTTGGCTTCCCTCTTCTCTCCCTAGTCTTTTAGCTCCTCCACGCCTTCTGCTCTCATCAGGACTCCCCAGAGGCACTGACTTCTGGCTGCACATGCTATCCCTCAGCCTGGACACTCTCCTTCCCTTTCCCTCCATTGGATGCCACTTGGAAAATTCAGCTGACCCCACAGCTCTGCCAGACCTTGCTTAGACCTAGTTTATTTAAGGTTTGTTTTGTTGTTATTTGTGTGTACCTGTGGTATGATAGTATGTAAGTGCACATGTATGTGGGTGCCCTGGAAGCCAGAAGAGGGTGTTGGAGTCCTTGGAACTGGAGTTACAGGCTTTTGTGAACCACCCGCTGTGGGTACTGGGAACTGAACTTAGGTCTTCTGCAAGAGCAGCAAGCTCTCTTAACTGCTGAGCCAGCTCTCTGGCCCCCTCTCCCATACCGGATTTAATCCGCTCGCAAACAGTCTGCCCATTATTTTGCAACACTTACTTTGCAGTGACTTATCTGTCCCTTCCTGCTCCTTCTCTCTCCACCTGAGACTGAGGGTAGGAGCTGCATCTGCTTTGGGTCCCTCTTGGGTATGAGACCAAGTGTGAAACCTGGCAAATGGTAGGTCCTCATGAATTATCTTATGACATGATGGAGAAGCCACAGTACTTAATTCCGGCATTTTATAAAACCTAAGTTGAGCTCTGGAGCACTTGGACATTGGACTATCACACACAGGGGATGGAGGGCTCTGTAGGAGTTACTTCTCCTAAATAGAACACTGCTTCTGCGTGCGTGCGTGCGTGCGTGCGTGTGTGTGTTTAACACCATTACCTCTGATCATATGGGTCTGTCCAAATTAACTAGCTCATTCCATCTCTGATGGCCAGCAGACACCTCCCTTCCTCTTGTTTCCATTACTGCCACAGCTAGCAGCAAAAAGACTCAGGACTACATGTGCTGCTGTAAGAGTTCCTTCGTGGTGGGAGAGAACGACGATGGTATGCAGACCTGGCCCCTTCCGTACGCTGGTTCCTCAGTGTAGCCAGTGCCAGTAGCCTGCCGCTGGTAAAGTGAACCGGTGTGCCGCAAACGCCTCCTGTCTGATGACGTTCTCTGTCAGGCTGTAGTGGTGCTGCTGGGATCATGGAGGGTGACATAGGTTGATACACAAAGAGCCTAAGGTCTGTGGAGGGAAAGCAGTTGCTGAACAGCTATACAGACTGCCTCAGTCTGATCCTGTTTTCTCCCCCTTCCTACAAGGACTCTGATTAACCGGGAAAGTTCACAACCTTGTGATATTTACACGTGGTTCATTTTCCTTTTTATACCTTTTCGTGGGATTGTCAAATGCACTCTGCTTTTGTAAGTGATTTATCATTTCTGCTGTGACTTCTGAGACTGCTCAAACTTGTGTGAGTCTTTGTTTCATTAATTGCACAGACTATCCTGGAAGGTTAGCCTTTGCCCGGGTTTGTATGTGGTGTTATGTCACCCGTGAATTGGGACTTAGTGGGTGGTGAAATGCACACGGGTCCTTCCTACAAGCACGGGGCATGTTTGTTCCTTCTGGTGTTAGGTAGAGAGTTCTAAAGTTTCTCAGGAGGAGCGGCAAGTGTGACCCATGGAGGTGTTCTTGTTTGTTTGTTGTTGTTTTTAAATTTTACCTAAGTAATCTGTTTTTGATGAAGTCTGTATTTATTAGTTTTGGTCTCTAGCTTATTTTTAAGGACTTCCTCCATCTGTAGAGATAAATTTGAGAAATTTCCCTCTCTTAAATGAGATTCATAGTACTGGTATCACTCCTAAGTGGCACCCTAAACTTAGAATTCATTCATTCATTCATTCATTCAGCCAGTGTGGATCTAATGCATTAGATCAGGCTTGTGCCAAGCACAGTGGAGGAAAAAGAGGGCGGAGACCTCGAGGAAATTCCAGCCTAGTGGACAAGCCCACCTAGAGGTAGAAGTTGTGTAAGGTAGCATACACTTTGCTGCTGGGTTGCGCTCTAGGAGGGTAAAGGAATGGTTGCTGCCTCTGGGTTTTTGTAGTGACTGATGGTAGGAAAGGGTAAGTGACTCCGTGCACTGGCCCTCTGTCAGGAGATCCAGGTTCTGGAGCTGCCTCAGCTGGACCAGCTTAGCGATCTCTGGCCAGTCCTTGGGGCCAGCTTCGTCTCCTGTTGCCTGTGCTGTTCAGTCAGCTCTTCTGAACTCGAGGTCTTAAGGGACCCCTAGCTTAGATAAGGACAGTGACATCGTTTCTTCCTCTTTTCCTACTGGAGTTCTAAGGCCAGCTGTCACCATGCAGGCCCTGTGATGTGCACACACATCTGGCCAGATGTTGTCTGGTACATCGACCCCCCCACTCTCCACTCTTTTTAGTTATGTCTCCCTTATCACAGGCCTAACACACACTACGTGAAGTTGGGTCCCCGAAAGTTCCTGGTCTAGACAGGTTGGGTCTAAGACACACTACGTGAAGTTGGGCCCCCGAAAGTTCCTGGTCTAGACAGGTTGGCCCTCTGTGCTGTCAGTTCTCCTTTTGGTTCTTGGTGGCTGTCTGTCACTCTTTCCCCTCTGTGAGGACAGGCTCGCGGTCTCCACAGGTGTGGTTGATTGCCAGGTGGCTGTTGCCGCGTGACCCACCTTAAGTTTTCTGCAGGCGATACTGGCTGATCTTCTCCCGCCTGTGTGAAATCTTTGGCTGCTATGCTCTGTGCTGTTTGTTCACCCTGGTAGGGAGGCCTTGGGGGTATGTTTTCCTCATGGGTCCCCAGGCACTGATGATGAGCAGGGAGAGCTGGAGGGTTCCGTTGCACCCGGTGCAAGGTGCATGGCATCCTGGGCACGGAGCTCTGCCTGGGACCCTTGCTTACATGCCAAGCACTCCAAGTACCCTTTCGTCATTATTGTAAATGATTTTCCAGGGTGCTAACCTGCTTCCTTCCTTCACCCCCTCCCTCTAAATGAAAGCATTTTTAGGAGAACCATGCCCCCCCCAAATCAGGGCAAGATAGTAGGGGGAATGTTTTGACTTCTTGATTGGCTTGCACATTTTAAAAGGAGTTATCCTATTTCAAACACTCAGAGATTACCCCGCCCAAGTCCAGGCCCACCCTTCCTCTCACTGTGTGCTCACTACACCCTGGGTTGCTTTTGGGGTGCTTCTAGGCCAAGTTTGGGCCTCTAGTGCTGAGTGCCCACCTGGCAGGGTCAGCAGCTTCCCCTAACCACCCTGGCTCCGCTGTGTTGTTCAAGGTCAGGGCACTGAACCTGTAGGTTGGTCCTTGCTTTCTGGATCCTGGCTTGCACTAGCACTCCAGAGTGCACTTGCTGTGTGGAGTCAGGGCAGCGCTGCTTTGGGGAGCATCTTCTTCCACAGACGACCCTTTGGAGGGGGAAAGAAGGGGTGAAGTCATGGGATCCAGCTTGCACAACCGTGAAAGCCGGAGTCAGATGGACTCTTGGTACGGAACGGAGGCCTGGCCGGAATCCTCTGGAGTTTTGAATGCATTGACTACTTTGTTCTTGATGATACAGCGTTTGAATGACCTCAGTTTACTGGGCGTCTGAAGGCACTTTTGTTGGGTTTGGTAATGGCTTCTTATTTCTGAGAGGCACTTGTGCTCTGGACCTCAGGCTGCTTTTGGAGGATGGGGCTCACTCCTGTCTTTGAGAGGCAAGGCCCAGGCAGGTCTGGTACTGGGAAGCTGGGGCAGGTTCAGTGTGACCTTGTTAGGTCTCAAACCTGGGACAAACGGCTGACTGATATTGACATCGTAGCCGACACTAGCTGCCAACATCCCTTAGTCCCTAGTGTTACAGGCCCTCCTGTCTGGCATACTCCACCCTGTACCCTAATCTCCAGTCCAGAGACTGGGCTGGGTGTTCCCTCTCCCCAACTCTTCTGCCCCCTGTATAACTTAGTCATCTTGGCTACATCAGTTTCTTGGCTCAGGCTGCTCCTCTTGGTCAGCAGCCCTTGTGTTTTTCTCCCTACCTCTTTCTGCTCTCACGACCCGGCTCAGACTGGCTATGTCCTCTCTGGACTCTTCCAAATGCCTCTGACTGTTCTCTCCTTCATACCCACAATAAACCTTCTCCGCGGTACCTAGGAGCAATCATGTCCTCCTATTTATTTATTTGTTTTATTCATGACCCCTTTTAAGTTTTTTGTTTTTTGTTTTTAAATCAGTCGTGGAGATGTGCCCAGAGAGACTGAGCATAAGTAAATACAGTTTCCTCCGTACCAGTCCCCTGGAATACAGCAGGCTGGATCCATTGTTCACCTTAGGGGCTGGAGAGCGAACTTCCTGGAAGCAGTGCTACTTCTGCTCACCCATTGGGAAGCTTTCTGGAATAGTGAATACATGGACTGTTGGGAAGTTGGACTCCAGGAACCTGGGTTGGCCTGTGGGAGGGCCTGCTTCCTCCTCTGGGTTGGCCTGTGAGAGGGTCTGCTTCCTCCTCTGGGCTGGATCCCATCTTCAGGGGTCGCCTCTCGAAGATGCACTGAAGGCCAGGACTCAATGGTTTCTGTAGATTTGGTCTTAGATGCTGATTCAATTACTCCGGTGCTTCTTTGGACCTTTTTTATTTTCTTTAATACCTGGTATTTTATTTTTGCCAGGCTTTCCCCCCTAGAATAAAGGCACATTCAATAATAAGAATTCCCTACCACCTAATACAAAATGATACTGCTTGTCAGTTTGAAGAAAAAGCAAATTGTCTGCTTGGTGTTTTGGGATTTCCTCTCCCCCCTCCCCAAAAAAAAAGGGAGGGAGGGAGGGAAAAAAGCAGCTTAGAGAAAATCCCTGAACATAGTCTCCTGATTGAAAAATATATTAGTGGTTTCTTGGCTCTATCATTTTCTTAGAGTAACAGTTTTCCTCATTTAAGAGAATGCATTTCTAGCTTTCTCTTTTTGAAAAAAGCAATACCAGAACAGATTTTTTCCCTAAGGTTTACAAATTGGAAAAAAAAATCTTATTCTATAAAATTGTATCATTGGAGGTATGGAGAGATGGCTCACTGGTTAAGAGACTGCCTGCTCTTTCAGAGGAACCAGGTTCAATTCCCAGCACCCACAATGCCTGTAACTCTCAGTTACAGGCAAACCACCGATGTGCATAAAATAAATAAATAGACAAATCTTTATTTTTTTTCAAAAACTTGTATTATTGGAAAGGACTTTCCTTGGACTGTGCCTCAATCGGGGTCGCCCCTGTGAGACTTCCATGGTGGAATTACTAAGGTCTCACACTGCAGCTCTAAGTTCACACCTGCGTGGTAGAGTTGGCTACCTCATCAGACCCCTCTAAACTTGTCTCCCCTCCCCTACCACACACCCCCTTACCCGTTATCTCCATAGGGGCCACTGAAGCAGGCGATGGGGCCTGGCTCTACCCGCAGAGTTCACCATGTTACAGTGTATGTATGGCTCTTGTTTGCTTTCCTAGGCCTGCCCTCCGTCTCTGTTACATAGAGCCCATCTCTACTTAATCTGTTTCCAATCTTAAATTCTCAGTAACTTTGGCATTGATCATTGGCTGATCAGTTTGTGACATGTTTTGTTGTGCTCTGCCACTAACAGACTAAAGCACATTACAGATGGTTTTGCGGTGGCCGGACATTCTGAGAGGCACTGGTCTGAGTCTTTGGCTCCTTAGATACTTGTTTGTCCTTGAGCAAGATCTTTGTTTTACATTTCCATCTGTGATGTGGGAATAATGATTCTCTCCCATGGTTGTTTAAAGAATGGTATAGTAGGGCTGGAGAGATGTCTCAGAGGTTAAGATCACTGGCTGCTCTTCTAGAGGTCCTGAGTTCAATTCCCAGCAACCACATGGTGGCTCACAACCATCTGTAATGAGATCTGGTGCCCTCTTCTGGCCTGCAGACATACAAGAATGGCATAGTAGTACAATCCTTGTACTACAGTGACATAGTAAGTACCACACTAATGGCGGAGTGTGTGTGTGTGTTGGTGCTGTGGGCCAACTATTGTGTCTTTCCAAAGTTCATATGGAGGTGCTCTAAGTTCTGATGTCCGTTTGATGTGGGGCTCTTAGAGGTGAGGTCAAATGAGGCTATAAGAACGGTTGTTTGTGGATTGGATCGGTGACTTTGTGAGAGGTGAGAAAGCTAAGACAGGTTTCCTTATACAAAGAAGGAAGAGGATTCCCTCTCACCTGTATGGTCTTGAGCACATACACAGATAAAGGCCATGTGAGGACAGTAAGATGGCAGGCAGCTGTCTTGGTGTCAGGGAGAGTGTTCTTATCAGCAAAGTAGATCTGCCAGCTGGACTTCAGCTTCCAGAAGGGTGAGAAATCTTTGTTGTGTGTTCCACCCAGTCAGTCTGTGGCATTTTGCTATGGCAGACGATACAATATGGCTCACCTTTGCTCTAATTAGAGGCCACTTTGTGAGGTGACTATTCATCAGGTGTGCCCCACATTCCACCAGGGAGCCGGTGAATCGATGCCTCAGGGATGCCTTTGGTTTCTCCCCAGTGGCCTCAACGAGTGCTACTCTCATACGAAACAATTAAAAGATGAGCCTAGGGCTGGTTATCCCTCCAGACACTGCATTTGGAGATCTGAGTGTTTGACTCCTGGTGCTTTCGGGCGGTCAGGTGTTTGCATGTGAGCCTGTACCCATGGGCTTGCTGAGTGGAGGAGAAAGGATGGGAGGGTCCAATTTTCAGTGTTGGGTGTTTGAGCCCCTTTGAAAAAGACCAGCCATGAGGTGTCTAACTTAAGTTCCAGGCAGTAGGCTTAGACCCAGAACCCTGCATGTAGACATTAGCTAATATTCCTTAATAGCTTATAAGGCTTATAACTTTATATTCTACTTCCTTGTCTGTCTGTCTGTCTGTCTGTCTGTCTGTCTGTCTGTCTGTCTGTCTGTCTGTCTCTCTTTCTGTGTGTGTGTGTAAGTCAGAGGCCAACCTGGATGCTGGTCCTCACCTTCCATGGTGTTTGAGAAGGTCCCTGTTGTCTGTCTGCTGGGCTGTAGGCATCCAGGGGTTCTTCTGTCACTGCCTGATTACAGATGCTCACACTGCGCTGCACATCTGGTTTTTACATAGGTTATGGGGATCTGAACTCAGGTCCCCATCCGTGCACAGTAAGTGCCTTTACAAAACCCTTGGGTCTTCTTCCCAGTTCTCTACCTCCTTTTAAGTGAGGATTCCCCCATGGCCTAAGATACTTTGCAGATGGGCCATTGAAAATAGACAAACCCTGCAGAGACAAGGGAAAACAATGTTCCAAATTGTTAGAACCAGTTTATTCTTTGAGATTGAACATCTTGCCAGCCAAGGCAAGTAGAAGGTCATCTTCCCAGGTAAAATGCCCAGAATTCACTGGCTTAGCTCCTCCACGGAACATAAAGCCTTACAGCTCTCACGGCGCCTTCACTGTTCAGGAAACGATCAACACTGCAGTTCATCCTGGCCTTGTCCTCTGTCCCTGTGGACCCTGACACTGGCACCTTGTCTCAGAAGTTCCCTGCCTGCCTGGGCAGGACTCTGTCCACAATGGAACTATGGGCTGTGTTTCTCTTTGTCTCTATGTCTCCATGTTGTTTCACACTGCCATTTACAAGTAGATGAAACCATCCTGGACTTTCCTGCCTGGTGGTGGGGGTGTGGCTAATGTACCTGAACGGTGAGTTTGCTTGTTTGTTTGTGTTTCTTAAATCAAGATTAGAAAATGGTTATAAGGGGTCATATTCTGTTTGGATGGTTGGAAACCTTTAACGTTTTTAGTGTCTTCATTGCCACTAGCCTGTTTGTAGTGAAAGATGACCATCTCATGATACTAGTGGGCAGGACTGGTTGTCTGGTTTGGCCTCGGAAGATTCCCCTGATTCCTCTGCTAGGTAGAGGTCTGGCTTGAACTCTTGAAAATCTGTTTCTTTATTTGTAAAGTCAGGAAGCATGGATCAGTAGAGCTCATCTCTGGTCCTGCATCCCAAGCCCTGATGGGCATCCCTCATCAGTCATGAACCCTACCTGAGTCTGATTCCTGGAAGCCACCGGTTATCCATTAGGATTGGTTTCAGAGAGAATAAGCATTTGACAGCCATTCAAAGCCTTTGTGGCTCTTTTAGCTTTGATGACTATAGCAATTTCTCAGATTCTCCTCTATTGTCACTATAGTGGGCTGAGGATTCACCCACCTCCAAATTCAAATCCACCTGGTGGCTCAGAATGTGTGACCTTACTTCACAATAAGGTCTTTGCTGATATGATCAGTTAAAATGAATTAGACTGGGCCCAAAGTTCAATGACTAGTGTTTTTACAAGTTAAAGACAGATAACTCGGGCTTAAAGCACTGCTGACAGGCCTGAGTTAGATCCCTGCAAACCATGCGGTAGAGGGAAAGACCTCACAGTTTCTCCCCTGACCTCTACATGTGCTCTGAGGTGTCCCTCCTTCCCCCAGGAAATGGGTGTAATAGACACAGAGTGGAAGGTGACACCACCACAGAAGGTACAGCCACACCCATGCAACATCAGGTCTTACACAGGGCCACCAGGAACTGGGAATTGTCCAGAAAGATAGTCCCTAGAGCTGAGGCTCCCTGATTTCAGATTTCTAGCCTATGAGAAAGCAAATGTCTGTTTTTAAGCCACTGAGTTAATACTAATCAGTTACCAAAGTCTACAGACTTCGTACACTCAGCCTCTATTTTTATTTAAAACCTACCATTGCTTCTACTCCCTAGAGGCTCATAGGTCACTCCACACATCGTCTAGAAAAGCCCAACATGTCTGATGATGTCGTCACTGCCACGCATTGTGGAAAGAACACAGCATCTCTCACTGTTGTAAAAATTCAGACATTGATAAAAAAAAGCCTGCTTTCCCAATTAATAGATGAAAGCTATGAATCACTTTATGCTTTTGTGAGACATATGTTTAGCTCTGACTCCCTTAGGTCTTATTGAAATCACCGGGAACCTGGCCTCTGCAGTGTAATTTCACAGATGGTGCGGACTCCAGCCAAAAACGACGAAGAAGGGAGAAAGACTGAGCCCAACGTGCTGAGCTAACTTGAGTGTTACCAGAAGTAGGGTGTTGAGGGGACATTTGGGTGGGCACTCTCAGAACACCTCCCCCACTTCTCCTATGCTAGTCCCAGCAGGCAACTTCCTTTCCCATGCAGACTGCCTTTTGGGATGGGTACCGTAGGTGAATCTTGTTCAAGGTGACCTTTAAGATTTTGCTCACGTTTTCCCTGCAGAAATACTAACATCTTTGTCAGGCATTTTTCATGTTATTTAATGACCTCCCCTTCCCATGAAGTGGGTGATTATTGTCCCACTTTATAAACAAAAGAGACTAGTGAGGTGATCTGGCACATGGAAACCAAACCCAACTCTTTTCCAACACTCAATATGCCTCCAGTCCAGCTCCAGAGAGCAGGTATGAGGACAGTGGCTTGATCTGAAAACACAGATGGCGTAGATGCCTCTTAGAGAAGTAACTGGTGGGAGAGGGAAGGGAAAAGCTTGAGATAGAACGGGATAGATGGGGGTGCCTTACTGGGGGAATGGCACGTTGACATCCAGGCCTACAAAGCTGGGGTGTTTTCTGGAAGAGCTTCTTAGACTCTAGAGCATAAACAGGAGTGGAAGGTGGCAGGGTGGTGGTTGGGCCATTAGGAGGCCTATGACTGGTTAGAGTCCAGCTATGGCCAACGATTCCAGCAGGGGTGATGTAGGTTGATTAGCTGCAGTGGGGAGGGGCAGGCGGTTTCAACTGCCATCTAGAGGTTGATGTCCCAGGTTCTGTTGATGGGGTGGGCAAACAGGGCAGGGGAAGAATGTAGGACCTAGTCTTCTGATGCCAGTGAGAGCGAGGACACGTCATGGGATGGAGCAGGGGGAGAGCGTTAGCTTAGGGGGCTCCAGAGAGAGGTGAAGGGTGTGTCCTGGTGTGGTTGACCAGAAAACTAAAGATGAGCAGGCGTGTGGAAGCTGAACCGCACCAGGGAAAGCTTCGGGAATAACCGAGGATCGTGTGAAGGACTGGATGGAGCTGGTTTGACTTTCCATTAAGCACACATTTGCAGACTGCGGGTGCCAGGATGCTTGGACTCAGCTGCACGTTACACGGTTGGGGTGCTGGGCAGGGGTAGAGTGAGCTGGGAAAAACTGTCTGGTCATGTACTAGATGTTGTCGAGAATGCTTCATGAAGCTGAAAGCAAGTGTGTTATCCCTGTGGCTGAGGGCCTGCCAGGAGCATGGTCCTTCACCAGTTACCTCCAATGACGAGACCCCTGAGTACTGTTACATGTTACAGAGCAGTGTGTCGCAGTGGCAGTTCAGATACCTTTGTGGTGAGTCTCTTGGAAAGTAGACTCTCTCCTGTGGCGGCCACGTTTGACTCCAGGCTAGGCATTTGGGGAAACTGGGCAACACTGGAAGAGATCCAGAGGATAAAGATGGCCCGTGGTCCTGGGGCTGAAGATGTATATCATCGTGGCCTTTCTGTGTAGGAAGGGTGGACAGCCCAGCATGTAGCCGTGGAGGAGCAGGTGACCACCCTGTAGTTAACAGGAGAGGACAAGTGAAGGATGTAATTTGAGTTACTTCAGCATTGGGCACAGCAAGGGGCAGATTTGTGGATCCTTTGGAAGTCTGGTCCCCATGAGCTATCTGAGGTTTGTCAAATATTCTCAGGAAGGCTGACTGATTTTCAGCTCAAGTGTGAGTTTGGAGTTGAGGGTGTTGGTCAGCCTTCTGTCACTGCAACAAACACCCAAGGAAAGCTTTGTCTTGAGTCACAGTTGTGGACGCATTGCTCAGGGTCTGTGGCGAGTTAGCATACAGCAGCAGGAGTGTGTGGTGAGCAACACTTCACTTAATGGCTGTCAAGGTTGAGGGGAAGAAAGGGAGCGCCCCACCCCCCACCCCAGGGCCTAACTCCAGTCACCTGACCTTGTCCTTAGAGCAAGCTTCAACACACAGGCCTTGGGGGCATTTAAGATCTAAAAGTAAGCCTTGAATGAAGTGCTTTGGTATTCTTGGAAAAATAGGATTTAACAAGAGGGACAGGCTATAGAGAGCAGCCTTGTGGGGAAAGTACCGTTCTGCACCACAAGTAAGCTTGTGATCTGTGTGCAGGTTGTCCTCTCTGCAGAACTGAGTGTGCAATGGTTTGTGCCCTTTCCCATGCCTTGGAGTAGCCATTCTTCATGGGAGGCTACTTGTATCCCTGGGACACTTGAGCTACACCAACAACATCTTCTTCGGGCAAGCTCTTCCCAGATGGGCTTAGTGCCTTTAAATACCCAGGTAGGAAGGTCACCTGGGGGGATCCGTAAGACCCTCCCAGCAGTTGCCTTTTGAGAGTCTGGAACTGGTGGTCTGTTTCAGAATGTAGGCATGGTTCCAGTGAAGTGAGAAAAGCCAGCGCCTCGCTTCTGTGCTGCGCTTACCAGTTTTACCTTCGTTTGCTTCCGTTCCCCAAAGGTAGACATCTCATGGCATTAAAGAACTCCTCAGTGGGCTCCCTCTCACAGGGCTGAGCACCATAATGCCGCTTTTATTTCAAGGCGGAATGACTTGAGTCTGAAACATTGCACCGCAGTGGTGGGAAATCTGATGTCTGGTCGCTCAACAGCAGACAGATTTGTGTGTTTTAAGTGTCTCAACCAGGATTCCTCCCAGGCTGCTAGGGATGTCCCCAGGCGTGTCTGGCTCTCAGAGGAGTCCTGTGAGTACACGAGAGGGAGTCTGTAATTGCAGAAGTTGGGGTACTCCCCAGCTAAAGTAGCAGATGCCTTGGCTTCCTGCTGGAGTAGCTTGTCTCAGCGCCCACCCATGGTGCACACCACACTTGGAGTATCCTGGGTAGTCCCTATCAGTGGGTGGATGATGCCACAAGGGAGCTGAGACTGTCCCTCCATTTGCGTCAGGGGCAGTTCTTTGCTTTTCTTTTTGTTGGGGAAAGAATAATCTTGGTGCTGAACAAAAGAACACACAGACAAAGCGAAAGTGATTCAGCAGGGATTATGTCTTTTTGCAAAAGGGGTGTGCTAGAACCCAAATAGGTTTAGCAAATACGCTCACCAAAATGGCTTCCGTCTTTTCCTCCAGTGTAGGTGGTGACCGCATCCTATCTTACTGGTGAGAGCTCAGCTTCACAGTCCACTGTGATTGGCTGATTGGCACAAAAGGAAGTGAGTTGGTGTCAAGAGATACAGTGCCCTTCAAATAACTGTTCTAACATTATTGTCCAGTAGGTTAGGGCAGGCACAGCAAAATACCACAGCTTGGATGACTTAAACAATAGGATTTTTGCCTGTACATTTCCTTGTGTATATAAAGGCCAGAGGTCAACCTCTGGTTCCCTTTCATCAGGAACCTACCCTCTTGTGTTGAATCAGGGTCTCTCATGGGCCTGGGGTTGGCTAGGTGGGCTGGTCTGGATGGGCAGCAAGCCCCACATCTGCCTGTCTGTACCTCCCTAGGGATGAGATTGCATGTGTGTATGTGTGTGTCTGCACAACTGGGTCTTGGGAATTCAACTTAAGTCCTTATTGTTGTGTGGTGAATAACTTTACCTACTCAGCTATTGTCCCCCTTTTATCATGACAAAAATTCAGATGTACATGTAAGTTGGAAGAGTGACTCTTCACCCTTAAAAGCTCAGCATGGACCTCAGGAGCAGACGTGTTGCTCTGCTTAACCACAGCACTCCTATCCACTCAAGGACGTTTAAAGCAATTGCACATATGGCCTCATCTACACCGGATTCAGGTTTCTCTAGGTAGCTTCCAAAGTCTTCAATAACTTTCTGGTGTGTGTGTGTGTGTGTGAGAGAGAGAGAGAGAGAGAGAGAGAAAGAGAGAGAGAGAGAGAGAGAGAGAGAGAGAGAGAGAGCGAGCAAATACAAGTGCAGCTGTTTTCTTATGATGCTGTTGAACTTGGCCCTGTGTCCTCTGGATAATCCCAGGTCTCATTGGTTTCATTTAAGCAGTTGACAGGCAATGCCAGGTGCTACCTAACTCACCAGATCCCTCTAGGCTGTCCCCAGTTAGAGAAGCAGAGCTTGCCCCAGGTGGGTTTCCGTTGGACAATGCGTTTTGTTCCTTACCATGAGTGTGCACACCATAGGGACCTGATTGGGGACCATACAGGCACCCATTGGTGACTACTCCCCGAATCATTTCAAGCGGAGTTGCAAGATGGCGACTGCGGGGATTCTCTCACTAGCTGGTAGTTCTTAACAAGGAACTGTAATGACCAGTTTTTACAGAAAAGGGTTAGTACAATACTTGCTCCTAATGGTGGGAAATAAATCCCTCTCTGTGACTGTGACTATGGACCCATGGGGTTTTCTTCAGTCAGGGTTTTATAATCAATTGCAACCATTATTTTGATGCTCAAATTATCCCAAATTTGGCCCATGAGACCCTTTCAAGCTGCATTTTATGCCCTTTGAACATGTCCCTTTTAGTCTTTAACTACTTCCTTGTGGCTTGAGCTTATCTTTCATTTTCTGTTTCAAGACCCAGAATCATTCGGCGGTGCAGATACATGGTACAGATAACTATTATTCTCTTTTGTTTAAAGTGTGTGTGTGTGTGTGTTTGTGTGTGTGTGTGTTTTTCATGTAGCTCAAGCTGGCCTTGAACTTCTAATTCTGGAAATTACAGGTGTGTGCCACCAAGCCAATTCCCTAGCTCCTAAAGTTAAAAAAAATTAATTTTTTTTAATCAACTCTGTTGGGACATAATTTACTTACACATAATTAAATTACACTGGAGAGATGTTTTGACTTGGGCTGGAGAGATGGCTCAGAAGTAAGGGAGCCTGCCACCAAGGTCTGATAAAGAGTTCAATTCTCATACTCACATACCCGGTGGAAGGAAAAATTGACTCCTGAAAACTGCCCTGCAGACTCCACAGTACACACACACAAACCAAACAAACAAAAACCCAAAAGTGAGTAATAAGACTGTTATGTGTATCCCCCTCTCACCCAGAATTGTTTAGTTTTGTTTTTGTGAATGGTAAATGTCCCTGTGTGGACTTTCAGTTCAGTTCTGTGTTTTGGGGGGCTCTGATATGTATATATTGTGATATGCTTCTCTGGCCACCTCTTGGTAGATCCTGATTATTTCCAGCTTTTAGATATTATAAGTAAAGCATCTTGGAACATTCTTGACCATGTCTGTCTGTAGACCTTTGACTTTATTTACTTGAGGAGGCCTTAGGAGTCTGTTAGGTGGCCCGTGTGATAATATATGTGTAGCTGTTAATGAAATTGCCAGACTTGTTTTACAAGCTGGGGTGCAGGTTTGTGTACTCATTCATTACTTCATGTTCTGACTAGTGCTTACATTGTCAATCCATACTCATGGTGTCTTATTACTTCCATTTGTGTTATACATCTTTGACTTTCTCTATAGTTTGAGTAGATACACATTTGCATGTCAAAATCAAAACATATGTGGTGAAATACCCAATTTGTATTTCCTGCAGCTCTGCTCTGGGACTTGTGATTTAAATGATTTGAAGCTCTATTACACACCTGCTGTGTGCGAGACTCTGGGCTCACCTGTCACTGATTATGAGCAAAAATGAAACAGGGGTACTAGAGAGATGGCTCAGTGGATAAGAGATATAGTTACAAGGACCTGAGTTCAAGTTTCCAGTACCCATCTTCAAAGCCGGGCATGGTCATGTAAGCCTATAACTCCAGTGCCATGAGGGAGGAGACAGAAGAATGGGCGGGCCTGCTGGCCACCAGCATAGCTCCTGTCTCAGGAGAAAAGTCAGCGAGTACTAGAAGACACCCAGCATCCTTCTCTCATCCCCATAAGAGCATGGCCTCACACACGTACTTGCATATACATGTTCATGCTCATACATACCCCAGCCCTAAACACGCCCACACAGACAATGGGGAAGAAAAGAGAAACAACTTTCATAAGGCTTACAGGTGAGTTAAGGGGACAGTAGTCAATGTGTGCCTCCAGGGAGGCTATAGAAGGCTGTGGTGGTCCTACATAGATCTCCCCCTGCTTTCCCAGGAAAAAGACATTCCCCAGATGAATTCCTTCTCTTCATACTGGTTGCAAAATACTTGGGTGTAAAATGCTGTAACTTCAGGGCTTGTACCAACAGGCTCAAACCCTGGGAAGTTAACACCACCCACTGTGGGAACCCAGGGTTCCCAGGAAGCCCTTGATGAGCCCGCACTTGATCATTTGGCTTTAGGTTAAGACTCAGCCTTGGTCCTCCCAAAGCCCTGACTGAAACATGCCTTCAGTGTCTAAAAAGTAAGCTGAGTGTGGTGGTGCATGCCTCTATGGGGAGGCTGAGGCAGAAGGATTGTTGGGAGTAACTAAAGAATATCACTGCAGGGCTAGAGCGTGCCCCTCAGTGGTGGAGGGCTAGCTTGGCATGTATGTCTCTAGGCACCATTCTCTGCACTGCAAAAGAGAACATAAACATATATCAAGTTCCCCACCCTTAGACACACACACACACACACACACACACACACACACACACACACACACGCACACGCACACGCACACGCACACGCACACGCACACACACACACCCTGAGGCTGCTCCTAGGACTACACTTAGAGATTTTAGTCTTGTTCTGAGTTCCTGCCAGGTCCCTGACAACAGAGCACCCTTGATCTTCAGAATGAGGTGACTGGGTGTTACAAAGTGTGATTGAACAGTTCTTAGGAAGCACGATTGAACAGTGTTCTTAGAATAGATGAACTCAGACTCTGGCTCCAGTTAACTCTGGACAGCGTCTCAGGTAAGGTGTTCTGCCAGCGGCTGCCAAATGTCCCACTTTGTGCTGTTGGGCACTTCGTGGTGTGTTCTGAGCTGTTATGCACTTGGCGGTGTGTTCTGAATACAGTTCTTCTATGCATTTAGAGCGACTCAGAACCATAGTAGCAATGGATGATGCCCTAAGAAAGGAATCCTGCAGAGTATTTTTAGCAGCAGCATACTTCTTTAATTCTGTAATCGAGTTCCATGCTCCACAGCTTACTTCTCTTTATAAGAAGATGGTTCTGCTCTCCCAAGGTATGCTGCATAGTAAATTATTACAGAAGTATGGATGACCTATTTTTCCGCCTGTCCATGACTTAAAGAAATCGCATAGGAATTATTAGGTATCCATTGTGACATGTAGATTCTTAGAGAAAAACTCTAGGGTAATCAATTCTGTTTTTAGCTTGTCAGTCACAGTCCTGGCAGGAGATTGATGGCTCCCTAAAGTGAAGTAACTGAGGAGAATTTGATAAAGACTAGTTCACAACTGTGGGCAAGCGTATCGGAAGCAGCTTGGAATGACGTACTCATCCTGGAGGGAAGTGGATGGAGGCTATGCCAGGGCATGTTCTTGCCCGGTGGGTCCGAAGGAGTAAAAAAGGAAGGAGTAAGTCTTAGAAAGTTTGAAGAGAGAAAGTAGCTGAGCTTCCTAGTGCTCGGAAGGGACCATGACCTTGAGAAACAGATGCAGCTAACCCGCTGTGCCCAGTAGGACCAAGTATGGGATGACGTCCTGCCTCCTGCTTCCTCCCTTCTCATGGCTCACTGGTGCTTTCCTTTAGAGGGGCCAGAGAGGAAGGCAGTGAGAAAGAGAGCCTGTGGATGCGTCATCTTAATGTCAACTTGGTGTGGGAAGGGAGCAGGTGTCTCTGCCGGGCCCTTGGAATAAGTCCGGCATATATGAATCTTGGGGGCCTCCCTCATCCCATGTCTCGAGTACCTGATAGGTACACTTGGTCACAAGTGCCATGGGATGAGTGTGGCACTCAGTTGTCAAGTGGGTCATGGTAGGGGTCTTGTTAATACCTAAAGATCTTTCCTTCACCCCTGGCGATGTAGCTCAGTTGGTAGAGTGCTTGCCTCGTATGCATGCAGCCCAGGTTTAACCCCTAGCACTCTATAAACCAGGCATGGGGGTACAGGAGACAAGTCATCATCATCCACATAGCAAGTTTGAAATCAACCTTGGGTATGTGACCCCCCTCAAATAAAAAGCCTCAGAACCCCAAACTCTTTCCAGGTAAGTTCTGATAGTCTTAATTTTAAGCAGTTGATATTACTTTTCCATGCTTGGAAGAGGGTACAAAGATCAAAAGCATCTTTCCTGAAGAAGGACATCCCTGTCTCCCTCCCTCCCTCCTTTCCTTGAGTGGCTGACTTTGTAGAGAAAGAGGACAGAGCAGCTTTTGTGAAACATGGGCATCTTAACACTCTAAGAAGTACTTTCCTGTGCTAGGGGACTCTGACCTTGGGTGGGACCCTGTGATGGCTAGTATCGATTGACAGGATCTAGAACCATCGAGGAGATACACCTCCAGGTGGGCCTGTGAGGGAGTGTCTAGAGTGGGCTAATTAAGATGGGAAGATTTATGTGAATTGTTGCTATACCATCCCATGGGCGGGTCTCTGGGCTCCATAAGGGGGAGAAAGGGAGTTGTTGAGCACCAGCCTTCACTCTCTGCTTCCTGACTGTGGTTGCTGTGTGACCAGCCACTTCATGCCTCTGCTGCTATGACTTTCCCACCTTGGTAGACTGAACCCTCCCAGCCGATCTAAGTCCCTCCTTCTTCCAGGAAGTATTTTGTCCTGATAATGCATAAAGTAACTAATACAGACCCTGTCAAGTCACCAAGACTTAACTGGTCAAAGCAAGTTTTTGTTAATATGGTAAGAAAACCACATTCTATCCTGAAGTATACCACGTGCTAAAGGTTATTCTTAGGGTTACCACAGAAGGGAAAGCCCGCTGAAGTAGACGTGCTGGCCTGTTGTTTATGTAGACAGTTAAGTTGCACAGTCGGAACACTCCAAGGGCATTTCTGTCTTGTCTTCTGTATTCAAGATTGAGAACTGTGTTCACATATGTATGCTTTTGTAAGTGCTGAATTTGTATGTATAAGCACTTATCAAAAGTGTCATTCCTGTCCTCACTGTTGTGTGTGCACATGGAGCCCTTTCCTGAGAGTCGGGTGGTGTGTGTGTGTGTGTATACAGTATGTGGGGTGTAATGTATGTGTGGAGGGGGTGTTTGGTAGGTGAGGTATATGTGTGTGCAGTATGTGTGGTGTGTGTGGTGTGGAGTGTATATGGGGGAGTTGGTGTGGCGAGTATGTGTGTGTGTCTGTGTGTATGCATGCATATACATAATGAATGCACAGACCCTGATGTTAGAGGAGAATGTCAGGCTTCCTGCCCTATCACGCTCTATCTCATTCCTTTAAGACAGGGTCTTCACTAAACCTCAAACTGGACGAGTGCCCGGCCAGCGAGCCCCAGTGATTCTCCTGTCTCTTCCCCCTCCCTGCCCCACCCCCTTCCCAGGACCGGGTTATAGGCACTTGCATACTCGGGTCACACCTAGCTTTTCAAGGTGGGTGCTGAGGATTTGAATTTATAATAGATAGATGTTGGGGCTTCCTGTGTTGTTTGCCGTCGTCCTGTTGTTGAGATCGTTGGGTGAATGTGGAGAATAGCCATTCTGCTAGACTGGGCAGCAGCCTAGGGACCCTCCCTGTCCCTGCCTCCCCAACACGGGATCGTGCTTTGTATGTGGGTGCCTTCAGGATTTCACACCAAGCACTTGAGAGACGGAGCCGCCTCCCCAGCCAATCAGATCCAGTTTAGGCAGTATCTCATGTAGTCCAGGCTAGCCTCAAATTGATATTTAACTCTTGGTCTTCTAGCTTCTGCCTTCCTAGTGTTGGCATTACAGGTGTGTGCCACTACCCTTGGCTAGTCTACCGAATTTTGAAAGAACCACATTGGGCTCTGGCTTTCTCTTTGTCATTTCTCTGGGTGGTGCTTTTTTTTTTTTTTTTTTTTTTTCAACACACATCTTCTTGCCAAGAGACTACAGAAAGACAGAAAGCTTGCAACAGAGCAGAGGTACAAGCTGTTCTCACATTCAGGGAAGTGGTTTATCTTGGTATAGAACTTTATGCAGATGTGAGAGCCTTGGGAACCATATACGCATAATTGGAAATGTTTGGCAAGGCTGGGCTTTCTCGAATTGCTAACCTGAGGGTTGCAGCTTTGAATCCTGCCACTGGCTCTTGCTGAGCATGAACTGGGCCAGACTTCCCTCTTTATAGGGCTTGGGTTTTGTGGCTATAAATGCTTTAAAACCTTCTCAGATTGCTTCATGGAGTCTTTTAGGTTCACCTGAGGTATGTGATCCCTGTTCGGATTTTGTCCTTTAAAAGGAGAGGTGACATTTCTGCAGGTAGATGGTCACCCACCAGCAACGCAAATAGAATACAGCATGGAGGACCGCAGTATCATAGGCTGTGTCTTTTTGTCTGAGACAGTTGACTAAGGGAAGTGTGTGTGTGTGTGTGTGTGTGTGTGTGTGTGTGTGTCTGTGTGTCTGTGCGCATGCGCGTGAGCCACACATCAGAATGAGCTTGAGCTTGTGTGTGGCACTCCTATTCTGGGATGCCCATTGCTTATTATAGTGATCGATCTGAAAATTAATTGTGATTTTTAAAATGTGGGATGCATCTGTATCGCAGCTGGCTGCTGCCGGGTTGTGGTGTCTGTCGAGGTGTGTTTTGGTGCCGAGGGTCCAGCTTGCTTCAAGCCTCTGTCACTGACCTCAGGCAAGTTTGCTAGCCTGCCTGAGCTTTTATTTCCATCTCCGGATACGCCCCACCTTCTAGGCCGGCTGGGAGAATTAAGTGAAATAACCAGTGTCAGATGCTCCAGGGTGCACTGGGCACACCGTCGGTTAATGTTAATGGGATCACAGCTGCTGTTTCTTTGTAGCGCCTTTGTCACCGTCGCTGACAGTGTGCACATCTGGGTTGTAAGCTGGGCTGAGATTTACTGGACTTGGCAATGTACTGAGTGCATTCAGTGTTATTCCTTGCATAACATCCTCACAGATAATCTGAAACATGGGCCAAATTTTGGAAACCTTTCTCACCAGCCTCCCATTAGCCTTTGGGGGCAGTCAGAGTGATTGGCAGCTCTCAGTCAAAGGGATGAGCCTGCAGGACCTCAAGTTGCTGTGAGTTCTCCAGTGAGCTCAGAGAGATCGACAAACTGGTGGAGCCCAACTGCAGGACCTCAAGTTGCTATGAGTTCTCCAGTGGGCTCAGAGAGATCGACAAACTGGTGTGGAGCCCAACTGCAGGACCTCAAGTTGCTATGAGTTCTCCAGTGGGCTCAGAGAGATCGACAAACTGGTGTGGAGCCCAACTGCAGGACCTCAAGTTGCTATGAGTTCTCCAGTGGGCTCAGAGAGATCGACAAACTGGTGTGGAGCCCAACTGGTCCAGCCATGTTAGGATCTCACAGATTGTGTGCCTGTAGTCTAAGGGAATCTCCATGTGACTGGTAAGGTTTTCACACCAAAACTTAGGAAGCTTTGATACTGGTACTCAACAGCAGGATTCAGCAGGAGTAGCATTTGTGAGAAGGCAAGGGGGTGTGATGGTTATTAATACTGTCAACTACCTTGGAAGGCACTTCTCCCGGCACACCTGTGGGAGATTATTTAGATTGTGTTAGCCTCGAGACAAGTTTGGTGAGGGATTTTTATCTTTGTGTTTGTTTACAGAGACAGGGTTTCTCTGTGTAGCTTTGGCTGTCCCAGGACACTCTCTGTAGACTAGGCTGACCTCAAACTCAAGTTACCTGCCTGTCTCTGCCTCCTGAGGGCTGGGATCAAAGTCTTGAGCCACCACCACCCAACTGGGATTGTCTTGATTAGATTAATGAAGTGACTAAACCCACCCTAGAAGAGTCAGGCTGAAAGAGAGGCAGTTCCCAGGGCTCGGCAACCGAACTGCACGAAAAGAAAACAAGGTGCACACAAATATTCATAACTCGCCACCTCCTGACTGCGGACATAGTGGGAGCTTGGGACTGTTGGCCTTTTAAATTCTCCAAAAGAGGCCTCTAGGAGATAAAGCATGCCCTAGACAGGGGAGGTTTTGGAGGTAGCTGGCTGGCATGTGATGTCTTTTAAGTCAGAGTGTAGAAGCTCAGGTCTCTACACTTGGTCACTGCATAGTGAGCTGTTTTTGTTTTTTGTTTTTGTGTGTTTTAAAGATTTATTTATTTATTACATATACACTGTTCTGCCTACATGCCAGAAGAGGGCACCAGATTGAATTGTAGATGGTTGTGAGCCACCATGTGGTTGCTGGGAATTGAACTCAGGACCCCTGGAAGAGCAGTCAGTGCTCTTAACCTCTGAGCCATCTCTCCAGCCCCATGGTGATCTGTTTTAGGGCCAAGTGAACTGGTGTTTTGGGTAAGGATTCATCCATTCTCTTCCACCTCCGTCACATGTGGGCCATAGCTAAGGCTCTTGTTCCCCCTGGAAGTTTGGGACTGGCTGCTTGCCTGCCTGAGCCCTACCTTGGCGGTTCCCTCCTGTCCTTGGCTTCCTCCATTTTAACCAAGATTTAGGAGAGCTGAGAGACTCTCACACTTGCCTGTTGCCGGGCTCTTCAGCTTTCTTCTACTTGTGTCTGGGTGGTTTCAGATCTCTCTTTATAGCATGATGCCACATAGGCGAGGTCCATATGCAGACGTGTGTGGAAGGCTATCCTTCACTCCTGTAATGCCTGGGCTGGAACTTAAAGTCACTGGAAAGGCGGCAGTTTCTCCTTAAAAGTGGCATTAGTAACTTAGCGGGATGCTGTGGCCCAGAGTTGGATCCAGAGCTCAGGAATTCCCAGGAAGGTCTTGGTGAAGGTGATGGAGGGTATGTCTGTGGTTGCCACTGCCTGAAGACAAGCACACAAACCAGTGGTTTTGGTTCAGAACTTAGGTCCTGTGATTTTTTTTTTTTAAGCAGAAGGCGCTAAGTGTACTGCTCCCCTTGCCTCGCATGCCTGTCACTAGCACTTAGAACCTGCCCAGGGGCCTCCAGCAACTTTTAGTTTTGGAAATAAGGTGATCAAGTTGTCTGTGCCAGTTAGATAAGATCACACCGGAACATTTAAAAATAAATGAGTAACTATGGGTAACCAAAGATAAAGTGGTCCTGGGAGGGTTGGTTGTAATCTATCCAGGGGTGTCTGTGTTATCCAAGGGTGTCTGTGTATGTCAGATTCCAGCCACTGTAATTGCCCTCATAAAATATTATTGCAGTTTCTGAGTCACCTGAATGCTGGTGGAGGTCGGGAGAGAGTGCAGAGTCAGCTAGAGCCCAGCGCCTCCCCATCCCCCTCCATCCAGCTCTTTCTAACATCCTCTCCTGGGTGTTTAAGTTCTAAAATTAACCAGTATTTTTATGAGTAGATGGAGTAAGTGCTGAATTTTACTCTTCACAGTGCTTAGCTCTAAGTCAGTTTCCCTTCTCAACTACAAAAAAAGCATGAAAAAGGCAGCCAAATACACGACTTAAATTTCTTCGTGGAGTTTATTATTTTATGTGTATGTGATCTCTGTGTGTGTGTCTGTGTCACAGTGCATGTGAGGAGATTAGAGAACAACTTTCTAAGAGCTGGTTCTCTATTTTTTTTTCAAGCCTGGCTGTCTTATAACTCACTTTGTAGACTAGGCTGGTCTTGAACTCAGGGTGACCCGCCTGCCTCTGCCTCTGAGTGCTGGGATTAAAGGTGTGTGCCACCACTGCCCAGTTGGTTCTCTCTTTTATTTTATTTGTCTTCTGAACTTTACTCTCTGGTCAACAGACTTGGGAAGCAAGCCCCTTCCTCTCTGAGCCGTCTAACAGCTCTCAAACATGGGTCTTTCTTTATCTCACTATTTGTCCTCTTTGTAATTTGCTTGCAAGTTCGAGGCCAGCTTGGGCTACATAGCAAGGAGGACTATTAAGTTTAGTACAGAAGAGAACAGTGCATAGAACAGAACAGCCCACGGTGCATATGTTTTTATCACCTCTATTTATTGTGCACGCTGGCGCGTTTGTGTGTGTGTGTGTGTGTGTGTGTGTGTGTGTGTGTGTGTGTGAAGGTCAGAGGACATCAAGAGAGATCTCTTCTTCTACCATGGAGACCAGGTGTTGAACTCCTTTTTATCAGGTGTGTCAATCAGCACCTTTACCTGTGGAGCCATCTTGCCAATCTTTATTATTATCATCATCATCTCACAGTTAATTAGTGAGTGTGTATCCATGTGTGCAGATGTGATCTCACAGGTCTGATGTTACCCTATGGCAGTATCATTCACTGGTGGTTAATAGAAAAATGATGGGATGGATTCTTGGTAAGGTTAATTTGGTTCTAGTTGAATCTTGATATTATTTTGGTTTTACTTAAGTGTTAATGCAAGGCGATTATTGATTCTTCCTGCATAGATATACACACACAAACACACACACACACACCCCTCCTTCACTATAAATGGAGAATTTGCAGTCATCATGCTGGGTGTGTCAAAGGATGCCTACCCACCCCTCTTCACATAGCCAGGTACCTGCAGTGAACAGAGCTCATGGATCTGCACAGTGCGCAGGTGACACATTAGAGGTGACTTCCATCTAAAGTCATAGCATGTGTATTGGCAGGGGTGGCGGCATTTCTCTTGTGCTACCTAGAGGATGCATGGTCTGCAAGCTTGGAATATCCTGCCCTGAGACTGTCTGAGAGCAGATATCCTGATTCCCTCGCTGAGGGGCTGGTCTCCCTGCTCCCTATAGCAATATCCTGGCTCCCAGGACAGTGTGTTGAGTGAGAAGTGAGCATTTCTCTTTCCTATCCCTTCTGTATTTGGTGAAAACAAAGCTCTCCAGACTGTTAGAGAGAATGTTTTAGGTGAACGCTCAAGGGATCTTTGCTTTGCCCCCCCCCCCTTCTTGTCACTCTATGTAACTGTGGCTGTCCTAGAATTTGTTACGTAGACCAGGTCAGTCTCGAACTCAGGGAGTTTTACCTGCTTCTGTGATTAAAGGTGTGATCCACTATGCCCAGCTGGAATGTTTCCTTTTTGCTTCTAGAATAACTGCCTGTTTGTTACAGGAAGGGTACGGACTTCTAGAGAAGAAAATTCTCTGCGGCCATTGTTTCTCCTCCCTCCTGCTTCCCTCTTTCATGTCCTTGGCTGATTTCCTAGTTGATTTTTCCCAGTGGTTTTGAACTGTAAAAGCTTTCTCCAGTGTCTTTAGACTGCAACCAATAGAACTGTAGATAGACCAACCGCAAGTGCTCCTGGGAGTCTGTCCCGTGCTGAGTGTTTTATCTTGGTCCTCCCCCCCATGTCTCTTGAGGCCCACATCTAGACATTGTGGTCATTTGTTAGAATGACCTTTCTTCGTTCTGTCCCTACCCCCTACCCCAGTTTTATGTAACTTCCACTGTCACTAGAGACATTAAATGGATTTGCTGCTTTGGGTGGGCTGGGTGTGGTCCCAGGTGCACTGGGTATGCCTTCATCACATTTAGGATCAGGGAGACTATCTCTGAGATGCAGGTGAAGAAGAAATGTCATCCAAGAGGACAAATGGTGTTCCCTAACCTCTACTGAGGAGCACAGCATCTTAGTAGCATGGACAGGAACCATACAGGTGTATTCTGATACTGTTGGGAGCCTCCTTTCTAGAATGTTCTTCAGAGAAGCTCTGACCTCACCCTTGGCCCCACCCCCTTATGGACACCTAGGCATGAGGTGGTTGCCCCCACCCTCTTGGAAGTTTGTAGCGACCTTGGAGCTACACTTCATGCTGTAGAGAGATAGCAGGGGGCTTCAGTGTCCTGGTGGCAGGGGCTACAGGTAGCCAACATTTTACTGGAGGTGTGAGCTGAGTGTGTTCATGCTTGCTCTCTGCAGTTTTAAGGTTTTCCTCCCTCAGGCCCCATCTTTTCACTGCTTGATGGTCCTGTGGCCTCCTTTAGCCAGCATAGGTTATCCTTTATAGTTTATTACCCGCCTTCCTCTAGAGGTCCTGCACCAGGAAAATGGATTCCTCCTCAGGGTCTCCACCTTGCCCAGCATCTCTTACCGTATTGTTCTGTACAAATGATGCGAAGTTGCCTTCTTCAAAGGAGCCCAGGAAACACACTTTGCCCAGACCGTGAAAGTGTGTTTGATGGGGATGTCGTTCAGTAAACCCAGATTCAGTGGCAAGCTTGAGTTATTCTGGGACCTGGGTTCTGAGGTGCTACTTCTACCTACTGACCTCTTCCCCTTCCCCAGCTGCCGGGCAGTTTGGACTTGAGGAGCGGAGGTTGAACTGAACTGTATATGAGGAGGAACCAGGCGTTGGGGAGAGGCAGGGAACCAGGCTGAGTATATAGGAAGCTGTGTTGTAACCCCCTGGTCTCCAGAGGTTAGTTAGCTTCCAGAGTAAAATGAGCTGGACCAATCCAAAAGACCTTCAGCCTCTCTTAACCTGGGCAAAGTTTGTACATGTTGTAAAGTGTGGCAACATGATAAAAATGTCAGCCAAGGCCCCTCTAGATACCTGAGTGAACTTTGTGGTTTCCAGCTTGAGTCTAAGAACACCTTCTTAGATAGAGCACAGAGGCCCAGAACTATCCACCTCTATCCTAACCCCGGCTCTGCAGGCCCTCCCACCTTGGCCCTCTGCTTTATCCTCTGAGCCAGGCTTCTCCTTACCCTGTCCAGGAGGGACTGCATGGCTGCTCTTGGGAGCAGAGACCTCTGACAGGAAGCCCAGAGCTCCTGCATGGTCACCGGGCCCTGAGTGCATGAAGACAGAGCTTGAGTTCTTTGAAGAACTCAGAGCTCCTGACTGTCTTGACTGAGACTGGCTGCCTTTACTTTTGTTCTGCTTCAACCCATTCATTTCCCATCTCCATGCACCTTATGCATAATGCTTCTGCCAGGAGAGTAACTTTGGACAAAAGCTATGTGCAATTATGCTTCATTTTACTTGTATACGTAGATGTGTGTTATGTATGTGTGGATGCATGTATGCATGTTTGTATATGTACGGGCAAATGTGTGTGGAATGTATGCGTGCAGGGGCCCAGCATTGACATTGGGAATCATTCATGGGTGCTTTTGCATTTTATTCATTGAGGCAAGGTCTCAATTAAGCCCAGTGCTCACCAGTATGGCTACTTGGCGACTGTTCCTAGCCAACTTACCCTCGTGTCTGCCTTCTGAGACTGGAGTTATAGATAGACAAACCCTCATGCCTACCCCACATTTGTGGACATTTAGGAAATTCAGATTCTCACTCCTTATGTTTGTGCAGTGAGTGCTTAACCATTTAGCCAGCTCACACACACACACAGAGAGAGAGAGAGAGAGAGAGACAGAGACAGAGACAGAGACAGAGAGAGAGACAGAGAGAGAGAGAGCGGTTTGAACAATTACCTGCTCCTGCTCCTTTTGGGCAGTAACTGTTTTGGAGCACAGGGTTGACAAGGCTATGTAGATTTGCATCGCCTTCATAGCAACAGGAGCTGGTAATTGTTGTGCTGTTGCTATGTGCCAAGCCCAGTATTGTCTCGTTCATCCTTAACCGCAGTCCCAAGAAACAGATGTTGTTATAGCACTCCCATTTGTAGACCAGGAAATTGAAGCTCAGAGCAGTTAAGTATCTTGCCCAGAGTCACACAGCTGAGAAGTTGAAATAAAACTTGGACTCCAATCTTTAGGACTCTAGCTTCCATGACAACCAAGCTCAAAGGCTACCCTTGGAAACACTACTGAGTGATGTGCTTCTCACTAACTTTACAGATCCATGGACCAGAAAAGTCATTGCCATTGGTGGCCCTATGTGTAACACAAACACAAAGGCCAGGATGACAGGCCCTGTGGGAATGTAGTTTGATCAGGAGTGGAGAGTGCACTACACAGGTATCCAGTGCAGCAAGGCACAGCCCCACTAACGGTGCCTGGCATCATCGCCGATGGACATGACTTCCAGTGTGTGTCTGTACACCTCCCCTCTGCCTCCTCCCTTCTAGTGCTCCCTGTCTGGGAGCACCTGACTTAGATCCCTGTTGATTGCCCCCCCCCCCCATCCAGAAGGGCAGCCCAAGTCTCTTAACCTCAGAAGCCCCCTTCCCCGGGCCCCTCTGCCCTTCTGTTCCCGGAGTCGTAGAGCTTTTGAGCTGACCCTGAATGCAAGTGTGGGTCTCTAGGGCAGTGGGCAGTCAGCTGTGCGCTGTGGCTTTTCACACAAAGCCTCCTTGAAGCACAGCCACACTCATGGTTACATCTCTGCTTGCTTTTGTTTTGTCACGGTTGCCAGGGTGGAGCTGCGTTGTCATCAACAGAGACCATGGACTTCAAAGATGGAGAGATTCCCTCTGGCCCTTAAAGAAAGTTTACCTAACCCTGTTGCAGAGGAGTCAGTAGACACTATACACTACTTCAGACCTGCCTCCTGTGCCCATGGCTTCTGCTACAGACTCTGGGCCAGTGAGGGTACAACAGAAAGATGATAGGTCACCTGAGTTTGTGTTCCCGAGGGCTCTTCCCTCACCCCTCACCCCGCCTTCTTTTTTAAAATTTTTTTGTGAGACGGCCTTTTGTAGCTTACACTGGTCTCCAACTCTGTATCAAAGGGAGACCTTGAGCTCTTGGTGTCCTGTCTCTACCTCCCAGTGCTGGGAGCTCAGGTGTCCAGCACCACACCTGGTTTTGAACGCAGAACTTAGTGAATTTCTGAGCCAACTGAGCTACATTCCTATCCCCAGTAAATTCTTACAAATACCATAACCAGTACATTTATTAATAGACAGGGACAAAGGTTATGTTTTTCAACGGTGTGTTGGGTTTTTCCCACCTCTGGTTAGTTATGACAAGCCACTGTTTTTCTATCCCTGGCATTTTGTATCCACTCTCATATTCATCTAGTTCTCCAAAATAAATTCTGAAGCTGCATCCTTTCTTCCCCCTCCTCCTGCTCTTCCTCCTCCCTCTACTCCTCCCTCTACTCCTCCCCCTTCTACCCCCCCTCCTCTTCCTCCCCTACTCCCCCCACTCCTTCTCTTCTGCCCTTACATGACCGTGGTCATCATACCCGGATACTGGATCTGATCGACACTTTCCTGTGCAAGACTCCTGGCCACCTCCAAACCACACATATCCCCCTCACACAGCAGTTCCTCCTCGCCTGTATCCTTCCCAGCTGGGCTGCTCATTTTTACACCACTTATATTTTTCCTCTCTGAAATGAATATAAGCTTCATGAAGGCAGCAACCTATTTGTGTTGCTTTTATTTCTGAAATCTCCACAGTGACTGGCAAGTAGCTAAATAGGGAGGGAAGGAAGGAAGGAAGGAAGGAAGGAAGGAAGGAAGGAAGGAAGGAAGGAAGGAAGGAAGAAATGAATGCTGGTTGATCGGTCATTAATGAGGGTAATGCTGGAAATAGCCCCAGAATTGGCTTGTGAGAAACATCAAAAAAGTGTTCCAGGTCGCTGAGAGAACACACCCAGTTCTCTGTCATTTAGAAAACAGGGTCTCTATGGCCACGCTCCCCAAGCCCAGCAGTGAGCCCCCAGCTCTGTGAGAATGAGGACGGCAGACCTGGGGCTTGCTGACCAACTGCTAGCCTGGACACTCTGTCTTAGGGTAGTGAGGTAGACAGTAACGGAGCAGGAGACCTGGTCTCTTCTCTTCGCTCCCTCCCTCCCTCCCTCCCTCCCTCCCTCCCTCCCTCCCTCCCTCCCTCCCTCCCTCCCTCCCTCCCTCCCTCTCTCCCTCCCTCCCGTCCCCTCCCTCCCCCTCAAATATTATGCCTTTGCTCAGCAGTTCTCTATCCAGCAAAGGAATTTGACCCTGCAAAGATGGCTGTCAGGCTGACTGCTAAGTGCCTTTGCAGAGCTGTGGGGTGTGTGCTGATAATGAGCCTGCACAGAAGGTTCCCTCACCCACACCTGTCCAGAAGTTTGGGGGAGAACAGACGTGTTCCTGGGAAATTTCATTTGTGTCCCCCCAAACAGTCTTCTCTTGTATGTTGATTTATTATCATCATCATCATCATCATCAATGGAGTTGTCGGTGACTCCTCAGGTACTTTTTAATTAAAACGATATAAAACCTTGATCTCATTTTTCATTAATTTTTCTCACTCTGTTTGTACATTAGTTTTCTCTGTGGTGGGTATGATGTGTGCATGTGTATGTACACAATCATATAATGCATATACATACATGTGTATATATAATGAACATGCACCTCTAAGTGATATGTTTTATTGTTTTGAATTCCTTAACATTTAATGGTGCACTACCCTCGCAGTTATTTCCATTAAAAAGGTCTGCTTTCTTGTCTTCAGACGACACACAGAGATTTCCATAAGTGCTCTGACTTATTACACAACTATAATCAAATCACACCCCCTTCTGTATGAGGCAGTCAGTATAATTTTTCCCGGCCTTCAAAACTTGAGGGCATTATCCCCTGTACATTTCCATTCAAGATTTTTTTAACTAAGCCACATGAGTCGCCACATGAAACCAAAGATTTGGAAATGAGGTGCGCTGGCCTTTCCTGCTGTCCCGAACCCCAAGGTCTGTGCTTGATGCTTTACCCTAAAGCCATCAGAGGCCTTGACAGCCCCCCCCCCCCGCCCCATGGATTCATTCCAGTGAAGCATTGCATTGAGTTCTTTAGAATGATTGCAGTTCTCAGTGTAATTTGCTACCTTTCCGTCACTGCCTGTGTGTTCAGAGAAACAGTGGCATGATCCCCTAAAAACCAAGACCTCAGTGGAGTCCAAAGGTGCCTTAGGATCTCTTAGGAGCCAAGGCCTGAGATTGCTAATGAGTGCTGGTACATGGACTGCCTATAAATTTGGAAACGTCAGTTTGGTGATCGTGATCCTTTTTGCAAAAGGAAGGTTCTATAAGCTAGTGGTTGTCAGTGGTGTTGGCTTCCTGAATAAAGAAGTTACAGTGGCCAGAGCTTGGTGTGTGTGGTGCCTGGGAGGTAGATAATAGTGGTGAAAGGGGTTAGAATAGTAAGAATCTTATCACCATACTCTTCAGCCAAGACCACAGCACATGTGAGGGAGGAGGCGGCCATTTAAACCCTTCAGTTTTCAAGAACCCCTACCATGTTGCTGGTGAACTAAAAGAACCATGAGGTTTAATGTAATGGAACATGTCTATTCAGGCATGTTCTCTTTGTTACGATCTCTTCAGTACCTTAACCTGTCACTTATTTCTCGGGTACCTGCAGGCATGGCCCCTGTGTTTGGGTTTTATGTCATACCATCCCTGAGTTTGCCTGTCTCTCACCAGTGAGGGAGCTTCAACTTTTCACCCATGGCCACACAGGAGTGGTTATGCGGCTGCAGACTGCCCAGACTGGTTTTTTCAACCTTCCTCTCAGGAACCGGATCACTTACTGGGGGACTGTTCTGCACAAATCTGGGGTGTATTCCATCTAATCTTTAAATAGCATCGCAGCATCGTAAACAGGATACTTGAGTTGGGATTGGGAGAACCACATTCCTGGCTTATACTTGCTTACCCCAGAAGCCTGGCTAGGCCCTGATTGCTTCTTTGTGGGTGTTTTCAGGTAAAAGATTTAACGGCCCTGCATTGAAAGCCATCTTGATGAAAACAAGGGCCCTTAGGCTCCTGCTGCTGGGACCATCTCCTTGCAGAAGTGTTTCTATTGCATGCTGGTTATGGCCTTCCCTGTAGCTATGCTGGCCCCCTGACCAAGGGACTCAACTGGGAGCCTTTGACAGAGAGGGTCAGGAGTCTTCCCACTACTAAAGAACTAGCTTGCTTTGGTGGCTTCTTTTACTTCAGGAGAGTTTGATAACTCTCCACACCTGCCTACTGCACACCTTGTGGCTTTCTTTAAGGTACAGCAGGTAGCTTTTTCCAAGGGAGAGATGGAGGATTCAGGGCCTGCTCTACTTGCTGGGTCAAGCCCTTCAGACTATGCCAGCCTTTAAAATGTGAGCATGGAAAGGTTGTATAAATTGAACCAGGTGATTACACTCCACGTGTGTGTGCGTGCGTGCGTGTGTTTAGCATAAATGCTCTGGGACTGGGTGCCTGGAATGGTTCCTATGGCCTTTGACTCTGGCTTTGTAGGACCTGCCTGTCCACAGTGCATCAGAAACTGTTCATTCTGGTTGCACTGCTGGTCCTGAGACTTGAGAATTATTTTACCTCATGCCGTGAATGAGTTAAAAGAGAGCTATTTGGTGAAGTGATAACTGAAATAATTTTTAAAAAATTCTTCAAAGAGTTTTGAAATGGTTTAACTTTAGTGGCCCTTTGGTAGGATTTTCTTGTACTTTCCTCCCTGTGTTAGTTAAAAGATTTTCTTGTTTGTTTTTCTAAACACCACCAAGCTTCCTGGAGAACAGTTATGGAGGAGAATGAGGGAAACTGCTAGGGAGTGGGGGTTGGGTGAGTGTGGGACTAGGTAATTTAGCTTCTCTCCTTTCCAAATCAGTAAATATTTACAAATGACCTTATCAGATCCTTTGGCTACACTGACCCACGTGAAAGCTACTATTCCGGTGCTGCTTAGGGCTCCCGCTGCGCCCCCTCCCCCTGTTTTAAAGCAGTGTGCTGCTCTGTGACTAGTGGCCTCTAGCCAGCCCAAAAGTGGTCTTCAGAGGAAGCTCACCCCCACCCCCAGGGGACAGTTTTAGCCAATTTACACTTTAAAGTGTAACCTCTTCTAAAGATTCCTAGGGACCAGAGCTGACCCCCACTTCCTCCCCCCCAAATAAAAACAAACAAACAAAAAAATACATTGGATTCTGGCTTAGGTTTGCTATTGTTGCCTGAAGTCTTTTGTTTCTTGGAGGAAGGCAATTATAAATTCCATTCCAAACATAAATGTTCTTTTGTGAGCAAGTTGGGGGGGGGTACGACAAAAACAATGAGTGGATTACTTTTCCATTTCTGTAAGATCGTGCCGGTGTAATGTGGTTTAAAACAACTGGGACTTTTAGAGCAGAAATGGAGCGTTGAGGTTGTGTCAGTACTCTTAGCATGAATGCCAGCCAAATTATAGATTTTTGGAAGAAAATATGTATTTCCTTCCAAATTCAGACTGAGAATAAGGGATTCTTGTATTCGGGCAGTTCAGATATGAGCATTGTGTTATTGTGTCAGCATGATCTGGTAGCAACCCCTTCATCTGATTTGTCTGACTTAGTGCAAAGAGAGCGACAAGCATTTTATGGTGTCCTGTTGTCAGGACACCATTCAAGTCTGAGAAACCGTTACCAAATAACAGGCTTTCAAGAGTAACTACGGTAAGCTATGTATTTGCCTCCTACAAAATACGTGGTACTGTATTAATATAATTAATAATACTGTATTAATACATTTTCTTTTTCATTTTTCTTTGCAGAGTATTGGGAAAGGGTCATTGTGGTGCATAGACCCAGAGTATAGACAAAATCTAATTCAGGCTTTGAAAAAGACACCTTACCACCCACCACCCACCCCTCAGGCTTATCAAAGGTAAGTAAATGGAACTCTCAGATTTTTTTTTAAGTCTCCTGGAATTGTGTTATTCTAGAAGAGTCAGGCTCTAAAACTAATTTAGTAGCCTGTATGAGATTTTCAAAAATAACTGCAGATAAATGAGGAAAAAAATAAGCATGATTAGGAGGCATCCATTGATGTATTTCCTGGGAACCTTACCATTTCTGCTGCTCCAGGGGAGTGTGTCTCCAGAAGTCTTCCCGGTAGGTAAAATACTGTCTTCCTAGGTAGAAACATTTACAGAGAAAAGTTGACAGCTTCCATATCTCCGTGTGTCACATTTTGTTGGGTAAGAGTGGCAAGGCAAACAGGTGATTCCACCTTCCCCTAGCCTGACTGTACAGATGTTGAGAGAAGGCTCACTGGCTTGTTGTCATCCCGTTTCCATGGAGACAGGCTCCTGAGTGATGGGTTTGTTGTGGTTACTAAGTGTTTGCCTTGAGAACAGTGGCCGTTTTTCTTCCTCACATGTCTGTTTGTCAGGAGATTGAGGTCACGGATACATTTTCACAAATATATAATGGTGGGGGATGGGGTGGGGGTGGAGGGAGGGCGTGGAGTGGGGTTAAGTAGATCGCCTCTGTTTGAAAAGCACTGTAGTACAAAATCAGAAGAAAGGGCCATATAGAACAAAGGGCCAGATTTCAAAGTGTGGAGTCTTACCTACTCATGGTATATGTCATTAATCCTACCAAGAAAGTTTTTGAAAATTATCTTGTTGATTTATGTGTACCGGTGTTTTGTTTGCCTTTATGTCTGTGTAGCACTTGCATGCTTGGTGTCTGGGGGCTGGAAGAGGGTGTCACATCCTCTGGAACTGGCACTGCAGATGGCTTGAGCCACATGTCAGTGCTGGGAATTGAACCTGGGTCCTCTGGAAGAGCAGCCAGCGCTCTTCATCACCGATCCATCTTTCCCGTCCCCTACCGAGAAATTCTAAAAGACATGTAGCAACGTTTCTTTTGTAACTCTCCAGTTTAAAGAAATTGCCCCTGGAGTAGACATGTGTGTTAATTGGGGATGGCCCGATGCCTGAAGCCGGGGAATTTTACAGTCCACTTGCAGATTTTGCTGTTCTGATGTTTGTTCGGAAGGAGGGCGCACAAAGTGAGCCTCTGACGTGGCATTAATGAAGTTCTAGTGCATTCCATCACAGGGCCTAGACAATCCGTCTCCGGCAAGAGACGGGAGAAGCAGCTGGGCTCTATGAGAAGACTGCTGTATGTCTGCCTTTGCTAGGCGATTAGCGTGATGGTAGCCATAGCAACTGGAGTGTCTCCATAGTAACGTGTAGCTGAGACAGGTGCACTTGCATCACAAGGCTGTTTGTTGCCTGGCAAAAGGACAGGCCATTAGTACTTAGATATACGCTGTTGCCTTAGAAACAAATAATCCTCCATAGCAACTACTGTTGGTTCACAAGGGTATTTTTTAGGGGCTTTGGAGGTGGGGGGGGGGTAGACCAAGGTTGTAGCAGCTTTTGTCTGTGTTCATAAAAATCAGTGGAAGCATACTTTATTTGAAATGACAACTTGAGGTCATATAGCTGTAGGAGGAAAAAATGGGATTTTCCAGAGCAGCCTAGCCTGCATTGTAGAAATGTCCAGGACAGAGCCGTATGCTTGACTTTCTGTGAGTGATTGTAACCACTCCTGAAATGGAAACTGGGATCGGAGTAGAATTGCTCCTTTATGGGGTTGGTGGGGATCCTGGTTGAGATATTTTCCATATTCCCAGTTTCTGACCCCCACGCCACTTGTTTCTCTAGTTTCTACCCTAGAAGTATGTCACACACGCTTGCTTCTAGCAAGTTAAAAATGTAAGTGTTATTCACTGGGTCGTGTCAATGGTTCATTTAGGCCAGTGTCTTGTTGCCAAATGTGACCCCAAGGGAAGCACTGCAATTATTTAATAATTTGAAGGATTATAACAGAGCTCTGGGGTTTGCAAGTGGAATATACTCTGGCCAGAGGTGCTGTTAGCTGGGCATAGCCTAATGGCTTCCCTTGAGTTTTAATATGGGTATAAAAATGCAGATGAACCAGAGTTTTTATAGTAAAAATAACTTCCGTTTCTCTCAGTTAACTGAGGGTGGAGGGCATGGTGGCTTTTCGTTAGTCACCCATGCAAGTGCTTAGATTTCAAGTCCATCAAGGTCACTGGACGTGGAGTGAGGTGACAGGTGACATTCCAGCCTGTCTCTTCCATATTGTGACTCCAGAGAGTGCCTTGCTCTCTGCATGCCCTTGAAGAGTTTGCTCGAGGAGCCTACATTGCGTGAAATCACACTGAGGCTACACCATGCCTGGTAGTTGGCAAGGACTTTCTACGCACCAGGCCACCTGTTGAGGTGACTCTAGGAAGATGGAAGTGGAACGGCCAGTCATAAACAGATTCCTCAATGCTGAATTAACCATGACTTAAGGGATCCTTGTCAGCCCCGTGCGGAGCCACTGTGAAGGGCACCTGGGAAGTGCTTGGCATGCTGGGAAGATGGTGATTATTCAGGAAGGCTCGCAGGTGTGCTTGGCAGCAGCGGTGGACTGTGCTGCAGGTGGCTGGGAGCCCTGTGAGGAATCAAGGCATCTGAAAACACTGGCCAAGCCTTGTTCACATCCAAGTGTAACTCCAAACATTGCATTATGTCAACTTGCTCCTGTTTTCCAAGATTTTGTTGAAATGTTCCTCCACACCCTCTTTCTTTTTCATACTAAATACTGTTTTTACCTTAAATGCAGAGAGTTAGGTGACGTTAACCTTTGTATTAGTTTACGTATGCCATCATGCCAGAGTACCACAATTGAGTGAGTAAACAGCGTAAACGTGTTGTCCCACAGTCCTAGCTGCCAGGAGTCTGAGGTGTTAGCAGCGCTTGTTTCTTTTCCAGCTGTTGGAGAAGATCTGCCCAGCCTCTTCCTTGGTTCTGGTGGCTTCCTGACTAGCTGTGGTATTCTTCACCTTGTCTTACACTTCTCATGACTTTCTCTAAATTTGTCCTTCTTAGGAGGACACTAAGCATATTCGAGTAAGAGCCCACCTTATTCCAGTGTGACGTTAGCTTCCCCAATGACAAATCTGAAATGCAGTCACATTCTGAGGTACTAGGGCCTAGGACTTCTACAAATTAGAATTTGTAGCATTCTGAAGAAGCAGGAAGTATGGGTGTGTTGAAAATGCAAAACAGTAGGGGAGTTTCAGGACACTGGTACCATCCTAAAACTGCTTCTGCGAACCAACTGGGACAATTGGAACAATGAACTAAATGATGCTAATTATGTTATAAGTGAAATATAAAACAAGTACCTATGAGCCTGGATTAATAGAAATAAATGAACTAAATTTCCCATAGAGGAAAATCTCGTGTCAGTGATGGGAATAGTTCTTTCTAAGGACTTCTTTCAAAGAGTGGATTATAGAGAAGGATCCCAAAGGATGTTTATAGTGAGCAGACTTGACAAATGCTACCTGTCAATCAAAGCTCCTCATCTGGGGCTAGAGAGATGGCTCAACGGTAAGAGCACTGGCTGATAATCCAGAGGATTCAGGTTCAATTCCCAGCATCCACATGGCAGCTCCAAGTCCTCTCCAGCCTCTGTGGGTACTGAACACAAACGTGGCACAGACATACATATAGGCAAAACCCCATATATGTATGTATGTATGATATATGATATAATAAGTATTTTTAAGCTCCTCTTCTGTGGTAGAAGATAGCAGGCAAACTTACTATGATGCTATGTTGTGTAGCCAGTCTCTGACCTCTGTGACAGCACCTGTGGTAAACAACTAAAGGAGAAAAAGATGGTTTTGCTCACAATTTCTGTTCATAGTCCCTTGGCTCTGTTACTTTAGTAAAGTGGAAGCCTTTACATTCATTGTGGCAGGGTCTTAGTGGAAGCTCCTCATGACAGTGGGGCAGCAGAGTGGGGAGGGAGGGAAAGGGGGAAGGAAGGAATGGGCCTGGAGTTCTAAAATTCCCTTCAAGATCATGCCGCCCCCCCAGTCACCCCCACTGTCTCCCAGCCTAGAAGCTAGTGACAAACCCTTTAGCATGTGGGTCTTTGGGGGTGGAGGGGATGTGTTAGTTCCAAGCCAAATGGTGGTCTTCCTGCTGAAAGCCATAAGCTCTTTTAACCACAGGGAAAACTCAACCGTCAGTTTTGTCCTCCACCAGGGTCATCTCCAGAACATAGAGTTGGCACTCCTCATGGCTGCTGAGGTCATCAGAAACAAGGAATGTCTGAGAAACTTGTGCAGACTAGAGCAGGCTGGGGAGACATGGTGACTACATAGAAGACATGACCCTGGAATAGAAAAGGGACACAGACAGAAAAAAGTGAATACCAGTCACTGTGCAGAAAGCAACATTGATTTCTTAGTTGTGAGGAATGTGCCATAGTAACGTAGGATGTTAACAAAACCGGAAACTGAATGGGTGCACATGGGAGCTCCCCAAAACAAAAAACCATCTCCCCAAACATAGACTAGTTGAGTTTGTTTGTTTGTTCTATTAATTTATACCCAAATCATTCTTGCTGCAAGAAGGTCAACAGTCCTTGCCTGACCAAGCAGTTGTCCGAGGACTTCAATGTCATTGTCACAGTGTCATTGGAGAGCTGATCATCAGGGCTTCTTACTGCCAGTCCTTGTAGGGTCTGCTGAGCCACAAGAGGGGTGTCATGGTCATTTAACCTTCGTTCTTGGCCCTGTCTCATTGTGAAGTAGTGTTCAGCTGTGCTTTGTACAGTCCCCGTGGCTGAGTTCAGGAACTGAGGCCAAATCAGCTTGCAATACAGACTCCACACCTTTGCCAAGGTCAGGTCAAGCATGGGCTTTAGAGGAGGGAGAGCTGTTAGTTTTGGATGTCTTGACTTTTATTCTGGAAAGCCCAGGGGCTGATTTAATATCTAGCATGTATGGCCACCCTTCCTAGACGGGGCCTTTCTCGTGAAAGGATAGACATGCTTTTTACAGATGCTGCCGGAGTGCCTTCTGATGCAGTATTCTAATCTGGGTTCCCACCAGCTTCCATCACATTTGTGTATAGGTGTGCATGCAGGTAGGGGTCTAAAGACAACTTTCAGGAGTTCTTTCTTTCTACCGTATGGCTCCTGGGAGTTGAACTCAGGTCCTCATCCCCCTTTTAAATCTCTGATATCCCTAACAGCTGATATAACCAGAAGCCAGAGAAAGAGCGGGCGTGGGTGTGGCAGCGTATTGGGGCCAGCCTGGTCTACAAAGTGAGTTTCAGGATAGCCAGTTACACAGAGAAACCCTGTCTCAACCTCTGTGTGTGTGTGTGTGTGTGTGTGTGTGTGTGTGTGTGTGTAACCTCAGGCATGCTCTGTATGTTCTCTCTCTCAAGCTCTCTCTGTCTCTGTCTCTGTAGCAATTTAATTTAATTTGGAGCCACAAGAAGGACATTAGTGGCCTCTTCCAAGCATTTGGCCTTTCTGATATTAAGGTCCTTGTGAAGACGGTTGTTTAAATGTTAACTCAGCAGAGTTTTAGTGACTCATTCCTGCTGCTGTGTTCACATGTTTTATAATTCTTTGGCTAAGTGTGTGGTCATTGTATATCCACCTCAGCGTTCATCCATCTGTTTGTTTTGGTGGAGCCCTCAGAGGGCCCATTAGGTGGACAGCCTTGGCTTCAGGGATAAGACTTCAGACTGGTAATGGTCCCTTGGGAAAAGCCAGGGAATGGAGGAGGAAGCTATTGAGGTGCTTGGGAAACTTATCCTTTTAGACAATTAAGAGATTAGTAAATCCTTAAAATGTTAAGCTTGTTAACATTGCAGTGTTAATTCCTCCACTCAAAATGCTGACTTTGCACAGCAAAAATAGCTTTTTCATTGCTCAGATATGACACACAGAGACACAGACAGACAGACAGACAGACAGACAGACACACACACACACACACCATCTTTCCTTCTGATTTTGTAAAACATTGTGTGGTAGAAGAACTACAGGGCCACAGCGAAACCAGTCTTCACTTGCATTAAAGGGAGTTTAATTGTTAGACCATCGCGCCATTTCGTGTTTCAGTTTGGTCGAGCATAGAGAACGTGAGAAGACTTGGGTTCCCGGCAGCAGCGTTATACTTTTATTTCATGGCAAGCATCACACCTGATGGAAATCATAAATAGATCGTTAAATGACCTTTGTTGTCAGTACACATATTTGTATAAACTTTATTTTAAAGGGTGAGGTATGACATATTTGGAAAGTTATGTGTAAACTGATACTTCTTTCTTAGAGTCATTTTAAAGGAATATTAAAAGATTGAAAATCAGCACGAAGCCTCATTGTGCTAATTGGTTAGGCGAGTGTGCTAAGTTAACGTGAAGTAGAGACTGGATGGGGCTGCTGAGTTCTCTGTGCCAGTACTGCCAGGGGTTTGTCTCTTCTTGTCAGAAAGATTGGAGAGGGTGGGTAATGGAAAACATTTCAAATATAGGAACACTCTCTTATTTGTAAGAGTTATGCTGCCCAGTATGAACTTTAAAATCCATTAGTTGACTCTAATTTTATTTTCATATCAAATCTCATTATCTGTTGACTCCCATTATGTTTTGTGAGCTAGGCTCATAGAATATTTTTGACCTCAGCATTTTGCCTTGGGTATGCTGTGCGTTGTACATTTAATTCTCATTCAGTGCTGCATCGTTTTATTTACTTGGAAAACAGCCCATGTTATCGTGGAGCAGTTAGATTCTAGGTGGACCTCATGAATACTCTCTGAATTCTGCTCTGTCTGCTCAAACCTGGAGGTTGAATATGTAAGCAGTGTGGCTGAGGGTGTCTGTTTTACTCAGGCACTAGATAAAACTCCCTGTCCCCAAGAGTCAGGCTGGTTGGAGTGACTTTGTCATCCCTGCAGTCTTGGGGACCTGCAGGGTCTGCTTGGTGTTTAGCAGATGTGTTAGGAGGCTGCTGAGCCTCTGCTGCTCTAACTCCTGAGCCAGGGAAAACAAAGATGCAGTGTTCTTTTGATGCCTCCTGAGAAGAAAGTTGAGGTGTGGATGGAGCCCGGAGGGGGGGCTGGAGTCTTTTCATATTTGCTTAGAGTCTATTTGCTTCTCCAGACAGCCCAGCCGAGGGCCTGGCAGCTTACACATCTGAGCACCTGAGGCTTTTCAAGTCAGCAGATGGGGCTGACTTCCTGGTGCAGTTGTCAAGCCTTTCACTTCCAAGGGAAGGAAAGGGATCGGGCTAGAAGGACGCGGAAACAAATGGTGTACAAAGAAAGACGGTAGCTTCTTTGTTGTTGCCGTCGTGTAAAATGAGAAATGATTGGTTCACAAATACAAACCAACAACCCAAAACCCCAAGCCGCTGCCACACCCACGCCTGCTCTTTCTCCGGCTTCTGGTTACATCAGCTGTTAGGGATGTCAGAGATTTAAAAGGGGGATGAGGGCCAGTGAGATGGTTCAGCTGCTGAGGTCCTCGCTGTACAAGCCTGAATCAAGTTCAGTCGCCAGGGCCCGCATAAAGATGGAAGGAGAGGACCGATTTTGAAAGTTGTCCCCTTACCTCCCCCCATGTGGCACACGCAGCCACACAGAAGACGTAAATGTGTATTGTGGAGTGGGGGAGGTGACTCAGTGGGTAAAGGACTTTCTGCTCAAGCGTGAGGGACCTGAATTAGGTTCCCCCGTGACTCATGTAAAAAGAAATGTGTAGCATCACATGTCTGTAATCCTAGCACCAGGGAGGAAGAGACTAGAGGATCCCTGGAACTCACAGGCCATGCCAAATCATGTGAGCTCCAGACTCAGTGAGAGACCCTGTCTCAAAAAATAGATGGGACAGTGACTGAGAAGGATGTATGATGTCAATTATAGTACCCCCTAGCCATTCATATATCACACACACACACACACACACACACACACCAGTGTAATTACGTGCGACAGTGGAATCCATGGTGCTTAAGGGATTTGAGGAACTTAGGCGAAGGATTTGTCTACTGTACGGAGCAGTGGATTGTGTCAGTCACAATGGTAGTGAGGTGTAGTCAGTGACTTTAATAAACGGTGTTAACCACTCATTCCCACCACCAATATCAAAGACCTCTCTAGACCTCTCTGTTCACATGAGAGGGGTCCTTTGAGGTAACAGGAAGGCACTGCCTCTGACTGGGAGACCCTTTGTGACAGCCAGAAATCTATCAGAGAAGGTGAGCAGAGCAGCAACCTGTACCATCAGTGAAGAGGAATTTGGATCCAAGAGGTACAAATTATAGACAGAAAGTTCTGGGCTCAGATTTAGAAGAATGCTCTCTTAACAGACATATCAAAAGTTGGGTGGATGCGTGGGCTGAAGCGCAGATGAATGAGCAGAAGGGGTGAAGTGACCCTGGCAGATGCTGGTCAGAGCCAGACAGCTGCCTGGATCATTCAAAGGGCCTTGCCATCCCTGGAGAACTCATACCCTTACGGATTGAGATCTTAGATCTGTTGCGCTGCCAGTGAGGTGCAGTGGGGTAGCCTGCACTTCCTTGGCATGATGTTTATAGCTCTCCAAAGCCTACATTGTGAAGTGCAAACCAAACAGCAGGGCCAGCAGGCCTGCCCTTGCTCCTCAGAAGTGAGGGGTTAAGTTTTCTCCTGGGAGTAAGTCCAACTTTCTAGCCCACAATGGACCTGATCTAGTGACTCTTTGTTCTGTGTCATCCAACCTTTCCTCCTGCCCTGCAATTACCTCCCTTGTTTAGTGACACTTGCTTCTGTGTGAATAAGATTATCTTTGCAGTGTTTTGCTAAGCAGGAGATCATTTCCAAAAGCTGTCCATCAAATCATCCAGACCTTCCCCCCATTGTTTATCCAGTGAATTAATGAGAACACCACCCACCCTTTACAGCAGTCTTCTCGTCCTGTCGGATCGAGTGGCTTTTGTCCAGAGCCTCTGATCACATTCTTTAGCCTTTGGTTTTTTTTCAAACACCAAGCCCTGCTTGTACTATTTATCAAACCATCATCGAGACTTTGCGAAGCATCAGGAATTCCACAGTCCTCGCCAACTGAAGATGATCCTCAGGTCATCTGGAGAAAGCATCCATAAGCCACCAGACATGTCTTCTAATCATATCTTTTTTTTTTTTTTTTTGAAGAACATGTTGCTAATCACAGCAGGCCAGGTTGAGACATGTTGTTCGTTTACCTTTACATGGAAAGTTCTGGTAGAGGTCTGTTTGCCAGCTGCGTCCCACACCCTGTCCCTCCGAGGAACTTAGTGGCCCTCTCCCTGATGGCCGTGCTCATGAGGCGTAAAGGTGAACAGGAAAACAGGTCATCGAGGAAGTCTCCATGTCTTTGTAGCTTTATACCCTACCCCTGCTCTCCTCTGTCTCCCTCCTCTCCTCCCCGCCCTCCTCTTCAACATCCCCCCCTCTTCCCTCTTCATTTGTGAGGCTTTTGAGCAAAAGGACTTTGTTTTTGACCACGAGGAAAGTAGCATTTCCTTTTCCTTTTGTTTTTCCTCTCCACCACCTACCTTTTCTTTAAAGCCGCTGGAGAAACTGAGGCACGTAGAGGGGCTTTGCCTCTCTTCACTTTGCTGCAGAGCCCAAGGGAGACTGTGCTGGCCTGCCCTCAGCAAGTCATTTCCACCCACAGCCCCCAAGCCCAGCCTCATCCCCACCTGCACCTGCTGTGGAGGGGGCCTAAGCTGGTCTGCAGATGGTTGCAGCTGCTGGGCCATCCTCAGGCGGAAGAAGCCAGTTGGGAAGGAACATGGGCTGGGAAAGGGAAATGACCTCAGGATGTCAGGCTGTCAAGGGGTGAGTGACAGTGGCTTCCCCAGTGCAGCCCCTTCGTAGGCCATCAGTTAGAAGCTGGGCTCCATCTTGGGCCTGCAGACAGTCAACATGGTGCCTTGGCTGCTTTGTCAGCAGGTGATGGGCGCCCTGCTGCAGACTGGCGTAGCAGTTCAACAGGCTCCCTCTCAGCCTCTGTATGCATACCTGGTCCAGATGCTGTCTTAGTACATCTCAGAAAGTGACCCTTGCTTGGTCACTCCATCAAGTGACTATGGGCTCATTACCTCAGCTCTCTGAACCTCCCTCTTGTCATTGCTGCTGTGGTGGAAAGACTGTCTGTCTCACATGAGGACTTCGGGGGGTTACATTAAGTGAACGTGCCTGCCACTTAGCTCGTGTGCTTGGTCCTAGAGGAACAACACACGATTTCTCTTTCCTCAATAATCACACGGTCTTGTTTTTGCCTCTACTATGTATTGGATGGTTTTGAGTCACCAAGTTTCTTTTTATACTTTATAATCTGTGTTCTCTGCTGGATTCAAGAGCCATGGAAGCCAGGGCCCTTTGTAAGTTGCTCTCTGTCTTCTCCTTGGGTTTTTAAGCAAAGGTTTATGTGGAGGTTTTGGGGGACCTTTACCTGTGGGTGGCCACTCTTACAATGGCTAGTACACATTATGGCCGTAGCTGGACGTATCCTGGGCAGTAGCATTTGGAGGGAAAGGAGGAGCTGGGCTCCACATTTCTTTCTTCTGAGGTGCTTGGGTGATTTTGGCAAGGTGGGTGTTTCTGCCTCCCAGCCCTGCTATGCCCTTGTGGGTGCAGGAAGCCTGACTCCCTGGACACTGCTATTCCCGAAGTCCAGGAGACCTGTCATGCTGCCTCTGCATGAAGGTTCTTATTTCCAGGTTGGTGACCCCAAGGTACCAGATACTGTCACAGGATAGGACTCTGCAGCTGCCTAGGAGGGACTAAAGTGTGTTAGCTGCCTCAGGCTTGGGGTGGCCCAGCTCTGCCTCTTCCTGTGCCTTTGCTGAGCAGCCTCCCTCTGAGGCCTGCTGTGCTGCTGACAGACACTTGTAAGGTAATGGCCAGAGCTCCAACCTAGGCTGGCCAAGCCAAGGTTTCACTTGAGCTCTGTCCCCAGGAGACCCCTAATCCTGCTTACATCTCTTGGCAGCAATTCATTAGTTCTCCCCCCCCCCCACCATCCCTTTCCTCTTTGATGAGAACAAAGCTGGCTCCTCCCTGTTCTCAGTCTTGCTTTTCCTTCCCAGGGAATTGCCCTGTGCAGGCTCATCCCCTAGCAAGAAAGTCCTCAGAATGATGTCTTTCCTACCCGCCAACAGAGGGAGCACCTCTGTGTCAGAATTTCCATGTTCCTGGTGCTGCAGACCCTGGATTCTGCTGCAGAGGGTGTGTGTGTGTGTGTGTGTGTGTGTGTGTGTGTGTGTGTGTGTGTGTGTGTGTGTGTGTGTGTGTGTTGGGAGTCATCATCTTCAGTACGGAAGGCCCCTCACTCAGCAGCAGCGCCCCAGCTCTTTGAAGGAAAGAACAGTTGCACATACCACACGTTAATGTCGATGGAATTTTATTCTTACTAAAGCCCTTTGAAGTCCCTCCTCTGACACTGCCCCTCTTGCCCTCAGCTCTTAGATGTGGTGTGTTCTGTCATCGGGGTTGGTGAAGTCAAAGTTGCAGGGAAACCATCTGAATTTCTCTAATACAACTCTTTGATGTTGAGTAAAACAAAAATCTATTTCTACCCAGTGCCTTAGACTTCTGAGAGGTGAACTCTGCCAGTCGGCTCTTTTAGCATGGTAAGGACTTCAGATCGATTTCCTCCTGTCTTCTAAACTGAAACTGTTCTGTATTTAGGGTGAGAGGCCCACAAATAAGCACTGACTGAGCACCTACTATGAGTCAGGAGCACCTACTATGAGCCAGGTTCCTTCTAATTCAACCACAAACCAAGTGAGCTAGACTTTGCCGCTCTTTTCCACGTGAGAGATCTGAGGGGAAGGTGAGCCATGGGCCGCAGATGGTTGAGTTGGGACCTTGCCAGCTTGATGGCACTTTTTCTTTTCCCATTGCGATTTTCCACCTCATGGTCACTGTCTTTTATGGAAACATTGTCCAGTGTCTAACATTGGCAAGTAGGAATGGCTTAGGAGGTGGTTAATATTGTTAACTCAGTGGGGTGTAGAGATCCTCAAATGACTTGAAAAAACAGTGCTCAGTAGATGTTGGGATTTTACTTTTGATGGTATGTGAATATTTTCATGGTCAAACATTTGGGGGACTACGGATCACAGTAACTTCTTTGTAGTAAGTGCTCTAAAGAGTTTTCCACTTTTTATGAAACTGATACTTTACAAAGTGATGGCATACTATTGATTAACATATTCGAAGGGATACCAATTTGGAAGGTTAAAAAATACCTAAAATAGTATCTCCTGTGTTAAGTTGTTACTCAGTGGTGGCGGTGAAATCGGTTTAGTGATTGGAACTCTTTCTCTTTCCGAGAAATAATAAAGTCGATAGAAGATGCTAGAGTGATTACACATGGCAGGGGGAGGGGCGCGCAACACTGTGCAACTTAAGTTTCGGTTACGTCTGTGCGCATGTGTGAAGTCAGTCAGAATGAAACATCTACTTCTTACTACAGGGGACAGCCAAAAATTTCTGGAGAACACTAGTCTAACTCACTTCCTCTTTACAAGTAAAAACACTTGAGTCTCGTGCGGGGGGCTAGGATCACACGCAGAGGTTAGTGACAGCCTCCAAGACTTTTATCTTCTCTGTCCCATGTCAGCTCACTGCTAAATACACTTAACACCTTGTTGTTTTTATTGTTGTTGTTGTTTTTGTTTTTTAAATTGGTGGTGCAGATGTCCATCCGCAGGTGATTAAGCAGTATGTGCACAAGGAAGTATTATTCAGCCTTAAAAAGGAATGGGCCTCTGACATGTCGCAGCCTGCGTGGACTGTGCGGATATCATGCTAAGCATTGTAAGTAAGGCAGTTACAGAAAACTCCCATGTAATTTTCTGTTAGGGATGATGAAAGAGCTCTGGAAACAGATAGGGGCAGGATTGATTGTACAATAGGAGTGTCCCAAATGCCACTGGGCCGAACTTAAAATTTTTGTTGTTGTTGTTCAGATGGTAGTTTCATGTTCTGTGCATCTTAGCACCCTCCCCAGAATAGGCACAGAAGAATAAAAGGGAGGCGTACAACTCTGGTTATGGGAGGCACATTTTATTTTGCATTTTAGCATCCGTTCTTTACTTAGGTTCCACCCCTTAGGAGCATAGGTCGGGACAGGAGGACCTGGAGGCAGACAAGACAGGCTCTTTTCTGCCAGAAGCCCCTGCAGCACAGTGGCCAATGGCGGTCTTAAGGCTGGAACCCTTTGATCACTTTTCCACAGCTTGTCAAGCTAAGCGATGGTCTCTCGTGGGTTGACAGTCCTGACTTGCAGCCGCTTGTGTCCTGGTTTTCTTCTTGGTTCCACCCCATGCTTCAGTTGCTATTTCACCTTAACCTGTAGACAAATGGCCTTAATCACTTCTTGCTCTTCCTTTACAAGACCCGTAGGCACTCCGAAAATAGCAGTGTAAGTGACAGGCGTGCTCGTAGGCCTGAGTCAGTTAAAGTGATTCACAGGACATCTGTCTCTGCTTTTGCCTCACTTTTAGTTTGAGAATCAGAATCACTGGGGTGACCAGAAAGGAGGCAGAGGTAGCAGGCTCACGGAAGTTGGATGTTTGTCTTTCTTGGAGTAGAGTAAGATCTCTGACTCCAATGTAAAGCAGTTTCTGTGCAGATAAAGGTGCAACAGATTGGAGTCATCTGCTGCCTTTGAGGACTTTAGATATTCTTTTTTTTCAGGCGTGGTGGGGGTGGAGACAGTATTTTTTTGTGTAGCCCTGGCTGTCCTGGAACTTGCTTTGTAGACAAGGGTGGCCTAAAACTCAGATCAGCCTGCCTCTGCCTCCCAGGTTCTGGGATTAAAGGTGTACGCCACAACTCCCAGCCACCTTGAATATTTCTTGCTGTAAGGGCTTCTTTGCTTTCCACCTCTCTACTGGTAATGTGCTTCCAGCAACCCTGTTAGAGCCTCTGTGGTCCCCAGCCAGATCTTCACCCTCAACCAAAGAAATATGGAGAGCCTGCCTCTGGCTCCGCCAGTAGAAGCATTTACTGAGAGTCAAGGCGCTTCAGACATAATTTATTTGATACATTGACATTGCCAGGAGTGAAAGGGAGCAGAGAGGGCTCGTAGACGATTCTGGATTGGGTCAACTTGTCATGGTAGTGACTTTGAAACTCTTAGCCTGCCTGTGGGGGTGTTGATCATACCTGGTCCTTTCTCCCTTAGCATTCTGGCATTTGGAGCCAGAGAATTCTTTAACTTGTTATACCTGAGAAACTTATAGTCTCCTCCACCCATAAAATGCCAGTTGTACCCGTTAAGATACAATGATCAAAAGGGCTGTGGGCAGTGGCATGTGTGGCAGTGGGCAGTGGACACAATCATCCTGATTGAGAACTGTTGGCAAACCCCATAGGCCTTCTGCATTCTGAGTTTTATGTATCGAGCACTTCATCAGTTCTCTTTAGGAAAAAAGAAAAAAGGAAGGGTCCTAGGGTTTTATCCCCATTTTAATTTGGTTAATTCCTACTGCATTCATACAGAACTCAACCCTTTAGAGGGCATATGAAGTATGATTTGTTGGGGGAAATCTCATCGATGGATGTCAGAATAATTCCTTTACCTTGTGTTGGGTCTGCTGTGTGTACACCGGCATTCAGTTTTGTTGAAGTGATGTGGTTTCTAGTTTGATATCTCTGCTGGAGGATTATGTCATGGGGAGGGCTTGCGTCCCCCTTTCCTGTCTTGATGGCATGGTGAGAGCCTGTGTGGTTATCAACTGAGCAGTATCTGCTGAGCTAGATGAAACCTGAGTATAGTAGGAGTGCCCAGTAGTACCTGCCTTCTCTTCCGGCCTGATCCAGCCTCATGATCTTTCTCTTCCGTGTTTAAATAGAGAATGAAGCCTGCCCTTCCTCTTATTAAGTGGCTGGCGACCATATGGCCAGACTCACTCATGGTGCTTACATATTGGGCTGTAGTATCAGTCACTTGGTGTTTTAGAATCCCTCGTATGGCATGGCTACTTCTTCTGCAGGCTTAGTGAAATCCATGTGGCACCCTGTAAGAGCCAAACCCCACTTCCCTTCCTCCTGGGCTGGGTTAGCAGCATCTTTCTTTGTGCATCCGTCCTGTGTGTCTGGAGGTCTGGTGAGCCATTCTTTGTACGGATCCCTGAGATATGTGCATGACTAAACCAGGTTTCCTATTGATCATCAAAGTGCTTACCCCATTAGGAAGACAGACATGTAAATCTCAATCCAGCTGGACTGGGTTTAGCTTTCCTGTCTGTTAGGAGTTCCTCCAAGTACTGAGGGTCTACAAGGCAGTGGTGACATTGTAGAAGGCAAGAAGGCATTAATTAGCAGTTGTTCTGGGAGAACCCTGAGATCTGAAACCTAGGTGTTTTATGTTGATGCTGGGTAAACTCAGGCCCCTTCATTTTCATAGAACTCAGTTCCTTGCTTTGTAAACGCCCCCCACCCCCAGCCCGTGGGCTGGGCCAGGCCATCTCTGCAATCCCTTCGTACTCTGGGAGACTCTACATGTACTACCTACAGTGAGCAAACTCATGGTTTGTCAGGCTTGTGAGGGGTTTACACATTACAAGTGGTGTCCTTGATCACGTAGACAGCTCTGAGAAATAGGAAGCCTAGCAAGTCTTTGAGTGGTAGACCCATTGTAGTGCTAGACCAGTAGTTGGGAGAAGTGAACCAAAGGTCTTGCCCTTGAAACCTAGAGCTATTATTATCTGTGGCAGCCCTGTCAATTCCGCCATCTATAGAACTGCCTTAGTCCATTGGGTAAAAGTTATACATTCCATCTGCTTCACAAACCATAGGTAAGTTTGCAGTGTGGTGTAAACTATGACTCCATACTTTTCGTTTCATTTCATAAGCTATATTACAGGGTTCCAGGGCTGGCAATCCCAAAGATGGCAGTAGCCCAAGCTCATTGCAAGGGGTTCCTAGACAGGGAGTAAGATCTCTAGTCGTTAAGCATGCCATGTGTGAAATGAGACAGAAATATTCAGAACACCCTCTTTTCTTTCCCGTGACAACTGAGCACTCGTGTTAGCATTCATATTGATGCTTCTGTTATTTTGTATGTAGTTTTCCCTGCATGACTACATCCTGAGAGCTCACTGCATGCCAGATTCAACTTCTTGATCCACCTGGACAAATCTTGGCATGTGTAGACTTTATTGTGATCCTGTGTACACACAGGCCGTTTCTCTTACAGGGGTGTCATTGTAGAGATAGCGATTGTACTTAGCCACAGGAAAGACTTCCACAACTCTGGTCAGACTGCCCACGCACATGCACCTATATGTGTACTGGATATGCAGAGACTGTTGCGGAAGGAGTGTCAGAAGTTGGATACACTCAACGAATAGGTGTTGAGTTGGATCCAATGCGAGTGGTTAAATGTTTCGTGGTTCTTCGTGCTAACTTCCGTGCACCATTACTGTGGGTAGGGGATGAGCTGAAGTGGGTTTGACTGACAGTGCTAAGTGGCTGCTGGTGATCTGCACAGGCAGAGCTTTTGTTGTTTTACAGCTCTGACTTTTTTTTTTAAAGCCATGTTTACTATTTCTGGCCATTATGTACACTAATATAAAATTTTAATTAGAGTCTTTCTTTTCAATTAATTATTATAGCCTTGTTTGTTTGCTTTCTCGACAGAGCTTACATTATGGGAACAAGCGAGATCAATTTTCTATCACAGAATTCATTACTTTTGACTATAGTCCAGTGCTCTGCTGAGTGTGTATCTTCACACTGTTGGTGACTTCCCCAGCAGCTGGAGAATTGTAGGGTGTGACAAGGATAGGTATTCAAGGGGCCTTAGTGGGAGGATAGTTTGGGTCTGAGAAGTATTCTGATAACTAACTGTCCTTCTCAGATGATTATATGGGTGAAGTCAAAATTCTCTGTGATCCCAGACATTGAAAACCCTTGTGTCTTTTTTATATTCCTTTGTTTGTTTTGTACTATCCAGACAGTTGAAATTAGGTGTGGGCTAAAAAAGATTTTACCTTAGGAAAGGTGTTTTCTTTGGCTGTCTTTTAAAGAAGGTATCTGTTTCAGAAGGTAAAGGTGTGATGTTGTACTCACCTCCAGGGTCCACACAGGGCCTGTACCTGGGTACCAGGTAGCTGTTGAATAAATGTGCCTTGAATGAGAAGGCATAGCCTAAATAGCAAGTGTTGCTTTGTATCATTGGTCAAAATGGTTTCTGGATTAAAGATGGTCTGTGCCCTTGCCTATAGTAATTTTCTATGAGTAATGTCTTCGATAGGGCTGACTTTAGTGCCATATGTTACATGGCAGGTGGACGTGGTTGTTGAAAGGGACAGTTACTGCCTAGCACAATTCTCATAGCACTCAAATGCAGAGTGTGAACTTAGAGTCATCCACTAATACCTGGTGCAGAGCCACCTGCCATTGTCACCAGCCATATAATGTTGGGGTATATAGTGTCAACTATCTTGCTCTATGTCACCGATCTGTCATACAAGGCCAGGAATGCCTGCCATCCAGCAAAGTGACATCTAATATGTCCCAGACCAGTGGTTCCCAACCTGTGGGTCACGACCCATTTAGGGGATCACATATCAAACATTTTGCGTATCAGACATTTACATTATGACTCACAATACTGGCAAAGTTACATTATGAAGTAGCAATGAAATAATTTTATGGTTGGGGTCATCACAACATGAGAAACTGCATTAAAGGGTCACAATATTGGGAAGGTTGAGAACCATTGCCCTAGACCAAGATAGTTCCACAAGGAGGTCCATCTACAAGTGTTGTATGTTCTAGTTTAGCCACACGCAGTAGCACATGTACACAGACACACTTTGAGATGTTTCCCACCATGCATGTGCAGAGTTTGGTGTGCCCTGCACAGTGGCTACTAATAAATATCTCAATATCATATGTAGTGTTTTTTCTGCATGTAATAGAAGTGTCCTGCCACCTTCCTGAAAGTGTGAATAATTTCTGGCCATTGAACTAAGTTGCCTGTGTGATTAATTATTTTGAAGTCCACTCTTCATTCCTAAACGCCTCATAGCCCCCCTCGCCCCCATGGTCCCCATGGTGATGGTTTACTTCTACATCTCGTCTCTCTGGTGATATCTAAAGGAGCTTGTAAAGCTGTACCTGAGGAACTATCAGGGTCAGTATGAGAAACTGAGCTGCAAAACCCCTTCTGGAACATTCCAAGCCCCTCTAAACCAGGCCCAAGGTCATAGTGCTGGTGACATAATGGTGCTGGAACTTGAGCCTGGCGTCTGGGTCCAGCCTTGTCTCTACCCTGCCCGTTGCGCTGGCCCCTGCAGGTGGCTGTCTCGTTGCTACCTTTCTGCCCACTTTGGTCTCTGCTCAGCTTCACTGTCTCATAAGTGCCTTCTTTGTCTGCCCAGCTAGAGGAGAGCTTCTGGCCCTCCGTCCTTTCTTCCCATTGCCCCTCCTGGCGTTTCTCCCTAGCTTTCGTTACCAACACACCTCTTACATATTTCTGGTGTGCGAATTCCTTGACTGCACAGGCTTTGTCTTGTTCAGGGCTGTGCTCTTGAGTGAATCCTTGACTGCTGTAACTAGGGTTTAGAACGGTACCTAGCCTGCTGCAGCACAAAGTGTAGCTAATTTTGAATGCATGAGTGAGGGAATTACTACACTCCGCGGTGAACACTCCAGCTGATGATCATTTCAAAGCATCTATCTGCCCCAAACAGTTGCAGGCAGAGGCTTCGTTCCTGCTTTTGTGACTCCTGACTCTCCGGCACCTCCCTTTTGAGTCTTACTGGGATAGTCTTCTTTTTTGATGGTTCTGCCATATTGATCTCTTTTCTGTCCTTCCCTGTGTCACCCTTCCGGTTCAGAACACTAGCACTGCATAAGCCCGAGCATGCTTCCTGGCTCTTACTCTCCTCAGTAGAGTGTAAGTTGCACGAGGACAGAAACTGTGTCTCTCTTCTACCCACTACACACACACACACACACACACACACACACACACACACACACACACACACACACACACCCCGCACTTCAGGCTCGGCACCTATTAGAGAAGAGGCATGTACACCTAACCACTAGATGAATGAAGCTAGTTAATGCTATGGGTAGGCGCAACAGAGTATGTTGGAACCGTCTCACCCTGGAATTAAGTGTTTCTTTGGCACTGTGAGATCTTAGTACTCAAGCTGTGAGATTTAAAGGCAAAATGCTTCCTGCTAATTATTAACAGTTGCCCCGTAAGAACAAAGTCATTATGGGGCCCTGAACCCTGGCACTGTGCCCCCTCCCAGCAGCAAACCATTCGACAGAGTGGGAGGAAAACCGAAAGTCTCTACAGGCCTGGTGCCCGCCAGACCTTAGATTACCCAAAGAGGATTGCAGTGTTGGGGCCAGAAGAGTAGGGAGTGGGTAAAAGGATTTGGAATGAGATTATAGCACCTAAAAAGATCCTTGCTTTTGTTCAAGAAATAATTTAGTGGTTTTTTGCAAGACTGCGAGACAATCCAGTTGAGGGCCTGGGGTGTAGATCAATGTCCTGGGGCCCTTGAGACACTTAAAAATAAGTTGATCTGTAATTGCACTTGTTGTTTCTTGTGGGGGAATAAAGGAAGAAGAGAGACGGGGATCTAGAGAGGGAAGCTCACAAATGGCATGAACTTGGACATGAGATCTATTGGGAAAGCACAAAGCCTTCTTTTTAAAGAGCTCTCCTTTGGTCAGTGTGTCTTCAAGCCAAAGTGGGTAGTGTGACAAGAATACAGTTTCTTTATAACCTTGAGCAGAACCCATTCCCCTTGACCCTGTCTCCTCCATGTCAGGCCATTCACCAAAGCCCTGCGAGGACAGTGCCTCGTGTGTGTGTGTGTGTGTGTGTGTGTGTGTGTGTGTGTGTGTGTGTGTGTGTGTGTGTGTGTATTTCTCTATGTGTATGTGTGTGCCCTTCTTTAAAAAATTGGTTTTATGTGTATGAGTGTCTGCCTGTGTCTATGTATGTGAACCATGTGTGTATGCCTGGTACCTGCAGGGGCCAGAAGATGGCATCATATCCCCTGCAACTGGAGTTGTGAATGGTTGTGAGCAGCCATGTGGGTGCTGGAATTGAACCCTGAGTTCTCTACCAGAGCAGCAAGTAAGCAATTTTCCTAGCCCTTAGGTTTTTTTTTTTAAGTCACATATATGCATGTATGTTAGTGTGGGTGTGGTTAAGTGTACGTGAGTGCAGGTGCCCACAGAGATCTGGAGTTACAGGTAGTTGTGAGCTGCCTGATATGGGTGCTGGGAACTGAACTCTGGTCCTTTGCCAGGGCTTCACCACTGAACAGTCTCTCTAGCATCCTGTGTTGGGTTTCATATCTCCTGTAACAGTTCCCACATGCTCCCAGGTCTCTTTATGTTTAGTATGTCCTGGAAGTATATTTTGTTAACTCTCAACCCCATCACCTCTTAACCCTAGGTCTCAGTTAGTATCTTCTTCCTTGTGTGAGTAGCTGCTCTGCTCTTGCTCTCTGGTTTTTATTAATACTAGAGCAGGATTTCAGTTCTACTAAGAAGAGGAGCCCCAAGAGAGATGTGTCTTCCTGCTGACAGTTGTTGGATCAGATTCTTAGGTGATGGTTGTGTGTTACTTAACTCACTGAAGTTGTATGAAAATCCACTTAGAACACCAGGTTTAGAGGGTAGAGAGATGGCGCGGTGGTCAATCCTTGCTGGGTAATCACACAGGCCGGAGTTTGGCTTTCAGCACTCATGAAACAAGCCAAACAGCCACAAATGCTCAAACGGATCCAATATGCTTTTTTGGCTTCCGTGTGCACAACCAAGTGAACCCACATACAACATGTGTGCATACACTCGCATAGATAGAGACATAGATAAAAGTAAATAAGTCTTTCGAGAACGAATACCAGCTTTATTCCATTTGTTACATTGTGTTCCTGAGATCCCAGTTCCCAGCAGACAACTAAGGAAGGAAAGAAGTTTCAAAAGTTTCAGATCATCATGGTGGTCAGTGGGCGGGTATAGCAGGGGCTTTTCGCATGATGGATGATCAGGGCGCTAGCTCACTAACAATTCCTGTAATAGGAACCAGGAATAGGCACGGCCTCCTGTTAGTGATTTAAACTTCTGCCAGCTGGTATCACCTCCTAAAGGCTCGCCAGCTTCAGCAGCTGGGCGATAAGCATTCAACACACTAGCCTTTGAGAGACATTTCAGATTCCAGCCATAACACAGGGGACCCAACTTGTGGGTAATACTGAAGAAAACTTTTGAGAGATTCCTCATCCCAGGAAGCCTTGAGATAACAGAAAGTTTGGGCAGCAAGTCCACCTCATTACAAACTTTACTACCAAATCTTTTGTTGGACCTTCCATGACTGACAGTTCGTTTGAAGCTGTGGGTTTGTTTTCTGCCAGTGGAGAGGATATGCTGAATGATCGAGTGAGAGCTGGTCCAGGGGAACTTCGATGTAGTGGTCACTTTGCAGTGATAAGGATGTAAAAATGTGCCTACCCTCAGGAGGCTCTCGGCGTCATTTTTTAAAAATGTATTTCTGTTTTGAGGCTCTGTCTTGACCCTTTCTCTTAAAAATCAGACTGAGGTGACTCAAAGTACCTTGCTATACAAGTGTGAGGACCTGAGATTGTGTCCCCAGCACCCATATAAAAAGCCAGGTGTGACTCTGTGTACCTACCCTAATATTGTTTGAGGGGCAGAGGCAGGAGGACTTCTGGAACTTTCTGGCTACCTGCCCAACCCCTGGGTTCATTGACACTGCGCATACACCACTCAGACACAAAAGTGAAAAAGGAAGTAACCCATATAAAAATGAAGTGACATCTACTCTCCTCTTATCCATTGCCTGAAAATGGTTTTTTTATTTGAAGATGGGCCTGCTTGAGTTTGAGTTAATTAAAGCTTTAATTGTGTTTGATTCTGGAGCAGACCTAATGTTGACTTCTCTGAATAATGAAATGCAGATTGCCATCTTCTGAGGGATGCCTTTCCCGGATGGCGAGTAACTTTAAAACCACTGTCCCTGCTTCAAGGTGTCTTTGGGGGGTATTTTCGACAGTCTGTTTGGATATAGGAAAAGTGTGAGCTGTCATTCAAATGTGGCTGAGAACTGCTGTCAGTGGATGGCTTGAGCGCTTGTGTGTTGGGCATAAGATGTCACCTTATAACACAAGCTCTAGCCACTCCTTGACGTTTGGAACAGTGTTAATGTAGCAGCCTGAGGCTGTCCTTCGTAGAGCTGGCCTTGACCTTAGAGCTGGCCTTGAAGAGTTGGTCCTGGGCTGTGTATGCAAACATGGTAATATGGGGAGGGTTCCTTCACATTTCCAAAACACTAAGGAGTGGCTGTCTGTGTCTACACTGAAGTATTGTGGCTGATGGAAGACATCCAGAATCTTGGTGTGCTCTGGTAGAGAGTGCTCATGTGAGTTGTCTCCAGTAAAACCTGTGTGCTCTGTGTTTGACACACCTCTGTGTAAGCAGTGCCTTCATGTGTTGTCAGGATTTGTTCCTGGAAGGAGAGAGCCCACTCTGTATGCTTCCATGTAGAGAGGACTCTTGGTAGCTGGCATTGTAGCTAGCAGTGAACTTGACCTTGTGAGCTTCTAGATTGGCTGACTTGGCTCTGTGACCCCTTGCTGTAAGCCCTATGAGTCTTCCTAGTGACTTACTGAACCTGGAGGCGATTTTGGAAACCCCTTAAATTTTCACCACCACTGTATTTCAGGCCTGTTTTGTCTCTTGAATTGTCTCTCCCTGCTTCCCAGTATCCAGAGATACAGACCTGTTGAATTCATACTTAAAGTGTCTCTGGAATCCAGGCTTCCTGGGACATTGTCCTGATCATCTCCACCTTGCCTCTGGACTTGTTGGAGTAGCCTGTTTATAGTTGGCTCATTTTCCCTTCAGTCCATCTTTTTTTTTTTTTTTTTTGGTTTTTAAGAGACAGGGTTTCTCTGTATTGTTTTGGAGGCTATCAGTCCAGCCCGGCCTCGAACTCACAGTGATCCGCCTGCCTCTGCCTCCTGAGTGCTAGGATTAAAGGTGTGCACCACCACCGCCCAGCCCTTCAGTCCATCTTAATATCATTTTGTCTAAAACTAAGCCACCATAGAGCACTGCTAGTGAAATAAAACCCAGATCCATCGGGTCAACAACCCTATATTCAGTTCCATCTGGCAGCTGTATGACAGTGTGACAGGTTTGAATCTCAGAACTGGCACATTCTATTAGCTCTCTGTGTATAATGTTCTTTGGTCAGTAGTGTTTAATATTCTTAGAGTGTGTAGCACATACAAGGTGTTTCATGTCTCATTTTCAGTGAAGTTATGTTTCATAGTTACTGACCTTTGGTGCTGTCCTCTGGGCTGCTGCTCTCTGGCATTGTGACTGGGTGTGACTCTTTAATAATGAATGAATGAATGAGAAACAGAAGGTTGGCTAAGCATGGTTCACTCATACAACAAACTTAATGGTTTAGTTGTGATGCTCTAAGACACCTTAACTGATAGACGGTGTAAGAGATGCATGGGTCAACTAATGTCAGACTGAATAGAGGGACCTTTGAATGATCTGGGAGAGGAGGTTGACCAGATGGCTGTATCAGAGTTTCCCAGCTCAGGCTTGTTGCTATCTCAGACATATAGAGAAGGTGGTGGAGAACTGTTGTGCTACTGGGAAACAATCTTAGGAGTGAAATCTGCCCTTGGGACCCTTAGACTCTACCTCTGCTGAAGCTCGCCTTTTTCCCCAGAGACATTTCAAGCTACTTAATGCAGAGCAGGCATTTTCAAGAGAACAATCATGGTGTAATGACTTGTGAGCAATTCTCAAGGGTGTCTAGATTTCCTCTGGTTCCTGGACATGGAAGGAACTCAGAGAGATGAAAACAGAGGTCTGTTCTAACTTAGACTGCTGAGGCAGCAGATGGGACTGCAGGGAGAATTACCAAGTCTTGTATTCCTTGTTGATCAGAAGGGTTGATCTAGGATGGCTGCTGCTGATAGAAAGTGGCAATGCCATTTGCCACATGCAGACAGCCTTGTCCAATGAGTTTTGTTAGTAATACCTACAGGCTTTTGCTGTTTGCTTTTTAAACAATAGGTAGGTACCCACTAAAACCTTCACATGGAGCTACATCTTGAGAATTGCAGCCTTGGGATCATGCTTTATTGAGCATGCTTTTATGGGGTAGAACAGTATATTAGTTACCTTCTGCTATATAACAAACGCCACAGATTAAGTAATTTATCCCTTGTTTAGTGTGCTGGTAGGTTGACCTAGACTCAACTGGAATGTGTGTTGTTGGTCCCTGTGATTTGTGGCTGGGCTCACTTGTGTATTTAGGGTTCTTTGAGGGTAACTGGAACCCTTTCTCCAAAGAATCTAAAATCTTTTGGCAAACTACCTCAAGATTACTTACAAGGTAGCATAGTAATTCCCACTAAGGAATAAACAATTCTGAATATTTAAGGATATTCGAGTCTCTGTGTTGTATTTGCTCTTATGCCATTGGCTATAATAAGTCTTGAAACCAAACTAGACTCAATGTTGGTATATACACAGGAGGATATAGAGACAGGAGCCTGGTTGAGGTAGCCCATTGCTGTAGTGAATTACAAAGAACTCATCTAGAGTCTTGCCAGAAACCAAATCGGCAGTATAATTACCCCTCAGACTGAATGAAGTTCCCAGCCACTGCCTGCCTGGGCCCCTTTAGCACTGCTTCCCTTCTGCTTCAGCAATTGATAGGAATTCTTAGTCCCTCAGGGGTCATCAGAAGAGCTTACCTGGGTCTACACAAATCTGGTGCTGATGGTAAAAGAGGAACTCTGAGTTGCTAGCAAGTGCAGTCTACACAGAGTGCTGTGACAAAAACAACACTTCTAATCCCCCCAACTCCATCATTTTCTGAGTCTGTCTAAACCTGGGCTGTGGCTTCTCCCTGTTCTTGAGTATATCTCAGTTCTCAGATGCTAACAGTTCTGGGTCTGCCAGTTTGCACTCCTAACAGTGTGTGGAATGCAGTGTGCTATCAAGAATGCAGACAGCATAACAGTGGCACAGAACCAGGGGAAGGACGAGATGCAGAGAAGCCTGGGACCCTGGTTCTTTGGGATGTCTGTTAACTTTGACCTTTAGCAGATAGAGAGGTTGAGTGGAGTTTTATATCCTGTATATTGGTGGGGGTGTGTGTGCTGATGTTAAATACATTTGACAATTAACCGTGCTGCCTCATTAAAAATATTGTCTTGGGTCCTACCAGGAGACCAGAATCGAGGGACTAACTTTGAACTTAGGTGATGTTTAATTGGAGAGTCTACAATGGGGGGCGAGGGAAAAAAGAGCAGATAGATAGTCTATGAAACTGAGGATAAGGCCAGGCCTTGGGCGAGGCGCCTTTGTCATCACCTCCTTGTTTGACAAAGCCAGGTGATAGGGTTAGGATGGCATCAAGTTCATTAAGGGAAATAACTAAAAGAGATGACTAGGCTCACCTAAGTAGAGAGGAAGAATCAAATTGGAACAAGAAAGAAATTTCTTTCAGTCTGAGATGATGGCTATTTCAGGTGGAGTACATTTCCCTGCCATAGTTGGAAGTCCCTCATCATGGTGCAGTGGCAGAGGCTCTAGGTTAACTGGCAGCATCACCAAGTGTGAGATGGTTGCAGACTGTCAGTCTGTGACTTTGTATGTCTATATGTGTGTTCGAGGCCTGGCATAGAACCAGGGAGGTTCACCTTGGGTCTATCTTCCCAGGTACATGGAAGCCAGGAACTGAGCTTGTATCCCCAAATTTGTGTCTTGCCCAGAACTTGCTAAGCACTTAAGAATTAGGACTTAATTTGAATGAACAAATTAAGAAAATTTGGGCAGGGAACTGAGTTATAGAATACTTGCCTAGTGTAGGAGAGAACCTAGGTCTAGCCCCCAGTGAAAAAGATTTAGAAGGAGTCTGGCCAGGATCTATGTTTAAGCATCCTCTCTTGGCAGTTTATGGAGTTAGCCTGGGCATTTTAATGGGCCGCAGAGCAGCAGCAGCTGTGGAGTTATTTTGTTGGAGCTCAAGGATTTTGTTTTTTAAAAAGGAACAAGCTGATAAACTCATACCCACACGTGCTACTAAAACAAGTACCCGTGGCCTACCTCCAATCCCAAACCCTAAGGTACTGGGTTTTCTACCCTAATCTTGCCAGGTACTGTATTTCTAATTTACCAGAAATAAAATTGACTCACCAAATGATCTGATCAGTACGTTAGTGTACCCTGTGTTAGCAGACTCCATTGCTTTGAGAAATATCTAAAAGAAACAACTTGAGGAGAAATGATTGTTGGTTGTTTTGGCATATCTAATCCCAGGGCTCAGGTAGTGGAGTTTGGAAGGTCCTGAGTTCAAGGCCAGCATGGGAAACATGATGGAGGAAAGATGATGTTAGACTCATGACTTCAGAAGTTGCCATCCATGGCAGTCTGTCCTGCTGTTTCTGGTCCATAGTCAGAACATCACACCAAGGGTGTGGTCTGACATATCTGACTATCTCCTAGTCAAGAACCAGAGAAGAAGGGTCAGAAAGTGGCAGGGGTAAGTTCTCTCTTTTAGGGTACACCTCCAGTGACCTGCTTCTTCCAGCTGGCCCCACCTCCTGAAGTCTCCATCACCTGTCAAAAAGAATGCCATCAGCTAGAGACCAATTATTCAAAGCGCAAGTCTGTGGGAAACATATTGTGTTCAAACCTGAACTCATGCTCAAGCAGAATGGCCAGACGGAAGAACACAAGGAACTCTGAAGCTAACCCTATTTCCATGTTGTTTAACATCAAAGGGAAAAATCTATTAATATTTTCTTATTTTTAAGTTGTGATCTAATAATATATAATAGAATGTACCATAACCACTTGTGTGTGTGTGTGTGTGTGTGTGTGTGTGTGTGTGTGTGTGTGTGTGTGTGAGGGGGGGAGGGAGAGAGCGAGCGAGCCCTGGCAAGAGCTTTTGAAACCTCAAGGCTACCTCTAGCAACACACCTCCTAATTCTTCCAAACATTTCTACTAACTGGTGACCAAGCATTCAGACATGAGAATGGACTCATCAGGGCCACCCTCACTCAAACCAACACAGTGGTGTTGGAGCATCTTTTGGTTTTGAGGCAGGGTCTCTCTAAGTTATCCAGGCTGACCTTGGACTCCCAGCCTTCCTGCCTCAGCCTGCTGGAATAATGGGAATACAGGCCTCTCTTCCCACACCCAACTTGGACCACCTGTTGACACATTACTGTGTCTACACAGATTTGTTTATGCATTTGATTATATTGTAGGTGGTACTTTGTAGCGTGACTGTTTCCCTCGTTTGCATCTTCTTTCACCCACCAACATCAATATGCAAGATGCTCTTTTTTTGCACCATGTTTGATGTCCCCGTGTGTAGTTTTAGGTTGCTTTCCATTTATTGATAATATAACTATGCCTCAGAAAACATGTCCAGAGTTAGACTTTGGCACATTCACCTGATTTTTGTTTTTTGTTTTTAATCATTACAGTTGAATCTTGAGCTGGATTTTCTAGGAGCAGAGCATGAGTGGGATTTGCATGTGAGGGATTTGCTGAGGGAGCACTGGGGGATGGGGAGGAGAAGGGAGCACAACAGATGAAGAGAGACCACGCAGAGAAGGCCTTAAGTCACGCCTTGGCCCGACTGGAGTGTAATTACACCAGCACATTCCCCTCGGAACCGGGAGGTCAAGCTTTTACATCGTCAGCCATTTATCTTGGAACTCCCAGGCCTCTTGGAATCTTCAGCTGAGAGCAATTTGGTAGAAAGCTGGTGGTCGTGAGCTGTTAGTCCACGGGGTGGATCATAGGCCCGGGTACAGAGCATCCTGGCAGATGGCGCCACAGTGATCCTGACTTTAAGCCGGGTGTTATACTAAGTACATAAATGAAATGTTAACAGTCTTGTGGCCCAGAAGCTGGTACGGTGTCCCCATTATGCAGGTGAACTAGCAAAGCTACTTCTCTCTGTGTCATAGGAGCAAGTGGAGTTGTGAGGCAGCCTTTGGTGGCTTCTAATGCCTGGTTTCATTATTGCCAAGCTGTGGAATAGAAACACTGATTACTAAAGACGAGTTGGTGGGTCGTGTGTGTGTGTGTGTGTGTGTGTGTGTGTGTGTGTGTGTGTGTGTCCCCGTGTCCCCATCCGTCTGTCTGTCTGTCTGTCCGTCCGTCCATCCTCTACCATCCACCAGATCTAGCCAGTCTCAGATGTCTGTTAATCTAGCTGGTAGGAACAGTGAGACTTGCTATTTTCCTGCAATCTTTGCTGGGGTTGAGAACCTCCTTGTGTTTACAAGTCCACATTATTCTTCCACTCCCTTGACAGTCTCTTCCACAAGGGTGTGAATTGCCTGGATATTCCCACGGTATAAACGCTGCACCTGTAGTCTGACTGCTTCACACCAAGACATCTTGCTGTTGTCCCTCGGGGCTGAAGCACGTACCCGCAGGAAGCCGTGTGCAGACTCATCCCCACCCCTCTAGCTCATGTGTGACTCCTTCCTTTCCAGCCTTGAACCAGTTCATGCAACCATTTAATTCCTTTTTCATTACTTAAAGCCTCGCTTGTGCCATGAAATCTACACACATACACTTGCAAACCCAACGATCATACACATGCGCACATACACACACACGTTTCTTTATAAATTTTTAATTATTCCACCAGCATCACCTGTGCGATGGAAGAAGCAGTGGTCTGGATTTCGGGCTTCTCTGCTTCTGTCCTGTGTAGGGCTATGTCCCAGGACAGATGCAGCATGCTAGAGCACAGAATCAGGGTTCTAGAGTACTGATCCACAGGGGCTACAGAGCAGCCTCAACCTGATCACATGGGAGAGTCCTCCTGGAGTGGAATGGTCTGGAAGGGGTGACAGTGCGGGGCTTGGGGGCTCAAACCTGGTTTTGAGGTTTGGACTTTTCTGTAAAAGAAGCTTTTACATATCATAAAGAAAAGAATAATAAGCAGGTTTGTGTATTCATCAGGAATATTGCATACACACGCACAGGAACCAGTTACAGCTAGGGAACAGGTATCCAGAAACCACTGAGGTTCCTGTGACCCCTCTCAGGCCATTCAGATACCTACTCCTGTGTGTCTGTATCCTCACCATTGGTCGCTCTACACGCCGGCCTTTCTGCTGTACCCAGCTTCCTTCCCACTTGGGTCAGCAAGTTCATGCATGCATCCTTTGATCCGGTCCTGATCGCCTTCTGGGCTCCCAGTGGTTTCTGCCTGTACTCCTTCCTCCCCGGAGTCATGGGAGATGACTGCTCTTCAGCATTACCTGGTGGGTGGACTCATTCACACACCCACTATAATCAATTCCATATTCCACTCAGCCCTGAAAACAGTACGCATGTTTTGATTTTAACAACCAGAATTATTTCCATTCAAAGATGGGTGTAGATTTACATAGATGATCTGAGGAGCCCCAAGATTGTTCCATTCATAACAGCAGAGAGGAGAGACGACAGTTGAAGCAAAAACAGTTTGCATTTGTGTGTGTGGAGGTGGAGGGAGGGTTGCGTTAGCTGGAAGGAGATGGGTTCCAAGTCGTGATTATGAAATTTAATAGTAATGAAATTAGCATTCCACGGGGACTGTTTTCTGGGAATTCTGGTAGTGCAGTCACTGAATAATACATTCTCAGAGCAGCCCAGTCTTGAGGCATCGCAGTGGCAAATGGGTTATTTGCTTTATTTCAGTTGTTACGTTCAAAGTTCATCTAAAATCAATTTCTGTCTCCGAGAACTCGCTATAGGCTTTCTGCAGGCCTTCTCTGCAAAGGGAAAATTAGTAAGTATCCAGCATAAAATTAACACAGACATAAATAAACAAGTTTGCTGTGTCCTGGTAAAGTTTTATTTCTGGGCACTGAAAATTTAATCTTGTGTAATCTGCAGAGACCATTAAATAGTGGTCTTTTAATCCACATTCCGAATCACTGTAAGCCATCCTTACCTCCTGTATAAGGTATGGCAGTTTGCCAGCTTGGAGCATGAATAGAGTCCCCACCCCAATTTGGAGAGAGTACTGTATAGTTTATATAAGAAAAGGAGGGTACACGGCTGCCCCCCATGTCTGTGTGTCTGTGTCTGTGTGTCTGTGTGCACACACACACTCCCTTTCTCCTCAGCTCCCCTCATGGGGATGAAACAGGCTCTCTAGACCAAGAACACAGAGGAGGGGAGATTCTGCTTACAAAGCTGCTGAGCTTTGCCTCTGTAAGGACTGTGAAGATGGTGGTGCTGGCTGTGGATTTCTTTGTGAATACAGTCAGGCCTCGTATCTTTGGGTTCCACGTCCTCACATCTGGCCACCCACAGAACCAAAAATATTTGGGGGAGGGATCTATCCTGTATCTATCCTGAACACATACAGGCCTTTTCTGCTGTAATTACTTCCTAAACAGTATAGTATAGAGATTGTTTACTCAGTGTTTACATTGCATTTGATGACCCAGATGTGGCCAGAGCATCTGTGCATTTCCCAGGCTGGCTTGTTTGAGGGGTGCTGAGTACCTGTAGATTTTAGTGAGAGGTCTTGGAGCTGGAACCCAGTGACGCCTAAGGTGACTGTGTATATTTCAAAGGCTGAGGTCTCTCAGGCTGTTTTTCTCACCTTTATTCTTACTTAGAAAAACAGGAAACACAGGTGCAGGGCTGGAGAGGTGTCTCAGCAGTTGAGAGCACCTGCTGCTCTTGCAGAGGACTGGAGTTTGGTTCCCATCTCTCGTAGTCAAGTTGTTCATAACCATCCATAACTCTAGCTAGCTCCTTCAGGCACCTACATACATGCACACATGCTAACTTGGGCACACGTATACACAGACATTTTTAAAATACAGGTGCATGCTTTTCTTAGTATAATATTTGTGGGAGTCAGAAAAGTCACAGAAGCATCTGGGTTTTCTAAACTCTTCTATTGCAACCTATGATCATGATCCAAAGGCAAATCCACATTGTAGATCTATTTAACATGAATCAGTCTTTCCAGGATTCTCTTCCATCCCAAATCCTTAACAAGCATAAAAATTTAAATATTTGTCCCTTTTGGAATTAGTCTAGATCTAGCAGTGGCCCTTCCTGGGAGGAAGCTTGCTTGACTGTTGCCAGGCAACAGCTCATCCTGGTGTTGGCTGCCAGCATGCTGTTGGCAATAAGTGTAAATTTTTTTTGTCTTGTTAACAAAAAAATTAGTGTTAAAGATGCAGTAGTGTATCAAGCGCACTCTGTTGTTCAAATGTCTATACTGTAGGTGATGACTTCCCTGGCTCACGTGACCTTGGCATACTGTTGAAACGAATCGTGTGTTTAGCCAGCCATGTTGTCAGCTGATAGTGACATGCTCTGCTGTGGTAAGGATGTTGTTTTCCACAAGATCTCTTCTGAGAAGCTGAGGTGTTTTATTAAGCTATGGTTGTGATGTATGTCTTAGTTACTGCTCTATTGCTGTGAAGAGACACCATGACCAAGGCACCTTATAAAAGACAGCATTTAATTGGTGTCTTACAGTTTCAGAAGGTAAGTCCATGGCTTTGGTGGCAGAAAGCATGGTAGCAGGCAGACAGGCATGATGCTGTAGTTATAGCTGAGAGCGTACTTCTGATCCACAAGCAGAATGAGGGGGGCACACTCTAGAAATGTCATGGACTTTTGAAACAGCAAAGCCCCCTGTACCCCTGTGGCACACCTCCTCCAACAAGGCCATACCTCCTAATCCCTCCAAAACAGTTCCATCGGTTGGAGACCAAACATTCAAGTATACGAGCCTGTGGAGTCATTCTTATCCAAACTACCACACCCATGTATGCTAACTAGCAGTTCATGTCTCAAGTGTGAGGCCCAGGTTCATAAATAGGGTTCACCATGGGGGCACCTTGAAGCTCAGTGGCCTTGAGTGAGTAAACGTGGGACATGCCACCAAGGGACAAGTACTGCTGCCGGAGGGTAGGGCACTTGTTCTTTCCCTATTTGGCTTAGCCAGGCACAGCACAAGTTTTTCTAGGACAAAACATCATAATTTCATAAGCAGATGTGATGTGAGTCATCTTGTACACGCATAGAATTATGAAGAAGGAACACACGCCATTTACTTGGTAAGTTCTCTTTCAAGAAACTGTACTTTCTCCCAGACTTGTCCCTGGATGGTGGTGAGCATTTTTTTCTCCCAGTTACGTGCATCAAGAGGACACTGTGAGGGGTCACATAAAGCACCAGGCACTTCAGTGCATATATTGTCTAGGTGATCTTCCTCTGGCAGTTCAGGAGGTACCAGTGCTCGTGCCTTGCAGAAGGCCAGAGGAAGGAAGCTGGTCGACAGCTCCAGTTCCAGGAGAGGCATCAGATGAGTGGTCAAAATGATGAATGGAGTTTGTTGTTGTTTCTTGGTTGCTTTTGATAGGATTTTTTTGGGGGGAGGGGGCTCAAGACAGGGTTTCTGTATGCAACTTTGGAGCCTGTCCTGCAACTCGCTCTGTAAACCAGGCTGGCCTCGAACTCACTGAGATGCACTTACCTCTGCCTCCGGAGTGCTGGGATTAAAGGCGTGTGCCAGCACTGCCAGGCTTTTAATAGGATTTTAAGGACCCTGGTATTCCTATTTACAAGTCTTTCTATGTAGTCACTTTCTTTACCACCTCCCCTAGTCCTCCTCCAAGCAATCAGAAATCTTGACTCTTGGGAAATGTCCCCAAGGTGACAGCTATGCTCACAGTCAAGTTTCTCAGTCTGGGCTCAAACACAAGAGATTGACATGATAGTAGCTAAGGCTACTTGGCACCGAGACTCTGCCCCGTGCATAGTTTTTGTTTGTGTGTTTTGTCTTGTCTTTTGTGTTTTGCTGTGAGGTAAACGACTACTTCAGCATCATGTGAACACATGACGGACTGTTCATCTTTCCTGTCTTTCAAGGTTGAACCAGCTCAGACTAAAAAGGGATCCACTTTCAGGTTCTGCTCAAGTTTCCATGCAACAGCATCAGAGCTATTTTTAGTGGAGTGATCACCAGGAAGGGCTGAAAACAGCTGCATTCAACAGCAGCTATACAGAGAGAAAGAGAGAGAGAGACAGAGACAGACAGACAGATGGAGAGAGAGAGAGAGACATAGAGAGAGAGGGAGAGAGCACAGTGGGCTTGAGCCCATTGATGGGGGAGACAAAGGATGTGGAAATACGTTCTTCAGAGTTAGGTAGGCATCCCCTGTTCAGAGCTCTTAAACCTTTGCAGCCATAGTGGTGTTAATTTAGTGCGTGGCTGACCTGGCCCTGAGTCCAGCCAGATGCCAAGATACAAGCAGATCAAGACCATCCTTCAACATGCCCATTCTGGGAAGATAGCAGCTTGCTCTCACTCAGAAACAGCTACCAAACTTTCCAAGTGTTTGGATCATTTCCTCAGTTTTCTTTTACTTTCTGTAGATGACAAAAGTATTCAATAGATGCCAGGAACTGGGAGTGTGTGAATGTCGTGTATGTGTGTGTGGGGGGGGGGAGGTATCTTGAGCCCCTTACTAGATATTCCTGTGTGACATTTTTAAGTGACTTCCCTATTTTGAATAAAGTGCACTTAGCTGTAAAAGGAAGGTTTTGATTACAGGTCTGTATATCTCATAGAGCTAGCAACTTAGCTTTCTTTCTTTTTATGTATTTATTGTTTCTTATGCATTTATTATTTTTTGTTTGTTATATTTTTTTAAGACAAGGTTTCTCTCCATAGTCCTGACTTCCCTGGAGCTTACTATGTAGACCAGGCTGGCCTCAAACTCACAGATCTATCTGCCTGCCTCTGCGTCTGGAGTGCTGAGATCAAAGGTGTGTGTCATCACACCCAGCCTGCCTGCCTACCCTCCCCACCCCACCCTCCCTCCTTCCTTCCTCTCTGAGGCATTTGCCAGCTACTTCTAATGCTTTGGTGTTTGTAAAGACAGACTCTACTTGTATACGGAGTGTGGAGAAAAGGAGACATCCCGGAGGGGCAGCATTTTCTAGAATGAACAGAGTTTGTATAAAGGATGGGGAAGGAAGCTGTTCTGGATAAGGAGTAGCTGCCTAGAGCAGAGACAAAGGTGAGCAGCATTTGCTTGTACTTGGGAGACCATTTGCAGCCTGGTGTCATGGACATAAAAGAGCAGGAAGTGCGGGATGACCAAGGAGGAAAGAGGAGCGGGTGTGGAGCTAAGCAACTTGGAAGTGACACAGATCACAGGGAGCTGGAGGCCAGTGCTTTTTGTCACGTGCTAGACGACTGCATAAAAAGTGAAGACGTCGCTGAGTGCGTGCATCCACGCATATGCATGCATAAAGTTCAACAGTTGCATGCAATTAAATGTGCCCTGCATATAAATGTCTTCCCTGGAAAAGCTAAGACCAGTGGAGCTGTCCTCAAACTGCAGGGCATGTGATGCCTTTGAACATTGCCTGTAATGAAGGTAGAGGTGGAGGGAGGGAAGCAGGGAGGGCCACACCCTGCAGGTTAGGGACACTGCTGAGAAGGACACATCCCACAGGTGGTTAGTAGACTAGAAGAAGAACCTACTCACCCTGTGCCAGGAAGCATCCTGTGAATGGAGGCCCCAGGAGCTAAGGTTTTCCCGAGTATGTTGAAGGCTTTAATTATGTGGACTTTGTTTGATGCCATAGGAATTAGACAATTCTATGGGAAAAATAACTTTAATGTTCCGTGCACAGCAGAGTAACCGTGATTGACAACAATTAATTGTATGCTTCCAAATAGTAGGGAAGATTTTGACTGTTCCCAACACAAAGGTATGATAATGTGTGAGGTGATAGATATGCCAATTACCCGGATATAATCCTTGAATGTTGTACATACACATATTTTAAAAAAGCACGTCTCACAGTTATTATATATCAATCGAAAGAAATTCCATCAAAACTGAGGAATCAGAACAGAACACCCAGTGAAACCACACCTTCCATTCACACCCAGGAAGAAGTGTCTGGAAAAGCGTTCATTGCAGAACTCTACCCATGACCTTTTAAATCCCCGAACATAAGCCAAGAGGTGACAGTCACACCCCCCCCCCCGCAGTGGAGATTGGAGGATTGAACCGAAATCTCACCCGTGGTATAGGCAGGTGCTCTTCCACTGGGCTTTGTATATAGCCCTCTCTTGACAGGATTTCTCTAAGTTGTTTGCCTGGCCTTGAGATAATTTTGTAACCCAGACAGACTTTGAAGTTGCCAACCTCCTGCCTCAGCCTCTGCCATAGCTAGAATTACAAACCCGTGCCCCCAAGGCTCAGCTGACTTTACTTTTTTGAATCTGTTAGTTTTGAATTTCCTACTGCCATGGGAAGGTAGCAGTGTTGTCCTCTTGCTTTTACCTCGAAGCAGGGGGTGGGGTGGGGGGGGTGGGGTGGGGAGGGGAATGTCGTCTCTGTGTTCCTGTGGGAGGCAGATGTTACTAGGAAGGATACTCAAGAGTCCATTGCCTTGGCCTCGGCCCGTGTAATGTTGTAAGAGGACCACTGACTTGGGGTCTTCAGACCTGTTTCCATTTGTTTTCTTGAGCTGATCATGTGGTGTGGGACTGAGAAAGACACCTGGTATGTGGGCAGGAGTCACAATTAAATGACCTATGAGAATGCCCCGTGAGGAGACAGCCAGAGAGAGAGCACCTGGAGGGGGAGGACCAGAGAGGGAGGGCAGCTATGGATGTGCAGTGGGAGGTACCCAGACAAAGCAGGTGTCAGTCACCAATGTTATCCTGGCGGACACCAGAGACTGCTCTTTGGGAATTTAAAGTAGCTTTGTCCTGCTTTCAAGCCAGCTGGTAAGTAGGCCCGCTAAACCATGGAGAGCAGCCTCAGCCTGGACCTCAGGAACCCACTTCCCTTGACAGTGCAGGCAGACAAGCTTCCGGCTGTGTCACCAACTCTCTCAGATCAGTGTTTCATCTTTGATAGGGTGTGGAGTAGGGGTGACTTTCAAAGGATGGAACTGGGAAACTAAGGTGAATTGTTGTCCTCCAAACAAGTAGGCCATTTTCTCATCTGGCTGGTTTCCAGGATCATGAGGACTACCAGGCTTATGACCATGTCCCAAATGTGGATGAATAATTAGAGCTCTGATCTCTTCAATACTCCAAAGATAAGTGATGGTGACTTCTGAATGATAGAGATGCTTCTTCCTTTGGAAGTGTAATTATTTCAGCCCGGTGGTGGTGGCTCACAGCCTTCATCCCAGTACTCGGGAGGCAGAGGCAGGTAGATCTCTGTGAGTTCGAGGCCATCCAGGTCTACAGATCAAGTTCCAGGACAGGCTCCAAAGCTACACAGAGAAACCTTGTCTCAAAAAACCAAACCAAACAGAAAAAAAAAAAAAAGGAAATGGAATTATTTAAAGGGAAACATGAGGGGTGGCACTAATAGTCACATTTAACATATGCTTGTCACTACTTGAAACTGGTGTTATTGTCAAAGGACAGACTGTGCACCTGTGACTAGCTCTTGCTTCTTAGTTGCAAGACTGGCCCAAGGACTTAGAAAAATCCCCTGTGGTCAACTTGGGGTGTAATTGATTGGTGTCTAAAGCTTTGAATTCTGTCCTCATCCACCCCCACACACACAAAATGTATCTCTTTTTAAAGGAATTGATTTTCAACTACAGCTTTGCTTCTGTCACTTGTATCTAAGCACTCCAAACCCACTGGCACTGTCTGGAAAACCCAGCTGGTTCCCATCAGAATCATTGCCAATACCTCTGTGAGATCGTGGTAGAGGAAGGAGAAGAGCTGGGCTTCCCCCATCCTTCAACCCCAGCCTTGGCCATGTGTTGGTCCTCTCTGGGGTCATAATGGCCTGAGTGGGAGGCTTGGGAACTATCCCAGAGACTTGCAGCATCCCCACCCCCCTCTGTGTTTGTGGTCACTGGAGTTTGGCCACTGTGTCTATATAGGCACCTCTGTTAAAGGCCTGGTCCCTAGCAGGATGCTGTTAATTGGCGTGGTGATGGTTGGAAGTTTGTTTCCAAAAGCAGATTGCTATAAAAGCCGTAGGTTGGTCCCACTAAGTGTTCTTTGCTCTGGTTTGAGATGTAATATGCAACTGCCATTGCCGTTTATACCATGAGACAGTGTAGCCAAGGACTGGCTGGCATGTCCCTTTTGGACTCTTAGCCTCACAAACAATGGGCTAACTGACTCTTCTTTATAAAGTTAGCTGCCTCAGTCATTCCATGGTCATGATCAATTTTAAGCTGACTGCTACAGTGCTTTATCAGTACAATATAGAGAACACGTTAGGGCCTTCTACTTAGGGTTGTGCGTGATAGACCAGAATTTACCAAGCATATACTGTGCTGAATACCCAGTGAGGGAGTTGACAACCTTGCAGCTTCTGTAGTTTCTCTGGTTGAATTGGGGCCTTGCAGCGATAGAACTGACTGGGCGTCGATATTTAAAATCTTGTGTCAACAGCAGTACTGTTGGGGCTTAGTGAAGAGGCAGAGGGAAGCTTCAGGCGGGAGGGTCCTTAGTGGCTTCTGCCAAACAAAAGGCACAGCCTTGTCACTGAGGGATCCAGAAGTGACAGTCTCTCCAAGCAATATTGCTTTGTCTGCTTTCAGTGTACGGGAATGTTTAGTGAATGAGTGAGTGAGTGAAAAGATGATATGTCTCATTTCAGGAGCTTAGGAGTAGAGGAACAAAGCTACCAACCGGCCTTAGGGAACAGTTGCTTACCTACTTTTTTGTTTTGTTTTTTAAGTTTTTCGAGACAGGGTTTATCTGTGGCTTTGGAGGCTGTCCTGGAACTAGCTCTTGTAGACCAGGCTAGTCTTGAACTCACAGATATCTGCCTGCCTCTGCCTCCAGGGTACTGGGACTTAACTACTTATTTCCTATAGTTGGGCCTTCACCATTATAACAAACAACGTGAAATAATCAGCTTAGCAAGAGAAAAGGTTTACTTTGGTCCCTGCTTTTATAGGTTCCAGTTCGAGACTGATGGGCCTCTTGCTTTCAGACCTGAGGAAAAGTGTCAGAGCTAAAGCTGTCTCCTTTGGGCCAGGAATCAGAAAGGAGGAAATGGAGGAGACCAGGTTCCATAATTCCATCGGAGGCACGCCCTCACACAGTTCCCACCTTTGAAAGCTCCACTAACCTTCCAAATAGACTCTGGGGATCAAGCCTGAGTCTTTGAGGGGGCCATTCAAGATCTGAGTCTTTCGGGGGACCATTCAAGATCGAAGCTGTATCCATTCGTCTTCCATTTATCCATCTGTGTCTCAGTCTGTTCATCTGTGTCGTCTACGTTACCTTGTGTCATCTGTCACCCATCTCTACCTAGCACTTTCTATCTACAGTCTATCAAGAGCACGTGAGATGGTTCGCCGTCATGACAGTTTGTATGTGTGCAGCTGCTTGCCGTGTGTGCTGCCGTCAACCATCTTCTGCCTCGAGAAGTACTTCCCTCCTGTAGAACTGAAGCAGGAGCCACGCACAGCCACTCCCTAGGGCGCTCTTATCAACCACTGCCATTCCGTTTTCTGTCTATTGATGACTGCAGGCACCTCAGATACACAGACTCAGACAGAATTGGTCTCTTTTCTTGTATCTGGTTCATTGCGTTTAACGGAATGTCCTCAGGGTTTATCTATGTTACAGAAAGAATCACCTTCCCTTTTCAGGCTGAAGAATATTCATTTATGTGTGTACTGTATTTCACTTTTCCATTCACCCATCAATGAGCTTGTCCCCCTGTCCCACACAACAATCGTGAATAAGGCCACCGTGAACATGATGTACAAATACCTGAGGTCCTTGTTTTTATTGGCAGTGGTTATGGTGGAGGGTTGTATATTCAGAAGTAGAAAAACTGAATCATAAGGGTTTTTTTCTGTGTGTGTGTGCGTGCGTGTGCGTGTGTGCACATGTGATGAGTACAGGTGTGAGTACCCATGTATATGCATGGAGATCCAGAGGAGGGTGTTGGGTGTTTTCCTCTGTCTCTTTCTATCTTATTCTCTTGACATAATGTCTCTCACTGTATCCTGGGCTCACTGTCCAGTTTCTCTCCTAGGCTTATGGCCAGCAAGCCCCAGTGGTCTTCCGACTTTTTCCTGGAGTGGTGGAGATCCAAACTCGGGTTCTCAAGCTTGATGGGTAGGCACTTTACCCATTGAGCCATCTCCCTAGCCTTTAATTTTTTGAGGAGCCCCTATGTGTTATACTGTTTAAAGAGTGAGGCCCATGGGCTCTATCTGGTGGCACTGATTATAAGTCGCCTTTAACTACCGTTGTGGACCTTGCCTTTACTCTACACTTCCCCTTCATGGGTTGACAAGGGTAGACCTGGCCACATGTGCACAGTGGACTCACATCTCAGAATCTCTTGTCTCTTTTGGAAAACATGGAGTTGATCCCGAGGTCTGTGGACAAATGTCTTCTGGGGAAATCCCAGGCTGCTCCAGAGCTTAAGCTGGGACCAAACTGGCCCTAGACTTGGAGTTCTAGGAACAGCTGCTCAGCTTTCCTCTGTCACCATTTCAGTTGTGATTAGTAGGTTCATTTACATCTAAAAGGAGTAGTTTTCTTATCAGCACCATTGAGTTGGGAACCAGTGTACTCCATTTATGTAGAGTGGCCCATTTAAACGGGGCCCATTAAGCAGTAAAAGTAAATGTGGGTGTTTTACAAATGCAAATACATCATGCAAATAATGTGCTTTCTGCTGAATGATGCCATGGTTTTCATATGTAAAATTAGAAACGTGTAGCACTAAGATAATGATAAACACCTTTGCAACTGCTCAGTAAGATGTATACTGAGCTGGAGCTTCTGAAACCCAGCCTTGGGTTCAGGCAGGATATTTTCAGGACTCCCATATTATCCAAAATATACATGCACTTATCTAGTTATTTATATATTCCTAGGTAATCAAGAAATCACAGAAAAAGAGGAATTCAAAATCACCTCGCTTATTACTTACCATCAGTGATGAAGTTTATAATTTTCTTTCTGTTTTTCAAAGAATGTTTATGTGGTGGTACGGATAGAAGACAGAATAGGCATGCTCCTTTGTAAGAGCTTTAATTATAGTTCTTTTAAGAGATTTCTTCTTAATTCCTAAAGTTTGAATCATTGTGTTAGGGAGATGCAAGCAGATCCCTGCCCTTTCTCTTAGTAGAATTATGACAACTGTCTTCTGTGTGCAGTGACCTTAGCCTACCTCTAGGTAGGGAGTCACTGTTGGACAAATGCATATACGCCTGAAAACTGAATGAAAGCTATAAATCAAAGCGTCAGAGTAGAGAGACACTTTGGACTATGGTTTATTCCCCGAGGGGCTGGATACACTGTAAGTGTCAGAAAAATTCAGAGAGCTCACCGGGTAGAAGTTGTTGGAAAACACCTTACTGGGGTCTGAGATTGAAGTTGATCCCTAAAAGTTGATCCCTACTGAGAACACAGGACGGACAAGGGCATGCAAAAAAGAGAACGGACTCGGATGAGTCCTAGGAGAGTATGGTCTGTGTGCCTTAAAGACCTGTCCAGGTAGCATCTGGAGGAAACAGCAGGAAAATGTTGGGGAAGGAGGCAGGGCTTCTGAGTTGATGGTGCTGCGACACAGATGATGTCGCCTGCCCTGCCCCATGAGTGTTCATGTGTCTGTATATACTGAAGTCTTCAAATGAAAAGTTACATAGCAATTCATTATATAAAGGATACACAAAATTTAGATGCCTGTTGACATGGAGCAGGAGCTCCAGTGACACCCATGACCCCAGTGTTACCTCTGCCAACCCTCAGGTTGCTGTGAGTGTGCATACTTTGGCTTGGCAAAGATAAGGAGGAGTTATTCAGGGCAAATGGTTTGAAGGAGACCCTGGGTAGGGAGGCTACAAAGGCAGGAGAAGCACAGAAGACTTCAGGGAAAGGTGACGGAATGGGCAGAGGAAGACAAAATGGACAAAGACAGCGTAGAGACTCCCCAAACATTCTGTAAGTAGTCACCAGGTGCGACTTTACCTTCTTCTCTTTTGTTACATGAGGAATGCAGAGTTCACGTTTAAACTTTCATCCCTTCAGCCAGCATCTGATAGTCACAAGCCAAGTTCTCAGTGTCGTAGTTACTAAGAGTCAGGAAAAGAAAAGCACAAGCATGCTTGCTGTGTTTGGGTGTTGAAGGTACCCCTTGAAAAACAATGACAAGTAATATACTATGAAAGCCTCCAACTTCATATACTAATGTCCTAAACTTCTAGTACCTCCAAATGTGTCCTAGTTTGAAAATAAAGTCCTTGAGGGTAAAATTGGCTGCAATGAAGACAGGTAAGAGTAGGGTAGACCACTAATTCTGTGTGATTGATTTCCTTGCACTCAAGAGGGTTTTGGAACAGACATGGGAGTGGGGGGGGGCATGCCATGTGAACATGAAGGCAGAAGTCGGGGTGACACTTCCAGAAGCCAAGGAGCACCGAGGGTTTCTAGCAGAAAGGACTAGAAAGAAAGGGGCTGATGCTATTCTGAGGCTCATGATGGAAAGGATTTTAAAGAGACGATGTCCCAAACAGCGGAGAACTTACATAACCAGAGGCAGAGTGCTGTTACTTGAGAGGGTAGGAGGTGAGGAATGGGGAGGGGGGGTGGCGGTGGGCAGTTTCCGCTTTCTTCCTCTTTGTGTACTGCTCTCACAGAATCTCCTAAGCTAGGCAATTCCTAAACAATAGAAGTTTAATAATTATGTAGCCTGAGAAGCCCAAGAGCAAGGTTTCAGCAGATTTCTTACCTGGTTCCTTGGAACACAGATTCTCAGTGTGCCCCCAAATAGCCTGTTTCAGTGTGGTAAGAGTCTGGTTTTTATAGTTTTTATAGTTACAGAACTAAAGGAAATCATAAGGCAAGAAGCTTTTCAAAACATTGGTGGCAGTCAGGTAGGCAAATCCTTGGTGCTACTCACCAAGACCCTGAGCTTTTGGGTTGCTGGAAGCAAGTGTTCTGTTAGTGCTTTCTGTAAGGATTTATCATATACAAGGGGGCTGGCAATGAATGGCTACCAAGGGGCTAAAGAACCAAGGTAGTTTGGCTATAGACCCAGCTTCCCGCCATCACCAAAGTTCTAGTCCATCTGTCTGTCTGGTAGGACTTTAATACAGTGTGCCCTCCCTCCCTCCCTCCCTCCCTCCCTCCCTCCCTCCCTCCCTCCCTCCCTCCCTCCCTCCCTCCCCTTCCCCCTTCCCCCCAAACACTTTTAATTGTCAATCGCGAGCAGGCCAGCCACTACTGATATAAACAAAAAGAAAGTCCATTTGCCTCAGAGCCACTGTCAGCTGTTGTCAGTCGCTTACAGGCATCTCGGGCCCCAGCATATGAGGGCATGGGTAGTCATGGGCACACAGGGCTATCTGTAGGCTGGTCTGTGGGAGTCTCCAGCAATGGCACTTGCTTAGGTTACAAAACCATTCCACTTCTTTCTATGATCAATGCTTTACCCTAGGGGAATCTTGCCACCCTGTGGCTTATGCTTTCTGGGGTCCCAGATGGTGGTTGTCTGATCACTTCAGTGATCGCCTCCTGACAGTTGTCAACCTCTGAACAACCGCCAGCCCTGGAGGTCTCCACCTGTCCGGTTTTAAGTTTCTTTGGAGGAGGAGGAGGTGTCTCTGAAGCCTTGACTTGAGCCATCCATGTTTTAAAACCCTCGGTTGTGTTGAGCCTAGTGAACAGTCGTGTTTGGAAACTCTCGCAACGCCCTTTAGGAAGAGAAGGGGAGAAGCGCCCTCATCTGTCACAGGAATGCAGAAAAGAGCCAAACTCAGAGAGCCCGGGGTGCTTGAGGAAGTGCGGGCACCGAGCCACAGCTGCCTCTTGTGGCCTTGAGTGTGTCAGGAAACTGCAGGTTTCTTGGAATCAGGGCGGCAACGGGACTTTTGCGGTTCACAGAGCACCTGTGTGATAACCTCATCCCGTTTCGTTCTTAGGTGCTGTAGATGGTCACTTGTGCCACACTGTACAGGCAGATGGTTGAGGCTTGGGCAGGTCCACAGGCCTGCAGCTGCATTCTGTACCCTCTGCTCTGTTCATGCTGCCTCAGATAGGACCTGCAATTTCCTTTCAATTCCCAGATGCTCCCATTTTATTTACTTTTTTTTAAAGGTTACGTTTCAGCAATTTTACTTCTTAAAATCTTTTTTACTGTTTGATAATTTCATACATGCCTATAAAGTGCTTTGATTAAGCTTCCGCCTCTTCCCTCCTCCCCCAGCTCCTCTTCTATCCCCCCCCTCCTTCCACTTTTCCCTCCCAATCCCCCCCTCCCCAAGGAGTCTGCTCACTTAGTGCTGCCTGCATGTGCAGGGGTATTGGACTGTCGACTAGAGCCTCTGTGAGGCTGCATCTCTGAAGAAAATTGATTCTCTCTACCCCAGCAGCCATCAATTGCCAGAAGCTCTTCGGTTAGGAGTGGGACCCCATGAGCCCCTCCCTAGCCCAGTCTGGGACTTTGACTGGCTTGCATTGGGCACACAGACACAACTGCTGTGAGTTCATGTGTATAACAGTACCGTTGTGTCCAGCAAATAGTTTTGCTGCAGGTGTCCACTACCTGTGGCTCTCACTAGCTTTCCACCAATTCTTCTGCCATGACTCCCCAGGCTCCTGCTGTATTATAATGAGAAGGTTATTATAATGAGAGGGTTATAAAAGTGTGCAGAGTGTCCTGAGGCTTGCAGATATCTGCTTACATTCCAAGTGATGCTTCTCTTACAGTCGGGGTAACCTGTTACCCCCAACCTTTGTGTCTGTATCACACATTTTAGAAACTTGCCATCTTTCCCTCAGGGGTTATGTTAGGGTCTGAGGTCCGTTCTCCACTTATCAATTGTTTTCCTGGTGGATCCTCAGTTTTTGATCTCCCTCCCTCCCTCCCTCCCCAGGTAGGTTTGGCCTAGCATACTGCCTGCATCGGCGGCCTCTGCTCTGCAACTGTTGAGTTTCTGTGTGCGTGTTCGTGAGTGTGTATTCTGAGTGTTTTATTCCTGGTGAAACATTCAATGGTGGATGTATAAATCCTGAAGATTTCTTCACACACCCTTTCCAGCGCTAGAGTGTAACAGGAATCACTGCCACGATGCTTGAAGAATAGGTGAGCTCAGGCTCCATGAGGGCTGAGGCAAGGGAGCCGGCCTTTCAGGGTGCTGGGGGCCATTTTGGTTAACAGCAGCAAGGGAAGATCAGGCAGAGAGAGTGTGAATTACCCCAGTCTTCCTGCCCAACACACCAGGCTGCAGGCCATTTCACCCATTCCGGGGCTCCTCTGTCTCCCTCCACACCACCTGGTACTTTCTTCCTAACTCATGATTTTTACACATCGGTTTTTATAGCCTGTGGGAAAGCGCATGCTAACATAAAATATACCATCTTGCCCATTTTGGAGTGTGCTGCACTGTAGTGTTAAGAGCGCTGGAGTTCCCCAGGACTTTTCACCTTGCAAAACCAAAACTCTGCCCATTAAATAACCGCTGTCCACACCCTCTTCCCAGCCCGACAACCCCCTCCTCTGGGCCCCTCATGGAAGCACACTCTGGACAGTGTCGGTCCTCTCTGTCGCCTCCAGTCACGTAGCATTCCTTCACGTCCCCTCCATGTTGAAGCATCCCGTTCTTTGCAGTCTGTCCGTTCATGCTTGGCAAACGTGCTTTTCTCAGTCTGCTTGTCATTGGGCACATTAAAAAGTCCAGACCGGTGAACACGGGAATGGGTCCTATCAGAACTGCCCCAGCGTTGGCTTTACAATGCACCCCATTTTCACAGTGATTATTGAAGCTCGTGGGCATAGGGCAGATACCTGACAGACTGTATCATGACTCCAAGAAGTACCTCAGGGCCCTACCACCTGTTGACTTCCAGCATCCCCTTGGGAGCGCAGAAAAGAGCATGAGGCCCAGGAGTGATTGAATACCGTGGGTCTCTGGGGGATACGCGGCGTGCTGTTGCGGAGATACCGTGCCTCTCTCGGGTTTTGCTGCTTCAGCACTGGACTCAATAGTCAGCAGAACACTGTTCAGAAATGCTAGTTCAGAGACAAGACAGACTTTCTGGCAGGCAAGTCCCTCTTAACCTGTTGGCCTGCTTCCTTTGTCACCGAGTTGGTAAGGTCACCCTTAGCACAGTATTGAAATGAGACATTTGCAGCGCAGGCGTTGTATTGTTTCTACTAATAGGAGCCCACTGTCTTCCACATATGGTTAGTCAGATTGCTTTTTCTATCCTGGGACTCTGCCTAGGAGAGATTCCTAACAAAAGACCTACCCCGGGAGGGATGGCTAAGGGTTCTGTGTGGGAAATGAGCAAGGGGACGAGGCAGAGCCCCGGAAGCCCAGGTGTGTGTGCCTGGGCTACCTGACACTTGACACCCGGGACTGTGGCTGCTCACGCCACACAGACTCGGGGAACAGTAGGCTCAGTGGTTGACTGCTTGGTATTCCTGTCACCAGCCATGGGAGCTTCAGTGAGACGGTAAGAATTTACCCAGTGCGGTCCTTCCTGGCCGTTTTGGGTGGAAGTGACATTGGCCAGCCACTTGTATTTACAGGACAAGGTTCAGAGCCTGTTTTTACCGTCACTCCTCCTCTCCTCTCTTGATTTGCAAAAGGGGGCGGGGGGGGGGGTGGCACAGCCCCTCACAAACATGACGCCACTATTTCTCTGAATGCTTGTAGTTAATATGTACTTTTAAGTAATTTCATTTGAATGTATTTTTAACTAACTATGAGCTCTAAAGGCCAATCAGCCAGGGATGCCTCCAGCTGCAGGAATACAGATCAAGTTTGTGCTCTGCCAGCCTGCAGCTGGAGCTGGGCCATCAGCTTTCCTACAGGCGTCTCTTGTCTCTCTTGATGGCATCAGAGGGAAGTATGAGGTCACAGATAGCGTTTTATTAGGTCCCATCCCCCCCCCGTCTTTTGTAGCACCAAACCCAGTTCTCAGTAGGCACCTGACAAATCCTCAAATCCGTAACAGCCAGATGACACCATTTTGAGGGAGACCTAAAAGGAACATGTGGAATATGGCACTGGGGAATGCCCAACTCACTTAACCATTGTAGCACACACACACACACACACACACACACACACACACACACACACACACACACACACACACGCATGCGCACACACACACACACACACACACACACACACACGCACACATGCACCCCTACTCTGTGAATGCACCAGGTACTGACAGCAAGGGGCCACTGCAGAGTGTGCTGGGCCAAACCTCCCTCCACCACCTGAGGACAGACCAGAGGGACAGCGGATCCCAGTGACCGCAGAATACTGATCAGTGACTTAAGGTGTTAAAAGGGTGCTGTAGAAATCCTCCGGTAGATTCCTATCATACAGGGAATTTTCCTTATCTAAAACCACCCAGTTTATCTGACCTCAGCTGCCCATATTTGCTCCAGCCTGGCTGTCTGCTCGGTTTTCAGCCAAATCAAGGTCAGGATAAAAAGAAGCTTTGGGTGGCAGTAAGCTGGATATTCAGGCTTCTGCAATAATACTCAATTATTGAATTCTCCAGAAGCAGTGAACTCCTCTGTATAATGAAGTCCTCAGTTCTTAAATATCTTTATGAAGCAGCCAGTTCAGTATTGGCAGTAGCCCTAGCTTGCTGTTTCTTGCTTTATTATAAAGATAAGATGGTAGGTTCTGGGAACTCGCCGGCATTGTTAAAGGCCAGCTTAAACATTTTAACGCGCCTTGTTCTTCCTGACTGAGCCTTAAAGGGCCCCCAAATACCATAAGAAGGGAACCACACAGGGAGAGAAGTGAGCTTGCCATCATTGTCCCGTAGCCCGGAGCCCCCAGCTAGGTCTGCTACTGTCCCATGAACCTCCTTGTCACCTAGCCCCACCTGCCTGGGCTGAGAATCTGGGCCTTAGGGAACACATTATTTCTGATCACTCTTAGTGTGGGGGATCCAGGGCAAAATAAAACACTGCATGTACTCCTCAGATCTGCGGGTTCTACTCAGAACCCCACAGTGGAGCCGGCGCTACACTAGAGTAAGTGACGCCGTTTTCTGGCTTCCCCAATACATAGTTATATATATTTCACATGGTATGTACAGTAGTCTATTATGCTTGCACTGTTACTACATACAGATGCACAAACCCCAATTTAAAGCTCCTTTGTTGCTAAAGAGGCTAAGGATCATCGGAACTGAAGACAGTGGTGCTGATACAGTTACTCCATTCGGTGTGCAGACCTCTAATTCATTTAAGGGGGGTGGGGACCAATCTGGAACACAGTGAGGCGTATGGAAGTGAAGTGCAGTAAAACGAGAGATGCCCGTGTTTGCAAGCACACTTGACACTATCATGCCACTTAATAGCATTTTTATGTGGTAGCTCTTTTCTCTTTCCTAACTCATCCTCAATCATGTACTGTGTCCCTATAGCTATGACAGTATTTGTACCTCTAGTAATGAAATTGTGCAGGCAGAATGCCACTGCCGTCTCCCTTCCTTGTTAACAGTATCGCTATCCTTCACAGCCAGACTCCAGCTGACTACCCAAGCGTTCTTGTATTCACTCGGGGTGGTGTATGTGTGTGTGTGTGTGTGTGTGCGTGCGCACGCACGCGTGAGCACACGTGTATGTATGCATGTGTGTGTTGTTGTATGTTGTGTGTGTGTGATGGACTTTGTATTTCTCTGGACAATTTTAATTTGTTAAATGTTGAATGTGATTGATGCTGCATTAACCAACATCATTTGCCGTATACTCTTTGGGTGAGAGTAATTTAAATCGCCTCTTGGGCTGGATGTGCTAACATTGTGAGCCGATGGCTTTCTAACATTAATCTTAAGCAGCTAGTCCTTGATTGAGGACAACCCCCTTTCCACTCGGAGGGTTTTTTACTAAGATTGGGTGGCTATAAAGTTTCTCACTGACTGTCTTAGGACAGTGAAAACACTCATCTAGAAATGCAGTGAGTGCCATAGTGATATATTGATCTCGCTCCTGTTCTTGCCTCTGCTGTTACTAGAGTGTGGGTGGCCACATGTCTGCAGAGTGTTTTATGGGGTATGGAGCGCAGCATTTTAAGTCAGGAAATTGAAAACAACAGAAGGGAGGGCAGGGGGTCAAGGTCACATCTGTGTGGAGAGGATTTGGTAGGAGAGCCAGCAAGAAAGGCCAGCTTGGGTACAGTGCATACAAGTTCTGATGTATAACCCGGAAGCGCCAGCAGCCCTGGTCAGTCACAAGACATGGACAAGACTCGTTTGCCGCCTGCACCCATGAGTTCATGAAGAGGTTAGCAAGCATTCCTTGCTTCCTGATATCACCAAATCAAATCACCAACCACATGCATTTGCCAGTGGCCTGCAGGTGATCTCAATGGCCAAGTGTGACCTTGGCCAGGATGATAACCAGAATATTCACACAGATGGTTTTACTGTGGGGAAAGAAAGCCTGTTTTTAACCTAATTATTTTTCAAGCGTGCCTGGGGAAATGTTTCAAGGCCACCATGTGTGAAATTTGGAGAAGGGGTTGCCAGGGAAAGGGTCGCCAGGGAATGAGGTGGATCCCCGGTCTCAAACCTCACACACATCTGTGTTCTCTTCCAGCACATCAGGTCCACCCATCTGGCCAGGCAGTACCTTCTTCAAGAGAAACGGAGCCCTTCTGCAAGGTAGGTGTCTAGGAGCACCGCCTCCTGTTCCTTCATCTCCTTCCCTCCTCCTCTGTGCGCGGTGCCAGCCAGGGCTGCTCCCTTCTGGTTAGCAGGGGCGGCTCTCTGGAGAGGCATGTGACTGCTGTGTCCTGGTTCTGAATGTCTACTTGGCTCCTTCCCGCTCAATTGTCTTGGCTACTGTGAATTATGTTTGAAACCAGGCCTCTGTCCCAGGACGGTTTCTTTGATGGCGTTGGAGTATGACAGTAGTGCACACTGGGCCAATAAAAGCAAACTCGTTGCATTTTTCTGATACCTGGGATGATCAAGGCTGCTTTGGGTGTTTGGACACTTTTTGCCATTATGGAGATACATTTGTTCCCTGCTGTCTAACAGTTCCTGTGTACCTGGAAGGTTGGCTGTGGTTTGTTTGTCCCCTCTGGGGACAGTCGGTCATCTAGGGTCATCTGCTGGGGGACTGTGTTCCAACCCATCCTCAAATGTGGCGCTAGTTCCTGTCGAGGAATTCAAACTGTCTTTCACCTCCAGTTTTGCTGTTAAATTGCTTTGCGACGCTGAAGTTGAAGAATGGGTGGTTGAAAACTGATAATATATGCCCGATTCTTTTAGAAGTAACTTTTGGGTTATGGCTTGTGGATGTTTGCTCTATGGGTAAGTTGGCCCTGGGATGTCATCCTTGTTGACTACCCTGGAGTTGGGGATGAGAGGAAGCACAGACACTGAAGGCAAGTGGACAGGAGTGTACCAAGAGCTTCAGAACTGTGTTGTATGATGGGGATTTGATGCCTTTTGACTGGCTGTTCAGCCTGTCTTGTGAAAGGGTACACTGAAGTGATCTGTGTACATGAAGGGTCAGATACTCCTGCGGTTAAGAAGAGGCATTTCCTATACAGTTTCTATCCAGTAACAATGATGAGAGATACGGTTCTCTTTTCATGCTTTTTAATAACAAGTGAAATTAGGATCCGGAGAGTTCTGGGTTAGTTTTGTTTGTTTGTTTGTTTGTTTTTTTCTTGGTACAGATAAAGTTGGGTAAATCCTACTCACGTAGTCTCATTGGTACCCTAAATGTCTAAAAAACAAAAGATAAGGAATTGGCACATGGTTGCTAAGGTTGGGAACAGTGTTTGGGTCACCCTTTGGGTTTTTCTCAAGTGAAGTACAGTGTCTCCCTGCATCTCTGCTCTTCATGTAGAGATATCGTAATGGCATGGGTATCGTCCACCTTTGGATTATTTTCACAGTTGGGATTTTGCTTGCTTAGAGCTTTTTCTTACAGAATTCAGTCTGCTCCGTTCCACATTAGGTAAGATTACTCTGTGGGGATCAGGGTTTTTGGGTTGTACTTGTGACACAAAACCATGGAAAGAGTCAGTAATGCCTAAAGCTGAGTGAGTGCAGGGGGTTCTGTTTCATGGGTGGATGCATCTTACTGGGAACTAAAGTAGTACAAGTTTCAGATGTACATAGGATCTACATTCAGTTGAGTAAGAGTGTGTGTGTGTGTGTGTGTGTATGTGTGTGTGTGTGTGTGTGTGAGTGTGAGTGATTCATAACATGGCATTGCCAGAGAGGGAAACCACAAGCACACACAGCATAATGAGGACATGGTGCTTGCTGGACAAATGGCATGAGATAGCAGGTACTCCTTGATCAAATCCAAATAAACCACTGTAAATAAGAAACAGTATAGGGCTTCACCTACTGCACTGTATGCTTAGCAACACAAGTCACAGTGGAGTGTCAGTGGTTTGTCCTTGTGAACATGTGGCCGATGGCAGTTGCCCACTGTCGTTACTGCCCTAAACCTCTCATCTAGGAAAGATCAGTATCGAAAAGACAGTTTCTTTCTTTTCCTACTTTTTGGAGTTAGTCTCATGTAGCTCAGGCTGGCTCAAACTTGCTATGCAGTAAAGGCTAACCTTCAATTTCTGGTCCTTTTGGGATTACTCTTCAAGGACAGCTTCCTTCTTCCCAGGCATATAGTTTTCATACCATCACAAAATTGAAAAAACATAAGTCGGGAACTTACTACGAGGAAGTACATGGAAGTGAAAACTCGAATTATGTTGAGACCAAAGCGACATAAATGATAGTTACAAGCCTTTGGTTGTTTAACAGCTGTTTGGCTTATGAGCTGTTGAACTAGTATATTGGTATTTTCTAGCATAAAACTAATAGGGAGAATTAGCTAGAAGTGCTCAAGGTCTTCCTTGAACCTCAAGTGTGGCACCATCTTTTGGTTCAAAAATCCCAGGCAGGCTGGGCTGTTGAATCACCTCTCGGTTTGAGGATAATGGGGGAAGATTTGGTTTGGATTACACCAGGCAGGGCTACTTCACATAATTGGTCATTTCATCAATTCAGTGTTTATTCTGAATGCCATTTAGGCTGTGAGAAACGATTTCAGTGTTCTAGCAGATTCAGCAGACTGGAGAGCCCTTCAGCTTTTGTACAATAGAAACCAAGCAGAACCTCACAAGGGGACAAGCCTGTTGTCTAACAAGGGACCCGGGGCACATCTAAACACAAGTGGGTCTTACTCGGAGGCTTGCAGGAGTGGCCAGCTGGCAGGTGTCTCCAACAGCTCCTGTATCTTCGAGTGTCTGTGTTACAGCCTGTATGTGTTCGGATTTTTTAAAAAATCCTTAAGCGGTGTCTTATTTTCTTAGTAAAAGGAGTAAATTCTTTTTAAGGATTTCTCTTTTTCCACCCCACCCCCAACCATTGCAAACTTAGAACTTAGTTTACTTCATTTAAATGTCACCATGGTTTGAATTATTTTCATGGCTCTGTGTTTCATAATGAAAGATTTTCTCACCCTGGTCTGCCCCTTCATCTGGCCTCTGATGGTTTCACCCTAAGAGGACATAAAACGCCCCCCCCATGCCCATTCAGCTTCTTGCCTTCTGCTACAACTTGGTACAAGCTGGACCTGACCTTCCCTGCTGCCATTTCTGTTCCTTCGTCTCTCTCAGGCCTCATAGCCCCTGAACTTGCCAGAGTTCAGTGAGAAGCTGCTGACTTTACAGTTGTCACTCTGGCTTGCTTTCATCTCCCCTCTTCAACAAAGCGCCTCCTGCCCTGCACCCACCCACACTACACTCCCTGTGAGCTCCTCTTGTCACGTTTGTGTCCGGCTGGAGCTGCCCAGGTGAAGTCCAGGGCCCATCTCAGTCACTCAGCCCAGCTAGAGAAGGCCTGGTCCGTTGTAAGAAGCCAGCTGCTGTCAGTGCCGACAGGAACTGCATCTCAGACTTGCCCAATCAGCGAGCGGCCCATAGCCTGTCTCCTCTGGCTTCCCCTCCTCACCTTCCTTCACTCTAGCATTGGGTCACTGTTATTATTATTACTACCAAATATTACCAAAACAATATTGTTATTACCAAATCTGTGTTTGTCCCTAGCATGCAGTGAATGAATCAAAGTAAATCTTATCACGCACAGCAGGTTTTTCTTTCTTTGGCTGCCGACAACCCACAGGATAAGCTAATGCAACGGAAAGAAATCCTTAGAGGGGTTTCCAGCGCACAGTGCAGGATTAAGCTGCCACAAGCCCAACAGCAAACGGGTGGAAGGAGTCTGGTTCTCTTGCTGCCAGATGCATGTTGTTTCAGGGTGTGCACAAGTGCCGTTGGTAAACCATGCACGAGGGCGGCTGCGTCAGAGATTGGAGCTTTTCATGTTCTGTGCTGGCTTCGCTCAGCCCCCCCCCCCCAACTCCACAGCCTTCATCTGCTGTTGTATCTCGGCTATGTGTTTTACCACTAGATCCGTGAGGGCATTCCCATTTGATTTTACTTCATGACACAAAAGGCTCAAGGGCAAAAACGCAGGTTCTGAGTCAGATTCTCAGTGAACTCCATGACTTTAGCCAAGTGAAACCCAAGCTCCATTTTTCTTCGCTTTAGATTCAGGAATGTCCATCCCTCTGGGACAGTTTCCTCTCTGAGTACCAACTCTGGCCCATCCTAACAACTGTCCTATAAACAACAGACTAAAATGAACCATGGAAGAAGTGTTCCCTTTAGTCAGATGTCCTCTGTGGATCCAAGATGGGCAGAGTGTGCTTGTAGGCTGCCTGGACAATCAGTTGTCAAACAAGACAGTTCTCAATGCTCTCACAGCTTGTCAGGAAACAGTGTGGTATAGATTCAAACAACCTGGGAGGAAATCTTGTCTTGGCTTCCTAAGAAAGTAGCTTAACCCATATATTAGTCCAATTTCTGTTGTTATAGCAAAATAGCTGGGTAGGGTAAATTATAAAGAAAAGAGGTTGCTCACGACCTCATCGTGTGAAATATATCTCTTGTGACTCCTCCTTCGACAAGGGCATCATGTCACATGGCATCACAGTGATAGGAACCCAGAGAAAGGGTCACATGGTGAGACAGGAAAGTAGAAAGAGATATTATTAATCTCGGATATGTGGCTGCTTTGCCTGCATGGGTATGTGTGCACCACATCCGTGCAGTGCTTACAGAGGCCAGAAGAGGGCATCCCCTGGAACTAGAGTTAGAGATGGTTGTGAACCGCCATGTTCGTGCTGGTGTCAAAGTCAGGTCATCTGCAAGAGCCACCAAGCCACTACCACCCCTGAGGGGCTTGTCAGGTTCACTTTTGGCAGCTCTCTCCTCCTCCTGGGAACTCACCCCTCAAGACCGGCATCAATCCCTTCGTAGGCCATTGTCCTTAATGATAGAATCACCTGCCTGGCGCCTCTGTCTCTGAAGGGTTCACTCCCTCCCATACTCAAGGAGAAACCCTCTGAAACTCTTCTCTGGCGCATTCTCCTCTGTTTCCATGTTGAGCGCCAACATCTCCTTCTGGGCACTCAGTTCTCATTCAAGGACCCACATCTCAGGTTCTGTTTGGGTTTCTGAGACACCGCCCCCTCCTGCCCCACCCCACTCAATCTCTTTCCCAGCCCTGGGCTCTCTGCTGTCTTTCATCTCTTCCACAAGCTGACTCTTTTGTCCACTATGCAAAGGAGGACATTCACCTCTTGAATAAATCTGCTTCTTGCCCCCAGGCACACCCATTAAAAAACCTCAGCTCTAACAGAAAGGGGTGGGGCCTCCACATTTGTCCTCGAGTGCTCGTCAGCCTTCTGTCCTCCTTGGCCCAGGATAGACTTTGGGTTTGAAGGAGGAGCCCTTTGTTCCTTGGCATTGCATGTCTTTTTGTTCTTTAGAGTAAGGATTTTTGTGGAACCGCAGTAATAATCGTCTGGCTGTTCTGCTTACAGAAGGGAAGTTAAAGAGACCTTCTTTGGCTTCTCTAGTTTTTCTGTGTGTGCTTTGGAACATGCTTTTACACTCATTAAAAAAATATTACAAGTACCGTTTTCAAAGAGGAGTTCATTCGGATCTTTGCTGGTCCATTTATTTATTTATTTATTTATTTATTTATTCTGGATTGAAGGGTCTTATGGAGCCCAGCTGGTCCATTTATTTATTTGTTTGTTTGCTTGTTTATTCATTGATTCTGGAATGAAGGCCTTACGTAGTCCAGGTCTGCCTCAGACATGCTGTGCAGCTGAGGATAGCCTTGAACTTCTAATCCTTTACTTCCCGAGTGCTGGGTTGCAGGGGTGTGTTAGCATGTCCAGTTGATGTGGTGATGGGGATAGAAGGCTTTGTGCACTCTAGGCAAGAGCTGAGCTGCACCCCTACACCTGTGATTCCAGCTATGCCAACTTTCCCAGTGTCCGTAACCTGCCATGGAATCTAAGATACCTTGAGTTACGTATTCTGCATTTTCCTGCTTGACCCTACCTTTAGCTATTCTCTAGACCCCTGTTACTATAATTGTCTGCTTGAAAAATCTCATATTGCTCTCTGAAAAAGCAGCCCTGTGTGCAGACCGCAGAGTTAGAAGTTGCTGCCCGAGAGGCCGAGGACATGAAATTGCTGCTATGCGTGTGTGTGTGTGTGTGTGTGTGTGTGTGTGTGTGTGTGTGTGTGTGTGTGCGCGCACACACGTGTGCACACACATTCTATCTGTCTGTCTCTCTGGTGTGCCTAAGGCCCAAGTGTGGATGTCAGAAGACAGCCTCCATTCCTGGTCCTCACTGCCTTTTTCAGTCAGTGTCTCTGATATTTTCACACAGATGCTCCAGGCTTCCAGGGATCCTCCAGCCTCTGCTTCTCCTCAGAGTAGGAGCCTGCAGTTACAAATATTTGTACTATGCAGCTGGCTTTGTTGAAGTCCTGGGATTTGAATTTAGATCCCCACCTGTGCACAGGAATGACTACCTACTGAGGCAACACACCCTTTATGATTTTTAAAGAGTAGAAGAAACCATAGCATTAGCCCTTGAAAGGGTAATACAGTGAGCAAAACCTATTACTGAACATGATTTTGCTGTTGTTGTATTTCAAGACAGGGTTTCTCTGTGTAGCTTTGTAGACCAGGCTGGCCTCGAACTTACAGAGATCCACCTGCCTCTGCCTCCCGAGTGCTGAGATCGAAGGCATTCTCCACCACCACCTGGCTTAGTTGTGAATTTTTATCGATGTGTTTAACTTTACACTAAATTCATCACTCACAATATTTCTTTATAGGTTGCATAGCATTCAGAAATGTCTTTCTACCCTATTAAGTTGTATCTGGAACAGGATTTTGAGATGTAGATGAAACAACTTTGGATCCTATTGCCATGCAATACACGTGTCTATAAAAGAGCCCGGGTTCTTAGTACAATAGGAAAGGAAAAGCCATCCCCTTTGAAGCTCTGTGGCACTGCTTGGGCGGAGGTCTGGAAGTATTATGGTAAAATAACAAAAGGCTTAATAGTAATGAAGCCTTCAGGATGTGTTCTAGGCAGACTGTTCCCACGATGCTTTTAGAGCTGCGCTTAAAATCACCCACCTGTAAGCTTCCGAAGCCAAGTTTGTGTTCTTTCTGGCTCACTGTGATTTCCTTCCCAAACCTTTGCCAAGAGGTAGGCCTCAGAGTTTTCACATCTGTGCCATCGTGCACACGATTGGGGTGTGTGCATACGTTCATGTGCACATGTCTGTGCTTAGGTGTAATGGCCTTGTAGGGATTGTTACTCTCAGTGGGCCCTGCAACCTTTAAAGGAAATTCCGACAATCCCTGGTAGTGTTTGTATCCACCAAGCTCTCTTCAGTTTTATTAAAGGACAGCTTGCAAAATGACGAAGCAATAGTCTTGCAAGATTGCCATCACTAAGAAGATTGATGGTGATGTGGTTAGCTTCTCCGGTGCTTAGGAGGGGCTCCAAATGTAGGTGCCCGTGCCCTCGACCTCACTCCAGAGGATGCACTGAGACTTGGAGAGCAGAGGTGGAAATCTGGAGTTAGCCAGCGCCAACCCGCGCTGACCCCCAGCCACGTGCGTGCCCTCAAGCAGCTCACCTGGCTAGTGCAGGCCTCCTCTTTCTGTCTGGTCCAATAAACAAGAGTTCCAACTTCATGAAATCGGTGAGAATTCATTACGTTCATGATAACATCTGTGCAGAGCTCTGCAGTTTCGTAAAGTGGCCCGTACCTTCACCCTGGAGCAGCAGCAGAAACTCTCCCTCAGTTCAACTATAGCTCTGCCTTTCCGGATATTTGAGGCCGTCTTCTGCTTCTGGTGCATTGAGGCTGGGAAAGGCTCAGGCTCTCCTTCCGTCTGAGAACGTCTCGTGCTGCTCCTGCCGTGTGTGAAAGACTGGGATCCTAAGGAAATCCTACAGGAGAGGCCCAGTGAGCTGGGCTGGACTTGCCTGTGATCTGTGTCTTGTTCTTCCACCTAATCTCCTGGATCGTGTCAGAAGAAAACCAGATCCCAGCATTCACAGGGTCAGTTTCAGTAAGCAGGGATGAGGAACAACGGGCCGGCCGCAATAGCCAGCCACTGTGTGTGTGTGGGGGGGGGTAAGGAACTTAGCTCTTCCTTGAAGAATGGGTCCCTGTGGCCCTGGCCCCACCCCAACAGTTCCTGGAGTGTGCATCAGTTAGTCCTTCTTAGCCTGTAGGTTGTTTGGCTTTGCTTTAGGGGGCTTGGAACTCCTTATGTAGCCGAGGCAGGACCGACACTTCTGACATCCCTAGTCAGCCTCTCCTGGAATTCCTGTTGAGTGCCGGCTTGCCTAGTTCAAACTGTGAGTCTTCGTGGGATGTGCTCAGGCAATCTTAGTCTGCTAATTGGACACCAGTTACAGGCACAAATTAGAAGTACAAGCCTCTGCTGTGGTGACATTTGCCACAGAAGACCGTAACCCAGCATCTTGATCATACTGAGCAAGGTTGTGACAAGGCATTAATAGAGACCAGAAATGTGAGACACGTGCAAAGACCAGTTCTGTGTTGGTCTCAAACCCTGCACTTTAGCCTCTGATTTCACAACAGTATGGGAATGAATTGATCCTGGAGCTGTGTTCTGCCTTATGGCTCGAGTCAGCTGACTCATAGGTGTAATGCCTACCAGTAACCGGATGGGGGCCCATTCCTCATCTTGGGGGACCACTGTGTGCTTCTACCCCGACATCAGTTTCTTTTGGGCACTCTCTAGCCTTGATGACAGGTTAAAGGCAGCCACGTGGTTCAGGCCAGGGTTCTGCACTGTGCTTTTTTTCTTGGGCTTGGAAGCTGTTATCACCAGCAAACTATCCTGGCATCCTCTACACTCCAGTTTAGAACCTACCAGTGTGAAAGAAATAGTCTGAACTTGATGAACCATGGACAAGTAGCCACACTCTGCCTTCTCTTCCTGCTTAGATGAGTTAAGCCTATAGTTAGCCTAGGCCAGCGTAAAGTGAACTTTTCTTGTGTTCAACCAAAGGTCCTGACCAGTTAGGTGCCTCTAAAGCATCAGTATCAGTTAAACTAATACATATAGGTCACTGATGACTTCTGTCTTCCCTTGTAATGGCGGTGGTGGGAAGGGGTGCTTGGTGTTTTGATTGTCGCCTAGAAAATAAGAGAGGCTTTCCAGTATGGCAGCTTAAGCCAGCAATGGCAAGTCCTTTGTCATCAATGACCTCTAACATCGGCATACCCAGGTAGAGCCACGGAGCACTGGTTTGCACACTCACCTGCTTTAGGAGAAGTGGGTCATGTCCACCTGCTCTCACAGACGGAGAAAACAAACACAGATGAAGTTGTTGACCAAAGCAAGTTGTGTATGTGTGTAAATGAAATTGTAGCTGCAGGTGTATGCCGGTGTATCTATGCTCAATTGCGTGTATTATGTATGTGTATATGTAGGTTTTGAGTGTTCAGCAAGTTCAAGTCTGTGATATAGAAGCTATTTTTGGCAGTCCCCATTCTCTCTCAAGTTCATTGACTCACAGGGCCTACGGATACCATTTGTAGTTAGATGGGGGGCTTTTTGTAAGAGAAAACTATGTCCACCCTCGCTCTGGCTGCGGACCCCCCCCCCCCGCAGACAAGCATGTGAGCTGGAACATATTTTTCTCATTTAGCCTCTTTTCTTTCCCTTATTGCTATCTGAATTCATTGAGAACAGTTTTGCGTCTCATTAGAGAAATCTTAATTTAAAAATTAAGTTGGGAGCTAGCAAGTGAGATTGAAGGAGCAATGCCTTTGGTTCTAAACTGGATTTTCATTACTCAGTTACTCTTCAAATTATACCGATTTCAAGTGTGATTTTTTTTTCCCCCTCTAAATAGATTGGGAAGCCCAAAGGCTTTCTAGACTAATGGTTTATCTGCTGCTCCATCTCCTTCTCGTCCACCTGACCCTAGTGACTCTCCCCTCCACCTACTGCTTGGTCCCCTCTGAAAGTCTCTGCCCACATCCTTTTGGTCCAGCTGTCCTTTCCCCCTTCAAGTCCCTGCAGTGAGCACTGCCATTCAGGTGGCCCTGGCAGCCTCTGTGGCCACACCATGCCGTAGTTGTCATTGTGCTCTCCGCGGTGTAGCTGTGCCCTGCATGAATTGACATGCTCTGTTAGTTTTTACTGTTCGCTCCTCTCTGCTCCTGGGACCAAACCACTCACCAGCCCCTCGTTCCATTGCTGGAACACCCCGATGTCTTCTCCCCTCAACTTCCTTCCTATGAGGAGTAACAGCGGCTGTCTAAAAAGGCTGGCAATGTCCCCATCCTAGCTCAGGTTTTTCCGTTGCTTTCCAAGACACAATACACATGCACGCTCGTATTGGTGATGTTGTGGTCCTAGAATTTGGTAGGGGCTCCTTTACTTTGCGACCTTGACTAAAGGCATGATTTTGCCATTTCAACTATAAAAGGATTCATTTTGTTTGGGAACCTGAAGTGCTGTTGCAATTGAAATGTGCACCCTTGAACTCTCCTGCACCTCATACCCTGGTCCTTGGGAGGGTGGATTTAGGAGATGTGGAGACAAGAACCTCTGCCAAGTCTTGCCTGATCTTTCCTTTCTTCTTCAAAAACCACAAAGGCCTCTTGTCCTTTCGTGTCTCTCTCCAGCTGGACTGTAATCTGTTTGAGGCCAGAGGGTTTCTTATCTCTGTCCCTAGTGCCTCCCAGGGAACATTGCTTAGAAAAGAAGTCAACAAGTGTTTGTGAAAGGTGTCTCTGTGTGGGCAATGCACTGTAGGAGCTGATTGTGTGTCCCGCCTCTGGACTGCATTTGGGTACAGAGCCTTTAAAGAGGCAATTATTAAGGTTCAGTGAGGGCAAAGGTAGAGATTCAATCCAGTAAGACTGGGGGGAGAGAGAGAGAGAGAGAGAGAGGGAGAGGGAGAGGGAGAGGGAGAGGGAGAGGGAGAGGGAGAGGGAGAGGGAGAGAGAGAGAGAGAGAGAGAGAGAGAGAGAGAGAGAGAGAGAGAGAGAGAGAGAGAGAGAGAGAGAGAGAGAGAGAGAGAACAGAAATGTCCCTGTGCTACGGAAGAGGCCACAGTAAGACATTGACCACCTTTAAGCCAAGGAGAGGCTCTGGAGAAACCAAACCTGCCAGCCCCTTGAACTTGGACTTCAGTATCCAGATCTCTGTGCAGCTGAGTTCCTGTTTGCACCACCACATCTGTAGCATTTGCTGTGACAGCAAAGAATAGTTAATACAGCTGCCAGCTGCACACTTACCTTGTTCTATAAGATTGGGAGTCTAAGAATAAAATTCAATGCTAAGGGGAGTTGGGAGAAGATCTCTAGCTTCCTGTTTAGTGTTAATCCTCAGTGATGGACAGCTGCATTCTAGCCCTCATCTCTTTTACCAGCAAGCAGAGAGCACGTCCCAGACCACACCCCTGTGCGCGCACGCACACCTTGGGAGGGCGAGTGAATGTTGTCATTTTCTAAGATTCTGGGCCCCTGGGAAATTATCTTAGCCTGACCAGCACTCTGTGACCTTGATGGTTCTGTATTCCCATAAATAATAGCAATTATCACACAGGGGACAAAGCTGGAGGAATCTTGGTAGATCTGCATGCTGGCCTTACACCTTCTGCTGACTAGCTATGTTTACTTGCATATGTAACCCGACCTTTGTGTGCCCAGGGCTGTTCTTAAAATATCTGTGTTGCTGTAATGGGCAGTTACTTTTTCCTTTCTCGGAAACTGACCCAGACTTGCAAGTGGAAAGCCCTTCCTCCCCCACCCAACCATCCAACTATATGCTTCTAGGTGATGCCTCCCATCCCACTGGCTCTAGTGACCATTGCAGGTGGGCTTGTGAATGAGGTGGGTCCTGCCACAGTGATTCTTGACCCTTGATTTTGGTTTTTGTTTGTTTGATGGGGGTGTGTGTGTGTTCATGTGTGTGTGTGTGTGTGTGTGTGTGTGTGTGTGTGTGTGTGTGTGTGTGTTGTTTTTTGACACTGGGGAAAGACTAGGTTCAAAGCTGGCAGGTAGACAGGGGGTGGCGTAAATTGAGCATGGAATATCCCAACAGGTTCATGTGTTTGCACTCTCAATCCTCAGCTGGTGGCGCTGTATTTGCAGACTTTAGGAGGTGGAGCCTTGCTGGAGGAAGTGGGCACTAGGGGCAAGCTTGAGTTTTATATCCCAGCCCCACTCCCTGTCCTCTCTCTGCTTCTGTCCATTCAAGATGCAAGGAGTCCCAGATTCATACTCCCACCCTTAGCCATGTCTTCTCCCTTCCGTGGTGGGCTGAGCCCTTCCTCCTCTTAAACATTGCTTCTTGTCAGGCATTCAGTCATAGCAGCAAGAAAAGCAGCTATTACAGAGAATTTTCCCAAGCCATTTTCACCAGAGGGGAGTCCCTGTTGAGAACGGAGAGCAGGGCTTGGTGTTCAAAAGGCACCATTGGCCATGGTTTCCCCAACCACAGGACTCTTAAGATGCAAACATTCACAACTGATTGTCTTATTGACATATGCCCCATACACCATCCAGGACCTTAACAGCACAGCTTCTTTAGGGGGAAGGGGCTCTTGAGATTGAACCCAGGGCCTTGTGCGACTTAGAAAACATTGTACTACTGAGACAGATATCTCCCCATGCTTATGTGCTTGTGTGTGTGTGTGTGTGTGTGTGCACTCATAAGTGAGTGTGTACAGGTGCACATCTGTGCACATGCTTATAAAGGCCAGGAGTATGTCCCTCAGACAACATCTCCCTTGTTTTGAGACAAGTTCTGTCACTGGTGGACACTCATGGGGACCCCTTGCCTTGTGAGTCCACCAAGTCTCATCTGATTGTTTTGGCTTGGTGTTGACCATAGCCAGGATTGATGTGAAAAGACAAACCAGGGTTTGGTTATCCCTGGGGTGCAAGATAATGTCTGGAGAGACAGAAGTCGGGTTCCCTGGGTGCTGGCTGTCTTCTGTTTATTCATCTGGGTTCAAAGTGAATACTTGGCAGTATTCCTGAGCTGGATCCCTGGACGGACATTGCTGAGCATATGTTTCAGGGACTGCCTATGCAGACCTTGCTGCGTGTAGGTCACATCAAGGGGAAATGTTGAGAAATGAGTGAGCAGCTTCCATTTCACACACTTACTTGATTCCAGATCTCTATTACACACATGGAGTGAACCTCAGAATTCTTCCACGATTAAAAAAATAGGCCTCACCTAGATTCTGTGGAATCGGTTTTAATTTAAAGCTGGGAGAAACACAAAGTCAAAAGAATTTCCCTGACAATTCAAGCATGTTTTCTGTGGGCCCTCTGAACTTGCTTGTATTGATATCATTAGTGTGATATTTAGACTCCATCTTCAACAGGCCTGCTGACAAAGATTACAAAAATGTCAATCTCTCCCCAGGGTAGTTTTTTTTTAATTCATAATAAGAGAGTTCATTCACAAATATAGGTTAAGATGAACTCGTACTATTATAGATTAACTTTGGCAGGAAAAGAAAAAGAAAAGCTTATAGCAAAAACTTTTAAAATGTCTTTGCCAAAGCACATTAGTTGATCATACAAAATTTAAATGTTTGTGTACACAAAAGCAGTTTCCTATCCCATCTTGAATGGTAATGGTTGGCAAAGTAATTGGTTTAGAAGTTATTATTCAAAACACACTAGGCATTCTGCTACTTAAGAAAACATTGTGCTTGTAAACTTCCAGGGTTTTGAAATGAGCAGGCCTGATTCACTGATATTTCTAAATTGCAGCGGCATATAGGATAACCAGTGTCGTCTTCTGCCAAAGGCAGGGCTAATCAGGCTCACACCCTTGGAGGTTGTCAGGAGAAAAAGCATCCTTCCTCTGCAGATTTCCTCAAAGAGATGTAGGTACTTGGCAAAGCCTGTCAGATCAGTAGACCATTTGTTATCTGGAATTAAACCAAGAGCTTCCATACCTTAGCCTGTATAAGTGGTTAATGCTGCCTCTTAGGTTTTCAAATCCCTTAAGAGTGTGCTGCAATTAAAAAACAAAAAACAAAAAAACCTGTCATTCTTAAAAGATTACAAATGAAGCAATATGACTAACACCCCTCCCCCCAATCTGGAATATTCTAAAATCCGAAACTTTTTGAGTAGCTGTCTGCACGCCCCCATGTGGGAGGCTCCCTGTGGTGGCTGAATCCAGTATTCTGAAAACATTGCTCACAATTACCTTTAGGCTACATGTATAAGACACACAAGTGAGTTTCCTGTTCAGACCTGTATTTCATGCTCAAGGTAGCTTGTTGTGTGGGGAGGGGGATAAAAAACAAGTTTTCATTCCAAAATTTCCAGGTAAGTGAAACTCGGCCTATGTGTGGAAGTCTGTTTAGTGTTGGGTGTCCCTGGCAGAGTCTCATTGTCTCATTCAGAGATGCTTCTTCCTTGTTTTCCCAAAATAATGAACAGTAATGCTGTCCATTGCAGTCAGGCGCTTGAGTTCTGTGCTGATGTTTTGCTCCTTAGCCAGCTCTCACTGTGTGTTCAGGGCTTCAGATCTAACCAGAAGCATTGGCTTCCCTGGAACAAGCTTATTTAAACAGCATTTCTGATGCATGTGGAATGTTGGCTCTGATGATGGTATGCTACATGTTACCTTGGCTTCAGGTTTGTGTGCAATGTGTTTGTTTGGGATCCTCAAGCTCCTGGCCATCTACACCCTCAGTAGATGAGCAAGAAAACTGGACCAGGCATCAGGCCTTGTCTGCCAAGAGAATTTCTCCCCAAGCCAGCCCATCCCTCCTTTTCTGCCTTCCTTTCTTATTGGTGTCACATTCCCTTCTTAGTTAGGGTATCTATTGCTGTGAAGAGACACCATGACAAGACAACTCTTAAAAGGAAAAGATTTAATTGGGTGGCTTGCAGTTCAAAGGTTTACTGCATTATCATCATGTCAGGACATGGTGGCAGCATTCAGGCTGACATGATGCTAGAGAAAGAACTGCGAGTTCTACCTCTTGATCTTGATTGGTAGGCAACAGGAAGTGAACTGTATCACTGGGTGTAGCTTGAGCATAGAAGACCTCAAAGCCTGCCCCCACAGTAACACACTTCCTCCAACAAAGCCACAACTACTCCAACAAAGCCACACCTCCTAATAGTGCCACTCCTTATAGGTTTATGGTAACCACTTACATTCAACTTGCCACACTTCTCTTCTGGGATATTTAGAAATATTGACAGTAAGGGGAGACACCTCTGTATTGTAATAGATAACAGTTATGTCAGAGGGATCATCTTGCTGTATTTATGTCCCCAGCTCTGCTGTTCTTTTGGTTTTGGTGTTGTGACCTTGGATATTGAACCCAGAGTCTTTATTTTGAAACAGTGTCCTTACCCCTTAGTCCAGGCTAGCCTCAGAACTGCCTCAGTCTCCCAGATATTTGTGATTACAGGTATGTACCATCCACCTGACTTGATCTCCAATTCAACATGCTATGTTCCATGCTGGCTGCTTTGTGCATTTTACATTTTTTGTATCTGTTCGTGGATTGCACCAGGAGTCCAAGGGGGAGAGAACAAAGCTCACTGTCTGGGTTTGTACAAGTGCACACTCTGTGTTCACAAAGTGACTCAACTACCTAACAAGATGTCTCTCAGAACATGTCCCCATCATTAAGGAGCTTGCGACTGATACTACTTTCTTGACCCTCTGAGACCATATATGGCTTTTCTCATCAGTGGCAACAGATCGTTTTGAGTGGTCAAAAACCCTAGCACCCAAAGGGGCAAGACCAAAGCTTTCTGTACCTAGATATTCTAGCCATGAGTCCTAGGCTGGCTTCTATCTTACTAAATTAGGTGACTTATTTTGTGCTAGGAAGGTGAGAGAGCCCTGTGCATATTTCAACAAGGTACATCAAATATTCTGATCACCGTAAGCATAGAGTGTTTGTTCTGCCAGCCCAGAACTCTGGCCCAGAGTGTCCAGTGACCATAGCACAAGTGTCCCCTGCTCTGTGGCTAGGAGAGCAGGTCCACCTTGAAAGTATGTTCATGGTATGTGACAAACATTTTGATTACATTTGGATAGTTTGTATAGGTTAAAATGTGCATGTATATTGGGGATGGGGATTTATAATCATATGCTTCAGGCCATTTGGAATACCCAGAACGGTCAACAGTTCTTATAGGTTGACCAGCCCTAATCAGAAAAACCTGAATCTAAAATTCAAATGCTCCAAAACTTGAAGCTTACAGGACTTCACTAGTGAAAGTTCTATATGTTGAATCTTTGTTTCTTTTTCTTTTCCTTTTTTCCCCCAGCAATTTATTTATCTAATTTTGATTTTTCAAGACAGAGTTTCTCTGTATTGTTTTTGAGGCTGTCCTGGAACTTGCTCTGTAGACCAGGCTGGCCTCGAACTCACAGAGATCTGCCTGCCTCTACCTCCGGAGTGCTGGGATTAAAGGTGTGTGCCACCAATGCCCGGCTGAATCTTTGTTTCTTACAGGAAATATTTTCTGCAGGTCATGTCTATACAATGCAAATGATACATTAATGAATTTGATGTTTATGGATTCCATCCCTACAGTAGGTATCTCATTATGTATGTACACAAATCCTCAAATCTGAAAAGCCTGCAGTCATAACCCCTTTTGGTCCCCATGTTTTCAGGTAAGGAATACTTAATCCATGTCGAGTTTCAAACAATGGAAATTATTATTGAGGGACGTTGTCTGTTACATCAGGCTGCAGGCTTCCAATCTCTGGTCACTTTTGTATATGAGATCTGAAGAGCAGCCTAATGAATTGCCAAAAGGAGCACCATTTAAAAAGTTCAATGTGTGCGTTTGTTGGACTAGCTTGCAAGTAGATGCAGAAATGACGATCACTCCTGACTATGAATTTTGAGGCTGTTGTTATGTTTGCTTTAAAACGTACTTAACATGCGATTCACACAGGATTCCAGCTGTTCCGTGACAACTGAAGCCGGAAGGAAAAGTTTTTGTTGGAGTGTTGACCTCAAAGCCAAAAAGTTTCTCAGAGCCCTTGCCTCGACTTTGGCATTCCTTGCCATCTGCTTGAGAGCCATTGCTGCAAAGGGCTGCGTGGTGATGGCTGGATTCAATTAATTTGTCTCACCATGCTCCCAAAAGTATTTGCAGTAGCTTACGAAAACTCCTTGTAATGAGAGGTTTATCACAGAGGAAGTGTAGAAACCATAAGGAAAGGCGTGGGAAAGCAGGCAACTAAGCTGTCGTCAGGGATCGCATGAATATGTAAGGCTGATGTGTAAGTTCCATGTATTGGCAAAAGACGTGATGGTGTATTATGTCATTCGTTGCTGCAGCAAATACCTGGCACAGAGATTCAAGGAAGGGAGGGGGGGTGTATTTTGGCTCACAGTTCGAGGAAGGACAGCTGGTCACGTGACACCCCAGTCAGCTTGACTGTTTGTTTGTTGTCCAGGATCCCAGTCCACACAGTGGTGCCACCTACATTTAAGATGGGTCTTCCTGTTTTAATTAACCTGCTGTAGAGACTCCTTACAGACAGTAGGTATGTTTCCATGGAGACTCTGAACCCCATCAAGTTGAAAATTGAGGGCGGTCAGTCACAGATTTGGCTTGAGCCTCCTTATATTGAGGACAAAGAAGGAAGCGTGATCATTTATATAGTTGAAATGTTGAGACAATTAAAACTGACTTGATACCAAGAGGAGACAAATAGGTGCCTTATTCTAAGACCTGAGAGACATTTGTCCTTTTGTTACAGAGAGGGTGGGACAGTGACCAAAGGACAAGTCTGTCTCATCAAATAAGCCAAGAAGATATGTGTGCGGTTTCATCGGAAGTTCCCGCACGGTCTCTAAGCAGAGCCATGGCCATGACCACAGACACTTGGTAGCCACTTCATTAATAGCCCAGACATTATCCGCCTGCATCTGCTCAGAGGGTCATGGACTCGGGAGTTGATTCGCCTGAACACGTACACAGGGGACCACTGCTTCAGGCAGTGAGACCCACACACCCCTCCCCCAACTAAACTAGATGGTGGTCACCACAGGAAGTACTCAGCTGGGGAGTTAGTGGTGTACAGATTACCCCGGTGTGTGAAAAGATGGGAGAGTGGGGTTCCCATTGAAGAGGGGTTCATTACCATCAGGAATGTTTCCTCTCTTTACCCCTTTCTTAGTGTAGTTTTTGAGATTGTGTACATGGAAAAGGCATCTTGTGAATGGGGCATCTGAGATAACACATGTTGAATTGATCTCTGAATGATTATTTGGTTATGTTTATCTTCGTTGATGAAGGTTGCTTGCCTGTATAAAGAAGGATTTAGTAAGTGTTTTCAAGGCTTTCGGGGCCCTGGCTTTATCCCAGTGGCCGCTGTTGGTTACTCTTGCCCTGAGTGCTAGGCCCTGCTCCTGGCAATGTCATGTCCACCACCACCACCACCACCACCACCACCACCACCACCATCATCATCATCATCATCATTATCCCTGCAAGATATCCAGAAGAACACATGAACTTAGCACTGCGGTGTGAGCCAAGCTTTCTCTTCTCTTCCTGTCTCCTGAAACCTCCCAAAGGATGAGATGAAAAGAATACAAAGGCAGAATTGTTCTGTTCTGGAGGCAGAAGGCAGCTGGAGACTTAGAGTTCATGTGTTCTCCTCCTCCTCTCATCTCCTTTGTCAACCACAGCAAGACCACGGGACACCATTACCCCCTTCTGCCTACAGAGACTCTATGATGCTCTTTAACTTGTGGGGTACGTGTGTGTGTGCGTGTGTGTGTGTGTGTGTGTGTGTGTGTGTGTACACACACGCTTGTGCATGGGCTGTATTCGTGTTTAGAGGTGTTACCATTTGTAGCAGTGCATGGGAAACAGTTTTGATTTCATTCTTCATGATGGCACCTTCACTTTTCTGAATGAGAAAGACAAGCATGAGTGCGCTCTCATACCCTTGGGTACCCTTGGAGGAATTACACACACACACACACACACACACACACACACACACACACACTGGTCTTTCCATGGGTGTGTTCTGAGGAGAAGGCTCACAAGCTCCCCCCCACACACACACACACACACACTGGTCTTTCCATGGGTGTGTTCTGAGGAGAAGGCTCACAAGCTCCCCCACCCCTTACCTTGTAATGTTAATGTTAATGGAGAGCAGGACCTGGGAACAGTTCACACCAGACCTCAACCCAAAGCTAGCCATTGTATTTCAGATTGCCTAATGAAGCTTCGTCTGGGAGGACTGAGAGAGTTGCTCTAATCTGGTGTCTTCCAGGAGCATCAGATTATACACAGATTCCTAGGTAGTTAGCTTACACTAAAGCAGTTAGTTCTCCAAAGGAGAATCCTAGTACTTTCTGCAGTAATGAGCTTCAGCTGAAAACTTCTGAAGGTAGTTTTTTCTGCTGTCTATTTGAGACTCTTGTTAATGGTTTAAATACAGTTTCTTTTACTTCTGTCTCCTGAAAAGAATAAAACAAATCAAGTAAACAGCAAAAGCATTCATTCCCTTATCTTCATATTATCATGATAGCAATGTCCCCTTGGACTCTGCATCCTGGGCACTCACTCGGGTCTCTTCCTCTAGCAGTGGATGGGTCTGGCTGGTGACAGTAGATGATAAAGACCACCCTGCACCTGCCTTCCTCCCGGGAATTGGAGGACAGGCACTACAAGATGGGTGGCTACCAAGGGGTCCGTTTTCCAGCTATTTGTTTCCCAAAAGTAACCTAGTTTTTTCTAGGATCAAACCTTTGCTGTCAAAGCCACTTGATTCTGGGTGCTTTGTTTTTGGTTTTCCTCCTGAGCTAAATTTCTACTCAGGCAGAAATAATCTGTTCTTCAGAAGGACCAGTGTAAAAATGAACGTTGCTCGGAGTAGAAGCACAGCTCTGTCTGGCATCTGACTCTTTGAAGGGTAGACTCACAGGGGTCCCACCTGCTCAGGCTCTTGTTGGCAGGATACCAAACCCTGGTCTTACGGCCAGATTTTCCCTGAATAATGAATGAGCCAGCATCAAGCAGGTCAGAAATAGAAATCAATGAAGATAAACTCTAGTGCACGAGACTGATGGAGCACCGTGAGGCTGGTGAATGGCAAACACACGACACAAATGCTTCTGTTCTCACAGGTCAGGGGATGTGAAAAGAAACCTGTGCTTAGGGAGCAGTCGCAAGGACCAGGCCGGAGTGGCTGGCCCCCATGGTTGCAATGAGGAGGAACGAGTGAACAGCTAGGTAGCCGACCTGCTTGCCCCTCAATGGCTGGTACAGCAGTGGCTTGCTGCTCACTGCTCCTGGGAGCCAGGCGCCAAACATCTTCATCAATCATATGTTTGCAGCTCTGTGACCAAAATAGATCTACACGCAACCTGTTTGTCCCGGCCTCCTAGAAAGCAACAAGACCATGAGGTCACTGAAGAAGTCTGTGATTCCTGCCCACTTCCCTCAATTTTCAGACTGCCCGTCAGGTCCACCTGCCTGTTTAGGTCTAACTCACCCCTTTGATCTCTGGTGACACAATCTTACTGGCTGATTGATTTTCGTTTGTGGGAGATTGAAGGGCATTATGTGAGAGCCCTTTTTATGCCAATTGTTCCATGAGAAACGCTCTATTTCCCCATTGAAAATGACAGCAGGTGTCCTTAAAAAGGCAGTGTGGTGTGCAGGAAGGACAGGCTGTTTCCCTAGCTGATGGCAGGACACTGGAGGAAGTCCTTTTATTAGGACTTCTCAGATGAATGACTTGGGGGAGCGGTCAGACCCATCCACCCCATCTCACTTTGTCCTCCATGTGGGACACTGGAGAGCTTGTGCGAGACACACACACACACACATACACACACACACACACACACACACACACACACACGCATGCTCTTACTCTTTTACGTGTCTTGGGACATTTGGTTCTTTTCGAGACAGGGTTTCTCTATGTAGTCCTGGCTGTCCTGGAACTTGCTCAAACTCACTGATATCTGCCTGCCTCTGTTCCCCAAGTCCTGGGATTAAAGGCGTGTGCCACCAATGCACAGCCCTTTTTTTTTTTTAATGAACCATTTGAGATTGCTATTGAAGGACAGGAAATGCTCCTCTGTCCTCGATTTCCCCAGAGGTCCTTTTCTTACTGATAAGAATGACAAGAAGGGTGGGTATGCCTGGAGTATGTTTTGGAAATCAAAGATGGCTGACCTCTGATCTCAAGGGATTAATGGGTGGGTTCGAGTCCTGTTTGTAGTCTTCTACTGCAAACTTTGAGAAGTTTCCAGAGGCAAGGGTTATGCAGCTGGGGAGGAGTGCCTGCCGTGGGACATGCTAGGAAGGGAGTGTTGATGGATCCCTTTCTCAAGACTGCTCTGGGGAAGGGACAAGGTGGGGGAGATGACCCTTTGGTAAAATGCTACAAACATGAAGACTCGAGTTTGGATTACCTCACATTATTTTTAAAAAGTCAGAACAGCAATAGCAATGTATGCCTGCTATCTGAGTACAGGGAGGGGCCACAGAGGGAGCTCATTGGCCAGCCAGTGCAGTTGAATCGGTAAGCTCCAAGTCAGTGAGAAAGCTTGTCAAACAAAAGTGGAGACTGGCTGAGGAGGCTCCTGACATTGACCTTAGGCTTGCACACCTACAGCCCTTCCCCCCCCCACATGTGCAAGCACCCGAGTAAGACTCTAGACAGCCTCTTGTCTGATGGAATAGACTTGTCAAAGGCTTTTTATACTTAAATTTTTCACCATCCCTAGGATCTAGTGCTGTGTCTGACGTGGGTGAACGGGGCTCATCTTTGGAGGTGCCAGGTGGGAACCCAGAGCTCTCGGTTTTCCTGCGCCCAGCTTGAATCTGCACAGGCAGAAAGTCAAACACTAGTAGAATCACCACGTTTGTGGAAATTCAAGCAAAACCTAGCACGCATTGGCGTGGATTCATTTGTGGCTCCTGATGAAAGTGTCAGTGTATGAATTTCTTGAGATGCTTAACAACACACCGTGTCCTTAGCTGTCCAAGCCATCAGGAGGTCTGATAGGGAGTCGCTCATTTGTCTGGGTTGCTACAAGACTGTCTCTGGCCTCCAGGAACTTGGCCTCTAAGAATCTGAACTGCCCCGGATGCGCCAGTGTGGGAAATCCACGTGGGCGGATAACAAAGCTTCTTCATCGATCCCTGCGTGTCAATAAAGCACTTCGCTCGCTTGCCATCTCTGCTAAGTGCCTCTAAGTGCTCATTAGTGGGAGCTGGTCTACAGAGGGCTGTATTGGGGTTGCAGAGGCCAGGGTGTGATAAGCAAAGGTGGCCTTGGGGACTCTGGCTCTGAAAAGGTGAGAGGGACAAGGCATTCTTCTGGACACCGGAGAGACTATGTGCTCAGAAGCAGTCCGTTGTTCTTTGGGTTGTTGTTTGGTTTGGGTTTTTGCTTTGTTGAAAGTGTTACATAACCCAGCTTGGCCTCACACTGGCCCTGAATTCCTGGTCCCTCGTCCCTCCCCCCAGGACTGGGATTACAGGTGTGCGCCATGGTCGCATGCACCAGAAGCGCAGAAGCAGAATTGAGAAGGTACCCTGCACCCTGGGCAGGCAGGGTGCACAGGCTGATGGTTTCTAGGGGAGACGGGCAGACCTGGAACACAGGTGGGTTTTGTTAACTGGGCAGATTGATTGTTGAAATTTCGAGTTCAGGAAATTTCATAGGGACTGGATTCCTGGCTTCTCAACAGCCAGGAAGCACGTGTTCCAGAGCAGCTGCAGCCAGACATGAGTGGCCACTGCATTGTTGCCCAGGTGCCCAGCTCTTCTCAGCCTGCCCGTGTCGCCATGTGCCCACTTCACTCAGACATCTGGACCAGAATGCTAAGTGGGGCGTGTGCTTGCTGAATTCTGAGTCCCTCCAGGTTTGTGCAACGAGTGGGATAAACTGACGATGCTGTGAAATTGCACACCGCCGCGCAGACTCAGTCCTTTGTACCTCGGCTCACTTTTATGCATCCATCCCTTCAAATCCTGGGAAGGTGGCACTATTAGGACTCTGCTGAGCTCAAGTTCCATGGAGGCGAGTGAGCGGCCATGTCATGCATGAAGCCGGCTCCAGGACCTGTACTCTGACACCATAGTACTGGCACCAACAGTATTATACTAATAAGTACTAAGTTACTGATGCACAGAATACTGAGATGGCAATGCCGGATGCTCTGATGGGGCCGTGACCTTGGGTCCTGACAGCCGGCATGGAGCCAAGTGCTGTGTACAAACTCAGATGCAGGACTTGGCCAGGATAAGCGTTTGCTGTGGAATGCAGCTGGAGCCCGCACAAGGATGGTAGAATCAGGAAAACTGGCCAGATTTTGAGAATGAGTTTAGGGGCTCCACACCAATGGCTGGCAAGAGAGCACAGAGAAGTTGAGGGGTGGTGATGGCAACTATTTATTTATTAATATCTGGAAGCCTGGGACAGGCATGTCTGCACATTCCAATTCTGTGAACCATAGTTGAATTTTGATTCTCTTCTATCCATTGGCAAGTTGACTTGGTGCGCCAGCCCGAAGGAATTCACTCCCACTAGCCAGACTTTTTGGACATGACCCTGAGAATAAAATAAGACATACACACACATACACACACCCCGTTTTTCCCACCCTGCACTTTAAACAGAGGTTTCTTTATCCTGGCACATGCTAGGGAAGACTCCTTTTTTTCCCTTCCTTGAGGGGAACATCTGGCAAAAGGGAGACCTGCCTAACAAATGAATTGAACTTGAACCAAATCCCTACCTTGAAGCATTGCAGAGATACGCTGACCCTGGGCAGCCTTCCCTGGAAAAGTCCTCAGGGTCGCTTGTTTAAAACTTTAGTGGCCTAGAGGGAATTGTTAGGTCCCTGCTGGAGGCCCTTTCTGCGTGCCCATGAACCTTCTGCGCTAACAGGCTAAGGATGCCTCCAAATACACACTCCCCTTGGCCTGTATTCTCCCAGAACCAGGCCAGTTTACAATCTGCCCTTGATGAACACTGACAACGAGGGAGTCAGACTGGTGGCTTCAGGCAGTCCCTGGCTCAGTCCCCAAGATCAGCATATAGACCATATGCCCAGTGCCCTTGACAAGCCCTTGTAAGCCCTCAGCCTTCCCTTGCCTCCTCCCCAAGTAAACCTGGTCATCCCGTGCCTCAGATCTACCCACCTGCTGGAACAGTGTTGTTTCCCCTGACCCCAGTTAAAACCCCACGCAAATGCCAAGTTTCAATTCGTGTTACAGCTATATTTAGCTAGTTAGACTTTTTTGAGGCAGAGTCTCCTGTAGCCTTAGACTTGATAGGTTGGTTATAGGGGAAGGCCTCTTAATTGATGCCCTGTCTCTGTGCTAAGGTTGCAGGTATGTGCCAGCATGCCGGGCTTGTGGGTTGATTTTTTTGTTTGTTTTTTAGTGCCCCAGTATTTCTGCTTATTTTTCACTATCACCAGAGGTTCATAGGAAACTGAGGCTTAGGTAAATGTAGCCTTCTTCTCCTGGCTCCCTAGGTACCTTCCCACACTTTATGGTAGCATGATTTCCTTCCAGAAGTTGGCATAACAAAGATCATCTTAGTTAGTCTCTATGCTCCAGGGTTTCACTTCGGTTAACTGAATTATTATCTGAGTTAGTTACTTAACATCTTCATCTTTGAGTGGGCATTAAGAATCATTCAAAATTAATTTAATTTTGGATTTGTTATATGCATTCCTCTTTTTCCCCTCCCATGATACATAGTTTCTCCTAATGTGTGTAAGTGCTTCAAGGTCATGAACCCTTTGTACTTTTCATTTCCTACAGCATGTGGGAAAGTAGTAGCCCATGTGTAGTTTGGACATGGAAATGATATCGTAGACACCAAGAAGCATGTTGTGTTATATGGTACAAAAGAAATAGATTAGTAATGAAGAAATACTTAATAAAGGAGATGGTAGTTTACTGTGATAGTCATGTGGAAAGAAAATATATCTTAAGTACTTGATTAACTTAAAGCACTCTATATGTACCCTTTAATACCACCCTGTATCACCTTGAACCAAGTGATGCATATCCTACAGTCTTCAGTGTAGACTGTAGAGTTTGAGTTGTTCTTGACCAGATAAAAGAACGTCATGCTCATACACATTTAACTGAGCTCCCATTCCAAGTATGCAAGGGCCTTTGGGGATGAGTTTCGTTGTCCAGTCTCTGTGTCTTCGTAGACTGTGGAAATCTTGGCTTCCCAGGACTGAGAAGTTGGGGACCTGATGATGGGTCAGGCAGCTCAGAGAAGTAAAGGAAGGGGTTTTGTGACTCAAGACAGGACCAGTAAGACCATCGTTAGTTACAGAACTGCTGTAGCGAGGCATTAGGGTGATAAATGGCAGACATGAGGACTTCAAAGTGCTGATGCTCACAAACAGGAGTTTTGTTTGCTTTACCTTTTGATTAAACATTTAAACATAAACCCAGAACTTTTTATCTTGGTCCCCCCCACTCCCTCCCCCAGGCATTTCTAGGTCTACAGCATTTTCTCAGCCAGTGAGCTGGCACGTGTTACGATGGCAGAGCGTTGGTTTTTGCCTCCGACTGTGCCATTCTCCACGGCCTGAAGGGAAAATTTGATGTCTTGAGTCCAGGTTCTCCTCTGTGAAAGGGAGACATCAAAGGGTGTTCTCCTTTATACCCAGCAGTTTTTGTGGGCTCTCTCCAGAATGTTCTGTCACTAATTATCACACAGTAAACTGGAGTTTAAATGGTTTCTTACATATTTATATACCACTTTTAAAAACAAAGCCCCAAGCTTGTCATGCTCTGTTGGATTAATTCAGGGACCCACACATGTGCCTTTTCTGGGAAAGGCCAAATGGTGAACACTGTGGCTTTCCATGCCATACAAAGGCTTCATTCTGCTGCAGGTTGGTATTGTTCAGCCACAGATCAAATGAGCACTAATGGTCATGACTCAGTCCAAAAACAATCTTTATTTATGGACGTTGATATTTGAATTTCATATAATATTCATGCGTCAGGAGATGTTTTTCTTCTTGACTTTTGTTTTCAGTAATGAAAATATGTTCAGACCATCAGAAGCTTCGGCTGGGGAAGAACATGCAGGTTTGGTCCATGGGCTGTAATAGGATGATATCCAAATTCCTGTTGGAAACCTACACGCTGCTGTGTCTTTTATGGCATTGTCCTGTTGCTGGCTTGTGTCTGTTTCTCCTGAATGAACAGGGAGCACCAGCCTTTTCTCGGTAGCCAGAGTCCCCCGTGTATAATAGGTGCTTGCTGAATGCCTTCCAAATGAGCAGTGTAGCAATTATCCCCCTTGCAGCATAACTGTGTCTACACGAAAAATTTGGGAAGTGATTGTCTCTTTCCTAGAATGCGGCATCTGTTTGGGTAGATTCATCGTGGAAGATGTACCTCTGTGAATACCTGGTGCTGCCTTCCAGCACTTCAAAGGCTGCGGTAGATGCTTACAAAAAGATCCTTTCTACCGACAGCCTTTGCCCTCAGAGGTCCACCTGAGCTGTCTGCCCTAAGGACAGTGTTGCATGAAAGGGAGAAGATGGTGACAGTCCTTTACTGCAGTGGGTGGTCAATGAATAACACCGTGTGGCTCCGGGACTTCCTAGAATGTCCCTCTCCACTGTTGGCAAGCTTTATCGAGTAGAACATATCTGTGGAGTCCAGACTCTCAGGAGAAACATTTCAACATGCCCCTGAAATTCTTAATTTACCCCTTGTTTGTATTTTTAAGGCGAGAGCTTTCTTTATAATTTCAACTATGGAATGATGTTTGGTATTCAGACGGGTTGGTGTTTGTATTGGCTCTGTGGTTTCCCATGAGAGGCTCGAGGTCCTCGGGGGAAGATAGCCATGCATAGAGTTGGGTATGTGGGAGACACAATGCCAGGATGCACAAAGAAGAAATTACAACCATTTACTTGTGTATTATTTTCTCAATTTGAAGCACTTGGATTCCAGAGCTCTCAAATCAAGAGGTTGAATTCCTGGCATTTTAAAGTATTCCACTCGAATAAGCTGCTTAAACCATTCAAATGGCTTTTTAAAAAATTGTATGCTCTCCCCCCCCCAAAAAAATTGCCTGTTTCTTAGATCATTTGCTTTTGAGATTTCCTTAATTGAAGTTTTGCCTTTTCTTTTTACTTCAATTCAAAATCATTTCTGTAGTCAAGGAAGTTTTCATTGTGTTCTCAAGGACTCCGTAGATTTCATGTTGACTATGTTTCCTGAGAGGTGAAGGGGATTTTGCACAGACCTCCTGTAGACTGTCCATCATGTGTGTGTGTGTGTGTGTGTGTGTGTGTGTGTGTGTGTGTGTGTGTGTGTACCTATGCTTATTGTACCTTCCAGAAGAAATTCTCCAGCTCTGACATTCTCCTGTTGGGACCTCTTATCTGTAAAGACAGCACCATTTACACTTCTAAGGTCTCAGGCCCAGTTTGATGAAATGTAGCCATGGGAGAAGGGAAAGAAATGGTATTCCCAGAATCACGTACAGCTCTGCCACACACTTAACTGCATGCCAACTGCCTAGAAGCAAGAATGTGAAGAGCAGACTGAATTGCAATTGGCAATCATAGGTTTGCCTTTTTGAAAAAATCTATCCAGAGACTGTGAGTAGGTTGTGAGGTCCTTGTCCTGGTGGCATTCCCTGTGGCAGTAGCAGAGCATCAAACATGTAAGTTGGCCTTAGGTCTGGCTGGGTGCCCAAAACAAAGAACCAAGAGAGGTAAAGGTTGAATTCTGGTGGGGGTAAGGCATTAGTTTTAGACCAAGTAGCTCAGGATGGCCTTTTTGAAAAACTGATGGAGAGTCTAAAATGTGTTACCACTGACAGAAGAAGCTCTGTGGTCACAGGGCAAGTGAAAAGGTCCTGTGGCAGGTTGAAAAAATAGCAGAGGACGGACTGGGTGTCATGCCATACACCATCAGTCCCAGCACTCAGGAGGCAGAGGCCGGTGGATCTCTCTGTCCGACAACAGCCAGGACTACACAGGGAAACCCTTTCTCAAAACAAACAAACAAGCAAACAAGAAAAGAAGTTAACAGCTGGATCAGAGCAATGAGCAACCAGAATGGAGATACAGGGCTTTGTTCTAATTGTGATGAGAAACTGCTAGAAGGGATTGAAATGACTGGAAATAATTGATCAACTTCTTATAAAAATGTCTTAACAGGGTAGAAAGGAGACAGGAGGAATGTTGCTGTCATAATCTAGATAAGGATGAAGATGGCTTAGCCAATGCTGTGATGGTAGAGGGGGGAAAGGCTTGGTTGTTGACCACTGATTTATTATTATTATTGTTATTATTATTATTATTATTATTTAGAGAGAATAGAGACCTCGTGGATGGTTGGCTGGGTGGATGAGTACATGAGAGAAGAGTGCATGGTGGGTGGGTGGATTCCTCAGCCTGGCTTTTCCTAGTGAGGATAACGTAACGGGAAAGGCCACTGATATTTTAGAGTTGATAGACACAATGATTTCAGGGAGAATGTTTTATTGAGTTAGAGTTCCCAAACCCACATACTCTGTGGTTTACCCATGTAAGCTGTACAGCCTGGGTGTTTCAGTAGCATCATGGAGCAACTGGGCAGGCGTCACCACAATCAGTTGGGAGTATTTTCATCAGACAGTGTGTGTGTGTGGGGGGGGGGGGTTCCGTGCTCGTTTCCACCATTTCTCCATAGTAAATGATGTCATGAGTGAAATTTTACAAGTCATGGACTTGATGTACCACTAGCCCCGTTTCCAAGGAGAACAACTAACTATAGGGGTCCTTGCTGCTGACACAAGAAGCAGGTTGTCCTGTTTAGAGAGTGGCACATGGGGTACCTCCTTTGCTGTGTATATTCAGGAGTCCCTCTGTCTGGTTGTTTCCAAGGCCATGTACGGAACACGAACACGAAAGCTCCACTTACTTAGAGTTGGAGAAATGTGCTTTGAAATGTGCTTTGAAACAGCATGTCTCTGTCAGTTGTGAAAATCCTTTCCTCCCCATGGAACTGTATTTTCAAATGTTGGTCCTGGTGGATAGGCCTTATTTATTTTGTTTCACAAGTCGTTTATAGCCCAGAGGCTGAGGGTGTAGGCCTGGGCTTCGGGTGGGGTACTCCAAGAAATATTTTAAAAGGGGATCTGGCCAAACTAAGCCCTTAATCACTGCCCCTAACAAAAACCAAGGAATTGTAAAATGAGAACTGTGTAGTGGAATAGTTCTCATTTTCAAATAAAAACATTTGCTCTGGGGAATCTTCTGCCCAGAAGATACTTTGTTTGAAGTTCAAGGGTGAGAATGGCAGGGTAGGTGGATAGATGGGCGCGGCACAAAAAGGAGGGGCAGGACACAGTGGCACCCACCGGCGTCTTGAACGCACCTCCACACGCTATGATTAGGACGACCCCTCACACTCAGCTTCCCTTTATCATTGTTCCCAGTTTGGTGTTTCCTCATCCCATGAAAAGTAAAAAGCCCCTAACTGGCTGCTACAAACTCCAGTCCGCTCACCGGTGGTGGAGATTGTTCAGTGTCTTGTAACACCGCCATGCCTTCTCACAGCGAGGCAATACATCTTTACTGTTTCCCGTAGAAAGTCTGAGGGCAGGGACTTTCCATTGCTGTCTGCAGCACGTGATTGTTCTTGGTTGATGGGCATTGAAGGCAAGGTGTTCAGGCAGTGCAGACCCTGAAGCTCTCCCAGCTCACTATCCACGCGGGAGTGGGTGGGGGCTAATGTGCCTGCCCTTGCCTTCCTATGTTTTCCCTTCTTCTCAGCTTTCTAAGCAAAAGAGTTAAGCGTGGGGAATCCTCATTCTTGTAGCATGGGATGGCAAGGTTAAGTGGTATTTGTTTTCCTTTAGAGTCTTAATTGAAATAAACTTTTTATTCGCATCTTACCTTGAAGGGCAGATTTCTTGTTATATGTCCATTTCAACTTATGTATTAGCACACACCTAGAGCCTACATGAAATCAGACAACAGATTTTTTTTTAAGTACTAGCTTTAGCCTTTCACTCCCTTCACAAATTACAAGGTTTTCATGGCAGTTGGCAGGTGAACTCTGTGCATTTGTGGCCACAGGCAGAGTCTCCGTGTCTTTTTGCTTACTGCAGAGACACTAGGAGGGCTTGTGGATGACATTCGGAGGTCTGAGTTAGACAGGAGGGAATCTGAAGGTCCTGGGTTATTTGGGGAACTTGCTCGGGGTTCTGATTGTATTATGTCACAAGTAAAGACAAGAAAGGCCATCGCCAGTATTCTTTAGTTGTGTCTAAGAAAATACTTCGTTGTTTGAAGAAAATTGATTTTGCTAGGGATAGACAGAGCACAGAACCCACAGGCTCTGGGTTCAACCCCAGCACCGTAAAGAAACAAATAATGATTGGGGGTATTGGGGAGGGCACTTGGTTTCTCTGGATGATTTTGCCTCTGTTTTATGTAAAAGGGGGTTCTAGATAGTCAACATTAAGACTGTTAAAATTAATGGTCCTGTTAACTAGCTGACTGTGGATTAGGTTTTGGGATGTGTTTTAACCTTTTTACTCCAGGCAGCCCGATAGTCATAAGTGTTGAGGGGTTCTCCTGTGTAACCCAGATGGATTATGTCCGTCCTATTTTCAGTCTCCTGTTAGATGGAGCTCAGGGGGGTCCTTATGGGACCTGATGCATCCTGGGGGAAAGCTCCCATGTTTCCCCAGGCTGATGCAATGCAAACACTGCTGTGCTTTCGCGGCCTTCCCCGGGGATGCTACAGCGTTCACAGCGTTCGCTCGCTCACCTCCGTAGGTCACAGAGAATGGCAAAGCAGGATTGTCGGGCTAATTTGTTTGAAGCACTGTCACTGTAGTTGACACTGTCATTTGCTGCTTCAGTTGTGTTTCGTGACGTCATATTTGCAGTGTTTACCCACAGGAGAAGGAAAATGAGTCTTCTCCAGAAATAAAGGGACATCAGTGAATTCGTCATAAGCTCAGCGACTGTTGGTACAGTGTACACAATGTGCTCTTGTGAAATAATACATCAAAGGTGATGGATAGAAGGAACAGGCTTAATCAAAACCATGTCTAAGTTTAAAACTGCTGCCCTTCTCCCAGCTCTCCTTAAAAGGGAGGGGCATTTAAAATCCAAGGCTGGTCTTTGTGAGGCTCACATTGGGTCCCTTCCAAACAAAGGGTTAGCTCTTTGCAAAGACCATTATAAAATAAAACTCAGGTTGTAAAACCAACTTAGCCAAAAGAGACTGGCTGTTGCAAAGGAGTGACCATTTCCTAAGGCTCTTGACTGACTTCCTCTTGGTCATGAGACGTTTTAACCTGGCTTGTGGGAATTTGATTCAATGTTCTAGATTGAGTATATATACATGCTTCATAATACCCCCTTGACAGGCTCTTTGAAGATAGGTATGCCCACCTTCCTAGAGGGAATAGTTTGTCTCTGATCCTTTCCAAGTTGACTCTTAACGAAGTACTACCAGATTCTGGGCCTGCCAGGACCGTTCCATTTTCTGTCTTCCATCGGGCTGGAAGAAACACTTGCATAAAGTATAAATTGTTCCTTAATATAACCGATAGTCTTTCCCCCCCCCCCAAGGGACCCTGATTAATGAACTCTGTCACTATTGAGTGAAGTGGTTTTTAAAAATAGCTGTTTGACTAGAGTGTTTTGGTTTGGAGAGTGTGTCGCTGGGTTGTTATTTTTACACATGGCAGTGATAGGAAAATGTGGGGGCTCTTATCATAACACATGCAATATTTAGATTGGATCCCGTCCTCCTGCCCGACACTGATTTCCTGCCTTTTGCCTTTGCCTTTTATTGATGCTTAAGCATCAAGATTGGGGCATTTTCCGAGAGTAATTGTTGATTAAGTGCTGTACATCCTGCCATGATTATGAGATTACTGTATTCAGCTTTTAATCTTGTGAGTATCAAATATTTTACTTTAATGGCATCTTCATTATTATTATTATCATCTGCAGCTCTTCCTATTTGAGTAATGCAATCAGGCAAAATAAAGGTATTGCTGCAGATTTGGCTTTTTTTTTTTTTTCCTTTTTCTTCTTTCCCATCACTCTTTGTCTTGAAATGGAAAGTGCCCTCTACAGGCTGTCTCTAAATACTGTTGAACTAGGAAAAATCAAGGCGTCTTTTGGTTGTAAGTAGCTAAAGAAGAAATAGTGTCTTGTTGGAGGCGATACCCAAGGCCAGGCATGTAGCCTGAAGTCAGCGGGGCTGTCAGGAGTGTTTGTGATGGCAATACCTGTACTTCCTGAGTGCCCCTCTCGTTTTCTGTAATGCCACGCACTGAGAGAGGGTTCTCCATGGTCAGTCCTTAGCTTTGAAACTAACTCTCCTCATGGACTGGCTGCCAGTAGAAATTGGAATAACATGGGCTATGGGCCCGTCAGGCCCACGGACCAGTGTCATGGAGTGATAGTGTCCAGGGACACTGCCAATAAGGGAGGGAAGGGCTTGTCCAAGAGAAACAGGCTCATGTCGAAAAGCTGAGTTGTTGTTGGTGGGGGGTTGTATGTTCCTATGAGGAAGGGGTTCCAATTTCTCATCCTGCCTTCAGTAACAGCTTCTGTCACTTCTCCAGGCTTCTGAGTACCATGTCCCAAAGCATAGACAGAGCAGAGGCTGGAGCACTTGCCTTAGCAGAACCCCTGGGCCTGCCAGCCAGTCCCTGGGCTGCTTGTCCCAAAGATGACCATGGCTACCTTGGTATATATAATAGTGAGCAGTTAATAGTATGAGGTGTTCAGGGTTGGCTTGAGGTTCAGTCAACAGATGAAGTGGTATTTGAATTGAGGACTTGGCATGAGCAAGATGCAAAAAATCCATCTGAATGTTTGTATTAGACCAGATTGTCTAACCATTTGACATCTCTGGACCATGGTGTCATCTCCAAGATTTGTGCTCGACAACCATACATCTGAGTTAAAATGACAGCAATAATACCTCAATGTTTTAAGTGAGTTTACAGTTTTGTGTTGGGCTACATTCATAGCAGTTTTGATCTGAGGGTGGTGTTGACTCAAGGGCCACAGGTCTGTCCCCGATCCATTGGCCATCAAGAAGCAGAGCTGTTATATCCCTTTGAGGAATTGAGCCACCACGAACTTGTCACTCAGGACACTAATGTCAGTGATATGGATGGTGGTGCTAATTGGAACATTGGGGCTTATCAGAGTTGTTAATAAGCCAAATCGTGACACCATGGAGATTGGGACAGTTCTTCCAAGAGTACTAACTGAAGCACAGAGGAGAGACAATCAGACACTCTGCACACATGCTGTGGAAGTGGAAAGAGCTCCAGGCTAGGAGGTAGGAATCCCAGGAGCCAGGCTAGTCTTTACCTGGCCACCTGTGGCACTCCAGGCACATCGTGCTGATCTACCCATTATGGTCACCTCTGTGTTGATTTTACTGTGCTAAAAACAAACACAAAAGTACAGAAATAAATGTAATGGCACTCCTTGGGAAGGGTATGTACATTTACCCTGTGGGCACATGTATATCACCTGTGCTGTTGACATCCTTTATTGTGAAGATTGGTTTCTGTTGTTCATCCTTTTAGTCAACTCCGAAAGTGTTCTATAATCTGGAGAGAGCGTCTGCATTGAAGCAACGCTAGTGTGCCATGAGCATGCTCAAGTTATCTCTGGGTAGGTCTCCTCATCAGGCTTGTTTGTCTAAAAGTTGAGCAACTTTGGAAATCTATTGTATTTCTTTTTCTGATATTTTCTATTTATGCCCTGTGCCTCATTGTTCACCTATTAGCTAATTGCTCTTTTTCACACCATCTCTCTCTTTCTCTCTCTCTTTTTTTTTTTTTTTTTTTTTTTGGTTTTACGAGACAGGGTTTCTCTGTATTGTTTTGGAGGCTGTCAGTCCAGCCTGGCCTCGAACTCACAGAGATCCGCCTGCCTCTGCCTCCCGAGTGCTGGGATTAAAGGCGTGCGCCACCACCACCCGGCCATATCTCATTTTTTAAAAGAGAGAATGAACTAAGTGCTGGTGAGTTCTGCTTTCTCACAGCAGGAGACTGATGTGGTGAATGTTCCTAAGAAGTCAGGGCACCCAGTCCTGGGCCCCACACCAGCTGCTGTAGCTGCCTGGCTTTGCCGCTTGTAACCTATATAGAGCTGGGGACATGCCAGATACTTGGTCTTTTGATACTTAATGGAAATGCCCATGTTCCATGGAGTGGGGATTTGGCCAGCTTTTGCAGATTGGGCAAAAGGGAGATCGGGGCCTCATGAATGTGTCTTTGGGGTCTAGACATAGGCCTCTGGACATAAGTCTGGGTTTAAGTCCCTTGGCATTAGGAGCCGTGTGGCTTTCTCTAGACTCAGGTTCCTCATTCTAAGTGGGAGTAATAGTGGTATGCTTATGTTTAAGATAACCATCCCATAATAGGTTCTTAATAGGTCCTTAGTGTCATCGTTGCAATTAACCATTTCCATAAGCATAAATCAGATGAATGATGGCTGGGGTATGAGCTGAGCTATTGAGCTGATCTGCATCCTTGCAGCAAAAGCTGGTCGGTATGGATTTCTGTGCCCTGTGACACTTTCTGTAGCAAGTCTTTCTCTGCACCACCAGCACCCCAAATAATGACACGGAGACTTTATTAACTACAAAAACTTGGCCTTTAGCTTAGGCTCGTCTCAATTAGCTCTTAAAACTTAAATTAACCTACTTATGTTAATCTATGTTCTGCCACGTGGCTTTACCTCTCTCCCATCTCCTTTTCCCTCTCCTTGTCTCCTAGTGTCTGTCTTTCATGCCTGGATTCCTCTTCTTTCTCCCTCTTGCCGGAAGTCCTGCCTATACCTATTAGCTGTTCAGCCCTTTATCTCAGCAATACACTTCACACAGTGTACGGATATCCCACAACAACTCTCCTTGGTTGTCTTTCAGGCCTTGTCTCATCTCTGTGGCTAGACATAGTCCAGAAGTCCCATCTAGTTCCCATGAGTAGAAAAGCAGAGAGACTCGAAAGTACTCCATTTGAATTCTAAGAGAGGGAGATACAAAAAACAAAACTCCACTTGGCCACTCCCCACCCCCCATGCCTATCTCAGGACTTCTGAGGGACAAAATATAGGTCTTTCTCTCTGGGTCCCTTGAACCCTGCTTTTGACTTTAACAAAGGAAGGTGGATGAACTCAAGACTCTCAAAGAAGAGATGGGAACCTCCTAATTGATTCTTACAAAGCGGCTGGTTATTTACAGCTAGGAAAATTGCCTACTTGGAGATACCAATTCAGTTCTGTGGCTCCGCTGGCTCCACAGGAGACACAGTCACTACTCCTTGCTGAAAACACTCTTAGGGAGGAGGCGCTCAGAGGGAATCATGTCTAACTGGTTAACTCCGTCTCATTCATAGATTCCTGCGCCCCCCGCAGCTGATCATTCAGTCTCTTTCAGTGTATAATTGTTCATTTTAAATTTTCGTGTTTGCTATAGCTGGGTGTGTGTTAATTACAGGCACACTGCAATTATGTTGTCTATTTGTCACTTGTGTGGCGGCAAGGGTGGTAAACTAGCGTTCTTCCAATAGCAAGAGTCTTGACTTATAATCTCCAAAGCCATGTAGAAATCCATATGTTTCATCCACACTGCTGATGAGGTGAGTCAATGCATTGACATTACTGTCATTTTCAGGTTTTAGCCAAGAAATGCCACTGCGCTGAGAGAAATAGTCAGTATTTGGGTTTCCATTGAATTTACAACTAGATTATTAAGTGTCCAATAAATATGAGGTATTTATAATAGAGCTGAGTGAAATAAAATAAAATATCTGGCAGTTCATGTAGCTAAAGGACAGTCCAGGTGACCTCCATTGCCACAGTCTTCTTAGTGATGTGAATTCGTGCCCCCTGGGTTATTAAACACTCATCCATTGCACATAGTATAGCAAGGAGGACTGGTGGGAGGAACCTAGAAATTGCTGACGATTAAAGTCATTAGATCACAGTCCAACCCCAATGATATTGGCAGCTGAGACACACTTGGAATGCATAATAATAACAATGGTAAGATTATCAGATTGATCCCAGATGTCTGGGATATGTGTGCAAATTAAATTAGAGGCACATCAAAATGATCCAGGCAAAGTAGGGCTAGGATCAGAAGACATGTTCTTGAAGGCCTAAGGCCTCAAGGGGAGCATCTAGAGTCTGGGGCTGTCAGTGGTCCATGGGATGATGCTTGGGGTTAGGCTCAGTTCTGGTGCTTAAGTACAGAAGGATGTGCTACCCAATTGTTCTGCCACATCTGTTTAAAATATGCATACGTGTGCATATCCTTCCATTGAATTCTTTTACATTTCCATCAAAAAGTATATGTAAGGCTTTTACAGAACTTTGATTACTCTAACAATATCAGTCTTGAGATTGGATAAACTGATTCAGAGCTTTCAAAATTCATTTATCTAAATTAGCTTCTGGTTCCTTTGCCCTCCGATATAAAAGCATCCATTTCAAGGTGGTCTCATCTGTGTCTAGAGAAACACTTTGCTGGGGTTTCGACAGGAATTAGATCGAGCCTCCATGTTATTTTGAGAAGCAAGCAACACAAATCATTGAATTCATAGGCATGGTATAGGCATGGCTCTCTCCCTTTTATCTATTGATTTTGTTGTTAGCATGTAAGCTTCCACCTACAAACCCTGCGTGTGTTTTGTTAGATTTACACTGCTTTATTTTCCTTGAAATGTGTACGTATGTTTACTTTCAGTGCCTGTTTGTTCATTGCTAGTCTGTGGGAGTACAATGGATTTAACTTATGTGCCCAGAGCCACTGATCAATGGGCTTTATCAGTTCTAGGGGTTTTGTGGCTTCTTTGACATTTCTCCATGGATAGTTTCTAAATGAAGGGAAGTTCGTCCCTTCTTCCTGATCTACATGTCTTTTATTGTGTTTCCCTGCTTTATTGCATTGGCTTGACCTTTGAGCGCCATGTTGAGTAAGACTGGTGAGAGCAGCCATCCTTTCTCTGTCTTTAGGACAGTCTTTTCTCTGTCAGGATGTTAAATATGGTTATTTTTAGGGTCCTCTTGTAAGTTAAGTGGGGTTCCTTGCGTTCTACTTTGATGAGCATTTTTTAAAAACAGTGATTACATGTTAGATTTTGACCATTAGTTTTCCTGTATCAGCTGATGGCTGACCATATTGGTCTTCTGCAACTTGATGACAGCTAATACGATCTTTTTGGTTTTTCGAGACAGGGTTTCTCTGTATTGTTTTTGGAAGCTGTCTGGAACTTGCTCTGTAGACCAGGCTGGCCTCGAACTCACAGTGTCCGCCTGCCTCTGCCTCCCGAGTGCTGGGATTAAAGGTGTGCGCCACCAACGCCCAGCTCTAACACGATCATAGTACATACTAAATGATTTCTGAATATCAAACTCATCCTGGAACAAGTCTGACCTGTTCATGGCATTCATTTTTATTTGAATATTTCTGGATGTTTGGTAAGGTTGTATTAAGGATTTTCAAGTACAATTTCAGCTAACCTACTGAATACTCTAGCATCTCTCAAGATCACAGGTAGCTGGAGAAGGCAAAGGGGAGTGATAGGTGGGGGGATCCTGGGTGACAGTCCCACAGCCTTCCCTTCACTCCATGCACGAGTTGGTATCAGTAGCTCTATTACCATCGGCCTACGACCCTGTATGGTTCTCCATACTTAGTTACTGTGACTCCTGAGATTGTCTACTCCAAAATGATAATGGGCTACCTTATGCCTAGAAGGGGAAAAGCCATGCAGCAACAGTGGGAGTCTCTGTCTCCTGTTTGACTGTGACCTCTCTGTGACTCCTTGGCAGATGTTGGGTCTCTCTGAAGTCTCACTGGCAATGGAGCTTCTGGTCACTGCTCTCAAGGCTTTCTTCCATTCCCTGTGTCCAGTCGTTCGTGTAACCACGGCCAATCAATGAAGATAGTTTCCAGAATGGGCCACTAGTCCGTTGATCCTTGTTCTTCTTCTCCTTGCCTAAGAGCCAAAGCCTAGTGACTCCTAAAGATTGCCTTATATGCTGGGTGGTGGTGGCACACACCTTTAATCTCAACACTCGGAAGACAGAGACAGATGGACCTCTAAATTCGAGACCAGGTCTACAAATCGAGTTCCAGAACAGGCTCCAAAGCTACACAGAGAAACCCTGTCTTAAAAAACTAAACAAATGCCGGGTGTTGTGGTGCTTGCCTTTAATCCCAGCACTCGGGAGGCAGAGGCAGGCGGATCTCAGTGAGTTTGAGGCCAGCCTGGTCTACAGAGCGAGTTCCAGGGTAGTCTCCAAAACAATACAGAGAAACCCTGTCTCAAAAATAAAAAATAAAACAACTAAACAAACAAAGGAATGCATTATGCATAAGAAACATGAATGCTAAACCATCTGTGAGTGACACCCTACCTTTCCTAAGCTGCATGACCTGTGGCAGAAGATCTATCATCCACTTCAGATTCTCAATCTGGAAGAACAGGTGACCTGTGTATTCATTGCATCATGCTACATAACCTACTGTAGTTGCAGGTCCTAAAGGGGAGGCTGTGAGCATCCTCGGGAAGATAGCACTCCTCCTCCAGTTGAGATTTACTGCATCTCTAAAGATCTGGCAACCACTTCATGTTACCATCTAGCAGAAACTTCTAGTCACAGTAGTTGGCTTCCAAGAGCCTCTGGTGCCCAATGGTGGGGCTTACCTTTTGGATCTTATGTTTTCAAAGAAATCCGGCACAGGAGTAGAGGTCACTGGATTTAGTGAGGAAGGACAGAGCACAAGGTTCTAGCAGCCCTTGGCTTCAAAGGTCCCTTGTGGTGAAGTTTTCAACATAGCAGTGCTTCTTTCTATTTTTATCTTCCTGCCAGTTGACTTCAGCAAATGTTTACGAGTACCTGCAGGAGGCCCCGAGACTCACGGGGAGTGGTCTGCAGAGCGAGCGAGAGAGCACAAATGACCGAAGTTCAGGGCACAAAGTAGATAAAATGCCATTGAAGATCAGAGGCAGGAGACCTCGTGTCTAGCTGGGTGAACGGGAAAGCAGCAAGAAAGGGTTGAAATTGAAACAAACTTACAGTAGGATTTCAGTAGCTAAGGTCAGGTTGACGCTACTATACAGGGACTCAAGAGAACAGACATGTTGAAGATGATCACAGTCAGGGGCAGGTGGGCCTTGGCTGGCGAAGGGTGGCCACCATCTCTCTTGTACCCAACTCATGAAACCTGAGCATCTTCTTCCTCAACCCATAGTATTCCTCCATTCAAGTCATTTCTTCTCCGTGGTGAATTCTAGTTACCACTGTGTATCCGTGCATATTTGTTTTGTCATTGCCTAGTATTATGTATTGATTTGTATCCATTCAAATAGCCCATTGAAGCCCCAACCCTCTCACAGAATCTATGAAGGAGAGTTTATTTGAAAATAGGGGTTTTGCACAGAAAGTCAAGATATGTTTGTATAGGCCCCATGCCAAAAGGATTGGTGTCCTTGTAATTTTGCAAGTTTGAACAAGACACAAGTGACTGTCAAAGCAGAGACTGTATATAGCTACAAGCCGAGGAATGTTGGGGTGAGGCAAGGATGGCTTCTCCCCACAAGTTACAGATGGAGCATAGCCCTGTCAACACCTTGACTCTAGACTTCCAACCACTGCAACTGGAAGGCAATAAGTCAGTGGTGTCGTAAGTCGCCCCGTGGTACTGTGTTTGTGCAGCTGTGGGGTGCAGCACACCTGTGGTGCATAGGATGCCTGGGGAGATGAATTTGATTCTACCCAGAGGGCCTTGTTCCTTAGGGAAGGCTGGATATGCCACTAACATTACACGAGTGGCTATTAGCTGATCTTCGTGAGTAGTCTGGTCATCAACTGCACATCTTGGTTTTCTGAGCAGAGTGAACAAGCCCCACCTCCTTCAGATGCCTCCAGGATCTCCCAGCACAGCCAGCTAGGGTATGATTCCCGTTACAAAATGAGGAGCCACCCTGGGGTCCAGGGGTCTAGGCCAAGCAACTTTAGTTCATTTATTCTAGCCCATCCTCTTGACAAATGATAAATTGTGCCATTAGCATTGTGTGAACCCATGGTCACTTTGCCTGAAGCATCTGAACTTGAACTCAAGTCTTTCTTTTTGAAATGGTTTTAGTAGAGTCAGGACAAAGCCTTAACAGTATTTGTTTTATAATTTTGTGTGTGTTTGTGTGTATGGGTGTGTGTGTGTGTGTATGCACGTGCGTGCGTGCCTGGATGCATATGAAAGCATGTTTTTACTATGTGGAGGTCAGAGGGCATTGTGTAGGAGCTGATCTGTCCTTCCGTCATGTGGGTGTCAGGATCAAACTCAGGCTTGACAGCAAGAGCCTTTACCCACTGAGCCATCTTGCCTGCCCTTGATCTCAAATACTGAACCTTACATCCAGACTTCTAGAATTTCTAGGAACTCCTAAATTGTGTGTTCTTGACTTCTGAACGTTTTCTTCAAGGCAGAGAATTTTAAATTGAACTAGCAAAGAATTCTGCATGTGATGAATGGGATGAGCAAAGGAATTATAAGAGAGATAAAGCAAGAAGTGGGACATGGTGACCCTGCGGAAGGGATTGAAAGAATGATTAGGCTCATGTGACAGGTCCATGGGTACGTAGATCATGTGCATCATTGGGAAACAGTTGCAGTGAATGGTGCATTCCTGCTTCCAGCTCCCACTGCTGACTCTTCACACTTGGATACTATAAATTAAAACATTGATAACACCGGCAGCCGTCATGTGCTCTCAGATACCACCAAGGCATCACTTTGGTCCTGTTCTATGTTTCTAGCCTTTTGCTGGGAGAAGTAGAGCGGCTAATGTATTTGGATTGGATTTTGGTTTTTCCCACAGTCTTGACATTGTGAAAGCAAGCCCATTATAGCAGCAGCAAGGCGTCCATGGCATCTTGGTGGCTGTAAATCAATGTCTTCCCTACAGGTTCCAAAGAGTGTCATCTACAAGGCTTATAGCCTGCACGCACACCCTTTGTGTTGGGTGCCCTCAAGTGCGCTTTCTATCAGCAAGACATAAAGGAGACTCAAGGAGGGATCATTTTTTTGCTTGGCGGCACACACTGAAAGAGGGAGGAAAGAGGGGGGGCAGCTATTTTTTTGTTGTTGTTATTGCTATTATTGTTTCATGGGTTCCTCCAACAAAGAAGCGCTGTGTCTTTCAAATGCGTCCCATCATCAGTCGTCAGTGTGCTGCCATTTTGAAATGGCAGAGGTGGCTTTAGAGCATGGTATAGTTGTCATCACCATGCTGGATGCTGGAGGCCAGACCCTTAGAGAAACTGGCATGGTGGTTTTCTTCCCCCACGCACGCATTGTGATTGCTGCCAAACTGTCGCCCTGAGATGGGGCCGCCCCATCCAGTGCTGTGGAAAAGCCAAGGTCAAAAGTGCAGGGGACTCATGTGGACGGCGAGTCACTAGGATTAGTTAAGCCAATATTGAAAACAGTGTTTGGCACAACTCCCTGATGGTTTGGGTTTCTGCAGAGACGTGTTCTTTCCGTCTCCCTTGGTACACATACAGTTAAGGCCACCCCAGGACCTCTCTTATGTAACCCTTACCGGTTATATAATTAGGGGTCTTGTTTTTTCTTGCCCTGGTTTACATCAGTTGAAATGGGAGAAGGTACAACAGTTCATAGTCACGTATACTAGTCAAAGTAGTAATTTTATTGATTAGAGTACATGGGGTCTTCTGATTATAAGTAATATTGAATGCAGCATAAACTATGTGGACTTTCTGTGCTTATAGGACATAGAGGAGTTTTGGATATAGATATGTCATCCTACAGAGCACATAAAAAGAAACTAACCTTCATATTTTGACTTATATGACCCTCCTTCCTGCCAATAGTGCTAGATAGATAGAAATCCAGAGTCACAGATGCAGAAATGTATGATCAAGCAGAGAGTTTTATGGTCGCCATGAGGTCACTCCTATAACTTTACCCAGTCATGGCCCAGACACAATTAGGAAACATTAACCCCTGGGGCAGGTAGCATACTCAGGGCATGCTACAAGGGTATGCTGTGCTACAAGACTTGAGTTCCGCAGCTCTGCATTGGATGCTGCCTGCACCAGCTCCCGTCTTGGACCCTTGCCTCTCTTGCAGATATCAACTCGGTAGCCATAGCTGCTGCCCTCCCCAGTCTCCAGCCTATGGATTTGAACTGACCTAGAAACTGTTTACCCCATGTGTCCCCATGGACCCGGTTATGGAAGGATGGAAGCACAGGTACATATGCCTGGTCTCCAGAGGCATTCTGGAAAGGCGGATGCCAGTGGCATAGGACAGTCATGAAACTGTGTGTTCTCTTTTCTGTCTCTACATATGAAGGCTCCACGGTTGGCTCTTGCAGGACTCTTGAGTCCCCGAAGTGTACCTTCCCAAGAACCAGGTGCTCATATCCTGCTATAACTAAACTCTGAGTCAGCGCTTCCTTTTCTATCACTAGGTGGATCAAATCAGACCTCCGCTCTGTCCTGTCCCGTGTTCTTGGCTTGTTTGTTCCTGTCAGCCCCTTCCCTCCTCAGGCCTGGACTGCTCTTGACTTCTGGAATTCCCAGTGTGGCCAACTAAGCCAAACAACACCTCTTTGGGTGTAATAATTGGAGCAATAAGGACACAGCTCCACCTCTCTGCTGGGGCTTCATCTGGGTAAATTTGCCATAAGCCAAAGATGCCAGGATTTGAAAATGCCCTGAGTGTTCCTAGCCCCCTTACCGTCCCAGTGCACATTGGAGGACCAAGTCCTCTCCCAGTCACAGCCACGGCCTGGTATCGTGAAGGAAGATTGAACCACAGGAGAAGCTTCAGAACCATGTGGTGTCTAGCTGAATGCATACCACATCATCCTGCGGTGGGACATGTCAAGTCAAGCCATTGTGAGTCAGGGGCAATCTGTAGGTATAAAGCAATTCTGTCACTAGATGAGGTTCTAGCATTTCATTTCCTTTCTTTATACTCTTGGTTTCCCCTAAGTTTTCTACCAAGGGCATGGGCTGTTTTCTTGTGTGTTTGTAGTATACATGTGTGTGTGAAGGTGGAGGCCAGAGGCTGACAATGCTGGGGTCTTCTTTAATCTCTCTTCATTTTGTTTACTGAGGCAAGGCCTGCTGAGTGCTGGGACTGTAGGCAGGCTACCCGTGGGTGCTGGGAATCCGTGTTCACACCTGCATGATAAGTGCATTATCTACTGAGCCACCTTCCCAGCCACCTCGACTACCCCTCCCCCCCTCTTTTAACTGGAAATAAAATTATTCAAGATAGCATTTTGGGACAAAGAAGCAAGAACCAACTCATCTCTTTTGTTCAGTAGAACAAGAACAGCGAAACCTCTCAGGGTAAACCAGTCACAGAAAAATGAGCAGGCTTGCTCCTTCTTGGCAAACAGCAAGTGGCCTCTCACAGGTGTGGTGTGGGACACTGCCCTTATTATGAGCTGTCTCAAGTTCTGGTTCGCTCCAGGGGACACCCTCAGCCTGGGTTACTCTCACGTGAGAAGCGGGTGTGCGTGTTCTTTATAAATGGAAGCTATTATTTTTAGAAAAGGTCAGAACTTGCCTGTACATTGGAAACAACACAGAACTCTAAGTTCAGCCACTGCAAAGTAAGCTAGAAAAAGATGAGGACTGCGCTACCTATGAAGTCAAGTTCATGTAACCTCACTGAATGCATGATCATTGGTTCTAATATGAGCCTGGTGTTGTCTGATACTTGGGGTTCTCCAGTATAGATACCAGACAAGTCTCTGCCTTTCTGGGAACTGAAGGGTAGAGGAGATGGTTCATTGGTAAAGTGCTTGCTATACAAGCAGGAGGACTGAAGTTTGGATTTCCAGCATCCATGTAAAAACCAGGCCTGATGATGAGCATCTGTAACCCCAGCAATGGGGAGACAGAGACATCAAATCCCTGGGCCACTGGCTAGCCAACCTACCATACAAATCAAATATTTCTGAAAATAATAGTAGCAGTAGCTGGGCTGAAGTAGCACCTATTGTTCCAGGTGAGGCCCTTAGGAGCGGGGTGGGGGGTACCCAAAGTCACAGAGCTAGCAAGTGCGGCAGCTGGAGTTCCGGCTCTGCCAGTGCGGCCCTCCTGGTAGAGGGTGTCAGGCAGAAGTATGGAGAGGTGCAGAAGTTAGGCCCGGGAGGAGCAGCAGAGGAAGGGGACCAGCCACTGGGAAGTTTATAAGTGTTCTCTACCTGCCTCTTTGTGGGGATTTTCTGTCTGCCTGAATATACAGACACATGGCCACACCTGTGTGTTCAGAAACTATGTGATGATGGTGGGCCATACCTTGATCCTTGGCTTCACAGGACAAAGATGCCACATGGGGAAAACATTGTTTCTGTGATACTTTGGTTTGGACACTGTTTGATGGTGGCCCAGTGGTCTCTGATTTCTGAGGCTCTTAGCATCTCTCATTCCCTGGTGTGAGCCTGGAAGCCTCCATCACACTGATTAAACTCAAGGTTACACGGCCAGGGCCTCAGCTCTCCTGAGCTGGTGTCTGTGCACAGCTGGGACTGGCCAGTTGCAGGTGACATCCTTCTTCTGTGTGAATGTGTAGGCCAAAGCTCTGTGTGGCTCCTTGGAGTCACCCATCTTCCTTGTCTCTCTTGGTAGCCTCAATGGGAGGTGCATAAGAAGTTGTGCCTTTGGTCCCCACTGTCCTCACGCGGCCTCACCCACACAGTTTTCACCTTGTTCTCCACAAACGGCAGATCATTGGTCAGAGAGAGCAGATCTAGGAAGAAAGAGCCTCCAAAAAAGGAAAAGCCATTGGATGTTTATTTCCTGGTCTGGTGGATGGGGAGTGTGGGAGGGGTGCTGGCTTTGGTTCTTACCAGGGTGTCACTACAATGTGTAGTTGTGTATTTATTTTCTATGTGTGATCCCTCGGCCCTCTGACTCCTTCCAGGCCTCAAGAGAGTTAACTTTACTAGTCTGCTGGGCCATTGAGCCTTTCCTCATAGAAAGAAAGCCCAGGAGTGAAAGCCCAGGCCTGTGCTGGCCTTTGTTCTAGCAGCCAGCCATACCCATACTGGAGGGCGGGGAGAGGACACAGGGTCGTGGCATGGTGTTTGCCTACCATACTCAACCATGAAAAGCTCAGAAGGGCCACTGCTGTGGGAACCTTTGAAAACCACACAATTATAGTAATATACAGCCGTTTTGTCCTATGCCACCATTTGCTATCACAGCCGCAGGGAGATACCCACGGGAAGCTCCGTCTGCCCGCTTCTACCTAGCTTGAGTGGGGGTGTGCCACGTAGGGACCAGAGGTGGAGAAGCACGCGAATAGCCTGTCTCAGGCTGTGGGAAGCAGCACACGGCACACACAGTGTGGATCCTGTCAGTATCACAGCCATATCCGCCCTGTCTTCTGAGACATTGAAAATCATGGTTTGGGTAAACGATCAGCCAGATCCCAAAACAGTTTCACACGCTTCAGTTTTTGGTTGCTGAGGTATACCAGCATGCTGACCAAGATCACCCTTGTTTTACTTGGAGTCTAATTCTGGATTTACAAAAAGAAGTTTGAAATTGAGTTCCAGTTGGTCTGTGGTAGCACTTAATGGACCATTCCCAAAGTTGGGTTTGCCTCCAGCTCCGTTTTCTTACTGTGTTGGATTGCTAGGATGGCTATAACACAGTGCCACAAACCAAGTAGGTCAACAGCCGAGATTTATTTTTGCACATTCTGGATACTCAGAAGGCTTGGCATCAAGGCATATGTAAGGCCACTGTCCCCAAGGTTCAGAGAAGGATCTTAGCTTCTGGGCTTGTGGCAGAGAATTGTCTTCACCTGTCATTCTCTTCACTCAGCTTCTGTCTGTCTCCTCATTGCCCTATTGTATAAGGATGCTGGCCATACTCGATTAGTGGCATCTATGATGACCTGGTTTCCAAATAAGGGCACGTTCAGAGGTGCTGCTTAGGACATGGACATGGGGTGGGTTTGGGGGCGGGAACGATTGAACCCATAGCACTTAATGGAAACTAGTTCAGAGTTTTCCTAAGAGCCACGCTCCTTCTTCGCTGCACCGATGGCCAGAAGCAACTGGGTTTCACCTCCCTCCTGCCACTTGGGAATTTACCATGCCCTCACCAGAATGGCATCCTTGCCTTTTGACTTCATTTTGGAAATCAAGTTTCTCACGCTCTATATCTAAAATTGGTCAGTCCTAAACGCACTCCTGGCACAGACTACTTGTCCAGGGGCCAGCTGTCTGCCAACCTCACCTATATGGTGGGTAAGAAAGTGAAGAGAGAACCAGGGTCACCAAGGTTGCAGACAGAATTCCCAGTGAATTCTTTGGGTTCCGTCTTCATGACCGTTACACGTAATTCCAACAGATGCGTAAGGTAATAGGATCACAGAAACATGAGTGCATCCAGAACGGAAGGTGGGCAGAAGAAAGATTCAGTGAGCCATGAGAGACGAATTCCAAACTAAATCCCCTTCCTGCAGTGGCATCCCATCCTGCCTCTGAATTCCTCTAGCCGCTTTGACCTTCCCATGTCAAATGTCATCTGTTTTCGCATAGAGTCAGGATATGTGTTTCTTTATGGCTAGTATGGGATCCGGCACATAAACGGTACATCAGTAAATTATTACTGAAGACTGACTACCTTTTAAAAAAATGCTGTAGGGGTAGAAAACAACATTCTGATATTTACTCATTAAAATTAATTTCTACTGAAGTTAAAAATCTAAAACCTGGCTTTTTTTTCTAAGGCTCTTAAGAGCTGTTCACAGATCCCATTATTTTATTTATAAGCCTAACAGTTTCTAACAATCACTTTGAAAGAGGCCTTTTTACTAATGTTTGGTCTAATTTGCAAACTTAGCTAATTAAACTCCTTTAAACATTTTAAGCGGCATTTATAAAGGAAATCGAACTTATTAAATTTATAAGCACTCAATTGCCTGACTCAACAAACAAGTCTCCCGGAGCACTTGAGCAATTCTCACAAATCTAATTAAGCTCATAAGTATATGCTACACCTTAGGGTCTCCTTAGTTTTCTTATGCCGTGAGTGACCTTGGTAAAATCACAACTTCAAGTTCAGGGTGCAGTGTATTCTTTGGCTTACATGCTCAGTCAACATTTCAAGGCTATTCTTTTCTACAGTTGGTGTCACAGATTTAGTTTTTCTTAAGCACATCTCTGCTTTGTCCTCTATGTTTCCAGACTGTCCAAAACATCTCCCTCAAGGGCCTTCTGTGTGCAGGAGATCATTAGAAACTTCTCCCTAACATTGAGCCCATGCTTGCTGTAAGCCCCCAAACAGGCCTGGACAAGCGTTTGTAATGTCTGAGAAACTCAACAGCCAGTGGTGACCAGACAGGTAGTCAGTCCCCGTGATTTCTACAGTCCCCATACACTAGGCAGTTAGAGAGAGGGGCCCACATCAACGGAGGAGTGTGGTGCCTGCCTGCCATCCCTCTGCTCTAGAAGTGGAGGCAGGAGCATCAGAAGTTGGAGCTTACCCTTTGCTACATTGTGCATTTGGAGCCAGCCTGGGCTACATCAGTCCATGTGCGCCAGCCCTGTGTCTCTGCAACTGCCCCCACAGTGGGTAGGATAGATGGGAAGCACTGGGAGTCGGGAACAGGGACTGAGGTGAAGGGTCTGTACCCTGCACACCCCGGGCTCTTGCACTGTATATCTGGAACCACCTTCACTGCCTTGCCATGGCCTCTCTCTGTTCGCTCTTGCATCCTCTCTCCACTCGTAGAGATTCCACGGGACAAGAAGGCGAATTCTGAGTGTGAGCCCTGATCGGAATCATGAAGATCACTCACAGTTACTGTAAATATCACACTCACAAGCAACACCTGGCTTTCTGAGTTACCTTAAACAAGCAAAACTAAAGCCCTGGGGTTTTGGCCTTTCAGAAACACTGTGGCAAGCCCTACAGAAGTTTTGCATCAAATGACAAGTTATAAAGAGAATCAGTCATTATATTGTCTTAGAAAAGTAAAAATAAAGCGGGGTGTGGTGGTGCACACCCAACACTGGGGAGGCAGAGGCAGACAGATCTCAGAGTTCGAGGCCGGCCTGGTCTACAGAGTGAGTCCCAGAACTGCCGGGGCTACACAGAAACTCTGTCTGAAAAACAATAAATGAATAAGCAAATAAACAAGTAAGTAAATAAATAAGTGGGAGAGAGATGGAAAGGAAAGCAAAGAAGACTGTATTTATGACACTAAAAGGACATCAACTGTCATCAGAGTGTCTTCTCAGTGCAGGGAGGGAGCTTGTCCCTGTGGTGAGATGCTGTTTCCCAGCCAGCCAAGCCACCTTCTAGTCCAGTGGGTGTCAACCTAAACTCAGTTCAGTGTCTCTGCTCCTAATTGCTGGGATGAACCTCCTTTTATGGTTATTTTCTATAAGAGGCTCTACTTAAGGAGATGGGTTTTTGGTGTCCTGCATTACTTCGATTTAAGGTAAACATGGATTCTTCTGTCCACCCTCAGAACCCTGTCCATTCCCTCTGGTTGTCACTAGTCTAGAGTTCAAAGACCTTGGAATTCCTTGACTATCCTGTCTGATTTTCATATATTCCCAGTCTCTGGGACCAGGCAGTGGTGGCAGATGTTTAAGTGAGCTGAAAAAACCTAATGCAGGCTACTCTGACCAGAGCTACCAAGTACCAAGTGGGCAGGTTCAAGGCAGCACCCAAGTGATATCAGCAGAACAGAACATCGGGTGGCCCGGTACTTGGGTGTGGTTTCCCATAGTGATAGCTAAATCCTCAGTGAAAGATTGTATGTATAGAAGTGCATGATACCGTTTATTATTTTGTTTAAATATTTCACGTGAGGCAGATAGACATTTCAAGAGGCAGAGTTTATGTACTGAAAAATTCTCTTAAAGGGAATATTTTCCATCCCTACAATGTCACCGCGTGTTCTTGCTGTACAAGGTAAGCATTTGCAGAAGTCTGACAAAGACCTTTGATCCAATGAGGAAGTTAGTAAAAGCAAGTTCTTTGTAACGGCCTTGAAGAAAAACCAGAATAATGCAGTTTGGTTATCTATTATTTGTTGTAAAATGTTAAAGGATTTGCAAGGCTTTCTGGCTTTCGCTACCTATATCACAAATCTGACTGTAACCAAAGGTTATATATAATGCGGCGTGGTGAATAATACATGCGGAGTGATAACAGGCTTTAAAAGGGAGAGAGAGAAGGTGGCTTTTAAGTACAGTGTGGCATTTCCCTTTCTGCTATGGTGATACATGATATAGTGCTCCTTGGTGTGCGAAATGTTATTGGTTGTCATAGCAATAGAACACCATCGAGGAGCAAGGAAGAAACAGGCTCTCTGAGCTGCTCCGCTGAAATAGAACTCTCATAACAGAATGATCATCGTTAACACTGTATTTACTGTCAGATAATGAAATCCACGCTACACCTTTTGTTTTATTCCTCAGTGGCAGTTCTGAGCGGCCCTGCAACCACACTGCCATTTGCATTATACACCCGAGCCTCTGTCTTGGCTGTGAGATTTGGACCGATAACTTTTGCTGCCTGTCTTTTTAAAGATAGCTTGTGTGTTTAATGTATCCTCGAACTCTTGTTGAGCCCCTGGCCCAAGCCCATAAGCTTTGGGATTTGAGCTTCTCCCCTCTGGAGCCCTGTAATTAGTTCCCCTTGATTCTCCTCCCTGTCGTATTACCCACCTCGGCCAGTTTTTAGTCTTTGTGTTCTGTCATCTTAGACCTTGAGCGAAGAGTCTTTGTGCAGAGCTGCTCGTCTTTACTTCGGTGCCTTGACTGACTGTTGGGGAGTTTGCTTAGGGCTGAGTCTCCAGTGCACCCATCCTGTCTTTCAAAGTGGGTTGCTGGGCAGGTCGGCCGCAGAGGCTCCTTCCTGAGGGCCAAGGCCAGGAGCACAACTGGTGTCTCAGTCTGCCATCTTTGCTACTTGTGGCTGCATCCAGCCTGTGGGGAAAGGCTGTGTGTGTGTGTGTGTGTGTGAGAGAGAGAGAGAGAGAGAGAGAGAGAGAGAGAGAGAGAGAGAGAGAGAGAGAGAGAGAGAGAGAGAGAGAGAGAGAGAGAGAGAGAGAGAGAGAGAGAGAGAGAGAGAGAGAGAGAGAGAGAGAGAGAGAGAGAGAGAGAGAGAGAGAGAGAGAGAGAGAGAGAGAGAGAGAGAGAGAGAGAGAGAGAGAGAGAGAGAGAGAGAGAGAGAGAGAGAGAGAGAGAGAGAGAGAGAGATGACAGCACTTTAGCTGCACCCGTCTGATCTGACAATGTGTTGTTTATTGTAAGTGCCAAGGAGTCTCCTGCTTCACTGTCAAAGTATAGCTTTCCAGTGTGTATAGCCTAGAGGCCTCTTTGCCCTGCACTCCAGCAAGCCCAGGGCTATCACTGTGTACCATATCCCATGGATCAAATGGAATATCCAGCAAACATAAGTTCATGGTAACTGTCTACATTGCTGGTACCCTTCTCAGGGCTTGGAGAATGTCAGCTGACCTAATGGGTTCAGCATCCCCATTTCCTAGATGTGTAAACTGAGTCACAGAGAAGTCAAACCATCTACTCTGAGCTATACCTAGCAAGAATAGCCCGCTCCAGGAGATAACTTTGAGAGCTCACTGGGTATGTGTTCCTGCATGTGGTGATGAGTGAAGACAGGCCATTTCCCCTTGGTGGGGCTAACACGGGTTTGGATTTAGAGCTAGAATTTCTCCATTGATGCCTGCCAAATATCCAAGAAGAGAGGGAGTTTCGTAGGGGAAGAAGGGGCTTTACAGGGAAATGGAAATGACTCAGCGTGTTAACTGAAGACCGCAGTGAGGCCGAATGAGCTTGCCCTATAGAAATCTTGATAACAGAGTGGAGTCTGAGCATGGTGGCAAAAGCTCCCTGTACTGGCCTCAGATACAAAGTCCAGAGTGGGAGTAGGGGCACAGTGGATGAGTTCAACCCTCGTCTTAAAGACCAGGAGATTGGGCCACCCTATGTGTGCAAAAATCAGACATGTGCAAGGACACTTACCCATAGCATTCCCCATGAAAGAAAAAAGTTGGAAACAACCTAGTCTGGGACCAAGAGATCACTGGAATGAGCTGACGTTTCCATGTGATGTGGAAATGAAAAGGCATGAGCCATATACCCTCCTCCATTCCCAGATGAGTGGATACCAAGACCCATGGTTCAGTGGGGATAAAACAAGTCACAAAATAGAAGTATGTCTCCATTTATGGAGAACACTCACACAGTTGACATTAGTCTGTGCCTGCGTGGGGGGGGGGTGCACAAACACATATGAATGCAGACACATGGAAGCCAGAGATCAATCTTATATGCCATCCTCCTTGGTTATTATGGACAGGGTCTCTCTCTCATCAGGACATGGGACTCATCTATTGTGGTTGAGTGACTTTGCAGTGAGCCCCAAGGATCCTGTTCTGCCTGCCTCCCCAGCACTGGGGTTACAAGCACATGCCACCATGCCCAGTTTTTCATATGGGTGACGATGCTGGGAATGAAATTCAGGTCTTCATGTTTGCAAGGTCAGCATTTTACTGAACTGAGCCATCTCCCTTGACACTATAGTTTGAAACAGCACAGGTGCCTGTGTGTTTCTTGGGGTAAGAGACAAGGAGATAGGATTAGATGATCTGTTTTGCAATGGCTTAGTTTTCACAATAAGTGAAGCACTGCATTCAAGGCTTTAAAATCAAGTGTAATGAAAGTCCATGTGTTGACTGGTGTAGTTGTACTTGCTGAGTTGAAGAGACAGAAGGAGTCAGAGCTGAGGCTCCCGATCCCAGGGCCCAGCTAGGTATCCAGGCTCTGCACAGACAGGGACCAGCACTGATGCAGAGCCCTGCAACCAGCCGCGTGTTGCCAGGGGATCCAGGAGTATAACAATGTCAATGAACAAACCAGGGTTTGGTGTCAGGAAGAGGGGGGGAAAAGGCTCCAATTCCTGATAGCATCAGTATTCCAAGACAGAATCCCAGGCTGGAGAAGGGCACAAATGGTGTCCTTCGATAGCAAATAGAATACACATGTCAGGCTGGGTTGGTGGCTTATGCCTTTAATCCCAGCACTGGAGAGGCAGAGGGAGGTGGATCTCTGTGAGTTTGAGACCAGCCAGATCTACAAAGCAAGTTCCAGGACAGCCTCCAAAACAATACAGAGAAACCCTGTCTCGAAAAACCAAAAAAAAAAAAAAAGAATACACATGTCAGGCTTATTTTTGCCTAAGAGTAGCCGAGGGCTGGGGATGCTGCAGGCTCAGCACAGAGGAGAGTCCCCTACGAAGAGGGTCAGGGCCACTTCCAAAGTTTCAGGGCAGCCTTGGCTACCTCCCTTTCAGCTTAATTGTGTTTCATTGGTGAGAGTGGAAAGCTAACATTTCTAAGGAATGGCTAAAGCTAAAATCTCTTCAATATATTTTTATTTTACAAAGACAAACAGCCCTCAATTTTCAACCATCATCCTGTGACCCTAGGGTATGTTTTGGTCCCCTTTGGAGAAGAAATGAAGTCCAGAGAGGTAAAGTGGCTTGCACAGCATCGCACAGCATCTGAATGGTGGTTTAGAATGAGCCCAGCCACCAAGTGCTGACCCTGGTGATATGTTGATACTGTCTGACTAGCAAGTCTGGCTGGGGAGTCAGAGAACACAGGCACCCCTAACTATGACCCCTGACCTTTTCTTACTACAACTGGTCCTTTTCTGAGACTCTTCCAGGCCAGCCGCATCCCTTGTGAGCTCAGGATCACATGTAAGATGAGTAAAGGCATCCTTTGGAGAAAACTGGTGAAGCATAGGTCCCAGTTGGGGGAGGGGAGACACAAGAAATACTAACGTCAGCACTCTTACACCCCCACCCAGGGCCTCTGGTTTGGTTGTGGGGCAATAAGGATCAGGGAAGCTACTGCTAGCTATGCCCCATGATGGGAAACACCCAGGAGGTGAGGTTGTTTGAGACATTTGCATTACATAGTATACCCACCTTCCTGAGGGAGAAGAGGGGCTGTCAAATCAATGGAGACAGAGTAGAAAGCACCTGTGAGGACAGCCAGTGGCCCAATGGGCGACCAAGCTGCTCCCCTAGCTGCTGGTCCTCTGGTGGGGCTTGCAGGCCACCAGAGCCATTCTAAGTGGGCTGATGAGAAGTTGCTGGCCTGTTGGGAAGGTGAAGGACCAGGGTGATGGGTACCAGGAGCCATTTCATCCTCAGGCATGCCCAACAGTTATCACATCCCCCAGTGGTCTGGCCTGCACGCACAAATGCTACTGCCAGGCTCGGGGTCTTGGTTTCAGTCTGTCTTTGTCTCTGCGTGTGTCTGTCTCTGTCTCTCTCTCTTTCTCACACATGTGTGTACATGTGTGTGTGAGCGCGTGCGTGTCTTGGTCCAGTTTATTCTCCTGGCTGTCACAAAGCAGAAATTACACCAAGTAGCCACTTTCTTCCTGGGTCCCACAGAAAACAAACCAGGCTTCCAGAAAATGCCTGTAATTTCTTCTAAAGACCAGAATTCTTGTGTGTGCGGCCCCGCCCCCCAATCCTAGCCCAAGCCAGAGTCTCCTACCTTCTTCAAAGGGGGAGCACTCAGTCAGTCCTGGTCAGATACATTCTACCCGAGGGTATAAAATTAATTTAGAAATGACATTTTAAGTAGTGGAAGCCGTTGATGCAGCAGAGCAAATGGCTCTGCTTCTGAAAGTCGGCAATCAAACAAGAAACTGTGTGTGTGTGTCTGTAAGAAGTCAGCCTGCTCACTGGGAGAGAGCATTGGATTTCTGGTCTCCCTCCCCCACCCAAAAAATCTAACTCTGAAGAAATGGAGCACGAAGGTATTTGGAAGAGGAGGAGGGGGTGTGATTGTCTCATGGAGACTAGCTCTCAGATTTGCACAGCAGCACTTGTTTTAAACTGTAACCCAGAAAAGAAAAATTGGATGCCTTCACCCAACAGAGTCCCTGAACTGAACTTAATGCAAGCCTGAATAACTAGTTTGGATTTTGAAAGATAGAAGACCCTGCCCATTGCTGACTACGGTTTAATTGCATAATGAGGTGACCAGTCCTGTTTTTATCTGATTTAGACGCCTTGCAAAATAAGCTTCCCGGAGTCTCTACCACCCTTGCCTCACAGGCCATCTTTCCATCAACCGTCTACCCGAGACTTCTGTTAACTCCATATGTTTACTGTACAAAATGATGGCTTCCAGAAAGGCTCATTCATTCATTTGTTGTTGTTGTTGTTGTTGTTAATGGTTTTTTAAAACTGTCCTGTGGCCCAGGCTGACTTAGAACCCACTATACAGGGATAACCTTGAACTCTTGGCCTTGCTGCCTCTGGCTTTTACTGTGCTGAGGACCGAAGCCCAGGACTTCAAACTTGCTAGGCAAGCAAGCACGCTACCAACTGAGCTACATCCCCGGCCCCATGAAGATGTTTTCTTTCAAGTCTATCATGGCCAGTGGCCACATTCACCCTCTTTATCCTCTTGCCCCCCCCCGCCCCCACTTCCCTGTCCTGCTAGCCTCCTTTCCCCAAGTAGTCCCTCTTCTATATTCATGCAGCCGTGTGTGGATGCATGTATATAAAACCTATGTTCTGCATGTGAAAGAAAACATGAGGTATTTGTCGTCCTGAGTCTGGGCTATTTCTCTAATTCTCCCTTTCTCAAGAGACTCTTTACCCAGGATCACGTCCGGAACCAGGCCCTGTGCTACACATCAGAAAATGGAACCCCGTGGCTCCCAAGGAGCAGGTTGCAGCTTGTATTTCTTCTGAGTAACTATGCCATGTAGCTAGACGGTGTTCGTTTACCTGATTTAGTTCCTACTGGGCTGGGAGGGGGAAACGAATTGGACAAAGTGAAGAAAATAAGGTTGGCTCCCATCAAATCTAACCACCTCCCCGGTCAAGTACAATCTGAGGAGCTCTGGGTGGGTGAAGGGCCCGCCTGGAGAGAACCTTTAACAGTCTCCACCTTTTCATGGTCATAATTGAGTGAAGAGTCTCACCCGCTTGACTCACAACAGCTTCCATTTGCTCCCTCCCTTCGCCCCAAAGCTAACAAAATAGGCGGGTTCCCAATTTGGAGCTGGCTGGTGGAAGCCCAGGCCTTTGTTTGCTGTGGAGTTGTCTGGGCAGCAGAGCAAAGAGACATAAAGAGATTAGCTAAACCAGAAGGCCCAGAAAAGGATGGCCCTCCCATCCAGGCCAAGAGGGGATCCTGGATTGGGTAGAGGAAGCTGAGGCCTCTCCCCAGCAAACTTATGTCCCAAACCTTGTCCCTCCTAAGATAGACCAGAGGATGTGACCCTGAATGATAGCATGTCCACTTTCAAGATTCATCAGCCCCCTTACTGCAGATAAAGAAATTCCCTCATTTAGCAGATAAGGAAATAGAGGCCATTTGTGTTGGGTAACCTGCCAGGACCTGTTGGTTGATAATCAGAAAGATACGTCATCAAAGTGCGGAGAGAATGTGCGTTGATTTATTTCATCTTTAACGATTTTCTAACTTCCTGAGAAAGGTTTTCCCCATTTTGGTTTGCATGTTTGCTCAATTTTTTTTTTAAATCTTCAGGGATCCCTGGAAGTGCAGCACGTGGTAACAACATGCATGACGGTACCGTCTGTGATTATGTTGCGTATACTTGTTAGTGTGGGAGTATGAACCTGTGCTTCCAGGTGCACATATGTACACATGTGTGTGGAGTCCAGAGGCCGGCCAGTGTCAGGTGTCTGTCCCTGGTGGCTCAGAGTTTCACACTGAACCTGGAACTCACAGTTGTAGTTGGACTGGCCTTAGAGGTCCGCCTGGGGTCCTCCTGCCCCTGAGCCTCCAAAGACAGGGTTATAGACGCACACCACCACATCCAGCTTTTTGCCTGGGTTCTAGTGATCCAACCTCGGAACCTTGTGATGATTTGTTGACCACTTTGCTGACCGAGTCATCTCCCCAGTGCAGGACCATCTCTCTGGTGTCCAAATAACAAACATGTTAGGGTTGGGTCCCCACATGAATTCTAGGTAGATACGTTTACTCAAAAGCCTCACTCCGTGCCGCTACATGTGAAAATTTCACAAGGCATCGTGTTTCCTGTCACCAAGAGGAGAATATGCTGTCCTCTTACACTGGCAGCCTCAGGAAGGAGACCAAACCTCTGCTGAGTGAGTCTAAACCCAGCTCCGTTCCGTGTGCCTACCTCTCATAGAGCTGCATGTGACTTCCAGACCTGTCCCAGAAAACACACAAATGCCTCATGTCTCCATGCAGGTCCCACCAAACCTCTTTGAACCATCTTCCGCTTCTCTCATTAGCATTGGGTCTGCACCAGTGCTGAGGAGAAGTCTATGGAGGTGAGAACTCTCCAAACCTGTGAGGGAACACAGTCCCCACGGCTACCCGCGGAAAAGGACTAGTGAGGTCTTTTCTACCTCAGTAAATGTGGCAAAGATGACCTGGGTAGACCAGACATGAACATGGTGGCAGCAGTGAGCTTATGCCCAAGTTTAATATCCAGCATTGCTTCCAGTTTGTGCTCTAAGAGAATGGTTTGTGTACAGTGATGTTGGCTGACTTAATGGGACAGCATATGATGAAAAGTATTTATACTTTTAAAAAGAATCAAATTAATTTTTCAGGTGTTTTTGTTTGTTTGGGGTTTTTTGTGGTTTTTTGTTTTTGTTTTTGGTCTTTTGAAACAGGGTTTCTCTGTTTAATAGCCCTGACTATCCTGGAACTCTCTTTATAGACCAGGCCAGCCTTGAACTCACAGAGACCCACCTGCCTCTGCCTCTTGAGTGCTGGGATTAAAGGCATGTGCCACCATCTACCATGCCGGACATAAATTTACTTATACGTATATACAGGGACACAAATGGAGGTCAAGGATGACTTAGGGCTACTTGTCTCCCACTATGTAGGGACTAGAAATCAAACTCAAATCATCAGGCTGGAAGGCAAACCCTTTACCCTCTGAACCATCTTCTCCACCCCAGATTAAATTTTTTTGGTGAAATGGAATCAATAATTTAATCCATCTTGGACTCATTAGCTATCCTTTTTGTTGTTGTTGTTTGTTTTTTGCAAAGTGCTTAGAGAAAATAGGCAGCTATATATTGTGGAGAAATATATATAAATTGTGTTCTGCAGCACCAAATGCACAGTTTCTTTGGAGAATGAAATGAAAAACAGGATGAGTAGAACACTCCACTCCAAAGATAGCAGACTTTGCGATACGGATGGAATGTTTCCCATACTCTTCCTGCTCCTTCCTTCCCTCCTTCCCTCCTCCCTCCCTCCCTCCCTCCCTTCCTTCCTTCCTTCCTTCCTTCCTTCCTTCCTTCCTTCCCTCCTTCCCTCCTCCCTCCCTTCCTTCCTTCCTTCCTTCCTTCCTTCCTTCCTTCCTTCCTTCCTTCCTTCCTAAATCTTGCTGTGTAGCCCAGGCTGTCTCTGAACTTGCAACAATTCTTTTATTTACCTATTTTTGATTTTCTCTGTGTAGCCCTGGCTGTCCTGGAACTCTCTAGGGTAGGCCAGGCTGGCCTCAAACTCAGAGGTCCACCTGTCTCTGCTCCCCTAGTGTAGGGACTAAAGGCATGTGCCACCATGCCTGGCATGTTTTACTTTTAAAACCTGATCTCTTTTGATTGCCAAAGGGTGGGACGACCCAATAATACTGCTGCTGCTGCTGTCATTTACTTATTAATTGTGCACACATACTCAGTGCGCACATGCCGCAGCGCATGTGCGTGGACGGAAGTTTCTTTCCCGCCCAGCCCCACAGCCGTTTGCATTACCTGTAAGCCACAGCCTTGTGGCAGTACAGTTTAATAGAAATGGGTTAACAATTAAGAGAGAGCTAACCTATAAGAAGCCCGAGCCATCGGCCAGTTTATAATTAATATAAGCCTCTATGTATTTATTTGGGGTAAACAGCTGTGGGACTGGGTGGGAAAGAAGCTTCCATCCGCACAGGTGTCAGAGGACAACTCTGTTGAGGCAAGGCCTCTCTTGTTTATGCCGCTGTGCTAAATACTGAGGCAAACTGACCCAGGACAATCATGCTGTCTCCGTCTTCCATATCTCCATAGGAGTGGGCAGACTACAGAAGTCTCCTACAGCATCTGACTTTTTGTGTGCATTCCAGGGGTCCAAACACAGTCATCAGACTTGACTGTGCAAGAGCTTGCTTTCCCACTGAGTCATTTCCCCAGTCCAGTGTCCTTTTTTAACCCTTCTTTCACCAGGTACCACTTAATGAACAAATGGAGTGTGCACTTGAGTCCCGAACTCCTAATTGCAATGGAGAAGGATGGTGTTTGATCTGTGACTGCCTGTCACTTTAACCCTTGGGACCGACATAGTGGGTGCTCCTTTACTGAACAGCAAGCAAAGCCTGGGGGTCGGGGGCACATGGCCATGATGACAGCAAAACCCTCCTTTTAATAGGACTGTGAGAGTGGCAGTCTGCTGGATAATGTGTGGAGCCCGAGCCCAGGGACCATAGCAAGCTAGCATGTGATCACAGAATCCTTGCCATGTGTGGCATTAGACTTCTCGGCCAGTGAATGGCATGAAAATAGTTAATATAAATTTGAGAATTTGCCTGTCTAAAAGTTCCCCTTACCTATCTCAGTGGTTGTACTCCTCCTGGGCACTTGATCTACAGTTTGCATTGGTGGCCATGTGGGGAGCAGGCTTTGAGATGCAAATGAACTGGTCTCAATTAAACGCCTTTGTTGTGGTGCATTTACACAGAGCCCTTTGCTTTCTCTTACTGAACCAAAAGAAAACAGTACTAGGGTAGTATATCTCACTAGTGACATGCCTATAGAAGCAGTGAGGCAATTATTCCTCTATTTAAACTCTAGTTTAGGACACCTCTGAGTAGTGGTTTTATTTCTCTTTACTGAATGAAGCTTTTACAAATACAGAAAGCCATCATTTACTCCCAGGCAGTTCTATTCAGAGAGAAGTGTATGGATAAAAACTGTATTTCTTGGGACCATTTGTTCGAAGTTCATGCCTCCAAGCGGGACCCACCTCCGGTCTGGGTTTGGATGTTGGTAGGATTTGTCTGTTACCCAACTTGGGAATCTCCCGTCTCTCTTTTTAGCTGGGTAGAGGCTAGCGAGTCCTACGCTATCTCATTTTTTTCAATTTTCCAAGCGCTTAGCTGAAGATTTAAAGCACTGTGGAAAGAGGTGGGCTATATTTGGCTTGTGTAAAGGGCTACTAGTAAAGGTGAGGGTGCAGATTCCCCTAAGAAGGAAAGGCTTGGGAGCCCAGGTGGGCTCCTTAACAGAAACTAAATTAACTGTGTTGGGTTTGTGCACTCAAAGACACACTCTAAATGGTCTTTTGGATTTCCTGCCATCTCATTTGTACTTGTGGGATACTCGACCCAAAGCATTTTCCAGGTATCTCTGGGAGGCATCCTGCTGTAGGGAAGAGAGCATTCTGGTCTTCTTCCACAGGGCTGGCTAGGATGGACAGTCTTCAAGGTTTAGGGTGGTTCCTATTTCCTATGTACTGGTGGAGACAGCCAGCTGACTCGTCAAGGGTCTTTCTCCTTACCTGGGCCTATCTCATCCTTGTCATCAGTAACATGTTTCAGAGTGGTCCTTCACCCCACAAACTCAGTGTCTCTGCCCAGAGCTGAGAGCTGTCAGTCCATCTGAAAACCCGGATGCATTTGGTTTCCTGTGGAATGTTTTGTTCAGTAGCATGGTTTGGGCTAAGCTTAGATCTATGGCTGGATGGGGGTTCATAGGGTATAATAAACTAATGATAAATTGGCATTTTTAAGTGACCTAGAACCTCCATGGCAACTTTTACAAAGATGCCCAGCCGAAAAGCTGATCAGAAATTGATCTTTTCAACTTGGTCATTTCATGGGTAATTATATGGTAGAGGCACAGTAATTACTGGCATATTAATTTGAACGGCTGTTTTGGCCTTTGCCCCATGGCCTGAGATGATGGTATCAAGGCTGTGGCTTAGTCTGTGGCTATTTAAAGGAAAATATTTCTCAATGAAAAAGGATAATTAGGAAACCCCACATAGACCCCACGTTTGCTCCCCAGGGAATAAGTGTAGATGCTTGACCTTAGAAGTTTCTGGGGTGGCATTGGCTTTCCATGGTGGTAAGGCCATTGGGTAGAGGCCGAATCCTCAGTGTTTGTACTTTCCATCGTGGAGGCCAGGCTGTCACCAGAGGTCAATGTGGATACTATGGTCACATTTTAGAAAGAGAGCCATAATTATGACTTCTAATTATGTATAGTTATGCCTACAGAGTTAAATGTAAGGGCACCTCCTGCTTGGAATTATAAGTTAATTGCCTACAGGGGTCAGAAGGGTACTAACATCTGTCCCCTCCCCGCTCTGTCCTCCCTCCCAGACCTAAGCAGACAGCCATGACCTTGGGCCTGCTGGGCTCATCCTGCTGTTTGACTATCAACTTTAACCCCTGGCTAGCTCTATACTACAGGTGAGGGTCACATTTAACTCCTGTTCTCAGGGAATAGTAAAATCTGAGCGAGTCATGACCCGGCCTGCCTTCCCCAGTAGCCTCCTTACCATACAGAATCACCTGGACTTTCATGTCATGGGCCTCATTATTGTTGAGAAAGAGCATTGCTTACCTCTGAACAGGTAGTCTAGTATTTTATTTTTGTTATTGTTGGTGTGTAATGTGAAGGGAGAGAGAGAGAGAAAGACTTGCCTTCATGCTCATCTGTTTAGATTTATATTTGTTTCTGATCTTTTAAATAAGATGCCCCAAACCGGATTTGGACAACCATGGTTTCATAGTCAGTTCTTCTGGGATCCCGACTTCACACTAGGAGCACGTGTACCCCGGAACATCAACTTTCAGGTTTTGAGCCTTATTTCCTCTGGCTCCCACACTAGCCAGTGTCAAGCTAAGATGGATTCATTCCTCCTCGAAAAGTGGCTTTGCACATAATACCCGTTTTGGAGCCAGAGCTAATGAAGATGCCCTGCTCGTGGGATTACTGTTTCAGAGGCCGTGAGCCCTGCTCCTCTGCTCCTCCCAGGGGAGGCCAGGAACTCCGAGCACTTTACAAAAGGAGGAAGTGGTTTCTGGGGTAGGGACCAGGCAATAACTGGTCTTCCAGTAAATGTGGAGTCTGTTGGTTGGGGCAATCGGGAACTGGGCAGTCAAGCTGGCTTCATGGAGGGGGCAAGCAGGCTGAGGACAGGTACCCTACCTGCCCCTTAGTTGCCCAGCTATCTGGCACTCTGGTTGTCCCACCAGGTTTCTGTTCTCATCTCAAGTGTCCTTCCGGTTGGTTGCCTTTGGCTTATGAACTTGGCATGTCTTTCCTCCCAGATATTGAGGCAAGTAGTCTGAGAGAGCTTCAGAGCTCTTGTCCCTGTATCTGTCCCTGGCCCCACAGGAAGCCTGCTTGCGCCAGAGGCTCTAGCCGTAGCCCTAGTTGAAAAACCAAATAACTACCAGTAAGCAAGAGGTTTTCAAAGCAGAGACTCCAAGCCCAGTAGGCAGCTCATGGACTCCGCTCCTCTTCCCATGGCCCATGGGACAAAATCCTTACCTATGCCAAGTCCCTTGCCATCTTTGTCCTTGTCTTCAAGTCTAGAAGCTTAGATTGTTTTGTACAATCAGGCTGAGCTCATTTGACTGCTGGGCAGCTGGTAGAAAGACATCTGTCAGTTAGTCAAAGACTCTTCAGAGGCAAGCATTCGTGAAATTTAGAGCACCAGATGAAAGGTGTTTAGTGATCATCTGAACAAAAACTGTAGGCGCCGTGCTAGCTTGATTTGGAAGCAGGTTCAGCAAAATAGATAGTGTGGCTTGTGAGACCTTAGACATGGAGCTCGGAAGATGCCCGTGGTAAGGTCCGTCCTGCTTCCCAGAGAGAATGGAAGTGTGGGGACATCTCCCTGGAGATTACTGCCATGCTGTTTTGTTTTCTAGCAGAGAAACGGCAGCAGTGACAGTGTCTGGCCCAGACAGCACCGGTGGCCCCGAGATCCTCCAGCCCAGATACCTCCATGCCACCCTAGAGATGGGTCGTGTGGACCTAGAGAGACCACAGCCCCGGCATCTGATTTCCAGGCCAGGATGCAATCTGAGCTCGCTTCTGACCATCCATGGCTTCATCCCAGCACCCTTTACCACGGGGAAACAGTTAGGGGTAATAAGTGGGTTTGGTTGGCACAAATGAGAAAGTGGCTTTGGCCTGGGGAGTCCCTTAGATAAATGTTTAGCTTTCAGAGTTCATGGCGATGCTACCCCTTGAACCCAGCCAGTTCTCTCCTTTAGATTTCCCTGGCCAGGCTTTAATCTGAGAAGGGCTTAGAAGATGTGGAAAATGAACCTCCTAACAGCTAAACTGCAGATGTGGCTCACACAATCCTTGCTACAGATTCTTTCTGCTCTAGCAGCTGGCTGTTAGTTTCGATGATTTATTGTTGGTCTTCGACGTGTCACATGTCTTCAGAGCCACAGTGTTTGAGTGCTACTTTGGATACACATCCTGTGTGAAGAAAGGGATTCAGAGGACCTCGATCTCTCTGGGTCTCAGATGCCACCTCTGAGATGACACTAGTGTGGCAAGGATGGAGGTATTCTCCGTGCCTCTGAGTCTCTCTGAACCCCAGAGACAACCTCTTGGCGGCCCTTTAATATGTTTAAATTTATATAATTTTGTGTATGTGTGCATGTATTTTTACCTGTCTGCGTGTATCACACAGCACGTGTATTGCGGCCAGAGGACATCTTTCAAGAGGTGGTCTCTCCCTCCAGCTCGTTGAGGCAGGGTCTGTGTTGTCTCTGCTCCAGGTTACGCCAGGCTAGTTTGCCCCTTGAGCTTCTAGATCATTCTTCTGTCTCTGCCTTTCATCTCACCATGCAAGTGCTGGGACTGCCGATGGCTTACTCAGCTAACACTTTTGACCTCCAAGCAATACACACACACACACACACACCTGGCATTATCTGGTCAAGGTATCACTGTGTAGTCATGATCAGCCTGGAGTTTTCTATGTAGATCATACTGGCCTCAAACGCATGGACAATCCCCCTTGCTTTTGTTATCCCAAGTGGCGGGCTAACAACATGCCCGGATGCCTGAGAGGTCTAAAGTGCTCAGCACTGGAGCTAGAGGCCTATGTTAGCAATCCATCTGCCCTGGAGTCCTTTCTGTTGATGTGCTCCTGCGGTGCTCTGTGTCCATCCCATCATGAACACAATGTTTGACGTCACGCCCCCACATTGGCGTCTGTGGGAGGCTTTGTATTGACCCAGAGCGGGTCATCCTGCTTTCCCTACCCCATGTCTCTGCTGTGAATCCTTCCGTTTCTGTGCATGTAGATCCTGCTTCTTCCTGTTTCCCCTGGTACTCCCCACTCTGGGCTTCTGTCTTCATAACAGGGGAAAGCAGAAGTACCCATGGCAAATGACATCACCTGAGCCCACAGCGCTGCCGCCCTCTTCTGCTGTGGACCAGATCACTTGCAGCTCTTTTAGATACCCTGATTGATTGCAACAGCAGTCAAAGCTGCAAATGTAGACATCCTATTTCTCTCTCTCAGGGATTTTGCTAAGGCAAAGAGGAGGCAGGGATCATCAACAGGGTGAATTTTTGTGTGGTTTGACATGTTCTATTTAAGACAGTGGTTCAAAAGTTCCATTTCTTGGCTTGTAGCACATGTACATGCTAACTCAGCCTCTGTCTCTGTCTCTCTCTCTCTCTCTCTCTCTCTTTCTCTCTCTCTCGTTATGTATTGGATACTGCTTTATCCTGCACACCATAGTGTTAATAAGCACCATCCTACCTAATGTTTCCAGACATCACCATATGTTCTTGAGCATGGACGGCCAGGGTGGGGGTAGGGATCGCCCCCAGTTGAGAGGCTCTGACTCAGTCAGAAGGGCTTTGCCTAAGTGAAACCGAGCAGATCTACTCAGTCCCCAGGAAGAGCACCACATCCTGGAGCGTTTTATTGCTTGTTTCTTCACGCTCTAGTGCTTCTTAGCCCTAAGAGTTGATGGGGTCCTTTTTTCTTCATATTAACATATCAAAGCTGACACTGGCCTTCATGGTCTCCCAGCATCCCTCAGAACCCTACCTGTTAAAGGTCCTCTTGGCTGGCATGCCCCATCCCTACCCGAAACTCTACAGTCCAGGGCCTGGGCTGCCTTTCCCAGCTCTTCCTCATACAGCCCAGCCTCTTCTCCTCAACCCGTACCTAGAAGGGTCATGTCCTCCTTTTTATTTCTTTTTCTTTTTTTCCATGCACTTACCTTCCTCTGGGTTTTCTGGGGTCACATTCACAGTCTCTCGCTTTGTGTTCCTGCTGCAAGGAGTCTGCTCTTCCCTATGCATATGCAGTACAAACTGGAGTCCCTGTCACTAGGAACTGTGATTCCACTGCCCATTCAGAGCCTTGCGCCCAGGTACCATTCCCAGCTGAGGGCTGAGTTCCACCTGAGCAGCGGGAAGATAAAGTCATCCATTCATTTATCCTGCATGTGCTTATCTCCACGTTGTTAGGTTCCAAGTATCATCGTAGGTGCTGAGACTACAACAAGGAAGAGCGCCCCCCCAGCCCACTCACTTTGTAGGAAGAAGCATCATAGGATGTCAGCGTTTACATCTGCTTGTCCGTACCTGCACTCTCATATCCAGATGTGTGCCCCCCCGCATGTGTTAAGTCTTTTGATCCGTTAGATAATATTATATCACCACGTAAAACACCTGAGGTGTGAGGAGGAGCAGGGAAGAACACATTCACTGTGTGAAAGATCAAATGATTTCCAGAAGTGACCGTAATCCCCCAGGTTTCCATCTGAAAAATGCGTTGCTGTTGTAATTTCGGTAGGTCTGTCAGCTCTGAGCCGCGTTTTTTGAAAGTGAGGACTAAGCTAGGCCTTCCTATTGACCTTCGTATTCTGAGGTTGCTTAAACACATAGTTTTTCCAGGAACTTCTGTCTGGTACCCAACACAGGTCACACCAAGAACCCACAAAACGCCTGTCCCTACCGGCCACAGCTTTGCAAGCAGCGGTACCTTCTCCCAGCCTTGGTAAGACTGTCCTCTGCTTCCAGAGGCTTTAGAGCAGACGTCCCATCTGGAAGGTGTCCCTAGGAGTCCATAGTTTTGTCAGCCATGAATCAGAAAGGGAAAAAGATATCAAGTGATGTTATAGAAAGCTAGAAAAATGTGGAAGCTGGCACCAACTCTGGCTCCTCTCATATCTGCAATCACCCGCACCGTTTTAAAATGGGGGAGGTCAGACCCAGCAACATGAAGGTTCCGTGTTAACTAGCAGCAGATCCAGGACTTGAACCTGGTAATCTTCCTACCTCATCTGTCTGGTGCTTTCCCCCATCCTGCCCACAGAGGAAAGCCTCCACTACTCCCAAACGGACCCTTCTCCACGTGCTGGGAAAGCAAGATTCAACATCACCCTAATCCAAGTAGCTGAATCACTAGTGGCAGAAGCTTAGAAGCATGCTTTTCTCACTGGCATGATTCGGCTTGTGTGTACATTCAAGAAAAAGAGGGTTTGCAAACAAGCTATGCCACCCCGTACTCCAGAGAAGAGGCAGTGTGATAAGATAACCACATCAAAGATAAAAATTGAAATGGGCCACTGGGAACCAGTTCAGAGAAGTAACACTGTTGCCAAAGCATAATCAAGGAGGGATTCTTTCAATACAGGGCTTGAGATTGGCTCTGCATGGATGATGGTCAGAACTCTATTAGGCACCAGTGATAGCATGCTGGGCACCATACTGAATTAACCTATAGTAAATAGCTTAGTTCCCTGTAGCAGGATGCAGAGCTAGCATCTATTGGGGAGAATCCTTCATCTCAAAATAAAATGTCATGCTGTTTTAGTCTTCAGGACCCCTTTGCTTCACTGTGACTTTCCAGATACAACAGGAATGTTATTCCCTCTGGTGAGGTTTTCATGAGTCCTGAACAAAATACCATCACCTTTTCTTAGACTGATAAAAGGAAGCCCCTCACCTCACCTTCAGCAACCCAGGGAAAATACTGCATAGTCCACCCGCTTCTCTCCTTCCTTAGCTCTCTTCTCGTGGAATCAGGTGTTCCCCAGAAGCACAAGAATCCTCAAACTCCCTAATGGCTCCGCTGTTCTCAAAAATGTTTCCAAGTCACCCCAAATGGATGTTTCCATCAAAAAGTGTCTGGGCTTCAGGTGATTGATTTTATTGAATGCAAACCAGAGGGGAAAATCTATGAAAGCCTTAAGTGCATTATTAAGACAGCCTGTCACCTAAGGGGACCAGTGAGGCTGATCCCCAGAGAGGCAGAGGTTGGTAGAGGAAGGGCGGAGTGGAACTGGCCGTCACTAAAGGCACAAGAGTGGTAAAAGGAGCCATGCTGGGTAAGGGCAGTGGGAATCAGGCTGTAAGAGGCAGCATGTTCAGGGGCCTGGGATTCGTGGGGTGGAGCTCGAGCTCTGGGCAGATTCCATAATCATCTCAGATGCCCCATCTCTCTTCTTATAAAGCCATCTTCTAAGAAGAAAAGAGTGTCAGTACAATGAGGTGGTTTTCTCCGCACAAAGCAGTCACTGCAAAAACTACCAATGTTAACAAAAGGTTGCTGAGATCTATTATTAAGTGAAAAGAAATTAAGCTGCAGCCAACTTTTTTTGCAGGTATTTTGGTTGCCCCTTTACAGCAGGAGATTCATTCTAAGACCCTCAGTGAGTGCCTGAATCTACAGCTATCTCCAACTCATACACACATGCATATGTGTGTGTACACACCCAATGCTTACAGTGGAACCTACTGCCTTTGATAAAGTTTATATTATAAATTAGGTCAGTGGATGGACACAATAACAAATATTAAAATAATCTATTTGGGTCAACTTAATATTTTCAGGCTGAAACCACACACACAAAGCCACAGCTCAGGGGGAAATGTTCTAAACCAATGGTTCTCAACCTTCTTAATGTTGTGACTCTTTATGTTGTGGTGACCCCACACACACAACAATGAAATTACTTCATCGCTTCTTCATAACTGTTAGTTTTGATACTGTTATGAATTTAATGTAAACATCTGATATGCAGATGTTTGTGATGACTTCAATGAAAGGGCCATTCGATCCCTAAAGGGGTTGGGACCCCCAGTTTGGGAACCAGAGCTCTAAACCTATATTTGAAAAATAGATTCATGTGTTTGAGTGTAAATACATGTTCATGTCCCTGTGACTACACATAAATACTTGTTTGTGCATAGACAGTTTCCAGATGCTAACATGTGTGTGAGTCTTGAACAGGTCTGTGGGGAAGACGTTTACTTCTCAGTCATAACCACCTGGTTTGTGTGTTTTATACTGCCTGAGTGTTCCTTCCATTCATTGTTAGATAGGAATGAAAGCTAACGTTTCCTGGAGAGATCCTGAAGACTTGTGGCTGTCACACTGGGACAGGGATTCCGTGACAGGCATTGTAGCAGAGCCCAGGATTCATTGCAATAGACACGTATCCAGCAAAGGCTTCTCTGGGGCTGCATAGTATTCAGACTATTGATTTGTGCAATGACAGAAGTCTCTGACAGAGTATACTAGACAAGGAAGGAGATGCAGTTGGATGCTATCATTTTTATTTACCCGTGAGTGTGGGCATTGGACCCAGATAATATTATACTTGGTGAACTAATAAATGGAAACAAAAAAAGATGCCATTTAGCAAAATATCTCAACTTTGAGCTGTATAAGAACATATTAGTAAAATGGGTCTCAGAAAAAGTAAAGACTCTATTGAAATATAGTATTGAAAAACTGAGTAAGTTATGAACTTCAAAGAATACATATGTATGTGTGCCACGTGTCTGAATAAGTTGCACAACCCAATTTAAAAGTGGGTAAAAGACTTAAAGTTTTCCCAAAAGACGTTACACAAAGAGCCTTTAACACATGGAGAAATACAACATAATTTGTCATTAGTAAAATACAAACTTAAAACCACACTGAAACACCATTGCATAGTCACTAAATGGCTAACAGTTTTAAGTGCTGACAAAATACGAACCAACTAGAACTCATTCTTTGTACAATATCTATAGAGTCCCCTATGTTAAACATTCCTACCAACAATTACTCAAGGAAAAACAAAACATGTCCCAGAAGTTAGATGTAAGCATTCACAGTAGCTTTTCTTATGGTACACAAAACTAGGAATAAGACACATGTCACTCTACAAGAGAATGGATAAACAAATGGCGTTGTATCCACACAGTGGAATACTACTCAACAGTAACCTAGCCATAAGGAATGAACTCCAAACACCACAGATGAACTGCAGAAAGCAAATCCCCAGTTTCTTGGAACACATGGTTATATACCTGAAACTCTGGGGGAAGGGGGGCAGGAATGGTTTTCCCTGTTGTGTTCGTCTTGACTGAGGTCATTGTAATTTGGGTACAAATGTGTAAACACACCATGATTTCATTGCATACAAGCTATCTCTTCATACAGTTAATCCTTTTAGGAGGAGGCACTCACTGTAGCCACCTGGAGAAGGGCCAACACCATGGATTCCAGTGTACATGGTCGCATACCATTGTGTAGTTACTGTTTTTAGATAGTGGCTTGGGGGCAAGAATCCTACGTCCTGGTCTTCATTCAGGACTTAGGAGCATCAGGTCCTTTCAGAAAGAAGACAGGCTACAGGCATGTGTGGTCTGTTAGATCATGAGGAGTCTACCAGTTAATTTCCCCCAGAATTCTTGGGGGAGGGAGGAGCAACATGAGCTCTCTGATTGCATCAGCAACTCCATCTGTGGAGGCATTAGATGTGGTACACCTGCTCAGTGGGAAGTGGGGGAGGGGTGCCAGCATCCTGTACTAGACGACTTAGGTGCATCTATTTGCCTTGGTTTGGGTAGGGTGAGGCATCATGAGAAGATGCTGGCTAGACCCCCATGATTTCACTTGAGTGTTGATGCTGTTCTTTGCCTTTCAGACTCTTTCTCCATGTCTCGTCTTTCTTTCACTAAGGCTGTGCTTATCTGTGACCCTCATCCTTTCTCCTGAGAAGCAGCGTGGTTCTGAAGAATGTGGGACTTTCTTTTATTTCCCGATTTTACGTGTGAGCTTCCCTCTTACCTCTGGACCCTCATCGGGGAGATAGGGACCCACATAGCCAGGGCCACCCAGGCCACCTGTTGCATTTGAATCTTCCCAAAGATGGCGGTGAAGGTTTGTGTGATGAAAAGAAAGAACACACATCTGAGCTCCTCCCTTGGAAGCAAAGAGCTCTGTCAAAGAGGGACCACCGCGGCGCCTGTCCCTCGCCTCCCGTGGGTGCCCAAGGCCATCACTGCTGGGGCAGTAGTGAGCAGAGCCAACCTTGAAGCCTTTCTGCGAATCACTGAGCATGTGTCAGTGGGAAGGGATTGACTGTTTGAGCAATGTCACCCCAGGAGTTGCCAAAGAAGCTAATTTACGTGTTTCTCATACCGTGTGCTTATTAAAATAAACTTTTACTCCATTATGTCGTGCAAGTAACAGGCCTCCTGCAGGCAAGTAGAAAAGGGCAGAGTGACGTTTCTTTACCTTTTCTTTTTCTTTTTCTTGAGGCATTGTCTTCTGAAACCAGCATCATCCATATTATTAATCGCTTGTGGGGCTTTATCATGCATTGCATTACTCCCTTGGAATTAAACTGCACATATAAAGTATGGAAAATGTACTTTTTTTTAAACAGTAAAAAAGTAATTTTCTCGAATAATACCCAAAATAAAATGCCATGGAGCCATTAGTAGCAAATTGAATTTTTTGGTATGTAATTTATACAAAAACTGACAAGTACGAGGCCCCCTCTCCCCAGTCATTAGTTACTGGGCTTAGCGGACACGGAGGCAGTAATCTGCAAGGGCAGGCATTTTGATGTCGACTTCAATTGCACACTTCATTTATTTGGACAGGGGACAGGCGGCAGCTTCTGTCACTAGACCTCACTGCACTATTAGCGAATTTCGCCTCAGGGCAGCTGGGACGCTGGGCTGGGGCAGATGTTCTTTTCAGCCTATTCAGTGACCATTCTTGGGGGTTGTTTACCGTTGCCATGGTGACCTTCATTTCCATAGCAGCAGCGCTGCTGTTTCTCAGAGGGAAATGAATTTAGTTATAAAGGGATAATATTTTTCTCTGTCTCTATATAACCTGCCATCTGTCAACCAGTGGATTGGTAAGGATTCAGAAACCTATTAAGAATTATAGCAATAAAGTGATGAGTATTTGGGGAGGGAGCAGATTAAAAGCAATATTAAATGAGAACTTAAGCACTGTGCCTTCAACATCAGAACTTTCTTAATTCTTTTCTTTATGTTTCATGTGCAGTTTTTAAAAATGCCTTCATCATCTCCAACACCACTGTGTGCACACTTAGCCTCCCAAAATATGATTTCCATTCTGCTGACAAATAGAAATGACCAAGTGTCTTGTTTGTATCTGACTGGATGCAGGTGTCTTCGGAGCTTCCTCTTCCTGAAGATGCTGTAGTGTGACACTTCCCCACTCCCAGCCGTTAGGAATTCCAGGCTGACCTTCCTATTGTTACCAGCTCTCCTGCTCCTCCACCCCAGGGTGAAAGCTAAGGGGCTTCTCAACCAGAAGCTTATCGGACACCCACAGTGCAGATCCCAACATTAACAAAGCAAGAAGAAGCCATGCTCACAGATTAAAAATGCTAGCGTGCTCCTTGAATCTCAGTCTAGAATAACTTTTCTTTCTCTCAAGTCCAAATGGTACGAAAGTCACCTCTGAGATCCCTCATCTAGTTCCTGGATGTTTTTTTTTTTCTCTGTCGAATTCATAAGCTGTAACTTGCAGGGGGATAAAAACACACACACACACCAGCCCCGTTGTAAATAATGTTATTTATTGGTTGATTTTTCCAGATCCCGACATTGATGCTGCCAGTGCCATGATGCTTTTGAATTCTCCCCCTGAGATACAAGCAGGTTGTGAGTAGATATTTCTATAGCATACAGCACCATAGTTTGTGAACTTAACCTTCTCATTTACGTCCCAGACCATAGGAAGAACTAATGCTGACATAGTCTTGCACTAGTAGCATCGCTTTCAAAACTGAGCATGTGGTTAGCATGCACATGCATGTCCACAGGCAGCCATGCATATGTGTGAGTCAGTACAGAAGATGAGCGAGCTCTCACGTATCATCAGGAATGAGGAGATGAGAAGCAGAGCCCGTAAGACCTTCTGCTGGAGATCTTTCTCCTGCGGAAATCATTCGTACGACTTTGTAGGAGAGGTTCCCTGGGCCAGCTTACCCATGACGGAGCTAAGCAGTACCGAATTGTCCGTGGTATTATCCGTCTGGTCTTCTATAATAAACTAGGGTGCGTTCTGGAAAGTTTGGCCTGCCCACATGTGGCTTAGCCTTAAAACAGCACCGCGATACCACATTGCACCATCTCTGCCCTGTGTGCTAGGTGGCCATGGAGATTAGTGCGAGGCTGATGTAGCTAAGTAGGGCTCACTGAGCAGTGTCCTGTTAGTTGACAACTCTTTTCTTTGCTTCAGTCGGACTCTTGTCCCCTACCTGGCATCTTCCTTTCCTTTCCTCGTCTTTCTAGCTGACCTAAAATGAAGATATCTTTGCTCTCCTCACAACTTGAGGCCAGTGCCTCTGTCGAAATCCCACATCCAACCTGAGCCACACCGAGCAGAGAGGCGGTGCACTGGGATCTGCATGTCTTGTTGTCAGGCACTGCTGTGTCACACATGTGCAGAACTTGACAGATCATCCTGGGACACTACTAAGGACTGGTGCCCACCTACCTGTCTTGTGCCTGTGACTAGGTTTCCTGTTGGTTTGGTGCTCTGGCCTTCTGAGCAAAGAGAATCCCCCCCACTTTGGAGACAGACATTTCCCACAAGAAAGCACCCATCCCTAGATCCGCACTACATGATGGACTGATATGAATTTCAGATCCCAGCCATAGCCTTCCTGATAGCGTTAGGAAATTTGACACCATCTTTTCTTCTTTGTATGAATTTTAAAAGATCCAAGAGACACCACCAAGCATTCTCAGATAACCTGGCCCTCTGCATGGGGCTGCCCTTACCTGCCCTGACTGAGGAACTCTGACTCCTGCTTGCTTAACCTCCATTTCCTGCCATTTGGAATGTGATACTGCCCACACCACTGCTAAGCAGATTCGCAGCAGGAGTAGTTCTGCAACTAGCAGTTCCCCTGGTTAGCCAGGGATATATGGCTTCTAAGTGATGCTTTCTGTTTCAGAGACATCTATACTTAGAATTCATTCTTAGATGGCATTTCAGGAAAAGTTGCAGACTCTGGTTGTAATCAGGTCACAGGCTGGCAAGGTCCTTAAGATCAGGTCGCATAACCCATCTTGGTGGAGGCGTGATCTCATCAGAGCCGGCTAAGAGTCAAGGCCCTTCCTCGACTCGCAGCCACTGGGAGCTGTGTTGATTACCTTCTGTGTATATACTTCTGATTAGCCGGCCCCTAGGTTGAGAAGGAGCATGAATGTGTAGGTCGGCACTCACAAGTCTTCTGTGCCTTTCCTGGAAGTCTTTCATTCCTGGCCTCTTGACCATAGGCCAGGTTCTCCTGATTTGCCAACAGGATTGTTTTTAATATTTTCTCAGCCAAATGAACATCTCCATCCCTTCAACTCTCCAACTGTAGTTCTCTCTGTGGAATATCCACTGTCCTATTTATGTTAAAGTGCTGGATTGAGTTTTAAAAGTGTTCATGTGTTAAAGGAATAGATTCTTTATCGTTTTTCTTTTATATTTTTTTATTTTCATTTTTTTTGATGGAGTTCCATGTGACCTAGGCTGGCTCCAAACTTTCTTTGTAGCCAGAAATGAGATTGAAATAAGGACTTCAGACTGAGCTACATTCCCCAACTCCGTAGGATAATTTTAGAGGGCTTTTTTTTTTCAAAGCTTTTAACATTCTGTGAGAAATCTAGCCACAGCCTTCACGAGGGCCCCAGGCCAAGAAGGATCTCCAGGGCCCTGGCAGGCACCAGCCAGGATGCCAGTGAAGGTCATGGAAGGAGATACAGGCAGGAGCAGCAAATGCAGACGAGAACAAGGAGAGGATGGGGACACTGGCTTCGTAGTCTCCTTCCCATCTGACCTCCAATCTTGGTCTTAAGGTCAAGTGTAGCACGGCCGATGGGCGGACTGCAGAGCCCCTAAAGATTGGAGCATTGCCATAGTTACGGATTGTGCCAAATCCACCATCTCCTAACGGACACAATTGGAGGGACATCTGTCCAGCTGTCCACCACTGTTCCCGCCAGCTCCTTCTTGCCCACTCCAACTGCATCCTTATTTTCCTTTACATTTTGTTTCTTGCCTTGAGATTTGAGGCAGGGCCTTGCCTCCTCAAGGGAGAAGCCTTACAGAGCCAGGATGATGAGGCTGCCATTACCTGCCCTGCTAGCATTGTCCCAGGCCTAGGTATGGAGCCTCAGTGGATGTATAAAGGCAGCAAGCAGCTTCCATTCTGCAGAGTGGGTAGCATGCGTGGTGGTGTTCTCAGCTGTGTGTCCCAGTGTGGGTGCACATAGACCTTCTCCCATGGTCAGGAGCTGGGCAGCGTGGCTTCTGAGAGCTCCATATGTTTCCTGCCTGTTCCCTCCCCTGGGGCTGGTTTCTGTGGCCGGGCTGTTTATAGAGCCTCCTCTTGCCTTGCTATTTATAGCTTCGTGCTTCACCCCTGAGCTGCCCCTGTGAGTGGCAAGCTACCCACCTCATCTCCTGGCACCGCTCACTCCTGGTAATTACAGGTTGGTTTGATTGCTAGAAAGGTGCCCCGAGGCCCCCCCCCCGTCATCACCCTTTATAGCCATTGCACTTCAGGTCACTGTGTGGCAGCCCTGTAGATCTCCTCTTCCTTGTTTGGCATCTGCAGGGCCAGCCCAGAGCTGGCAGACTGGCTCCCACCCAGGCTCTGAAACCGAGTGGGTTATAGAAAAGAACTTGTAGTGAGAACCCAGGAGCCCTGTGCACGCTGCAGTGGTTGGACTAGAGTCCCTGGAGACTACCACCTCTTGTTTTGGCCGTTTGCTTCCATTTGAATGAGGTACTAAGGTGCAGCTGATAAAATCCTGGGGTCCTAACGGCTTGTCCCTGTGGCATCATCCACAGTGCATGGGATATGTTCTGCACAGAGGGCCATTGTGTCATTTGTGTTCAAAATGCCACTTCCAGAACAGTCAGAGAGGGTGGCTGCCTGGACACCTTCCTAACTTCTGAGATTACAGTCTATCCACCGACTCCAGTCTCCCCCTGAAGAGTGGCAGTGTAGACCGATTTCAGCCCCTGGTGTCTCCTGAACTCCCTTGGCCTGCTAACTCCCTTGGCAGTCCTCCTGAGTCACCTTTCACCCCTGTGGAGAAACCAGGTCACCACTACCCATCTCCAAAGGCTTTATATAATCCCTGGTTGGAATGTTCCCAGAGACAGAACCCTGGATAATAAACAAGACGGCAGAATGGACTGAGAGGGAGCGGGATGTTGCCCGGAACTGGGGTATATGTCACCATGTCAGGCTCCACCAAAGACCACAGGAAACAGGCTGTGCCCTGCCACGCCAGCCCTTCCCTAGGCTGCTTCCAAGCAAGCAGGTGGTAGGGGCGCCTGAGGGGGGGAGGAAGGATGACAGGAATGGCCTGCTGCTAAGCTTATGGCCTCTGTACTGTTAGCCAGGGCTGCCCTCCAATGGCAGAGCGGCGAGCTCCCCACTGAGGTTAATTTTAGATTCAGGGAGGTGGGCATCAAGAGGGATGCTGACAGCGCAGTGTGCAGGATACTTTGTTTTATGCCTCGGACCTTTCAAAACGAAAATGAGCTCTAGACCCTAGGAAGTGAGCTTGAGAACCTAAGTCCCAGGTGTGTGTGTGGGGGGGTGAGCGCATGTGCATGCACGCTGGGGCTGGGGGGGGGGGGGGGTGATACGTGCCTGTCATTCCAGGGAGGCAGAGACAAGCAAATCGTAGCTCAATGGCCATAACAGACTATCCAACATAGCTAAAGATGTTGACAGGGAAGCGTGCAGTGTCATCCTTGGGCCATCACAAGAATCTGTGCACATGCTCACCTTATGCACACAAAGACACAGAGCCCTCTCCAGCTTACACTGTCACTCAAGGCTCTAGCATCCGCACTAAGCCATGCTGCACGGATGTCCCCACTTAGGCTCGAGTGTTACAGTCCAGCTGAGTTTAGGAATCTTGGAGACATTCTGCGACGTTAGAGAACATCGTTGACCAGAGAGTGCTGGGGAGTCTGGTGCTGAAACCTGGGGCACCTGCCCAGCAACCTGAGTGTTCTCCCAGGTTCTGGGGGAAGAGATGTGTACCTAGTCTACAAGAAAAGATGGTGCTGGAGGCTTGGACCTCTTCTAGTTGTTAGAAGTTGGCTCTGAGTGTGTATTTTCTTAGGTATCTGACTGAGCCCCAGCCTAATACCTCTCAGAGCACGAGGTGAGGCGGATGGCTGTGCTGGTCTTGCCTGTGTAGACGTTTTCAGAGGTGGAGAGAGAAGGGAAAGGAAGGAGGTGCGGATGTAGGCCAGGAGCGGGAGAATGGGCACATTTTCCTGTCTAGTGTTTAATGGAAAGGGAGCGAATGATGGCATTTTCCCACAGAGCCATTGTATATCTGCTGCGCCCCAGTTTCCAGAAACCACTCTCCTGACACTTGGGGAAGAGATGGAGGCACAGCTAAGTGTCATGTCTGGCTTTTGGCAGCCAGTGAGCGAGCGTGTCCACCTTCACCCTCTCAGCATGGAGTGTGCTACCCGTGAGGAGGAGGGGGGTGGCGGGAACGGTGGGTGGCATTCAGCAGCTCGCTTGAGAAGGAGCTAGGGGTCCAGAGGATGAGCCTGCTTACGCTCCCAGACAGTCTCAGGCCCAGGAGCACATACCTGTTACTACTGCCACGTCGCTTTGAAGTGAATACAGTTTACCAATTGGGAAGATGTTTGAGTGGGTGAGTGTAAGGTTAGGGCTAGCTACCAAAGGCACCATAAGCTGAAAAGAATTGCATTTCCCCCATTAAATCTTATGCCTTCTGGGTAATTCATCAGAGGTTTCTGGAGGGTGATGTGGATGGTCAAAGGATACTGATGACAGAGATGGTGTTAATAAGCATACATCAGCTGGGCGGTGGTGGCACATGCCTTTAATCCCAACACTCTGGAGGCAGAGGCAGGCGGATCTCTGTGAGTTCGAGGCCGGGCTGGACTGATAGCCTCCAAAACAATACAGAGAAACCCTGTCTCGTAAAAACTTAAAAAAAATAAATAAATAAGCATACATCGCCAATGACTAGGTCAAGTAGTACTCATAGCTTACCTGATTTCATCCTCAGAATAACCCTTTAAGGTGTGTTTATGCCACAGAACTGGAGTGGGATAGCCATTGTTATCTGAGGTCATGGTCTGAGTCCCACTGGGCCTCTGCACCGTGGATAGGAAGCATCTTCAGTGCCTAGCCTCCAATAGGTGCTTGCTGGAGGCTGGTTCCTTCCTGTTTGTCCTTCCTAGTTTGGGGTGTCCTAGTGCATGAAGGTCTGGTCATTTGGGCAGAGGACTGCACATGGGGCAGGTGTCTCATGACCGCCCCAGCGCTCTGAGACTTCCGTTGCCCCACTCCCCTTCCAGGGCTGCAGGGGTGATGCTGACATTATGCACCCAGGAACAGAAACATCACAAGAGTCACGACTGCTGTTGTAGCCACTCCATTGCCAGGAAGACGGCCGAGGTCTTCTATCTCAGCCTGGCTTCCATCTTCAGGAAGACGGCCGAGGTCTTCTATCTCAGCCTGGCTTCCATCTTCAGGAAGACGGCCGAGGTCTTCTATCTCAGCCTGGCTTCCATCTTCAGGAAGACGGCCGAGGTCTTCTATCTCAGCCTGGCTTCCATCTTCAGGAAGACGGCCGAGGTCTTCTATCTCAGCCTGGCTTCCATCTTCAGGAAGACTGCCGAGGTCTTCTATCTCAGCCTGGCTTCCATCTTCAGGAAGACGGCCGAGGTCTTCTATCTCAGCCTGGCTTCCATCTTCAGGAAGACGGCCGAGGTCTTCTATCTCAGCCTGGCTTCCATCCTGTTCCCTTTTGTGGGTTCTCAGCTCCACTCAAGTGGGGGAGAGCAGAGTCTCAGGAAGGCTATCCTGTTGGCACTGATGATGACATCATGCATTTCCTAAAGGAGTGCTCTATAACCTCAATAAACCTTCCCCCTAAAGACCATCTTGTGGTGGGGGGTGGGGAGCAGGGCTCCCTGACTTTCTTCAGGAGTTGGCATGGCTCGCTTGGGAGACAAAGTAATGAACTGGCAGAGAGGGGGCTCGGACCTGGTGTTCTCAGTCACCTCCTTACAGGCCACTTTCCCGCTCCAGATCGCTACACTGGCTGAAGTCCCAGTGTGCCTGTATTAATTAGTTGCTTCTCTGTTGCTGTGATAAAACACATGACCAAAGGCAACTGAAGGTTCCAGAGGGATGAGTCTGTCATGGCAGGACAGAGGCATGGCCGCAGGAAGCTGAGAGCTCCTATCTTCTACCTCAAGCACAAAGCAGAGAGCAGTCTGGAAATGGAGCAAGGCTAGATACTCTCAGCACCCACCCCCAGGGACATATTTCCTCCAGCAAGGCCACACCTTCTTAATCTCCACAAACAGCACCACCACCACCTGGGAGCTGAGTGTTCAAATGCTTGTGCCTCTGGAGGGCATCACTTATTCAAACCACCACAGTGGGATTGATTAATGGCTGTAGCAAAAAGACCATCTTCATTTCCTGGTGCACAGTGTGCATATTACTTCTCAGTAGGCATGCCTGCTGCTTTTCCAATTCTGAGGTCTGGTGTAGATGGTACTTCCTCCAGCAAGTCCTCCACGTACTCATACCTTGTGTCAGTATGGCTATAGCTCCGCCCACCTTAGTACTTACACTAGTGTGTCTTCATACCCCTAATGTCTCTCTCCCACTTAACTATAGTCTTCCTGGTACACAGGAAGATGCTAATTAGTTGCTCATATGTAATTTTTACCACCAAGGATGTTTTCAGTGTTTAACTTCTGTTCTGACATGTTCCTTTGTATCAGATCCATTTATTGTTCTCCATGAAATCTTCAGTGTTAGGCTTATCCAGTGGCTACACCACCTAGGGTATACTACCATCCGAAGTCCTTGAAAACCTCTCCCGCAGTCTCTAGACAGCTGACAAAAGCCCATACTCTAGACTGCAGCAGTTAGCTGCAAATCTGAGATCTCCTGATCTTGTGTCTTTCGCTTTGTGAACTATAGATCTGTTTGTGATTAATCTTCACACGCAGTATAAAGTAAGGGTAAAAATTTGCTTTATCCCAAGGGGTCTCTGTGCTGTGATACTCTGCTTTTGTCACTGTTGTCCTGATACCTACCGTCGTTCAGTTGGCCATCTAAATGTGAGTCTATTTTCTGGATTCCGTTTTCCCCCAGTGACACGAATATCGATACTTAATTCATGCAGTGTTATACAAAGTCTTGACGTCGGAGGACATAAATCAGGTAATAAAGCTTTCAGACACTGCTTCCTCATAGAGGACTGGAATACTTCCGAGACTGCAAAAGTATTTGGTTATTCTCCTGCCTCAGACAACCTTGCCCATCCTCTGAAGTCAGGCTGCTCATTGGGAATGGGCAGAGTTTCGGGTCCGACTGTGCCTCCTCTGTGATTAGTTACAGTAAGAGACTAGGGACAGTTCTGAACACCAGATATGCTGTACTTGGGCAAGAACAGTAATCTTATCCTGCACCCTGCCTTTTGTAAGATCTTCTCACAAGGACCTCGTACAAACCTAGAAGAGCAATGTCAAAAACCTTTAGCAAGAATTTCAGAATGCCCAAGAAATGGACAGTCTATAAAAGTAGTTTATATTCAGGCAGGCAGGATGGCTCAGCCAGTAACGGTGTTTGCTGTGTGAACCTAGCAACCCGAGCTCGATCCCCGGGACCCACATAAAAGTGGAAGGAGAGAAGGGACTCCACAAACTTGTCCTCTGACTTCCACACATGGCATATACACTCCCACACACACATCGTGCACACACACATAATAATACACATACTTTTTAAGAATTATTTTATATATAGAAGTGTTTGCTATTCATCAAGGGCTTTCAAAACCCCCTCCCAAATTACCACTCAGCCAAGGATAACTCCTGACTTCTGATCCTCCTGCCTGCACCTCCTGTGTGCTGGGGCTACAGGTATGAATCACCGGCACCAGTTTTTAGGGTGCCAGGGATCAAGCCCGGGCCTTTGTGTATAGTAGGCCAGCATGCTACCAACCAAACAACATTCTCAGTCCTGAAAACATGTTCTTAGAAACCTAAAAATTATGAAACACATATGTGTTAGTAATTTGTTTCATAAAAGTATTTATTGTTTGCAAATAACATGGGCTTTAAATTTTGACATCTAGACTGGTTTTCATTTTTAAGTGTATAATTTTCTAGTATTTCATTGTTGCTTGTTTGAAAGGGCGCTATTTACCCTCCTCTCTTTAGTATGGGACTGTGCCAGGATTGCAGGGAGCAGAAGAGGTCCAGAATAGGTTTTAGAGAACAGAATAAACATCCAGGGATTTCTGTGTATCACACAAGAACTAAGGTAGGAACCGAAACTCTGCAAAGCTCACCTGGTCCTGCAGACAGGCAGGCAGTGTCTGTAGGTGCAGCAGGAGCTCGAGGCTTACCTGGTGCTAGTTGAAGCAACTGTTTAGGAGGTGAATAAAGCTCAGGTATACAGGACTCCCTGTTTATGTGAATGCGTGTGGTGTGGGGGAGGGGTGGCATGGCACACGAGGTCTTGTGGTTGCTGGTGGAAAGTTGTTAAGGGCACCTCCAGGGTCCAGTGTGTGGAAGAAAGCAGAGGGGGCAGGGGACTCTGGGAATGCTAGAGAGGGTTTGGGGAAACAGATACAGGCCCCGGAAGCCAGTGCGTGATAGATAGCGCAGAAGCCAGGGCTCGAGGTGAGCCCATCCCTCCAGGCAACCTCGTAGAAAGGCAGAGATGCCTGTGTGAGCATAGAATGTCGAGGGGCTGAGTCCCTCGGAAAAGGGCCATGCTACCAACCAAGCGACATTCTCAGTCCCGTGATTTTTAGCTGCATTTTGTTTGTCTGATTGTTTGTTTTCGAGAAGGACAAATAGATATTCTCAACCTTTGACTATAGCAAACATGAGAAGTATTAGGTGATGTGACTGTTGGACTGTCTGCAGTCCCACTGCCGTCTTGGTGACACTAAATGGTCTTAGGAGAAGATGAGAGACTTTACTAGTAGGTGTAGGAAATTTTGTTTTGTTCTCTCTCTCTCTCTCTCTCTCTCTCTCTCTCTCTCTGTGTGTGTGTGTGTGTGTGTGTGTGTGTATGTGTGTGTGTGTGTGTGTGTGTGTGTGTAGCACAGGTGAATATTCAGGCAGGTGTGCCTGTGCACCCTCCTATGGAAGCCAGAGCGGGCCATTAGGCGTCTTTGTCTGTCGCCGTCCACCTTACTGCCTTGAGAAGGGGGTCTCCTATTTGGACTGTGCTGGTGGCCAGTGAGTTCTCAGCTCTGCAGTGCTGGGTCTGGAGGCATGCCCAGCTCTTTGCTGTCTTCTGGGGATTCATACTGTGGTCTCCTTGCTCACCGTGCAGGCATCCTTGACCACCGAGCCTTCCCTTTCTGGTCCGAAGGCCTTTTTACTTTTAAACTCATGTCTCATTGATTCTTTTTTAACAAAAGCATCAATAATTTGTAAGCTGTTGATGACTCTGCTTATACATTATCTTTCTGTCTTGTTCTCTGTGCCTCTCTCAAGACTGCTAACTTTCCAGTTGAGTTCACCTGTGACGTCTCTTTCTTTTGCTTTTCCAGTTTCTCCGGGAGTGATACAAAACGGAGCGAGGGTTCTGAGCCGAGGGCTGTTTCCTGGTGTCCGTCCATTGCCAATCACTCCCATTGGGATGACGGCTGCCATAAGGTAAGGGAAGAGCTTGCTGGGTGAAGCCTGCCTGAGGAGGGGAAAAACCATCCTGGGGCCCTCAGAAGGTGAAGAGGACCTGTTTTGGATGTCCCACAAAGTCAAAGGAACTGGAAGGACACCCAGTCCAAATGCCATCATCTCTGTGGGCCATCAGGTTAATCCGACTTTTCCAGTGAGGTGGGATCTAAGATAGGGTTTTCTTAAAGTAACGGGGGCAAAGGATGCTAGAAGTCAAGGGTGAGCAATTGTTGATTGGGTTTTATATCTACCTCTGTCACTTTCCTACCTGTGACCCTGGGATTATGTCTCATCTCTCTGGACCTGCCTCAGTTCCCTCTTCTGTGAAAATCCATGTCTCCATGGGGGTGGGGGTTGCAGTAAAACATGCAGAATTGCATGTGAATGTGATTTGGTAAGGGGTCTATGGATAGCAGAGGTGTTTCCCTGATATTGAGAGTCGGGTCAGAGGAGACTAAATGGACTCCTCCTTGTGTCATTTCTTTCCTCATCTCCATCACCAGCCCCAGGGTAGGGTCCACGTCTGACTTAGGATCCCCACTTGCAGCGTGACATCACCCCATCTCTCTTGCCCGTCTATCAGTCACTCACTGCCTTACCTGTTCCCTAAAATGTGACGCTTGGGCTACCAGAAGCTCTTTCCACAACTTTCTCCACATCACCCCACCTGACATACCCCACCCTGCCTATCTCCTTGATGCTGATATGTTCAATGGTGCCTTTTTTTTTTTCCTGTTGCTGTAACAAAATACTCTTGACAAAAGCAACTTAAAGGAGAAAGGCTGGTAGTTAAGGGTATTGTCCATCATGGCGGGGAAGTCAGGGGAAGTCAAAGCAACAGGAGCTCAGAACATCTGGTCTCACACTGTCAGGATTCAGAAAGGGAGGTTTGCCTGTGTTCATACAATTCCTTCAGAACACTTTTTTATGGCCCCACCATGAGCTTCCACTGTGGCCCTTTGGGTGTGTAGCCCTATGACTGGTTTCTCTGGGTCCTCTTTTCTCTTCTTGGTGCCTTGCTGGCCAGCGGTGGGACTAGGTCTTTCTCAACTGACCAATGAGGTTCTACATAGGGGCAGAGTGAGGGAGCTGCTTGCTTGCTAAAGATCAGCACCTCAGCTGCATCCAACCCCCGTCCCCTGCACACGCACACATACATTGGGGACTTGGATGTACCTTGTATTATTTCCTTTTCTGTTGTTGCCGTAACATACCATGACCTAAGGTAACTCAGGGAAGAAAGGTTTTATTTTGTTATAGCTCTAGAGAGGATACAATCATGGAGGAGAAGCTTGGCAGTGGAAGCAGGAAGCTGATTATGTACACACACACACACACACACACACACACGTGCGCACAAAGGTTATGATTATTTTTTAGGGGGTACTCTGCATGCCTGGGGACATTTTTTTGCATTGTCTGCCCTCTTTGTAGGGCAGCGTCAGGCACTTCAGAAGAGGGAGCATACGGCTGCAGAGGCATGTGCACACTCTGCATTGCCTAAGACCCAGCAATGGGAGGCAAATCTCACTCTGCTCACTCTATCCATCGTAAATTTTAAGTTTGGCCACCTGCCACTGGAACCTGACTTCAGCCACAGTTGAGAAATACACAGTCCAGTGAAGAGCAGAGGCCTGGATGTCCCCCGCCAGTCCACAGGGCAGCGTGTGCCTCTCTGGGTGTTCCTGCAGGTGTGCCAGTGTTTCCTGGGAGAGTCACTTAGCACCCACTACAGGCCGGGGCCTGCCTCTACTTTGTGTGACGGGTTTCCCGTGTAATTCCAATCACTTCCCAACTTAAGTGAAAATATTTGTCTTTCAGGGGTTCCCTCCCCCTCTGCTGAGTGGCAAAGGCCATGTTTGTTTGTCTTGAGTCTGAAACTGTTATCGACATGGATGAAGTGTTACTTTTATTAGCCGATCATTACACAGCTTGTATTTGCTGGGTTCCTTTGCATATAATTATGATGCGAAATCTCCTCGTAAGAGCATCTGTCAATAGTGTAATTGACTCGACCGTGTTGACTTTTTACTCAATAACCTCCAAGATTGGTCCATCCTTAGACATTGGAAACCTGCTTATCTTTAAATTTGCCAGGGCGTCGAGTGCTCAGGATGTGTGGTCCTCGTGGTTATGGCTCGTAGCGCTCAGTGCACAATGCTTGCCAAACAGAGTTCATCTCTTCTGTGTGCACTGACTCCCAGCTAGGAGGGAAGTTACAGCTCCAGGACCTGAAACATCGAAATCTTAATTTCAACATCCTTTTCTTTTTTAAGATTTTTTAAAATTTTATTTTATGTGTATGTTTTATCTGCATGCCCACTGGAGGCTGGAAGAGGGTGTCGTCTCCTGGAACTGGATTTAAGGACAGCTATAAGCCACCATGTTGGTCCTAGGAACTGAGCTGCGGCCCTCTGGAATAACAGCCAGTGTTCTTAACCACTGACCCATATCTCCAGTCCCAAGAATTTGTTACCTATCTGGGGTTGGAGAGCAGAGGTCAGAGGACAGCGTACAGCAGTCAGTTTTCTGTCCCCACCATGAGAGACCTGGTGACTGAACTCGGTCTGTCAGGCTTTAGCAGCAAGTGCCTTTCCCACCTAAGCCGTCTCAACTGGCCCTCAGGCTGGTTTTGATTCCCCGTTATGTCCACCCCGATGGAAAAGAACTAAATGCCCCAGTTCTCACAGGGGACCAAGAGAGTGGGTATGAGGTAAGTCTTTGTTAGGGTGATAGCGCCCAGAAACTATGCTCAAACAGTCTCCTGGGTCCTTGCTCTGTGGCTCGGTGGTTCTGACCATGACAAGTCGGCGTCTCGCACAGAAGCCCCGTGGAGTAAGCTTCGCATGGCTGTGAGCCCTGCACATACTCAGTAAGCTCCATGCAGATGTGTACAGATGACGCCGAGAGCCTGGAGCCTTGTACTTTGTGCCTTCTCCGACCTTCCCAGGTCCTCCGTTCAAGCCCCAGAGGCTGTGCCCTGAGCCTCAGGTCAGGCTGAACCACTGTCACGGAAGTCTAGCCCTCAGCATGTAATAAAACTGTGAGGAAGTGACCTATAATCACCATGGGAGGCTGCTTGATTTTATTTGGGTCTCTTACTTGGAAACATTTCCCATGGAACAGGAAACAGGTCAGTCATTACTGCAGTTCACCCCACTAGTTAAGGCCGGATCATCAGGAGATCCCCTCTCGTCATCCTGGCTCTGTTCCTAGTCACCTGGGGAAGGCATTGTGAGAATGCAGCATTGATGGGGGTGTGTCCTGGTGATAGACGTGGAGGGACATGTGTCCTGATCTCTTTGATCATTGCGTTGTGTTGTTTAAGACCAAGCATCTGGTGACTTTTTTCTCTGACACGTGGTCTTTGAAGGCAGCCTCGAATGTAGTACTAAGTTATGCTTTGAGGCAGGAGGAAAAGAGGCAGTATTAAAGGGTGAAAGGATCTAAAGAATGCCATCAGAAAGAGCGACCAAGTCCCTCACGTCCCAGCAAGAGCCTTTGCTCTTCCTGTCTGGCCCAGGGAAAGCTGGTCCGCACCGTGGAGCCTACTTGTATCTCCACCCTTAGCACAGGCTGAATGCCTTTGACAGCTCTGGTGGCTCCTTTTCCCTCCTGTGTTGGAACACCCTCAGCTCCTGCAGATTCTGGGTAGGCCCCTGACTGGGATCATTTCAGAACCTTCCCGTTTGGGTTCTGTGAGCCCATGCTTGAAAGTCAGACTTAACCATCACGCTTCCCCTTGAACAGCACCGCACAGCTGCTGGAGTTGTTGACCCCAGGAAGGGGCAGCCCCTCCGCCCGCGCTTTTCCTCCTTGCTGCCCCACAGATAGGACTCCAGGGCGAAAGGGGCCATGAACTTTATTTCACAGATGAGGTTCAGGTAGAAGTAGGCTGGATTCTATGAAGAATGTAGGAAAGAGCTGTGAACCCAGAGTTCTGACACCCTACAGGAGAGTTTGACACCTGGTAAGATGTAGATTTTTGGGTAACTTTCATGGCATGATTCTTTGCCTGCCGTTCTTTAAGCCCTTCCTCTCTCTGTCTCTCCATCCTGGGAGCTATATTTTAAATAAGACTTTTATACAGTTTTGATTCACGTACAAGAATATATGAGACATTTGACAGCTGTTAGACATACGATGATACAGTATTTATGAACCCACCACCCAACTTAAATTTCTTTGTCTTCTATGTTAGCTAACAATCCCCCCTTATCTGCATTCAAAAGGTTTTGATATGTGTAAACATTGTTCAGTTTTACATGCTTTTGAAGGTTTTGTTTGTTTTTGTGGGACTTTTTTGTTTTTGCTAACAAGAGTGAGTTGTCATCTTCATTGAGATTTATGTGTTTCGTGTACCTGTAGTGGAATCATTTATACCGCAGTGTAATGCTACATGTATGTTATCCCACATTTTTTAAAAGGCATTTAGATCATTTATGGTCGTCTCAGTACCTTTGATATTACATTTTTTGTTTGTTTGTTTTAGGAAGAGCTGGGCATGGTAGCACATGCCTTTAACCTAAGCACTCTTTAGGCAGAGGCGGACAGTTTTCTGTGAGTTCCAGGCCAGCCTGGTCTACATAGTGAGACTTTTTTAAAAATATATTTTATTGTTACTGATCATTGAATTTTATTTTAAAAAGTTAGATCACCTTAAACTCACTAAAGTTTTTCTTTACTGTGGTGAGTTGCATAATAAATTTGCCAGTTCTGAACAACAGTTTCATTTCTCAATGCTTATTACATTTGACACATTGGTGAGCTGGTGATTGTAGATATGGACTTTGCCGTTTTGTTTATGCAGCCTGTCTCTATGGCTGTCCTTAGCCAGTTTTGGTGTCAAGATCATGTTAGCCATGTGAATCTAATTGAGCATCCACTCTCATGAGTCACTTTCCCATATCCTTTGCTATTGTCTGATAGTTGATGGAACTCATTTGCAGAACATTGTGGTGCGGGTGTCACCCTTATAAGACGGTTAGTTGTCGGTTTAACTTGTGTAGTGACTGTGTGGTAAGCTGGACTTGGTATTTCCTGCTGAGCTAATCTGGTGACTCTGAGAACCTGTCCATTTCACCTAAGTGTTTAAGTATTGTGGCATAACGTTATTTTCAATATTTATCATCTTTTAAAATACCTTTTATAGCTGTATATTCTGTTTTTATTTATTTCATTTATATCTTCTCCTTTTGCTTCCTTAACCTTGCCGTTTTTTCTTCCAAAGTATCATTTTGATTAGCCCTGTTTTCATTGGCTGTTTAAAAAAGAATATTTTTATGTATATGCATGTGTTTTTATGTGTCCATGTGAGTGTGGTGCCCACAGAGACCAGAAGAGGGCATCAGATCCTCTGTAGCCGAAGTTACAGGTGGTTTTGAGCCCCTGTGTGGTTACTAGGAATGGAACTTGGGTCTTCTGCAAGAGCAGCCAGTGCCCGTAATAGCTGAGCCTTCTCTCCAACCTCTTCATTAACTTTTGCTATTTATTTTCCTTTCTTTTTCCCTCTATTTCTCTTTGTGTAAAAATCACATACTTTTTAAAAAAATCCTTTTCCTACAAAACTTAATATTTTGCTTTCCTTCAAACCACAGCTTTGCTGCATCACAAAAGTCTTGCTATCTTGTGTTCTCATCATTGTTCAGGGTTAAGTATTGTCTAACTTCCACTCTGAATTCTTCTTTGACCTGTACATATTTTTAGAAGTATATATGTGACTTTCCAAACCAAAGAAGGAGTAGTAGTTTCTTAATTTTGAATTTCCATTTCAATGTTCACCATGAACTTGGATGCACAGCAACGTGAAACTTCTTTGGAACTTGAGATATTTAGGCCTGGTCTGAATGCATATATATATATATATATATATATGTATATATATATGTATGTATATATATATATATATATATATATATATATGACCAAGTATAGATAGATAATAAATACATAGTTTAATACAGATCAATTTTTAAGTGTTTCACATGTGCTTTTAAAAAGGTATCTTTTTAATTCATTTTTATTTAAATTAAAAACAGTCTTATTTTACATACCAATCCCAGTTCCCACTCCCCATCTACTCCTCAGGGAGGGTGAGGCCTCCTATGGGGGATCACCAAAGTCTGTTATATTATTTGGGCCCTCCCCCATGTAACCAGGCTGAGAGAGTATCCCTCCATAGGGAATAGACTCCCAAAGCCTACTAGGGATAAATACTGGTTCTACTGCCAGAGGCCCCACAGACTGCCCAGGCCACCCAATTGACACCCACATTCAGGGAGCCTGGTTTAATCCTATTTTACTTCCCCAGCTATCAGACTGGGCTCCATGAGCTCCTCCTTGCTCAGGTCAGCTGTTTCTGTAGACTTCCCGCAGCATGGTCTTGATGCCTTTGCTCACCATTCCTCCCTCTCTACAACTGAATTCAGGAGTTAGTCTCAATGCTTAGTTGTGAATCTCTGCTTCTGCTTCCATCAGCTACTAGGTGAAGGCTCTAGGATGGCATTTAAGGTAGTCATTGATCTCATTATAGGGGAAGGACATTTAAGGTAGCCTCTTCACTCACTACTGTTTATATTCTTAGTTGGAGGTCATCCTTGTGACCCCCCCCCATTCCTGGAGATTTCCCTTTAAGCCCATAATGACTCCCTCTATTAAGGTATCTCTTTCCTTGCTCCCCCCACAAAAAGTGGTACATTTTACATTATTTATTTATTATTTATTTGTGTCTATGTTAGGTCGAGTCTACACAATAACTAAGTGTGTGTGTTTGTGTGTGTGTGTGTGTGTGTGTGTGTGTGTGTGTGTGTGTGTGTGTCTTATGTGTGGGAAGCCTGATTGACACTGAGAGTGACGTGTTAAACCCATCACACTCTGGCTTTGGCTTTCTTCCGTAGCACTCTGGCTGTAGGAGATGTACTTTGAAGCTTTCTTTTGGGAAGTGTTCATGTTGAGAAGAGTTTGATCTCCCTGGTGAATAAAGCATTTGGAGATTCTGACTGCATCTGTAGCCATGACATTTGCCTTGAAACCTGTCTTCATTTCATCTGGCTTCCGCAGCATGACACAGCTCTTCCATGTTCTTGGCCTGTCTCTGTCCCTTTGCTTTAGGTCCACCTTTTATAAACAGCCTGCTTTCTTAAATCCATGCCACTGATGTGTACCTCTCGGGTTGAAGGTTTTTAGCCCATTTTTATTAACATACTTGGATTCTTGTCTGTCTAATTTCGCACAAACGCGTGGCTATCCGGTTCCCTGACCCTTCTGAGCATTATTTAGGTTGACTCCTCCCACTTCTCACTTCACTCCCTCCTGTTGGCTGGATTGGAAGGTGCAGGTCATGCTCCCCTTTTATTGTCAGTCCTAGAGCTTTTGACGTGAATTTCTGAAAACGTTTGATCAATATCTTTAACCTTCTGATCAATACCAAACCTTTCAGATGTTTTTGTTTCAGTTCTCGACATCTCCCAAATGGTAGATTAATTTGCCCAGTACTTGGCCTCTGTTTTGCTTTTGTTTGTTCTTAAACCCATTGATCATAATTGCCCAGTGCGGTCTCTATTTGCTTATGTCTTCTTTGCTGGTCATTTCCTCCTACATACTAGGCCTTCCATTTTAGATCATGTTCATGCTTCCCATCGTTTGTGGCTAATGCCTGGAACTTGTATCTTTTTCCAGTCTGAAGGTTTATGAAGAGGGTCTCTCTTACCTTGAGCATGCTGTCTGTTCCTTCTGGCCTCACTTGCTGTGTGGTCAGTCACCTGATGTCTCCCTACCCGATGGCGTTTGCCTTCTACTACTTTTATATTGTCTCTTTGCCCAGTTCTGGAGACAGCCAGCAGTCATCTTGTCTTGTCCTGCTGAGGAGCTGGAACTACCAGGATTCATTGCTGTGTCTAGCTGTCCTTTGTGGTTTGGGCTGATTGGCTAGATTGTATTGGTTATGTCTAGCTATCCTTTGTGGTTTTGGTTAACTGGTTAGGTTGTGTTGGTTAGTTGGGTGATTTCTTTGAATTTTTTTGTGACCAGTATTGTTTGTTCCTTGACTTGCCTCTTTCTTTGATAGTGATAGGTAGCTATGGGTTTCATTTTTTTTTTATCCTGATAACATGTATTGGCTTTTTGAGTTGGAAAACGAGATACTTTTCATCTAATCTAGAAAACTCTCAGCCATTAATTTGGGTATTACATCCTCTTATGCTTTCTTACCCCTCTAAAAGGCCAGCTCAGTTTATGTAAAATTTTCTTGTGTTTCTTTGTTTGAGACATAGTCTCATAGCAAAGGTTAACCTTGAACTCCCTATATAGGTAGCTAAAGATGATCTTGAACTCTAACCTCTCTGTATCCACACAAGTGCTGGAGTTGTAGGCATGTGCCACCACACACAGGTGTTTTGGAGCCTGGAGCTCACTGGTTGGGTCAGAGTGTCTGTTTAGGAAGCCCATGACCTCCCATGATCCTCCCATGACCACCTTGACCCCCAGCACTGGAATTATACACAGACTCTCTAGGTTCTAGCTTCTACCTAGGTGTTGAACCAGCTCTTATGGTTCAGCCGTCTCCCCAGCACCACTGCCCAGTTTTCACGTCCAGTCCAGCTCTCTCACCATCATTCCACCTCTTAGCCATACCCTGCTATGTGTTGTATAATTTGTTTTCCAGTCCATAAGGGAAAGTCTTGGGTATAGCTCAGGCCTCAGCCCCCTGAGCACCAGGGTTACAGGACTGTTGACCTCCTGCGGCTCACCTTTTGTTTATTTTAAACACTAAGCTCACACTCTGCCCCAACTCATCTCCACATGTGCATTCTTTGCAGTTTGGGTTCTGTAGTTGTTTCTCTGCCGTCTCTCCCTTATAGTAGAGTATTTCCCTTGTGCTTAATGGTTTTTAAAATTATAAACCTAGGTTCTCTGCACGCTAATTAGTTGGAATTCTCTGTGGTTGGATTTGAAGTGCATTCTTCCAGAGAAGATTTGCTTTTTCAAACTTCTGGGAGCCTGGGGAAATAATGGGCTTGAGTCCATTTTAATTCCCTTAGAGCAACCATAAAATCCAGGAAGCTGACAAAATCAGTTTCCCATCCACACTTGCCTTTCTTCTTCCATCAGTATGGGCTCTTGCCCTAGTCCTGGGATAGATATTTGTTCCAGGGAAAGCCTGGCTTCCTGATTCACCCATTGCTCACATTTCAAGTTATTTTTGAAACTATAGGTTGGGATGGATGGGTACATGCGTGTCTTTGTGGGTCACTGAGATCACCCTTGTTTTATTTATTTTTATTTTTTATTTTTTGGCAAATGTGTGTGATGATACATGTGTATGAGTGTGATACCCATCCCGGAGTCAGAGCACAGCTTTGGCTCTTGACTTCTACCAGGGTTCCAGGTATCAAACTCAGGCTGTCAAGTTTGCACAATAAGTGTTGGTTTTGCCAGCCCCCCCCCCCATACTTCCCAGTAAACTCAGAATGCCTTTAAAATCCGATGCTGCGCCAAAACTGGCGTCATCTGTATTATAGTCAGAGAAACTGCTTCTAAATGTGTCTCCCTTGCCACCTGGTCAAAAGCCTCTCTCTTGGCCCTATCTCTTTGCGTGTGGTAGCTTTAGTAGAAAAGTCTTACACTGCCTTGGGTCCCCTACTTCTGTGATCCTTATGTTAATTCTGTCTGCTTTTCACACTTGGCAAGAGGTCAGAGTCTTCAGGTCAATGCCTAGTGCAGACAACTCTCCCAAATGACAGCCAGTAGGTTTAAAACAGTCCATTCTATAGAGAACCCATGGGTACCAGATAATTCAGTGGTTCTCAACCTTCCTAATGCTGTGATCCCCTTAATACAGTTCCTCATGTTATGGTGACCCCAACCATAAAATTATTTCACAACTATAATTTTGCTATGTTATGAATCATAATGTAAATATCTTATTTTCTGATGGTCTTTAGTGACCCCCAATAGGGTTGTGACCCACAGGTTGAGAGCCATTGGGATACCCTATGCTATTTAAGTAGGATAGAACCAATAATTAACTGTAAGAAAAAATGGTATGAGCATAGGCCTGCACCTCGGCTTCTTAGCTACAAATATTGATCATTTTTGGCTTGAATTACTGCGAGGTCTCACTTGCTTTCTTTCTCATGTAGTTGAAAAAAGGTGGACAACTTCCAGGTTTGAGATTAAGAGCTCATGGCTTTGTTGGGCCTATGGTTTAAATTCCTAGGAGCCTGGTAAAAGCAAATAGCTTTCATTTATGTTAATCTGGTCATCATGAAGATTATGATTTATAAATTCAGCTAACACTAAGAAACTGCAGACATTTCAACTGTACCAAATGTTAAATGAATGGCTTTGGGCTTTGGTTTTTGGCTTGGGGGCAGAGACCGTAGTTAGAAATGCACCTTCCAACAAGTTCAGGATGGCTGGTTTTTTTTTTTTTTTTTTTTTCTTTTTTTACTCATTTGGTGTCCTGTAGTGACAACTCCCTGCAGGAGGAGGCACTTGACACCAGCTCAGTGCAACTGGCCTACACCATCGTGAGTCACTTTGTGCCAAGTTATTAATAATTGAAGGAGCCTGTCACTCCCTGTAGAGTTTGGTGTGTAATTTATGGATTATAAACCTGTGCTGAAATCTCAGAGAAAGTTAATGTCATTAAGTAAGAATGAGATCCGGCTGTGTTCCAGTTCTCACGCCATAAAGGCGCCCGATGTGCCTGTCCTCAGCCAGAGGTTCTGGCTGTTTGTACTGGTTCCTTCTAGGGACTGGGCACATGTTTAAAATGCCAGCTGAGCCATCTAGTTTTGGGTTCTATTGTTTGTTTTTGTGACAGGGTTTCTCTGTGTAGACCCAGCTGTCCTAGAAGTCTCTCTGTTGACCAGGCTGTCCTCGAACTCACAGAGATCCCTCTGCCTCTGAGATTAAAGGCATGCGCACCACCACCACCTGAACCATCTAGGTTCGAGTACTAACAAGACTAGTACTCTACTATGGGAGGGGTCTTGGGAGTCTCTGTGATTTTGTTTATCTGTAGATGGCTGAGCTGGGTGATATTCCAAGCTGAGTGTGGAATCATTATCATAGGTAGGCTGGTTCTGGGTGGACCCCTCCATAGCACAGGGTCCTCGAGCATAGATCACATTTTTCCACTCCCCTTATCGACATGGGTTCTCCCTCAGGAGAGGGTGTCCACTTAGAAGGCTAACTCATTAGGTATCTCATGGCTTCCTTTCTGACATTTTTCCATCCACCTTCAAACTTTTCATTAAAAAAAAAAAGCATACCTACAAGGAAGCAAGGGGAGAAGAAGACATAATGAACGTGGCTCCTTAACCAGACCCACTAAACTAGACAGTAAGTCGGTGGGGCTTTGCCCTACTTCCTGTCCAATCTCCTGGTTTTCTCCCTTCTGGTGTTTGCTCAGCCAGGGCCGCAGTCTCATGACCTCCTCTACCTAAATTGTGCCTAAGTCTCAGAGATGGCTGAGCAAGTAAAGGTACTTGCTCGATAAGCCTGACGACCTAAGCATGACCCCCCGTCTGACCGCCATGTCTGTGCCCACACACACTGAATATTTATAAATAAGGGTTCATAACAGAATTGATTTGTTAAAAGCCAACCATAGCCCAATTCTGGGTTCCCTAAGAAACTGTTTCATATTTTAATAGAATTTTGTTTTTTGTCTCACAGCATCTATGTTCAACAAAAAAAGATCCAGAAAAACATGTGTATATGACATAGGTCTTTTTTTAATCTGCTATTGATAACTACTGAGAGCTAGCTATATAACTAAACACATTTCTCATGCATACTTGGTAATACTCCCATGGAATCTATGCCAGCCGTGGTTATTCACCCAAGGCACAAGCCAGCAAAGGAAAACTACAGGGTGTGGCTGAGGAGGGTAGACCCTAAAGTTCAGGCCTGTGTCCTGAAGCGACCCTTGATGGATTCCTGTCCTAGGACCTCTCATCTCTCTGCTGGGTCCCATATCCTTCTGAGAGAAAATGAAGCTCTCCAGGAGATATGTGCTGGGAAGTGGGACCTCTTGGCAGGAGAGGAGAGTTAAGAAAAGACAGGAAGCGAGCGAGATTCTCCCTCCGAGCCAGTCAGGTGCTCCTTCATACCCCATCATGCCATTTTTTTGCTAGAATGTTCCCTGCCCCTCACCTTTACCTATAAGTAGCCTATGCCCCCTGCGCTCACCCATCCCTCAGCCTGACTTGCACCTACCCTGAGCATCTGCTGTGCCAGGCACATCAGGAAGGCAACAGAAGGTGGGCACAGTCCCTCTCCCTACTTCCCAATGAGGAGACATAGGGTGGTCAGTGGCCTCCCAGACAGAAAGATACACAACCCAAATGGTGATCCAGGGCTCAATGGGTTCTGGGAGAGCCAGTGAGAAGTTGTGGCAGGGAGCCATGCTATAGGGAATTGCAGGAGAGCGCTGTTTCAAGTGGTGTAGCCCAACACTTAATCCCAACTCTGTCTTACTACATGGCTTTGGTAAATCGCCAAACGTTGTAGCGCTCGCTTCTCACCCATGAGAAATAAGGAGGCTACAGTCTATTTGATGGAGTTAAACACAACAGTGGGCTCAGCAGGTCATCTGTTGGTGGGGAGCCCAAGGAACAGTAACTTACTGCCCTCTCCTCCGCGAACCATCCCTGACTTAACGTTTTGTTAGATGCTAGGATCTTCATTAGCAGCTCCCCTGGGTCCACTGAGGTGACATTCCCTCTCTTCCATGCTCAGCAGATTGAGTGAGAGAGAGGATGCCTGAGTGAGTAGCTGTCACCACAAAGCAGGACTCTTTGCTGCATGTTGTATTTAGCCTTCTGGCAAATGCCACCTCATGCAGCAGTTCCACAAAAGAACATGCCTTCCTCTCAGAGACGCCCAGCGAACATCGGCTGGCAGTGTATTACCCCACAGTGCTGTAAAAGACGGATTGTTTTGACAACTCAGCCACAGCAATGGGGGTGGAGAGGGAGAAGCAGGAAAGACACGGGTGGTGAAGGCGTGGGTGTAATGGTTCCACTAGACCCAAAATAAATAATAAATGGGTGTTTATTGGGGAACAGAAAAGTATAAAGAGCCACGGGGCGCTTCTCTACCCTTCCTAACCGATAGGCTGACCCAAGAGAAAAAAGACCGCCTGAAGCCACGCCCAGAGGGGTGTGGCCACCTTTACAGGTTCGGGATCAGGGGTTCAATCTGCGGAGCTCCTGTACCTGTTAACCATGTTTTGGAATTGCTAGCAGTGTTTGCAGGAGCCCAGCTTCCCCCAAAGATGTAATTTGTTGTTTCCTCTCCATCTGCAGGAATAGCATCACCAGTTGCCGGATGCGGACTGAGAGTGAGCCGCCGTGTGGCTCCCCAGTGGTCAGTGGTGACCCCAAGGAGGATCATAACTACAGTAGTGCCAAGTCCTCCAATGCTCGAAGCACCTCTCCGGCCAGCGACTCCATCTCTTCCTCCTCCTCCTCAGCTGACGACCACTACGAGTTTGCCACCAAGGGGAGCCAGGAGGGCAGTGAGGGAAGCTTCCAGAGCCATGAGAGCCACAGTGAGACAGAGGAGGATGACCGGAAACCCAGCCAGAAGGAGGCCAAGGATGCCCTGGGGGACAGCGGATATGCATCCCAGCACAAGAAGCGACAGCACTTCGCCAAGGCCAGGAAGGTCCCCAGCGACACACTGCCCCTCAAAAAGAGACGCACAGAAAAACCCCCCGAGAGCGACGATGAGGAGATGAAAGAGGCTGCCGGTTCGCTCCTGCACTTGGCAGGGATTCGGTCCTGTTTGAACAACATCACCAATCGGACGGCCAAGGGGCAGAAAGAACAAAAGGAAACCACAAAAAACTGAAACAAGTCTCTGATTTGTTTTGAACTTATGGCCATTTGGTGTCAGCATGTCAGGAGATTTCTAATGATTTGTGGCAATATCAGCAATTTTTTCCTTTTCTTTTTTTCCTTTTGTTGGTTTGATTTTCTTTTCTTTCTTTCTTTTTTTTTATAATTTGCCCCCCACTCCTTTGGTTTTGGACCCTTAAGAATTTTATGTTTAAAGGAGATTGAAGCCATAGAACTCATATTGACACTCAGCCGTTTTACAAAAGCTTTTCTTTATCTGAAGACAAGAACCGAAAAAAAAAAAAAGCCAAAATTAACCATTGCTTCCTGCAGCCTGTCAGAAACCTGTAGCTGAACCCACAGGAATGTCAACATTAGTGTCACAGGAACACTCTGTCACCACCTAGGAGGCACGCATGCAGAATCCTCGTGCTCAGGCCAGCCTTAGGTTTAATAAGTCAGTTGTGTTCGGAGTGAAACTGAGGAGTTAGTCCAGACACTGCCGAGCCCTGTGTGCCCCTCAGAACGGTGCCCTCTGAGGGTAACCCCTGCTCTGGCACTGGCATCCCACTGTGCCAGAGACGCCAACGGCATTGCCAGATAGCAAGCCCAGGGCCCAGCTGCCAGTTGTCTGTACTTCTTAAGCCTGAACCTGGAACCATCTCACTAGGTGTCAGTGACAAAGAGGAGAGACAGGGAGGATTCTTAGAGCCATTGCTAACCACTGAATTCTGCTCTACGTTAAATTAAGAAGACTTCCCCAAAGCCATAAGCCTGAAGGTTGGCCTGGGAACACGCACACCCGCATGCGTGCACGCACATGGACACACAAGACTTAAAGCTAATACAGAAAACAGGCTGTGTCCTTTTAACTCAAGCCCAAGACATGACAGTAGCTGTTAAGAAAGGAAAAATGGTACAGATTCTTTCCCATCTAAACAATCTGATCCAAGTTTGGGGGAGGGGGGTGCTACAGAAACTGCCATTAGTATTGTGGTGTCTTTTTAAGAAGTTAAAGGCACATTGATGGACATGAAAAGCAAAAACATGGTAAACAATACAACTCCTATACTGCCCTCAAAAAGGGCTTGCAATTAATGTCGGGACTCATTTTTTTGCAAAAAAAATCAGTGATTTTTCACATTCAGCCAGTGTAGCCAGCAGAAATTTCTGATCCACGATGCATGGATTCCTTTGAAGAGAAAAAAAAAAAGAAAAAAAGAAAAAGAAAAAAAAACCCACAAAAACAAACTTTTTTTTATTCAAAAATAACAAAGTTCTTGTAAGGTAAATAATGTATTTAGCATGAAGCATGAATTATTTTCATATAAATATAGAAAATAGAGAGAAGGCTATGCCTCTAATTTTTAAGCCCTTAGGCTTAGAGGTTCTTTTGTTCCTTTTTTCCTTTCTTTTTTCTTTTTCTTTTCCTTTTCTTTCTTTCCTTTTGTTGTTACTTTGTTTTGGTTTTTTGAAGCAGGTGTTTAAGGTTTAATCTTCAGGGACAAACTCTGACTGTTGGGGAACTTACTCTGCAATATAAATTATCTTCATACTCTGGTAGGGCTTGGATGGTTGAGCTCTGTACTGCCTTGTCCACACTCAGCCCCGACCCCCTGACTCTCTGCTGAAGAGTGTGTCCTTTCCTTTGTCTGTATGTGTTTAACATGACGCAATAATTGGAGGGCAAACTTAGTAGTGTGTATGATAGAGTCAAGAGAATGATGGGACGCTTACTTGAGAAAAATCATTTCTGTGATTTGGTTCTAGGAAAAAGGCAGTGAATAATTATGCAAATTCGCCAGAAGAAGGGGAAACATGCTAATGGGCCTTACTGGGTGAGGGTAAGAGATAGGGTACATGGGTAGGAGGAAGTAAGTGATAATGGGCTTAGATGGGCCAGCCCTGTGTTTTACTGCAACTGGGTGATTTCGCTCTGGCCATCTCTGCCTTCTTCAGCAGTAACCGCCCTGGGACTAAGACCACCTAGATAGTGAGAGCTGAATAACAACCAGACCATGTCACACAAGCCAGAAACTCCAGTTACCTTTGCCAAAAAATTGTTGTTCCTTGAGGTCTAAAGAGAAATCCCTAAAACAGTATGGCCTTCCATCCAAATGGAGGGAACTTTTGAAAACAAAACACTACCATGGCTCAGGGTCAGATGTTTGGGAGAGGGAGAAAATTGAGGTGACCTTGGACTTTTGAAACAGGACAGGAGTGGAACTTTTAAGCTATGCCCACCTGTCAGAACCTGGTACCATGGCAACTGCATCCGCCTGGAAGAAAAGACAGGTTATCTGGTGCATTCCCCTACCTAATCTGAAGGCAGCTTCAGAAAGAAGGGGCGGGGACTCCCACTTGTGGACAGGCTAGATTTACCCCCACCTGTCCTTGAGCCTGGGCTCTCTCAACTTGGGGGTTCAGGGTTAGATGAGAGCACAGGTGTGTTTTCCAGTGCTCTGATGCCTCCTTCTCCACAAACCTCTGACACCCCACAAGCCATCCTCAGCTCTGAAACCTGAGCCACACTTTGATTTCTGTTGTCACCTAACCACGTCCAAAAGACCACCCTCCCCACCCCCAAGATGGTGAGTCAGACCTCTACTGAAGGCAAAGGTAAGCACTCAGCACTGTTTCTGGCAGGGGACTTCTTCCGATGAAAACCCCACGTGGGCTGTCTCCCCTCGTTTCATTTTTCCGAAGGGGCAGAAGCCTCTTTCAGAGATAACAAGATGCAGTGTGTGTGTGATTTACTTTTCTGATCTCTCTGAGATCTAGAAAACTATCTTATACAAGTGTGTTCTGAACCCCAGAACCACTCTTTTTGCATAAATACCTCATCGGGCAGCTTTCTAAGTGTTATTTTCCTGAGCCTCCCTTGGCGCCTTTGTTGGAATTTTCTGGAAGACTTGTTGGGGAAACTTTAGTAAGGGTACCTTTTTCTATTTTCCTTCTGTTTTGGAGGCATACACATTATGCATAACCAAAACAATGGCTCAATTGTGTTTAACTCTGTATTTTGACTGTTGAGGCAAAAACAAAGTTATCAATGTGTATGTGGACGTTTGTAGCGAAGTCTGCCGAATGAGGCTGTCCCGTGTCCTTAACAAGCCAAGGGGCAGGAGGCACCCTCTCTTTCCCCTCCCCCCAAGAGCAGTAGAGAATTTAAGCACAAGCCTATTTGTGAAAGAATATTTTGCTTAAGTGTAATTCACTTTAGTCTTGGACTTTCTTCCCAAACGTCAGGTGTTCTTTTAGCTTTCAAACTAGCCTGTGTATCCATTAGTCTGACAGATCACCTGAGCATCGTTAAAGGGGTGTGGTGTTCTTTCTTTGTGGTTCATGTGTCATTCCAGGATCTCATGTACTCACATGGGGCAGGGGGGGGGAGGGGAAAATGGGGAACTATAGCAATATTTACAGATGCTTTGGAAACAGCAGTGACCACATCAGCACCGTTGACGTTACAACCACTGGCTGTTGGCCCTCGGACACATTTAAGAGAAGAGGCAGTGGTTTTCTTTTCTTAGGTGAAACACCCATGATATTTTATCCTATCCTTGGTCATCTTTCTTCTTTCTCCAGTACTTTTGTGAAAGGGTTCGCATCATAGATTTTCTTTCTGACATATCGCAAGCTCCTACTTCCCTCCCCTTCTCCAGTCAGTATATTTTTCAAAAGTTGTTTTGGTAAAGCTGGCTCTCTGAAACCAGAGCTGAGCCAAACCCACCTGTGTAAGGAAACTGTGGTCAGGACAACGGAAGCAGGTCTCCATCTTTGGCTGGGTCTTTAAGGAGGAATGGGTTGATACCCTTTCCCAAGAATGGATTTTTTTTTTGGAGAGTCGTTCAGCATGTCTAGTGCTTTCTGTTCATAGCAGTTCCTACCATGGAACATTCTAGAGTATTGCATTCAGTGGTACCCAGGCAAGAGAGAATGGCTTTGGTGCCCAGCCTAAGAGTCAATATACCAATTTGGGTTTCAGTAGTGCCACTCTGGGACCTCCAGCCTCTCGGGGTGGGGAGGCTATGACATGCCAGAGTTAGGGACAAGTGACCTGCGTGGGATGTTTTCCCATATATGGGATTGGACTAAATTCAGTGTGATTTCCCTTCCCCTTTCAAACCTTATTCAGGTCGGGACTCATTTCTTTCTGGTGGATCACAGCTGCCCAGATGTTGCAATTGATTTCTTTGTTTCTCTAGAGAAGTCCTTTTCTTTCATCTTCAGAAGTTTTTTAATTTTATTTTTCTTATTACTTTTTTGCCACCAAAAGAAAACATTGGAACATATGTCCCTTCTTGATTGTGACTTGCCAGTGTTGACAATTAAGTCCTTCGTGTTGTAGGTCCCAGCCCACCAGTACTATATCAAACACTGTTAGGCACATGATGCAGCACTGTGATCTAATTTAAATAATACTTTTTTATTATTTATACTACTATATATAATAGACATCAACACTTTTGCTATATAACCTACGTGATAAACCCTTTTTAGTTACCTGTCAGACTAGACTTTGGTTTCTATTGCAGTTAACACAGTTACAAAATTGTAATGGTGTCTTCTTTTTATTTTTTTCTTTGTAATGGAATGTGTAAATCAAAGTATATACATTGTGTGGTGTTCCTGTTTCTTGGGATGTCATGAGGAATTACACACGGCATTCAGTGTTCTGTATAGACCTGCCCACCTTCGTGAATTCATCTGTTAACCCCTCTTCGTGTGAGAGCGCGCCAGCCATGGTGGCTAACTCCCAGCGTCCTCTCTCCTGCTGGCTATCCTTGAATTAAGCACAGACTTGTCCACTCGGTTGCTTTATCATGAAAAATGGGTGTGACTTGGTCACTCTTCCACCCTTCAGCAAACAAGTGCTAGCTTCACTGACCAAAAATTAAGGAAGGAAAACACCATTTTTAAAAAACGATCCACCTTTTCATGGCCGGAATGGATATGTCTATGGTGCTGCCTCGGGCTGTCAAGCTTCTGGAATCAGACCGCTGTGGAACGATCCTTTCTGATTTGCTGTGGGATGCTCACAAGTACCCTTCCTATCTCATTAGTATTGAAATCAAGACTCTTTATTTGAGATCTCTACAGCAGTGTTTCTCCACTGTGTTTCATTTGCAAAATCGGAGAACACGCCTTCTCCACCCTTTTGCAAATAATCGATACTCCATATTGGATTCTCAAAAGACTTCGATATGGTGATCCTGTCAAACCTAGAAATTGTATTTTATCTTTTCATACCTGGTTTTCCCCCCACTTCCCCTGTTTTAGAGGAAACAGCACACTTTCTGTTACGGATGCATTCGCCATTCTTTGTGTGTGTGTTGAAGCCATCCAAGGCCGTAGCTGGCTCAGCCAGCTTCGCACCATTATCTCCACTGTCTGTCCTGCCGTGGTGAACACGGGCGTGGAGAAAGTATCTGTGTGTGTCTGGGAAGCAGCTTCATGGACATTTTTTAATACTCTGACCCTGTAACATTTCTGAGTTTTGTTTTAGTTTTACAGAAAACAAAACCACATTGATAAAACCTGAGAGGGTTGTGGCTGAACCTTAGGGTCGCCTGCCCTTTCCAGGCCAACAGATCTACAAGGCCAAATTAATTTACAAGAGTAATAATTTCTTCAGAAGCCAATTTTTTTTCCTGTATGAAACTGCCAACATCATGACAGAAGGGGGGAGTCATAAAGGAGAAAGAAAATGATGTTCGGTGGTGCTTGCATTTGCTTAAAGCAGGGGTGTGGAGATGGCGCCATCAGCTGAGCTCGGGGGACTTGGTGTCGCTTGGGAGGGATCCATACAGCATTTTGCGTTCTTCATGTGTAATCATATTGCCAAAGACAAACTACTTCATCATTTATTGTAAATAACACTTCCCTGGACCTACCATAAAGTTTCTGTGATGTATTGTCTTCCAGTTGCAATAAAAATTACTGAGTTGCATCAATTGGAGATGAGCATTGTGTGTTATGTGAGCAGGGAACCGTAGAAGGAATTGGTATGTGTACGTATGTGTGCGCGCACGTGTGCAGGCATGTACAGTGCAAAGTCAAGGTTGATGTCTTCCTTGATAGATCTGCACTTTGCATTTGCTTATTTATTTTAATGTGTGTTGTGTCTGTGTTTGTATACCAGGTGTTTGTGGAGGCCAGAAGGCAGCATCAAATCCCCAGGCGCTGGGGTAACAGGAGGTTGTGAGTTGCCAGGGGTAGGTGCTGAATCCTCTGGGAGACACTTTACCTTTGGAGACAGGGCCTGTCACTGAGCCAGAAACTCCCCAATTAGCTAGGCTGGCATACCAGCAAGCTCTAGGATCCCTCTGTTTCTGGCTGGGGTTAGAAACATGCATGGCCATGCCCTGCCCCCTCCCCCCCCCCCGGCCCTTTTTTTAATGTGAATGCTGGCGATTTGAACTCACGGTGTCTCAGCTTGCACAGTAGACCTTTTACCGCCTGAGCCATCTCCCCAGGCCTGAGACATTCTGTCCTGTGTTCAACCTACAGTAGCATACCTGTAGTTTTCTGTCTGGTTTTAGAGTCTCAACTGCACGCCACACCCATCTTCACACATGTCTTCATTTGGATGGGAAATCTCGCACTGTTATGCAAAGCCACTAGAGTAGGGACAAGCACAGAGCTCCCATCACCAGCCACAGGTCATGTGACTAGGACCTGGTCTTGTTTGGTAGTTGCCCTTTGGGAGTGGGGTCTGCCCGTCTGTCCTGTATTCTGAGAGTCTCCAGTGATAACATCATAACACGAATATTCATCCTCTGGGGTTTCTGTCACCACGGCTTAAGTGCCCACTATACACGCATAGCCTATGAGTCTCTGTTATAATAAATGAAGATCAGCTGTATGCAGCCAGGGTTGGTAGAGAATCGAATGGCAAGATAGCAAGGGAGCAATTAAGGGCTAAATTTGTTCTTCCTAACAACCTCTTGTCCTGGGAAATAGCCAGGTTCTAGGGGAACTGCATTAGTATCTGCTGAGCACGGTGCCCCTCAGGTCCTAATTATCTTCCATAGGTCTCACTTCTTAAAGGCTTTCCCACCATTCTAGGGCCCGTGGTTCCAACAGACAAGGCTGTGTAGCATATACCCGAAGCAAGTGCCTAGGCATCTGTCATCTCTGATAAAGCGGAAGTGATGCTCCCAAAAGATTTCCTGGTCCCTTTCATGGCGGTTTTGACTTTTAGTGAATTCAGGTCTCCAGGCATGCACAGCAGACCTTTTACCCTGAGCCATCCCCACAGCCCTGAGAGATTACATCCCCATTTTTAACCTGGGCTTCACCAACAGCAGTAAATCTAACCTCAGTCACCACTCAACTAAGGCACCTTTGTCACCTGGGAATCTCAGGCTGTATCCCTTAGCTCCTATCCTGGGCCACAGTGTTACTGTAACGGGGACAGTCCATCTGTACCAGACGGGTGATAATTCTCAGTGTCCCTGTCGCTCAATGTCTTGCTTGGCCCATGTTGTTATCTTCTTTGGGTCTTGCTTTCAGGATCATCTTAAAAGTCACAACAATATGTCCTCTCCATGCCAAACCAGTGTTTGAGGGAGGACAGATGTTATTGGGAGGGAGAGCAGAAGTCATCCACCAAGCCAAATATGATGAACTAGGTAATTTGCCATGTTGAGTAATGCTGAGACGAACTACAAGCAGGTAGCCTCAGGAAATAGCACATACAACTGTGTGTTGTGTACATTTGACTCGTGTGTGTGTGCACGTGTATGTGTGGGTGGACATGTATGCCTGCAGGAGAGGTCCATAGTCGCTCTCCATCTTATTTTTTATTACTCTTAATTTTGTTTATGTGTGTAGGTGTTTTGTCTGCATCTATATTTGTGCACTGCATGCATGCCTGGTGCCCATGGAGGCCAGGACATTGGATCCTCTTGGATTAGAGTTATAGACAGTTCTGAGCCTTTATGTGGGTGCTGAGAATTGAACCCAGGTCTTCTGGAAGAGCATCTACTGTTCTTAATTGCTGAATCATCTCTCCAGTATTATTAGTATTAGTATTATTACTGAACAAGGTCTCATTGAACCTGGAGCTGGCCAGCAAACCTCAGGCATCCTGTACCCCACCTCCTTTTCACTGGAGTTACAAAACAAATCATTGCATTTTTTTTATGTGAGAGTGGGTTTTGAACTCAGATCCTCATGCTTGCTTGGCAAGTACTTACAGCCAGCCATCTCCCCTGCTGCCAGACAACCATTTTTGAAATTTTCAAAGCAGCTGGAAGTGAGACTCACTTGGACTATGAGAATATCTGAGACAATTCTCAAAAATATACCACCTGCAGGCTGCTGCTTTTTAAAAATAGATTCTTGTCTCATACATCCCAGCCACAGTTTCCCCTCCGTCCACTTCTCCAAGCCCTTCCCCACCTCCCATTCTCCCCAGATCCTTCCTCCCCCATTTCAGAAAAGAGCAGGCCTCCAGGAGACAACCAAATAGGACAAAATGAGTTACAATGAGACAAGGCAAAAAACTCTGGTTGAGCTGAAGAAGGCAACCTGATAGGGAGAAAAGAGTCCCAAGAGCAGGCAAAAAAGTCAGAGGTACACTTGCTCCCACTCTTAGGAATCCCACAAAAACATCAAGCTATCAGCCATAACGTATATACAGAGATCCTGGTGCAGACCCGTGCAGGTCCCATACTTCAGTCTCTCCAAGCCCATATGAGCCCTGCTTAGTTGATTAATAGGCCATGCTCTCCTGGTCTCTTCCATCTCCTCTGACTCCTACAATCAGGTTAGGGTTAGGGTTCATCTTTCCTCTCCCTCTTTGGAGGCAATTCCAATCCTGTAAATGAGGCAATGCCATCCTGTAAGTTCTCAGAACAGTGAAATACTCCCATAAATTTGTTGGGGAACAAGTTTGGGGTTAGCATGCCAGAATCTCATTCATTAGTGGAATTAACCAGACAAATTGCTCCACCAACTAGGAATAGCCATGCACTCCCACCCATAGGGATGAGAAGGAGCTGTCCATCTATCAGTGCTGTCTGTGTTCAGGCCAGTGAGGTTTCCTATACTGGAAGGACTTAAGCTGCAGGCTCCACCCCGATGCTGTCTGTTTGTCAATTCCATTAAGTTTCAGCTTTGCAGCCATACATGTTTCTGCGTGTATGCACATGCACACATGCAGTAGCTCGGAGATCTAAGATGTTGGAGCCCTGATGTTGTGTTTTGGAAGGGTGTCTATGAGGGGCCCTATTACCCTTGACCCCTTTCTCTCATGACCCAGAAAGTATTCTAAACTAAGAATCTGCAACCTCCTAGAAGGTTCTGGATAGTTGAGGGCATTTCAGAGGGAGCCTGGTTGACTAAGAGACTTTTATTTATGAGTTGAAAGCCCATGTTCTGTCTCATCACTTCTCGTGCCCTGTGTAAGATCAATTGTAAGTATATGAGTGTTGTTGGAGTCTCATGAAACAAAGCCTGCTTCTGCCCCACCCCCACCCCCGAGTGCCAGGATTACAAGCGTATCTCATCATGCCCAGCTACTATGTATTTTGACATTTCTCCCACCCCATCATTTTTTATTATTATTTTAATTGCATTGGTGCTTTGCCTGTGTGTATGTCTGTGTGAAGATGTCAGATCTTGGAGTTACAGACAGTTGTGAGCTGCCATGTGGGTGCTGGGAATTGAACCCAGAACCTCTGGAAGAGCAGTCATGTTGTGAGCCTAGCCTTTAACGACTGAGCCATCTCTCCAGCTCAAGAAGAGCGTGCTTCCCTGACCGGGAATCGAACCTTGGCCTCGGCAGTGTGCCACATCATTTTTAAGGACTTCTTTTTTTTCTTAATTTTGGAGAAAGGAAAGACGTTGAGTTTTTGTTTGCTTGTTTGTTTTTTACTCAAGCAGAAGTGAATGAACCCGTGTGTTGAACCTTTGTCCCTGCACATGAAGCAGCCTGCCCCAGAGCTATAGGTTTAAATAGCTCAGAGCAGCCATACCTTAATTTGAAATCGTTCCTGGGCACGTGTGGATAAAGCACCCTAATGACTTGAGAACTGTTGTTACTCCATGATAAAGTGCTTTGGGAGCAGACAGCTAAATCTCCCTCAAATGCATTGCTGCATTTGAGGGGGATTGAGGGTTCTACTTTTCTCCCCATCTGCTACATATTTCCATACCAGCTTCTAAAAATATGTAATGTGGGAAGTACCGTATGATGGAGAAAATCTGAAAATATGATAGTGGCTGCCTTTGTAAATCCCCTGGAACATGGTTTCTTCATTAACTGGGACTCACTCTGTTCACATAAAAAACTAGGATGATGTGTACATTTTTTACATCAATCATAAATAATTTAAATAAAGCAAGGAAAAGAGGCCATTGAATCCAAACTCCCCAACTCCTAGACCAGGTATCTGAGGCTCAGAAAGTTAAGGGGTTTGCCCCCAAACAACCCCACTGACTAATGGCAGAATATGACTTAAAAGAGTGCAAATGTTCTGTCCTTCCAGCCGTAGTCATTTATTTAGTGTGTAACTATAGCCACTGTGTAGTTAGAATGTGCCCACCTCACACGATGCTCTCTCCATTTCACATTTGGTGACGAGCTTTTGGAATGACACAAAAAAATGCCACCTTGCTGCTCAGTATCTGAGTTGCCCCCATAGTCTCCACACATGCACTATGACAATGGGCATCTTCAGAGAGGATTTTATTCGTATCTTTATTAATTTCACCTTATAGTTGGTTCATTGTTTGAAGCCAGGTCAGACTGACGGTGGAGTAACAGGTATGAAGGTCTTGCTTTCGACAGCCGGAACACCTGCTGCCTTAAGCCCATTTTCTGTTCCTAGTAACAGTGTCACAGTGCTGGGTGTGGAGGCGCTCACTTGTGATCCAGCACTGGAAGAATGGGAGGATTCGGAGTTCAAGGCCAGCCTGGGCTTAGTGAAACTGTCGCAGAGGGGAAAAAAAGAGCAATTCCACAAACAGGGTGGTAGTTCCTTTAGCTGACAACTCTGATTCAAGGTCAGGTTGCATGTGGGATGGCCTTGTGCTGGCAGAACACAAAGCAATACAGGGCACCACACTACAAGGCAGCTGGCATGCAGGAGGCCTAGCCATCCTAGGGTCCCGACCCCTCTCAAGTCAATTCATTAGTGGATTAGTCATGGGTGGACTAATGTGCTCCTGGGGAGTGAACCATAATCACCTCCTAAATGGCCCACTTAGTCCCACTCTGTACTAGCTCGTAACTGGACTTTGTTGTATTTCTGTTGCTGTGATAAAAAATACCCTGACAAAAAGCAACTGAGGAAGAATTGGGTTTATTTTACCTTAGCACCCTAGGTTACAGTCCATCACTGCAGGGAAATTAAACTGTCCCATCACTTCCACAGTCAAGAGCCGGGAGAAGCAAATAGTTTATGCATCCTCGCTTGGTTCCACTCAGCTTGAGTTCTCCACTCTTAACACAGCTCAGGACCCCCTGCCTAGGGAATGATTCTGCCCACACTGGGCTAGATCTTCCCACATCAATCAATTAACAGTCCCCTAGAGACAAACCCAGTCCTTCACTGAGACACTCACCCCAGATGAATCTAGGTATGTCATGTTGGCAGTTAAAGCTGACATCACAGGGATCAACTTTCAATGTTGCTTTCAAAGGGCAGAAGCCGCATCCAGGATGCAACACTTGCTTGCTTTGCAGGTGTCATTCAATCAGAAATGTGGAAGTGCCTTTTATATGCAACTAGAGCTGTCTGTTCTAGAGGCCTTTCTGTGGTACCCCTTGGCTTCACGAATCGCTTTCAGGATCATTTGTTCAGCTAGGTATGCATGAACCTGACTTTCTAAAGATGCTAGCCACATTTATTTTTCTGCAATCAATAAAACGTTTGTCCCCGAACAGGGGGAGAGCTGGCTCAGTGGTTAAGAGCACTGGCTGTTCTTGCAGAGGACCCAGGCTCAGTTCCCAACACTGTGTGGTAGCTTGCAACCCTCCGCAACTCCAGCTACCCGTGGACACAGCACCCTCTTATGGCCCTTGCAGGAACCTCCCGCACGGGATTCACATCCACACAGGCAGGCAAAATACACAATACAATAAATATAAAAACAGTGTGTTAGCCTGGCGTTGGTGGCGCACGCCTTTAATCCCAGCACTCGGGAGGCAGAGACAGGTGGATCTCTGTGAGTTCGAGACCAGCCTGGACTACCAAGCGAGTTCCAGGACAGCCTCCAAAGCCACAGAGAAACCCTGTCTCGAAAAACAAAACAAAAAAAAACCAAAACAAAACAAAAAACAAAAAACAGTTTGTTGTTGTTTTTGATATGGTCTCTCTATGTAGCCCAGGCTGGCCTCAAACTCACAAAGAGCTGCCTACCTCTGCCTCGCAAGTGCGGGAACTAAAATCACGGGCCATCCATCACCACTGGCCAAATAAATATTTTTAAAAACTTTGTCCAGCTATTAAAATAAATACACTCTTGCTATAGTTTAGATAGGAAGAGTCAGCATTCTTGGTGTGATAGAAAACTCTGATCTCAGCATACGAGTATACACAGGCACACATGAATCTGAGTGCGCACGGGCGCACGCGCGCGCGCGCGCACACACACACATGCATGCACGCACGCACGCACGCATGCAAACACCCGCACACGCACTTTCTATGCTTTGCGGCCACAGCACAAATCCACTTCCTCTCCCCTTTGCCTTTTCCTATCCCTCCCCTCTCTTTTTCTTCCTTCCTCACCATCTCCTTTCTTCCTTTCCTCCATCCCTCCCTCCTCTCTCCCTCCCTTCCCCCCCCCCAACCCACTGTCCATGAGCTAGGCAATCATGGACAAAAAAAACCTTGGAAACTGTAACTCAAAATGAACCTTTCACCCTTTAAGCTGCCCCCCCCACCATGTTTGCCACTGTCACAGAAAGTAACTAACCTAACCCCAGATCTCCAGTCCACGGTCTTCCTTTAAAAGTAGGCATGAAGTCATGTTCTCTGCTACTCTGAATTCTACAAAGTGGAAATTAGGCAAAGGGAAAGACCCAAGTCTCACATACTGTGCAACACTAGAGGTAATGCCAATCCTGACTTCATTCCTGTGGGGGAATTAGTCTTGATTTATGCATGTATTATAAATGAGTTCTTCGGGAGCACATCCCTCGATGAATTTGCATTCACTCACTCACTGTGACTTAGCCCACGCTGACATCCATGCCAAGACTTACAAAGCATTCTTATAGTATTCAGAATATGCTTCCATTCATAAAGAGATCTCCATGCACGCATGAAACCCTGAGCTGGATCCACAGCACCCACAGAAATGCTGAGCCAGCAGGACATATTTGTAACCTGAGAGCTGTGGAGGAAAAAACCAGAAGATCCTTGGAGCTTAGTGACCTGCTGTCCTACCTGCATCAGTGAGCTCCAAGTTCAGTAAGACCCTGTCTCAAAAACTAGAGATGTGAAGTGATTGAGAAAGATACCCTTGATTACCACATACACATGCATACACTTGTGAACACATGCACACATGCATACGTGTATGCATGCACAAGCAACAACGAAAAGCCTCCTGTCTCCTATGCACGGTATGGCACCACAGCCACAGGTCCAGAGTGCACACCTCCATCTCCTCTGGATTACAACCAGGAAACTTCAGCTTTGTGCTTTGTAATGTTTTCTCTTCACGAAGTTCTGTTTACAGGACTGCTGTATCCAGTGTGTCGTGAGCTTCTAAATCTCAGAAGTGGAGTTAGGTTACTTCTGGTACCTATTTATTTTTAAACACTTGCCCTTCACCCAGCATGGATGTACAGTTAAGTATCTGGAGCTTCCGTCATCTGAAAAGCTGTCCCCAAATCCAAAAAGATAGAGAAAAAGATAAAGAAGAAATAGATGGAGAAGGTTCTTCCATAGATTCCTTCCCAGTTGTAGTCAGCTCCCTCGGGTTCCTTCTCTTCTTTTGTTTTGTTTTGTTTTGTGCCAATCCTACTAGTTTCTGGGAATGTCAATTTAAAAATCTGGCTCCGGGCATGAAAGTGTCCAAATGTCCCGCTGTGCCAATGAATGAGCAACATGATGGGAGTTGGCACCTCACTCCCCAAACTTCTCAGTAGTGGTTGACCTTTTCTAAACTCAGCCTTTGTCTTCTTCTCTCTCCAGTAGCTCCTCTTACCCGCATCGCTCAAGGAGGGCTTGAAAAAGAGCCCCTTTGCTCTCTTCAGGTATGTCTGTATTTTCCCATGGGAAAATCATTTTCCAATGAACTAATTCTTGGGCTGTGGTTGAATTTGAATATGAGATGTTCCCCACAGGTTCATGTGTTTGACCACTTGGCCCCTCGTTTATGACACTGGGAAGATTGTGGAAGCTTTAGAAGGTGAAGCTCCACTAAAGGAAGTGGACCACATTTTGAGTAGATACTGTCCATCAAGACATGAGGGCAGGATGAGAGGGTTGGCTGATAAATGGAGGGGTAAATAAGTGGATGGGTGGGTAGATGGATAGATGAATAGATGGATGGATGAGTGGCTAGAGAGAGAGAGAGATGAATGGGTAGGTAGATATGTGTATGTATGTATATATTGATGGATGGATGAGTGGGTGGGTATATATGTGTGTATATATAATATATAAATATATACATATATATATGAATGAGTGAGTGGATAGATATATGTATGTATGGATATATGGACATATGGCTGAATGGATGGGTGAGTGGATGGATGGATGGATGATGGATGGATGGATGGATGACTGAATGGATGGATGAGTAATTGGATGGATGATGGATGGGTGAGTGGATGGATGGATGATGGACTGATGAATGATGGATGTATGGATATATGAGTGGATGGGTAAGAGAGTTGGTGAATGGATGGGGTGGGTGAATGAAAGGGTGAGTAAATGGGTAGGAATACATTGATGGATAGATAGATGGATGGTAGGCATGAACTATCCAGATTTATCTTGGAACTCTGCATGAGTGGCATACATCTTCTCCAATTTCACAATGCACAGGGCATAGAGGGGCTATAAACCAAGTTGAGAACTTATGAAGGAGCAAGATCTTCCCATGCTGCACATCTGCTGCCCAGCTTCAGGTCAGCTTGGGTCCTCTGGAACCAACCCCACCCACCACCCCCTCCCTCGATCTTCCTGCATCTGCTCCTGGCATCAAGTGGACCCACCCAGTAAGGAAGGACATAAGTCCTGCCAGACCCCACCCTTGGCTCTCCCCACACCAGCGCACCTGATTTCAGGAAGTAGGATATTCCCGCCATACCCCACTCTTGGCTCCCTCTCCACCCACCGAGCTCCGCATGAGTGTGGAGAACACCAGGAGAAGCCAGACCATCTAGAGTTGCAGACGCTGAAGCCTTGGCCCACATATGCCACAGGGAGATCAGTGGAGACAAAGACCCCACCTGTACCCACTCAAATAAGGGATGGGAATATGACAGTATAATAATACACTGCACAATAGAAAGACCAATATGACTTCACCAGAATCTAGAGACCCCACACCAGCAAGACCTGAAAAGCACAACACAGATGAAGCAGAAGAGACAGACCTTAAAATTTTTTTATGATGATAACAGAGACTCTCAAAGAGGAAACGAGAAAATCCCTTAAGGAAATAGAAGAAAGAAAAAAAAAAACAAACCAAAAAAATCAAGAAATAAACAAATCTCTTAAAGAATCTAAAGAGAGTCGAGCCAGGCAGTGGTAGCACATGCCTTTAATCCCAGCACTCAGGAGGCAGAGGCAGGCGGATCTCTGTGAGTTCGAGGCCAGGCTGGACCGACAGCCTCCAAAACAATGCAGAGAAACCCTGTCTCGTAAAACCAAAAAAAAAAAAAAAAAGAATCTAAAGAGAGTCAAGAAAAAAACAAACAAACAAGTGAGGGAAACAATTCAAACAGTCCAAGCCTTGAAAACTGAAATTGAAACAATAAAGAAAACACAGAAGGAGGGGATGCTAGAAATAGAAAAGCTGGGTAAATGATCAGGAACTACAGATGTAAGTATAGCCAATAGATTACAAGAGATGGAAGAGAGAATCGCAGGTGCTGAAGACTCATTAGAGGATATACAGTCATCGACCAAAGAAAATCTCAAGTCCAACAAATCCCGAACACGAAATATGCAGGAAATATGAGACACCGTGGGGAGGTCAAACCTGAGAATAATAAGTATAGAAGAAGGTGAAGAAACACAGCTCAAAGGTACAGAAAACATATTCAACAAAATCATAGAGGAAAACTTCCCTAACCTAAGGAAGGATATGCCTATGAAAGTACAAGAATCTTACAGAACATCAAATAGACTGGACCAGAAAAAGAAGTCCCCTCACCACATAATATTCAAAACATCGAACCTACAGAATAAAGAGAAACTATTAAGAGCAGCTAAGGAAAAAGGCCAAATAACATATAAAGGAAAACCTATCCAAATTACACCCAACTTCTCAATAGAAACTATGAAAGCCAGAAGGTCCTGGATAGATGTCCTACAAATGCTAAGGGAACAAGGGTGCCAGCCCAGATTACTGTACCTAGCAAAGCTTCCAATTACCATAGATGGAGAAAACAAGATATTCTATCAAGGGAATACAAATTGGAAAGGAAGAAGTCAAACTTTCACTATTTGCAGATGATATGATAATTTATTAAGTGACCCAAAAAACTCTATATGGGAACTCCTACAGCTGATAAACACCTTCATCAAAGTGGCAGGATACAAGATCAACTAAAAAAAATCAGTAGCCCTAGTATGTACAGACGATAAATGGGCTGAGAAAGAAATCAGAGAAACATCACCCTTTATAATAGCCCCAAACAACATTAAATATCTGGGGATAATGCTAACCAAACAAGTGAAAGACCTGTATAGAAAGAACTTTAAGTCTTTAAAGAAAGAAATTAAAGAAGATACAAGAAAATGGAAAGATTTCCCATGCTCTTGGATAGGTAGGATCTATATAGTAAACAAGGCAATCTTGCCAAAAGCAATCTACAAATTCAGCACAGTCCCCATCAAAGTGCCAGCACAATTCTTCACAGACCTTGAAAGAACAATAATCAACTTTGTATGGAAAAACAAAAGACCCAGGATAGCCAAAACAACCCTGTACACTAAAGGAACTTCCGCAGGCATCACCATCCCTGACTTCAAGCTCTATTATAGGGCTGTAGTCCTGAAAACAGCTTGGTATTAGCACAAAAATAGGCAGATAGACCAATGGAATTAAATCAAAAACCTTGATATTAGCCCACTCACCTATGAACACTTGATTTTTTTTACAAAGAAGCTAAATTTATACAATGGAAAAAAGAAAGTATCTTCAACAAATGGTGCCGGCATAACTGGATATAGATATGTAGAAGACTGCAAATAGATCCATGTCTATCGCCATGTACAAAACTTAAGTCCAAATGGATCAAAGACCTCAATATAAATCCAGCCACACTGAACCTCTTAGAAGAGAAAGTGGGAGATACACTTGAACGAATTGGTACAGGAGACTGCTTCCTGAACATAACAGCAATAGCACAGACACTGAGATTGACAATTAACAAATGGGACCTCTTAAAATGGAGAAGCTTCTGTAAGGCAAAGGACACAGTCAAAAAGGCAGCCCACAGATGGGAAAAGATACTCACTAACCCCATATTTGACAGAGGACTGATCTCCAAAATTTACAAAGAACTCAAGAAGCAAGATTCCAAAACACCAAAGGATCCAATTAAAAAGTGGGGTACAGAACTAAATAGAGAATTCTCAGTAGAGAATCTAAAATGGCTGAGAGACACTTGAGAAAGTGTTCAACATCTTTAGCCACTAGGAAAATGCAAAGCAAAACAACTCTGAGATACCATCTTGTTCCTATCAGAATGGCTAAAATAAAAAACACCAATGAAAATTTATGTTGGAGAAGATGTGGAGAAAGGGGAACACTCCACTGCTGGTGGAAGTGACAACTTATACAGCCACTTTGGAAATCAGTATGGAGATTCCTCAGGAAAATGGGAATTAGTCTACCACAAGACCCAGCAATTCCACCCGTAGGCATATACACAAAAGATGAGCATTCATACAACAAGGACATCTGTTCCACTATGTTCCTAGCAGCATTATTTGTAATAGCCATAACCTGGAAGCAACCTAGATGCCCCTCAACTGAAGATTGGATAGAGAAAATGTAGTACATTTTACACAATGTAGTATTATTCGGCAGAAAAAAAGACAATGGAATCTTGAAATTTGCAGGCAAATGGTTGGCACTAGAAGAAACCATCCTAAGGGAGGTAAATCAGTCACAAAAAGACAAACATGGTATGTACTCACTTATATATGGATTTTAGGCATGGATCAGGGGAGTGCCAGCCTACAATCCCACTGCCAGAGAGCCTGGGAAACAGGAAGGACACTAAGAGAATATGCATGGTACCCCAGAGAAGGGGAATGAGCCAAGATCTCCTGAGCAGATTGGGACCATGGGGGGAGGAGAAAGAGAGGAAGACATGGGGGAGCAGGAAGATTAAGTCAGGGGAAGAACAGAGGAGAGCAGGATGAGAGATACCATAATAGAGGGAGTTATTATAGGTTTGAGGAGAGATCTGGCACTAGTGAGATTTCCAGAGATCTACAAGGATGACACCAACTGACAATCTAAGCAATAGTGGAAGGACTACCTTAAATGTCCATCCCTGATAATGAGTTTGACGACTACCTTATATGCAATCCTAGAGCCTTCACCCAGTGGCCGATGAAAGGAGAGGCAGACACCCATAGCTAAACACTGAACTGAACTCCTGGAACCCAGTGACAGAAAGGGAGGAATGATGAGCAAAGGGGTCAAGATGGGCTGGTGAAACTCACAGACCTGACTGATGGCTGGGAGGCCAGCATGGAACTGATCCAGACCCCCTGAATGTGATTGTCAGCAAGGAGGCCTGAACAATCTATGGAGTCTTGGGTAGTAGATCAGTATTTATCCCTGGCATACAAATGGACTTTGGGTGCCCCTTGCACAATGAGGGATGCTGTCTCAGCCTGGATCTTCCCATGCCTTTCAGAGGAGAGTTCCTGGTGGGGAAGTCCACTTGGAAGCTTGGGAATCCAAGGTGGATGATGTGGCCTGGCTTGTAGCCAGCAGGGTGTGGAACCCAGCCTCCTCTCATGAATCCCAGGCCCCAAAATATCATAATTCCAAAGACTCCTACAGTTTCCAGACAAAAAGGACAAGATGGTAAGGGATAGCCTTGCCATATGCCCCATGGGACCCCCTTGTCCCAGGCCAGCAAACTTTAGGTGGATAGAGATTGGTTCTCCCCTACAGATGGGACCCAGCTGGAAGAACTCAGATGACCCAAACTGACTAGGTTGTGACTTCACCCTTGAATGCTGACTGGCCATACTGGAGCCGCTTCCACATGGGAAGTTGCATCGCCAGCATCTCTGTCCCGATGCTCTCAGCATAGCCAATGGAAATTCTCAAATCATCATGGGGTTGGGGGAGTAGCAATTGATGACCTTGTTTTGCTTTTAATGATGGCTTTTTGCTAAGTGTCATTGAGAACAATTGCGTCTTATGAACCTGGTCCCTAGCCTTGAGTTTGCAGTTTGCTCCAGTTTTTCAAGGCTGCCCTGGTCTCAGTCCCTACACAATGGGCTCAGCTGTACGATGAATGTTCATTCTGATCTGTTTTAGTGCGGCAGCTCAGCTAACCAGACAATAGAGCCAACACCGGTGCACAGCCTCTCAGGGATGGCTGGCCTCGTCACTAGCCAAAGATAATGAGAGAGAATGATGGACAATAGACTAGCTGCTTGCTGCCTGTAGGACCTTGAACAAGTTTCTCACTCTATCTGATGCCATTTCTGCATCTGTAGGATATGATTACAACAGTCCCTGCCATGCAGTTTTACTATGAAGAAGATTAGTGAAATGAGAGGGGATCACACCACACATCTAAGTGACTGTTGTCATTACTGCTGTCACTATTCTTAGTGTGTGTCTGTGCATGTGAGCATGTGTGCATGTGCACACTGTGTGTGGTATGCACAAATGTGTTGAGTTCAGAGGACCTCGGGTGTCATTCCTCAAGTATCACCTATTTTTTGATGGGGGCGGGACAGGGTCTCTCAGCTAACCTGAAACTGGCCATGTAGGCTAGGTTGGCTGATCAGTGAGCCCCAAAGAATCTGCCTCCCCACCACTGGGCTTACAAAAGCATACTACTGTTGGGGCCCATTGAGATGGGTCCACTTCAATCTTGCCTCAAGGTCAGAGGGTTCAAAACTGTCCTTAGTAAGTCAAAAGACCTAAAGGTCTAATGCTTGGCTACTACAGGATGTTTCAGCCGTGGGTAGCAGATGTCTTATCTAAATAACAACAGACTAGGACTTAGGTGCAATTACTCTTGACCCTGAAGGCTGGATAACAGGTGTGGCTACCAAATGCCTAGAGGATTAAGGGAAGAAAGTCTGTTTGCTCCTTATACATGATAATAGAAGTCTTCTGCCATGTGCCCCACCTCCATCTTTTTGGTTGGGTACTTAAAAATGTTAAAGAATAAACTAGAGGTGTTCAGTATTCACTGGGTGGCCCTTCTGACTCTATCCTGTGTCTCTGTCTTTCTCTTAACGTCTTTACCTACCCTTTCTCAATCCACACTCCCCCTCTCAGGTAAAACTGGGCAAGTTGGCTGACTGTGACTGTAGCCCCACAAAGACCCCTTCCCACATACTGCCATGCTCACAATTTCAGTGAACTCAGCCCTTTACCTACCGAGCAGGCTTCAGACTTACTGTGAAATAAGGGAATATGGAGCATTTAATTAATACATTTTAATTATAGGTTGGATATGGAAACATTTGGAATATATTGGGCTAAAATATATCATTAAAATGGATTGCATCTGTTTAATTTTACTTTTTATAAATTGGCTGCTGAGAAAGTTCAGATTATATACGTGACTCTTCCTGTGAGCCAGGTTGATATCTATATGGTGTCACTTCAAAGAAGCCCCACCTACAGCCAAAAAACCGATCAACTACAAAAAGTAGATATGGTGGTTAGAATAAGAATTGCCCCCATAAATTTGAATAGACTCATATATTTTAATGCTTAGTCACCAGGGAATGACACTATTTGAAAAGATTAGAAGGATTAGGAAGTGTGTCCTTGTTGGAGAAGATGTGTCACTGGGGTGGGCTTTGAAGTTTCAAAAGCCCATGCCAAGCCCAGTCTCTTTCTTCCTTTCTCTCTCTCTCTCCATTCTCCCTCTCTGCCTGCAGATCAGGATGTAGAACCCTCAACTACTTTTCCAGCACCATACCTGTCCATGCCTGCTGCCATGCTCCTCACCATGACGATGATGGACTGCACCTCTGAAACTGTAAGCCAGTCCCCAGTTAAACGCTTTCTTTAACAAGAATTGCCTTGGTGGTATATCTGTTCATAACAGCAGAACAGTGGTTAAGACAGCAGAAGACAAACAAATCCTGCAAGAATCCCAACCTGTGTCTTAATCTCCTTTAAGATAGCAACAGGGGCTGGAGAGATGGCTCAGTACTTAAGGGCACTTACTGTGATTGTAGCAGACCTGAGCTGGGTTTCCAGCACCCACATTAGCAGCTCACAAGTACCTATAGCTCCAGCTCCAGGGCATCTGATACCCTCTTCTGGCCTCTGCAGGCAACTGCACACATTGCATATATTCACATGGATACACATACACAAGAATAAAATAAAATAAATATTTTAAATGATAGTATACCAAAACTTAGGTTTCTCAGATCATCTGCCCTTCAACCTGTCTTACACCCAATTGAAACCTCACACCCAGCCTCTCCCCAACCCACTATTGCCTACAAATAAACAGATCATGTTTTCCCTTTCTGCTTGTCTCGCTATTTCCAATCTTACTCTCCTCTCTTTCCTTTCTCTCCTGCCTCCTCTCAGACCTTGTGTTTTCCTAATTCTCTCTGATTTAGTATCTCCAAGGATCTGGTCTCTGAAGCAGGAAGATTCTGAGCTCCTAAAACCCCCACCACATCCCAATATCCCACATGCTGGCAAACAAGCCTTTAGTATGTGAGCCTTGGGGCATTTGAAGAAGTTATGTAACTGGTGATATTTACATATTACTTCAATTTTATTTATTAATTTGTTACTTTAATTTTTAAAAGAATGTTATTGCTTATTAGTTTATTTTCACAACAACACCGCAAAACAGCCTGAGAATTATCATCTCCTGTTGACAGGTGAAGAAAACTGAGTTCCAGGAGGTAAATAATTGTCTTCAGTCATTTGCTAGAGACCATAGCAGAGGGCATCTCACATCATGGGTCCCAGACCTATTAACTTTAGATTCCAGGAAATAATAAATAAAAGGCAGGAGGAAGAGAAACTCTTTCATTTTTAAAGATGTTTAAAAAGTAAACCATCCCTTCTTTTGCATTTTGTTTTTGTTTTTTCAAGTCAGGGTTTCTCTGTGCAGCTCTGGGTGTCCTGGAACTCACTCTGTAGACCAGGCTGGCCTCAAACTCACAGAAATTCGCCTACCTCTGTCTTCCAAGTTCTGGGAATAAAGGCATGCACCACCATGCCCGGCCTCACAGAGATCTGTTGCCTCTGCCTCCCAAGTGCTGGGATTAAAGGCATGCACCCCCAAAGCCCAGTCCCCTTTGCATTTTTATCTAGTCTATTTCCTCTAATATTTCCTTGTGACTGAAAGATTGCCTTTCACATATCTACAGAGCAGGTTCACCAGACATGAGTTCATTCAGCCTTTTGTTTTGAGAGATATTTTTGCTGGGTATAGAATTCTAGTTTGGCTGAACAAGATAGTATACACTTATCATCTCAACATTTGGAAGGCAGAGACAGGATAATTGTGAATTTGAGGTGAGCCAGTGACTCATGAGAGCCTGCCTGGAAGGAAAGAAGACAGAGAACAGAGAAAAAAATTCTAGATTTATTTTTCTTTTAAAGCCTTTTATAAGAATGTCTCATTGTCTTCTAGCTTACATTATTTTTGCTGAGAAATGGGCAGTCATCCTTATCTACATTCCCCTATATGTACACTGTTTCTCACCTCTGGCTGCTTTGAAAAAATTTCTTAGGTTTTATTTTTCATGGTACTTGGGACCATGTTTGCTCTCTCCTCTCTCTCTCTCTCTCTCTCTCTCTCTCTCTCTCTCTCTCTCTCTCTCTCTCTCTCTCTCTCTCTCTCTCTATTTGGGGATTTGTTAGACAGGGTTTCATGTAACCCAAGTTACCTTCAAATTTTTTTTTTGTTTTTTTGAGACAGGGTTTCTCTGTGTAGCTTTGTAGACCAGGCTGGCCTCCAACTCACAGATTATTGCCTGCCTCTGCCTCCCGAGTGCTGGAATCAAAGTCATGTGCCACCACTGCCCAGCTAGTAATTATTTTCTTATTTTATTGTTTGAGGCAGGAGAATAAATTCAGTACCAATTATTTCATTAGAGAAACTTCTTTTTCTTTTCATGCATGTGTGTGTAAAATGCATGCATGTGGATATATATGCTCACTTTGTATGGGATATATGTGTGTAGCAGTATCCACCAGAGGCTGGTGTGTTAGATTGAGGCAGGGTCTTTCACTGGAACCCAGAGTTTGCCTACTCATCTAGTCTAGCTAGCTAGCTAGCTGCCTGCTTTAGAAATACCCTGCCTCTTCTGCTTCCCAGATAATACAATTCCATTCTATAATAATATTCTGTGATATGGAATATTACTTTAATTGGGCAAAGATGTGTCACATTTGTTTATGCTGTGTTTGTTTAAGGATATAAAGCCTTGTTACATTTGTTTATTCTGCATTTGTTTAATTATGAAAAGATGTGTTGCTGTTTTACTTTGCCTGCCAATGACACCTGGTTAGTCTAAAAAAAGGCTGAACAGCCAATAGCTAGGCATTAGAGGGATGGGCATGGCTGGAGGACAGGGAGAATAAGTAGGAGACAGAGAGAGAGAGAAAGAGAGAGACAGAGAGAGATAGAGACAGAGACTCCTGGGACTCCTGGGGCCAGCCAGGCAACCAGTAGCCAGTCAGACACAAAACAATACATACAAAATGAAAGAACGATTGCTTGAGGAAAAATGTAGACAAAGAGAAACAGGTTAAATTAGGTTATAAGAGCTAGTGGGGCAAGCATAAGCTGAGACCCAGGGTTCACAATGAATAAGTCTTTGTGTCATTATTTGGGAGCTGGTTGGTGGCCCTAAAGAAAGCCAGTTACACACATGCTGGAACTACAAGTAGGCTACTATACCTACCCGAGATTTACTTGGGTTCTGGAGAGCTGAACTCTGGCATTTATGCTTGCACAGCAAGTAATTTACTCACTGAGCTGTGTCTATGGCTTACGTAACCCAGACCTGCTTTGACCCATTTAGCCATGGCTGGCCTTCACTTCCTCATCCTCCTACTTCTGCTTCCTGAGTGCTCAGATTTCCAGTGTGTATCACTGTGCCTGGCTGAGGTTACGCTTTACCGTAAGTTTTTTTATACTAAAAAATGTACTATCTATTGAATGAACAATTTACCCTTTTCATCATTTCAAATGTCCAGTTCAGTTGTAAAATGTCCCTTCCCTCTGCTTTAACCATTGTTAAGCAGTCATCACGTGCTAAGCATTGAAGTGATGTTACTTTTGCACCTGTTTTACAGGCAAGGGACATGAAGCGTGGAGTGTAACTTGGTCAAGTTCTTGAGGCATTGGAGAATGGATGTTGTCCTCCAAGGCTAGGCATGAACTTCATCACTAGGAAAATGGACTGCCTTAACCTACCTGTGGCATCTGCCCTGGAATGCTCTTTGGGACTGATCAGCAATCCCAGGACTCCTATTCCAGCCCAGGCTGCAGGAGTATACCCATTCAGACACCAGAGCAACCCTGGGTTTGGGGACAGACCAATATCCGAGTGGCAGAGTCTTTCCCACCTGTAAGGCAGGACAGAATTGGGCCAGGGAGGGGGGTCGGTTCAAAAAGTGTTATGCATACCAGGGAAGCACTCAGGGACCAAGAGACCACAATTCTCAGTCAGCCACTTGGAGTTAAATGTCAGCTTCATTTGAACCACTGGCTTACCTTAAATTACAATTACAAATCTTTGAAATCCCCGTTCGGCTTCTTACCAGCTCAGAACAGATGGGCTGGCAACCATTGATCCTGCGCACCAGGGACTGATGGCTTCAAGGAGCTGATCCCTTTTCTGTGCATGAACAAAAGCAAGACTCTTGTCTCAGAAATATTCCAGCAGCCTCTTGGCAAAGGTTGTGGGTCATTCACTCCTGGCCCTTCACAGGAAAACCCTAGAAGCACATTCCTTTGTATGATTTCAGTTTGTGTCAAATGCACTTTAAGCGCCACAAGTGGGTTTTTATTACCTGTTTCTCACTGGCGACCTAGTCAGCTTGAACATTTTACGGGCGCTCCTATCACAGACAGGAATGTCAAGGGCAAGGGACACTCACTCTCTCACAGCCTCTTTTGTCAAATTGGGACAGTGTGAAGGCCACTGTGCCTCTCCTCCCTCTTCGTTCTCCCATTAATCTCTGCTTGCTCCGAGGTGAGCGTCCTCTCCCACTGCGTAGAGTCCCCTCAACCGTGGACAGGACTCCCCTCCTCCATGTAGCCCAGGCTGGCCCCAAACACCCAAGCAGAGGGTGACCCTCTACCGTCACCCCAGAGTGCTGGAATTACAGTCATGCCTGGTGTATTCGGTATATAGAACCCAGAACCTCATGCATGCTAAGCTCTACCAAGTGGCTCACATCACAGCCCTGCTGATTCTTATGTCTGGACATTGCATTACTGGTCAGCTTTCCCCACTAGAAAAGAGAAGAAGGGTGTTTAGTTCTCAGTTCCAGGGTTTCACAGGCACGGTGCTCTGTTGTGGTAAGGCCCTGGTGACAAGTGGTGGATGGCAGTGGTGGAATTAAGCAGCTGCTGGAAAGAATGATCATCTCAGAACAAAGTCCTAAAAGGCCCCAACCCATTTGTCACCTGACAGATGGGAAGCTGCTCAAATACAGAGAAAAACAATTTCTTCAAAGCTTCTAGAGCAAACTTCACATTGTTTAAAAAAAAATCAAGGTCAAGTCTAAAAAGAGAGCTCTAGGCAAGTTAATCAGGTGTGTCTGTGATTTTAAAACTCTAGTGTAAACCACGTCTGCTGGCACACATTAGTCCCAGCATTCAGGAGGCAGAGTCAGGGCCTGCATAGTCCATATAGTGAGTTTCTAGCCACTAAGTTACATTGTGAGACTGTTGTAAGTTAAGGAAAACGCTAGAGAAAGACGCCATGTGACAGGGGTTCAAGTTTTTGTTTTTTTGTTTGTTTGTTTGTTTTGTTTTAATTAGGGAAGAGGATCATAAAAAGGGGAAAGAGAAAGGGGCAAACCAGCCTCTAGGGACAGAAGCAGCAGGAAAGAGGAAAGAGGGGGGAAACAGAGAGAAGGATGGGAGGTGGGCATGGCCCTTTTAAAAGGAAACATAGTGAACATGCACAGGTGGTACTCTTAGTGGCTGCAGCTGAGGGTGTATCCTGTCAGAACCCCAAGGACAGGCCCGAATACTAACAGAGAGTCTCAATAAATAAATAAATAAAAATAAAAAGACAGAGTCTGGGACCATGACCAGGTGGTGGTGGTGGTGTACATCTTTAATCCCAGCACTCTGGAGGCAGAGGCAGGCAGATCTCTGTGAGTTCAAAGCCAGCCTGGTGTACAGAGCAAGTTCCAGGACAGACTCCAAAGCAATACAGAGAAACCCTGTCTCGAAAAAAGAAAAAGAAAAAAAAAGTCTGGGACTAAACTCATTTTTTTATATATGTTCATTTTTTATATGATCTCTGTCACAAGAGCAGCCAAAGAGCCCCATGAGGTCATGTTTCCAAGGACCTAAGGACCTACCCCCAGGCTCTCAACAGTGCCATCCTGGAAACCAACCCTTTAATTAAAGTGGACCCCTTGAAGGGGACTCTGACAATATCTGACACGGGGCCTGGTATGCACTTGGGTATGGGTTTCTGGTGCCCATTGCTGCAACTTTAACCTCAACAGTTGCATTTCGTGGCCTCTGAGCCATCTTGGGGGCTTTCCTGCAAATGGTGTGCTAGGAATCAGGAGAAGAAATTTCATTTCTTGCTGCCTAGCAGAAATCCAGCATAAAATTCAGTCCCAGATAAGAAATTCTCCAACAACCAAACTTGCCCAGAGATTGGATTGATGACTATCTCCCTGCTCAAATGCTCGTTGTTCAGAAAGACCTGGAAAGGGCTTGTTCAACAGACTGAGGTCTGTGGCTATCCTGATGGTGGTGCAGGACTTGAAGCTAACCTATCTATCTGTGGGGGACACTGGGGACCCTGAAGGGGTTTAGAGCCATCATGCTGGGCAGCAGTGCTCCTCCAGGGTGGAAGAGGGGACTGTCTCTGTGATCAGGAAAGGGAATCCACCACGAGACAGTGCCATTCCCAGAACAGGCCATGCCTGGAGCCTGGGCCAGGGCTTGGAGCCTGGGCACGTGACCTGCCTGTCTGGAGGCCCTTTCTTAGAAGAGTCACCCCCTTGGTAGCATGCATGCTACTGTCACTCACTGTAAAGCACATCATCGTGTTTGGAAAAGGATCTCTGAAATTGTATAGCCAGTCCTGCCAGAAGCAAACTCTTCTCTTTATTCCCTCTCTCTTGGTGTAACGATAGTATTCTCATAAATAATCAGAGAATGAAACAAACAAAAAACCCATGGCAATGGCATAGCTGGATGTGGTGGGGCACACTACTTTAATCCCAGCACTTGGGAGGCAATGGCAGATAGATCTTTCAGTTCTAGGCCAGTCAGGTTGACATAGTAAGTGCTATGATACCCTGAGCTACATAATGAGACCTTGAAAAAAAAATCACAAAGAACAAACAAACAACAAAAGGGCAATGGCCAGAGTGTAAACACAGGCACTAAATTTTCTTTAAATGGGTCTTTTAAAATATATAAGAAACTTTTAAAAAATTGTTTAAACTTTTTGAATGTGTGTGACTGTTTTCATTTGTATGTATAGTGCATGCCTGATGTCCACAGGGCTCACAGAGAGCATCGGCTCCCTGGAACAGGAGTTATAGACGACTGTGAGTCCCCAGTGTGCGTGCTTGGGAACAAACCCAGATCTTTGACAAGAGCAGCCATTGTCTTAACCTCTGGGCCATCTTTCCAGCCCCAAGAACTTTTTCATGATAAAAGTAACTATTAGAGCACAAAATGGGGGTGGACAGGATTGTCCAACTATACTTTGAGCTATCTTTTACATTTACTCAAGTTTGAATTTGGTCCCTTTGCTTATGGTCTTTACTTATTTTTTAATATTTATTTTATGTGCATAGGTATGTGTGCTATGTTTATGCCTGGTACCTTGGGAGGCCGGAAGAGCGCATTAAATCCCTTGGAGCCAGAGTTATAGACTGTTGTGAGCCAACATGTGCATGCTGGGAATTGAACCTTGGCCCTTTGGAAAAATAGTCAGTGATCTTAACTGCTGACTCATCTCTCCAGCCTCCAAAGAAGCAATTCTTTAAAAAAAAATGTAAACCTTCACCTTTATGTGTGTATGCGTTGTGCCTGCCTGTGTCTCTGTATACCATGTGTATGCTGGGGCTATGGAGGCCAGAAGAGGGTGTTGGATTCCCCAGGACTGATTGGAGTTATAGACAGTTGTGAACTGTTGTGTGGTATAGGAACATCTTGTTCCACCAGTGGACTTGGGGTGGTGGCCACGCCTTTGGGCGTGGCTTCAGGTGTTTGGACATGATCCCTTATGAGGAAGAGGAGGGGCTGGCTCGAACTCTCTTGGATGTGGTCAGAGCATCCTGGGTTTAAAAAGAAGTCCACAAATACCCAGATGAACGATTAACACGTGTTTATTTGGGGAGCACTCACACAATGCTGGTAAATAACTACCGTGGTCTTCCTCACCCTGGAGATGCAGTCTCTGCCCATCAGGATGCTCCGAACACAACCCAAGAGAGAGAAAACTTGCCCCTCCTCTCCCTTATAAGAGGTCACATCCGCACACATGAAGCCGGGCCCAAAGGTGCGGGCCACCACCCCAAGTCCACTGTTGGAACAAAATGTCACTACAGTATGGTGCTGGGAACCAAACCTAGGTCCTCTGGAAGAGCAGCCGGTGTCAACCTCTGAGCCCATCTCTCCTGTCCCAAGAACTTTATAATAAAAATATCTTAGCACGAAATGGGGATGGCAGGAGAAGACGTTCAATCATACTCTGAGCAATTTTGCTTTGTGTACAACCATATTACTGTGGTCTGTTCAGAGCTCTGTAACTGAATTCCTTAGAATGGATGGGTATAACCAATAGAAATTATTTTGCACAGTTCTAAAGGCGGAGGCGTCCAAGTTCAAGGTGTTGATAAATTTAGTATTTTGGTTGAAGCTCATTTCTTCGTTCTTGGATAACATCCATTACTGTGTCATCACTTGGCGGGAGAGGCAACGTGGCTTTCTCTGAAGCCTCTTTTATGAAGCCACAAATCGCAATCACACCGGCTCCTATGGCCTAACTCCCCCCTGAAGCTGCTACCTCCTTCTTCCATCACCTCGGAGTCAGGATTCCAGCATCTGAATTTAAGGGAAACCCGAACTTTCAGACCCTCGCACTAACGTGATAATGTTTTATGAAAGTAACTACATAATAATTATATAGTACATAGTAATTGCTGAATATTGCTTTATTCCCTTGAGTGATGCTTTAGGTTTTGAACCCACCACAAATTTCAAAAAGAAGACATTCCAGTCTTAAAGATTTCATGTAAATCTAATAAGTACCTTAGTAAAGCAGGCATGAACTGGACATTTCATATTTAAAAAAACACTGCTGCCCTCCCAAATTGTACTGTTGTTTTAATTTAGCAATAAATAAAAACTACACGTGGTCACCCAGAACGAGACCATGCGTGTCCTCTTTTCGTTGTTGAGATCGCCATGCTATTCTTTTTTATGTCTGATCATTATTTGTTTCAACTTTCTGTTTAAACACAACCATCTGTGGGTCTGTGGTGAGTGGGGATACAAACCCTGCCCTCTATAAACTTGAATACTTTCCTGAACTTGAAAAAGGCTTTGAATGGCTGCCCACTCCTGCTGGGGGGGGGGCGGTAACCAAAGTGCTGGGAGTTGGCAAATTCATGTCCATGTGGAGTAAATGATAAAAGCTCACCAAATGTAAAGTTATATATCTCTTGGTAAAACCCAGCCATGACAGCTGTTTAGAACCTGGAGCCAACAGACACATGTTTGAGTGTTTCTCACCAACAATGTTTGATGATGTAGACACATGGTATTCTAATACAAAGCAGAGGTGATGTGTAGGTTTCATTCCTGGTTTTGAATTCTATATGGAGGATACACCCTTTGGTTGCCAAGTGATGCTTGCCTGCCTGTTTCCTTCCCTCCTTTAAGATTTATTTTTTTAAATTGTGTGTGTGTGTGTCGGCGTGCACATACTTGGAAGGCAGAGGCAGACGGATATCTGACTTCTAGGCCACCCTGGTCTCCACAGCAATTTCAGGTCTAAGTACATGGTAGTGGACCAACTGAAAGATTTCAGCGTAAAACAAACAAGCAAGCTTTGGCAATGAGGATATTTATCACGGTACGACTTACAACAATAAATGGATGTACTTGGTTAATCTGAGTTGAGGAACATGTGTGAGAAATGTAGCAGGCATTCAAAACAATCAAGGTTAGGGATATTTATTCTACCGACAAAACTTCACAATAAGCTCTTATCTGAAACAATGGGTTACGAAACACAATGTGTCATATGCCATCTCTTCGTCTCTAAAATATGAACATGCATATCATTAGCACATGCCACCCACCTCCCAGATGGAACACCAATGAGTTTGTTTTCTTTTGTATCCAAATTACATTGATTCCAGATCCCCCCACCCCACGGATCCCAGGAAACCCATGTCTCTGCAATTGCTTGTGTTTTCACGTTGACAGGATCTAGAATCACCTTGCAGGAAGACCTCTGGGTATGTTTGTGAAAGACTGGAGAGGTGGCTCAGTGGCTCACCGGCTGCTCTTCCAGAAGACCCAGGTTCAATTCCCAGCACCCACTCGGCAGCTTCCAAGTCTCTATAACTCCAGTTCCAGAGGATCCGACACCCTAACACAGACAAAGGTGCAGGCAAAATACCAATGCTCATAAAATAAAATAATAAAATATAGTTTCTGATTCAGTTTATTGAAGGGCTAAGACTCACTCTAAAAGTTGGTGGCACTATTCCATGGGGTCAGGTCCCAGACTAGAAAGGAGAATGCTAACTGAGTGCCAGCATTCATTGCTGTTTCTTGACCACAGACATACTACAGATGTAATGCAGCCAGCTACCCCAAGCTCCCATTGCCCAGCCTTCTCTGCCTCAATGGACTGTTTACCCTCAACTGTAAACTGAAACGCCCTTTCCACCCTTAAGTTGCTTGGTGTCAGACATTTTGTCACAATAATGAGAAAAGGAACGAATACACCATCCAAGGTCATTCTGGGAAGTACCGGTCAATGCTAAACAATTTTCCTTCTTTTAGCAGCCCCTGCTTAGCCTGCAATAAAGCTCAGAATCCCCATGGGTCACCTCCGGCAATCACAGGAGCAGCTCTTTGCCAGACTGGCTCCATAATGGACTTAAACGTATCAGAATCCCAGCCCAGAGCAGATGCAAATGTTTGGAAGAATAACCCAGAGTCAAATGTATTTACTGCCTTCCCAACTAAGGGCTTTGCATATTTCTGGGACTCGTGGGTTCAAAGCCATTCTCACCAAGCTTGATGCTTGGAGCCAAGGAAGGTTCCTTGAGTCAGGGACCAGTCCAGTTCTCTTCTAGATCTCATGAAGACCTTTCTTGGTCCAAGAGCTGACCCTCACACATACTCAGGATGTCCGAGAAAAGGAAGATATGTTTACTTCAGGGAAACATCCTCCAACCCAGAGATAGACCCTACCAATGAATCAAAGCGTAAGGTTTGGGTCTGCCTCTCTGGCTGAGGACAAGCCAAAAGTCCAGTTCTCCAAGGCAGTACCAGCATTGTTGAGTAACACAGCATTAAGATGGACAGTATGCGTTCAGATAAAAACTCCTCCAACTCATGAAAGGCACAGCCAAGGGAAAGAACAGCCAGCCCGTTTCCCATCAGTAACCTGTCAGTGCGACAGGCCAGGCAGCTGGGGCCATGTGATGACTGCCCTATTCTCTCAGCTTTTCAGGTTTCGCATCTGTGTCCCTGAGACTGAAGCTTTCTCTCAAAACAACAGAAGTCTGCTCCAAAGGAGAAAAACACCTCCACCTCCGAAAACTGCAATCCCTCAATCTCTCAGATGCTGTGATTCCAGTGTGTGAGACACCACAGCTGGCTTTTCACCACAGCTGGCTCTTTTAGTTTTAAGTCCCTCATCTTTTATTTTCCTTTAGTTTTGCCCCTAAAAAGAAAGTGCCCCCATCTGATTAATTAAGGTTTCCTGCCAATCAGGCTTTATATGATGGTTTGCAAATTTTATAGGCAATTGTCTACAAGGGAGCCTGACTCCAAGTGGTGGGTGGGGCCTGCCTGACCAGAGGGGAGCCCGCTGAAAGGGAAAGACTTCAAAGCAAAGGTGTTTGCTCATGAGCTGGCTTCTGAGGGCTTGTCATTTTAGCTGGTAGTGTACACCTGGAATCCAAGCTTGAGAAGTGGAGGCAGGAGACTCAGGAACTGGCCAAACTCACCTAGTCAGAAAGTTTGAGACCAGCCTGGGCTACTTGCAACCCTGTCTTTAAAAACAAACAAAAACCAACCAACCAACCAAACAAACAAACAAAAAAAACCACCATTCATTTTAGCAGTATGTTAAATTTAAGTGAGATTTCATATTACCTAGAGGTTTTGTTGTTTTAATTTTTTTTTTGAGACAGAGTTACTATGTTGTCTTGGATGGCCTGAAACTCGTTATATATACAAGGTTGGCCTTGAACTAACAAAGGTCTGCCTGCCCTGCTTCTGCCTCTTGAGTACTGAGATTAAAAGTGTATGCCACTAAGCCCAGTTTACCATAGAATTTTAATAGATTTTAATAATAGAGACACCTTGATTAGCTTGCCTATAGCTCACGTTTTAGACTCAAATATGATTAAAAAAAAAAAGCAATGTGAACTTTATTCTAGAAGCTTCGAAGCAATTGTTTTTCTCTGTGTTTGAGCAGCTTCCCATCTGTCAGGTGACAAATGGGCTGGTACTTTTTAAGATGTCTTTAAAATTTCAAATTACCAAAGTAATACATATTCATTGATGAATAAATGATAAATACAGAAGAGCCCAAAGAAAAACAACCGGAATCTTACCATGCTGTTCATGTAGAAGCTGCTCATTTGAGATCTGTACCTCCAGCTTTGGCATGCACAAGTGTGAGCCCATGTGCGTGTGCTTGTACACACACACACACCACAGTCACACACACACACACACACACACACACACACACACACACCTCACAGCCACTGCCCCAGTCATATTCATGAGCATGCAATGATAGCATTGTCCTGGACACACCCCTTTGCAATCTGCATATTGTTAATTTACCATGTTAGTCAGCATGGATCTTTAGATAATCGTAATTACTTTCTTATTGTGACAAGAAAACACTCTGACAATAGCAATTTAATTGCCTTCATTTTGACCTACAGTCCCAGAAGGACACAGTCCATCATGACGGGGAAGAAACAAGAGCAGACATTGGAAGCATGGTAGCAGGAAAAGGATGCTCTCTGGTCACATTGCGCCTGCACACAGGAAGCAGAGAGCAATGAGTGTGTGCCAATGTTCAGCTCGCTTACTCTGTTTTATACAGTCCAGGTTCCCCTGTTCAGGGAATGTCCTGTCTACAGTTGAGATGAGTCTTCTCATATCGGTGAACTTAAAGTAATCCCTCACAGGCATGCCCAGAGGCCAGTCTTCCAGGTGATTTTTGAATCTGCCAAGCTGGCAGTTAACATTAATCATATTACTACTGATTTTGTTGAGAAAGCATCTCATTCTGGAGCCCATAACAAGCTGGCCTTGAGATCTGGATCTTCCTGCCTCGGCCTCTGGAGTGCTGACATCAGGCATTTGCTACCACACCTTGGCTTCTGCTTAATAAAAAGGGGATAAAGGTCTCTATGACATTGTTGGCCATTTAAATGAGTTTTTACTCTTTGCTATCACAGTAAACGCTCCTGTATACACATTGCTGTACTCCCCTTATTTCCTAAGGCAATTTCCACAACTGGACTTGCTAAAGCAAAGGGAATGCATGCACTTTCTTTTCTCTCTTCTTTTCTCACCACAACCCACAACCCCTTGTAACTTTCAACAGTTCCATACATGTATACAACACACTGTGATCGTATTCACCCCACCCCATTACTCTCTTTTTCTCCTCCCAGTCCTGCTGATCTTTTTCCCAACGAGTTTCCCTCCTATTCACCCCTTCTCTCTCTCTCTCTCTCTCTCTCTCTCTCTCTCTCTGTAGATCCTTCACAGGTCACATCCATATGACCGTGTTTACAGGACACATCCCCATCCCTCAGCTCTTATATTCTTTCCTCCTCCTCTTCTACAATGTTCCTTGGGTCTAGGAGGGAATAGCTATAGATGTTCTGTATAGGGCTGGGCACTCGGCAGCCACTTATTCTCAGAACTTCGATCAGTCATGGGTTTCTGCATTACCTGCTGCAAATAGAAGCTTCCCGGCCAAGGCCCAGAGCACTAATCTATGAGTATAAACAGAAATGCTTAGAAGGCAGTTAGATTACATGCCCAATTGGTAGAACATCAGTAGGAGAATCTTCCCCTAGGACCCATAACTTCCCCAGCTTGTGACCAGTTTTACTGTACCAGGCATGGATTCCCTCCTGTGGAGGTCTCAAATCTAGTGAGAAAGAATTTGTTATCCACCCCAGACAGTCATGCCACTATTGCAAGTGTGTGTATCTTGCCCAACAGGTTAGTAGTGCATACAGAGTCTGCACACAGCTCAGTCAGATGCTTGATCACCTTTGTCCCTAGCAGCCTGCATAGTAGTTTCCATCACTATGAAAGCGAGCCAGCAGAGAGAAAGCATCCAGTTTAGTCCCAGCTAGGTTTCTCTGTGTCCTGCAAGTGAAGTATGCAGTGTACTCAGACATAGTCTCTTAGTGTCTAGTTCTGGTAAGTCACCAGAAGCAATGACAACAGCCTGGGTTGTTCGGGGAGCCTCTTAGACCTCCCTGGCAACAACTCACTCTTCATGTTACCAGTCTGTACTACAAGTAGTCAAGATATGGCTCCAGGGGAGCCTTTATTGGCTCTACAGTTACAACACCAGGAGAGGCAGCAGACAAGGCCGTCTCCTAACAAACTTGCAAGTGTGTATTTTTGGCTGTGAACACACATTGACAAATATGTTTTAGTAACTGGGGATAGGGAGTTGACCCTATCAGTAATGGGCCTGCCGTGTAAGCAGGAAGACCTAAGTTCAGATCCCCAGAGCCCAGGTGGAAAAGCCAGGTGCAGCTCTGTGATCCCAGTGCTAGCTAGGTGAAGACAGGAGGATCCCTGGAGTCTGCTGTGTCGCACCTGCTGTGCGGCCTGCATCCAAGAATGTAGTGAGGTGGTCAGGATAGATGACACAGAGACCGGTCAGTTGCTTTAAGAAAACTTTATGCTTCCCAAGTCAGCTTAGGAGGAGACCCCAGTCCGCTTAGGAGAGCTCTCAGGAGAAATCTCAGGAGAAGTCTCTCCAAGAAAAAGGAGCTTCCCTTTTTAAGGACTTTTGCCATCCATTTACATACCATTCTTTCCACTTCTCACCCTCCTGGCTGGTGGTTTAATCTCCGGCCCCAGAATCGGGGAGACACCACAGGGGGCAGGGACAGGAAGAGGCATCTAGCCGTAGGAGGTGTGAAAGGCATGGTATTTCAGTGAGCCAGCCCTTATCTGAGTCCTATCAAGCTTTAAAGCACTGAATTGTTTTCAGTAAACATTACATAGATGCCTGCTCCCAGGCCGAAGGGGAAGTGGGTTTCTGCTCAAGGTCTGGTGTCCCCACACTGCTGGCCAACCAGTTAGCCAAACCGATGAGCTCAAGGTTGAGAGAGAACATGTCTCAAAGAAATAAGTTGAAGAGCCATTGAGGAAGACACCTGGTGTAAATCTCTGACCTCCACTTTCATGTGTGCCTGCACCCACACATATACACTGCCCCATAAACACACACAATGTTGAACTAGCATATACTTCTTCCGATGACAGAGCATGGGTTCCCCTTACCACGACACACACACCAGTGACTGTACTGATACAGCCAGAAATGCAGTCAGTCCTCCATATGTCTGGGCTCCACATTCAGACTCCACGAGACAATAAGTATTTGAAACATAAGATGATACCTGTACTGAACATGTCCAGACTTTGTCCTTGTTGCTCGTCCCCAAACTACAAAAGCCATGTAGTGTTTGCATTGTGTTAGGTATCATAGTACAGAGATGACTTGGGACCGTGCATGCAGGCTTTATGCAAATATTGTGCTATTTTATGTAAGACACTGGAGCGTGTGTGCATTTTAGTATCCAGGGGGATCCTGGAGTCATGAACATCAAATGATGGTTGTGTGAGGGTTTAAACAGTGATGTGTCAAGGCCTAGTTCTGGCTCAATGGCCCCACCAAGGGGATTCCAACAATGTCAAAGGCCCAGGTGGCAGCACCAAGTGCCTCTCCTTACCACAGCCACTTTCATAGCGGTGTGTTCGGCAGTGTTGAACACAGCCCAGAAGACTCAGAAATAATCACGTATGCGTAGGTGCGTTATGGAGCATGCACGTGTGTATAGACACACATATACACTGATTTTAGAAAAATATGCTATGTGTGTGTGCACACACACTCATGCACACCTGCCTTCTATATATATAAACCTGTATTCCACAATGTTCACATAGGTTCTCTGGGGGAAGCAGAACTGCAGAAGGCTTTGCTTTTCTTCTGTGTGATTTCAGATGGCTTTGAATTTTCTGCAGAAACCAGCCATTGCTTTTGAAAACGTATTACAACCAAACAACAGATGTGAATTGTTTTCTTCCTTTTTCCTTTTGAAAATAAGCTTGGTTGTGTTATGTTCGAGGTTTGCAACATGGTGTTATGGAACACATCTAGAGGGTTGTGATTTTTCTTTAAGTAAACCAAAGTCACCCTGGTGTTCTCAGCACCAACAGCATAGTGCCTGCTACTGTCCATCCCTCTGTCCGTGTCTTCACCCTACAAGACTCTCAAGTTTGGAAACCACTGTGGGGAGTTGAAGCTCAGAAGACCCAAATACCAGGACCAGCCTGCAAGTGATCATTTGAAAGCACTCAGAAGACACCGGTTTCCTGGTCATCAAGTAAGAAATTCAGAATGGCATTAGGTCCTAGCTCACAAGGCAGCTCCGCTAGAGTAGGGCATCATGGAGAGGACATTTTGGAAGTCCAGAACTGAATCTAGATACTTGGAAATACTTCAATGATTGACTTGTAATGTCTGCTTTGGGAAGAAAATCAGCAGTTGACTATTAATGTCTGTCAAGGGAATGGAAATAGAAATGAATTCACCACATATAGCATAGTTGTCGTGCCTGGACTAGCACCGACAACATTCATTCCTAGTCTTACATAATGCTTCCTCGTGCTTCTTCATTTATCTTGATTTTTTCCCACCAGATTCAATATTGGCCTTTCTAAATGCCCTTAGGTGTTGGAGAATCTGAAACTATTTTTCACTGAAGATTTTCTTTAGTTCTGGAGGAGCCTTGACCTAGTGATGGCTGCTGGGTTTATCTCCCACAAAGGGACAGAGTCTTTTCCATTGCATTGGAAACAAAGGTAACCATTCTGAGGAGGGAGAGCAGGTCTCAAGTGTCAGGCTGGCTCAACCCGCTCCTGCATGTGGTCCACTCCTGTCTTGCCATCTCTATTCATCTGCATAAGATCCCAGGGCTGTGAGGAGTCTGTTGGCTATCCATTGAGCTGGTGTCTTCAGTCTTGCTGTCCTCACTAGTAATAGACTGAAGTGTGTTGCAGGATTCCTGCCTGGGTCCCGTGGCCACTTTAGCCCCAAAATAACACACGGAGACTCTATTAGTTACAATGCTGTCGATCAATGTCCAGGGCTTCTCATCAGCTAGTTCTGACTTCAGTATTAACCCATGACTACTAATATATATTGCAATAAGGACTTATCTTTCCGAGGACGGCATCCTGACACGTCCTCTCTCCCCCCTGGATCACTTGGCAACTTCTCACTCTTGACTACATTTCCCAGAGCCCTCCTAGACTCCTAGTCCCACCTATTTTACTTGGACAACAGTGTTTTATTTACATATACACAGAAGGACTTCCCCCATCAGAAGTGGAAGGCAGTCAAGGGTTAGGAGGAATTACAGGCTCCTTTCAGTGCACAGCGACAGGTAATCAATATTGGGTTAGACACCCTGCCCTCCTCCCAGGAGCATGGGCTTTGACACAGAGACACCTACTGTCTTAGGGTTTCTATTGCTGTGAAGAGATACCATGATCATGGAAACCATTAAATTGGGGTGACTTGCTTATAGTTCATAGGGTTAGTCCATTGTCATCATGGTGGAGAGCAAGGCAGTGTGCAGGCAGACACAGTGCTGGAAAAGGAGCTATGAGTTCTTACCTCTTGGCCCACAGGCAACAGGGAGTAGTCTGAGTGTCACACTGGGTGAAGCTTGAGCAAAGGAGACCTCAAAGCCCACCCCCACAGTGACACACTTCCTCCAACAAGGCAAAACCTACTCTAACAAAGCCACACCTAATAGTGACACTGCCTATGAGCTTATGGAGGCCAATTACATCCAAACCACCACATCTGCCCTGTAGGCAGGTGCTATAAGAAAGGTCAAAGATTCAGAGCTCTTGCTGGGAGTTGGCCTTGGGTTTGCTACCTGGGTACCTTTGTGCTTTGGCAGTGTTTATGGTCCTGTATGTTTCCCTTGCCAGGAGACAGACATACTGAATAGAAGGCAGGAGGGGCTGGAGAGATGGCTCAGAGGTTAAGAGCACTGACTGCTCTTCCAGAGGTCTTAAGTTCAATTCCCAGCAACCACATGGTGGCTCACAACCATCTACAATTCAATCTGGTGTATACGTAATAAATAAATAAATCTTTAAAAAAATAGAAGGCAGGAATTCCTGACATGTAAAGACATCTGAGATGGGATTTGAAAACAAGTCCAGATACTCTTATAGTGTCCTGAGTCCTTCCTGTTGGCATCTTCAATCATGGAACTCTGTTCCCTCAAACCTCTAAGTGTTCACTAGGAAGTTACCTAAGTGTTACTTGCTTCTTGAAAACACTATTCAAGTGAGGTTCCCCTCCAACCCCAGCTTCTCTATTCACCATCAATATAACCCTGAATAATTTGAAAAGCCCCCCTGTCTCAGCTTTTTTGGCTACTAAATGAGGAGAGCATATCAAGAGAGCACATGACAAATACTAGTGAGAGAACTTGTTCACTGCTGGTGTAACCAGTCCAGTCACCAGGGACATCACCACAGGATTTCATCAAAAGCTAAATCTAGATCTACCATATGACCCAGCTGTACTACTCCTGGGTAGTCAGTCAATAGAGTCCAACTTAATACATCATAGAGACGAAGGCACATCAATGTTTGTTGAGGCATTAGATGAGTTGCAGAACCAACCCTGGTGTACAACAGCAGAACCAATGAGAATGTTGTACATATGGTCAGTAGAATGTTTTCAGTCATAAAGAAGATGGACATTATGTTTTTTTCAGGAAAATGAAGCCAGTCTCAGATAAATTATTTTTTCTTTCATAAATGGTTCATAGGTTTACATACATCAAGTCAATGTGATAGTTTGAATGTAACTAGCCCCCATAATCTCATAGGGAATGGCATTATTAGGAGATGTGGCTTTGTCGGTGTGCGTATGACCTTGTTGGAGAAAGTGTGTCACTGTGGGGGGTGGCTTTGAGGTTCCCTGTGCTTGGAAAGATGTAGCCCTGTCAGCTCCAGCACCACATCTGCCTGCACGCTGCCATGCTATCCATCATGATGATCATGAGCTGAACCTCTGAAACTGTGAGACCAATTAAATGTTTTGTTTGTCAGAGTTGCCAGGGTCATGGTGTCTTTTTATAGCAATAAAAACTAAGATAGTCATATACGTGAATGGCATGAAGTTACACGTCATGTGCGTGTGTGCGTGTGTGCGTGTGTGTGTGTGTGTGTGTATGTGTGTGTGTGTTCATGTTCATAGCAGTACTATTCAAAATAGTCAGAATATGGAAACACAATTATTCAGCCATAAAAAATAAAATAATTCATAGTATAACATGAATAAACCTAAAAAAAAAACCAACCATGCTAAGGCAAAGAAGCCAGGCAGATATAGTCACACGAGTGATCTCACTCATATGTGCAGAATCGGTAAATGCACAATGTCACAGAGTAGACCGGAATTTGCTGTAGGCTGAGGAAGGGAAGAATGGGAGGGTTATGTTGGGATCTTCAGTGTCTCTTAAGGCCCTGTATGCCAGAGGCTTGGCTGTGGTCCTGCAGCACTATGGGGAGGCGTGGCACCTTCAGAAGTGGGTGTAGAGGAAGAAAGTTAGGTCACTGGGGGCTGTGTAGCTGAAGAGGGACCCTGATCTCGTCTCCTTTCTCTCTTGCTTCTGTGGTGCGATGATGCTATTAACACCTCCTCTTCCACACGTTCCCCCATAATGCTCCACCGCCACAAACGGGGAACAGGCCAACGAACAGGACTTCAGGTTCTCAAAAGACTGACAAAGAACTGAACACCCAGGGATGAAAGAAGTCAGGACCCCAAAGGGCTGTAGGCAGAGAGCACCCCGGAGGGTGGAGTCTCTCAAGCTGGTAGACCGCCCAGTGGTCTCTAACCGGTCCTCTCACAGGTCCCTGGGGGCATTCCCTCCCTTGATCCCCACTCTCCACTCCCTGCATTTCACCAGCCAGGACAGAAATAAACAAAAACAGATGGCCTTGTTTGATGGATGGATTTGATGGCTGGGTGACCTTGTTTGTTAGAGACATTCCAGCTGTGATGTTGAGAGTGTCATCTCTCTTCCTCTGACTTTCTCCCTGGCTGCCCACTCCTTACCGCCGCAGGTCCAAAGCAGCGAGGCCAAGTGAGCATGGACCAAAACCATACGCCAGAGCAAACCTTTCTTCCTTCCTGAGTTTGACTGTCTCCAGTTCTGTGTTTCACAACAGACAGCTGACTGACACTGGCAGGAACTGTTAAATGGGACAGATCTTTCTTTTGGGGGTGACTGGCAGAGGAAATGTTACGGAAGAAGAGACTTATCCCATTCTTTGAGGTGGGGTGTGTATGCAGCTTGACAGGGTCCTGATGCTTTGTTAGGAGATGAGTGAGTGCATAGCCCAAGCCAAGTAGACTCCTAGGTTGCTAAGATACCTCTAAGCTTGCCTGCCTCAAGGACACTAGAAGGAGGAAAGAAGTCCCATCCCTCCAATGGGACTCTGTGTGGAGTATGACCATGGGAGGCAGATATGTTCTAGAATGTTCAGAGCACCATGAAGCAGAGGCCAGGAAGCTATGGCCTAGGCACAGGTCTGCATAGACAGAATGCAGAACTTTGGCAAATCATGAGACATGCCAGGCATCCCTGCCTTCCTGTTGATAATGGGAGGGGAGCTTGAATTAGACCTCAGAGATTCCATCTTGTTTAATCTAGGAAGGGCCAAGGTTAAAATGTAACGGCACCTGATTTCTAGGAGCAAGTAGAAAGGACACCCTCCATCAAGGGGGTAATAATCAGGGGAATTTGGAGAATTCTAAGTGACACTTAAGGAAACCTGGGTGCTCTGGACATAAGTGAGCCTGGGGATTTGACAACTCTGGCTCCAGTTTTCCTGTTTGACTGGAGGCTGCCACTTAGTTTGTGAGGCAGAACATGGCGATGGAAGCAGCTTCCTCTTCCCAGTTTCACAGAGCTGGTGATGTTACCATGGTGATGGCAGGGCAGTTTGATGTGTGCCTTTGTTCGGGGACTCCCTTCCGCTTTGTTCTCATCCCAGCTATAGGTGTTTCCTCCAGAGTTATAAGAAAGGACAGCATAGGGGATTTCTGTGCCTCTTTGACTCACCTCGAGAACGAATCTTCTTCTCCCCTGTCAACCTTTCTACCCTGCGAGGGATTCAGTCCCCTGATCAGAAGTTCTGAGACACTCGATTCCTGGTTCTTGGGGGACATAGAGACCAAGACCTTTGAAATAGAAGACATCCTAAATGAGAACAGAACAAAGTTGGGCCCGTCCCTTTATTCTGTTTCTGGCAGTCCTAGGGAGAGATGCTTTCTGGGAAGAACACAGTAGTTGCCTCTGCTGAAGTCATTTTCTAAAGGTTAGGATGTGAGCCTTTTGGACTCACCCTGTAATAACTCATTCTGGCTGTATCATTCATGTGAGCTCCTTGAAGCCTGTCTGGAACCTATTTATTCCCTCTGACTTGATTGAATTCCAAAGGGTAGAGGCAACCCAGAAGATGTGTGGTTGAGTTCTGCCCCCAACCGTCTGCCATGGACTCCAATGAGGAAGTAATGTTCTCCACAGAAGCTCCTCTGCCTGGGCTCTGCTATGAGAACCTATGAGCCTGGAAAAGTCATCCAGTTTCTCCGAGTGTACATTTCCTGACTAGAAACAGAGGTACCCATCCAGGCCCAGCTCATGGGACAATAGGTTCTGGAGGTTGGGACTGTACCCCGTTCATCATTGCACCCCCAGGACCTGGCATGGTCCTTTATACATCACAATAAGTCAAGAAATGGCTGTCAGATGTAATAGAGATAAATACCCAATGGGACCACCGGGCCTGATGACCTAAGTTGGTCACCCAGAGCCAAGTACAGTGGAAGGAGAGAGCCAATTCCTGCAAGTTGTCCTGTGATTTAGTGTTTGCCACAGCACATGCACACACTAAACATACGCTTAAAAATAGCTTTTTACGGATAAAATATTAGTGGTTACACTTCCTTAACCGCTGGAAATCACGACAAGTGACAGACACCGTCTCAACCGAGCAAACAGGGACTCGGCAGCTGCCATCACAGGGAAGTCTTTAGTGCAGCTGTTTGCAGCTTCCAAGGGCTCTGAGAAGTCACCAGGGCAGAGGCCATGGGAGTTGGCTAGGGGCTCACAGTTCCTCGGGGATGGATGGGAGCCCTATTTCAATGTGAAGATGCCGCCTGGGGTGGGGGTGGGGCTGGAGTTGGGGATGTGGCTCGGATGGTAGAGTGCCTGCCCAGCATGCACTAAGTCCTGGGTCCCATTCCCAGCAGAACAACTCAGACATGATGGTGCACACCTCTAATCCCAGCACTTGACAGGTGGAGGCAGGAGGACCGGAAGTTAATAAGACAGCCTTGGGTACATAGCAAGTTCAGGGCCTGGGCTCCTTAAGACTGTCTCATAAACAAACAAGCAAACATAAATCCACCTGGGCTTTTAATCATGACCTGGTCTCCAAGTTATCTGGCCCTGTGTCATTCACTTTTACTAAGCTCTTATGCTGTACCTAGATTTTTTTGTTTGTTTCCTTTAAGGTGGATTCTGGGGCTTGAACTCAGGTCCTCAAGCTTGCAGGACAAGCCCTTTAACCCCCAGACCATCTCATCAGTCCTGTAGTATTGCTTCCTCATGTTGTTCAAAGCCTGGTTGGGTACCTCTGAAAAATATGTATAACCCATATCACGTAGCCACGTTCTAGCTGCAAGGGATGCTGGGAAAGACATCAGTGTCCACCTTTAGAGTGAGACATAGCAGTATCATCCATTGTTTAAAAAGGTCCTGAGAGCCGGGCATTGGTGGCACACGCCTTTAATCCCAGCACTGGGGAGGCAGAGGCAGGTGGATCTCTGTGATTTGGAGGCCAGTCTGGTCTATAGAGTGAGTTCCAGGACAGGCTCCAAAGCTACACAGAGAAACTCTGTCTCAAAATACGAAACAACAACAATAACAACAACAAAAAGGTAGTGAGTTTCCCAAACCCTGAAAGGGGATTTAGATATTCAGAGGGGCCAAGATGAGCATTCCCGAAGCAATGAATGTACTAAGTGAAGTTTCAGTTTGTTTCTCAGACTCCTACCCGAGAAGCTGAGAAACAAAGTCAGTGAGTTCTCTGTCTCCTCCCTGAGTCCAGGGTGTATCCTTCTGTTTTCTGACAAGTGTCCTTCCTTGAGTTTAATGTGTGTCCTCCATTTCGAAGGCCATGTTCTGCTCAGCTCCTCTGGGAGGCAGTTCTGCAGTCTCCCCTGAGTCTGATTCATTGGCATACAGTGTTGGGCCATTGTTATAACATAAATAAAAACATTGCATGTGAAACTCAGGGAACAGAGGCTCTGGAACCCCCAGGCTCTATCAGCAGCCACAAATGTCGAGGGTAGGATGTGGTGGCATGCAGGCAGCCTCGGTGAAGAGGTGACAAGAGGCTGTATCTCTTCCAAATGTCCTTGGGATGTTGGCACTGCATGCTGTAACCCCAGCACTGGGAAGGCACAGGCAGAAAGATGAGAAGTCCAAGCTCACCTTTGGCTTCATAGCAAGTTTGAGACCAACTTGGGCTACATGAGGCTGTTTCTCAAAACGAACACCCTGAGTTCCTCCAACAGTGGCCAGCACACAATAGGCATGCTGCACAGGTTATTTCCTCTCTTCTTAGTCATTCTGGATGCTTCTCTAGTCCCCTGCAGCTGACTCACCTGACTCTCCCTTATATTAGAGCTGTTGTCATCTCCTGCCTCTAGGGCCCTGGTAGGTCAACCTCCTCGTTAATCATATTGACTTTGATGAAGTGCCAGCCTGTCATCCTAAAAATGTCATACTATTAGGACTTAACAGACTCCCTCCACTGCAACCCAGGGATCCACCCTCAAGATAGACAAGAAAACTCCAGGTGCCATCCACACGAAGATTTTATAAGCAGTCATTGTCACCTTTATTTGTCCCAACTTCTCCTTTTCAAGGCTTATTTATGCACATAGCCTGCATCCCAGGCTTTCCCGGGGTGTTGACTTGAATAATTGTTCCCCTTCCCTCCTTCCCTCCCTCCCTCTGCTTCTGGGTTCCTATAATATCACATTATATTCTACAGAGCTATCCAAAACACAAGGCACCATGGATGCTGCCTCTGTGGCAACACTGCTCTTAAGCAAAATATATTGATTGCTGAAGCTTTGGACCCACTTTAATCAAGTAATCTAAACAGGGCTTAAGCTTCAAAAGCCAAGCAATATGCGCAGCTTCAAAGCGCTTACTTATACACTGAATTAATTTATCCCGGATATACTAATGCCCCTTTCGGCCCTATGGATTATAATGTTAGAGGTTGCAATCCCGGCTTTGATAATAGCCCCAGCATCTATTCTCTATTGATTGTCATGTAAAAATGTGCAAAGAGGAGTTGGGGGTAGGGCTGGGGGAGTGGACAAATGGATTGGGGCAGATTGGGAGGGAGGACACGGCACTGTCCAAGCAGGGCTCTGCCGAGCAGTGGAGGACATGGAGCTCTGTGGCCTTGCTTGAGAGCGATTGGCACTGGGGTTGGAGACAGAAAGGAACTACCCAGACTGGAGAGGAAGCCCCAGCTGTGACTTAGAGGTGTGGCAGAGAGCAGGTAGCTTGTGTACAGCAAGGGGTGGGGGGAGTTGGACATTTAGTGTTGGAGGCCAAGCTGTCAATCACATACCTTCCATAGCTGCCCCTCGGTGCAAGGACTCAGGGCACTACTTGTCCCGAGCCTCTAACCCTCCTCATTCCCAGAGCTTGCACTTGTCACCTCACTGCTCATTCTTCCAGCAGGGCATTGAGCACTTGCTGTGTGACATCACTTCCAGAACCTGGGTGTAAGGCAGTGAGCAGGGTGGGAAAGGCTTCGGTCTTGTGGGATTTGTTTTGTACTGGTGAAAGGAAAAGGAAGAGTAAGGTGTTGTCTTACTGTTTGATTATCATCTGGTGGGAAATATGCTCTAGAGAATAAAAAAAAAAGGAGAAAGTGCTAGGGACCATGTAAATGAGCACAGAGAGGGTAGCATCTGTGTAAGGTCAATTTTAAGATTCTATTTATTTTTGTTTTATGTGTATGTGTTTATCTCTGTGTAAGTACAACATGTGCACGCAGTGCTTGTAAAGGCCAGAAGAGGGCATAACACATCCTTTGGAGCAGACAGTTATGAGCTGCCCTGTGGGTGCTGGAAACTGAACCAGAGGTCCTCTGTACGTGCACCTGGTGCTCTTAACCACCGAGCCATCTCTCCAGCCCTGTGAGTTTAATTTTAAATCCAGTGCTTGAGGGAGGGAACATATGGTAAAGACCTCAGGGAAGCATTCAAGAGAGCTGGGCAGAGTTCTGTGTGAAGAGCCAGTGCGAGGTTGAACACACCAGGAGTGTCTGGGGAATAAGGAGATGCACGTGTCTGGGACAAGGCAAGCCAGAGGGCAGATGAAACGATACAAAACCACAGGATGGAAGGATCAGATGACGTTCGAGCTGTGTTTAGTGTATTTAGTTTCCTGGCCACAGTGATTAGTATGGGGATGGGCCGGTGACACAAGTATGAAGGAATCAAGGTGAGTGACCCACAGCCATTTTGTCACCGTGGGACGGTGGAACCCAGAGATGAGGAGCAAGGCTTGAGAGGCTGAGTCCTAAAAGCCTCATCATCCTTGGTTCTTGGGTTTACGGGATCCAATTGAAAGGGGTAAATAAACCTCAAAGCCTTCACTTCTAATAATTCACACCAGGGAGACATTGTATAAATGTGACAAAGCCTTAAGTTCCCATTCAACTGTTATTACTCATACTAGACAGAAACTACATAAATGTAAAGGTTGTGGCAAAGCCTTCAGAACAAACTAGTTCTTGTGCTGTGAGCAAAACTCCAAGACAACCTTCCTCTTAGTACCCAGAAACTGTGTTTGACAACAAACCACCTCCAAGACACAGACAAAGCCATAGAAACCACAGAATGGTCCCTCCCAGCACCAACCAATGAGAACAGGCTACCTGCAAGTAACAGACAAAGCCATAGAAACCAAAGGTTCCAATCAATCAAAAATGCTAACAAACCAGTTGCCCTGAATCTGGGAAAAATCCCCTAATCATTCCCCAAATGTCAATCAATTAGGATCCGACCCATTCCCCTACCTACCTACTGATGTAATCCTGTGGTTTTGTCTTTAAAAATCTGCAGTAGATTAGATGGACACTCCCTCTGGAGGCTGCTGCATCAGCTTGCTAGATGGAGTCCCTACTGGTAGGATTAAACAATAAAGCCTTGAGTTTGCAGTTCGGTGAGTCTGTCTCCTTAGTAGTCTCTGGGGGCCTTCATGACTTGGGCACAGCACAATAAATTGTCCTTCTTGACTAAAACATGCTTTTGATTTCTTAAAAAAAAATGCTACAACCATGAAGTCCTACCTCTTGACACCAACTTCAGAGGTACAGTATGGAGTTTTCTCTCTGAGGCGCTGGAGCCCATCTGGCTCTCAGTGAATTAAATCCTTACTCCCAAGGTCATAATGCCTTCTGCCTTTCCTCTGTCCCTGAAACGCATTTAGGTGAGTGGGGATGGGGGATTACAAACTCAGAAGCCCCTTCAAATTCCTACTTGCCTTCTCTCTGTCTATCTGTCTCCTCCAGGTAGTTCAGCCCTGTTGGTCCTCCTCCTCTTGGTGCAGGAGAGACCACGAGTGTTTACTGAGACCTGCATGGGTCTCTGTCAGTCATTCTGCCATGGTGCTGTACAGTGGGACTCCCGCTCTCATGGATGTGCTCATGTCTACACGCTGTTAAAGGTCTCCAGTATGTGTAGTGGTTACCACTGACTGTTAGCTTGGGATTTAGAAACAAATCTCTGGCCTTGTCTGTGGGGCATTTTTCTGGATTCTTTAATTGAGGTGGGAAGACCTAAGCTGGAAGATACCATCCTGGCTATGGACTCTGATTAAAAAGAAAAGGAGTTGTGTACCAGCATCCACTTCTCTCTGCTTCCTCACTGGAGATGCAATGGGACCATCTGCTTCAAGCTTTAGTTGTTTTAATTTCTTCACCATGATAGGCTGCATCTTCCAACTGCCAGCCAAAACAAATCCTTCCTTCTTTCCTTCCTTCCTTCCTTCCTTCCTTCCTTCCTTCCTTCCTTCCTTCCATTGCCTTTTGTTGGGTATTTTTATCATAGCATGGTACACAAGATATACTTCCTTAAGGGTGTTTTTTGGGGCATAGGTATATGGCTGTAACAAAGAGCCAAGAAAATTAACAACAAGAGTGGGGTTGTTGCTGTAATAAGTCTGGGAATGTAGTTCTTAGGCTTTTGCAACTGATTTTCAGGAGAAATGTGGAACAGTTTGTAACTTCTGGCAACTGAGACTCTAAAATCTTGTAAGCAGACCTTAATTGGCCATGCTGGTCCAAGCTTGGAAGACAGGACTGGTAAGAGAAACTTGGGGAGTGAGGGCCCTCACTAACAAGACTCCAGATGAGAACTAAGATCTATAGGGATCTGGGTTATATTCTGACCCAACTCTCACTACTGCATTCTGCCTGTGCCTTGAGAACTTTATTGAGGATGGAATTAAAAAGTAATGAGCTAAAAAGAAAAGTAATGAACTAGAGTGTTTTGTAGATGATATTTTGAGGCAGGATGACATTCAGGCTGTGCCAAGGCTGACACTTGCCGCTCTCATCCAGGTCTGCAGTGTGGAAGAGCAACAAGCAGGACAGGAAGGCGTTAAAAATGTGCAGCTTGGTGAGGAAAGCAGCAAGTTTAAAGTTGCAGCCAAGGCAGGGATGAAAGAAACACTAATTCTAAAAGGGAGTGGTCCCATCCTGCAGGGGGACAGCAGGAAAGGTGCCATCAGTGCAAGACCCCACCCTCAAGTCTCCACCTTGTCTACATGCAAATCGGAGGGACCCTGAAGTGAGAATGCAGCCGAAAGGGTTCCCTTCTCAGAGACAGTTGCCTAGGAGTACAGGGCACCACTGTGAGATTTGCCAGTGACTAAAAGTGGGAGCTCTCCAATAGAATTAGTAAGTACCATTGTGCCGTAAACCACGTAACTTTTAAATCTATCAGCCAGCACACACACACACACACACACACACACACACACACACACACACACACACACACACGCACGCACGCACGCACGCACGCACGCACGCACGCACATATATGTGTGTGTATGTCACCTAAAGGGAAAAGAAGAAGCAGTTGCCTAGGAAAGAAATTGGACGGATTCAAGGCATACAGAGGTCGCTTCAGTTGTGGTCCAAAGGGACCAGGATCCATCTGTAGCCGGCAGCAGAAGCTGGCAGCATCATCTGTGTGGTATTGATTTGGCAGGCATGGAAAGGGCGAAAGTGAAGGGGTCATGGTATCGTGTTACGTGCGTGGCTCTGGAGAGCATCTGAGGCCAGGCAATGAGATGCAGTCTTAGAACAGTTTGAACCCGTGTAAATCTGTGTTCTGGGGTACATCGGAAATCTCGTGTTAGCAAAGGGCTGGGGAGGTGGCTTCGTGGGTGTGGTGGTTGAAATAGGAATGGCCCCCATAGCCTTATATATTTGAAGGCTCGGTCACTAGAGAGTGGCAGGACTTGACGGGGGTTAGGAGGCGCGGCCTGGTTGGAGGATAGGTGTTACTTGGGGTGGGCTTTGGGGTTTCAAATGTCCAAGCCCAGACCCAGTGTCCTCTCTTCCTGCTGCCTGACGATCTTGATGTAGAACTCTCAGCTACTTCTCCTAGCATCTTGTCTGCCTGCACGCTGTCACGCTCCCTGCCATAATGGTAATGGACTGAACCTCTGAAACTGTATGCGAGGCCCAATGAAATGTTTCCTTTATAATTGTGGTAGTGGTCACGGTGTCTCTTCAGAGCAAAAGAACAGTGACAGACAGTGGGAAAGAGAGGCCTCGTTACGCAAACTTGAAGGCCTGAGTTCGGATCCCCTACATCCCTGTATAAAGCTAAGTGTGGCTGTGTGAGCCTATATGTACCAGTGCCACAGGACAGGGAAGCAGGAGGTTTCCTGAGGTTCTCTGGCCAGTCAGCCCAGGGCGGGCGGAAACAGTGGTAAGCTTCAATCTCAGTGTAAGATCCATTCTCAGTGGGATAAGGTAGATAGCAATAGAGCAGGACATCTGATGTCCTCCTTTGGCCTACACACACACACACACACACACACACACACACACACACACACACACACACACTCATGGATGCACGCACATATGCACGCATGCATGAGAATGGTAGGCAAATTTTAGTTAATGAAACAGCTAGAGCTCAGAGAGTATTGTGGTAGGATCCAGGGAGTCCCACGTGAGAGGTCACATGGGGCAGCAGTCAAGGCCTAACCTTAGAGGAGAGATGGAGCTGTGTCAGATAGGTGCATCCACCGATTCCTGTTGATTTATCCCTGAAAGGAGGATTGTCAGCACAGCCCTGAGGCATTCTGGAGGTCCTGGAGGTCCAGAAAGAGCTGCCTGTACCTGTGTGCCAGCCACAGCCTTGCAGGAGAAGAGGGATCCCCGGAAGCTGGGTGATTGGCAGAGACAGACAAAAGGACAGCCTTTACCAAGGTGTAGGGAGTGAGGACTCAGAACACGAAACCTAGCTTGGGATGGGGTAGCTGAAGAGGAAGTGGCTGCCACTCCCCCCAGGCTTCAAGTGGAGCCGGGGAACAGTGGCCAGAATGCAGATTCCAGGGCACACTCAGGAGTCTTGGCAGAGGGTCCTCCAACAGGAATACTGCTGAAGTCCGCACAGGGAGAGAGCTGGGGAAGGAATATCCTGGCTTCCCTCTCTCCCCACCCTCCTACCTCCTGCGTCCCCTCTCAGGAGCCAAACTCCGGAGAAGGCTGAGGACTAGGGAGAGAGCCCCGTCCCTTAGAAGATGACAGAACAGACTAGGGGGTCCAGATCGTACAGCCCACCCAGTCGCTCAGTTCTCAAACACTTTGTTTCTTCTTTAACCAAGGATTTGTAGACTCTGAACGGATCTGCGAGCTAGAAGGCCACAGGCTCCCTCCCTGCCAGCCCTTGACTGGAAATTGGACCTGCCAGCAGCCAGGCATGGAGGCTTGCTCTCACCTGGGGTGGAGGAGGAGCCAGCGGGACTGTCTGTGACATTCAAGTGCCAGACTCTCTTTGCCTCCTCATTTTTCTTTCACTGTTGTCCTTGCCGGAGTACCGCCATCTGGCCTCAGCCCATCTACGGAAGGTATCAGTGAGGAAGAACCTGGGGTCTGTCCCCTGCTGCCTTAAGAGTTGACTAGTGGCTGCCTGTCTAGCAAATGTAGCTCAGTGGCATTTTAATATCCAAATGTCCCTCCCGCCTTATGAGGGAGGCCACGGACTATTGAAGGCGGTTCCCACAGAGAGCCCTGATTGCTGCAGCAATAATTTCCTTCAACAGCCATTAAAACACTTCTGAGTGTGTTTTTTTAAAAAGGAAAAAGCAGAGAGAAGGTGGGGGGTGATGAGGCTGACATCCTTCCGATTTCCTACATCGGTGTTCATGGGGTGAACTTTAACTAATCGGGTAGGATGTTAATATCAGCCGCTCCCAGTTATAAACAGGCTGTCAGCAAGTTCTGTACAACTTCGTCTTGATCTAGGGATGCGTGTGTAGGGGAGCGACCTGGACCTGGGCAAGGGCTACCAAGCTGCCCTGAGACCCAGAGTCTGGCTTTCCTTGGGGCAGTTTGTGCTTGGATTGCCCTCTGGCATCCTCTGGTTTGGGAGAGATGCTGTGGCTGGCTTGGTGAGTCACTGAACTTTCTCCACTCAGCCTCCTCAGCCTCCTCCCTCGACAGAGTAGCCAGTTCTTCAGGCAGGGCCTGCCTCACCCCCGTACATACACAAAGAACCCCGTGCTTTTTTTTTTTTTTTTTTGGTTTTTATGAGACAGGGTTTCTCTGTAGCTTTGGAGGCTGTCCTGTAACTCACTCAGTAGACCAGGCTGGCCTCGAACTCACAGAGATCTGCCTGCCTCTGCCTCCCCAGTGCTGGGATTAAAGGCGTGCGCCACCACTGCCCGGCCTCACCCTGGTGCTTTATTTAACCTGAAGGTGTTTAGACTATGCCTACATCCTTCACTCAATGTACGTTCACTTAGCAAATATACCCGCGGGGACTTCATGTGTCAAGCACAGCCCAAGGTACGGCAGCTGTGACTGGGTCAGAGTGTCAGCTGCGGGCTCCAGCAGTGCTCTCTAGAACACCTGAGGGCCGAGGGGCAGGACAGATCCTGGAGGTCACTGTGTGTTGTCAGGGGCGTGGGGGAGGGTTGTGGTTGGGGACGGACAGTAAGCACGTGGTTGGTTGCTCTCTTGCTCACTGCTCTGGACAGCACCTGGGATTGGCCTGGCCACATATCCTTCTCTTACCGGTTGTCATACTCTTCCTGCTCTGTGCCATATGAAAAGACACAGCATGTTCCCTGTTGTGGGTTTACATTCTCACATGCCAAGAAATTCACTCAGCTTTCTGCCTCAATCCTTGCGCTCAGGATGCTTCAGGAGTTTCCCGGATAGGCCTATGTTAGACTCTGTGAGGAGTGGGGGTATAGCCCGGTTGGTACAGCATGCATGAAGCCACAAGGAAACATGCGGTGACATATACCTCTAACTCCAGCCCTCCTGGGGGTGGGAGGACTGTTTCTCAGCTACACACTGGAATTCATGAGATCCTGCATTAAAAGAAACAAACCAACCAAACAAACAAAGCCAGTGTTGCTGGCTACCCAGCACTGGGATTGTTCCAGGCCCCTGGTCTTTGCTGAATCGAGGCTGAGGAGCGACATTCAAAAGTGCCTGTACTCTTCCTCCGGATTCATACCGGTAACTACCATAGTACACCCTTCTACTCAAGAACGGGGGCGGGGGTGGGGTGGGGGGGGAAGGGGGCAGTTTTATAGACACACTGGGGGTGGGGAGCAACTGTATCAGAGGAGGACACACTCTGTCCCCTAGACCCAAATAATGTCGGTGGTGCTGCTCAGCTGTGATCTACTGTGGTCACGCAGGAGGGCTGGCTGTGTTTAGTGGACTACTGTCTGATTGGAAGGTCGATTCTCAGAGTACATACACAAAGAACCTTGCCCTTGGGAAGGGCAGTCATGACTTATCCAGTTGGCTTTGTCTCTGCCAAAGAAAAACTATGACGGTAGCTCCAGCTCATGGAGGGATCTGTAAGCCCTTGGCAAAGCCATGGCCCTGTATCCTCTCTGGAGTCCACACATTCCTCCTGTTTGAGGAATGTCGGCTACAAAAAGGTAGAAACGGGAAGAAAAGATGAAAACGAGCAAAGAGTACAGCTGTCCATTTATGAAGACAGAAGCAGAAACATCATTTTCTTAAAAAGTGGTCATCTATGTTCTGGGTTTCTCTCAGTGAAATCTGCCAAAAGTTGACTTAAAATCTGTGTGTGTGATGATACATGCAAGTTAAAAAAAAAAAAGTGGCCAGAGAAAGACAAATACAGTATCATTCCACACATAGAGAAAACCAAATACAGTATCATTCCACAACACAGAAAGCAAAGTGTGTGTATGCTTATGTCCCACAAGGGATCTGGTACATGGTGTGGAAACATGGGAGAGATGCATATTAGTGAGGTCCCTCTAATCGGCACACGTGGTGTGAAAACATGGTGTTAGTGAAACCCCTCACTTCACAGGCAGAGAAGCCTTCCTGCCTTAGGGACAGTGTTAACATGAAACTCACAAGGTCCCCTCTTCTTGCTTTGGTGACCGGGAAGCTCTAAAATAGGTTTGTGTTCTCATTTTAAGGGCAGTAGGCTCAGCTAGCCCAGTGTCTCCCAACTTTTGCTGCCACTAAACTCCCTTGCACAGCTTTTAAAAAGAGGCAGCGTCCATGACATGGCCCAGACTATGTCAGAATTCGTGGGAGGAGATCCACTGAGATAGCCCGTTGCCGCCATCGCAGCCTATATACCTGACATTCCCTTGTTTTGTTCTGTTTGCTGTTGTTAGCTTTTGGTTTTGGTTTTTTGAGATAGGGTTTCTCTGTGTGTAGCACTGGCTGTTTTTGAACTCACTCTGTAGATCAGGCTGACCTCGAACTCAGAGATCCACCTCTGTCTCCTGAGTGCTGGGATTAGAGGCATGTGCCACTACCGAGCAGCTATTTTTTTAAAAAAATCAACTTGTTCACATTAGTCTTATATGTGATTGTTATTTACATGCAATATTTCTATTTGGTGGCATTTATTTTTGCAAATTACCTCAAGTCCTCTTGGAGCAAGGTATGATAAGCAGAAATTTGTCTTTAAAAATGGCCATCCATGTTCTTTTGGGCTTCTGGTCAGTTAAACCTGCCAAAAGCTGCCTTAAAATCTGCCTGTGATGATAGATGCAAGTTTAAAAAAAAAAAGAGCATTCGCTTTTTTTGGATTATGACAACCTGTTTAGTCACGTGACCTTCCGAGTGTGGCTGCCTGATTTCAACTGGGAGGAAGATTCTCCACGGAGGTCAGGAAGGGCACGAGGCAAGCCGGGACGGGTGGGAGGGCCGACTTATGTCCACATGTGAACCTGTGCTTGGGGCTGTCTGCCTTCTGTAGCGCTTAAACCCCACCTTCAGCCTTCAGCGGCCTGGAAGGTTCCAATTTGAGTGAAGAATTCCAATTCTGTATGAATTTTTCTGTATGTATATGTTCCAGGAACACATCTCTCTGTTTACGTCTTGATCATGTGAGCGATACTTGGCCTGTTGAGTAAAGCGCTGGTCTCTGACTGACGAGGACAGATCTGACCCCTCCAATTGGGAATTGCTAACATTCTCTTGATTGGAGCCACAGTCAGTCCCTGGAGTGACCACCAGGTGGCGCCAGTTCTGGGGAGCGCATTTCTCTTTTCTCTATTCAGATTGCCCCCATTTGAATTTGTGCCCCTTTACTTTTGCCTCTGGCACCTCCTTGATCGCCCATCGCCTGTGTATAAGTGGAGCCAGAGCAGGCGATCGGAAGACTGGGCTTTGTTTGAAACTGCAGTTAGAAATTCAGATGTTGATGGGGATAGAGAGGAAATAGACCCTCAAAGCCTTGCTTGGCTGGAAGAGGAACAGGGGAGAGTGCAGTGACACTTGAGGGCGTGGACACTGGAGGTGGCTGAGTGAGTGGGGAGTGTGATGGTAACAAGCTGTGGGGCTGGGGGGAAATCCAGAGAAAAAGGACCCCCTAAAGGGAGACATGCCTCCAATGGATAACCTTACCTACTTTGAAATTTCCAGGGAGGCTATCAGCCTTCACCTGGTTCAAATAGAACCTTTGAACTTAGTGTCGTTGTGGTCATGGGGGCCAGGTAAGGGCATGTTGGCTCATGGCAAACAGTGTTTAGTGGAGAAGTCAAGTGCCATGCTAACCCTGGGCCTTGTCCTAGTTTCTTTTCTGTTGCTGTAACAAAACCCTAACAAAAACACAGCTTAGATAGAGGAGAGAGGGTTCATTGCAGCCCACAGTTTCCAGTTATCATCGGCGGTTGCCGAAAAGCCAGAGCAGCAGGACTTGAGACAGCTGGCCACGTCGCATCCACGGTTGCACACAGAGAGAGGATGATGGTGTGTGAGCCTAGAACTCAGCATCTTCTACTGTCGTGTGACCCTGGGCCTGCTGCCTAAGGAATGGTGTCGCCCAAAGTGGGCTGGGTCCCACTGTCTCAAGTGCTGGAGTACTTGGTCCCCAGCTGGTACTGTTTGACTCGGTTTAGGAGGTGTGGCCTTGTTGGAGGAAGTGTGTCACAAGAGGCAGACTTTGAGGTTTCATTCCAGCTTTGCTCTCTGTGTTTCCTTCCTGCAGTTCAAGACCTGAACCCTCTACTTCCTGACTCTGCCACCAGGGACTCTATTCTTCTGGAACCATAAGCCAAACTAAACCTTTTTCCTCTGTAAGTTGTCTAACTCACGGTATTGTATCACAGCAATAGGAAGGTAGCTAATGCAAGGGTCTTCCCACGTCAAGTGACAATCAAGAAAGGTGCCACCCCCCCAGACAGGCTCACAGGTCAACCTGTCCTTTAGACCCCCTTCCCATGCCATATCAGGTACTGTCGAGTTGACAACTGAAACTGACCCTCACAGTCCTCTGCCTTGATTGTTTTGTTCAGGCCTGAGAGCCACACTTCAGACCAGGAGCACCTCATTGCCTCATATCTCACGCCCATGTAGAGTGACTCCCCATCTGGCATCCCACTTTGGTTAAGTCCTAGGGACAAGCGCCCAGAGGTACCTGAATGAATCAAGGCTTGCTCACACTGGTGGAATAGAAGTTTCTGGAATCCGTGCAGCTGATATTAGGCAGCCCACTGCCCAGGCAACTATATAATAGAACTTAAAAATAGCATTTTCTATAATTGCCTGAGTCTCTGGGTGTTTAGTAACCATGTCTGGCAGCCTATACCCTAGACAGACTGGCTGTGGGGAAAGCCATTGTTAAAATAAAATCATTAGCTTAATAGGCCTGATGAAAAGGGTGGTGAGATGGGAATTTCCTCTCGCAATATGTTCTCCACTCACAACAATCCGTGAAAGCAGCGGGGCATGCTAATAAATGACAGAAGTGCCCTAGTATCTCTCACTTTCTTCCCTTATAGATCGAACAAACATTACCTCCAAAGACAGAAGTTCTAGAATTTTCTGTCAGCTAGATCTTCATATTACCTCGCCCTCAGATGATTTCTGTTTTTTGTTTCATTTTGTTCTCCAGTGACCCCCCCCACACACCCATGCATGCACGCACGCACGCATGCACACACACTCATATGTACATAGGCATGCATACACACATGCACATGCAGTTGTGCAAATATATGCACATGTAATGCACACATTCTGCTTTCCAAGGAGAAGTGGCAGCAAAGGAACTGAAAGCTGGAGTGTTGACAACAGTGGACAAGGCTACATGCTCAGCCATGTCCAGACACCAAAGGACCAAGAAAGAGAACACTACCAACAGAAGTATGCTTGAGCAACAAGGGACCAGGACAAGGTGAACTCTGAAATAATCCCTCCCAAACCCTCTCTGTGGAGGATCAATGCGGGCCAGAGCCAGGCTAGGTGGTGTATTCCTGTTATCAGAGCTCAAAAAACTGAGGCAAATGTGAGGCCCACCTGGGGTGCAGGAGGGAGCCCCCCTCTCAAAAAGCCTAAGCAACAACAACAACTGAAGTTATCTGGCCACAACCCCTCCCCCACCCATACTTGGGTGGATGGGGGAGGGGTTGTGCTGGTTGGATTTTGTCAACTTAAACTAGAGTCCCCTGGGATGAGGGAACTTCATTTGAGGAATTGCCTCCATCATATTGGCCTAGAGGAACATCTATGGGACATTTTCTGGATCACTGTGGGTGGTGCCAGCCCCTGGTAAATGGTCCTGGGTTGTAGAAAACAGCAGGCTGAGCCAGGCAATGGTGGCACACTCCTTTAATCTCAGCATTGGGGAGGCAGACGCAGGCGGATCTCTGTGAGTTCGAGGCCAGCCTGGTCTACAAGGTCTACAGAGTGAGTTCCAGGACAGCCAGGACTATTTCACAGAGAAACCCTGTCTGGAACGAAACAAAAGGAATAAAGAAAGCAGGCTGAGTGATCCACACAGACCAAGTCAGTGAGCAGCGTTCCGCTGTGGTCTCTGCTTCCGTTCCTGCTTCTGGGTACTTGCGTTAGGTTCAAGTCCCTGCCCTGACGCCCTTCGATGATGGACTATATGCAACCTGCAAGATGGAAGGAACCCTTTCCTCCCATGCTGGTTTTGATTGGTGTTTTATCACAGCAGTAGGAGAAGCACTTTAACTAGGTGCTTTGGTGTGAGAAGAGCATAAGGTAGGGTACTGGGGGCGGTGCAATTAAATTATGCTCTATATATGTATGCAGTCATCAATGAGGGAGAGACAAAAAGAAATCCTTGGAAAGACTAGATAAGGACAGCCAGGGCCTTTTTGCCCTGTCCCTTCTCATTCCTCCAGCATGGCTCTAGAGGATGAAAAGTTACAGATCAAAGCACCAGCCAACTGAAATGAGAGCCTTCTTGCTTTTAGGTGGCACCCCTTGCTGTGTGCCCACCAGGGAAGGGGACAAACCAGCTGTGGGTGGGGGGCTGATTCATAAGGGAAGGGATCTTTCCCCAAAGGCCCCCCCCATCACTATCATCGCATCGGAATTGGCTTTCAATACACGCCTTGAGGGGACGAAGACATTCTATCGTAGTGGCAAGCGCTCCATTCTGCATCCCAGAGTCCCTATCCTGCCAAGGCATTAGTCTGGCTACATTGCTGGGGTGACCCAGTAGGAAGAAGACCCCAGACTCAGTGGAGGGGGAAGGAGGCCCGGTGTTCCAGGGACAGCCTGCCACTTGACTGCAAACACACTCAGCTGCAAATGTGACCAATAGAGAGCTGCCCACTGCCTGGTCACTCAGGAAAAAGTTAGAGGGAGCAGTGATGGTCGCTGTGTTCCTCTGACACATTTGGGGTGTTGGTTGTGTAGAAAGAGTCGTCTAAAACCCCAGGCTTGCAGAGGTGGAGGGTGGCTGCTGCAGATAGCAGCTTTCCCAGTAAAGGCAACGTACTAAGGTAATTTGGTTGCCTTTGGGATTCTTCTGCTAACTTTAAATCATCTTTGCTGGCCAGTGTCTCAAGACCAAATTACATGGCCCAATACAAGTTCCTCCTGCGTGGGAAAGGAACGTCATGGAACTGTTTACAGAGCAAAGGATGAGACCCAGGCTTTCTCCCATATGCAGTCTACGCCCCTTCTACACAGAGATCCTGGACCACAAAGGCTGGCTCTTACTTGTTTGAAATCTTTACTTTTTACCTACGGTTATTAGCATGAGCCTTGTGCCTCATGTTCTATTCATCTTCATTTAGTCAACGTAAAATTTAAGACAGGAAGAATATGTCAGAAATCATACAAAGACAGCGTCAAGAATGGGAGAATCCATTTAGAGTCTTATTGCCTTTGGTAGAAGTGGCCCCATAGCCACATAAATATTTGAACGAGTACATTTTCCCTTTTCAAATATGAATGCTCCACGAGGCATTAGAAATATCCTTTCTTCTTGATTTTTTGACTCACATTTCACCCTGACATCTGCACGGCTTCAGTCAAATATCACAGTAAGCTGTCCCCTTCTTATTTAATAAGTCAGGGCTTAAGGCATCAATTGTATTTGAATACACGGAAAGCTTGCAGGGGGATGGAGCAAAGGGAGAGGGTGACTTTCAAACACTTGGTTATTGTCGGTCTATAGAAGAATCGAGCGCCTGTCACTCATGAGGCGCATAAAGCTGGTTTGAAGGGAATGTGTGTGGGAGGGGTGGTCTGTTGGTTTCTGGAGAAGATGTAAACTGCTGAGAGATGAAAGGACTTCTGATCTCTGAGGCTTGCTAAGCCCCAGCCCTGCACTTGACTGGGGACCAGACGCTCGTGGGTATAGTGTGTGTTTTCTAGAATGGTCTGAGCACGGTGCTATTTGAAGGCGGCAAGTCTCAGCTCTGTTATCCCTGCTGCACTTACTAATGAGTCACAATTCACTTAGTTTTGAGAGGAGCTATAAATAAAGCCGGGACCTGGTTCCAACACCATTTAGATTGAAAGACCTTCTTGCAATTCTTTTTATAAATCACTGCAGCAATCAATAAAGTATCCTGCATGCTCTGGAGCCCATACGCAGGCAGCCTCCCTAATTCTAACTTTCAACATTCTACCTTCAGGGACAGTATGATTGGTTACACACACACACACACACACACACACACACACACACACACACACACACACACTAAACATATGCAGCATAAAGTTAGGATGTGATACATTGCCTTAGTTAAAAAAATAATGACTCCTTCATCCTCTCACATTTGCACCAAGACTTTCTAGAATAGAGCTGTTCCCTGTCTACTATGACCATACCAGCCAAGAAAATGTGAATGTCAGAGATCTCTCTGTGAAGATATGGATGTGTTTGTCCAGCTACTTCTGTTTAGATTGTAAGACTCCAGCTGAAATAGCTTGAAGTAGTAGCTGTTTTTTTAAATATTGGACTAGGCAAAAAAAAAATATATATATATAAGGAATAGATAGTCATGAAGTGACTGCAGGCTGACACCAACTCATAAACCTTTGAGTGAAATGTTACAAGTCATTCAGTTTTGGGGCCAGGAATATTTGTAATATTAATTTATAATATAATAGCAATATAAGTACTAACACAAACTATTAATAATTACTAAAATAAATAGGGTTTGTAAAAACACTCTTTTTATGTACAAGTACAAACACTGTAGCCCAAGCTGGACATGAACCTCACTCTGTAGCCCAGGCTGGCCTCAGACTCTCAGCAGTCTTCCTGCTTCAAACCTCCTAGTGCTGGGGTTACGGATATGAACTGCCATGTCCGGATCATTTTCTTTCTCTAGATTTACATTTTCTTCTTTTTTCTACCATGAACAAACATCTTTGTTTATTCAGTCAATGCTTGTGTTTAGAGACCCTACTGCAAATTTATCCCTGTGTTAGATATGTGAATAAGGCGGTAAGAAAAACGTGGTTTCCATATATGTATGGATCTCAGAGGCCAACAAGAAAGATGGATGGTCGTGCAATCATCAAACGTGTGAGACTGCAGCTGTGGTGTCCCGCACACGAGGTTGTGCCGGGGCTAGAAGTGTGTACAGATGGACTGAAACACCAGGGCAAGAATAATGAGCTGAGACGGGAGAGTGACAGGGACCTACCCAGGCAGAGTGCAATGACAGAAAGTGTTAGGGAAATTTGCTTAGTTTCTAATTTTGAAAATTGACCCGTGGTGTGTGTGTGTGTGTGTGTGTGTGTCTGTGTCTGTGTCTGTGTCTGTGTCTGTGTCTGTGTCTGTGGATGTACGAGTGTGTGTGCATGCGACCACTTAGAGATGGAGTTACAGGTAGCTGTGAGCTGCCTGATATGGGTGTTGGGAACCAAACACACTCTGGAAGAGCAGCAACCACCCACAGTCTCTGGGCTCTCTCTTCAGCCCCGTTGCTGTTTGTTTAAACCCTTTATCAGACTGCCACGCTTGAACAGATTATATTTAGCCTGAGAACAAAGCTACCAGTACTTGATATTGACTACTCATGTATCAAGGAAACCTGGCTGCCCATTGCATTCCTCACTTCCTCATCGGTGATACGGGGCCGTTTTGGAGAAATGGCTGCCTAACCAAAGACCTACTTTGTAGACTCCAGATAGTTCATTGTTAACCTGACAGAATCTAGAATCACGTGAGAGATGGATGTTGGGCACAGGTGTGAGGAATTATCTTGATTGCATTAACTGACACGGTAAGACTCATCTGGATTGTGAACCCTGGGCAGGAGACTCTGAATTGCATGAGGAAAGGGGCGGGCTGAGCAGTGGCATGAAGGCATTTATTGCTCTCTGCTTCTTGGCTGGGAATACAAAGTGGCCAACTCCTGCTGCCTGGACCTCCCCATCATGATGAGCTGTACCTCCAACTGTGAATTAAAACAGATCCTCTCTCCTTAAGTTGCTTTTGCGAGGGTATTTTATCACAGCCACCAGGAAAGAAACTAAGACACCACCTTGTATCAAAGTTCTATTGTTCTTGCCAAGAGGGTTGAACCTGAATGGCCGGTATTTACTCTTTGGTTGGGTTCACTAAGAAGCAAGTATGCCAGCA